>NC_073701.1:76487176-77751282 GCF_023634085.1 Falco cherrug | reverse complement strand
CCGTGCCTCCCTAATCTCCCCCCTTCCCCCCTGCCCACCTGCCCCCTCCCTCGCCCCCCTGCCCCCCCCCTCCCCCCCACGCTGAACCCCCCCGCCCCGCAGGTGGCAGGATGAGCTCGTGCAGCAGCCGGGCGCTGACGCTGCTGAGCAGCGTGTTCGGGGCCTGCGGGCTGCTGCTGGTGGGCATCGCCGTCAGCACCGACCACTGGCTCTACATGGAGGAGGGGGTGGTGCTGCCCCAGAACCAGAGCACCGAGGTGCGCATGGCGCTGCACGCCGGCCTCTGGCGCGTCTGCTTCTTTGCCGGTATGCCCGGACCCCCTGGGACCTCCCCCGGGACCCCACCCCCAGCACCGGGACTCCCCCGGGACCCCCAGCACTGGGACCCCCCCTCTCCCCCTTGCCCCCCTCCAGCACCGGGACCCCCCACCCCCAGCACCAGGACTCCCCCCTGGGACCCCTCCAGGACCCCCAGCATCGGACCCCCAGCACCATGACCCCACAGGGCCCCCCCAGCATCCCCCCAGGACCCTGCACCACCAGGACCCCCCGTGGGACCCCCAGCATCCCCCCCTCACCCTCCCAACATCACCCCAACACCCTCCTGGTACCCCCAGCACCCCCCCAGCACCCACCCTGCACCCACCCCAGCATCCCCCAGCACCCCTTCCATCCCCCCTCACCCCCCTGCCAGCACCCCCTTCCCCCCCCTCAGCACCCCTCATCACCCCATCCCACCCCCCACCTCATACTCCGATCCAATCACCCCCCCTTCCGCAGCCCTCCACCCCGCCCCCCCCAATCCCACCCCCCACCCTGTACCCCCACCCGATCCAGTACCCCCTGATGAAGGTGGGGGAGGGGGAAGATGGGCTGTGAGGGGAGGGAGTCCCACAGGGTCATACATGCAGGATCACAGGGGGTTACATACGTGCACACACAGGCTCACACAAGATCTCTCGAGCTCACACAGGCTCACATGGGATCACACTCGATCACATGGGATCTCTTGAGCTCACATGGGCTCACACTGGTTCACACGAGCTCACATAGATCCACACGAGATCCAGCACAACCTCACGCAGGTGCCCACTGGCTCATATGGGATCACAGAGATCCCACCACAGAGATCCCACCCATCCTCCCACCCATTGCCCAAGGGGGGGAGCACCAGGGATGGGAAAGCTGGGGGGATTTGGGAGTACCCTGTGGGATATGGGGGGATCTTGGGGTACTGTATGGATCTGGGGGGGACCTTGTGAGATCTGGGACTCCTGGGGGGATCTGTGGGGACCCTATGAGTTCTGGGGGGATCCAGGGGGACCCTGTAGGATCTGGGGGGATCATATGAGCTATAGGGGTGTCCTGGGGGGATCTGGGGGGACCCAATGGGATCTGAGGGAACCGTATGGGCTAGGGAGGGTCCTGGGGGGATCTGGGGGGGAGGATCCTATGGGATCTGGAGGGACCCTATGGCCTATGGGGGGATCTGGGGGGACCGTATTAGGCTATGGGGGGTCCTGAGAGTTCTGGGGGGGACCC
This sequence comes from Falco cherrug, assembly GCF_023634085.1. Classification (NCBI taxonomy): domain Eukaryota; kingdom Metazoa; phylum Chordata; class Aves; order Falconiformes; family Falconidae; genus Falco; species Falco cherrug. The sequence goes on along the minus strand of NC_073701.1, from coordinate 77,749,740 downwards.
TATGGGATCTAGGGGGACTGTATGGGCTATAGGGGGTCCTGGGGGGATCTGGGGGGACCCTATGGCCTACGGGAGGGTCTGGGGGGGACTGTATGGGCTATGGGGGTCCTGGGGGGATCTGGGGGGACCCTATGGGATTCTGGGGGGACCCTACGGGCTATGGGGGGATCCGGAGGGACTGTATGGGCTATGGGGGGTCCTGGGGGGGACCCTATGGGATCTGGAGGGACCGTATGGGCTATGGGGGGATCTGGGGGGACTGTATGGGCTATGGGGGGGTCCTGGGGGGATCTGAGCGGGACCCTATGGGATCTGGGTGGTTCTGGGGGGTCCTGGGGACCCTGAGGGGGTGTGTTGTCCCCCCCCCCGCAGGGCGGGAGAAGGGGCGCTGCGTTGCTTCTGAGTATTTCCTGGAGCCCGAAATCAACCTCGTGACTGAGAACACCGAGAACATCCTCAGTGCGTGAGGCCATAGGGGCTGGGGGGGGCATAGGGGCTGGGGGGGCATAGGGACTATAGGGGCTATAGGGGCTGTGGGGGCTATAGGGGTCCTAGAGGCTATAGGGGTTCTGTAGGGGTCTATAGGGCTTCTACAGGGGTTCCATAGGGTGCTGTAGTGGCCTATAGGGATTATATGGGGGGCTATAGGAGCTGGGGGAGGGTTGTACATGGGCTATAGGGGCTCTGTGGGGGAGTGGGCTATAGAGCTTCTATATTGGACCGGAGGGGTTGTACATGGGTTATGGGGGCCATGGGGACTATAGGGGTTCTATAGGGGCTGTGGAGGGTGTACGTTAGGGATGAGGGGATGCAGGGATGGGGGGGCTCTATAGGGGCTCTGGTGGGGTGTCTATGGGGGTCCTTAGGGCTGTGGGGCAGGGCTATAGGGGCTGTGGGGAGCCATGGGGCTATGGAGGAGCTACAGGGGACCACGAGGGGTCTATAAGGGCTGGAGTTGTCAGGGGTGGCTCTGGGGGGGTGTCTGGAGGAGTCCAGTGGGGTGCAGGGGCTATGGGGGACTGTAGGGGGCTATGAGGGGCTATAGGGGGGCTATAGGAGGTCTATAGGGGGTTATAGGGGGCTATGAGGGGCTATAGGGGGGTCTGGGGGGTCTATAGGGGCTGGAGCCAGCTGCTGCCCCCCCTCCCCAGAGACAGTGCGGACGGCAACCCCCTTCCCCATGGTCAGCCTCTTCCTCGTCTTCACGGCCTTCGTCATCAGCAACGTGGGGCACATCCGCCCCCAGCGCACCCTCCTGGCCTTCGTCTCCGGCATCTTCTTCATCCTCTCTGGTGAGGGACCTCCGGAACCCACTCCCCAGCTCCCCCAGGAACCCCCTTCTGCCCAGTACACCTGTAACTGTCCTCCAGGACCCTCTGTCTCCCCCAGGACTCCCATATCTTCTCTAGAACCTCCATATTCTCCCCAGGACCCCCATGTCTGCCCCAGGGACCCTGTATTCTCCCCCAAGACCCCCATACCTGTCCCAGAGCCCCCATACCTGCTCCCAGGACCCTTCCAGGACCCCCCACCCTCCCCAGAGCCCCCTCAGCAGTGACCCGGGGTGGGGGGTCCCCCCGCAGGGCTGTCGCTGGTGGTGGGGCTGGTGCTCTACATCTCCAGCATCAACGACGAGGTGATGAACCGGCCCAGTGGCTCCGAGCAATATTTCCAGTATCGCTACGGCTGGTCCTTTGCCTTCGCCGCCTCCTCCTTCCTCCTCAAAGAGGTACATGGCCTCACATGCCCCTCGCACGCCCCTTGCACGCCCTTGCCTTTGCACAAGCTTTCGTGTGGTGGAGGGCATTCCTTGCACAAGGGGGCACGGGGTGGGTTTTGCACACATGGGTGGGAAGGGGCATGCAGCAGGGTTGGGGGCTGCACACCCTTGCAAGCCCTTGCACACCCTTGCACACCCTTGTGCACCATCACCCACCATTACCCACCCTCTCACGCCCTCGCCTAGTGCTGCACGTGACTGCGCACCCTTGCACACACCCCTGCACCATCACCCACCATCATGCCCTCACACGCCCTCGCACGCCGCGTGCCCCCTCACTGCTCGTGCCCACCATGCGGCCGTCCCGGCAGGGCGCGGGTGTGATGTCGGTGTACCTGTTCACCAAGCGCTACGCGGAGGAGGAGCTGTACCGGGCGCCGGCAGGGCTGCTGCGGCCGCGGCTCAGCGCCTGCTCGGGGCTCTCGGGGCAGTTCCTGCAGCCCCGCGCCTGGCCCCGTGCCCGCAGCCCCTCCGACGCCTCCTCTGACGTCTCCATCCAGATGACCCAGAACTACCCCCCTGCCATCAAGTACCCCCAGCACGGCCACCTCTCCACCTCCCCCTGCTAGGGGGGGGCAGGGGGACGGGGGGACGGGGCATGGGGGTGGTGGGGACATGGGGACACTGGGGGCACTGGAGGCATGGGGACAATAGGGCCATGGGACAGTGGTGGGGACATGGGGTTGGTGGGGCCACTGGGGGCCATGGGGACAGTGGGGAGGCCATGGGGGTGGTGGGGACGGGGAAGTGGTGGGGCCACTGGGGGCCATGGGGGCCACTGGGAGCCATGGGGACGGTGTGAAGGACATGGGGATGGTGGGGACGGGGACAGTGGTGGGGACATGGGGACACTGGGGACATGGGGACGGTGCAAAGGACATGGGGATGGTGGGGACAGGGACGGTGGTGGGGACATGGAGTTGTTGGGGACACTGGGGGACATGGGGATGGTGTGAAGGACATGGGGATGGTGGGGATGGGGACAGTGGTGGGGACATGGGGACACTGGGGACATGGGAGACGGTGGTGGGGACATGGGGATGGTGGAGAGACGGGGGTGATGGGGACACTGGGAACAGTGGGGATGTGGGGACAGTGGTGGGGACATGGGGACACTGGGGACATGGGAGACGGTGGTGGGGATATGGGGATGGTGGGGAGACGGGGGTGATGGGGACACTGGGGAACAATGGGGATGTGGGGACAGTGGTGGGGACATGAGGATGGTGGGGGGCACTGGAGACATGGGAATGGTGAGGACAGCAGGGATGTAGGGACAATGGGGACAGCAAAAACAGTGGGGACAGGGATGATGGGGACACTGGGGACAGCAGGGATGTGGGGACAACAAGGATGGTGGGGACGCAGGGATGATGGGGACTCACAGGGGACAGAGGGACATGGGGGAGAGCAGGGGACACTGGGGGCCTTGGGGCCGTGGGACAGCAGCTGCCACAGGGACCATGGGCAAATCGGGGATGATGATGGCCAAGGGGATGATGGAGACACTGGGGACAGCGGGGAGGGGGCAATGGGGCCATCAGGGGACAGGGACCCACCATGGGTAGGGCCACCAGGGTCACCAGGGATGGGGACACCTGGGGACAGAGGCACCCAGGGCCACCAGGAGCTGGGCGATGGGACCACCAGGGGTGGGGACATCTGGGGTCAGGGACACTGGGGACAACCAGGGCCACCAGGACCCTGCTGGGGATGAGGCCACTACTGGGGCCACCATGGCCACATCCCATCCTGGCCACTAGCAGCCATCTTGTCACGCCAACCATAGCCAGTGGCAGGTGGGACATCACTTGGTGGCCACCCTGTTTCGCTGGGGTGGCCAGGGTGGCTCAGCAGCCACCTTGTCACACCACCCGTGGCCAACGATGGGCAGGATGAGCCTTGGCCGCCACCTTGTCTTGCCACCGTGGCCAGCAATGGGTGGGACATGACTCGGTGGCCACCTTGTCCCATCAACTATGGCCAGTGATGGCCAGGATGCAGCTCAGCTGCCATCTCACATGGCCACCATGGCCACCATGGCTCGGCAGCCACCTTCTCCTGACATTGGAGACAATGACAGACAGGCGATGGGTTGGTGGCCACCTCCTCTTGCCACCACGGCGGGTTATGGCCAGGAGGAACCTCAGTGGCCACCTTTTCTCTTGCCACCACGGCCACTGATGGTCAGGACGAACCTTGGTGCCCATCTCCTCTTGCCACCACGGCCACTGATGGTCAGGAGGAACCTCGGTGGCCACCTTCTCATGCCACCGTGGCCAATGATGGGACAGGACATGACCCAGCAGCCATCTCCTGCCACCCATGGCCAATGTGGCCTGGTGGCCATCTCCTGCCACCCGTGGCCCACACCGGGCAGGATGTGGCTCGGCCACCACCTTTCCTGCATCCCCACTGACCCCTGGGTGCTGGGGGACCTCCAGGAGAGGACATGGAGAGCAATGGGGGATGTGGTGCCCCTAGACAACCCCCACAAGGCTCTCCACTGCTTTCAAGCCCCCCATGTAGGGGGTCTTCCCCTGACCTTTGAACTCTGCCCTCTGCCCCCCGCGTGGCTGGTCCACGGTGGGGTCAGCCCCTCCTGTGGCTGCCATCGCCCATTAGCACAAACTGGGGGGGGCCTGGATGCCTGGGTCCTTGCAGGGGCGGGGAGGGTGGGTATAGCTTTTGGGGGGGCAGGGAAGGGGGCGGGGCGGAGGCCTGGGTTCCCCAGTGTGGGGAAGGGGAGGACCCCCCCCAATTTCTGTGGCAATAAATGGCTTCAATATGTAGCTTCCCCCCCCCCCCGAAAAAAAAAGGGGGGGGGGGGTCTGGGGGGGGATGGGCTAAAGACCCCCAAAGTGGGGGCAGTGGCAGGGTCCCGGTGAAGGGGACCCGGGGTGGGGGTGGGCAGCGGGGCTATGGGGGGCAGCATTGAGCCCCCCTGCTTTGGGGGGTGGGGGGTTGCCCCCTCCCCCCGCCGCTGTACCATATGTACATAGGGATCGACGCGACCTCAATAAAGGATTTGAAACTACACCCTGTGTGTATGACCCCCCCCCCAAACCCCCGCTGGGACCCCCAAAAACCTCTAACGCCCCACGGGAACCCTACTGGGGGGTGGAGGAAATTAGGGGCTGGGCAGGAATAGGGGGGCAAATTAGGGACTGGAGAAGCAATGGGGGGCTGGGGGACAGGAGGTGGGAGGCAATGGGGGGGCTTGGAGGAGCGGTTGGGGGCTGGGGGGCCATGGAGGGGCTGGGGGTGTTCATGGGATAAATGGGGGGAAACGGGTTGGGGGCAATAGAAGGGTTGCGGGGGGGTACGGTGGGGGGGGCTCTGGACCATCCCAGCCCCCCCCCCCCGCTCTAGGGGGCGTGGCCACGCCGTTGCTAGGATACAAGCAAGCATCCCCATCGCCATGGCAACCGCGCGGCGGGAGAGAGCTGCCCACCGCCCCGCGCCCCCCAGGTTTCCCTGAGCCCCGTCCCTCCCAGGCTCCGCCCCTCTGACGTCACCCCCGACGCTTCCAGGCTCCGCCCCTCACTGCTGCCCCCCCCCCCCCGGCTTGGGGGGGCCCCGCCCCCCCCCCCGCCCCCCCCTCCGCCCGCGCCCGCCGCAGCCGCACCCGGACGGGCACCGGCACCGGTACCCCCGGGCACCCCCCCCAGGGACCCCCCGGCACCCCCCCGGCACCAGGACCCCCAGAACCCACCGGGACCCCCCGCAGGCACCGCTTCCCCGCCCCGAACCGGCACCAGACCCTCCCCGCCAGGCACCGGGACCCCCCCGGCCGGAGTCCTCGCACCCCACACCGGCCTCAGCACCCCCAGACCCCCCCAAACCGGCGTCTAAGAAGGTAACGGGGGGGGGGGGGCGGACTTCTAGGGGGGCCTTGGTGGGGGGTAGAGGATGCAGGAGGGTCTTGAGGGGACCCTGAGGGTTTGGGGGGTCCTGGGGGTGCTGGGAGGCAGACAGAGGTCCTGGGGGGGGCGGGAGGGATGGGGGTCCCTGGGGTGCTCTGGAGGCTGGGGTGGGGGACTGAGGTATGTTAGGGCCAAACAAAAATTCGGGGGGCTCTGGGTGATTTTGGGGGACCATGGGGGTGCAGAGGGACAAAGCAGGGTCCTGGGGGCTTGGGGGGGGGGGTCCTGGGGAGTGCTGGGATTCAGGGAGGGGTCTGAGGGGGCCCTAGGGGTTTTGGGGAGGCCCTGGGGGGCGTTAGAGGGAAGACAGAAGTCCTGGCGGCTTTTGGGGGGGGCTCTGGGGGCTGTTGGGGTCCGGGGGGGGGGTCTTGAGGGAGGGTCTGGGGGCTTTTTGAAGGCCCTGGAGGGGGCTGAGAGGGTCTGGGGGTAGTTTGGAGGAGTCGGGGCGCAGGGGCTTTGGGGTTTCTGGGGGAGTCAAAAAGAGACAGTGAGGACTTTTGGGGGGGCCCTGAAGGGTTGAGGGTCTTTGGGGGGGCGGGCACGGAGGCACTCTGGGGGCTTCTGTGGTGCCCTGGGGGGTGTTGGGGGCCAGTGAAGGGTTTTGGGGGTCACTGGGGGCTTTGGGGGCACCCAGGGGGTGTTTGGGTTCCTGTGGATTGAGGCTTTTGGGGTGCAGTGGCTCTTTCGGGGGGTCCTGAGGGTCTGAGGGTAGCGGGGGGGAGGCAGGGAGTGATGTGGGTGGGGCCTGGGGGGTCTTGGTGTGCACTGGGAGGTTTTGGGGGGCCCTGGGGGCTTTGAAGGAGTCCTGGGGTGCAGAGAAGGGTGTTGGGGGACCCCGGAGGGTGCAGGAGCTGGGGGGGGGGGGGGGCTGGAGTTCAGGGGAGAGGGGCTGAAAGGGGGTGATGGGGGTTTCAGGAGGGCCCTGGGGGTTTGTGGGGGGCAGTGGGAGAAGATTGGGGGCACCTGGGGGGGCAGGGGGGAGCAGGAGGTTTTTTTGTGGGGGCTTAGGGGGGGTTCCAGTGCTGGGGGGGGGCATTTCCCACCCTATTGGAGGGGGAGGGTCGTGGTCTGGGGCATGGGCAGGATAACTCCCACCCCGACAAGGAGGGGGGGCTGGGAGGTGGACCCAGGCATCTGGGTGGACCACGTGCACACGCGTGTGCACCGTGCAGAACCCCCCCACACGTGTGCACGCTCCCACAGCCGTGTGCGTGGTGCTGTGCACACGCAGGCACGCTGCCACACGTGTGTGCGGGCTCCCAGAGCCATGTGCATGCTCCCACATGCGTGTGCATGCTCCCACAGCTATGTGCGTGCTCTGCACACACATGGGCATGCTTGCACATGCATATGCAGGGCTGCGCTCACGCGTGGCTGCTCCATCTCCCTCACATGAGCGAGTCAGGCTTTGCCTGCCTGCAGCCAAGCTCGGCCTTGCACACGCGTGTGCACTGCTGGGGCTTGGGGGTGCCCATCTCGCCGGGGACGGTGTAGCTGTTCCGGTGAGTCACCCACCGGTGGGTGCGCGTGTCCCTGCGTGTGACGCGCGGTCGTGAGTCAGCACGCGTGATGGGGTGCAGTGCACACGCGTGTGCGAGAGCGCATGCCTGGTGAGCGACATGCACAAGGGTTTGTACAGCCCGTCCTGCCAGGCCAGGAAGCGGGGGAGGGGGGGGACCTTGATGCACGAGATGTCTTCGTGCGAGGCCCTCGTGCAAGGCCCTCGTGCGAGGCTGCCCCCCCTTCCCGTGTCTCTGCAGCTCGCTGGCCGTCACGGAGGAGCCGCCGCCAGCGTGCGAGGCCACGGCCACGTCCCCCCCCCATGGACTCGGGCCCGGGCGCTGCTCACCCCCCGCCGGGGCCCTGAGACGTGGCGGGGGGGCACCCCCAGACCCCTGGGTCCCTCCACGCCCCTCACCCCTGGGACCCTTCCCAGCACCCCGGGCTGGTGGGGGGGTGTAGGGGGCAGAGCAGGGGGGCCCCAACACCAGGGTCCCCGAGTGGGCAGGGGGGTGTAGGGGTCCCAGCAGGGGGGCCCGGACCCCCCCGTCCCATCCTCACACCCCCAGCGCCCCAGGGGGCGTCAGATTTGGGGGTCCTGAACACGTGGGTGTCGTCGCTCCCCCTGCCCCCCTTTGCCCACCGCACCCCCACACGCCTGGGTCCCCCCGTCCCACCAGGGGTCCGTCCATCCGCCTGGGTCCCCCCGGGGTCTGCCCCGGGGTCGGGGTCAGGCTGGAGTCACTCAAGCGCTGGAATGGGGAGGGGGGTGGTCTGGTGCGAGAAGGGGGTGCAGGTGCTGCTCACCATGGTGGGCGCCTTCGCCGCCTTTGGCCTCATGACCATCGCCATCGGCACGGACTACTGGCTCTACGCACGCGCCTTCATCTGCAACACCAGCAATGTCTCCGGCGAGGACGCCACGCACCGTGACCGGCGTGACCCTGGTGGGCTCACCCACTCAGGGCTCTGGCGCATCTGCTGCCTCGAAGGTGGGTGGGGGGCACCGTCAGGGGGAGCTCACGGCACTGGGGGTGTTGGGGGACGTTGGTGGCACTGTTGGGGGAAGCTCACAGCACTAGGAAGTTGGTGACGTTGGTGGCACTGTCTGGGGAAGTTCACGGCACTGGGGGCATTGGGGGACGTTGGTGGCACTGTCGGGGGAAGCTTATGGCACTGGGGAGGCTCACAGTGTTGTGGCATCATTGGGGATGTTGGTGGCACTGTCAGGGGAAGCTCACGGCACCAGGGACACTGGTGGCACTGTTGGGGGAAGCTCATGGCACTGGGGACATTGGTGGCACTGTCAGGGGAAGCTCACAGTGTTGTGGCATCATTTGGGACATTGGTGGCATCGTTGGGGGAAGCTCGTGACAGTGTGGTGGCCTTGGGGACATTGGTGGCACTGTTGGGGGAAGCTCACAGCGCTGGGGGGGGGGGCTGCAGCTGCGGTGGCACAGCTGGAGGTGGCCCACGGTGTCCCCATCCCTGCGGTGGTCCCATCCCCACCGTGTCCCTGTCCCCACGATGTCCCCATCCCCACAGTGCCTCCGTCCCTGCAGTGCCCTCGTGATGTCCCTGTCCCTGTGATGTCCCCACCCCTGCAGTGTCCCCATCCCTGTGGTGTCCCTGTCCCTGTCCCCATCCCCCATGGTATTCCTGTCCCTGTGATGTCCTTGTTGGCAGTCCTGTGGTGGCCCTGTCCCTATGGTGTCCCCAGCCCTGTCCCTGGTGTCCCCATCCCTGTCCCCATCCCCATGGTGTCCCTTCCCCAGTGTCCCCAGCCCTGTCCCCATGGGGTCCACATCCCCACAGTGTCCCTATCCCCATGGCGTCCCCAGCCCTGTCCCCACGGGGTCCCCAGCCTGGTCCCCGTGGTGTCCCTGCAGTGTCCGTGCCCCCGTGGCAGCCATCCCTGTGTCCCTGCGGTGTCCCTGCCCCCATGGGGTCCTCAGCCCTGTCCCCGTCCCCATGGTCCCCGCGGTGTCCCTGCAGGCCTGAAGCGGGGGCTGTGCCTGAAGATCAACCACTTCCCTGAGGACATGGAGTACGACCACGACAGTGCCGAGTACCTGCTCCGTGAGTCACCACGGCAACCGCCCCGCGTCGCCCCGGCAACCGCTCGGACATCACCCCAGCAACCTCCTGCCATCACCCTGGCAGCTGCCGTGGTGTTGCCATGGCAACCACCCTCATGGTGATGCCTTGACAGCTGGCTTGGCATCGCCCTGGCAACTGGGCTGGCATCATCCCAGGGATGTCCTGGTGTTGCTGTGGTGATGCCCTGGCAACCGCCCTGGCAACTAGCCCAGCATCATTCCTGGCAACCGCCCTGGCAACCAGTGCAGTATCGTCCTGGTGATGCCCTGGCACTGCCTTGGCAATCAGCTTGGCAACCAGCCCAGCATCATCCTGGTGATGCCTTGGTGTTGCCCTGGCAACCGCCCTGGCAACCGGCCTAGCATCGTCCTGGTGATGCCCTGGTGCTGCCTTGGCAACCAGCTTGGCAACCAGCCCAGCATCATCCTGGTGATGCCCTGGCATTGCCCTGGCAACTGCCGCAGCCATGCCGCTCCCATGGCAACAGTCCCTGGCCACACCCCCTAGCAACGGGGCTCCTGTGGAAGCCCTCCCCATAGCAGCCGGGCGCTCCTGGCAACAGGGCCGGTCTCCTAGCAACGGGGATGCCATGGCAACGCCCCTCCTCCAGCAACAGGGATACTGGAGGTCAGGGTTCTGTCTTCTGATTGGCTGTTGGCCTTGGAGCGCTGGAGGGGGCTGCATTCTGATTGGCTGCTTTGCTGGGAATCCTGCCCTGCTGATTGGCTGATGGTCTACCTGCAGTGAGCACATGCCTAGTTCTGATTGGCTGTGGCAGGGGGTGCCAGAGGGTTTGTTTGGTTGGAGGTGCTGGGTACCCCGGGTCTCTATTGGTTGCTGGTGTCAATGGACCTGGAGATCCTGTGCCCTGATTGGCTGCTGCCCATCCATTAAGAAATTCTCCTTTCTGATTGGTTGGTGGTCTCAGACCCACAGGACCCTCCGTGCTTTCACTAGCTCCTGATCACAGGATCACCTCCTTTCTCCTCATTGGTTCCCAACCTCTAATACTCTCTCTCTGATTGGCTGATGCCTTTACTTTGTCTGAGGGCTAACGGATCCTGATGGGGCTTGCAGGATCTGATTGGCTGCAGCCTGGGGAGCTCCCATTGGCTGGTGCCGGTGGATCTCAGTGTACCTGTGGGCTCCCAGTTGGCTGGGAGCTGATGCATCCAAGGATGCTCATGGGGTCTGATTGGCTGCCAGCCTGCAGGGCTCTCATTGGCTGGGGCTGATAGATCCCATGCCCTTTGTGTACTCTGATTGGCTGCCAGCCTTGGGGCTCCCATTGGCCAGTTCTAACGAGGGGGGGTCCCACAGGGGTGGTCCGGGCCTCCAGCATCTTCCCAATCCTGAGCGCCGTCCTGCTGCTGCTGGGGGGGGTCTGTGTTGCTGCCAGCCGCCTGCGCCGCGCCCGCACCAGCCTCGTCCTGGGGGCCGGCATCCTCTTCGTCGCTGCCGGTCAGTGTGTGTGGGGGGACCCTACATCTCCCAGTCTTTTGGGGAAGGGTCCCTGATCCCCTGCAGGACCCCCCAGGGGGAGAGGGAGCATCCCCTACATCCCAGTGAGGGTTTCTCAGGGAGGACGTGTCCCCTGAGATCCCAGTGAGGATCCCTGGAGGGGTAGGGGGTCCCCGATCCCAGGCAGAACCCTTGGGGGATGAGGGGTGTCCCCTAGATCCCAGGGGGATTGACAGCTGGGAACTGGAGGAGCCTAATCCCTGCCTGGGGGGTTGCCAGGGTTGGGGGAAGTCCCTGATCCCAGGGGAGTCCCAGGTTGGGGGGCAGGGGGGGTCCCTGGATCACAGGAAGGGGCACTGGGGACCCCTTGGGTCATCCCCTGCCCCTCGTCCCCTGCCTGTCCCCTGCCCTTCATCCCCTGTCGTTGTCCCCCCCAGGCCTCAGCAACATCATTGGGGTGATTGTCTACATCTCGGCCAACGCGGGGGACCCGGGGACGAAGCGGGACGAGGACAAGAAGAGCCACTACTCCTACGGCTGGTCCTTCTACTTCGGGGGGCTCTCCTTCATCCTGGCCGAGGCCATTGGGGTCCTGGCTGTCAACCTCTACATTGAGCGCCATCGCAAAGCCCGGGGGGGTCCTGCGGGGGGGCCGGGACCACCCCCACCTCCCCCGCCCCCCCGCGTCCCCCCCCGGTCCCCGCCCCCGCCCCCGCCGCCGTTCCCGCTCCAGTTCTCGGTCCAGCGAACCAGGGCGCTCACGGGATGCTTCCCCTCCCCCCCCGCCGCCCCTCCCTCCCCCTGGGAAATCCGGGGGGGGCGCCCCCCCAGCTGATATCTCTATGTATACCCTCTCCCGGGAGGGACCCCCTGGGCCGCCGCCCCCTGGCACCCCTGGACCCCCCTTTTTGCAGTTGCATAATGCCTTTGGGAAGGACCCCCCCGGGGGCCCCCCCGACAGCGCCTCGGGGACCAGCACCCTCAACCGCAAGACCACCCCCGTCTAGTGGCACCCCAGGGATCCCCCCGGAGCTCCTGGGACCCCCCTGGGGAGCAGCACCCTCAATCACAAGACCACTCCGACCTAGGGGCACCCCCAGGGCCCCCCCAGAATCCCTGTGGGACCCCCCAGGGACCAGCACCCTCAATCACAAGACCACCCTGACCTAGGGGCACCCCTGGGAGCCCCCCCAGGAACCCCCTGGGACCTCCAGAAACCACTGGGCACCCCCCTAAGGAACCCCCCTGCTGCCCCAGCTCCTGCGCTCTTCAGCCTCATCTTCCTTCTGCCCTGCTCTTCCTCACCTTCCTCCTTCCCTCATCATCTTCCTCCTCATCTTCCTCATCCTCACCTTCATCCCTGCATTCCTCATCCTCCTGCTGTTCTCATCTTCCTCCTCCTTTCTGCTCAACCTCTTCCTGCCTTCTTCATCCTTGTCCTCCTCACCTTCCTTTTGATCTCTTCATCTTCCTCCAGCGCCCCTCGTCCTCGTTATCTTCCTCCTCTCCTCCTCATCCCCCTTCCAGCCCTCCCGCAGGCGGCAAGGGCTGTGCCCCCCCCGGGCAGGGTCCCTCCATGTTCCAGGGGGAAATCTGGGGGACACTGAAGTCCCCATGGGGGATGGGGCAATTTGGGGGTGTCCCCACCCACCAGTCCAAGGGCTACACTCTGTGCCAGCTCCACGCCCCCCCCCCCCAAATTGCTCTTGGGGGGCCCCCTGATGCTGCCACCTTTTGGGGGGGTCCCTGAAGCCACCATCTCTTTTGGGGGTCCCTTGGAACTGCTGTCTCTTGGGGAGACCCCTGATACCACCGTTTATTGGGGGGGTCCCCAAAACCATCATCTCTTGAGGGATCTCCAAAACTGCTGTCACTCCCCCCCTCCTGTCTGGGGGGCGTCCCCAGGGACAGCTCCCCCATGCAGTCCCGGGGGGGTCCCTGTGCCTTAGGGAGGCTGGGAGGGATCCATGCTGGGGGGGGCCGTGGGACCTCCGACATCCCCCCCAGCCATCCCTGAGCAGTATGGACCAGTATTGCCCAGTTCCCTTGGCAGCCTTGGACCAGTAATGTCCAGTCCTGTGGGTTCTGTTAGACCAGTATGTCCCAGTTCCCAGGGCAGCATCAGACCAGTATGTCCCAGTTCCCTGGGCAGTTTTGGACCAGTATAACCCAGTTCCCTGGGCAGTATCAGACCAGTACAGCCTAGTTTGCTCAACAGTATTGGACCAGTACAGCCCAGTTCCCTGAGCAGTATCATACCAGTATGGCCCAGTTCCCTGGGCAGCATCAGCCCAGTCTCCAGGCAGTGCTGTGCCAGTAGCTCCCAGTTCACCCAGTATCTCCCAGTGCCATGGGCCATCTGCAGAGCCAGGCTCTCCCATGCAGTGTCAGCCCAGTTGCTTCCAGTTCCCCCCAGTTGCTCCCAGTTCCCCCCTCATTACTCCCAGTGCCCCCACCCAGCCCCATTAACGAATGTCGGCTAATTGAGGGGGGGGCTGGGATCGTTGGGAGCCCCCCCCCCCGAACGTGCAGCATCGGGTGCCCCGCCCCCTGTACAGCCCCGCCCCCTGTACAGCCCCCTTCAGGCCCCGCCCCTCAGGCCCCGCCCCCTGTACAGCCCCGGGCTCGGCCCCCGCCCCCCCCGCATGGATTTTTACGGAAACTTCGCTCTTTAAAATAAAATTGAATCTCTGGAAGCGGAGTGTGGGGCACACGGGGGGGGGAGGGTGTGCTCCTGGTCGCCATGGTAATAGGGGGGTGTTGCTCTGCTGTTGCCGTGGCAACTCTGAGGGACTCCGCCGTGACCTCACCGGGTGAGGGGTGTCCCCGCCTCCAGGTGTTAATGATGGCTCGTTAATATTAATGAACGGCGTTAACATTCATGAGGCTCTTAGCGACCGGCCAGGCCCTTCGCAAGGCCACACCCTGCAAGCAATGCCGCACTCCCATTGGCTGTTAAGCCCGTCAGTCACGGGGAAAGGCGAGGCTAGGAGTTCCTCGCTCCTTATTGGCTCTTCCACGCCTTAAAGAGGCGGCTTTGCTCGCTTACTGGTCGGCGTGACTACCTGCCATCCAATCCTGGGCTATCCGTTCTCTCATTGGCTACAGACCGCTGCCAATCATCATGCCGCGGCGGGCTGCGTCCTAGCGTGCGCTCCGATTGGTTTTCTGACCCGTCCGTCAGATGCGCGGTCGCTCATTAGCTGCGGCGGCCGCTCGGGTCGGCCCGGGCGGGGCGCGGGCCGCCGCGGCGGAGGACAGACGAGTCGGGAGGAGAGGGACGGAGCAGCCCCGCCCGGGCGCGAGTCGGCCGCTCCGGCTGCCATGGAGGACGGAGTCTATGGTAGGCCCTGATGGGATAGGGTGGGGCGGGGCGCGTGACGGTGGCCGCGTGGGGTCGGTTCCAAAGGGGTGGGGCGGGCCTCGGTCACGTAACGGGCCCGTATCGTTTACCCCGGGGGGGAGCGGTCACGTGGCAAGGCTTCACCACTCCCTTCCCCGGCTGGGGGGGGCGGTGGGTCAAACCATTCAATGGGATGTTGGGGGAAGGTGTGCGCGGAGGTAATTTCTTAGGCCACGCCTTCTATGAGCTGACCACGCCCCTTTTCAGTCGGGCCACGCCCCCCTTACCGACCCGGCGCTGCGCATGGGATTGATTCTGGGCGGGGTTTGAGGTGAAATGGGCGTGGCTAGCGGAGGGGGCGTGGCTAGAGGAGAGGTGCGGCCTCGTGAGGGAAAACGTGTTCTAGCAGAAAAGGGCGGTGCTTGGTGGAGGGGGCGTGGTTTAGGAAAAGGGGCGGGGTCAAGGCCAAGAGCTGGTGGCTGGGGAGGGAGGGGGCGCAGCCACGGGCCCCCGGGTGGGTGTCTGGGGCAGGGCGTGGGGGCTGTGAGCCCCTTGGCCCCCCCAGTGCCCCCTGACCTGACGGTGGAGGAGCGGCTGGAGCTGGAGAGCATCCGGCGGCGCAAGCAGGAGCTGCTGGGGGAGATCCAGCGGCTGCGGGAGGAGCTGAGTGAGGCCATGAGTGAGGTCGAGGGGCTGGAGGCCAACGAGGGCAGGTACCCCCCAAATAAATACCCCCCAGAATCTCCCCCAAACCCCTGACCCCCCCCTCGATGGTCTCCAATGCTCCAAAAGACACCTCTAGGATGCCTGGACATCCAGCTGGCACCCTAAACTAACCCCCAGGGCTGCTAGATATTCCTCTGGGACCCCCCAAAACCCACCTGAGCCCCCAGAACTGCCCCCCAGGGCCCTCAAATACACACCTGAGACCCTAGACCCCCCCCTCTGGGCCTCCAAATGTCTCCCTTGAGGCTTCCGAATACGCCACCGGGACCCCTCAATCTTGCCTGAGCCCCTAAATCTCTCCCTCCAGAATCCCCAGATGCCCCCCAGCACTCTGACACCTGGTCTGGGGTCCCCTGTACACAAAGACCCCCGTTCCACCCGCCATCCCATGCCTGGGGAACCCCAAAAACCTGGTGCTGAGACCCCAGTCTACCCTCCCCAGTGCATGGGGTGGGCCCAAACACCATGAGGACCCCCCAAAATCCACCCCAGAGCCCCTAAATGCCCCACAACAACCCCAGGTTACCCCCGCCCCCCAGGTGATTTGGGTCTTCTCAGCCTGTCTGAAGGCTCAGGGCACCCCCAGAGCTGCCCTCTTACTCTGGGGTCCCCCTAAAAATACCCTCCAAAGTTTGAGGCCCCCCCCCCCCCCCCCCCCGATCCTGGTTTAACCTCCCCCCTTCAGCAAAACCCTCCAGAGGAACCGAAAGATGGGGATGGGCCGCAAGAAATTCAACATGGACCCCAAAAAGGTGAGGGGAGCATTCCTGGGTGTCTGGGTCTTGGTGCCCAGCCCCCCCCCTTCCCATGTGGGGGCAGGGGGTTTCCTGGCTGCCTGGATCCCTGATGTTTTTGGGGTTCAGGGGATCCAGTTCCTGGTGGAGAACGAGCTGCTGCGGCACACGGCCGAGGACATCGCCCGCTTCCTCTACAAGGGCGAGGGGCTCAACAAGACTGCCATCGGCGACTACCTGGGCGAGAGGTGGGGGTTCACAGGGGCAGAGGTGGGGGGCTCAGTGGTGGGGAGGTGGGGGCTCACTGGGTGCAGGCAGAGCTTCCACAAGAGCCCCCGGCCCAGGACATGGCACCACTCGCCTGGGTCAAGCCTGGGGAGGGTCTGGGTGATTGACAGTGTGGTGGGTGGGGCATGTGTGTGGGCAGGGTCTGTTGGTGATTGACAGCTTGGCTCCACCCACCCCCTTCCCAGGGAAGAGTTCAATATTGGGGTGCTGCATGCCTTTGTGGACCTCCACGAGTTCACAGACCTTAACCTGGTGCAGGCGCTGAGGTGAGGGTCACTTGGGGGTTCTGGGGGATCGCTTGGGGGTCTGGGGTCCCTTGGGGAGGGGGGGTGGGGGGTGGGCTTTGAGACCTTTTGGGTGCTGGAAGCCCTGTGGGGGCCATTTTGAGGCCCTGGAAGGTTGAGAAACAATTTGGAGAGGTCCTGGAAGAGAATTTGGGGGCCTTTTGGGGGGCTGAGAGCCATTTTGAGGCTCTGGGGACTACTTGGGGGTCAGAGTGGTCTTTGAGGGTTGTTCTGGGGGGGCCTGGAGCCTTTTGGGGGGCTATTTAGGGGCACAGGGAGGGTTAGGGACACGGGGAGGGTTTGGGGGTCTGGGAGATTCCTTGAAGATTTGGGAGGGGATCAGATGAAGGACTATGGAGGATCTGGGGGGTCCCGGGGAGGGTTTTGAGGTCCCAGGAAGGATCTGGGAGGTTGCTGGGGGTGTCAGGAGCCCTGTGGGTGTGGGGAGGCCTGAGGGGGGTGTTGGGGGATGGTGGGGGATTTGGGGTGCCCCCCCCCGCCCCAGGCAGTTCCTGTGGAGCTTCCGGCTGCCGGGGGAGGCGCAGAAGATCGATCGGATGATGGAGGCCTTTGCCCAGCGCTACTGCCTCTGCAACCCTGGCGTCTTCCAGTGCACGGGTAGGGGGCGGTGAGGGTCCCGTGGGGCTGGGGGCGGGGCTCGACCCGTTGGATCCACCCCCTGGCCACGCCCTGCCACTCCCACCCACCCTTCTTCCTCATCTCTGTGGGCTGGATCCCTGGTGGGTCCCCTGTGCCACCCCCCCTGACCGCTTGGGTGCTGGGGTTCCCCCCCGAGTAATCTGGATGTTGGGGTCCCCCCGTTCCCTTGTTTGCCCCCTTGGATGCTGGGCCCCCCCGTGCCCCCCAGTCACCAGGATGCTGGGGTCCGCCCATGCCCTCACCCCTTCCCATGCTGTGGGTGCCCCCCCGTGACCCCCCCTGCCCCCAGACACCTGCTACGTGCTCTCCTTCGCCGTCATCATGCTCAACACCAGCCTGCACAACCCCAACGTGCGGGACAAGCCTTCGGCCGAGCGCTTCGTCGCCATGAACCGCAGCATCAATGACGGCGGCGACCTGCCGGAGGAGCTGCTGCGGGTAGGGTGGGGCCGGAGGCGGGGCCTGGCAGGGTGTGGCTGCGATGGGCAGGGCCTGAGGCTGACCATGCCTTCTCTTGCCCATCCGCCCCCCAGAACCTGTACGAGAGCATCCGCAGCGAGCCCTTCAAGATCCCTGAGGATGACGGCAATGACCTGACCCACACCTTTTTCAACCCCGACCGCGAGGGCTGGCTGCTCAAACTGGGTGAGCCCCCGGCCACGCCCCAGGCCACCCCCACCCCCATGGGTCCTCTCTCATCTCTGTCTCCCCTGTGGCTGCCCTGGGTGTACACCCCCACCTCAGACTGCACCTTCCCAGTAGCCCCCAGCCTCCCTGTCCCTTCCCAGTGGCCCCCAGTCCTGCTTAGGTGCCTCCCCAGTGGCTCCCTGACCCCCAGTGCCTCCCGGTCCTGCTCAGGTGCCCCCAGTGCCTCCCTGGACCTTCCCAGGTGCCCCCAGTGTGTGCTGGTGCCCCCCCGCCGTACCCCCCAGTTCCCCCGGGGGTTTGTGGGGGGCCAGTTCCCGTACAGACATGACTGACATCTCTCTCTTTTCCTCTGTCTGTCCCCGCCCCGTACCTGTGACTTCTTCCCCCCCCCCGCCCCTCCCCTCGCTGCTGATGCCTGGCCCGGCCCCCCAGGAGGTACGTACTGGAGAGGGGGAGGGGGGCAGCACCTGGGGTCTCCCCCACAAAAAAATCCCACTGACACCCCCCCCCCGCCCCCTGAAATCCCAGCATGGTTCGTGGTTTGGGGGCTGGCAGGATGCTCTGGGGCTTGTGCCCCCCTCCCCAAATCTACCTCCCCCACCCTCCAATTCCCTTTGGAACCCCCCACAACCCACGTGGCTCTTTGGGGACCCCTGGCTGCCCTCTGAGGAGCCTCCCGAGCCCCCCGCGAGCCCCCCCCTGTCCCCCCCAGGTGGGAGGGTGAAGACGTGGAAGCGGCGCTGGTTCATCCTCACCGACAACTGTCTCTACTACTTCGAGTACACTACGGTGAGAACCCCACCTGCCCCCTGACCCCAGACTCCCCTGGGGTGTTCTGGCCCCCCCTGCTCCTCAAAACCCTGTGGGTCTCCTGAATCCCGCCAGCATTGTCTGGGCTTTTTTGTGTACCCTAAGGTGACAACCCCCCTGACCCTGTTTCTCTCTGCCCCACCCCCCCCCCTTCTGGGGACCCTCGCATGATACTGTGCACCCCCCAAGAAACCCACCAAGCGCCTGGGGGACACCCCCTGACCCCTTTGGACCACCCTGGGCTCTCCCAAAACCCTGGGGCTCCCCTGACACCCTGGTCACCCGCAGGGACTTCCCCCTAAGCTCTGGGGTGGGGGGGGACCCCTTGACCCCCTTGGGTGCCCCCCAAGCCCTCTGGACCGCCCCCACCCCCCCCCAGGACAAGGAGCCGCGGGGCATCATCCCCCTGGAGAACCTGAGCATCCGTGAGGTGGAGGACCCCCGCAAGCCGGTGAGCCCCGCCCCCCCCGTGTCCCCTAGGTCCCTGCTGTGTCCCTTGTGTCCCCCCATTGTCCCCCCCCATATCCCTTTGTACCCCAAGGACCCCCCATTTTGGGGGGCAGCTGTGCCCCCCAGCTGCCCCTCCAACTTGCCCCAACGAGGGGGTCCCCCACATCCTTTGCCCCCTGCCATGTGCTCCCCATATCTCCCCCATCCCCAAGACACCCCACTAAATTTCAGGGGGGCAGCTGCACCCTCCATCTCCCCCTCTACCTACCCACATCAAGGGGGTCCCTCCCAAACCCCCTCTGCTTATTTTCTGGTGCCCCCAAATTTAGGGGGAAGCCGTGCCTCCCCAGTTCCCTGTCTGCCTCCCCCCAACGTGGGGGCCCCCCAAATTTCCCCTGTCCCCCATCCCCAAGATCCTCCCCCCCATTTTTAGTGGGCAGCCATGCCCCCCCAGCTCCCTTTTTTTCCTTCTCCCCAGTGCAGGGGTCCCTTCTCCTTCCATCCCCTGCTTGCCCCCCCAGCCTGACATGCTGCCCCCTCCCCCAGCACTGCTTCGAGCTCTACATCCCCAACAACAAGGGGCAGCTGATCAAGGCGTGCAAGACGGAGGCAGACGGGCGGGTGGTGGAGGGGAACCATGTTGTCTACCGCATCTCTGCCCCCACCCGCGACCAGAAGGACGAGTGGATCAAATCCATCCAGTGAGCACCCCAAAAACCCACCCCCCTGCACCCCAGAATCCCCCTGGGAGGGTGTCCTCAACCCATACCTAGAGCTCCCTGTAGGGGTGGGATGTGCTAGAATTGCTGTATGGATCACTCTGGGAGGGAGCCAGGAGGAGGGGCTGCTGTAAATCCCCCCCCCCACCCAGGGACCCCTACGTTTTCTTGGAGGGGGTCTTCACACACACACCCCGGGACCCCTAAATCCTTCTGGGAGGGGTCCTCCTCCCGGCTCCCAGGGGCTTTATATGGAGTGGGGTGTGTTTGGATCACCCTGTGGACCACTCCCAAGCATCTGGGCTTCCCCTGAGGCGGGGGTGGGGGGTGGGATTTGTCCTGGGGGAGAAGTCTGCCTATCCACCCCTGGGGCTCCCCAAATCCCCTCGGTTCCCCCCCCCCAGGGCAGCGGTTAGCGTCGACCCCTTCTATGAGATGCTGGCTGCCCGCAAGAAGCGTATTTCAGTGAAGAAGAAGCAGGAGCAGCCCTGAAGGGGGGCCGGGACCCCCTGGGAAACCCGCCCTGGACCATGAGGGACACCCCCCACCCCACCCCAAGGACCCTTCTGGACCCACACGGGACCCCGCCAGGACCACGAGGGACCCTTCTGGATCATGTGGGATGACACCCCCAGACCACAGGGGACCCTCCTGGACTATGAGGGACCCCCCGCAAGGACCACAGTGGACTCCCCCAAGACTATGAGGGACCCCTCTGGACCACACAGGACCCTGTGGGACCCCCTGTGATCATGAGGAAACCCCCCCAAGACAACCCTGGACCTCTCCAGGACTGTGAGGAGACACCCCCTGCCCCGGGCCCCCTTTAACCCCTCAGGTGACTCCCCCATGAACCACAAGGCACCTTGAGGGACCCCCAAGGACAATATGGGATCCCCTGGCTCTTGGGGGTCCCCTCCCCAAACCCTGAAAGGATGCCCCTGGGACCGCAAGCTGCCCACCCCCCCCACCCCACCCCTCTTTGAGGGACCTCTGGTACAACACGGGGTCCCACCCTGGGCCCCCCCTTTGGGGACACACACAACCCCCCTCTATGTGTGTGCGTGGACACAGACCCTCCCACGCATGCACCCCGTGGGGCATGGGGGGGGGGGGGGGCACACACGTGTGAGTGGGGCTTCTGCTGGGCAGAAGCAGGAGGCTGGCGTGTGTGAGGTGGGTGCACAGACAAACCTTGTCTGCAGCTTCCCCACCCGACCCCCAGTGCCCCCCAGTCCCTCCCAGTTTGGCGTGAGGGTGGTGTCTGAGGAGTCTCTGCCTTCCCCCTCCCCCCCCCCCCCCCCCTATTTATGGCTCTGCCCCATTAAAGCTGGTGAACACAGTGGGGGTCCAGCCTTTTTCTTGGGGGGGTGGGGGAGGCAGACGTGGGGGGGGCAGGGGCAGCTCTGTGTAAGGTTTTATTTTGCAGTTTTTGGGGGAATAAAACACTGGTTTGGGAGTGGATGGGGCTGGGCACCACGCCCCCCCACACACACGCCCCCCCCCCCCCCCCCCCACACACACCCCCCATGGGGGAACCCAGGCATGCAGCCCTCCAATTTCCCCCAAGGGTGAGGAGCGTTGGGGGTACCTGGGCATCCTGGGAGGGGGATTGGGGGCAGGATGGACCCCCTAAAAGTGGACCCAGGTGTTGGGGGGACCCAGGTGCCCAGCGGGGGTGAAGGGCCGATGGCAGAGGGTAGGGTGGACCCCCCCCCGCCCCGCGCCAAGAGCTGCCCCAGGCATCTGGGGGGGGAGGGGTTCAAGGGCTGCGTGTGTGGGGCTGCCCAGGTGTCTGGGGGGGACCTAGGTGTGGGGGGGTGGGGGTGCCAATGGAGGTCAAGGACCAATGTTAGAGGTAAGGGGGACCCCCACCGCCCCAAGGGTGGACTCAGGCATTTGGGGGCTGGGGGGGCAATGGAGGGCAAGGGTCAATGTCAAAGATGAAGCGGACCCCCCCCCATGTGTGGACGTCTGGGGTGTGGGGACACAGGCGTCTGGGGCCACCCAGCGAGTGGGGCAGAGAACCCAGGCATTGGGGGGGCTCTCAGGGACAGGGGTCAAAGGGCAGGGTGGTGACACCGCCGTGCAGCTCGAGGCCACCTTCAGCCCAGGCCAGCAGGTCGCCGGCCGCCCGGGCCACTGCAGCCGGCCACCGCGGCCACCTCTGCTGCGTCCAGCACCCGGCTCCACAGCTGGAACTCGGAGATCTCCCCCACGAAGGCCTGTGTGCATCGAACCGGCCACCCAGCGCGTCCTGCAGGACACGTGGCGCCATGGGGACACAGGGATGTGCTGCCCGCGTGGCACTGGGACAGGACACCATGGCACCCACACAGCATGGGGTCGTGGCACAGGGACAGGGGGACATGGCACCCATGTGGCACAGGGACGTGGGGATGGGGACGTGGCAGCCGTGTGGCATGGGGACATGGGGATGGGGACATGACACCCGTGTGGCATGGGGGCATGGGGATGTGGCACTCGTGGCACAGGGACATGGGGACATGGCACCCCGTGTGGCACGGGGACGGTGGGGATGGGGATATGGCACTGGTGTGGCACTGGGATGTGGGGATGTGGCACTGCTGCCGCACAGGGACATGGGGACGGGGAGGTGGGGACAGGGACATGGCACAGGGACAGACAGTGGGATGTGTCCCCATGACCCTGTGGTGTCCTGTGACCTCGAGGTGTCCCCCGTGCCCCCCCCCCATGTCCCTGCACGCCCCCCCCCTCCGTGCCCCCCCCATCCCCACCGCTGTACCTGCTCCTGGCCGAGGACGAGGACACCGTGGGGGCGCAGGGGGTGGCCGGCCGCCAGCCCCCCGCCCCGGCCCCGGGGGACCCCGTCCTGGAAGCTGCGCCAGGTGCCCCCCGCTGCCGCCCAGGTCACACAGACGTGCTGCCCACCGGCCCGGGGACGGGGACAGCGCCAGCGGCACTGCCTGGGGGGGCTGTCAGGGCTGGCCCCACAGAGCCCCCAGCCCCACGGCTCCCCCCCCACCCCTCCATAGACCCCTGCCCCCCAATACTTCCCTATAGCCCGCCCATCCCCCACTCCCCATCCCCCCCCCTTCCCCCACCCCCAACCCCCTGGTACTCACAGCCCCCCATAGCCCCCATCAGCCCCACCTCCCTCCCCCCATAACCTTCCATAGCTCCCCTCAGTTCCCCCGTAGCCCCCCCACTTCCCAGTCCCCCCATATCCACCTGTAGCCCCCCTCCTCCCAGCCCCCAATATCCCCCCCTTCTCCCAGTCCCTCATAGCCCCCCAATAGCGCCCACTCCTCCCAGCCCCTCCCATATCCCTCTCAATAGCCCCCACTCCCAGCCCCTCATAGCCCCCCCAATAGCCCCCCCAGTAGCCCCCCACCCCTCCCAGCCCCCCATAGCCCCCCCCAATAGCCCCCCCCCCCCACTCCCAGCCCCTCATAGCCCCCCAGCAGCCCCCCCCCAAGCCCCCTGTAGCCCCCCCACCTGGTCATCCACCAGCAGCTCCATGGGGCGCCCCCCCCACGCCAGCAGCACCAGCTCATTGGGCTGCCCGGGGGCAGCGTAGGAAAAGGGGGTGCCCAGGGCCGGGGCCCCCCCGGGGCGCAGCCAGAGGCAGGCGGAGAGCGCTCGCAGCGCCCGCCGCACTGTGCCCCGCGCCCGGGCGAACATGTAGTTGGTGCGGAGGGGGAAGGCCACGCGGAAGCCCCCCCGGTGGACCCCGGCACCTGGGGAACCCCCTGGCCATCAGCATGGGGCGCTCGTAGTGGGGTGGGGGCCACCGTGGGGGTCCCCAGTCACTCTGTCCCCTGGGGGTTCCGTCCTTTGGGGATGCCCTGGGCAGGGGGATCCCACCCTTGGGGGTCCCCAAGAGTCCCCCACCCCGTGGGTCCTACCCCTGAAGGTCCCCAACCTTTTTCCCCAAGTGTTTCCCACCCCTGGGGGTCCCCAGCCCCGGAGGGTCCCCAACCCCTGTCCCCAAGTGTCTCCAACCCTGGGGGTCCCCAGCTCTCCGTACCCAGCCCCAGGGGGTCCCCAACCTCTGTCCCCAAATGTCCCCATCCCTGGGGGTCCCACTCCTGAGGGTCCCCAACCCTCTGTCCCCAGCCCCTGGGGGTCCCCAACCTCTGTCCTCAAGTGTCCCCAATCCCGGGGGTCCCACTCCTGGGCGTCCACAGCCCACTGTCCGCAGCCCCGGGGGGTCCCCAACCTCTGTCCCCAAGTGTCTCCAACTCTGGGGGTCCCCAACCCTCTGTCCCCAGCCCTGGGGGGTCCCCAACCCCTGTCCCCAAGTGTCCCCAACCCTGGGGGTCCCCAACCTTTGTCCCTACCCCGGGGGTCCCCGTACCTCCTGCTGTTCCCTCACCCTTGTGCTTGTCCTGGGGGTCCTTGACATCCTGGTGGTCCCTGAGGTCCCCGTGGTCCTCGTGGTCCTCCTCTTCCTCATGGGCCTCATGGTCACCATGGTGATGGCTGTGGGCCCAGTGATGCTCCAGGTGGTTGCCATGGGGATGGCCATGCTTGCTGTGGTCACCGTGGTGGTTGCCGTGGTTCCCATAGTGGTTGCCATGAAGATGGCTGTGGTGGTTGCCATGGTGATCCTCGAAATGGTTGCCAGGGAGGTTGCTGTGTTTGCTGTGGTCGCTGTGGTGGTTGCCATGGTTCCCGTAGTGGTTGCTATGGAGGATGCCGTGGTGGTTGCTGTGGTCGCTGAGCTTGCTGTGGTTGCCGTGTTGATCGTGGGGATCACTGGGTTTGCCGTGGTCGCCATGGTGGTTGCTATGGTGGTCGCTATGGAGGATGCTGTGGGGCTTGGCGTGGGCACTGAGCTTGCTGTGGTCCCCGTGGTGACTGTGGTGGTTGCCATGCAGACCCTCATGGTGGTTGCTATGGAGGATGCCATGCAGGTTGCCATGGTCACCAGCCTTGCTGTGGTCACTGGGCTTGCTGTGGTCGCCATGGTGACCGTGGTGGTTGCCATGGTCACTGGGCTTGCTGTGGTCGCCATGGTGATCGTGGTGGTTGCTGTGGTCACCGGGCTTGCTGTGGCCACCATGGTGACCGTGGTGGTTGCCATGGGGGCTCTCATGGTGGTTGCCATGCTTCTCGTGGTCACCGTGATGGCCGTGGTGGCTGCCATGGTTGCCATGATGATTGCCATGGTGGTCGCCATGGTCACCATGGTGGTTGCTGTGGTCGCCATGGTGGTTGCCGTGGTGGTCGCCATGGTCACCATGGTGGTTGCCGTGCTGGTCGCCGTGCTGGTTGCCATGCTTCAAATGGTGGTCGCTGTGGTGGCCGTGGTCGCCAAAGTGGTTGCCATGGTGGCTGTGGTGGTTGCCATGGGGATGGCTGCCGTTGCCATGGTGATGGAGCTGCAGCTCCAGGAGTCCAATCTTCTTCTGCAGCGCCTCCCGCAGCCCCGAGACATTCCGGCTCTGCTGGGGGGGGCGTCACCCCACGGCGCCCAAACCTGCCCCCCACCTCACCCCGCAGCCCCCCACCTCACCCCACAGATCTCTCATCTTAACCCACAGCCCCCCCAACTGCCCCTTCATCTTCCCCCATAGCCTCATCCTGCCCCCCAGCCCCCCCCAGTTGCCCTCCAACCCCCCTTCCTGACCCCCAAGTGCCCCCATCCCCTCCCCCCACTTGCCCTTTGTGCCCCCCCCTCCCTCCCCGGGTATATTTAGCCCAAGGGCGGCCCAGGAGCTGCCCATTAATCCCTTGCCCAGAATTAATCAGCGCCGGGCTAATGAGGGCAACGAGGTGGGGGGGGGGGGGTGGGGAGGGGGTTGGGGGGAGGGGAAGGGAAGACCCAGGCATCCGGACACCCCCACTCCCCCACCGCCTCCCTGCTGCAAGGCCACCAGATGGTCCCCAAAGAGGATCAGGGGGTAAGCTGGGGGTGGGGTGGGGGGGAGGGTGTGTGCCCCGATGCGCCCCAGCACACACACCCCCCCGCAGCCCCTCCGCCTCTGGTGGGACCCGGGCGTTTGGCCAGGGAGGTGTTGCACGAGGGAGCGGTGCATGAGGGAGCGGTGCACGAGGGTGCTGCAGCCCTAGGAGCTGTGCACGAGGATGGTGCATCGCAGGGAGCAATGCACAAGGCCAGTGCAACGCACAGAGCGATGCACAAGGCTGCTGCAGCATGAGGAGCAGTGCACGAGGGTGCTGCACCCCAGGGAGCAGTGAACGAGGATGGTGCAAGTTGTGTACCAGGATGATGCATCCCAGGGTGCCACACATGGGTGTGACACAGCACAAGGCACAAGGATGATGCGCTAAAGGGACCAACGCATAGGTGCACTGTGGCACGAGGAGCCATGCACGAGGACAGTGCACCACGGTGAGCACTGCACGAGGACGGCGCAACACGGGGAGCAATGCACAAAGACGGTGTAACACAAGGAGCGATACACGGGGGCAGTGCATCCCAGGGAGCGATGCAGAAGCGTGCCCCAACCAAGGTGTGTTGCACACGAGCATGCAAGCCCCTCCCCCCTTGCCGCCTCACCTGCAGCTGCTGCAGCCGCTGCCGCAAGCCCTGCAGCACCTGCTGCGCCCCTTCCCCCTGCCCCCGCCAGGCCTCCTCGTGCGACACCACCTCCTCGTGCGACGCCACCTCCTCATGTGAGGCCTGCTGGTGAGCCCGGGCCTGGCACCGGGCCAGCTTGGCTGCCAGCTCCCGCGCTGCCTCCCGCTGCTCCAATGCCGCCTCCCGCTGCTGCACCAGCGCCTCGCGAAGCCGCAGGATGGTGCGCCGTGCCCCTGCCAGCCCCTCGTAGGGGCCCTCGTGCAAACCGTCGTGCGACGCCTCGTGCGAGTCCTCATGTGAGGGGCCGGCGGAGCAGCCCGGCTCCATTTCAGGGGGGAGCGGGGTGCAGATGAAGCGGGGGAGGGGCTCAGGCCCCACCCCCCCCAGCAGCACCCCAAGGGTCACCAGGATGAGCGCGTGGGGTGGCATGGTGGGGGCACACGTGTGTGCAAGGCAAGGGTGTGGGGCGGGGTGCGTGTGCAGCTCCAGGAAGGCCTCTGCAACGCAAGAAAGGATCCCTGTGCACACACGTGTGCAACACGAGTGCTCTGCCCCCCATGTGCATGTGATGCAACAGCTCTCCCCTTGCACACGTGTGTGATATGAGCTGCAGGCCTTTGCACATGAGCGTGCAATGCAGGGAGCAGCCCTGTGCACACACGTGCAATATGTGCAACAGCCGCTCGCACACGTGTGTGCAAGACATGCAGCTCCCTTGTGCGCACAGACTCCTCCCGCCCTTTGCACGTGCACATGTGACATGTGTCATCCCCCCCCTTGCACACTCAGGTGCAGCACAAGCACCTCCAGCCCTTGCATGTGTATGTGCCATGCACGCACACACTTGCACACATGTGACCCCCCCTCCCCTTGCACCTCCTTGGTGCAACAGAAGCGATGCCCTTGCACGTGTGTGTGCAAGACCCCCTCGCCCCCCCCCCCCCCCCCGGCTTCCCCTCACACATGTGTGTGCGACACGGGGCCCTCCTGCCCCCCACCCCACATGTGTGTATCCCCCCCCAGCCCCCCTTCCTCATACCTGTGCACACGCGTGTGTGACGCCCCACAGCTGCTTGCACGTTTGTTCCCGCGGCCACCCAGGCCGGGCCAGTGGTGCTTAATGGTCTTACTGGGCTTTACTGGGAGGGCGGGGGGGGGGAGGGGGGGATCAGAGCGGCTCAGGCAGGGGGAGGGGGGGATTTGGGGGGGGATGGGTGGCACAACTGCCCCTCCCCACCCCCACACTATGGCTATGGGGCAGCTCTGCCCCATAACTGCCCCCCCCTCAAGTTCCCTCAGCTGCCCCCCAACCTGCCCCATGGCCCCCCACCTGCCCCCCAGTCCAAATCAGCTGAGGATTCGCTGGTTCCCAGTAAAGCCCAGTTGCCCCTATTAGTCCAAACCAGCTGGAGGGGGGGGGGGCAGTCCCCAGCACCCAGTACAAACCAGTCCCCCCAGTACAAACCAGTACACACCATATTATTCAAAGTAAAAGCCAGACCCGGAGTTTTTTTTTTTTAATGCCCCTCCCCCCCCTTGACCCTCCCCCACCCCCCCCTCCCCCATTCTGGGGGGGGGTTTGTTCTTCCTCGGGACCCCCAAGTTTGGCACTGGGGGGGCTACATGGGGGCAGGGCCCCCCCTTGCTGGGTCTGGGGTAGGGGGGAGGGGAGCGGCCCCCATTTTGGCACCGGCTGGGGGGGGCCATTCGCCCTCCCCCCCAAAGTCACTGTAGAAAAGGAGTGTTCGGGGGTAGGATCAGGCCCCTCCCCCCGCCGCCATGGAGGGGGCTGGGGGGGAGGGGCAGCAGGGGAGCCCCCTTCCCCCCCAAGTGGCTGCGATGGCTGGGGGAGGGGCTCCGGTACCCCCCCCCCCGGGTCAGTTCTCGATGGGGGCTGGAAAAGGTGGGGGGGGTGTCAGGTACCCCCAGCTCCAACCCCCTCCTGAGCACCCTCAACCCCCAAGCTCTGCCTCTTTGACACACCAGGACCCCCCAACCTCCCCCCCATCCACCCCATAGCACCCCTCAGACCCCCCATCTGCCCCTGTGACACCCCCCGCAGCCCCCCTGGATCTGCCCCATGGGACAGCCAACCCCCTTTACCTGCCCCATAGCCCCCCCCCCATCTGCTCCTTTGCTCCCTCAGCATCCCCACCCACCCTCACCTGCCCCATAACCCCCCAGCCCCCCCATCTGCCCCTCCGCACCCTTCAGCCCCCCCAAAATGTGCCTCATGACCCCCACCCCCCAGATCTGCCCCCTGGGACCACCCAACCCCCCTTATCTGCCCCTTTGCACCCCCCAGCCCCCCAGCTCTGCCCCCCACTCACGGGCCGTGGGGCGCTCGGGCTCAGGGGGGGCCCGGGGGGGCTCCAGGGCAGGGGAGACGGTGAAGCGGGTGCCACGTCGGGGGTCCCCACCCAGGGGGGGGGCCGGGGGGGTCCCGCTCCTCCTCCCACTCAAAGACCCCTCCTGTGGGGTGCCGGGGGTCAGGATCCCCCCCCCCAATGCCCAGGACACCCCTGTCATGGGGAAGAGACACACACCCCCCAGGACCCCCTTCTGTTGGGCAGGGACCCCCCCCTGCCCCAAAGGCTCCCGTGATGTGGGGCAGAGATCCCCCTGCCGCGGTTCCAGAGCCTCCCCTTGACCCAGGACCCCCTCGCTATGGGGCAGTGGCCCCCACCCGGGGCAGGGTCTCCCCCCAAGACCCCCGACCCCCCGCTACAGGGCAGGGACACTCCCCACCCCCAGTGCTCAGGGCCCACCTATACGGGGCTGAGCCCCTCCATGGGCCCAGTTCCCCCCGCCGTGGGGCAGGACACTCCCCCCCGGGTTCTCCCCGCGGCGGCAGTACCCACCGACTCCGTCAGGCGGCGCGAAAGCGTCGGGCTCCGCCCCCTCCCTCTCGGCGGCGCTCTGGCAGCTCAACTCGTTGGTAGGCGTCTCCTACGCGAGGTGGGGGGCGGAGCCTGTCATCGCCCCTCCCCTCCGCCCCACCCTCCCCGCCCCTGTGGGCGGGGCTTCCCGCGCCCCGCCAGCATATCAGCGCCGTCCCCGCCCACCTGGTCAAAGAGGTAGATGGTGACGTCATCGAAGAAGGACACCATCTTGCGCTTCCGCGCCAGCGCCGCTTCCGCTTCAGCCGCGGCCCTCGGCGACTTGAGGAGGCCCCGGAGGCCGCGCCCGT
This sequence comes from Falco cherrug, assembly GCF_023634085.1. NCBI lineage: Eukaryota > Metazoa > Chordata > Aves > Falconiformes > Falconidae > Falco > Falco cherrug. The sequence continues at coordinate 77,720,589 of NC_073701.1, read as the reverse complement.
CCCAGCGGGTCACCACCACCGGCACCGCCGGCTCCGCGGCGCCGCCCCCGCCCGCCGCCTCGGCTCCCTCGGCCTCGGCCTCTTCTTCCTCTTCCTCGTCCTCCTCCTCCTCCTCCTCCTCCTCCTCCGGCGGCCCCCGCGCCTCCGCCGCCTCCCAGCGCGGGGCTCGCGGGCCGCGCCGGGGGAAGGGCCTCAGGGCCAGGGGCGGCAGCGGGAGAGAGAGGCGGGAGGCCTTCGCTGGGGTGGGGCAGAGGCCGTGGGGAAGGGGAGAGGGCAGCGGGGCGGGGTTGGGGGGTGGGGGAGGGTGTGTGGGGCAGGTTAGGGGACAGTGGGGCAAGGTTGGGGGCGATAGAGGGCGTGGGAGGGGAGGTTGGGGGCGGAGAGGGGCCGTGGGGCAGGTCAGGGGTTAGTGGGAGGTCGGGGGTGGGGTTATAGGGCAGGTTGAGGGGTAGTGGAGCAAGGTTGGGGGGGTTAGAGGGGGGCGTGGGGCAGGTTTAGGCGGTTTGGGGGTGCAGGAGGGCAGGTTGAGGGGCAGAGCAGGGCAATGGGGCAGGTTAGGGGGCAGTGCCGTGATGTTGGGGGGTAGAGAAGGGCCGTGGGGCAGGTTAGAGGGCAGTGGGGATGGTTGGAGGGTTAGAGGGGGCAGAGAAAAGGGACAAAAAGTCAAAAGGGGGGGACAAGGAGGTGCCCCCTTCCCACAATGCACCACCCCAGAAGACCCCCCACCTCCTGCCCCCAAAAGCCCCTTGTTGCCCCCCTCTTCCCAGCCTCATTCCTCACCCACCTCGGATGTCGGCGCTGCTGGGGGTGGGCGTGGGGACGGGGACGTCGGTGGCGCCGCCGCCGTGGCCGTTGTCCCCCACCCGCCCTCTGCTGGCCCCCCCCTGTGCCAGGGCCTCGGGGTGCTCGTCCTGTCCCCGGGGTGCCAGCAGATTTCGGGTGACGTCCTCGCGTAGGGTGACCTGCAGTTGCTCCTGGCACACCTGCACCACGAACCCCCCTTCGGCAGTGGCCCCGGGGACGTCCCCGTCCCTGTCCCCCTGCCCGCGATGGGACACCTGTGTCCCCGGGGTCACCGCCACCTTGGTGGTGCCACTGCCACCGGCCCCTGCTGCGGGTGATGGGGATGTCTCTGTCTCGTAGCCGCTGTCCCCTGGGCACTGTCCCGGTGAGGGTGGTGACACCCTTGGGGCTGGGGACACCTTGGGAGGTTCTTTTGGGGATGGCCCCCCTGGAAGTTTCGCTGGGGACCCTCTTGGGGATCTCCTCTGGGGACCCTGTGGAGAGATCTCTTGGCATTTCTTTGGGGATGCCTTTGGGGTCATCATCTCTTGACACCTCCTTGGGGACGCCTTTGGGGACATCTCTTGGAGTCTCCTTGGGGAACCCCTTGAGGACATCTCTTGGCGTCTCCTTGGGGACATCTCTTGGCATCTCTTCGGGGCTGCCTTTGGGGTCATCTCTTGGCATCTCTTTGGGGACATCTCTTGGAGTCTCCTTGGGGAACCCCTTGAGGCTCTCTCTTGACATCTCCTTGGGGATGCCTTCGGAGACCTGGGTGGACCCTTCCCCGGGGACCCCTTTGGGGACCGGGCTGGGGACCCTGTTGGGGACTTTGAGCACCTCCTTGGGGACCCCTTGGGCACCTTCTCCAAGGACGCCTTTGGGGACATCTCTGGGCATCTCCTCAGAGACCCTTTTGGGGACCTCTTGGGACACTTCTCTGGGGACCTCCTGGGACATCTTTTTGTGTCCCCTTCTGGGCACTGCCTTGAGGATGTCATCGGGCAGTTCGGGGGGGGCATCCCTGGGGATGTCTCTTGGCACCTCTCTGGGGACCCTGACAGGGACATCTCTTGACATCTCTTTGGGGGCTTCTCTTGGCACCTCTCTGGAGACCCTGCTGTGGACCCCTTTGGGGACATCTCTGGGGACATCCCTTGGCACATCTCTGGGGATCCCTTTGGGGACATCTCTGGGGACATCCCTTGGCACCTCTCTGGGGATCCCTTTGGGGACATCTCTGGAGACCCCTTTGGGGATGTCCCTTGGCACCTCCCTGTGCCCCCCCTTGGGCCGCCACCTTGGGTGTCCCCGCCTGGCCAGGGGATGACCGTGGGGGGGTCCCCGAGAACCCCGGGTACCAGGGCCACCTTCTCCTCGGGACCCTCGGCCAGTGCGGCCAGCGGTGGCACAGCCACGGCCACGAGGATGCCGGTGCCTGGGAAGGGAGACCCTGGTGGGGGTCCCCAAGGACCCCCCCGGGGAAAATCCTCCCTCAGGGATGTCCCTGGTGCCCCAGGCGTCGTCCCTTGTATCCACAGGGATGTCCCTGGTGCGCCGGGTGCTGTCACATCTGTCCAATGTGACCACGGGGAGGTCCCTTGTGCCCCTGGCACTGTCATGTCTGTCCAAGGGGGCGTCCCTTGTGATGAAGGCAGCATCTCTTGTGACAAAGGGGATGTCCCTTGTGCCCCAGGTGCCATCTCTGGTGGGGTAGGTGACATCTCTTGGGTCCATGGGGACACCTCTGGTGTCACTGGGGATGTCCCATGTCCCCCAGGCACTGTCTCTCGTGCCAAAGGTGACATTTCGTATGCCCAAGGGGATGACCCTTGTTCCCTGGGTAACATCTCTTGTGTAGGTGCCATCTCTTGTGCCCATGGGGATGTCTCTGCTGCCAAAGGGGACATCCCTTGTGCCGAAGGTGCCATCTCTTGACCCCATGAGGCCATCTCTGCTGCCGAAGGGGATGTCCCTTGTGTGCTGGGCACTGCCTCTCCTCTCAAAGACGTTTCTTGTCCCCACGGGGACGTCTCCAGTGCCAAAGGGGACCTCTCTGATGCCGAAGGTGCCACCTCTCCCATCAGCGGTGGCCTTTCTTGTCCCCATGGGGGCATCTCTGGTGCCAGAGGGGACGTCCCTTGTGTCCCAGGCACTGTTTCTGGTGTCAAAGGTGACATTCCTTGTCCCCACGGGACCATCTGGGGTGCTGAAGGGGATTGTGTCCCAGGTGCCACCTCTCTGGTCAATGGTGGCCTCTCTTGGCCCCACGGGGCCATCTCCAGTGCTAAAGGGGACGTCCCTTGCATCAACGGTGGCCTCTCTTGTGTCAACGATGACATGTCTTGTCCCCATGAGGCCACCTCCGATGCCAAAGGGGATGTCCCTTGTGCCCCAGGTGCCACCTGTCTGGTCAGCGGTGGTCTCTCTTGGCCCCATGGAGCCATCTCCAGTGCCAAAGGGGACGTCCCTTGTGCCAACAGTGGCCTCTCTTGAGTCAACAAAGACCTCTGTTGTCCCCATGGGGCCACATCCAATTCCAAAGGGGGTGTCCCTTGTGTCCCAGGTGCCACCTCTCTTGTCAATGGTGGCCTCTCTTGCATCAACAAAGACCTTTGTTGTCCCCACAAGGCCATCTCCAATGCCAAAGGGGATGTCCCTTGCATCAATGGTGGCCTCTCTTGTCCCTGAGGGGCCACCTGTAGTTCCAAAGGGGATGTCCCTTGTGAACCAGGTGCCACCTCTCTTGTCAGTGGTGGCCTCTCTTGCATCAACAAAGACCTTTCTTGGCCCCACGGGGCCATCTCCAATGCCAAAGGGGATGTCCCTTGTGCCAGCGGTGGCCCCTCTTGCATTGACGAAGACCGCTCTTGTCCCCATGGGGCCACCTTCAGTTCCAAAGGGGACATCCCTTGCGCCCCAGGTGCCACCTCTTTGGTCATCGCCGTCCCCTCTTGTCCCCACAGTGCCACCTCGTCTTGCCCCACTGCTGCCCCCTGCCCCTCTGCCCCCCAAAGCCCGGGGTGACCAGCGGTCTCGGTGGCTTCAGTGGCCTCAGTGGCCGCGGGACACTCCACCAGGGACCCCCTCTCCGCCCGCAGGGATGAGTCGTCCCCGGCGCTGTCACAGCGGGGCCGCAGGGGGGCCCCCCGCTCCCGCCACCCGCGCACCACATCGGCACGGGCCAGGGCGCAGGTACAGGGGGGTGGGGGGGTGTCCCCATCCTCTCCCTCCTCGTCCCCCCGGCAGAGGGGACAAGCCAAGGGGCGCCGGGGGCTGCTCCCCCCACTTCCAGCCGTGCTCCCTGCCGAGCTGCGCTCCCCCCACCCTTCCCCAGCTCCCCCCATCAGTGCTGTCTCCTGCACCCCGCGAAAGGGGTTGAGCCCCCCCCGACGGCTAGGGACAGCGGGGGGGGCCATGGCCTCACCGGCGTCCCCCCCACCTTCGTGTTCCTCCAGGCGGATGTAGTACTCGCTGGTCCCCGAGGGGCTGCGGGCACCCAACACCGGCAGCACCCCGGGGGTCCCCAAGGTACTGGGGCGGTTTTGAGGTGGGGGTCCCCCACCAGAGCGGCCCCCCCGGGCGCGTTCCCAAAGACACTCGAAAGCCAGACGTCCCCGGCTGCTCTGGGTGACGGTGAGGACGTCCTCGGGATCGGGGCCAGGGAAGGTGTCGAGGAGGGGGAAGGCGGAGGGAGGGCGAGGGGGGGGGGCTGGCGCCGGGGACCCCCCCTGGGGACCCCGCAGGAGGGTGCTCAGCCGGCGGTGCAGCTCTTCCAGCGATGGGCGCTGGGGGGGCGGGCGCCAGCAGGACTGCAGCACCCCGAACCTGCGGGTGGCACCCACCCCCCACGGTGGGTGTTGGCGGGCAGGGGGCACTCACGGGGACACCCCCCAGGGATGGGGAGACAGGGACACCCCGGGGATGGCGGGTGTGTGTGTGTGTGTGTGTTTGTGACAGGGGCACCCCAGGGATGGAGATGGGGGGTGTGGGGTGGGGGGGTGTGACGGGGACACCCCGGGGACAGAGATGGTGGTGGTGGGGAGGTGATGGGGACACCCCGGGGACGGGGATGGCAGGGGCAGGAGGTGACAGGGACACCCCAGGGATGGAGATGGCGGGGGTGTGTGTGACAGGGACACCCCAGGGACGGGGATGTGGGGGTGGGGGGAGGTGACGGGGACACGACAGGGATGGAAATGGGGGGGGGGGGGTGAGGTGACGGGGACACCCCAGGGGCAGGGATGTGTGTGTGTCAGGGACACCCCAGGGAAGGGGATGGCATGGTGGGAGGGGACAGGGAAAGTGACAGGGACACCCTGGGGATGGGGACACCCAAGGGATGGGGATGGCATAGGGGGATAGGACAGGACAGTGACAGGGACACACACCCCAAGGACGGGGACAACCCAGGGACGGGGGTGGCATGGGGTGGGGGATGACAACGGAACAGTGACAGGAACACCCCAGGGACAGTGGCAGGGACACCCAAGGGATGGGCACCTACCCCCCTGGGGGGACAGGGACAGATGGGAGGACACAGCCGGTGGGTGGATGTATTGGGGGGTCCCTGTCCCCCCCCATGTCCCCCTGTCCCCCCCATGTCCCCCTGTCCCCTCCCACTCACCAGCTGTCAGCGTGGGGCAGGCGGAGCCGGGGGCGGCCAAGAGCCAGGGGACGTCGGCGCATCAGGCGGCCGAGGAGCTCCTGGTCCGAGAGGTGCTGGTAGGGCTGGACCCCCAGCTCAAACAGCTCCCACAGCGTCACCCCCAGCGACCTGATGGGGACACCGTGACACCCTCCTTGTCACCACAGACGCCACCACCCAAGGACTGTCGTGCTGGATACAGTGGCATTGTGACACCATGATGCCAGGTGTGGTGGCGTCACGACACAGTGAGGCTTGTCACCCTAACGCTAGTGACTGTCATGTGGGGTGACAACACCATGATGCTTGTCACTGTCACACCAGGGGCCATCATGCCGGGTCTTGTGGCATCACAACACCGTGACACTTGTCACCGCCACACCAGGGCCCACCGTAGCATCACAACGCCATGACGCCGTTGGGCTGAATGCTGTCATGTCTGGCATCACAACAATGTCCCGCCTGGGCACCATGCAGTCGTTGCCGGTACAACAGGACGTGGTGACATCAGGACAGTGTCACACTGTCACAGGTGGGTGCTGCAGCACCCCAGCGCTGTCACACCCCAACACTGTAACACCATGACACCCCAAAATGTGACATCAGGACCCAGTCACACCCGGGCACTGCAACCCCATGCCCCCACTGGGACAACCTGGCACCAGGGTGGGTGACGCTGCCACACCACACCACTGGGATGGGGGTGTCCCCAATGTCCTTGATGTCCCCTGGTGTCCCCTGTGTCCCCAACTCACCAGACGTTGCTCTCTTTGCTCTGCTCTGCCACCGCAAGGGTCCCCTGGGTCTCTGCCAGCAGCTCGGGGGCCACCCAGCGCAGGGGGACCCACAGCCGCTCAGGGGTCACGTAGTAGTCCTCCTGGGGGGAGGGTGTCACCCATTGTCCCCAACCCTGGCCCCAGACTGGCCCTACCCATCCCAGCAGGTCCCAGTTCTGTCCCCAGCTGGTCCTGAGGCTCCTGGCCCCGTGCTGGTGGGTCCCTGTCCCCACCGTGTTCCCAGCATGTTCCCAGGCCCCTGGGTCTGTCCTGGTGGGTCCCCGGCTTTGTCACCCCATCCTGGCTGGTCCCTCTGTCCCCATCCCCATGTCCTGCCATCCCTGTCCCCATCCTCACATCCCTCTGCCCTGGCTGGTCCCCATCCTGGTCATCCCTCTGTCCCTTGTCCCCATCCCTGTCCCCATCCCGGTCATCCCTGTGTCTCCATCCCAACTGGCCCCTGTTCCTGTGTGTCCCCCTCTTGGATTGTCCCCATCGTGGTCGTCCCCTTCCTGGTCATCCCCATGTCCTCCCATCCCTGTCCCCATCCCAGCTGGTGCCCATCCCTGCATCCCTCTGCCCTGGCTGGTCCCCATCCTGGTCACCCCTATGTCCTCATCCCTGTGTCTCCCCATCCCTGCCCCCACCCCAGTCACCCCTGTGTCCCCCCCACCCCTGTCCCCTCCCGGCCGTGTCCCCATGGGTGCCACCCACCCGGTAGTTGCTGTGGGCCAGCCCGTAGTCCCCCAGCCGCACCGTCAGCTCCGAGGTCAGCAGGCAGTTGCGGAGGGCCAGGTCGCTGCGGGACCCACTCAGCCCCCAGGCCCGGGGGCCACCCAGGCGTTTGGGGGGACCCCCACCCCAAGGGGGACTCGGGCATTCAGGGAGACCCCACCCCAAGGGGAACCCAGGCATGTTTGTGGGGGACCCCATCCCAGGGGACACTCAGGCATCTGAGGGGCACCCAGGTGTCTGGGGGGACCTGGGCGTTTGGGGGGACCCCCACCCCAAGGGGGACCTGGGTGTTCGGGGGGACACCCACCCCGGGGGGGACCCGGGTGTTGGGGGGGGGACCCAGGCATTTTGGGGTCACCCAGGTGTCTGGGGGAGACCCCCACCCCAAGGGGGACCCCGGGAGTACCTGTGGACGTAGCCGTGGCGGTGAAGGTGCCGCAGCCCCAGGGTCACCTCGAGCGCCAACCGCTGCAGCGTGGCCACGTCGCGGGGGGGGCAGCTCTGGCGTCCCCCCCCCAGCCCCCCGCTGCGCCCGCAGGTACCGCTTCAGGTCCCCCTGCCAGAGGTTGATGGGGTCACGGGCAGGGACGGACAGACACACGATCACACACGACCCGGGTGGTCTTGGGACACGGGGTGGTGCGGGGGGCAGGGGGGGGCAGGGGGCAGAGCCCCTGTGAACCCCTTGCGCACCCCCCGCCGTGCAAGTGCTCATGCCCAGCGCTCCTGTGCATCCCCCCCTTGTGCAAACCCCATGTGCAAAAAGCTGTGCAGCCCCTCCCTGTGCAACCCTCCCCGTGCAACCCTCCCCGTGCAACCCTCCCCATGCAGACCCCCTTGTGCCAACTCCCCCGTGCAACCCCCACCCCGTACACCCCCCCCCCCCGTGCAACACCTCCCCCCGTGCAACACCCCCACCCCCACCACGTGAGCGCTTACCAGCTGGCAGTACTCCATGACCAGTAGCAGTGGCCCGCTCTCCCCACACAGCCCCAGGCACTGCAGCAGGTTGGGGTGCTGGAGGCTCCTGCAAAGCATTGGGGGGCGTGTATGCGCTCCCATCCCCCCCCGCTCCAGCCCCCCCAAACCCCTCAGACGCCGGGGTTACCCCTCCCCCCTCCCCAGTACCGGTAGGGTTGAGCTTCATCCAAGAAGCGTCGCTGCTCAGGGGCTCCGGCACCAGCTCGAAGCTCCTTCACCACCACCTGTGCTGGGCTGGCATCCCCCAACAGCTCCCCCAGGATCACCTGAGGGGGGGGCAAGAAGTTTTGGGGTTCAGGGGAGTGACTCCCCTGTTAAATCCCCCCTCCGCCCTGCCGAGACCCCTCCCTCACCTTCCCGAACCAGCCAGTGCCAATCTCCTGGAGGTAGCTCAGATGCTGCCGGCTCAAGCTTGGGGGCTTCGATGGGTCTAGAATTAGGGGTGCAAGGGTTTTTTTTTGGGGGGGTGGGGTGCAGTGGGGCTCCCACAGGGACCTTATCGGTGCCCTGGAGCCATCAGCCCCTCCCCCCCCCCCCCCCCCCACTTGGGGCAGAACCCATTAAGGGGTCCCAATAATACCCCAAGATGGGGCAAGGTATACTGGGGGGGCTCAGCCCCCCCTGATGAGCAGTTTTGGGGGGGGACATCCACCCCCTGTCTCAGCTGCTGGCATCTCAGCGCCACTGCATGTCACCACTTTGATCAGCAACTGGTGACATTTCTGGGGCATCGACACCTGCCCCAGTTTAATTACCCCAGGGTGGGGCCCCCCTAAATTCTGGGTGCCCTCACAATACTGGGTGCTCCCTGCCCTAAATGCCGGTACCCCAGATACTTCAAAAAGAATCCAAGGGTAACAAGGAGCTTGTGAGGGGGTCACTCGGTACTGGGGGGGACACCTAGAGCATCCACAGGATCCCCCCAATCTGTTGGGTGACCTAGAACCTCCTTTGAGCCACCTTGAAGTGCCTGCTGGGTGATCTAGAACACCCGTAGGGCCCCCCCAGTGCCTGTGGGGTGCCTCTGAGCACCTAGAGGGCCCCCCTAAACCACTGGGTGACCCAGAGGATCCCCCCAAGCCCTTGGGTGACCTAGAACCCTCTTTCATTCCCCCCAAACCACATGCTGGGTGACCTAGAACACCCATAGCCCACCCCCAGTGCCTGTGGGGTGCCTCTGAGCCCCTAGAGGGCCCCCATGAACCATTGGGTGACCAAGCCATTGGGTGACCCACAGAATCCCCCCAAGCCCTTGGGTGATCTAGAACCCCCTTTCAACCTCCCAAAACCACCCGCTGGGTGACCTAGAACACCCATAGCCCCCCCCCCCCGCCCAGTGCCTCTGGGGTGTCTCTGAGCATTCATGAGGTCCCCTAAACCATTGGGTCACCCAGAGGATCCCCCCAAGCCATTGGGTGACCTAGAACCCACTTTCACACCCCCCCAAATCACACACTGAGTGACCTAGAACCCCTCTTTGACCCCCCCAAGAGCCCAAGAGCCAATCCATGGAGTCCCTCTCCCCATCACCTCCCCCACGCCCCAGCCCCCCTTACCGGTGGGGGGGGGTGGGGGGGTGGGCCCCCCTACCTCCCCCAAGGGTAGGACGTAGACATCGGGCAGGGATGGGGAGGATGAGGTCTCCTCCGCTGGTGGTGTGAACTCCCCGGAGTCCTCCTCCCCCTCGGGGTTCTCGAACTCCTGTGTCCCCCCGGGTGGGTGGGTGCAAGGGGGCGTCAAAGTGCATCAAGGGGTGGCCCTCCCCCACCCCCCAGCATGCTGGAGGGGGGACAGCACCCCTCACCTTGAAGCCCACGTCGCCCCGTTTGCAGCACAGGCAGGTGAGGAGGAGGAGGACGAAGGCCACCAGCCCAGAGCAGGAGATGAGCACCACGGCGTAAGGGGGGGGCAGCAGCCCCCGCCCGGGGGGCAGGCTCCCTGGGGGGGTGGAGGGAGGAGAAGCCATTTTGGGGGGTCCCCAAGGTAGTGGGGTGCACCCCGGGGCTGGGGGGAGGAAGACTGGGGGGGTGGGGCCCGGGGGTGATGGGGGGCACGGGGGGGGGGGGCATGGGATGTATCTGGGGGGGCCCCATGGGGCTGTGGGTGGTGGTTGGAGTGTGCACCAGGCAGGAGGGTCCCACGGGGGTGATATGGGGTCCCGGTGGTGGGCACCCTGGCTGCGGGGGGGGGGCGGGGCAGCTGAAGGGGGACCCATGGGGGTGGGGGGGCAGTTGGGTGTAATTTTGGGGGTCCCGTGGGGCTGGGGGGTCCTGCCTGGGGAGAGTCCCATGGGGGGTGTCTCAGAGAGGGGGATGTCCCCAGGGGTGGGGGGTCGCATCAGCCATTTCCATCTAGCTGAGCCCGTGGGGACAGGTGTTTAGCCCCCCCCCCCCCCCCCCCCCCCCCCCCCCGCCCCTCAGGGGCCCAGTTCCGCCCCGGGGACACGATGGAGGGGTATGGATGCCCGGGTTCCCTCCCCCCTCTCCTTTCCCAGCCGGGTAATGGAGGAGGGAGGGTGATGGGGGGGAGGGACAACAAGGGGGCTGGGGACAACGGGGGACAGGGGACGGGGACAATGGGGGGACAGGGACAATGGGGGGGTAGGGGATGGGGACACAACAGGGGACAGAGGTATGGGGGGCACGGGAGGGGTATACAGGGGATGGGGACAACGGGAGGCTGGGGACAATGGGGGGATGAAGGGATGGGGCGGGGGGGGGGGCGGGGAAGCCGAGGGGCTGGGGACAACAGAGTGCTGGGGATGGGGGGGCACAAGAGATGGGGACAAGGCGGGGGGACAAGGGGCGATGATGGGGACAACAGAAGGCTGGGGACAAGGCGGGGGGGACCGGAGGGAAGGGGTTGAGGGCTGGGGACCAGGGAGGGGGGGTGGGGGGCAGGACAGAGAGACGGAGGGATAGACCGAGGGATAGACGGATGTGGGGATGGAGGGATGCGGGGAGCGACGGACAGAGGGGCACAGGCAAGGGATGCAAGATGGGGACAGATGGACACAGGGATGGACACACGCACGGATGAGATGGATGAATGATGTGGGGACAGATGGACATGGGGCTGGATGGACATGGGACTGGCTGGCTGGACAGATGGATGTGGGGCTGGCTGGACGGGTGGATGGACAGGCAGACGTGGAGATGGATGATGTGGGGCTGGCTGGCTGGATAAATGTACAGGCAGACGTGGAGATGGATGATGTGGGGCTGGATGGACAGACGGACAGACAGCCATGGGGCTGGATGGACAGATGGATGGCCATAGGGCTGGCTGGCTGGACAGACGGAGGGACATGGGGATGGTCAGTGTGGGGCTGGATGGACAGACAGCCATGGGGATGGACAGACAGATGGACAGATGGCTGGCCATGGGGATGGATGGATGGATGGGCGGATGGATGGATGGCCAGGCACCCATGGGGCTGGCTGGATGGCGGGGGGGGCAATTGGGGGGGCAGGACTCACCGCGGGCCGGGGGGGCCCCCAGGACACCGTGGGGCCCGAGCGAGGCCATGGCAGCGGCGGCAGCGGCCGGCAGCAGGAGGGGGGGGGGGCCCTGGCCACCGCATCCCGGCCCCCACTAGGGCCCTAACGGGGTGTGGGCGGGGGGGGGGGGCAGCTGAGGGGAGGGCGGCCCGGCCCGGGGGAGGGCAGCCCGTGCCATCCTGGGTTTGGGGGGGGAGGATGGCTAGAAGGAGGGGGGGGGGCAATGAGGGGGTCGGGGGATAGAGGGGGGGCTGTAGAGGGGGTCGGGGGACAATGGCGAGGCTAGAGGAGGGGGTGGGGGGGGCAGAAGGGAGGATGGGAGACAATGGGGGGCAGTAAATGGGGTGGGGGGGACAGCAGGGGGTGGGGGGGGAGCAGAAGGGGTGGGAGAGGCAGTAAATGGGCTGGGAGGATAGCAGGGGGGCGGGGGGGGGCAATTGGAGGGTGCCGAGGGGGGCAGCAGCGGGCCCGGGGGGGGTCAGGGCGGCGGAGGCGGCCGAGGAGCCGCCGGCGCGGCCGTGCGGGAGCGCTGCTGCCCCCCCCCCCGCCCCCCCCGGCCCCGCCCCGCCGGCCACCGCCTCCCATTGGTCGCCGGGGCTGTCTGTCAGGGCAGGGGCCGCCCTCCCGGCGCGGGGCGGGGCGCGGGATGCAGGGGGTTGCCATGGCGACGGGGCTGGGTACCACGGGGGGTGGGGCGGGGGGGCGAGGGGGGAGACGGGGGACGGGGCGACAGAGGGGGGACGCGGGGGGGGGAGCGAGGAGGTGGCCAGAGCGGGGGACGTGGGGGGACACGGGTGACACTGGAGGGGACACGGAGGTGGCTGTGGGGGGGACAGAGAGGGGACGTGGGGGGACACGGGTGACACTGGAGGGGACACGGGGGTGGCTGTGTGGGGGACATGAGGGCACACAGAGGGGGGACATGGGGGGAAAAACAAATGGTCAAGGAGGGGACAAAGGTGGACACGGGGGTGGGGCATAGAGGGACGCTGGGGACAGCGTTGGCCATGGCCATGGAAGGGACATGAGTGTCACGGGGGGGGGGGGGGGTAATGACATCAGGTGACACTGGAGAGGACAAGGAGAGGGATATGGAAGGAGACATATATGAGGAGGACATATTGAGGGGACATGGCGGGGACAGAGAGGAGACATGGTGGGGACGTGCAGGTGGCCATGGAAGGGACAAGTGGGGGACACTGGAGGGGACATGCAGGTGGCCAGGGTGGGGACCACAGGGGCCACCATGTCCTTGAACTGGTCTACCAGCGGTGGGTCCCCCATGGCCACCAGCTGGTGGCCTCGATGGTGTAATTTCCCAACTGCCCTGTCCCTTGTCACCAGTGGACAAGCCCAGTCCCACCTGTGTGACGTCCCTGAGGTCCCACCAGAGACCTTGCTGGTGCCACCTCCCCCCCAACATCCCCGCTGTCCCCTCCCCTTGGTGGTCCCTGGCTGGGGTCTCAGCAGTAGCTCCAGCTCACTCATACTGGGAGATGGGGGGTGGACCAGGTCCTCCCAGTGTCCCACCAGTGCTGACTGGAGAAAGGCCACCTTGACCACTCATACTGGGTGACACAGCCCAGGACACCAGTGCCACGTTGGTGGCTCACAGTCAGCCTGGTGTCCGCCAGGCCCCTGGGTGCTGCTGCCTACTGGCAGCGCCCAGCACCCCGACCGGCGGACCCCGCGCTTTCCCCCTCCCTCCCGGAACAATGGCGCCGCCCAGACGGGGCTGCTCCTCGTCTCGGTGCACTCCAGGCGCGCTCAGCCATTGGCCGGCGGTACGCAAGCAACGTGCCTTCTCATTGGCTGACCTCGTGTGAGAGGCGGGGACATCCGCGTGGCCTATATAAAGCGGCGCTGGCGCCGGTATCTCCCCCTTTTCCGCCACTGCGGCCGCCGCGGAGGTGAGGCTGGATCTGGCAGCGCGGGACCCGAACCGGGGCTCGGCTTGGGGTCAGGGGAACGGCGAGCTCAGGCCTGGCCTGCGGCCTTGTGCCGGGGGTCTCCGCCCGCTCTGCGCATGAGCCGGCCCCAGGCAGGGCCCCGGGCCTGTGCGGCCCCCGCGCATGCGCAGAGTAGGGAGACACGTGTTGGGGGGGGATCCCAGCCTAAGACATCACCCGTCGGGGTATTCTGAGGGTCTCCTGCAGCCCCAGGGGGGTTCTGGGGCATCTCCCTTCACGGCATTAACTGTAGCCGGGGCAGTGGGCTCATTTTGGGGTGCCCGGGACCCCCGGGGGCTCTGGAGCCGCCCCACCCCACCGCAGTGCTAGAAGGAACCAATGAGGAGGTGGTCAGACCCTCCCGCCTGTTGAGGGAGTTGGGGTCCCACCACCACCTAGGGCTTTAGAGCCCCCCGAAGCATCCCCATCCCCAGTTAAAGGCTCAGCACAACCCCTAGATAATATGGGGGCACATACACATGCTGAGTCACGGGTGCAACTTCCAGCGCAAAAGGGGGGGCCCAATTCTTTCTTAGGCTAGCTGTCGCACGTGTGGGACTCCCCCTTTTATTTTAGGGAGGGGGTTCAGCAGGCCTGACCCCCACAATATGCTCCTTCCACTCCCCACAGACCGCTGCCATGCCAGTTGCCCGCAGCTGGGTGTGCCGAAAAACCTATGTCACCCCTCGACGTCCCTTTGAGAAATCCCGCCTCGACCAGGAGCTGAAGCTCATTGGTGAGTTGGGGGGGGCTGCTGAAGAATTGGAGGGGGTGCTTTGGGGGTCCCCCTGACCCCCCTGTTCCCTTCCAGGGGAATATGGCCTGCGCAACAAGCGGGAGGTCTGGCGGGTCAAGTTCACCCTGGCCAAGATCCGTAAGGCAGCGCGGGAGCTGCTGACCCTTGACGAGAAGGACCCGCGGCGCCTCTTTGAGGGTGAGGTTTTATTTCAGGGGTCACCCTTTTTCCTCCCTGGCACCCCCCTTTGGTGCCAGCTTTTTTCCCCACTCTTTGTCCTTACTCTTCCTTTTTTCACCCCTTTTTCATTCTTTACTTTTTTTTTCAGTTTCCCCCTTTTCTCCCTGTTTTGATCACCCCCATTTTTAACTACTTCCCCACAATTTTTCCCCCCATTTCCTCCCCTTGTTTTCTCTTATCCCCCTCTTTTTTTTTTCTGCCCTGGTCCCCTCTCTTTTCTTTTTGTCTGTCCTTTTTTCTGGTCCTCTCCCTTTTACGCCCCTCACCGCCCACTTTGCCTCACTGTGCCCCCCTTTTTTTTTTGTCCCATTTGGTCATCTTGTCCCTCACTTTCTCCAGCTTTGCTCCATCTCACCCCCTTCTTTCTCCAATTCTTCTCACTTTGACCCTGTTCCTTCATATTTTCACCCCTTTTTTCTTGTTTCTGTCCCTTTTTGCCCCCCTTCCCCCTGTTCCAGCTCCCGCTTTCCTTCTGTTCTTCTCTCCCGGGCCCCCTTTGATCCATCTCATTCCCCTTTTTTTCCTCATTTCCTCCCATACTGTCACCCCTTCCCTGCCCGTTTGCCTCTTGTTGTTGTCTTTTGCTCCTGTTTCAGCCTGTTTGTCCCCATTCCAGCCCATTTGGGCCCCTCTTCCCTCATTTTGCCTGTTTTGGTCAATTTGCCCCTCTTCTGCCTCCATTTCCTCCCCCCCCCCCCCCCCGTTTCAGCCTGATTGCCCCCCTTTTCCCTGTGTTTCAGTCTGTTTTGACCCCATTTACCCCCATTTCATCCCCTTTGTGCCACATTTTCCCATGTTTTCACCGTGTTCCCTCTGTCCCCTCCTCAGGGAATGCGCTGCTGCGGCGGCTGGTGCGCATCGGGGTGCTGGATGAGGGGAAGATGAAGCTGGATTACATCCTGGGGCTGAAGATTGAGGATTTCCTTGAGCGGCGTCTCCAGACTCAGGTCTTCAAGCTGGGCCTGGCCAAGTCCATCCACCATGCTCGTGTCCTCATCCGTCAGCGCCACATTCGGTGGGTCCCTACGCCCCTCACCCCTCAGGGCTGCCCCAAACCCTGAGGGGCCCTTCCACAGCATGAGCAAACCCTCTCTGCACTGTGAGGGTCAGCCCCCAGCGAGGTCGGCAAGGTTCACTGCGGCTCTGCCGTACACCTTGTGAAGGGGACGGGGTCCAAGCACAGGTAACCCCCCCGCCCTTCAAATCTGGGGGGGGGCTGCATGCTGCTGAGCACCCCCCTAAATTTTGTGGGGGGCACACTTCAGTCTACACCCCCATACTGTGCTTCATCTCCTCCCTCTTCATCTGTCCTCCCAATTCTCACTGAAGACACACTGCAAAGAGGCTGGGGTCTACATCTGGGTGACCCCCCCAAATTTTAGGGGGCCCACACACTGGCAGACACCACCCCTAAATTTTGGGGAGGCACATGTCAATCTGCACACCCATACTGTCCTCCTTACCCCCCAGCTCTCACTGCACACACCCTGCAAAGGGGCTGGTGTCTGTGCTCAGCTGCACAGCCTCAGCACCCTGCTGCTGGGAGCCCCTGCCCTAGGTAACACTGTTCCATAATAGGGAAGGGGCAACACTTTGCAAGAGTGTACCCCCAAAACAACGGTCCTGCAGTTAAGGGGTACCCCAAGATTTAAGGGATGCACCCCAAATTTTATGGGGACCCAACATTAACAGAAAGTACCGTTTCAGAGCCAGATCCCCATTCCCCAGGGCAGGATCTCCCTGCAGTGGGGTTGGGGTGCCTGGAGGGAGTTGCTGGTGTAGTTTTTTGGAGTGCTGACCCCCCCGATTTTGGGGTTCCCCCCAGGGTGCGGAAGCAGGTGGTGAACATCCCCTCTTTCATCGTGCGGCTGGACTCGCAGAAGCACATCGACTTCTCACTGCGCTCTCCCTATGGGGGGGGTCGCCCTGGCAGGGTCAAGAGGAAGAACGCCAAGAAGGGGCAGGGGGGTGCAGGGGGGGGCGAGGACGAGGAGGAGGACTGAGCCCCCTGAAAACTGGGGGGACGACCCTGGGGTGAGAGCATGACGTGTGCTGTGGGGAAGGGGTTTGTGGGGGGACAGAGGGGTGGGGAGGGGAGTGGGGTTGGAGGTGGTTGGGGGGGGGGGGGCAGGAATTGGGGCATGGGTGTTGGGTTTGGGGTTGCAAGGGTTTTGGGGTGCTGGGGCTATTCAATGGGGAGTGGGTTTTGGGGTGCTGGAGTTAATCAGTAGAGAAAAGGTTTTGGGGGTGCTGGGAGTCTTAGGGGTGGGGGGAGGGGTTTGCGGGTTTTGGGGTGCTGGAAGTACTTGGAGCAGGTTTTGGGGGTGCTGGGTCTTAGGATGGTGTCAGGTTTTGAGTGCACTGGATGTTCTGGGATGCTGGAGGAATTTGGGGAGTGGGTTTTGGGGATGGGAGATCTTGGGGTGGGTTTCAGGGACTTTGGGGTGGGATTTTTGGGGTGCTGGGGGTTTTGGGGGGTTGGGTTTTGGGGTGCTGGGTTTCTTGAGAGGTTAGGAATAGGGGTAGAAAGTGGGGCTGGAAGTTTGGGGGGGCTTTTTGGGGGTGGTGGTGCATTTTGGGGGCCCCCCATGATGGCAGCACTGGGCGCTGAAACCCCTGACGATGTCTGTGCACCCTCCAGGGACCTTGACACCCTGGGGGGTCTGAGGGGGCCCCTGGGGGTGCTGGTTGTGTGTGCTGGTTTTTGGGGTCCCCACCACTAACCCCCCTGCTTTTTTTCCAGGTCCCAGCTCCCAGAATTCGGGGTCCCCCTGTGGGGGTTAATGCCAATAAATGGAGTTGTCTCACTGGTGTCTCTTTTGTGTTTGGGGGGGGCACACAGCAGCCTCCTGTGTTCCTTGGAGGCTTTTTTGGGGGGGAGGGGAGTCCCCAACCTTGGGGCGGGTTGGATGCCTCAGTTCCTGGGAGGGTGGGTTTTTTTTGGGGGGGAGGGGGGGTGTCCCCCAGTTTTATGGGGGGTTATCTAGACCCCTCAATTTGGAGGGTTTGTCTGAGCACCTTGTTTGGGGGGGTGGGGGGGGCTGAGTACCTGGGTTCCCTGATGATTTGGGGAGGGTCCCTAATGTTTTTGGCTTTTTGGGGGCCCTGATTTTGAGGGTGGGGTCTAGACCTTTTTGTTTTGGGGGGGTGGCCGAGTAGCTGGGGTCCTGGATGATGTGGGGCGTGTCCTGCAGCCTTGGGGCCTCCAAATGAGGAATTTTTTTAAATTTTTTTTTTTTGGGAGGCCTCGACTCAACCTTGGGGGTGTCTGAACCCCTCAGTATTTTTTTTTTGGGGGGGGGGGCGGGCAGCAAGTGCCTGGGTTACTTGGGAATTTTGGGGTCCAGACTCCTCCGTTTGGGGGCCGGTGGGGCAGAAGCCTGGGCGTATGGGAGGGTCTCTGGGCTGTATCCCCCGGCGTGCCGGTTGGGGTACCCGGCGGCCCTTTCCGCCACACTCAACATGGCGGCGCCCATAATCCGGAAGCCTCGTCTCACGTGTGGCCGCATTCACCAATAGCCGCGCATCTCCGGGGAGGAACCGCCCGTTGGCCACGCCCCTTCGCTGTTGGCGGGAGAACGCGTCCTCGGCGTAATGTGCGCAGCTGGGGGGTTCCTGAGGGGGCAGGGGGGGTTCCCCGCTGTCTGGGGGGGTCTTGAAGGGTTGGGGATTCCGGGGAGTTCGTAAGGAGCTGGGGGGAGCCTGAGGGTGTCTCTGAGGGGCCCCTGGGGACTGAGGGGCCTCTGGTGGGGAGTCTCTGACGGGGTGCTGGGTTTGGGGGGGCTGTCCCCGGGCTGCTGGGGGGCCCCGGCGCATCCCCACAACCTCCCCCTGCTCCTTCCCCACAGGATGGAGGGGAAACGGCCGGGGACGCCCGGGGGTCCGCCCCAGGCGAAGCGTTTGCGGGGGGGGGCGGGGGTCCCCTCCCAGTTCGAGGAGGAGCTGGCGCAACTGGAGGAACTGGAGGCCGAGCTGGCAGCCGAGGAGCCCCCCCAGACCTCTGAGAGCCAGCCCCTAGGTGAGGTGGAGGACAGGGTGTGGGAGCTATGGGGTGGAATGGGGTGCTGTGGGGCAGGATGGGATGCTGTGGGGGCCGATGGGGTGCTGGGGGGCAGGGTGGGTGTGTTTGGGGTGCTGGGGGCGTGATGGGGTGCTATGGGACAGGCTGAGGATGCTGTGGGGCAGGATGGGGTGCTGGGGGGCAGGGTAGGTGTGTTTGGGGTGCTATGGGACAGGCTGTGGGGCAGGGTGGGGTGCTGGAGAGCAGGGTAGGAGTGTTTGGGGGTGTGACAGGGTGCTGTGGGGCAGGATAGGGTGCTGGGGGGCAGGGTAGGATGCTGGAGGTGCTGTGGTGTGCTGTGGGTCAGGACAGGCTCTGCCCCCCACCCCAGGCAGCCAGTTTGTGGGAGAAGTGAACGCCAAGTGGCGGCGCCCGGCCCTGCCTCTGCAGCCGCCCGACACCCTCTGCTTCCTGCAGCTCGACATCGACCACTACATCGGTCAGCACCCACAGGACCCCCCCTGCCACCCATGGGACAACCCTCTGCACCCATGGGTCCCCTGGGGGAGCACTCAGACCCCCAAGTCCTTGAGGGCGGCACCTCAGGGGTCCCTCAGCACTCATGGGTGCCCTGGGAGGGGATGACACCTAAGCAACCCCTTGCCAGGGGAGTGTGTGACCCAGCCATGCCCCCTCAGGGTCCCCACTGCCTGGGATGTCAGGGGCCACCCAAGGCCCTGTGCCCATCCTCCGCGTCTTTGGGGTGACAGCAGCTGGCAACAGCGTCTGCCTCCATGTCCACGGCTTTTCCCCCTACTTCTACGTCCTGGGGCCACCTGGTGAGTCAAGGACGCCCCCAACCCTCCTTCCCCCCCAACCCTCCTTCACCCCCCTTCCCCCCCCTTCCCCCCACAACACCCCATCCCGCCCCCAGTTCCACCTGGGGCTTCTCTAGTGGTTTGTATAAGGGTTGTGCCTTGGACCCGCCTCGGGAGCCCCTAAACCCTTCTAGCCCCCTCCATAACCCCCTGACCCCCCCAAAATCTGCCCCTCCCAGTTGCACCTGTGGATTAATGGCTCATCCAAGGGTTGTGCTTACTGTGGGATGTGGGAGGGCCTCAGTGTTCCCCCTGCCTCTCCCTTCTCCCCCCCCCGGGGCTGCAGGGCCTCCCCATGACCCCTCTCTTTCCCTGTCCCCCTGCTCCAGGTTTGGGGGTGCAGCACCTGGAGGACCTGAAACGGGAGCTGGATGCAGCATTGTTGCGGGAGCAGCGGAACAGCAAGGAAGGGCTGAGCCAGGCTGTGCTGGCCCTGGAGCTGTGCCACAAGCAGAGTGAGTGATCCCCCCACACCACCCCCCAGCCCCCCCATGCCAAGCAATGGGGTTCTGGAGGGGTTTGGGGGTGACCTGTGTGGGGGAAACCGTAGCATAGCTGCACTGTGGGGCAGGAGGAGCCCCCTAAGTGGCTGTGGGGGGGTTCAGGGGAGCTGCTGACACCCTGGTGCATCCCCCAGGTATGCTGGGGTACCAGGGGGGGCAGATGGCCCTGTTTGTGCGGGTGGTCCTGGCCCTCCCCCGGCTGATTGCCCCCGCCCGGCGGCTACTGGAGCAGGGGCTGCGCTGGGGTGGGCTGGGGATGCACCCCGCCCCCCCGTTTGAGGCCAACATTGACTTCGAGATCAGGTAAGGGACTCTACCACCTCCCAGAACTGTCTCATGGGCTCCCCCATGTCCCCTGGAGTCCTCAAACTGCCCCCCAGGGTCCTCTGTCTGCCGCCCTGGGGTCTCTACTTGTTCCCCAGCATCTCTAAGCTACCCCTCTATGTCCCCATGTGCCCCCTGGGGCTCCCCCGCTTCCTTCCAAAGTCCCTTGTCTGCCCCCCTGGGGTCCCCATTTGTCCCCAGGCCCCCCCCACTCCCCTCTTAAAGTCCCCATCTGCCCCCCTGTGTCCCCCCACTTACCCTCATCTGCCCCACCAGGGTCCCCCATTGACCCCCTGGGGTCCCCAAACCTCCTCAGTCCTGCCCCCCTCCTTCACCCCCATTTCTTCCCCCCAGGTTCATGGTGGACACAGGGCTGGTGGGGTGCTGCTGGCTGGAGGTAGAGAAGGGTCAGTACCAGTTGCGGGGGGCCCCCACCAGCCCTGGGGTCCCCCCTGGGCACCCCCCCCCGGTCTCTCTGTGCCAGCTGGAGGCGGATGTAGACTGGGTGGGGCTGCGGAGTCACCCTCCTGAGGGACCCTGGCTCTGTCTGCCACCCCTGCGCATCCTCAGCTTCGACATCGAGTGTGCTGGCCGCAAGGGTGAGGGGCAGGGGGGGGACATCGCAGGGGAGGGGGGACATGGGAGGTCAGGAGGGGCAGTGGAGGAATGGGGGGGACTGGAGGGACAGGGGGATGGGGGGACATTGCGGTGCAGAGGTGACAGTGGGATGCAGGGGTGATGTTGGAGCACGGAGGTGACAGTGGGGGCACAGCGGTGATGTCGGGGCACAGGGCCAGGGGCTGGAGGGTGCAGGGGGTGTCAGGGCACAGGTTGATGAGGGGGCGTGGGGTGACCCGAGGGTTCCTGCATGGCCCCCAGGCGTGTTCCCCGAGGCAGAGCGGGACCCGGTGATCCAGGTGGCGGGGGTGGTGCTGCGCCAGGGGGAGCGTGAGCCCTTCCTCCGCACCATCTTCACCCTCCTGCCCTGCGCTCCCATCCTCGGCTCCCAGGTGCTCAGCTTCCAGCGGGAGCGAGATCTCCTCCAGGTCAGTGGGGGGGACAGGGGGCTGGGGGGCTCCAGGAGGGAGCTGGGTGGCTCCAGGAGCTTCCTGCGGTGTGTGGGAGGGTTCCAGGAGGAATCTGGGGGCTGATCAGGGGTCCCTGGGGGAGGCCCTCAGGGGGTCTGGTGGGCTCCAGGAGGAATCTGGGGTGTTTGAGGGGGGCTGGGAGTTGGGGATGCTCAGGGGTCCTGGGGGGCTTTCCGGGGGTTAGGGGCCTGCAGCAGGTCCCTGGGGGGCGCTTGGGAGTCCTGGGGGTGTGTGGGGAGCTTGGGGGGGACTCTTGGAGGTCCTGGGTGGCTCCAGGAGGGGCCTAGGGAGCTCTTGGGGGTCCTTCCTGGGGTTGGGGGGGTTATGGGGGTCTGGGGGAGTTTTGGGGACACCTCTGATCACTTTTTCCACCCCACCCGCCATGTCCCCTCTCTCCTCCAGTCATGGGCTGAGTTTGTCCGGATCGTGGACCCCGACATCATAACGGGCTACAACATTCAGAACTTTGACCTGCCCTACCTGCTGCAGCGTGCCCACGTCCTCAAGGTGCCCCCCAACCTGCCCCATAGCCCCCAGCCTGCCTCATGGCACCCCATGCCCCCCCCCCCCAGCCCCTCCAGCCTGCCCCACAGCACCCTGCGGCCCCCAACCTGCCCGTAGAAGTCCGACCTCTCCCCTCCTCAACCTGTCCCACAGGCAGAGCCCTTCCCCTGCTCCCCAACTCCCCTCATGGCCCCCCAACTGCCCTCGTTGCCCCCCAGGTGGAATCCTTCCCCTTCCTGGGGCGCATACAGCAGTGCCGCTCAGTTGTGCGGGATTCAGCGTTCCAGTCCCGGCAGCTTGGCCGGCGTGAGAGCAAAGTGGTCAGTGCCGCAGGGAGGGTGACGCTCGACCTGCTGCAGGTATGGGGGGGCCCGGGGGGGCCGGGGTGGGGCTGGGTGACCCTTGATATGCTGCAGGTATGGGGGGCCCCGGGGAGCTGGGGGTGGGTGGGGCTGGGTGACCCTCAATGTGCTGCAGGTGTGGGGGGACTTGGAGGTGGGGGATTTAGGGGCTGTGGGTGCTGTCAGGTTGTCAGGGCAATTGTTGGGGTGTTGGGGTGCAGTCGGGGTGTCGGGGCACAGCTGGGTGCAGCAGGGTGCTGTCAGGGTGGCACTGGGGCACAGTCGGGCGCTGTTGGGGTGTCAGAGCTAAGTCAGGGTGCAATCGGGGTGCCGTCAGGGTGTTGGGGTACAGTCAGGGTGCAGATGGGGTGCAGTCAGGGTGTTGGGGTGCCGCCAGGGTGTTGGGGCACCCTTGGGGTGCTGCCAGGGCGCAATGGGGTGCAGCAGGGCCATGCACAGGTGCTGCTGCGGGACCACAAGCTCCGCTCCTACACCCTGAACGCCGTCAGCTTCCACTTCCTGCACGAGCAGAAGGAGGACGTGCCCCACAGCATCATCACTGACCTCCAGGTTGTGGGGGGGGGCAGGGGCACCCCAGGGAGGTTCTGGGGACTGTCCTGCCCCCCGTGTCCCCTCCTTCCTACTCCCGTGTCCGCTCCTGTCCCCAGCACAGCTTGGAGCAGACATGGCACTCGCTGAGCTGGCCATCTACTGCTTGAAGGATGCTGTCCTCTCCATGCCCCTCCATGTCCCAGCTGTGACCATGACATGTCCCTTTGTGTTCAGCATGTCCTGCAGTGTCCCTGATAGGTCCCCAGTGTATCTCCAGCACAGCTCAGAGCAGCTGTGGCGCCAGCTGTCTGTCTGCTGCCTGCAGGATGCTTTCCCCTGGTGTCCCCCCATGGCCCCCAGTGTCCCCTCACGTCCCTGTGTCTCCCCATGTCCCTGATATGTCCCCAATGTGTCCCCATGCCCCCAGAACGGCTTGTAGCAGACACAGCGCTGTCTGTCTGCTGCCTGGAGGATGCTGTTCCTCGGTGTCCCCTCATGTCCCAGCCATGTCCCTGGCTTGTCCCTGTGTCCCCCAATGTCCCTGACATGTCCCCAGTGTCCCCCCAGAATGGCTCAGAGCAGACGCGGCGCCGGCTGGCCGTGTACTGCCTGAAGGACGCCTTCCTGCCACTGCGGCTGCTGGAGAAGCTCATGGTGGTGGTCAACTATGTGGAGATGGCACGTGTTACTGGTGTCCCCCTCAGCTACCTGCTGATCCGAGGACAGCAGGTCAAGGTGGTCTCGCAGCTCCTGCGGCAGGTCAGAGGGGGTGCAGGGACACTGGGAGGGACGAGGGGTTTGGGGGGCATGGGGACAGACACTGGGAGGGATGAGGGGGTCGGGGGGCATGGGGATGGACACTGGGAGGGATGAGGTGGGGACAGGGGACGTGGGGACACAGGAGGGATATGGGGGCGGGCACCCCTGCGGCAGGGGGATCTGCACGCACCAGGGATGGTGGGGACACAGGCTGGGGAGCCACTGGGGTCTCAGGGAGGTGACTGGGGGTGCTGGTGCCCCCCCTGGTGCCAGTGACCCCCCTGTGCCCCAGGCGATGAAGGAGGACCTGCTGATGCCGGTGGTGAAGCCAGAGGGGGGGGAGGACTATGAGGGGGCCACTGTCATTGAGCCCCTCAAGGGGTGAGTGTGAGGGGACTGGCTCCGTGTGTGTCCCCAAACCTGTGACACCCCCAGACTCCTCTGTGACACCCCCTGACCCCCTGTAACCCACCCTGTGCCCGCCCAGGTACTACGACGTGCCTATCGTGACGCTGGATTTCTCCTCGCTGTACCCCTCCATCATGATGGCACACAACCTCTGCTACACCACCCTGCTGCCCCCGGGGGGGCCCCAGCGCTTTGGGTGGGAACTGGGAGGGACTGGGGGGAACTGGAGGGGAACTGGGAGGGGCTGGGGGGTACTGGGAACAGCTGGAATGGCTAGAGAGCACGGGGAGGTACTGGCAGGGGCTGGGGTAGGGTTGCGGTCACTGGGTGCGGCTTGGGAGGGGCTGGGGGGATCAGGGGCAGTGGGGACACCAGGAGGCAGCTGTGGGTGCCCCACCCACCCTGTGACCCCCCCTTTTCCCCCTCCAGGCTGGGCCCCAGTGACTTCATTCGCACCCCAACGGGTGAGCTCTTTGTCACTGCCAGCGTGCGCAAGGGGCTGCTGCCCCGTGTCCTCGAGGGGCTGCTGGCTGCCCGCAAGAGGTAGGGACATGGGGGGTGGAAGCACACACTGGGGGACAGGGGGATACGGGAACGGGGGGGACGTGAAGGAACAGGGGGACATGGGGGGATGCGGGACACACACAGGTGGCCATGGAGAGGACATGGAGGGGGACACGTCCCCTGAGGGATTTTGGGGTCTCCATATGAAGATTGGGAGTCCCTGGTGGGTTTGTGTCCCTCTGTGGGGTTCTGGGGCTGGGGTTGGCTGTGGGTCGCTGTGGGTCACAGCAGGTCCTGGCAGGGTGAAGGCAGAGCTGGCGCAGGAGCAGGATGGGTTCCGGCGGCAGGTCTTGGACGGGCGGCAGCAGGCACTGAAGGTCAGCGCCAACTCAGTCTATGGCTTCACCGGTGCCCAGGCTGGGCGCCTGCCCTGCCTCGAGATCTCCCAGGTGAGCCCCATGGCTGCCTCACAGCGCCCCACTGCTCCCCGTGGCACCCCACCGCACCCCACGATGCCCCACAGCACCCGACAGATCCCCACAGCACGTGCTGTCCCCAACACAGCCTCCCTCAGGCTTCTTGGACCCAGCACTGGGCTTTCCCTGAACCCCTCAGGCAGGTGGGGGGTCCCTGCCCCTCAGCCCTCCCTGCCTTACGCCCCCCTCTGCCCCACAGCCCCCCAATGTCCCTGTGTGTGTCCCCAGAGTGTCACCAGCTTTGGGCGCCAGATGATCGAGCGGACGAAGCAGCTGGTGGAGAGTAAATACTGCCTGGCGCAGGGCTTCCCTGCAGATGCCAAGGTGGGCTGAGCAGGCTTCTGGGGGTCCTGGGTGGGTTCTGAGGCATTCGGGGGGGATGCCGAGGGGCTGGGGGGGCCCCAGAGGGCAAATCTTGCCTGGTGCTGGGTTGCCCTGCTGATGCCAAGGTGGGTCCTGGGAGGGTGTGGCGGGTCCTGAGGGTTTTCCGGGGCATCCCAGGGAGTTTTAGGGGGTCCTGAGGGGGTTTTGGGGCATCCCAGGGGGTTTATAGTGGGTGCTGAGGGGATTTGGGGGGGGTCCTGGGGGCGGTTTGGGGGTCTCGGGGAGAATTGGAGGTCCCAGGGGGGTTTTGGGGAGGGGTCCTAGGGACAGTTCGGGGGTTCCAGGGGCAGATTTGGGAATTCCCGGGGTTTTCAGGGGTCCCGGAAGGATTTGGGAATGCTGGGGGGGAGATGTAGGGGTCCCGAGGGTGACCCTGAGGCCATGCCCTCCCAGGTGGTGTACGGGGACACGGACTCGGTGATGTGCCGGCTGGGGGTGACCTCGGTGGCTGAGGCGATGGCCCTGGGGCGGGAGGTGGCCACCTGGGTCTCCAGCCACTTCCCCTCCCCCATCAAACTGGAGTTTGAGAAGGTCAGAGGGGCCCGGGGGGGTCCCCACGTCCCCAAGGGGGGTTCTTAGATCCCTGGGGGGGGCGGTCCTCATGTCCCCAGGTATGTCCCTGCATTCTTGTGAGGGTCCCTGGGGTGGTCTCCAGGGAGACCCCCACATCACTGGGATGGTCCCCATGTCCTCAGGGATGTCTGTGGGGTCCCCATGTTCTTCTGAGGGTCCCCATGTCCCAAAAGTTTTCCCGGGGGTCTCCCTACGTCCTTGGGGCATCCCTACAGCCCCAAACCTGTCCCTTCAGTGACCCCTGTGTCCCTGGATGGTTCCCATGTCCCGGAATGGGGGGGTCCCCACATTCTGAGATGGTCCGTGCTGAGGTTGCCCCACCACAGGTGTACTGGCCATACCTGCTGATCAGCAAGAAGCGCTACGCGGGGCTCTGCTTCTCCTCCCGCGCCGAGGCCCACGACAAGCTGGACTGCAAGGGGCTGGAGGCCGTTCGGCGTGACAACTGTCCCCTGGCTGCCAACCTGGTCACCGCCTGCCTGCACCGCATCCTGCTACACCGGTGACGGGGTGCAGGGTGGTCCTGTGGGGCGGGGAGGGGTCCCCGTGAGCACTGTGTGCCACACGGTGTCCCTCCATGAGAAGGGGCGGGGGGGGAGGGGGGTCATCATGTGTCCCCGGTGGATGGGGTATGGGGTGCAGGGGTCCCCATGTGTGCCCTCCATGGATGCTGTGGGGGCGGGGGGTCCCCATGTGTCTTCTGTGGGTGCTGTAGGGCCCTGTGACACCCCCCATCCTCCTCTCCTTGGGGAAGCTGTGGGGTGATGTGGGCATCCCCCAGCGCCCCCAACCCCCTTTTCTCCCCCAGGGACCCCAAGGGGTGATCTCAGACCTCCTGGGGAAGCTGGGGGTCCCCCAGCACCCCCAGACCCCCCTGTGTTGCCCCGCAGGGACCCTGCGGTGTGATGTGGGCATCCCCCAGCCCCCCTGAACCTGCTTTTTCCCTCCAGGGACCCCGATGGGGCGGTGGCCCACGCGCAGGAGGTGATCTCGGACCTGCTGTGTAACCGGGTGGACATCTCGCAGCTCGTTATCACCAAGGAGTTAACGAGGGCGGCCAGTGCCTACGCAGCCCCCCAGGCCCATGTCCAGCTGGCCGAGAGGTGGGGGGACCCTCTGGCAGCACCCCAAAACCAGCACCAGCAAATGGGGACCCCCGGGTGGGCACACTGGAAGAGGCACCCCAAAAGGGGGATCCCAAAATGGGCAACTGGAAGTAGAGACCCCCAAATGGGCACCCCGAAATGGGGGTTCCCCAAATAGGCACCTAAAAAAGGAGACCCCTTGCATGGGCACCACAAAACAGATCCCCCCCCCCCAAATTTGGCACCTTATACCCCCTCCCCAAACTGGGCACTTTTATGGGGCACCTGCAGGTGGGTGTCCCCAGACTGGGGGAGGGGAGGTGGGGGTGACCAAAGTGGGGTGCCCCCCACCCATGGGTGCCTCCCCCCCTGCCCTTAGGATGCGGCAGCGGGACCCTGGCAGTGCCCCCAGCTTGGGCGATCGCGTCCCCTATGTCATCGTCACCGGCGCCAAGGGGGTGGCTGCCTACATGAAGTCTGAGGTGGGGAGTGTGTGGGGGGGCACCTTGGGTTGGGGTGGGCATGAGTCGGGGGGGCTCATCCTGTGAGGGACACACGGGGGGGCCATGATGGGGATTTGGGGCGGCTTGTGAGGGGGTGGGGGGACATGGGGGGGATGCAATGGGGACTGGGGAGCCCAGGGGGAACATGGAGGTGGTCCAGAGATGAACAGAGGGATGAGGCACCAGTGGGTTTCTGGGAGGATAAACTGGGGGTGTGATGGGACAGAGGGACATCGGGGGGGTGCTGGGGGAGTCCCCAAAGCCACTGCCTGCCCCCCTCCCCGCCGCCCCCCCCCAGGATCCCATCTATGCCCTGGAGCACAACCTGCCCATCGACACCCGCTACTACCTGGAGCAGCAGCTGGCCAAGCCTCTGCTCCGCATCTTCGAGCCCATCCTGGGCGAGGGCCGGGCCGAAAGCGTCCTCCTGCGTGAGTCACTCCAAAGCCAACGCTGGGGGCACCCCAAAACCCACCCGAGGACCCCAAATCCCACCCAGGGCTCCCACCAGTACCCCCTTGAGCCCATCCTGGGCAAGAGCAGGGCTGAGAGTGTCCTCCTGCTTGAGTCACCCCAAAACTGATACTGTGGTGAACCCAGAAATGCTCTTGCACCCCAAAACCCACCTGGGGACCCCAAACTCATCCAGGGGACCCCGAAATCCCACCTACACCCCCTTGGTCCCAGCTGTATGGACAGCAGGGCTGAGAGTGTCCTCCTGCCTGATTACCCCAAAATACACGTGGGACCCCAAAATCCTTCTCAGGGGACCCTAAACCTCGCTGGGGGCACCCCAAAACCTGCTTGGGGACCCGAAAACCCACCAGGTGACCCCAGATACCCCCCAGTCTCCCCCAAATCCCCCACCCCCACCCTAGGACCCCCTCTGGGGACCCACAGCACAGGGTGCCCCTGGGGAAGGAGGGAGTTAGATTTAGAGGCTCCCAGGGGTGTGGGAGGATTTGGGGGGCTCTGGGGGGGTTGGGGATTTTGTTGCCCCCCCCCCACCCCCGACCCCTTCTTTTTTTCCCTGCAGAGGGGGAGCATACCCGCTGCAAGACAGTGCTGACAGCCAAGGTCGGGGGGCTCATGGCCTTTGCCACCAAGCGCAGCACCTGCGTGGGGTGCCGGGCCATCCTGACTCACCATGGTGAGTAGGACCCTCCCCCCAAGAATAACGGGGACCCCCCCCGGGGGCTGCTGCCAGCTGCCCCCCCGTCCCACCCCAGGCAGGATCAGGTCCCAGTTGTCCCCCGTTTCTCTCCCCACCCTTCCAGGTGCCGTGTGTGACTTCTGCCGGCAGCGACAGTCCGAGCTCTACCAGAAGGAGGTGGGGGTCCTGGATGCTTGGGTCCATATTTTGGGGGTGTCCCGACACCTGGGTCCCCCCTTTTTTTTTCGGGGGGTAGGGTGTGGAATGCCTTTTCCCTCTTCGTTTGGGGTATCCTAAACTTCTGGGTCCCCTCTTTGGGGCACTCCTGATGCCTGGGTCCCCCTGTTTTTGGGGCGCTGTCCTGGACACTTGGGTCCCTTTTTCAGGGCGTTCCCTGGATCTCTGTTTTTGGGGGGGTCCCTGATGCCAGCCTTTGTCCGCAGGTGTCCCAGCTGGCAGCGCTGGAAGAGCGCTTCTCCCGACTCTGGAGCCAGTGCCAGCGCTGCCAGGGCTCCCTGCACGAGGACGTCCTCTGCACCAGGTGACCTTCCTGAGCTGCCACCCCCTGTGTCCCCCACGCTATCCCCAGGTGCCCCACATCCCCCTGTCATTGTCCGTGGTGGTCCTCAACATTGTCCCCAACATTGCCAGTGTCCTCCCACCATCCCCCAATGTTCTCCATGCTGTCCCTGGGTCTCCCGTGTCCCCTTGATGTCCCCAGCATCCCTGATTTTGTCTCCAACATTGTCCCCAATGTCCCCCCATGCTGTCCCTGTGTCCCCCAATGCCATCCCTGTCCCCTGTGTCCCCCTACACTGTCTTTGTGTCTCCAATATCCTCCCCATATACCCCCACAATGTCCCCAATACCATCCCTGTCCCCCCAACTCTGCCCCCGTCGCCCCTCACATGTCCCTACGTCCTCAACGCCATTCGTCTGCCCCCTGTGATGTCCCCAATGTCCCCCCATACTGTCTCTGTGTCCCCAGTGCCATCCCTGTCCTGTCTGCTGTCCCCAGTGTCTCCCTACACTGTCTTTGTGTCTCCAGTGTCCCCCTCATACAACCCCACAATGTCCCCCACGCCATCCCTGTCCCTCCCCCCTGATGTCCCCGTGTCCTCCCAGCCGCGACTGCCCCATTTTCTACATGCGGTGGAAGGTGCAGAAGGACCTGGACGCACAGGAGCGACTGGTGGCCCGCTTCGGCCCCCCCAGCTGGTGAGGGGAGGCCGCTCTGGGGTCCTGGGACCCTCCAGGACCCCCCTTCCGCCCCTCCCCTGGTGGGATTTGGGGCATTTTCGTGGGTTTTCTACTGTGAATAATAATTAAAAAAGCACTGATTTTGAGTGGTTCTGTGGCTAGGGGCGGGGCGGGGGGGTGGGGGGGTAGGGGAGAGGCCCTGGGTCCCCTTTAAGGATAATGGGGGGGTGGGGTGGGGGTCGTTGGGATATCTCGGGGAGCAGGGTGTCTAGGGGAGGAGGGCTAGTGCGGCCGGCGTCCTCCCCGCCACGGCGGGGCGCTCTGTTCAGGGGCGGAGCCTGCTGTGGGCGGGGCTCTTCGTGATGGGCGTCTCCCCGCCTGTGCGCACCCTCCGAGGCGGAGCTGCATCGCGGCGGGGCTTCCCATTTGACTGACATCGCGCCGCCCAATCGTAGCCCGGCGGGCCCGTCCGCCGCTGCTCCGCGCGGTGGGGCGGGGCCGGGCGGCGAGCGGCGGCCGTACCGCCCAATGGGCCGCGCCTCTAGCGAGCGACGGCCAATGGGGTGGCGCGGGGGGCGCTCTCCGCCGCGCCCCCAGTATAAAGGCAGCGGGCGGTGAGGCGGGGGCTGCTCCTCGCGCTCACAAGATGGCGGAGGCGGCGAACTGCATCATGGAGGTGAGCGGGGACCGGGCCCAGGGGATGCTGTAACGGGGCCGAGGGGCGTTTTAATGGGGCCGGGGGGGAGCCCTGGAGGAGTCCTGAGGGGCCTATAGTGGCGGCGGCGGTTGGTTAATGGGGCCGGGGTGGGGGCTGTGAGGGGCCTGTAGTGGGGATGGCGAGGCCTACAATAGGGCCGGGGGGCTCTGAGGGGGCCGCGGTGGGGTTGGGGGGCCTCGAGGGGGCTCCAGAATTAGGCCGCGGGCGGGACTCGTGGAGCCAAGGGGGTCCGTAATGCGCCCGGGGGGGCACATAATGGGGTGAGGGCTCTGTCGTGGGGGCCTAGGGGTCGGTTAATCGGGGGCAGCGGGGGGAGGCGGGCTCCAGGGGGGCCGTAATACTCCGGGGGTCTGGGGATGAGGGGCTCGGGGGGGGGCGTAATGGTGCTGGGGGTCTATAATGGGTTCGGGGGGAGGGTAATGAGGCTGGGGGGGGGGGAGGGCAAGGAGGGGTCCTGACGCGGGGGTGGCCTCACGCGCATGTGGGGGGAGGGGCCACGTGGCGGTGGGGCCACGTGGGGGGCCCGGACACCCCCCCTCCCCACGACACCCCCTCCTCGAGGCCCCTCCCCCGCCACGCGGCTCCCGCCACAGTGGGAACAAAGCGGGGGGGGGGGGGGGGCGGGGGGGGCAATAGGGCAGGGTCTGTCGTGACAGCGGGGACCCTGTTGTGAGGGGCTGAGTTTTGGGGGGGGAGCGTGATTGGAGGGGGTCCTGTCGTAATTGGCGGGGGGCAGTGTATTGAGCGGGGCGTGTCGTGATTGGGAGGTCCTATTGTGACAGAGGCGTGACCCAGACCCGTCGTGGGGTAATGGTGGGGTGGACACAGGAGCTGCTGCCCCCCAAACCTGCCTGTTCCTCTCCCCTGCTGAATGAGCTGCCCCCCACTTTGAGGTCTGGAGCCCCCCTGTAATGGGGTTCTTTCCCCCTCAAATCACCACTTCCCCCCTACAGGCCCCCCAAATAGGTTCCTGTCCCTCCCAAATCCTCAGTGCCCCCCAGACAGGGGTCCTCAGTGCCCCCGCAAAATGGGGTCATGAGTCCTCCAAACCCCCTCTGGCCCCCTAAATCAAGGTCCTGAGCCCCCAAACCATCAATGCCCTCCAGATTGAGGTCTTGAACCCCAAATCCTCACTGCCCCCTAAAAAGGGTTCCTGAGCCCCCCAAACCATCAGTGCCCACCCCAAACCATCACTGCTCCCTAAAATGGGCTCCTGAGCCCCCAAAATCTTCACTGCCACCTGGAATCAGAATCCTTAGACCCCTCCAAGCCTTCAGTGTCCCCTCTAATTTATTCACCACCACCCCAAAGCCCCTACCAGCCCCCCAACGGGCTCTCCTCCCCCCACCATGGGGGCCCCCCCGGCCTGTTTCGGGGGTCCCCCGGCCTCCCCCGGGGTTGACGTTTCTCCCTTCCTCTCTCCTAGACGTTTGTAGCCACCCTGGCTAACGGGATGAGCCTCCAGACGCCGCTAGAAGATGTAAATATCCTTTAAACCCCCCCAAAAACCACTCCTCCAGGACTCCCCAAAACTTCCAGGGCCCCCCCAAACCCCTGTACACCCATGCACCCCTCCCTTGCAGCCCTGTGTATGTGCGAGCAATAGGACTTGGGGGGGGGATCCCAGGGCTACTGGGGGTGTGTGTCTGATAGGGGTCCCCTCCCTTTTTCCCCTCACCCCCCCCACACCCCTGTGCCCCTCTCCCCCAGGTTTCGTGCCCCCCCGGGGAGAGCAGCACCAAGCCCTCGGCCGAGGAGATGACCTCCAAGGATTACTACTTTGACTCCTACGCCCACTTTGGCATCCATGAGGTACTGGGCACCCTCGCAGAGCACCACAACCGCCCCTGCTCCTGGGCTGAGGGGGGCTGTGGCACACCCGGGAAGGGGGGTTGGGAGGTGCCCTTCCACCCCCTCTGTGCTCACCAGAGGGGCAGGAGTGGTTTTGTGGGGGGTGCTGTGGGGTCATTAGTGAGTTTGGGGGGGCTGTGGGGTTGTTAGTCCCCCCAAATTTTCTTGGGGGCCCCTCTCCCCATTTCTTTGGCCTGTCCAGTGATGCTGAAGCAGAAGGTGGTTTGAGCGGGGGACTCGGGACTCTGGGACCTGCTGCTAATCCTGGCTGTCACCCAAGGGATGCTCTAGGGAGATACCATTGGGTGAGGGGTGTCAAGATTTAGGGCCCCAACAAATCTGTACCACTCCCTCATGAGGAGATGCTGAAGGACATGGGAGGCTTGTGTGGGGTGCTAAGGGGGACTGGGGGAGTTTGGGGTTGCAGCCCCCCCCCCCCCCAGTGCCCCCCTGGGATATTCTGAAGGATGAGGTGGGTTTAGGGGGTGCGGGAGGGGGTTTGTGACAGCTCAGGGGGGTCTCAAGGCAGCTCAGGAGGGGTTTGGGGGGGTCAGGGGTGGTTTTGAGGTGCAGCCTGCTACCCCCCAGGAGTTGCTGAAGGATGAGGTTGCCTGGGGAGGGACTTTGGGAGTATTAGGAGAGCCCAGGGAGACTCAGGGCAGCTCAGGGGGACTGGGAGGACTTTGGGAAGGTTCAGGGGGGAAGTTGGGGTGCAGGTTCCCCTAATCCTCCCCCCATTGCCTCCCCCCCTCCCACCCAGGAGATGCTGAAGGATGAAGTGCGGACGCTGACCTACCGCAACTCCATGTTCCACAACCGGCACCTCTTCAAGGACAAAGTGGTGCTGGATGTCGGCAGCGGCACTGGCATTCTCTGTATGTTTGCTGCCAAAGCTGGTGCCCGCCGCGTCATCGGGGTGAGCCAGGGGGTCCCTAGGGGGGTTGGGGGTCTCCATGTGGTTTGGGGGCCTCTGGCTCATCTTTGTGCACCCACCCATAGATTGAGTGCTCCAGTATTTCCGATTATGCCGTCAAGATAGTCAAGGCCAATAAGCTGGACCATGGTGAGAGAACTCCTAAGTGCCCCCCCGGACCCCTAACTGCTCCCCAGATAACCTTGGGACCCCAAACTACTGGCCCTGACCCCTAAATGCCCCCCAGATACCCCTGGGACTTCTAACTGCCCCCTCAGATCCCCTACCTGGCCCCCCAATTTCTTTCTAGTCCCTCTAACTGCCCTGCTTGGTTCCTAACTGCACTTCAAATAACTGCAGGACCCTTAAGTACCTCCCCTGACCCCCTGAAGTGCCACCCAGTTATACCTTGAGCCCCCTAACTGCCCTCCTGAGACCCTCTGGGTCACATAAGTGCCCCCAAACTGTCCGGTTTCCCTAACTGTTGCTCTGGTTACTCCAGCTGCCCCCCATCAGCCCCCCCAAGCTGTTCGCTCCCTGACTACTTTTCTTACCTGCCCCACAGTGGTCTCTATTATCAAAGGGAAGGTGGAGGAGGTGGAACTGCCAGTGGAGAAGGTCGACATCATCATCAGCGAGTGGATGGGCTACTGCCTCTTCTACGAGTCCATGCTCAACACAGTCATCTACGCTCGTGACAAGTGGCTGGTCAGTCTGGGGAGGCCTTGGGATGCCCCCTCCAACCCCCCTCCATGGCCCCCATCCCTCTGCAGCTCCCACAAATCCACCTCATTCCATACAGTCCAGCATCTGCAGAGTCTGGGGGGAGGCCTGGAGCCACCCAGGAACCTCCTCGATCCCCCAAACGGCCCTGCCTCCCCCCCCAAATCTCCATGTCTATCACCCTCATCCACGTGCACAATGAGTGGCTGCTGAGACCAGGGAGCCCCCTGGAACCCTCCCCAGACCCCACAGACTGCCCTCAGCCCTTCCCAGCCAGATTTTGGGGACACCCAGTCCCTCCCCTGGCTGCGCTGACCCCCACCATGTGTCCCCCAGACCCCTGACGGCCTCATCTTCCCTGACCGGGCAACGCTCTATGTGACAGCCATAGAAGACCGGCAGTACAAGGACTACAAGATCCACTGTGAGTAAAGGAACAAGGGGGGTTTGGGGGGGGGTCCAGGGGGAACCTTGTGTGCCCCCCACCCCCCGCCATGGCCATTTTAACCCCCTGCAGGGTGGGAGAACGTCTACGGCTTTGACATGTCCTGCATCAAGGACGTGGCCATCAAGGAGCCCCTTGTCGATGTGGTGGACCCTAAGCAGCTTGTTACCAATGCCTGCCTCATTAAGGTGGGTTTGGGGGGGTCACAGGGACCTCCCCAACCCCTTTGGGAGGGTCACAGGCTGGCTTAGCGCTTTGTTATCCCCAGAGTGGGGTGTGGGGGGCTCCCTGTGGTTCCCCTGGCTGTGGGAGGCAGGTTTGGGGGTTCTGGTGCCCCTCCAGAAAGCCAAGCAGGGAGATTTGGGTGTGCCTCCCGCCCCCCACCCCCCAGGAGGAGGCTGTGTGGGACCCGCGCCTGCCACGTGCCCCCTGCCCTGCAGGAGGTGGACATCTACACGGTGAAGGTGGAGGAGCTGACCTTCACGGCACCCTTCTGTCTCCAAGTCAAGCGCAACGACTATGTGCACGCGCTAGTGGCGTACTTCAACATCGAGTTCACACGCTGCCACAAGCGCACGGGCTTCTCCACCAGTGAGTGGGGGGGGCGGGGCCTGCCGCGGGGGGGCGGGGCCAGCAGCAGGTTTCTGTCGCTAACCCTGCTGCTGCAAGCAAACCAGCTTCACCAGTGGAGCAGGGTGGGGCATCCCCTTGGGGCGGGGCCAGCCGCAGAAGGGGCGGGACCACCAGAAGGGCCCTATCGGGTTCATCTGCTGTGGGCAGGTGTGGAACCAAGGACCTCGGGGGTGTGTCTTAGCCGAAAGGGCGGGGCCAAACGCTCAGTGTCATGGAGGGGTGTTCCCCTTGGAGCAGGGGGTGTGGCCTGTGGGGAGGTGGGGCAGGATCAGGGGCGTGGCCAGCAAAGGGGGTAGTGCCTCAGGGTGGGTGTGGCTAGTGCTGGTGCTAAGTAGGCAGTCCGGTGCTGCCCTGTGGGTTTGGGGGGTCACCGGGGGGGTCTGCTCACCCCAGGGGCCTCCACGTGTGTCCCTGTGGGGTGTCCCCTGACCCCCAGAGGTGTCCCCCCACGGCATCCCTGCGGTGTCCCCAGGCCCTGAGTCCCCCTACACACACTGGAAGCAGACTGTGTTCTACATGGAGGACTACCTCACCGTCAAGACTGGGGAGGAGATCTTTGGCACCATCACCATGAAGCCCAACGCCAAGAACAACGTGAGCGGGGGGACCTCGGGGATATGGACAGGGCTTTTGGGCATGGGGGAGGGCCTTGGGGACAATGGAGGAACTTTGGAGAGGATCTTGGCAATACTAGGAGGGCCTTGGGGACATTGGGGAGGGCCTTGGGGACAACAGAGGAGCATTGGAGAGGACCTTGGGGCAACCAGTGACCTTGGGGACAAGGGCAGGGCCTTGGGGACACTGGGGGGAGGCTGGAAGCTCTGGTGGTCTTCACCGTCTCCATGAACCCAGTGCTAAATACAATGTGGGACATTGCAGGGGCGTCTTGGGGACAGAGGGTGTCCCTTTGGGTTTGGGGGGCCCTCTGAGAGGTGGAGGGACCCCCCTCATGTTTTGGGGGACGCCTGACCCCTCTGTTCCTCTGCAGCGTGACCTTGACTTCACCATCGACCTGGACTTCAAGGGGCAGCTCTGCGAGCTCTCCTGCTCCACTGACTACCGCATGCGCTAGGGTGGGGGCCTGGCACCCCCGAAATGGGGAGGGGGCACCCCCACAATGGGACACCCCTCCTCCCATCAAACCAAGGGACCTCCCTCAGCCTGGGGGTGTGTGGTGGCATCCCCATGTCCCTGTGGAGGGCTTCAACACACACACACACACACACACACACACACACACACACACAAATCCAGGGGGAGTTCCCCCAAATCGCCCCCCTGACACTATAGGTGGGGTCCTGTAGCCCTGCCCCCCCCCCTTGTCACTGGGGAGTCCCCAAATACCTTTCCTGTTGCCACAGGGGGCTGCCCCAAATTCTTGCCCCTGCTGGGGGAGCAATGTGTGTCCCCCATGAACCCCCATGGCCCTGGGGTGGTCTCCTGTGTCACCTCCCCAGTAAAGGGGGGTCCTGAGGAGGGGGGCTCATGTTAGGGGAAGCCCCCACTTGTCTTTGGGGGTGTCCAAGTGTTGTCCCTCCCTGACTTGGGAGGGGTCCTGTGATTTTGGGGGTGGGGGGCTCTCCCTCTTGGTGGGGGGGCACGGTCCCCAGTGTCCCCTCATGGATCTTCTCAGCTGCCCCCCCCCCCCATGTTTGGGGGGGGTGGGAGGGTCCCTGTTGCCATCCCATCCCATCCTGTTCCCTGCCCCCAGCCTCCCCCAGCCCTGGGTTCCTTTGGGGGGAGCCAGTTTTGTGGGGCTGTGGCAGGGGGGCCCCTTGTGTCCCATCTTCCCCTCCCCCCCCTTTCGTAAGTTATGTTTTTATATGGGGCTGTTGCTGAGGAATAAATGCAGCTGAACGGGGCTGGTGTCACACAGGGGGGCCTACTTCCAGGTGGGGGTCCCCAGTCTCATCAGGGAGGGTTCCCTGTTCTGGGGGGTGTGTCTTGCTTTCACCTGGGGGTCCCGGGGTGGGGTGGGGGGCATGGGGTCAAATGTCCCCTGCTGTTGGTGGTAGGTTCCCACATGTCCCTGAGGGGGATGGGGGAGTGTCATTGCTGTCACCCAGGGGTTCCTAATGTCACTTGGCTGACCCCAGGGTATAGTCACCTAAGGTGGTCCTGGAGGGTGGGGGGAGTGGGTGTCCCCACTGTCCCTTGGGGGTTCCATAATGTCACCTGTGGGTCTTGTGTCCTGGGGTGGGGGTGTGTCCCAGCTGTCCCTGGAGTGGCTCAGTATCCTGGGGCTACCCCCCATCACCTGAGAGTGATCCAGGTGGTCCCACGTGTCCCCGGGTGTCCCCACAGTGCCCCTGTTGTCACCTGGGGGGATCCCCATCACAGCTGGGGCAGCTTGTGGGGGTGGGGGAGTTACTCCCCCGCATCTTTATTCCCTGCACAGATGGTGCCCCTGACCCCCAAGTGTCCTTTTGTGTTGTCCCCCGCCACTGGGGGGTCCCAGCATCCCGGGGGAGTCACAGCTCGTCGTGGGGGCGCTCCAGGTCCTGCCCGTAGTTGGTGGCCTGGCTACCCACGAACATCTGCCAGTTGCCCAGGATCTCAGCCTTGGTCAGCTGGCCATCCTGGGGGAGGGGCGGGTCATGGCCCACCCATCCCCACAGCATCCAGCTGTTGGCACCCAGGCCCTCCGCTCCCCCAACCCTGGGAGGGATTCAGGTGTCCCGGGTGTTCCCATCCCCCATCCATGGGGCACCCAGCCTCTTCCCCTCTCCCACAGGGACCTATGGGTGCTCCCCTAACCCGCTCTGGGGGTACCCAGCCTCTCCCCCCTCCGCCAGGGACCTATGGGTGCTTCCCCTACCCCACCCTAGGGGTACCCAGCCTCCCCCCCTCCCCCAGGGACCCATAGGTGCAGGCCCCCATTTCCTCTA
Source organism: Falco cherrug (assembly GCF_023634085.1). Classification (NCBI taxonomy): domain Eukaryota; kingdom Metazoa; phylum Chordata; class Aves; order Falconiformes; family Falconidae; genus Falco; species Falco cherrug. The sequence goes on along the minus strand of NC_073701.1, from coordinate 77,682,835 downwards.
CCCGGGGGGTGTGTGTGTCACCTTGTCAACGTCCGAGTGGTGCAGGAGGTGGGCAGCCTCCACCCCTGCCCAGTCAGGGCTGGGGGGCCGCAGCCAGTGCCCCACCTCGGAAGGGTCCAGGCGCCCATCCCCGTCCCGGTCCCGTGCCTGCACAAACTGCACTCGCTCCTCCTGCACCCACTGGGGTTCCGGGGTGCCTGGGGTGCCTGTGTACAGCTCCGCTGCAGGGGGGACCCCAGTCAGGGTGGGCCCGGGCAGCCAGGGACCCAGAGGTGCGGGACACGTGGGACCCCAGGGCCCGGGCATCCAGGGACCCAGAGGCTGAGGACCTGAGGGGTCTGCGCCATCCACCACCCCCCAGAGGGACCCAAGGTTGCAGACAGCCAGGAGGTCAGGGCTAAGGCTAATTAAGAACCCAGGTGTCCTGGCCTGGGGTTAATTAGTGACCCGGGGGGTCTGGGCCACCCACCCCTCCTCCCCAGAGAAGGACCCCAGAGGGATCCAGGCTCACCGATGTACTCGTCCACCTGGACGAAGCCATCTCCATCCTTGTCCATGTCCTCCATAGTCTCCTGGAAAACAAGGGGGGGGGGGGGGGCACTCTATGACTCCCTGCATTCCTGCCTTAAAAAGGGGGCCCAGGCATCCAGCTCACCGCCCCCCCTCTGTGCAGGGGTCCCTGACCGTCACCACGAGGGGCCTCATGTGCTCGAAGTCCTCGGGATGGAGGAACGCAGCAAATTCCGTGCGGTTGGCGCCACCGTCCCCATCCTTATCAGCTGCCCGGAACCGCCGCTCGTCTCGCGCCAGCAGCTGACGATATGTCTCGGGGTGCTGTGTCCCCTCAAAGTCATCCTCTGTGGGGAGAGGGGGGGTCTTCAGCGAGGGAGCCAGGCATCCAGGAGACCCCCAGAACCTCCCCCAAGTGGACCCACACTTTTAGGAGACCCCATAACCCCCCCCCCCCCCCGCCCAGGGGATCAGGCAGCCAGGAAACAGCATCCCCCAACCCCCACCCAAGGGACACATGGGCACTCTCTGAGGGGACCCAGGCATCTGGGAGGACCCCCCCCCCCCATGCCCCCACCCAGGTGACTCAGGCATCCAGTCCCAGCCCCCCTCCCCCCGGGTGGTACTTCGTCCCCCCGCCTCACCGGGGTGTCCATAGGCCTCTCGCCGATATTCGTCCCATGTCACGATGCCGTCACTGTCACGGTCATAGCGCTGCCAGCCCCGGCGCAGACTCTCCTCCCGTGCCCGCCGCTGCGTCCGCTCGATCCAGCCCCGCAGCTCCTCTGTTGTCACCGCGCCATCCCCGTCCCCATCGATCAGACCCACAATCAGCCTGGGGGGGGGAAGGGAGGGTTCAGGAGCCCCCAAACACCACCCAATGTGATATAGCCCAAAATGGGCACAGAGTGCCCCAAAACTGACCTTAAATGGCAAAAATGGGCCCAAGACTGGCCTTAATTGCCCCCCATGTTGGCCCCTATGGGTGGGCTGTGTCAGGGGAGGTTTGGGTCTGGGGGCACCTGGGTTCCTCAGGGTCCCCTGGGTGTCTGGGTACTCGGGTGAGGGCACTGGGCGGGCCCTGGGTGCTCCCAGACTTCTGGGTCCGGGAATAATGGGGGTCCTGGGTCCCCCCCTGCCGCCCACAGGCCACCTGGCTCCTCCAACCCCCTAAATGTCTGGATCGGGGGACAGTGGGGGTCCCCCCCAGCCCCCCTACCCCAGGCGGCGCTGGCTCTCAGATGGCGAGAGCTGGTCGAAGGTTCGAGCCTCCTCTGGCCCCAGAAAAGCCTCGTGGTCGTAGGCGAAGCCATCAGCGTGGTCGTGGTGGGCTCCCCCCAGGTCCCGGGGCAGCCCCCGCTCGGGGGGGTGGGAGCCCCCCACCAGCCACAGCGCTGCCAGGCACAGCCACCCCCCCCCGCAGCATCCTGGGGGCACGGGAGGGTCAGCGGCCCGCGATGTCCCCAAACCGACCAGAAATGGCCCCAAACCGACCCACAGCAGCTGGGCCCAGCCCCCCACCACACAGCTGCCTCTCGGAGCCCTCCAAACCCCTCAGAACCCCTCCACCACCCCTCCAGCTCTCTAGGACTCGAACCAGCCCCCTACCCAGACCCTCAGCACCTCCCCCTCGCAGATGCCTCTGAGATCCCAGCACCCCCCCAAACGCCTCCAAGCCCCCACCTGGACCCGCCCCCCCCTCGCAGACCCCCCGCACGCCGCCAAGCCCCTCGGAGACCTCCCCGGAACCCCTCAGGACTCCCCCAACCCCAACTCCTCCATGACCCTCCTGGACCCCCCCACCTCGCCCCGGCCCGTCTGGGGGGTCCTGCTGCTCCCGCGCACCGAGCCTTGCCCCCTCGCCGCCCTACCGACCAATCAGAGGCCGCCCTTCCCACGTGGGGACAGCCGGCTACGCGCGGGTTGGCTGCCGCCCGCCACGTTGCTGCAGGGGGAAGTTCTTGTGTCCGAAAAACGGAGTTTCTAACCCCAAAAGAGGGCGGGGGACGTGCTGACGATGCTGGGCTGTACTGCGTGTCGGACTAAAGCAGGCTGTGCCTATACTGGGCCTTACTGGTGTGTACTGGAACGTACAAGGCTGAAGAGACTGGTGCTGGGCCAGAGTGGGCTATACTGGGCTTTACTGGGGACCGGAACGTAGGAGGCTGTGCCTATAGTGGGCCAGAGTGGTGTCTACAGGAACGTACAACGCTGAAGAGACTTGTGCTGCGCCAGAGTGGGCTATAGTGGGCTGTACTGGGTGCTGGAACATAGGAGGCTGTGCCTATACTGGGCCGGAGTGGTGTGTACTGGAACGTACGATGCTGAAGAGACTTGTGCTGGGCTATACTGGGCTATACTGGCCTGTAGTGGGTGCCGGAGCGTAGCAGGCTGTGCCTATACTGGGCCGGAGTGGTGTGTACTGGAACATACGAGGTTGAAGAGACTGGTGCTGGGCCAGATTTAGCTATACTGGGCTATACTGGGTGCTGGAATGTAGCAGGCTATGCCTATACTGGGCCAGACTGGTGTATACTGGAACATATGAGTCTGAAGAGACTTGTACATGGCTATACTGAGATGTATTAGATGAAGGACTGCAGCAGGCTGTGCCTATACTGGGCTGCACTGGTGTGTACTGGAATGTACGAGGCTGAAGATACTTGTGCTGGGCCAGAATGGGATATACTGGGCCGTACTGGGGGCCTGACTGTAGCAGGCTGTGCCTATACTGGGCTGGAGTGTTGTGTACAGGAACGTACGAGTCTGAAGAGACTTGTGCTGGGCTGGAGTGGGCTATACTGGGCTTTACTGGGTGCCGGAACATAGGAGGCTGTGCCTATACTGGGCCGGAGTGTTGTGTACTGGAACGTACAAGGCTGAAGAGACTTGTGCTGGGCCAGAATGGGCTATACTGGGCTGTACTGGGTGCTGGAACATAGGAGGCTGTGCCTATACTGGGCCAGACTGGTGTATACTGGAACATATGAGTCTGAAGAGACTTCTGCAGGGCTATAGTGGGCTGTACTGGGTGCCAGACTGTAGCAGGCTGTGCCTATACTGGGCCGGAGTGGTGTGTACTGGAACGTACAAGGCTGAAGAGGCTTGTACGTGGCTATATGGGCTATACTGTGCTCTACTGGGTGCCGGAGTGTAGCTGGCTGTGCCTATACTGGGCTGGAGTGGTATGTACTGGAACATACGAGGCTGAAGAGACTTGTGCTGGGCCAGAGTGGGCTGTACTGGGTGCTGGAACATAGGCGGCTGTGCCTATACTGGGCCGGAGCGGTGTGTACTGGAACGTACGAGGCTGAAGAGACTTGTGCTGGGTCAGAGTGGGCTATACTGGGCTGTACTGGGTGCCGGAACGTAGCAGGCTGTGTCTATACTGGACCGGAGTGCTTTATATATGGAACGTATGGGTCTGAAGAGACTTCTGCCTGGCTATACTGGGCTTTTTTCAGTGCCGGACTGTAGCAGGCTGTGCCTATACTGGGCCAGACTGGTGTCTACTGGAACGTACGAGGCTGAAAAGACTTGTGCTGGGCCAGAGTGGGCTATACTGGGCCATACTGGGGGCCACAGTGTAGCAGGCTGTGCCTATACTCGGCCGTACTGGTGTGTAGTGGAAGGTACTCGGCTGAAGAGACTTTTGCTGGGCCAGAGTGGGCTATACTGGGCTGTACTGGGTGCTGGAACGTAGCAGGCTGTGCCTATACTGGGCCAGACTGGTGTATACTGGAACATATGAGTCTGAAGAGACTTCTGCGGGGCTATAGTGGGCTGTACTGGGTGCCGGACTGTATCATGCTGTGCCCATACTGGGCAGGAATGGTGTGTACAGGAACGTACGAGGCTGAAGAGACTTGTGCTGAGCTAGAGTGGGCTATAGTGGGCTGTACTGGGTGCCGGAACGTAGGAGGGAATGCCTATAGTGGGCCAGACTGGTGTATACTGGAACATACGAGTCTGAAGAGACTTCTGCGGGGCTATACTGGGCTGTACTGCAGACTGGACTGTAGCAGGCTGTGCCTATACTGGGCCGGAGTGGTGTGTAGTGGAACATACGAGGCTGAAGAGACTTGTGTTGGGCCAGAGTGGGTTATACTGGGCTGTACTGGGTGCCGAAGTGTAGCAGGCTGTGCCTATACTGGGCCGTACTGGTGTATACTGGAACATATGAGGCTGAAGAGACTTGTGCTGGGCCAGATTTGGCTATACTGGGCTGTAGTGGGTGCCGGAGTGTAGCAGGCTGTGCCTATACTGGGCCAGAGTGGTGTGTACTGGAATGTACTAAGCTAAAGAGACTTGTGGTGGGCTATACTGGGTTATACTGGGCTGTACTGGGTGCCGGACTGTAGCAGGCTGTGCCTATACTGGAGTTGTGTGTACTGGAATGTACGTGGCTTAAGAGACTTGTGCTGGGCCAGAGTGTGCTATACTGGAGACCGGATTGTAGCAGGCTGTGCCTGTACTGGGCTGTACTGGTGTGCGGCGAATGAAGAGACGGGACTCAGCTTGATGCAAGCAAGTTGTCCATTTATTAGTGATTTTCTTACAATTATATATGTTTCTACCTTCTACATATTACACACTGATTGGTTAAATCTTAAGCGTAAAAAACAGTGATTGGTTGATATTTAAGGCACACCGTTAGAATGATAGGAACTTACTAGTTTACCTTGACATAGCAACAATTTCTATTCCAAAAAAAGGGAGTTTCTTTCTACGCGTCTTTCTTGATTAACAAAGTTACATATCGGCGCCATCCGTTCCCTTATCTGGCTACTTGTTTCTCTATCCGGCTGGTTGCCTCCTCAACTGTAGCGGCTCAGGGGTCTGCAGTTAGCTTGTTCCTTTGTTCCCAGGGCTTGTGCCCTACAAGTTCTATCAAGTCTCTATTCATCAGGCTATCAGTACTTGGACTCTTGTCCTTGAGGCCTTGTCCTACATCTCCCCCTTCCTGTTGCACAAAAAGAACCCCTGAAATTGAACGAGTTATTAATTTTTGTAAGCATTGTAAAAGACAAGGTATAAGTAATAAAACAAACAAAAAAGCAACTAAAGCATATATAATCATCTTCACTAAACTTCTTAACCATCCTGAAATGCCCCAACCACTAAACAGTTTATCTAACCAATCCCAAGTATCACTTTGTTGAAGATGAGAAACTCCATCCTTCAATCTTTGGATGCTAGCATGAATTGATTCCGAATGATCTGAAAGGTTCATGCAACACATCCCTTCAAACTCTTCACAACCATGACCTTGTGCCAGAAGCAAAAAATCTATTGCAGCTCTATTTTGTAATGTTGCATGGCGAACACTATCAACATCTAATAAAAGACCAGACAGGGCGCTGCTTGTGGCATTAGTTTGTTTGGCAAGCCAACAGCCAAGCTTATCTAATGTTGCTAGAGCCTTTCCTGCAGCAGCTCCAGGCAACAGAAGAGATGCAATAAAGCGTTGGCCAAAGGACCAAAATTGCATGTTATCATCACAATCAGAGGCAAATGCATGAACGCCACGCTTTGTCCTTCGAGAGTAGCGATGTTGTAAAATCATGGATGTGTTAGGAGTCAGGACGGAAAGTCGCCCTAAGCTACACGGACTTCCTTTTATATGAGAAGGAATGACAGGCCATGCTCGATCACCACAAATAAAAAATACTCCAGCAGGTAGTGAGAGCGGAGTATTGCTAGATTTAGACAAGTTATTAGCAGTGTAATTACACCAGATACTTGCATTTCTAAAACCAGGATGAATAGGGGAAACGTCCCATGCCCTAGATTGATTCTTTCCCGTGTAGTTAAATTTTATGCAAAAATCAATTTTTACTGAACCAAGGAGTTCAATTTCCTGTGGTTCCAGAGTAGCCAGTGGGAGATGGGGTATCCATACATCCCAATTGTCTGTCACATTTTTTGATACGTTTTTTGGGTGGGTTGTTATCTATTAAAGAACAATTTAAAAAATTGAAAACATACAATGCTTTCTGTAACCGTTCCTCTGGAATAGCCATTCCCATTCCCCCTTTTTGTTGCTGTAATAGACGTTTTAGAGACTGATGAGACCGTTCCATGAGAGATTGACCAGTGGGGGAATGAGGAATGCCAGTAATATGAGTTATACCCCATAGGGCAAAAAAGGCTTTTATAGTTGTTGAAACATAAGCTAGACCATTATCTGTCTTTATCTTTGAGGGAATACCCAAAGTAGCAAAAGCACGCATTAAATGTCCACAAACATCTCGTGCCTTTTCTCCTGTGTGACAAGAGGCAAACAAGGCACCTGAAAATGTATCAATGGAGGAGTGGATATATTTAAGGTTACCAAATTCAGAATAATGTGTGACATCTGTTTGCCATAACTGTAGGCTTTGTAATCCTCTAGGGTTAACTCCTGCAGCAATTGATGGGAAAGAATGTTTTTGACAGTCAGGACAGACAGCAATAATATTTGATGCTTGTTGAGAAGTAAGGTCAAACTGTCGTTTAAGAGCTCCAGCATTTTGATGGAAAAAAGAGTGACTTCGTTTAGCTTGTGCAATACGGTCTGGCAGTACTTGAACTGGTAACATCAATAGATCAGCTCGTCGATTGCCTTCTGCAAGAAAACCAGGTAGTGAGGTGTGAGATCTAATATGCATAACAAAATAAGGCGCAGATCGAGAGTCCAAAAGGAAAATAAGTTCCTGTAACAGGGTAAAAAGTTGTGGATGTGAAACATTCCGCAGCACAGAAGCTGCAGCTCGTGTAACAATACCTGCAACATAAGCTGAATCAGTAACAAGGTTGAGTGGTACGTTCCATTTTCGGAAAATGCGAACAACTGCATTCAGTTCTAGTATTTGAGGTGAACCGGAGACTGTCTCTATGTCCGAGTCCCATCGTCTCCATTGATCATCCCACCATAGGAGAACAGATTTATGTGATTTGCCTGATCCATCTGTAAACACAGTAAGTGCCTGTAAGGGTTGTTCACTTCTTTTGGGTTTTAACATCAGACGAAAGTCAATGTTAAACAGTTTGTGTGAAGGTGGATGAGAAGTTATTTGACCTGTATAGTCAGCAAGTGCCATAACAAAGGTGTCTGATTGCTGATAAAGCCATTGTAAGTATACTGTTGTTATTGGTAGACAAATACAGACAAAATCCTTCCCTGATAAGGTTAACAGGCGTGATCTAGCTTTAACAATCAGAGAGGCAAACATTTCATGTTGTGTCAAAATAGTTTTTGTAGACTGGTTAGGTAAAAAGATCCATTCAATAATTAACAAGGGGTCTGAGTTCTGAAGGTCCCACTGAAATATCAGGACATGAGGCTGTCGTAGGGGGTTTAAAATAATCAAGTAAAAAGGTAGTTCAGGGGCCCATCGGTGGGCCTGTCGAGAAGCGATAGCTGAGGCAACCTTTTGTAAAGATGTATCTGCTTCAGAGTTAAGATTACGTGGAGAACAAAGATTAGTGTCCCCTTTTAGTAGTTCAAACAGAGGACCCAAGTCTGTATTAGAAATTCCCAATAGTGGTTGAACCCAATTTATTGTTCCCAGTAATTTTTGTGCATCATGCAGGTTTCTTACATTGGTATTGATCTGCAACGGTTGAGGAACAATAGTTTGTGCTCTTATTCGCCAGCCCAGATATTTCCAAGGGGGAAACTTCTGGACCTTTTCTGGTGCTATACAGACACCTGCTGAATTCACAGCATCTGTGACAAGGGCTACAGCTTTCTCCATGACTTCATGATGTTGTGCTGCCACTAAAAGGTCATCCATATAATGATACAATAACACAGTAGGCACAGCACTTTGGACAGGACTGAGTATTTTCGTGACATACCATTGACACATTGTAGGGCTATTTTTCATACCTTGTGGCAGTACAACCCACTGATATCTCTGCAACGGAGCTTGCATGTTGATGCTTGGAATTGAAAAGGCAAATTTCGGGGCATCATCTGGATGTAACGGGATACTGAAAAAACAATCTTTAAGATCTATGACAGTTAGATGCCAGTGTCGAGGGATCATAGTCGGGGACGGGAGCCCGGGTTGGAGGGCTCCCATATCTTCCACAGCATCATTAATTTTTCTGAGATCATGGAGCAAGCGCCACTTGCCAGTTTGTTTTTTAATAACAAAAACTGGTGAATTCCATGGGCTAGTAGAAGGTACAATGTGTCCTTGGGACAGTTGTTCTGAGACTAAGTTTTGAAGTGCGTGAAGTTTTTCCAAAGGAAGGGGCCATTGATCCACACAAATAGGAGCATCAGTTTTCCAGGTTATTTTTAGGGTGTTGCGCACTTCAATGGCCCTATCTAAAAATGTGTTTGGATAGACATTCCCCATTGTGACAATACATCACGTCCCCACAAAACCATAGGGACTGGTAGCACAAAAGGTTTAACAGAAGCCACATGTCCCTCTGGTCCTTGAATTCGAATTAGTTCCAAACTCTGACGACTGTTACCAGTCCCCCCCATCCCAGCCAGTGTCTGAGAGACATTAGTCAGTGGCCATTGCGGAGGCCATTTGGCTTGAGAAATTACTGTGACATCAGCTCCAGTGTCAATGATTCCATTTAGTGCTATTTGTTGGTCATTGTAAATAAGGGTACACTGATACATAGGTCGCTGTGGAGAAATAGATTGTACCCACAAAATGTGAGGTAACCCTGTGGATCCAAAACCTCCTCTCCTCTGCGGAGGATGATCAGTGATAAGAGAGCTTACTCTTGCCAGAATCAGAATCAATTGCGCTATTCGACTACCCTGAGCTATTGTACAAGGTGGAAATGGAGTCCATGCCATGATTTTGATTTTGTCCACACTGTCAGAGTCAATAACACCTGGTAAAACAAAGAGACCAGACAATGTTGCGGAAGATCTACCAATTAACAGAGCTTGTGTATCGGGGGGTAATGGTCCTTTGACGTTTGTTGATAATAAATGAACCGAGGAATCGAGCAGTGTTACTGTGTGTGAGGTTGCCAGGTCCAGTCCGGCACTGCCTGAGGTTGCTGGACAGGGACTTGAGGTGTCGGTGCTTCTCTCTGAGGTTGTTGAAATGTCAGCTGTGGCACTTGTGTCTGCGTGCGTCGCTGCCCCGCGCTCTGCGGTCGGTTTCCCTGTATCGGTTGTCCCTGGAAGTCATACTTAGATCGACATTGATTAGCATAAGGACACCCTTTCCGACATTTCGGACAAACTCCAGGACCAGGAGGTTGTTGTCTATTCCCTGCAGCCCGAGCAAGACAATTTCTCTTTAAATGGCCAGGCTTACCACAACCATAGCAATTCCCCACACCATGCATCGCTGCAAAAGCAGCAGCCATAGCTTCAAACTTATGGTCAACCGTACCGATTCAGTTACATGCTTCCACCATTTCCATCAAAGTGGGGTTCGGGTTGGGAAGAGACTTCAGTAGCCTTTTACAATCAACATTAGTATTTTCAACAGCTAGTTTTGTTAACAATATATCCCGAGCTTCCGCATTATCTACTTGACATTCCAAAGCCTGTTTTAGTCTATCAATAAACTGCATATAAGGTTCTCGAGACTCCTGAGTGATGTTAGTAAAAGCTTTTTGTGGCTTTTGTACGTCAGGAACCTGGAAAAAAGCCTTTTTCGCCTCTTCTCTAATTGCCTCGAGAGCCGCACGGGGGCAGTGTTGAGCCTCCGCTACCGGACCAGCATGTGCCCCGGTGCCCGTACGATGCTCTATTGTCAGTGCAGCTAATGCAGCATCATTATGATTGACATACGTGAGCAGGAGTGCTTGCAGTCCCCCTCTCCAATGCGACTCCCATAACGTGTACTGAGTCGGGGTTAGTAGCAATCGTGCTAAAGATTTCAAATCATGAGGAGTCATGACATAAGTATCAAACACAGGAGATAACAGACTTGTAAAATAGGGAGAAGAAATACCATGTTCCGTAACCGTGCGGCGCAGTTCTTTAACAACCGAAAAAGAAAGAGCCTCCCATCGTGCTCCCCCTGCCCGACCCTGAGAATACAAGACCGGAGCAACTATAGTTTTAGCCATTTCTAAATCCCCCTCCTTTAAGGCTTGTTTCTTTATTTTTGCCCACACATCACGCAGATCAGGAGGGTATAAATCAGGTTCTTGTTCAGGGTCTACCGGTCCCGGGTCAAAGGGGTCTTCTTCTGGCAGATACTCCACTGCATTAACACCCAGGGGTTTAGAGCACTGTGATTTGGAGGCTGATAAGGAAAGGGCTATAGGAGCTTGCGACTCCTCCTCCTCTCCTTCCTCTGCCTTTTCTTTTTGTGCTTTCATAGTCTCAAAAATAACTCTCCATGAAGAGAGCAGATGGTGGGACTCCGTATTGCCTTTTGTCACAGAATCCCACAATTTCACCCCTGTCTCGTCCCAAAGTTCCCGCGTGAAAATTGTAGTTGCAGTCACTGCAGGCATATTTACTTGCACCCACTTAAGCATTGCTTTAAGGTCATGCTCAGAAATGCTATTCTTATGTTTGTTAAGGAGACCTTTCATAAGCTCATATACGTCTCTTTCTGGGGATGAAAACTGATTCCCCATTACGGATTTCCCACAGCTCACCTCTCAACTCCGGAGGGATTTCTGGCCGGCCGGCTCCCGCTTCCTTTCAGCGGATCATTCAAAGTTCTGTGGGATTCGCTGCATGTCGCTCAGTTAGGCGATTCGAGAGTCCCTCCACGTCAGATCCTTCACCGGATCATGGCGGGGTCACCAATTTGCGGCGAATGAAGAGACGGGGTGCAGCTTGATGCAAGCAAGTTGTCCATTTATTAGTGATTTTCTTACAATTATATAAGTTTATACCTTCTACATATTACACACTGATTGGTTAAATCTTAAGCGTAAAAAACACAGATTGGTTGATATTTATGGCACACCGTTAAAACAATAGGAACTTATTAGTTTACCTTGACATAGCAACAATTTCTATTCCAAGGTTAGGGAGTTTCTTTCTACGTGGCATTCTTGATTAACAAAGTTACATATGGGCGCCATCCGTTCCCTTATCTGGCTACTTGTTTCTCTGTCCGGCTGGTTGCCTCCTCAACTGTAGTGGCTCAGGGGTCTGCAGTTAGCTTGTTCCTTTGCTCCCAGGGCTTGTTGTGCCCTACAAGTTCTAACAAGTCTCTATTCATCAGGCTATCTGTACTTGGACTCTTGTCCTTGAGGCCTTGTCCTGCAGTCCCACACAGGAAGGGCTTTGGGGTGGCTCTCCAAAAGAGGCCAGCGGGTTCTGTGGTGATCAGGCACAGGGCTCAGGCAAGCGAAGCAGCCAGCACTTTGCTTCTGTGTGACAGTCTCCTCGATCCCCCCTGCTCTCCAATTGCCATCCTTATACGTGCCCCTCACCTTCCCTGGCTCCTCCCTTTCTCAGCCCTGCTCTCCTCCCAGAAACGGGGCCAACCCCGCTTCTTTTGCCCCGCCATGCTCCCAGGTTTGCCCCATCTGTCAACACACGCGGTCTTTGGGTGCTCTTAGCTAGGTCACCTCGGACTTGCGTGCCATTACTGGACGGGCTTGCCTGGCTACTGCTGTCCCTGCCAGAGTCCTCTCCTCCAAGTCACCCCAAGCTCTTCCTTCAAGCAGCTGTGAAGCGTGGCCACCTCTGACGGCATTCCCCGCTAGCCACCTGCCAAACATGGTGCTGGAAGAGCAGAGTTTCCCCAGCACACAAGTTGTCTTCTCCAAGGCCGCCTTCTGCCTGCTCTCAGCAGACCCATGGGAGCCGGCAGCAGGTCCCTTTTCAAAACACAAAGCAGCCTTGAGCCCGCTTGCTTGGAGGCCCGGTTCTGGGGCCTAGGAAGCCGGGCTGCGCCTCAAGCGCCTTGAGAGCAGCTCTTCCGCTTTCAGGCAGAGCCTGCGTGGTCCTCCTCCTCGGGACCCGGTTGCTCCCTCCGCTCTGTGCCTTACGCCTCGCCACACAAGCCAGGATGGCAGCAGGGAGCTGCCGCACCTCTCACAAGCTTTGGGGCTGCCATCCTTCAAGCCACTGCCCTCTACCCTCCAGGGACCTAGCCCTGCTGCGCAACCGTAATGCACGTGCCTGGCTCCTGCTTTTCTCCTGCACTCCAGCAGGTGAGCAAGGCTCCGCCAGACAGCGGCAGAAGGCAGACGCACGAGACAAGGCTGATGCAGGATTTACCAAAGCCATGGACAACAATGGCACGTACGGCTGAGAGCAGGAGCATCCTTCTCTCTCGAGAATTTCACCTTGCTTGTCCTTGCCACAAGTGCCCTGCTCGGTGTGCCCCCAGAACCGCAATCGAGCTCATAGGCAGCAAGGACACGAAGCCTGCCAGAGGGCGTTGCTGTGGCTGACATAGCCAGCCAGGACTGTGCTGCGCCTGCGTTTCACTGTGCTTTGTGCAGCAAGGTTGACAGTGCTGGGCTACGCGTGGCTTATTTGGCTTGCCCAGCACTGTTGCCGGCCGCAGCCGTAAGAGAGATTGGCTCTTGGACACCCAGGCACGCGCGTGCTGCCTGTAGTAGCCCCGCTCTCTGGTGTCTCTTTATTGGGAAGGAGACGGTGGCACAGGGCTGCAGAGAGCAGGGCGGCAGGGAACTTCGCAAAGAGGCTGCGAGGCCATGCTCGCTTTTGTCCTGTGAGCTGTTAACAGGCAGAGCTGGGAGCCAGGCGCCGCTGCCTGCCACGGGGCCTGCCCACCCTGATGGCGCAGCGCAAGCAGGGCATTGCACGGGGCTCTGTCGGGGTGTGCGATCCCAGCTTCTGCCTCCACTCCTGCTTGGAACCCCTCCTATTGCCTCCCCTCCCCCCCCACCCCCACCCCCCCGACACCACCACGCCCAGCACCCGGAACCGGGCACTCTGTGACATCAGCCCCACGTCCAAGGGAACCCCAGGCAACGGGAATCCTGCGGGCAGTACGACGGCGGCCGTACTGGTGGCGACAAGCCCTCGTCCTTGCAACTGCCACATGTCGCTGGCAGCGATGGATTTTCTGCATGTCCTCATTGTCCTGCTGGCCGTGTGCTGTCCTGTGCACGGCACGTGGGACAGCTGTGGGTAAGTGGCCCCAGGCTCTGGGAGGGAGCTTGGGCAACCCTTGTGGGCTTCACTGGAGGGGGCCTGCTTGTCCCCCATGGCCACCCCACAGGTTCTTGAAGGCCGTCTGGGAGGCTCAGCTCCTTGCCAGCTCCCGGGCTGCCGGCACAACTGGTCCACGGGCTGAAGCAGAAAGCGGGGCGAGGGGAGCGGGCGCACGCCCCACGGGTTTCCTCGGCCCTTCTGGCCATGCCGTGTGGGGAGGGAAGACAGCTGGCCTTCAGCCGCAACGGCGCAAGCCATCCAGCAGCACAGTAAGGAGTTTCTGGTTACAGAGGGAGCTGCGGCCTTCGGCCCATGGCTTTGCACTACGGCATGTCGCGCGTCGTGGGTGGCACAGATGCCCAGCCAGGGGCCTGGCCCTGGATCGTCAGCATCCAGGCTCTCTTGGAAGGAGGCACGGCGCACATCTGCGGGGGCTCCCTCATCAGCCCACAGTGGGTCCTCACAGCAGCCCACTGCTTCATCGAGGTCAGGTAAGGAGGACCAGGGGTCGGGGCTAGCCCCACAACACTAGCAGGTGCCCTGAGCGCAGGAGCACGTGCTACTGCCATCCCGTTGCCCTGCAGTATACGCCCAGTGCCTGGGCACTCCGGAGCCCCGCCGAGAGGCTTGCTCAGGAGAAGGCTGGGCTCGCGTGCCACTGCTTGCCAGCAGCCTCCAGCTGGACACTGCTTGAGCCCAAGGCACGCCAGGGCAGTCGCAGCCTCCCTAGCGCTGCTTGCCTCTCTCCCTTGCCAAGCAGAAGGCAGGGCAAGTGCCAGGCTGCTGCAGCATGTGGCTGCGCTCCCTCTGAGCCCTCTCTCCATCTGCCTTGCAGGTACATCACCGCCTTGCGTGTGGTGCTCGGTGTCACCCAGCTGACTCAGCTGGGCCCTGAGGCTCAGGTGCGCAACGTCAGGCAGCTGCTGGTTCACCAGCACTACCGGAATGTCACGCAGAGGAACGACATTGCCTTGCTGGAACTGGACCAGCCTGTCCAGTGCAACAGCTACGTACAGCTTGCCTGTGTGCCTGACGCCTCGCTGAGAGTCTCAGAGCTGACAGCCTGCTACGTCAGTGGCTGGGGTGCCAGGAATGCAAGAGGTGAGTTGCCAAAACCTAGTGGCGGCGCGAGTGCAAGCTTGGCCAGCTTGGGGAGGCAGGTTGCGCTTCCTGATGGCAGAGGCGAAAGCCAGAGTCAGGCTGTGGGGACGTATGCCTCTTAAGGAGATGGGCCTGAGCCATTCCCCCAGAGCAAGGCAGAAAGGAAAGAGCGGTCCAACGCCTCTCCGCATGCAAAGCCAAGCCCCGGGATAAGCCTTCAGCCCGCCAGACAGGGGGAGGAGAACTGGCAGTGAGCTGCTGGGTGTTCATTCCTTTCTGTGCTCTTCACAGCTGGAGCATCGGCATACGCGCTGCAGGAGGCCCAGGTCCACCTCATCGATGCCAGGGTCTGTAACAGCAGCGGGTGGTACAGAGGGGCCATCCACACCCACAACATCTGTGCTGGCTACCCGCAGGGCGGCATCGACACCTGCCAGGTAGGAGTGTGCTACAAGCCAAGCCCCGGCAGCACAGGCAGCCCCGCCACAACCGCCCAAACGTGTGCCGTCACTCACGGCCTTTTGCTGGCCACTCACACTCCCATGGCTGGGTCCCCACCGATGAGGGCCTTCCCCCGCCCTTCCCCACGGGAAGGCCCTTGCCCAGGGCCTGCCCGCCTTGTCCCAGAGGCATGACACTCTGCCTGGAAGGCCCACCCGGTGCCCTTGGCAGCCCAGAGCTCCACCATCCCAAGCCTGACACAGCCGTCTGCCTACACCTGCAGCATCACCGTGCCGCAGCGAGAGCGAGCCCTGCCTTGCAAGCCCACCGCCCCCTGCCAGGCAAGCTTCTACAGAGCTTGCCTGGCCACTCCATACAGCTCTGGCAGGTGCTGTGAGAGAGAAGGAGCCCGCCACCGGGCTGACGCTGGCCACCCAGCAACCCCTTCATCCTCTCTCCTGCGCTGCAGGGGGACAGCGGTGGGCCTCTCGTGTGCCAAGACAAGCGCGCGGACTACTTCTGGCTTGTTGGTGTGACCAGCTGGGGGACGGGCTGTGCGAGAGCAAGGAAGCCCGGCGTCTACACCTCCACCCAGCACTTCTACGACTGGATCCTGGCGCAGATGGGCCTGCGCCTAGCAGTAACGACTACTGCAAGGCCACAGCCGGTCTTCACCTACACCCCCGTCCAGAGGCCAAGGCCAAGGCCAAGGCCAACAGAAGCGGGCAGGTTTACACCCTGCCCGTTTCCAGTCCAGAAGCTGCTGGACTTCTTTACTCGGCTGCAGGAGCTCCTGCAGTACCTAAGGGGGAAACAGCTTGGAGCAGCACGATGAAGAGGGTCCAGGGCAGGCTGCAGCACACCACCACCGCTTCCCGCTGGGGCAATGCCTGCTGAAGCAAAGGCAACCTCCGTGTCAAAGGCCTGCTCTGTCCTGCCCGCGCTCCTCGCAAGGGCAGAATGAAGCTGGCTGACTTCTCGCAATAAAGTGTTTCTGTCTGCACGGCTAACCACGCGCCAGTCCACTTCAGTCTCCTGTGCAAGGCAAGGACTTCCGCGCCCGGCACCTGCCGAAGGAGGCGGGCTGCCACGTCGGGCACAAAGGGTCACTGCAAAGGGCTGAAGCTCTGCCCGCTCTGAGAGAAGCATGAGGACAGAGTGGAAGAAGGGAAGGCAGGTCATCGCAGGGCTCGGGGCCTTGGGGGTGGCACCTGGAAGCAGAGAATGCCTTAGGCTGGCTCCTGGTGGGAACCCCGGGTGCTTCTGGACGAGGCGCAAGCAAACTTGAAAGTGGACTCTCACGGCCAGCTGGGGGTCAGGGCAGATCCACGAGCTTGGGCCTTTGCTTATGCCGTGGAGTTCCTGGGCTTCCCCAGGCTGCTCTGCTTTCACAGCTGCGCCATGTTGCCAAGCCCAAGCCTACAGCTGCCGTGGCTGGAGGGAGCGCCAGTAGCTTTGAGCGGGGAGCAAAGCAGCTGCTGCTGCTTGGCTGTCCCCCGCTCCCTGGTCACCTACTGGCTGTAGTATCGGGGCTCCCGTATGACTGCCTGCAGGCTCTGCCTGGTCCTGTGCCAGGCTCTTCTTCAGGTTTGTGGCTGCACTGGTGACCTTGGCCCTGCTGCTTCCCACAGCATGCCCTCTGGCCGCTCCATCCCCTTGGGTTTCTCCACACAGGACCCCTGTTGCGGAGCCAGCAGACCCCCTTCTGCCCACAACTGACCACGCTCAGCCTGAGAGCTCCGCGGCGCCTTCGGCTTGGTGACACCTCTGACTATCGCAGTGCTGGGGGAGCAAGCTGTGTGTAGGGGATGTTACCAAGCCTGCTAGGAGTGCAGGGGAGTGGACCTTGCGCTCTGTGCTACGAGGTACGCCTGAGGCCTCTTGACAGAAAGCCGGACTTGTGCCGGGAGGGAGCATGCTCCAGCATCATCCGCAGAGCCATAAGTGTTCCTTTCACTGCATGATCGAGAGGAAGCAAAGGGCATGCCCTTGTTTCCAGAGATCCCAGTTCAGCCGGAGGCGTGCCCTGCAGCCATGGGTGGGAACAGAGCTGGGAGCTGCAGCACCATGGCTTGCCGGGGACCAAGCGCAGAGCAAGAGGAGGACGGTCCTACACAGCTTCAGAGGCAGGCCCTTCTGCAGCTCCCGCAGGGGGGGCGTGCCTAGGTGAGGGCATGTGTAGGGGTCTGCACACGAGCAAGTTGACTTTGAAGGCTTAGTCGTGTACCTTTAAGACAGCCACAAAAACGTCAAGCATGTGAACAGCATGTGAAAACCCGGAACATAAAACCGCAGCATACCGGCACATGCAGCAACAGCAAATAGCAAGGAAGAAAAAGAAGACAGAAAGCCTACCAGCATGTGACACATGTACTATCTAAGATATATAAGCAATACTTAAAAACAAGGAAGAGCCATTTTGCCTGAACCCAGCCACGCAGATAGGGAGTTTTGGAGTCCCTACCGACTTGCGTCACCACAGGCATGCATGCTCAAGCACCTGCAAGTCCTTCCTGCCTCCAGGAGGTGGAGAGGTGGCCAGTGGCTGGCAGGCCTGGTCCTCTTGCAAGGTGGAGATGCTGGGGATGAGCAAGCACGTTGGCTGCAGCCACAGGCCATCCACATGCCTGAAAGGCTCTCTCTCCCCTCTTGCTTGTCACCTCGTCCAGCTTCAGGTTCGCTAGTGAGTTGCGCACACACACAGGGCTCCCAGCAGCAGCTGGCCAGAGACACTGTGGCTTTCCAAGCGCTGGCTGCCTGTGGCGTGTCTTGCCGTCGGCCTTTGCTAGCAGCCAGGCCTGGGGACCCACCGCGCAGCAGGTGCAGAGTGGTCCCACACAGGAAGGGCTTTGGGGTGGCTCTCCAAAAGAGGCCAGCGGGTTCTGTGGTGATCAGGCACAGGGCTCAGGCAAGCGAAGCAGCCAGCACTTTGCTTCTGTGTGACAGTCTCCTCGATCCCCCCTGCTCTCCAATTGCCATCCTTATACGTGCCCCTCACCTTCCCTGGCTCCTCCCTTTCTCAGCCCTGCTCTCCTCCCAGAAACGGGGCCAACCCCGCTTCTTTTGCCCCGCCATGCTCCCAGGTTTGCCCCATCTGTCAACACACGCGGTCTTTGGGTGCTCTTAGCTAGGTCACCTCGGACTTGCGTGCCATTACTGGACGGGCTTGCCTGGCTACTGCTGTCCCTGCCAGAGTCCTCTCCTCCAAGTCACCCCAAGCTCTTCCTTCAAGCAGCTGTGAAGCGTGGCCACCTCTGACGGCATTCCCCGCTAGCCACCTGCCAAACATGGTGCTGGAAGAGCAGAGTTTCCCCAGCACACAAGTTGTCTTCTCCAAGGCCGCCTTCTGCCTGCTCTCAGCAGACCCATGGGAGCCGGCAGCAGGTCCCTTTTCAAAACACAAAGCAGCCTTGAGCCCGCTTGCTTGGAGGCCCGGTTCTGGGGCCTAGGAAGCCGGGCTGCGCCTCAAGCGCCTTGAGAGCAGCTCTTCCGCTTTCAGGCAGAGCCTGCGTGGTCCTCCTCCTCGGGACCCGGTTGCTCCCTCCGCTCTGTGCCTTACGCCTCGCCACACAAGCCAGGATGGCAGCAGGGAGCTGCCGCACCTCTCACAAGCTTTGGGGCTGCCATCCTTCAAGCCACTGCCCTCTACCCTCCAGGGACCTAGCCCTGCTGCGCAACCGTAATGCACGTGCCTGGCTCCTGCTTTTCTCCTGCACTCCAGCAGGTGAGCAAGGCTCCGCCAGACAGCGGCAGAAGGCAGACGCACGAGACAAGGCTGATGCAGGATTTACCAAAGCCATGGACAACAATGGCACGTACGGCTGAGAGCAGGAGCATCCTTCTCTCTCGAGAATTTCACCTTGCTTGTCCTTGCCACAAGTGCCCTGCTCGGTGTGCCCCCAGAACCGCAATCGAGCTCATAGGCAGCAAGGACACGAAGCCTGCCAGAGGGCGTTGCTGTGGCTGACATAGCCAGCCAGGACTGTGCTGCGCCTGCGTTTCACTGTGCTTTGTGCAGCAAGGTTGACAGTGCTGGGCTACGCGTGGCTTATTTGGCTTGCCCAGCACTGTTGCCGGCCGCAGCCGTAAGAGAGATTGGCTCTTGGACACCCAGGCACGCGCGTGCTGCCTGTAGTAGCCCCGCTCTCTGGTGTCTCTTTATTGGGAAGGAGACGGTGGCACAGGGCTGCAGAGAGCAGGGCGGCAGGGAACTTCGCAAAGAGGCTGCGAGGCCATGCTCGCTTTTGTCCTGTGAGCTGTTAACAGGCAGAGCTGGGAGCCAGGCGCCGCTGCCTGCCACGGGGCCTGCCCACCCTGATGGCGCAGCGCAAGCAGGGCATTGCACGGGGCTCTGTCGGGGTGTGCGATCCCAGCTTCTGCCTCCACTCCTGCTTGGAACCCCTCCTATTGCCTCCCCTCCCCCCCCACCCCCACCCCCCCGACACCACCACGCCCAGCACCCGGAACCGGGCACTCTGTGACATCAGCCCCACGTCCAAGGGAACCCCAGGCAACGGGAATCCT
Organism: Falco cherrug; assembly: GCF_023634085.1. Classification (NCBI taxonomy): domain Eukaryota; kingdom Metazoa; phylum Chordata; class Aves; order Falconiformes; family Falconidae; genus Falco; species Falco cherrug. Next base: position 77,663,184 of record NC_073701.1, on the reverse strand, counting down.
GCGGGCAGTACGACGGCGGCCGTACTGGTGGCGACAAGCCCTCGTCCTTGCAACTGCCACATGTCGCTGGCAGCGATGGATTTTCTGCATGTCCTCATTGTCCTGCTGGCCGTGTGCTGTCCTGTGCACGGCACGTGGGACAGCTGTGGGTAAGTGGCCCCAGGCTCTGGGAGGGAGCTTGGGCAACCCTTGTGGGCTTCACTGGAGGGGGCCTGCTTGTCCCCCATGGCCACCCCACAGGTTCTTGAAGGCCGTCTGGGAGGCTCAGCTCCTTGCCAGCTCCCGGGCTGCCGGCACAACTGGTCCACGGGCTGAAGCAGAAAGCGGGGCGAGGGGAGCGGGCGCACGCCCCACGGGTTTCCTCGGCCCTTCTGGCCATGCCGTGTGGGGAGGGAAGACAGCTGGCCTTCAGCCGCAACGGCGCAAGCCATCCAGCAGCACAGTAAGGAGTTTCTGGTTACAGAGGGAGCTGCGGCCTTCGGCCCATGGCTTTGCACTACGGCATGTCGCGCGTCGTGGGTGGCACAGATGCCCAGCCAGGGGCCTGGCCCTGGATCGTCAGCATCCAGGCTCTCTTGGAAGGAGGCACGGCGCACATCTGCGGGGGCTCCCTCATCAGCCCACAGTGGGTCCTCACAGCAGCCCACTGCTTCATCGAGGTCAGGTAAGGAGGACCAGGGGTCGGGGCTAGCCCCACAACACTAGCAGGTGCCCTGAGCGCAGGAGCACGTGCTACTGCCATCCCGTTGCCCTGCAGTATACGCCCAGTGCCTGGGCACTCCGGAGCCCCGCCGAGAGGCTTGCTCAGGAGAAGGCTGGGCTCGCGTGCCACTGCTTGCCAGCAGCCTCCAGCTGGACACTGCTTGAGCCCAAGGCACGCCAGGGCAGTCGCAGCCTCCCTAGCGCTGCTTGCCTCTCTCCCTTGCCAAGCAGAAGGCAGGGCAAGTGCCAGGCTGCTGCAGCATGTGGCTGCGCTCCCTCTGAGCCCTCTCTCCATCTGCCTTGCAGGTACATCACCGCCTTGCGTGTGGTGCTCGGTGTCACCCAGCTGACTCAGCTGGGCCCTGAGGCTCAGGTGCGCAACGTCAGGCAGCTGCTGGTTCACCAGCACTACCGGAATGTCACGCAGAGGAACGACATTGCCTTGCTGGAACTGGACCAGCCTGTCCAGTGCAACAGCTACGTACAGCTTGCCTGTGTGCCTGACGCCTCGCTGAGAGTCTCAGAGCTGACAGCCTGCTACGTCAGTGGCTGGGGTGCCAGGAATGCAAGAGGTGAGTTGCCAAAACCTAGTGGCGGCGCGAGTGCAAGCTTGGCCAGCTTGGGGAGGCAGGTTGCGCTTCCTGATGGCAGAGGCGAAAGCCAGAGTCAGGCTGTGGGGACGTATGCCTCTTAAGGAGATGGGCCTGAGCCATTCCCCCAGAGCAAGGCAGAAAGGAAAGAGCGGTCCAACGCCTCTCCGCATGCAAAGCCAAGCCCCGGGATAAGCCTTCAGCCCGCCAGACAGGGGGAGGAGAACTGGCAGTGAGCTGCTGGGTGTTCATTCCTTTCTGTGCTCTTCACAGCTGGAGCATCGGCATACGCGCTGCAGGAGGCCCAGGTCCACCTCATCGATGCCAGGGTCTGTAACAGCAGCGGGTGGTACAGAGGGGCCATCCACACCCACAACATCTGTGCTGGCTACCCGCAGGGCGGCATCGACACCTGCCAGGTAGGAGTGTGCTACAAGCCAAGCCCCGGCAGCACAGGCAGCCCCGCCACAACCGCCCAAACGTGTGCCGTCACTCACGGCCTTTTGCTGGCCACTCACACTCCCATGGCTGGGTCCCCACCGATGAGGGCCTTCCCCCGCCCTTCCCCACGGGAAGGCCCTTGCCCAGGGCCTGCCCGCCTTGTCCCAGAGGCATGACACTCTGCCTGGAAGGCCCACCCGGTGCCCTTGGCAGCCCAGAGCTCCACCATCCCAAGCCTGACACAGCCGTCTGCCTACACCTGCAGCATCACCGTGCCGCAGCGAGAGCGAGCCCTGCCTTGCAAGCCCACCGCCCCCTGCCAGGCAAGCTTCTACAGAGCTTGCCTGGCCACTCCATACAGCTCTGGCAGGTGCTGTGAGAGAGAAGGAGCCCGCCACCGGGCTGACGCTGGCCACCCAGCAACCCCTTCATCCTCTCTCCTGCGCTGCAGGGGGACAGCGGTGGGCCTCTCGTGTGCCAAGACAAGCGCGCGGACTACTTCTGGCTTGTTGGTGTGACCAGCTGGGGGACGGGCTGTGCGAGAGCAAGGAAGCCCGGCGTCTACACCTCCACCCAGCACTTCTACGACTGGATCCTGGCGCAGATGGGCCTGCGCCTAGCAGTAACGACTACTGCAAGGCCACAGCCGGTCTTCACCTACACCCCCGTCCAGAGGCCAAGGCCAAGGCCAAGGCCAACAGAAGCGGGCAGGTTTACACCCTGCCCGTTTCCAGTCCAGAAGCTGCTGGACTTCTTTACTCGGCTGCAGGAGCTCCTGCAGTACCTAAGGGGGAAACAGCTTGGAGCAGCACGATGAAGAGGGTCCAGGGCAGGCTGCAGCACACCACCACCGCTTCCCGCTGGGGCAATGCCTGCTGAAGCAAAGGCAACCTCCGTGTCAAAGGCCTGCTCTGTCCTGCCCGCGCTCCTCGCAAGGGCAGAATGAAGCTGGCTGACTTCTCGCAATAAAGTGTTTCTGTCTGCACGGCTAACCACGCGCCAGTCCACTTCAGTCTCCTGTGCAAGGCAAGGACTTCCGCGCCCGGCACCTGCCGAAGGAGGCGGGCTGCCACGTCGGGCACAAAGGGTCACTGCAAAGGGCTGAAGCTCTGCCCGCTCTGAGAGAAGCATGAGGACAGAGTGGAAGAAGGGAAGGCAGGTCATCGCAGGGCTCGGGGCCTTGGGGGTGGCACCTGGAAGCAGAGAATGCCTTAGGCTGGCTCCTGGTGGGAACCCCGGGTGCTTCTGGACGAGGCGCAAGCAAACTTGAAAGTGGACTCTCACGGCCAGCTGGGGGTCAGGGCAGATCCACGAGCTTGGGCCTTTGCTTATGCCGCGGAGTTCCTGGGCTTCCCCAGGCTGCTCTGCTTTCACAGCTGCGCCATGTTGCCAAGCCCAAGCCTACAGCTGCCGTGGCTGGAGGGAGCGCCAGTAGCTTTGAGCGGGGAGCAAAGCAGCTGCTGCTGCTTGGCTGTCCCCCGCTCCCTGGTCACCTACTGGCTGTAGTATCGGGGCTCCCGTATGACTGCCTGCAGGCTCTGCCTGGTCCTGTGCCAGGCTCTTCTTCAGGTTTGTGGCTGCACTGGTGACCTTGGCCCTGCTGCTTCCCACAGCATGCCCTCTGGCCGCTCCATCCCCTTGGGTTTCTCCACACAGGACCCCTGTTGCGGAGCCAGCAGACCCCCTTCTGCCCACAACTGACCACGCTCAGCCTGAGAGCTCCGCGGCGCCTTCGGCTTGGTGACACCTCTGACTATCGCAGTGCTGGGGGAGCAAGCTGTGTGTAGGGGATGTTACCAAGCCTGCTAGGAGTGCAGGGGAGTGGACCTTGCGCTCTGTGCTACGAGGTACGCCTGAGGCCTCTTGACAGAAAGCCGGACTTGTGCCGGGAGGGAGCATGCTCCAGCATCATCCGCAGAGCCATAAGTGTTCCTTTCACTGCATGATCGAGAGGAAGCAAAGGGCATGCCCTTGTTTCCAGAGATCCCAGTTCAGCCGGAGGCGTGCCCTGCAGCCATGGGTGGGAACAGAGCTGGGAGCTGCAGCACCATGGCTTGCCGGGGACCAAGCGCAGAGCAAGAGGAGGACGGTCCTACACAGCTTCAGAGGCAGGCCCTTCTGCAGCTCCCGCAGGGGGGGCGTGCCTAGGTGAGGGCATGTGTAGGGGTCTGCACACGAGCAAGTTGACTTTGAAGGCTTAGTCGTGTACCTTTAAGACAGCCACAAAAACGTCAAGCATGTGAACAGCATGTGAAAACCCGGAACATAAAACCGCAGCATACCGGCACATGCAGCAACAGCAAATAGCAAGGAAGAAAAAGAAGACAGAAAGCCTACCAGCATGTGACACATGTACTATCTAAGATATATAAGCAATACTTAAAAACAAGGAAGAGCCATTTTGCCTGAACCCAGCCACGCAGATAGGGAGTTTTGGAGTCCCTACCGACTTGCGTCACCACAGGCATGCATGCTCAAGCACCTGCAAGTCCTTCCTGCCTCCAGGAGGTGGAGAGGTGGCCAGTGGCTGGCAGGCCTGGTCCTCTTGCAAGGTGGAGATGCTGGGGATGAGCAAGCACGTTGGCTGCAGCCACAGGCCATCCACATGCCTGAAAGGCTCTCTCTCCCCTCTTGCTTGTCACCTCGTCCAGCTTCAGGTTCGCTAGTGAGTTGCGCACACACACAGGGCTCCCAGCAGCAGCTGGCCCGAGACACTGTGGCTTTCCAAGCGCTGGCTGCCTGTGGCATGTCTTGCCGTCGGCCTTTGCTAGCAGCCAGGCCTGGGGACCCACCGCGCAGCAGGTGCAGAGTGGTCCCACACAGGAAGGGCTTTGGGGTGGCTCTCCAAAAGAGGCCAGCGGGTTCTGTGGTGATCAGGCACAGGGCTCAGGCAAGCGAAGCAGCCAGCACTTTGCTTCTGTGTGACAGTCTCCTCGATCCCCCCTGCTCTCCAATTGCCATCCTTATACGTGCCCCTCACCTTCCCTGGCTCCTCCCTTTCTCAGCCCTGCTCTCCTCCCAGAAACGGGGCCAACCCCGCTTCTTTTGCCCCGCCATGCTCCCAGGTTTGCCCCATCTGTCAACACACGCGGTCTTTGGGTGCTCTTAGCTAGGTCACCTCGGACTTGCGTGCCATTACTGGACGGGCTTGCCTGGCTACTGCTGTCCCTGCCAGAGTCCTCTCCTCCAAGTCACCCCAAGCTCTTCCTTCAAGCAGCTGTGAAGCGTGGCCACCTCTGACGGCATTCCCCGCTAGCCACCTGCCAAACATGGTGCTGGAAGAGCAGAGTTTCCCCAGCACACAAGTTGTCTTCTCCAAGGCCGCCTTCTGCCTGCTCTCAGCAGACCCATGGGAGCCGGCAGCAGGTCCCTTTTCAAAACACAAAGCAGCCTTGAGCCCGCTTGCTTGGAGGCCCGGTTCTGGGGCCTAGGAAGCCGGGCTGCGCCTCAAGCGCCTTGAGAGCAGCTCTTCCGCTTTCAGGCAGAGCCTGCGTGGTCCTCCTCCTCGGGACCCGGTTGCTCCCTCCGCTCTGTGCCTTACGCCTCGCCACACAAGCCAGGATGGCAGCAGGGAGCTGCCGCACCTCTCACAAGCTTTGGGGCTGCCATCCTTCAAGCCACTGCCCTCTACCCTCCAGGGACCTAGCCCTGCTGCGCAACCGTAATGCACGTGCCTGGCTCCTGCTTTTCTCCTGCACTCCAGCAGGTGAGCAAGGCTCCGCCAGACAGCGGCAGAAGGCAGACGCACGAGACAAGGCTGATGCAGGATTTACCAAAGCCATGGACAACAATGGCACGTACGGCTGAGAGCAGGAGCATCCTTCTCTCTCGAGAATTTCACCTTGCTTGTCCTTGCCACAAGTGCCCTGCTCGGTGTGCCCCCAGAACCGCAATCGAGCTCATAGGCAGCAAGGACACGAAGCCTGCCAGAGGGCGTTGCTGTGGCTGACATAGCCAGCCAGGACTGTGCTGCGCCTGCGTTTCACTGTGCTTTGTGCAGCAAGGTTGACAGTGCTGGGCTACGCGTGGCTTATTTGGCTTGCCCAGCACTGTTGCCGGCCGCAGCCGTAAGAGAGATTGGCTCTTGGACACCCAGGCACGCGCGTGCTGCCTGTAGTAGCCCCGCTCTCTGGTGTCTCTTTATTGGGAAGGAGACGGTGGCACAGGGCTGCAGAGAGCAGGGCGGCAGGGAACTTCGCAAAGAGGCTGCGAGGCCATGCTCGCTTTTGTCCTGTGAGCTGTTAACAGGCAGAGCTGGGAGCCAGGCGCCGCTGCCTGCCACGGGGCCTGCCCACCCTGATGGCGCAGCGCAAGCAGGGCATTGCACGGGGCTCTGTCGGGGTGTGCGATCCCAGCTTCTGCCTCCACTCCTGCTTGGAACCCCTCCTATTGCCTCCCCTCCCCCCCCACCCCCACCCCCCCGACACCACCACGCCCAGCACCCGGAACCAGGCACTCTGTGACATCAGCCCCACGTCCAAGGGAACCCCAGGCAACGGGAATCCTGCGGGCAGTACGACGGCGGCCGTACTGGTGGCGACAAGCCCTCGTCCTTGCAACTGCCACATGTCGCTGGCAGCGATGGATTTTCTGCATGTCCTCATTGTCCTGCTGGCCGTGTGCTGTCCTGTGCACGGCACGTGGGACAGCTGTGGGTAAGTGGCCCCAGGCTCTGGGAGGGAGCTTGGGCAACCCTTGTGGGCTTCACTGGAGGGGGCCTGCTTGTCCCCCATGGCCACCCCACAGGTTCTTGAAGGCCGTCTGGGAGGCTCAGCTCCTTGCCAGCTCCCGGGCTGCCGGCACAACTGGTCCACGGGCTGAAGCAGAAAGCGGGGCGAGGGGAGCGGGCGCACGCCCCACGGGTTTCCTCGGCCCTTCTGGCCATGCCGTGTGGGGAGGGAAGACAGCTGGCCTTCAGCCGCAACGGCGCAAGCCATCCAGCAGCACAGTAAGGAGTTTCTGGTTACAGAGGGAGCTGCGGCCTTCGGCCCATGGCTTTGCACTACGGCATGTCGCGCGTCGTGGGTGGCACAGATGCCCAGCCAGGGGCCTGGCCCTGGATCGTCAGCATCCAGGCTCTCTTGGAAGGAGGCACGGCGCACATCTGCGGGGGCTCCCTCATCAGCCCACAGTGGGTCCTCACAGCAGCCCACTGCTTCATCGAGGTCAGGTAAGGAGGACCAGGGGTCGGGGCTAGCCCCACAACACTAGCAGGTGCCCTGAGCGCAGGAGCACGTGCTACTGCCATCCCGTTGCCCTGCAGTATACGCCCAGTGCCTGGGCACTCCGGAGCCCCGCCGAGAGGCTTGCTCAGGAGAAGGCTGGGCTCGCGTGCCACTGCTTGCCAGCAGCCTCCAGCTGGACACTGCTTGAGCCCAAGGCACGCCAGGGCAGTCGCAGCCTCCCTAGCGCTGCTTGCCTCTCTCCCTTGCCAAGCAGAAGGCAGGGCAAGTGCCAGGCTGCTGCAGCATGTGGCTGCGCTCCCTCTGAGCCCTCTCTCCATCTGCCTTGCAGGTACATCACCGCCTTGCGTGTGGTGCTCGGTGTCACCCAGCTGACTCAGCTGGGCCCTGAGGCTCAGGTGCGCAACGTCAGGCAGCTGCTGGTTCACCAGCACTACCGGAATGTCACGCAGAGGAACGACATTGCCTTGCTGGAACTGGACCAGCCTGTCCAGTGCAACAGCTACGTACAGCTTGCCTGTGTGCCTGACGCCTCGCTGAGAGTCTCAGAGCTGACAGCCTGCTACGTCAGTGGCTGGGGTGCCAGGAATGCAAGAGGTGAGTTGCCAAAACCTAGTGGCGGCGCGAGTGCAAGCTTGGCCAGCTTGGGGAGGCAGGTTGCGCTTCCTGATGGCAGAGGCGAAAGCCAGAGTCAGGCTGTGGGGACGTATGCCTCTTAAGGAGATGGGCCTGAGCCATTCCCCCAGAGCAAGGCAGAAAGGAAAGAGCGGTCCAACGCCTCTCCGCATGCAAAGCCAAGCCCCGGGATAAGCCTTCAGCCCGCCAGACAGGGGGAGGAGAACTGGCAGTGAGCTGCTGGGTGTTCATTCCTTTCTGTGCTCTTCACAGCTGGAGCATCGGCATACGCGCTGCAGGAGGCCCAGGTCCACCTCATCGATGCCAGGGTCTGTAACAGCAGCGGGTGGTACAGAGGGGCCATCCACACCCACAACATCTGTGCTGGCTACCCGCAGGGCGGCATCGACACCTGCCAGGTAGGAGTGTGCTACAAGCCAAGCCCCGGCAGCACAGGCAGCCCCGCCACAACCGCCCAAACGTGTGCCGTCACTCACGGCCTTTTGCTGGCCACTCACACTCCCATGGCTGGGTCCCCACCGATGAGGGCCTTCCCCCGCCCTTCCCCACGGGAAGGCCCTTGCCCAGGGCCTGCCCGCCTTGTCCCAGAGGCATGACACTCTGCCTGGAAGGCCCACCCGGTGCCCTTGGCAGCCCAGAGCTCCACCATCCCAAGCCTGACACAGCCGTCTGCCTACACCTGCAGCATCACCGTGCCGCAGCGAGAGCGAGCCCTGCCTTGCAAGCCCACCGCCCCCTGCCAGGCAAGCTTCTACAGAGCTTGCCTGGCCACTCCATACAGCTCTGGCAGGTGCTGTGAGAGAGAAGGAGCCCGCCACCGGGCTGACGCTGGCCACCCAGCAACCCCTTCATCCTCTCTCCTGCGCTGCAGGGGGACAGCGGTGGGCCTCTCGTGTGCCAAGACAAGCGCGCGGACTACTTCTGGCTTGTTGGTGTGACCAGCTGGGGGACGGGCTGTGCGAGAGCAAGGAAGCCCGGCGTCTACACCTCCACCCAGCACTTCTACGACTGGATCCTGGCGCAGATGGGCCTGCGCCTAGCAGTAACGACTACTGCAAGGCCACAGCCGGTCTTCACCTACACCCCCGTCCAGAGGCCAAGGCCAAGGCCAAGGCCAACAGAAGCGGGCAGGTTTACACCCTGCCCGTTTCCAGTCCAGAAGCTGCTGGACTTCTTCACTCGGCTGCAGGAGCTCCTGCAGTACCTAAGGGGGAAACAGCTTGGAGCAGCACGATGAAGAGGGTCCAGGGCAGGCTGCAGCGCACCACCACCGCTTCCCGCTGGGGCAATGCCTGCTGAAGCAAAGGCAACCTCCGTGTCAAAGGCCTGCTCTGTCCTGCCCGCGCTCCTCGCAAGGGCAGAATGAAGCTGGCTGACTTCTCGCAATAAAGTGTTTCTGTCTGCACGGCTAACCACGCGCCAGTCCACTTCAGTCTCCTGTGCAAGGCAAGGACTTCCGCGCCCGGCACCTGCCGAAGGAGGCGGGCTGCCACGTCGGGCACAAAGGGTCACTGCAAAGGGCTGAAGCTCTGCCCGCTCTGAGAGAAGCATGAGGACAGAGTGGAAGAAGGGAAGGCAGGTCATCGCAGGGCTCGGGGCCTTGGGGGTGGCACCTGGAAGCAGAGAATGCCTTAGGCCGCTCCTGGTGGGAACCCCGGGTGCTTCTGGACGAGGCGCAAGCAAACTTGAAAGTGGACTCTCACGGCCAGCTGGGGGTCAGGGCAGATCCACGAGCTTGGGCCTTTGCTTATGCCGCGGAGTTCCTGGGCTTCCCCAGGCTGCTCTGCTTTCACAGCTGCGCCATGTTGCCAAGCCCAAGCCTACAGCTGCCGTGGCTGGAGGGAGCGCCAGTAGCTTTGAGCGGGGAGCAAAGCAGCTGCTGCTGCTTGGCTGTCCCCCGCTCCCTGGTCACCTACTGGCTGTAGTATCGGGGCTCCCGTATGACTGCCTGCAGGCTCTGCCTGGTCCTGTGCCAGGCTCTTCTTCAGGTTTGTGGCTGCACTGGTGACCTTGGCCCTGCTGCTTCCCACAGCATGCCCTCTGGCCGCTCCATCCCCTTGGGTTTCTCCACACAGGACCCCTGTTGCGGAGCCAGCAGACCCCCTTCTGCCCACAACTGACCACGCTCAGCCTGAGAGCTCCGCGGCGCCTTCGGCTTGGTGACACCTCTGACTATCGCAGTGCTGGGGGAGCAAGCTGTGTGTAGGGGATGTTACCAAGCCTGCTAGGAGTGCAGGGGAGTGGACCTTGCGCTCTGTGCTACGAGGTACGCCTGAGGCCTCTTGACAGAAAGCCGGACTTGTGCCGGGAGGGAGCATGCTCCAGCATCATCCGCAGAGCCATAAGTGTTCCTTTCACTGCATGATCGAGAGGAAGCAAAGGGCATGCCCTTGTTTCCAGAGATCCCAGTTCAGCCGGAGGCGTGCCCTGCAGCCATGGGTGGGAACAGAGCTGGGAGCTGCAGCACCATGGCTTGCCGGGGACCAAGCGCAGAGCAAGAGGAGGACGGTCCTACACAGCTTCAGAGGCAGGCCCTTCTGCAGCTCCCGCAGGGGGGGCGTGCCTAGGTGAGGGCATGTGTAGGGGTCTGCACACGAGCAAGTTGACTTTGAAGGCTTAGTCGTGTACCTTTAAGACAGCCACAAAAACGTCAAGCATGTGAACAGCATGTGAAAACCCGGAACATAAAACCGCAGCATACCGGCACATGCAGCAACAGCAAATAGCAAGGAAGAAAAAGAAGACAGAAAGCCTACCAGCATGTGACACATGTACTATCTAAGATATATAAGCAATACTTAAAAACAAGGAAGAGCCATTTTGCCTGAACCCAGCCACGCAGATAGGGAGTTTTGGAGTCCCTACCGACTTGCGTCACCACAGGCATGCATGCTCAAGCACCTGCAAGTCCTTCCTGCCTCCAGGAGGTGGAGAGGTGGCCAGTGGCTGGCAGGCCTGGTCCTCTTGCAAGGTGGAGATGCTGGGGATGAGCAAGCACGTTGGCTGCAGCCACAGGCCATCCACATGCCTGAAAGGCTCTCTCTCCCCTCTTGCTTGTCACCTCGTCCAGCTTCAGGTTCGCTAGTGAGTTGCGCACACACACAGGGCTCCCAGCAGCAGCTGGCCAGAGACACTGTGGCTTTCCAAGCGCTGGCTGCCTGTGGCGTGTCTTGCCGTCGGCCTTTGCTAGCAGCCAGGCCTGGGGACCCACCGCGCAGCAGGTGCAGAGTGGTCCCACACAGGAAGGGCTTTGGGGTGGCTCTCCAAAAGAGGCCAGCGGGTTCTGTGGTGATCAGGCACAGGGCTCAGGCAAGCGAAGCAGCCAGCACTTTGCTTCTGTGTGACAGTCTCCTCGATCCCCCCTGCTCTCCAATTGCCATCCTTATACGTGCCCCTCACCTTCCCTGGCTCCTCCCTTTCTCAGCCCTGCTCTCCTCCCAGAAACGGGGCCAACCCCGCTTCTTTTGCCCCGCCATGCTCCCAGGTTTGCCCCATCTGTCAACACACGCGGTCTTTGGGTGCTCTTAGCTAGGTCACCTCGGACTTGCGTGCCATTACTGGACGGGCTTGCCTGGCTACTGCTGTCCCTGCCAGAGTCCTCTCCTCCAAGTCACCCCAAGCTCTTCCTTCAAGCAGCTGTGAAGCGTGGCCACCTCTGACGGCATTCCCCGCTAGCCACCTGCCAAACATGGTGCTGGAAGAGCAGAGTTTCCCCAGCACACAAGTTGTCTTCTCCAAGGCCGCCTTCTGCCTGCTCTCAGCAGACCCATGGGAGCCGGCAGCAGGTCCCTTTTCAAAACACAAAGCAGCCTTGAGCCCGCTTGCTTGGAGGCCCGGTTCTGGGGCCTAGGAAGCCGGGCTGCGCCTCAAGCGCCTTGAGAGCAGCTCTTCCGCTTTCAGGCAGAGCCTGCGTGGTCCTCCTCCTCGGGACCCGGTTGCTCCCTCCGCTCTGTGCCTTACGCCTCGCCACACAAGCCAGGATGGCAGCAGGGAGCTGCCGCACCTCTCACAAGCTTTGGGGCTGCCATCCTTCAAGCCACTGCCCTCTACCCTCCAGGGACCTAGCCCTGCTGCGCAACCGTAATGCACGTGCCTGGCTCCTGCTTTTCTCCTGCACTCCAGCAGGTGAGCAAGGCTCCGCCAGACAGCGGCAGAAGGCAGACGCACGAGACAAGGCTGATGCAGGATTTACCAAAGCCATGGACAACAATGGCACGTACGGCTGAGAGCAGGAGCATCCTTCTCTCTCGAGAATTTCACCTTGCTTGTCCTTGCCACAAGTGCCCTGCTCGGTGTGCCCCCAGAACCGCAATCGAGCTCATAGGCAGCAAGGACACGAAGCCTGCCAGAGGGCGTTGCTGTGGCTGACATAGCCAGCCAGGACTGTGCTGCGCCTGCGTTTCACTGTGCTTTGTGCAGCAAGGTTGACAGTGCTGGGCTACGCGTGGCTTATTTGGCTTGCCCAGCACTGTTGCCGGCCGCAGCCGTAAGAGAGATTGGCTCTTGGACACCCAGGCACGCGCGTGCTGCCTGTAGTAGCCCCGCTCTCTGGTGTCTCTTTATTGGGAAGGAGACGGTGGCACAGGGCTGCAGAGAGCAGGGCGGCAGGGAACTTCGCAAAGAGGCTGCGAGGCCATGCTCGCTTTTGTCCTGTGAGCTGTTAACAGGCAGAGCTGGGAGCCAGGCGCCGCTGCCTGCCACGGGGCCTGCCCACCCTGATGGCGCAGCGCAAGCAGGGCATTGCACGGGGCTCTGTCGGGGTGTGCGATCCCAGCTTCTGCCTCCACTCCTGCTTGGAACCCCTCCTATTGCCTCCCCTCCCCCCCCACCCCCACCCCCCCGACACCACCACGCCCAGCACCCGGAACCGGGCACTCTGTGACATCAGCCCCACGTCCAAGGGAACCCCAGGCAACGGGAATCCTGCGGGCAGTACGACGGCGGCCGTACTGGTGGCGACAAGCCCTCGTCCTTGCAACTGCCACATGTCGCTGGCAGCGATGGATTTTCTGCATGTCCTCATTGTCCTGCTGGCCGTGTGCTGTCCTGTGCACGGCACGTGGGACAGCTGTGGGTAAGTGGCCCCAGGCTCTGGGAGGGAGCTTGGGCAACCCTTGTGGGCTTCACTGGAGGGGGCCTGCTTGTCCCCCATGGCCACCCCACAGGTTCTTGAAGGCCGTCTGGGAGGCTCAGCTCCTTGCCAGCTCCCGGGCTGCCGGCACAACTGGTCCACGGGCTGAAGCAGAAAGCGGGGCGAGGGGAGCGGGCGCACGCCCCACGGGTTTCCTCGGCCCTTCTGGCCATGCCGTGTGGGGAGGGAAGACAGCTGGCCTTCAGCCGCAACGGCGCAAGCCATCCAGCAGCACAGTAAGGAGTTTCTGGTTACAGAGGGAGCTGCGGCCTTCGGCCCATGGCTTTGCACTACGGCATGTCGCGCGTCGTGGGTGGCACAGATGCCCAGCCAGGGGCCTGGCCCTGGATCGTCAGCATCCAGGCTCTCTTGGAAGGAGGCACGGCGCACATCTGTGGGGGCTCCCTCATCAGCCCACAGTGGGTCCTCACAGCAGCCCACTGCTTCATCGAGGTCAGGTAAGGAGGACCAGGGGTCGGGGCTAGCCCCACAACACTAGCAGGTGCCCTGAGCGCAGGAGCACGTGCTACTGCCATCCCGTTGCCCTGCAGTATACGCCCAGTGCCTGGGCACTCCGGAGCCCCGCCGAGAGGCTTGCTCAGGAGAAGGCTGGGCTCGCGTGCCACTGCTTGCCAGCAGCCTCCAGCTGGACACTGCTTGAGCCCAAGGCACGCCAGGGCAGTCGCAGCCTCCCTAGCGCTGCTTGCCTCTCTCCCTTGCCAAGCAGAAGGCAGGGCAAGTGCCAGGCTGCTGCAGCATGTGGCTGCGCTCCCTCTGAGCCCTCTCTCCATCTGCCTTGCAGGTACATCACCGCCTTGCGTGTGGTGCTCGGTGTCACCCAGCTGACTCAGCTGGGCCCTGAGGCTCAGGTGCGCAACGTCAGGCAGCTGCTGGTTCACCAGCACTACAGGAATGTCACGCAGAGGAACGACATTGCCTTGCTGGAACTGGACCAGCCTGTCCAGTGCAACAGCTACGTACAGCTTGCCTGTGTGCCTGACGCCTCGCTGAGAGTCTCAGAGCTGACAGCCTGCTACGTCAGTGGCTGGGGTGCCAGGAATGCAAGAGGTGAGTTGCCAAAACCTAGTGGCGGCGCGAGTGCAAGCTTGGCCAGCTTGGGGAGGCAGGTTGCACTTCCTGATGGCAGAGGCGAAAGCCAGAGTCAGGCTGTGGGGACGTATGCCTCTTAAGGAGATGGGCCTGAGCCATTCCCCCAGAGCAAGGCAGAAAGGAAAGAGCGGTCCAACGCCTCTCCGCATGCAAAGCCAAGCCCCGGGATAAGCCTTCAGCCCGCCAGACAGGGGGAGGAGAACTGGCAGTGAGCTGCTGGGTGTTCATTCCTTTCTGTGCTCTTCACAGCTGGAGCATCGGCATACGCGCTGCAGGAGGCCCAGGTCCACCTCATCGATGCCAGGGTCTGTAACAGCAGCGGGTGGTACAGAGGGGCCATCCACACCCACAACATCTGTGCTGGCTACCCGCAGGGCGGCATCGACACCTGCCAGGTAGGAGTGTGCTACAAGCCAAGCCCCGGCAGCACAGGCAGCCCCGCCACAACCGCCCAAACGTGTGCCGTCACTCACGGCCTTTTGCTGGCCACTCACACTCCCATGGCTGGGTCCCCACCGATGAGGGCCTTCCCCCGCCCTTCCCCACGGGAAGGCCCTTGCCCAGGGCCTGCCCGCCTTGTCCCAGAGGCATGACACTCTGCCTGGAAGGCCCACCCGGTGCCCTTGGCAGCCCAGAGCTCCACCATCCCAAGCCTGACACAGCCGTCTGCCTACACCTGCAGCATCACCGTGCCGCAGCGAGAGCGAGCCCTGCCTTGCAAGCCCACCGCCCCCTGCCAGGCAAGCTTCTACAGAGCTTGCCTGGCCACTCCATACAGCTCTGGCAGGTGCTGTGAGAGAGAAGGAGCCCGCCACCGGGCTGACGCTGGCCACCCAGCAACCCCTTCATCCTCTCTCCTGCGCTGCAGGGGGACAGCGGTGGGCCTCTCGTGTGCCAAGACAAGCGCGCGGACTACTTCTGGCTTGTTGGTGTGACCAGCTGGGGGACGGGCTGTGCGAGAGCAAGGAAGCCCGGCGTCTACACCTCCACCCAGCACTTCTACGACTGGATCCTGGCGCAGATGGGCCTGCGCCTAGCAGTAACGACTACTGCAAGGCCACAGCCGGTCTTCACCTACACCCCCGTCCAGAGGCCAAGGCCAAGGCCAAGGCCAACAGAAGCGGGCAGGTTTACACCCTGCCCGTTTCCAGTCCAGAAGCTGCTGGACTTCTTCACTCGGCTGCAGGAGCTCCTGCAGTACCTAAGGGGGAAACAGCTTGGAGCAGCACGATGAAGAGGGTCCAGGGCAGGCTGCAGCGCACCACCACCGCTTCCCGCTGGGGCAATGCCTGCTGAAGCAAAGGCAACCTCCGTGTCAAAGGCCTGCTCTGTCCTGCCCGCGCTCCTCGCAAGGGCAGAATGAAGCTGGCTGACTTCTCGCAATAAAGTGTTTCTGTCTGCACGGCTAACCACGCGCCAGTCCACTTCAGTCTCCTGTGCAAGGCAAGGACTTCCGCGCCCGGCACCTGCCGAAGGAGGCGGGCTGCCACGTCGGGCACAAAGGGTCACTGCAAAGGGCTGAAGCTCTGCCCGCTCTGAGAGAAGCATGAGGACAGAGTGGAAGAAGGGAAGGCAGGTCATCGCAGGGCTCGGGGCCTTGGGGGTGGCACCTGGAAGCAGAGAATGCCTTAGGCCGCTCCTGGTGGGAACCCCGGGTGCTTCTGGACGAGGCGCAAGCAAACTTGAAAGTGGACTCTCACGGCCAGCTGGGGGTCAGGGCAGATCCACGAGCTTGGGCCTTTGCTTATGCCGCGGAGTTCCTGGGCTTCCCCAGGCTGCTCTGCTTTCACAGCTGCGCCATGTTGCCAAGCCCAAGCCTACAGCTGCCGTGGCTGGAGGGAGCGCCAGTAGCTTTGAGCGGGGAGCAAAGCAGCTGCTGCTGCTTGGCTGTCCCCCGCTCCCTGGTCACCTACTGGCTGTAGTATCGGGGCTCCCGTATGACTGCCTGCAGGCTCTGCCTGGTCCTGTGCCAGGCTCTTCTTCAGGTTTGTGGCTGCACTGGTGACCTTGGCCCTGCTGCTTCCCACAGCATGCCCTCTGGCCGCTCCATCCCCTTGGGTTTCTCCACACAGGACCCCTGTTGCGGAGCCAGCAGACCCCCTTCTGCCCACAACTGACCACGCTCAGCCTGAGAGCTCCGCGGCGCCTTCGGCTTGGTGACACCTCTGACTATCGCAGTGCTGGGGGAGCAAGCTGTGTGTAGGGGATGTTACCAAGCCTGCTAGGAGTGCAGGGGAGTGGACCTTGCGCTCTGTGCTACGAGGTACGCCTGAGGCCTCTTGACAGAAAGCCGGACTTGTGCCGGGAGGGAGCATGCTCCAGCATCATCCGCAGAGCCATAAGTGTTCCTTTCACTGCATGATCGAGAGGAAGCAAAGGGCATGCCCTTGTTTCCAGAGATCCCAGTTCAGCCGGAGGCGTGCCCTGCAGCCATGGGTGGGAACAGAGCTGGGAGCTGCAGCACCATGGCTTGCCGGGGACCAAGCGCAGAGCAAGAGGAGGACGGTCCTACACAGCTTCAGAGGCAGGCCCTTCTGCAGCTCCCGCAGGGGGGGCGTGCCTAGGTGAGGGCATGTGTAGGGGTCTGCACACGAGCAAGTTGACTTTGAAGGCTTAGTCGTGTACCTTTAAGACAGCCACAAAAACGTCAAGCATGTGAACAGCATGTGAAAACCCGGAACATAAAACTGCAGCATACCGGCACATGCAGCAACAGCAAATAGCAAGGAAGAAAAAGAAGACAGAAAGCCTACCAGCATGTGACACATGTACTATCTAAGATATATAAGCAATACTTAAAAACAAGGAAGAGCCATTTTGCCTGAACCCAGCCACGCAGATAGGGAGTTTTGGAGTCCCTACCGACTTGCGTCACCACAGGCATGCATGCTCAAGCACCTGCAAGTCCTTCCTGCCTCCAGGAGGTGGAGAGGTGGCCAGTGGCTGGCAGGCCTGGTCCTCTTGCAAGGTGGAGATGCTGGGGATGAGCAAGCACGTTGGCTGCAGCCACAGGCCATCCACATGCCTGAAAGGCTCTCTCTCCCCTCTTGCTTGTCACCTCGTCCAGCTTCAGGTTCGCTAGTGAGTTGCGCACACACACAGGGCTCCCAGCAGCAGCTGGCCCGAGACACTGTGGCTTTCCAAGCGCTGGCTGCCTGTGGCATGTCTTGCCGTCGGCCTTTGCTAGCAGCCAGGCCTGGGGACCCACCGCGCAGCAGGTGCAGAGTGGTCCCACACAGGAAGGGCTTTGGGGTGGCTCTCCAAAAGAGGCCAGCGGGTTCTGTGGTGATCAGGCACAGGGCTCAGGCAAGCGAAGCAGCCAGCACTTTGCTTCTGTGTGACAGTCTCCTCGATCCCCCCTGCTCTCCAATTGCCATCCTTATACGTGCCCCTCACCTTCCCTGGCTCCTCCCTTTCTCAGCCCTGCTCTCCTCCCAGAAACGGGGCCAACCCCGCTTCTTTTGCCCCGCCATGCTCCCAGGTTTGCCCCATCTGTCAACACACGCGGTCTTTGGGTGCTCTTAGCTAGGTCACCTCGGACTTGCGTGCCATTACTGGACGGGCTTGCCTGGCTACTGCTGTCCCTGCCAGAGTCCTCTCCTCCAAGTCACCCCAAGCTCTTCCTTCAAGCAGCTGTGAAGCGTGGCCACCTCTGACGGCATTCCCCGCTAGCCACCTGCCAAACATGGTGCTGGAAGAGCAGAGTTTCCCCAGCACACAAGTTGTCTTCTCCAAGGCCGCCTTCTGCCTGCTCTCAGCAGACCCATGGGAGCCGGCAGCAGGTCCCTTTTCAAAACACAAAGCAGCCTTGAGCCCGCTTGCTTGGAGGCCCGGTTCTGGGGCCTAGGAAGCCGGGCTGCGCCTCAAGCGCCTTGAGAGCAGCTCTTCCGCTTTCAGGCAGAGCCTGCGTGGTCCTCCTCCTCGGGACCCGGTTGCTCCCTCCGCTCTGTGCCTTACGCCTCGCCACACAAGCCAGGATGGCAGCAGGGAGCTGCCGCACCTCTCACAAGCTTTGGGGCTGCCATCCTTCAAGCCACTGCCCTCTACCCTCCAGGGACCTAGCCCTGCTGCGCAACCGTAATGCACGTGCCTGGCTCCTGCTTTTCTCCTGCACTCCAGCAGGTGAGCAAGGCTCCGCCAGACAGCGGCAGAAGGCAGACGCACGAGACAAGGCTGATGCAGGATTTACCAAAGCCATGGACAACAATGGCACGTACGGCTGAGAGCAGGAGCATCCTTCTCTCTCGAGAATTTCACCTTGCTTGTCCTTGCCACAAGTGCCCTGCTCGGTGTGCCCCCAGAACCGCAATCGAGCTCATAGGCAGCAAGGACACGAAGCCTGCCAGAGGGCGTTGCTGTGGCTGACATAGCCAGCCAGGACTGTGCTGCGCCTGCGTTTCACTGTGCTTTGTGCAGCAAGGTTGACAGTGCTGGGCTACGCGTGGCTTATTTGGCTTGCCCAGCACTGTTGCCGGCCGCAGCCGTAAGAGAGATTGGCTCTTGGACACCCAGGCATGCGCGTGCTGCCTGTAGTAGCCCCGCTCTCTGGTGTCTCTTTATTGGGAAGGAGACGGTGGCACAGGGCTGCAGAGAGCAGGGCGGCAGGGAACTTCGCAAAGAGGCTGCGAGGCCATGCTCGCTTTTGTCCTGTGAGCTGTTAACAGGCAGAGCTGGGAGCCAGGCGCCGCTGCCTGCCACGGGGCCTGCCCACCCTGATGGCGCAGCGCAAGCAGGGCATTGCACGGGGCTCTGTCGGGGTGTGCGATCCCAGCTTCTGCCTCCACTCCTGCTTGGAACCCCTCCTATTGCCTCCCCTCCCCCCCCACCCCCACCCCCCCGACACCACCACGCCCAGCACCCGGAACCGGGCACTCTGTGACATCAGCCCCACGTCCAAGGGAACCCCAGGCAACGGGAATCCTGCGGGCAGTACGACGGCGGCCGTACTGGTGGCGACAAGCCCTCGTCCTTGCAACTGCCACATGTCGCTGGCAGCGATGGATTTTCTGCATGTCCTCATTGTCCTGCTGGCCGTGTGCTGTCCTGTGCACGGCACGTGGGACAGCTGTGGGTAAGTGGCCCCAGGCTCTGGGAGGGAGCTTGGGCAACCCTTGTGGGCTTCACTGGAGGGGGCCTGCTTGTCCCCCATGGCCACCCCACAGGTTCTTGAAGGCCGTCTGGGAGGCTCAGCTCCTTGCCAGCTCCCGGGCTGCCGGCACAACTGGTCCACGGGCTGAAGCAGAAAGCGGGGCGAGGGGAGCGGGCGCACGCCCCACGGGTTTCCTCGGCCCTTCTGGCCATGCCGTGTGGGGAGGGAAGACAGCTGGCCTTCAGCCGCAACGGCGCAAGCCATCCAGCAGCACAGTAAGGAGTTTCTGGTTACAGAGGGAGCTGCGGCCTTCGGCCCATGGCTTTGCACTACGGCATGTCGCGCGTCGTGGGTGGCACAGATGCCCAGCCAGGGGCCTGGCCCTGGATCGTCAGCATCCAGGCTCTCTTGGAAGGAGGCACGGCGCACATCTGCGGGGGCTCCCTCATCAGCCCACAGTGGGTCCTCACAGCAGCCCACTGCTTCATCGAGGTCAGGTAAGGAGGACCAGGGGTCGGGGCTAGCCCCACAACACTAGCAGGTGCCCTGAGCGCAGGAGCACGTGCTACTGCCATCCCGTTGCCCTGCAGTATACGCCCAGTGCCTGGGCACTCCGGAGCCCCGCCGAGAGGCTTGCTCAGGAGAAGGCTGGGCTCGCGTGCCACTGCTTGCCAGCAGCCTCCAGCTGGACACTGCTTGAGCCCAAGGCACGCCAGGGCAGTCGCAGCCTCCCTAGCGCTGCTTGCCTCTCTCCCTTGCCAAGCAGAAGGCAGGGCAAGTGCCAGGCTGCTGCAGCATGTGGCTGCGCTCCCTCTGAGCCCTCTCTCCATCTGCCTTGCAGGTACATCACCGCCTTGCGTGTGGTGCTCGGTGTCACCCAGCTGACTCAGCTGGGCCCTGAGGCTCAGGTGCGCAACGTCAGGCAGCTGCTGGTTCACCAGCACTACCGGAATGTCACGCAGAGGAACGACATTGCCTTGCTGGAACTGGACCAGCCTGTCCAGTGCAACAGCTACGTACAGCTTGCCTGTGTGCCTGACGCCTCGCTGAGAGTCTCAGAGCTGACAGCCTGCTACGTCAGTGGCTGGGGTGCCAGGAATGCAAGAGGTGAGTTGCCAAAACCTAGTGGCGGCGCGAGTGCAAGCTTGGCCAGCTTGGGGAGGCAGGTTGCGCTTCCTGATGGCAGAGGCGAAAGCCAGAGTCAGGCTGTGGGGACGTATGCCTCTTAAGGAGATGGGCCTGAGCCATTCCCCCAGAGCAAGGCAGAAAGGAAAGAGCGGTCCAACGCCTCTCCGCATGCAAAGCCAAGCCCCGGGATAAGCCTTCAGCCCGCCAGACAGGGGGAGGAGAACTGGCAGTGAGCTGCTGGGTGTTCATTCCTTTCTGTGCTCTTCACAGCTGGAGCATCGGCATACGCGCTGCAGGAGGCCCAGGTCCACCTCATCGATGCCAGGGTCTGTAACAGCAGCGGGTGGTACAGAGGGGCCATCCACACCCACAACATCTGTGCTGGCTACCCGCAGGGCGGCATCGACACCTGCCAGGTAGGAGTGTGCTACAAGCCAAGCCCCGGCAGCACAGGCAGCCCCGCCACAACCGCCCAAACGTGTGCCGTCACTCATGGCCTTTTGCTGGCCACTCACACTCCCATGGCTGGGTCCCCACCGATGAGGGCCTTCCCCCGCCCTTCCCCACGGGAAGGCCCTTGCCCAGGGCCTGCCCGCCTTGTCCCAGAGGCATGACACTCTGCCTGGAAGGCCCACCCGGTGCCCTTGGCAGCCCAGAGCTCCACCATCCCAAGCCTGACACAGCCGTCTGCCTACACCTGCAGCATCACCGTGCCGCAGCGAGAGCGAGCCCTGCCTTGCAAGCCCACCGCCCCCTGCCAGGCAAGCTTCTACAGAGCTTGCCTGGCCACTCCATACAGCTCTGGCAGGTGCTGTGAGAGAGAAGGAGCCCGCCACCGGGCTGACGCTGGCCACCCAGCAACCCCTTCATCCTCTCTCCTGCGCTGCAGGGGGACAGCGGTGGGCCTCTCGTGTGCCAAGACAAGCGCGCGGACTACTTCTGGCTTGTTGGTGTGACCAGCTGGGGGACGGGCTGTGCGAGAGCAAGGAAGCCCGGCGTCTACACCTCCACCCAGCACTTCTACGACTGGATCCTGGCGCAGATGGGCCTGCGCCTAGCAGTAACGACTACTGCAAGGCCACAGCCGGTCTTCACCTACACCCCCGTCCAGAGGCCAAGGCCAAGGCCAAGGCCAACAGAAGCGGGCAGGTTTACACCCTGCCCGTTTCCAGTCCAGAAGCTGCTGGACTTCTTTACTCGGCTGCAGGAGCTCCTGCAGTACCTAAGGGGGAAACAGCTTGGAGCAGCACGATGAAGAGGGTCCAGGGCAGGCTGCAGCGCACCACCACCGCTTCCCGCTGGGGCAATGCCTGCTGAAGCAAAGGCAACCTCCGTGTCAAAGGCCTGCTCTGTCCTGCCCGCGCTCCTCGCAAGGGCAGAATGAAGCTGGCTGACTTCTCGCAATAAAGTGTTTCTGTCTGCACGGCTAACCACGCGCCAGTCCACTTCAGTCTCCTGTGCAAGGCAAGGACTTCCGCGCCCGGCACCTGCCGAAGGAGGTGGGCTGCCACGTCGGGCACAAAGGGTCACTGCAAAGGGCTGAAGCTCTGCCCGCTCTGAGAGAAGCATGAGGACAGAGTGGAAGAAGGGAAGGCAGGTCATCGCAGGGCTCGGGGCCTTGGGGGTGGCACCTGGAAGCAGAGAATGCCTTAGGCCGGCTCCTGGTGGGAACCCCGGGTGCTTCTGGACGAGGCGCAAGCAAACTTGAAAGTGGACTCTCACGGCCAGCTGGGGGTCAGGGCAGATCCACGAGCTTGGGCCTTTGCTTATGCCGCGGAGTTCCTGGGCTTCCCCAGGCTGCTCTGCTTTCACAGCTGCGCCATGTTGCCAAGCCCAAGCCTACAGCTGCCGTGGCTGGAGGGAGCGCCAGTAGCTTTGAGCGGGGAGCAAAGCAGCTGCTGCTGCTTGGCTGTCCCCCGCTCCCTGGTCACCTACTGGCTGTAGTATCGGGGCTCCCGTATGACTGCCTGCAGGCTCTGCCTGGTCCTGTGCCAGGCTCTTCTTCAGGTTTGTGGCTGCACTGGTGACCTTGGCCCTGCTGCTTCCCACAGCATGCCCTCTGGCCGCTCCATCCCCTTGGGTTTCTCCACACAGGACCCCTGTTGCGGAGCCAGCAGACCCCCTTCTGCCCACAACTGACCACGCTCAGCCTGAGAGCTCCGCGGCGCCTTCGGCTTGGTGACACCTCTGACTATCGCAGTGCTGGGGGAGCAAGCTGTGTGTAGGGGATGTTACCAAGCCTGCTAGGAGTGCAGGGGAGTGGACCTTGCGCTCTGTGCTACGAGGTACGCCTGAGGCCTCTTGACAGAAAGCCGGACTTGTGCCGGGAGGGAGCATGCTCCAGCATCATCCGCAGAGCCATAAGTGTTCCTTTCACTGCATGATCGAGAGGAAGCAAAGGGCATGCCCTTGTTTCCAGAGATCCCAGTTCAGCCGGAGGCGTGCCCTGCAGCCATGGGTGGGAACAGAGCTGGGAGCTGCAGCACCATGGCTTGCCGGGGACCAAGCGCAGAGCAAGAGGAGGACGGTCCTACACAGCTTCAGAGGCAGGCCCTTCTGCAGCTCCCGCAGGGGGGGCGTGCCTAGGTGAGGGCATGTGTAGGGGTCTGCACACGAGCAAGTTGACTTTGAAGGCTTAGTCGTGTACCTTTAAGACAGCCACAAAAACGTCAAGCATGTGAACAGCATGTGAAAACCCGGAACATAAAACCGCAGCATACCGGCACATGCAGCAACAGCAAATAGCAAGGAAGAAAAAGAAGACAGAAAGCCTACCAGCATGTGACACATGTACTATCTAAGATATATAAGCAATACTTAAAAACAAGGAAGAGCCATTTTGCCTGAACCCAGCCACGCAGATAGGGAGTTTTGGAGTCCCTACCGACTTGCGTCACCACAGGCATGCATGCTCAAGCACCTGCAAGTCCTTCCTGCCTCCAGGAGGTGGAGAGGTGGCCAGTGGCTGGCAGGCCTGGTCCTCTTGCAAGGTGGAGATGCTGGGGATGAGCAAGCACGTTGGCTGCAGCCACAGGCCATCCACATGCCTGAAAGGCTCTCTCTCCCCTCTTGCTTGTCACCTCGTCCAGCTTCAGGTTCGCTAGTGAGTTGCGCACACACACAGGGCTCCCAGCAGCAGCTGGCCAGAGACACTGTGGCTTTCCAAGCGCTGGCTGCCTGTGGCGTGTCTTGCCGTCGGCCTTTGCTAGCAGCCAGGCCTGGGGACCCACCGCGCAGCAGGTGCAGAGTGGTCCCACACAGGAAGGGCTTTGGGGTGGCTCTCCAAAAGAGGCCAGCGGGTTCTGTGGTGATCAGGCACAGGGCTCAGGCAAGCGAAGCAGCCAGCACTTTGCTTCTGTGTGACAGTCTCCTCGATCCCCCCTGCTCTCCAATTGCCATCCTTATACGTGCCCCTCACCTTCCCTGGCTCCTCCCTTTCTCAGCCCTGCTCTCCTCCCAGAAACGGGGCCAACCCCGCTTCTTTTGCCCCGCCATGCTCCCAGGTTTGCCCCATCTGTCAACACACGCGGTCTTTGGGTGCTCTTAGCTAGGTCACCTCGGACTTGCGTGCCATTACTGGACGGGCTTGCCTGGCTACTGCTGTCCCTGCCAGAGTCCTCTCCTCCAAGTCACCCCAAGCTCTTCCTTCAAGCAGCTGTGAAGCGTGGCCACCTCTGACGGCATTCCCCGCTAGCCACCTGCCAAACATGGTGCTGGAAGAGCAGAGTTTCCCCAGCACACAAGTTGTCTTCTCCAAGGCCGCCTTCTGCCTGCTCTCAGCAGACCCATGGGAGCCGGCAGCAGGTCCCTTTTCAAAACACAAAGCAGCCTTGAGCCCGCTTGCTTGGAGGCCCGGTTCTGGGGCCTAGGAAGCCGGGCTGCGCCTCAAGCGCCTTGAGAGCAGCTCTTCCGCTTTCAGGCAGAGCCTGCGTGGTCCTCCTCCTCGGGACCCGGTTGCTCCCTCCGCTCTGTGCCTTACGCCTCGCCACACAAGCCAGGATGGCAGCAGGGAGCTGCCGCACCTCTCACAAGCTTTGGGGCTGCCATCCTTCAAGCCACTGCCCTCTACCCTCCAGGGACCTAGCCCTGCTGCGCAACCGTAATGCACGTGCCTGGCTCCTGCTTTTCTCCTGCACTCC
Organism: Falco cherrug; assembly: GCF_023634085.1. Taxonomy (NCBI): domain Eukaryota; kingdom Metazoa; phylum Chordata; class Aves; order Falconiformes; family Falconidae; genus Falco; species Falco cherrug. Next base: position 77,639,035 of record NC_073701.1, on the reverse strand, counting down.
AGCAGGTGAGCAAGGCTCCGCCAGACAGCGGCAGAAGGCAGACGCACGAGACAAGGCTGATGCAGGATTTACCAAAGCCATGGACAACAATGGCACGTACGGCTGAGAGCAGGAGCATCCTTCTCTCTCGAGAATTTCACCTTGCTTGTCCTTGCCACAAGTGCCCTGCTCGGTGTGCCCCCAGAACCGCAATCGAGCTCATAGGCAGCAAGGACACGAAGCCTGCCAGAGGGCGTTGCTGTGGCTGACATAGCCAGCCAGGACTGTGCTGCGCCTGCGTTTCACTGTGCTTTGTGCAGCAAGGTTGACAGTGCTGGGCTACGCGTGGCTTATTTGGCTTGCCCAGCACTGTTGCCGGCCGCAGCCGTAAGAGAGATTGGCTCTTGGACACCCAGGCACGCGCGTGCTGCCTGTAGTAGCCCCGCTCTCTGGTGTCTCTTTATTGGGAAGGAGACGGTGGCACAGGGCTGCAGAGAGCAGGGCGGCAGGGAACTTCGCAAAGAGGCTGCGAGGCCATGCTCGCTTTTGTCCTGTGAGCTGTTAACAGGCAGAGCTGGGAGCCAGGCGCCGCTGCCTGCCACGGGGCCTGCCCACCCTGATGGCGCAGCGCAAGCAGGGCATTGCACGGGGCTCTGTCGGGGTGTGCGATCCCAGCTTCTGCCTCCACTCCTGCTTGGAACCCCTCCTATTGCCTCCCCTCCCCCCCCACCCCCACCCCCCCGACACCACCACGCCCAGCACCCGGAACCGGGCACTCTGTGACATCAGCCCCACGTCCAAGGGAACCCCAGGCAACGGGAATCCTGCGGGCAGTACGACGGCGGCCGTACTGGTGGCGACAAGCCCTCGTCCTTGCAACTGCCACATGTCGCTGGCAGCGATGGATTTTCTGCATGTCCTCATTGTCCTGCTGGCCGTGTGCTGTCCTGTGCACGGCACGTGGGACAGCTGTGGGTAAGTGGCCCCAGGCTCTGGGAGGGAGCTTGGGCAACCCTTGTGGGCTTCACTGGAGGGGGCCTGCTTGTCCCCCATGGCCACCCCACAGGTTCTTGAAGGCCGTCTGGGAGGCTCAGCTCCTTGCCAGCTCCCGGGCTGCCGGCACAACTGGTCCACGGGCTGAAGCAGAAAGCGGGGCGAGGGGAGCGGGCGCACGCCCCACGGGTTTCCTCGGCCCTTCTGGCCATGCCGTGTGGGGAGGGAAGACAGCTGGCCTTCAGCCGCAACGGCGCAAGCCATCCAGCAGCACAGTAAGGAGTTTCTGGTTACAGAGGGAGCTGCGGCCTTCGGCCCATGGCTTTGCACTACGGCATGTCGCGCGTCGTGGGTGGCACAGATGCCCAGCCAGGGGCCTGGCCCTGGATCGTCAGCATCCAGGCTCTCTTGGAAGGAGGCACGGCGCACATCTGCGGGGGCTCCCTCATCAGCCCACAGTGGGTCCTCACAGCAGCCCACTGCTTCATCGAGGTCAGGTAAGGAGGACCAGGGGTCGGGGCTAGCCCCACAACACTAGCAGGTGCCCTGAGCGCAGGAGCACGTGCTACTGCCATCCCGTTGCCCTGCAGTATACGCCCAGTGCCTGGGCACTCCGGAGCCCCGCCGAGAGGCTTGCTCAGGAGAAGGCTGGGCTCGCGTGCCACTGCTTGCCAGCAGCCTCCAGCTGGACACTGCTTGAGCCCAAGGCACGCCAGGGCAGTCGCAGCCTCCCTAGCGCTGCTTGCCTCTCTCCCTTGCCAAGCAGAAGGCAGGGCAAGTGCCAGGCTGCTGCAGCATGTGGCTGCGCTCCCTCTGAGCCCTCTCTCCATCTGCCTTGCAGGTACATCACCGCCTTGCGTGTGGTGCTCGGTGTCACCCAGCTGACTCAGCTGGGCCCTGAGGCTCAGGTGCGCAACGTCAGGCAGCTGCTGGTTCACCAGCACTACCGGAATGTCACGCAGAGGAACGACATTGCCTTGCTGGAACTGGACCAGCCTGTCCAGTGCAACAGCTACGTACAGCTTGCCTGTGTGCCTGACGCCTCGCTGAGAGTCTCAGAGCTGACAGCCTGCTACGTCAGTGGCTGGGGTGCCAGGAATGCAAGAGGTGAGTTGCCAAAACCTAGTGGCGGCGCGAGTGCAAGCTTGGCCAGCTTGGGGAGGCAGGTTGCGCTTCCTGATGGCAGAGGCGAAAGCCAGAGTCAGGCTGTGGGGACGTATGCCTCTTAAGGAGATGGGCCTGAGCCATTCCCCCAGAGCAAGGCAGAAAGGAAAGAGCGGTCCAACGCCTCTCCGCATGCAAAGCCAAGCCCCGGGATAAGCCTTCAGCCCGCCAGACAGGGGGAGGAGAACTGGCAGTGAGCTGCTGGGTGTTCATTCCTTTCTGTGCTCTTCACAGCTGGAGCATCGGCATACGCGCTGCAGGAGGCCCAGGTCCACCTCATCGATGCCAGGGTCTGTAACAGCAGCGGGTGGTACAGAGGGGCCATCCACACCCACAACATCTGTGCTGGCTACCCGCAGGGCGGCATCGACACCTGCCAGGTAGGAGTGTGCTACAAGCCAAGCCCCGGCAGCACAGGCAGCCCCGCCACAACCGCCCAAACGTGTGCCGTCACTCACGGCCTTTTGCTGGCCACTCACACTCCCATGGCTGGGTCCCCACCGATGAGGGCCTTCCCCCGCCCTTCCCCACGGGAAGGCCCTTGCCCAGGGCCTGCCCGCCTTGTCCCAGAGGCATGACACTCTGCCTGGAAGGCCCACCCGGTGCCCTTGGCAGCCCAGAGCTCCACCATCCCAAGCCTGACACAGCCGTCTGCCTACACCTGCAGCATCACCGTGCCGCAGCGAGAGCGAGCCCTGCCTTGCAAGCCCACCGCCCCCTGCCAGGCAAGCTTCTACAGAGCTTGCCTGGCCACTCCATACAGCTCTGGCAGGTGCTGTGAGAGAGAAGGAGCCCGCCACCGGGCTGACGCTGGCCACCCAGCAACCCCTTCATCCTCTCTCCTGCGCTGCAGGGGGACAGCGGGGGGCCTCTCGTGTGCCAAGACAAGCGCGCGGACTACTTCTGGCTTGTTGGTGTGACCAGCTGGGGGACGGGCTGTGCGAGAGCAAGGAAGCCCGGCGTCTACACCTCCACCCAGCACTTCTACGACTGGATCCTGGCGCAGATGGGCCTGCGCCTAGCAGTAACGACTACTGCAAGGCCACAGCCGGTCTTCACCTACACCCCCGTCCAGAGGCCAAGGCCAAGGCCAAGGCCAACAGAAGCGGGCAGGTTTACACCCTGCCCGTTTCCAGTCCAGAAGCTGCTGGACTTCTTTACTCGGCTGCAGGAGCTCCTGCAGTACCTAAGGGGGAAACAGCTTGGAGCAGCACGATGAAGAGGGTCCAGGGCAGGCTGCAGCGCACCACCACCGCTTCCCGCTGGGGCAATGCCTGCTGAAGCAAAGGCAACCTCCGTGTCAAAGGCCTGCTCTGTCCTGCCCGCGCTCCTCGCAAGGGCAGAATGAAGCTGGCTGACTTCTCGCAATAAAGTGTTTCTGTCTGCACGGCTAACCACGCGCCAGTCCACTTCAGTCTCCTGTGCAAGGCAAGGACTTCCGCGCCCGGCACCTGCCGAAGGAGGTGGGCTGCCACGTCGGGCACAAAGGGTCACTGCAAAGGGCTGAAGCTCTGCCCGCTCTGAGAGAAGCATGAGGACAGAGTGGAAGAAGGGAAGGCAGGTCATCGCAGGGCTCGGGGCCTTGGGGGTGGCACCTGGAAGCAGAGAATGCCTTAGGCCGGCTCCTGGTGGGAACCCCGGGTGCTTCTGGACGAGGCGCAAGCAAACTTGAAAGTGGACTCTCACGGCCAGCTGGGGGTCAGGGCAGATCCACGAGCTTGGGCCTTTGCTTATGCCGCGGAGTTCCTGGGCTTCCCCAGGCTGCTCTGCTTTCACAGCTGCGCCATGTTGCCAAGCCCAAGCCTACAGCTGCCGTGGCTGGAGGGAGCGCCAGTAGCTTTGAGCGGGGAGCAAAGCAGCTGCTGCTGCTTGGCTGTCCCCCGCTCCCTGGTCACCTACTGGCTGTAGTATCGGGGCTCCCGTATGACTGCCTGCAGGCTCTGCCTGGTCCTGTGCCAGGCTCTTCTTCAGGTTTGTGGCTGCACTGGTGACCTTGGCCCTGCTGCTTCCCACAGCATGCCCTCTGGCCGCTCCATCCCCTTGGGTTTCTCCACACAGGACCCCTGTTGCGGAGCCAGCAGACCCCCTTCTGCCCACAACTGACCACGCTCAGCCTGAGAGCTCCGCGGCGCCTTCGGCTTGGTGACACCTCTGACTATCGCAGTGCTGGGGGAGCAAGCTGTGTGTAGGGGATGTTACCAAGCCTGCTAGGAGTGCAGGGGAGTGGACCTTGCGCTCTGTGCTACGAGGTACGCCTGAGGCCTCTTGACAGAAAGCCGGACTTGTGCCGGGAGGGAGCATGCTCCAGCATCATCCGCAGAGCCATAAGTGTTCCTTTCACTGCATGATCGAGAGGAAGCAAAGGGCATGCCCTTGTTTCCAGAGATCCCAGTTCAGCCGGAGGCGTGCCCTGCAGCCATGGGTGGGAACAGAGCTGGGAGCTGCAGCACCATGGCTTGCCGGGGACCAAGCGCAGAGCAAGAGGAGGACGGTCCTACACAGCTTCAGAGGCAGGCCCTTCTGCAGCTCCCGCAGGGGGGGCGTGCCTAGGTGAGGGCATGTGTAGGGGTCTGCACACGAGCAAGTTGACTTTGAAGGCTTAGTCGTGTACCTTTAAGACAGCCACAAAAACGTCAAGCATGTGAACAGCATGTGAAAACCCGGAACATAAAACCGCAGCATACCGGCACATGCAGCAACAGCAAATAGCAAGGAAGAAAAAGAAGACAGAAAGCCTACCAGCATGTGACACATGTACTATCTAAGATATATAAGCAATACTTAAAAACAAGGAAGAGCCATTTTGCCTGAACCCAGCCACGCAGATAGGGAGTTTTGGAGTCCCTACCGACTTGCGTCACCACAGGCATGCATGCTCAAGCACCTGCAAGTCCTTCCTGCCTCCAGGAGGTGGAGAGGTGGCCAGTGGCTGGCAGGCCTGGTCCTCTTGCAAGGTGGAGATGCTGGGGATGAGCAAGCACGTTGGCTGCAGCCACAGGCCATCCACATGCCTGAAAGGCTCTCTCTCCCCTCTTGCTTGTCACCTCGTCCAGCTTCAGGTTCGCTAGTGAGTTGCGCACACACACAGGGCTCCCAGCAGCAGCTGGCCAGAGACACTGTGGCTTTCCAAGCGCTGGCTGCCTGTGGCGTGTCTTGCCGTCGGCCTTTGCTAGCAGCCAGGCCTGGGGACCCACCGCGCAGCAGGTGCAGAGTGGTCCCACACAGGAAGGGCTTTGGGGTGGCTCTCCAAAAGAGGCCAGCGGGTTCTGTGGTGATCAGGCACAGGGCTCAGGCAAGCGAAGCAGCCAGCACTTTGCTTCTGTGTGACAGTCTCCTCGATCCCCCCTGCTCTCCAATTGCCATCCTTATACGTGCCCCTCACCTTCCCTGGCTCCTCCCTTTCTCAGCCCTGCTCTCCTCCCAGAAACGGGGCCAACCCCGCTTCTTTTGCCCCGCCATGCTCCCAGGTTTGCCCCATCTGTCAACACACGCGGTCTTTGGGTGCTCTTAGCTAGGTCACCTCGGACTTGCGTGCCATTACTGGACGGGCTTGCCTGGCTACTGCTGTCCCTGCCAGAGTCCTCTCCTCCAAGTCACCCCAAGCTCTTCCTTCAAGCAGCTGTGAAGCGTGGCCACCTCTGACGGCATTCCCCGCTAGCCACCTGCCAAACATGGTGCTGGAAGAGCAGAGTTTCCCCAGCACACAAGTTGTCTTCTCCAAGGCCGCCTTCTGCCTGCTCTCAGCAGACCCATGGGAGCCGGCAGCAGGTCCCTTTTCAAAACACAAAGCAGCCTTGAGCCCGCTTGCTTGGAGGCCCGGTTCTGGGGCCTAGGAAGCCGGGCTGCGCCTCAAGCGCCTTGAGAGCAGCTCTTCCGCTTTCAGGCAGAGCCTGCGTGGTCCTCCTCCTCGGGACCCGGTTGCTCCCTCCGCTCTGTGCCTTACGCCTCGCCACACAAGCCAGGATGGCAGCAGGGAGCTGCCGCACCTCTCACAAGCTTTGGGGCTGCCATCCTTCAAGCCACTGCCCTCTACCCTCCAGGGACCTAGCCCTGCTGCGCAACCGTAATGCACGTGCCTGGCTCCTGCTTTTCTCCTGCACTCCAGCAGGTGAGCAAGGCTCCGCCAGACAGCGGCAGAAGGCAGACGCACGAGACAAGGCTGATGCAGGATTTACCAAAGCCATGGACAACAATGGCACGCACGGCTGAGAGCAGGAGCATCCTTCTCTCTCGAGAATTTCACCTTGCTTGTCCTTGCCACAAGTGCCCTGCTCGGTGTGCCCCCAGAACCGCAATCGAGCTCATAGGCAGCAAGGACACGAAGCCTGCCAGAGGGCGTTGCTGTGGCTGACATAGCCAGCCAGGACTGTGCTGCGCCTGCGTTTCACTGTGCTTTGTGCAGCAAGGTTGACAGTGCTGGGCTACGCGTGGCTTATTTGGCTTGCCCAGCACTGTTGCCGGCCGCAGCCGTAAGAGAGATTGGCTCTTGGACACCCAGGCACGCGCGTGCTGCCTGTAGTAGCCCCGCTCTCTGGTGTCTCTTTATTGGGAAGGAGACGGTGGCACAGGGCTGCAGAGAGCAGGGCGGCAGGGAACTTCGCAAAGAGGCTGCGAGGCCATGCTCGCTTTTGTCCTGTGAGCTGTTAACAGGCAGAGCTGGGAGCCAGGCGCCGCTGCCTGCCACGGGGCCTGCCCACCCTGATGGCGCAGCGCAAGCAGGGCATTGCACGGGGCTCTGTCGGGGTGTGCGATCCCAGCTTCTGCCTCCACTCCTGCTTGGAACCCCTCCTATTGCCTCCCCTCCCCCCCCACCCCCACCCCCCCGACACCACCACGCCCAGCACCCGGAACCGGGCACTCTGTGACATCAGCCCCACGTCCAAGGGAACCCCAGGCAACGGGAATCCTGCGGGCAGTACGACGGCGGCCGTACTGGTGGCGACAAGCCCTCGTCCTTGCAACTGCCACATGTCGCTGGCAGCGATGGATTTTCTGCATGTCCTCATTGTCCTGCTGGCCGTGTGCTGTCCTGTGCACGGCACGTGGGACAGCTGTGGGTAAGTGGCCCCAGGCTCTGGGAGGGAGCTTGGGCAACCCTTGTGGGCTTCACTGGAGGGGGCCTGCTTGTCCCCCATGGCCACCCCACAGGTTCTTGAAGGCCGTCTGGGAGGCTCAGCTCCTTGCCAGCTCCCGGGCTGCCGGCACAACTGGTCCACGGGCTGAAGCAGAAAGCGGGGCGAGGGGAGCGGGCGCACGCCCCACGGGTTTCCTCGGCCCTTCTGGCCATGCCGTGTGGGGAGGGAAGACAGCTGGCCTTCAGCCGCAACGGCGCAAGCCATCCAGCAGCACAGTAAGGAGTTTCTGGTTACAGAGGGAGCTGCGGCCTTCGGCCCATGGCTTTGCACTACGGCATGTCGCGCGTCGTGGGTGGCACAGATGCCCAGCCAGGGGCCTGGCCCTGGATCGTCAGCATCCAGGCTCTCTTGGAAGGAGGCACGGCGCACATCTGTGGGGGCTCCCTCATCAGCCCACAGTGGGTCCTCACAGCAGCCCACTGCTTCATCGAGGTCAGGTAAGGAGGACCAGGGGTCGGGGCTAGCCCCACAACACTAGCAGGTGCCCTGAGCGCAGGAGCACGTGCTACTGCCATCCCGTTGCCCTGCAGTATACGCCCAGTGCCTGGGCACTCCGGAGCCCCGCCGAGAGGCTTGCTCAGGAGAAGGCTGGGCTCGCGTGCCACTGCTTGCCAGCAGCCTCCAGCTGGACACTGCTTGAGCCCAAGGCACGCCAGGGCAGTCGCAGCCTCCCTAGCGCTGCTTGCCTCTCTCCCTTGCCAAGCAGAAGGCAGGGCAAGTGCCAGGCTGCTGCAGCATGTGGCTGCGCTCCCTCTGAGCCCTCTCTCCATCTGCCTTGCAGGTACATCACCGCCTTGCGTGTGGTGCTCGGTGTCACCCAGCTGACTCAGCTGGGCCCTGAGGCTCAGGTGCGCAACGTCAGGCAGCTGCTGGTTCACCAGCACTACCGGAATGTCACGCAGAGGAACGACATTGCCTTGCTGGAACTGGACCAGCCTGTCCAGTGCAACAGCTACGTACAGCTTGCCTGTGTGCCTGACGCCTCGCTGAGAGTCTCAGAGCTGACAGCCTGCTACGTCAGTGGCTGGGGTGCCAGGAATGCAAGAGGTGAGTTGCCAAAACCTAGTGGCGGCGCGAGTGCAAGCTTGGCCAGCTTGGGGAGGCAGGTTGCGCTTCCTGATGGCAGAGGCGAAAGCCAGAGTCAGGCTGTGGGGACGTATGCCTCTTAAGGAGATGGGCCTGAGCCATTCCCCCAGAGCAAGGCAGAAAGGAAAGAGCGGTCCAACGCCTCTCTGCATGCAAAGCCAAGCCCCGGGATAAGCCTTCAGCCCGCCAGACAGGGGGAGGAGAACTGGCAGTGAGCTGCTGGGTGTTCATTCCTTTCTGTGCTCTTCACAGCTGGAGCATCGGCATACGCGCTGCAGGAGGCCCAGGTCCACCTCATCGATGCCAGGGTCTGTAACAGCAGCGGGTGGTACAGAGGGGCCATCCACACCCACAACATCTGTGCTGGCTACCCGCAGGGCGGCATCGACACCTGCCAGGTAGGAGTGTGCTACAAGCCAAGCCCCGGCAGCACAGGCAGCCCCGCCACAACCGCCCAAACGTGTGCCGTCACTCACGGCCTTTTGCTGGCCACTCACACTCCCATGGCTGGGTCCCCACCGATGAGGGCCTTCCCCCGCCCTTCCCCACGGGAAGGCCCTTGCCCAGGGCCTGCCCGCCTTGTCCCAGAGGCATGACACTCTGCCTGGAAGGCCCACCCGGTGCCCTTGGCAGCCCAGAGCTCCACCATCCCAAGCCTGACACAGCCGTCTGCCTACACCTGCAGCATCACCGTGCCGCAGCGAGAGCGAGCCCTGCCTTGCAAGCCCACCGCCCCCTGCCAGGCAAGCTTCTACAGAGCTTGCCTGGCCACTCCATACAGCTCTGGCAGGTGCTGTGAGAGAGAAGGAGCCCGCCACCGGGCTGACGCTGGCCACCCAGCAACCCCTTCATCCTCTCTCCTGCGCTGCAGGGGGACAGCGGTGGGCCTCTCGTGTGCCAAGACAAGCGCGCGGACTACTTCTGGCTTGTTGGTGTGACCAGCTGGGGGACGGGCTGTGCGAGAGCAAGGAAGCCCGGCGTCTACACCTCCACCCAGCACTTCTACGACTGGATCCTGGCGCAGATGGGCCTGCGCCTAGCAGTAACGACTACTGCAAGGCCACAGCCGGTCTTCACCTACACCCCCGTCCAGAGGCCAAGGCCAAGGCCAAGGCCAACAGAAGCGGGCAGGTTTACACCCTGCCCGTTTCCAGTCCAGAAGCTGCTGGACTTCTTTACTCGGCTGCAGGAGCTCCTGCAGTACCTAAGGGGGAAACAGCTTGGAGCAGCACGATGAAGAGGGTCCAGGGCAGGCTGCAGCGCACCACCACCGCTTCCCGCTGGGGCAATGCCTGCTGAAGCAAAGGCAACCTCCGTGTCAAAGGCCTGCTCTGTCCTGCCCGCGCTCCTCGCAAGGGCAGAATGAAGCTGGCTGACTTCTCGCAATAAAGTGTTTCTGTCTGCACGGCTAACCACGCGCCAGTCCACTTCAGTCTCCTGTGCAAGGCAAGGACTTCCGCGCCCGGCACCTGCCGAAGGAGGCGGGCTGCCACGTCGGGCACAAAGGGTCACTGCAAAGGGCTGAAGCTCTGCCCGCTCTGAGAGAAGCATGAGGACAGAGTGGAAGAAGGGAAGGCAGGTCATCGCAGGGCTCGGGGCCTTGGGGGTGGCACCTGGAAGCAGAGAATGCCTTAGGCTGGCTCCTGGTGGGAACCCCGGGTGCTTCTGGACGAGGCGCAAGCAAACTTGAAAGTGGACTCTCACGGCCAGCTGGGGGTCAGGGCAGATCCACGAGCTTGGGCCTTTGCTTATGCCGCGGAGTTCCTGGGCTTCCCCAGGCTGCTCTGCTTTCACAGCTGCGCCATGTTGCCAAGCCCAAGCCTACAGCTGCCGTGGCTGGAGGGAGCGCCAGTAGCTTTGAGCGGGGAGCAAAGCAGCTGCTGCTGCTTGGCTGTCCCCCGCTCCCTGGTCACCTACTGGCTGTAGTATCGGGGCTCCCGTATGACTGCCTGCAGGCTCTGCCTGGTCCTGTGCCAGGCTCTTCTTCAGGTTTGTGGCTGCACTGGTGACCTTGGCCCTGCTGCTTCCCACAGCATGCCCTCTGGCCGCTCCATCCCCTTGGGTTTCTCCACACAGGACCCCTGTTGCGGAGCCAGCAGACCCCCTTCTGCCCACAACTGACCACGCTCAGCCTGAGAGCTCCGCGGCGCCTTCGGCTTGGTGACACCTCTGACTATCGCAGTGCTGGGGGAGCAAGCTGTGTGTAGGGGATGTTACCAAGCCTGCTAGGAGTGCAGGGGAGTGGACCTTGCGCTCTGTGCTATGAGGTACGCCTGAGGCCTCTTGACAGAAAGCCGGACTTGTGCCGGGAGGGAGCATGCTCCAGCATCATCCGCAGAGCCATAAGTGTTCCTTTCACTGCATGATCGAGAGGAAGCAAAGGGCATGCCCTTGTTTCCAGAGATCCCAGTTCAGCCGGAGGCGTGCCCTGCAGCCATGGGTGGGAACAGAGCTGGGAGCTGCAGCACCATGGCTTGCCGGGGACCAAGCGCAGAGCAAGAGGAGGACGGTCCTACACAGCTTCAGAGGCAGGCCCTTCTGCAGCTCCCGCAGGGGGGGCGTGCCTAGGTGAGGGCATGTGTAGGGGTCTGCACACGAGCAAGTTGACTTTGAAGGCTTAGTCGTGTACCTTTAAGACAGCCACAAAAACGTCAAGCATGTGAACAGCATGTGAAAACCCGGAACATAAAACCGCAGCATACCGGCACATGCAGCAACAGCAAATAGCAAGGAAGAAAAAGAAGACAGAAAGCCTACCAGCATGTGACACATGTACTATCTAAGATATATAAGCAATACTTAAAAACAAGGAAGAGCCATTTTGCCTGAACCCAGCCACGCAGATAGGGAGTTTTGGAGTCCCTACCGACTTGCGTCACCACAGGCATGCATGCTCAAGCACCTGCAAGTCCTTCCTGCCTCCAGGAGGTGGAGAGGTGGCCAGTGGCTGGCAGGCCTGGTCCTCTTGCAAGGTGGAGATGCTGGGGATGAGCAAGCACGTTGGCTGCAGCCACAGGCCATCCACATGCCTGAAAGGCTCTCTCTCCCCTCTTGCTTGTCACCTCGTCCAGCTTCAGGTTCGCTAGTGAGTTGCGCACACACACAGGGCTCCCAGCAGCAGCTGGCCAGAGACACTGTGGCTTTCCAAGCGCTGGCTGCCTGTGGCGTGTCTTGCCGTCGGCCTTTGCTAGCAGCCAGGCCTGGGGACCCACCGCGCAGCAGGTGCAGAGTGGTCCCACACAGGAAGGGCTTTGGGGTGGCTCTCCAAAAGAGGCCAGCGGGTTCTGTGGTGATCAGGCACAGGGCTCAGGCAAGCGAAGCAGCCAGCACTTTGCTTCTGTGTGACAGTCTCCTCGATCCCCCCTGCTCTCCAATTGCCATCCTTATACGTGCCCCTCACCTTCCCTGGCTCCTCCCTTTCTCAGCCCTGCTCTCCTCCCAGAAACGGGGCCAACCCCGCTTCTTTTGCCCCGCCATGCTCCCAGGTTTGCCCCATCTGTCAACACACGCGGTCTTTGGGTGCTCTTAGCTAGGTCACCTCGGACTTGCGTGCCATTACTGGACGGGCTTGCCTGGCTACTGCTGTCCCTGCCAGAGTCCTCTCCTCCAAGTCACCCCAAGCTCTTCCTTCAAGCAGCTGTGAAGCGTGGCCACCTCTGACGGCATTCCCCGCTAGCCACCTGCCAAACATGGTGCTGGAAGAGCAGAGTTTCCCCAGCACACAAGTTGTCTTCTCCAAGGCCGCCTTCTGCCTGCTCTCAGCAGACCCATGGGAGCCGGCAGCAGGTCCCTTTTCAAAACACAAAGCAGCCTTGAGCCCGCTTGCTTGGAGGCCCGGTTCTGGGGCCTAGGAAGCCGGGCTGCGCCTCAAGCGCCTTGAGAGCAGCTCTTCCGCTTTCAGGCAGAGCCTGCGTGGTCCTCCTCCTCGGGACCCGGTTGCTCCCTCCGCTCTGTGCCTTACGCCTCGCCACACAAGCCAGGATGGCAGCAGGGAGCTGCCGCACCTCTCACAAGCTTTGGGGCTGCCATCCTTCAAGCCACTGCCCTCTACCCTCCAGGGACCTAGCCCTGCTGCGCAACCGTAATGCACGTGCCTGGCTCCTGCTTTTCTCCTGCACTCCAGCAGGTGAGCAAGGCTCCGCCAGACAGCGGCAGAAGGCAGACGCACGAGACAAGGCTGATGCAGGATTTACCAAAGCCATGGACAACAATGGCACGTACGGCTGAGAGCAGGAGCATCCTTCTCTCTCGAGAATTTCACCTTGCTTGTCCTTGCCACAAGTGCCCTGCTCGGTGTGCCCCCAGAACCGCAATCGAGCTCATAGGCAGCAAGGACACGAAGCCTGCCAGAGGGCGTTGCTGTGGCTGACATAGCCAGCCAGGACTGTGCTGCGCCTGCGTTTCACTGTGCTTTGTGCAGCAAGGTTGACAGTGCTGGGCTACACGTGGCTTATTTGGCTTGCCCAGCACTGTTGCCGGCCGCAGCCGTAAGAGAGATTGGCTCTTGGACACCCAGGCACGCGCGTGCTGCCTGTAGTAGCCCCGCTCTCTGGTGTCTCTTTATTGGGAAGGAGACGGTGGCACAGGGCTGCAGAGAGCAGGGCGGCAGGGAACTTCGCAAAGAGGCTGCGAGGCCATGCTCGCTTTTGTCCTGTGAGCTGTTAACAGGCAGAGCTGGGAGCCAGGCGCCGCTGCCTGCCACGGGGCCTGCCCACCCTGATGGCGCAGCGCAAGCAGGGCATTGCACGGGGCTCTGTCGGGGTGTGCGATCCCAGCTTCTGCCTCCACTCCTGCTTGGAACCCCTCCTATTGCCTCCCCTCCCCCCCCACCCCCACCCCCCCGACACCACCACGCCCAGCACCCGGAACCGGGCACTCTGTGACATCAGCCCCACGTCCAAGGGAACCCCAGGCAACGGGAATCCTGCGGGCAGTACGACGGCGGCCGTACTGGTGGCGACAAGCCCTCGTCCTTGCAACTGCCACATGTCGCTGGCAGCGATGGATTTTCTGCATGTCCTCATTGTCCTGCTGGCCGTGTGCTGTCCTGTGCACGGCACGTGGGACAGCTGTGGGTAAGTGGCCCCAGGCTCTGGGAGGGAGCTTGGGCAACCCTTGTGGGCTTCACTGGAGGGGGCCTGCTTGTCCCCCATGGCCACCCCACAGGTTCTTGAAGGCCGTCTGGGAGGCTCAGCTCCTTGCCAGCTCCCGGGCTGCCGGCACAACTGGTCCACGGGCTGAAGCAGAAAGCGGGGCGAGGGGAGCGGGCGCACGCCCCACGGGTTTCCTCGGCCCTTCTGGCCATGCCGTGTGGGGAGGGAAGACAGCTGGCCTTCAGCCGCAACGGCGCAAGCCATCCAGCAGCACAGTAAGGAGTTTCTGGTTACAGAGGGAGCTGCGGCCTTCGGCCCATGGCTTTGCACTACGGCATGTCGCGCGTCGTGGGTGGCACAGATGCCCAGCCAGGGGCCTGGCCCTGGATCGTCAGCATCCAGGCTCTCTTGGAAGGAGGCACGGCGCACATCTGCGGGGGCTCCCTCATCAGCCCACAGTGGGTCCTCACAGCAGCCCACTGCTTCATCGAGGTCAGGTAAGGAGGACCAGGGGTCGGGGCTAGCCCCACAACACTAGCAGGTGCCCTGAGCGCAGGAGCACGTGCTACTGCCATCCCGTTGCCCTGCAGTATACGCCCAGTGCCTGGGCACTCCGGAGCCCCGCCGAGAGGCTTGCTCAGGAGAAGGCTGGGCTCGCGTGCCACTGCTTGCCAGCAGCCTCCAGCTGGACACTGCTTGAGCCCAAGGCACGCCAGGGCAGTCGCAGCCTCCCTAGCGCTGCTTGCCTCTCTCCCTTGCCAAGCAGAAGGCAGGGCAAGTGCCAGGCTGCTGCAGCATGTGGCTGCGCTCCCTCTGAGCCCTCTCTCCATCTGCCTTGCAGGTACATCACCGCCTTGCGTGTGGTGCTCGGTGTCACCCAGCTGACTCAGCTGGGCCCTGAGGCTCAGGTGCGCAACGTCAGGCAGCTGCTGGTTCACCAGCACTACAGGAATGTCACGCAGAGGAACGACATTGCCTTGCTGGAACTGGACCAGCCTGTCCAGTGCAACAGCTACGTACAGCTTGCCTGTGTGCCTGACGCCTCGCTGAGAGTCTCAGAGCTGACAGCCTGCTACGTCAGTGGCTGGGGTGCCAGGAATGCAAGAGGTGAGTTGCCAAAACCTAGTGGCGGCGCGAGTGCAAGCTTGGCCAGCTTGGGGAGGCAGGTTGCACTTCCTGATGGCAGAGGCGAAAGCCAGAGTCAGGCTGTGGGGACGTATGCCTCTTAAGGAGATGGGCCTGAGCCATTCCCCCAGAGCAAGGCAGAAAGGAAAGAGCGGTCCAACGCCTCTCCGCATGCAAAGCCAAGCCCCGGGATAAGCCTTCAGCCCGCCAGACAGGGGGAGGAGAACTGGCAGTGAGCTGCTGGGTGTTCATTCCTTTCTGTGCTCTTCACAGCTGGAGCATCGGCATACGCGCTGCAGGAGGCCCAGGTCCACCTCATCGATGCCAGGGTCTGTAACAGCAGCGGGTGGTACAGAGGGGCCATCCACACCCACAACATCTGTGCTGGCTACCCGCAGGGCGGCATCGACACCTGCCAGGTAGGAGTGTGCTACAAGCCAAGCCCCGGCAGCACAGGCAGCCCCGCCACAACCGCCCAAACGTGTGCCGTCACTCACGGCCTTTTGCTGGCCACTCACACTCCCATGGCTGGGTCCCCACCGATGAGGGCCTTCCCCCGCCCTTCCCCACGGGAAGGCCCTTGCCCAGGGCCTGCCCGCCTTGTCCCAGAGGCATGACACTCTGCCTGGAAGGCCCACCCGGTGCCCTTGGCAGCCCAGAGCTCCACCATCCCAAGCCTGACACAGCCGTCTGCCTACACCTGCAGCATCACCGTGCCGCAGCGAGAGCGAGCCCTGCCTTGCAAGCCCACCGCCCCCTGCCAGGCAAGCTTCTACAGAGCTTGCCTGGCCACTCCATACAGCTCTGGCAGGTGCTGTGAGAGAGAAGGAGCCCGCCACCGGGCTGACGCTGGCCACCCAGCAACCCCTTCATCCTCTCTCCTGCGCTGCAGGGGGACAGCGGTGGGCCTCTCGTGTGCCAAGACAAGCGCGCGGACTACTTCTGGCTTGTTGGTGTGACCAGCTGGGGGACGGGCTGTGCGAGAGCAAGGAAGCCCGGCGTCTACACCTCCACCCAGCACTTCTACGACTGGATCCTGGCGCAGATGGGCCTGCGCCTAGCAGTAACGACTACTGCAAGGCCACAGCCGGTCTTCACCTACACCCCCGTCCAGAGGCCAAGGCCAAGGCCAAGGCCAACAGAAGCGGGCAGGTTTACACCCTGCCCGTTTCCAGTCCAGAAGCTGCTGGACTTCTTTACTCGGCTGCAGGAGCTCCTGCAGTACCTAAGGGGGAAACAGCTTGGAGCAGCACGATGAAGAGGGTCCAGGGCAGGCTGCAGCGCACCACCACCGCTTCCCGCTGGGGCAATGCCTGCTGAAGCAAAGGCAACCTCCGTGTCAAAGGCCTGCTCTGTCCTGCCCGCGCTCCTCGCAAGGGCAGAATGAAGCTGGCTGACTTCTCGCAATAAAGTGTTTCTGTCTGCACGGCTAACCACGCGCCAGTCCACTTCAGTCTCCTGTGCAAGGCAAGGACTTCCGCGCCCGGCACCTGCCGAAGGAGGCGGGCTGCCACGTCGGGCACAAAGGGTCACTGCAAAGGGCTGAAGCTCTGCCCGCTCTGAGAGAAGCATGAGGACAGAGTGGAAGAAGGGAAGGCAGGTCATCGCAGGGCTCGGGGCCTTGGGGGTGGCACCTGGAAGCAGAGAATGCCTTAGGCCGGCTCCTGGTGGGAACCCCGGGTGCTTCTGGACGAGGCGCAAGCAAACTTGAAAGTGGACTCTCACGGCCAGCTGGGGGTCAGGGCAGATCCACGAGCTTGGGCCTTTGCTTATGCCGCAGAGTTCCTGGGCTTCCCCAGGCTGCTCTGCTTTCACAGCTGCGCCATGTTGCCAAGCCCAAGCCTACAGCTGCCGTGGCTGGAGGGAGCGCCAGTAGCTTTGAGCGGGGAGCAAAGCAGCTGCTGCTGCTTGGCTGTCCCCCGCTCCCTGGTCACCTACTGGCTGTAGTATCGGGGCTCCCGTATGACTGCCTGCAGGCTCTGCCTGGTCCTGTGCCAGGCTCTTCTTCAGGTTTGTGGCTGCACTGGTGACCTTGGCCCTGCTGCTTCCCACAGCATGCCCTCTGGCCGCTCCATCCCCTTGGGTTTCTCCACACAGGACCCCTGTTGCGGAGCCAGCAGACCCCCTTCTGCCCACAACTGACCACGCTCAGCCTGAGAGCTCCGCGGCGCCTTCGGCTTGGTGACACCTCTGACTATCGCAGTGCTGGGGGAGCAAGCTGTGTGTAGGGGATGTTACCAAGCCTGCTAGGAGTGCAGGGGAGTGGACCTTGCGCTCTGTGCTACGAGGTACGCCTGAGGCCTCTTGACAGAAAGCCGGACTTGTGCCGGGAGGGAGCATGCTCCAGCATCATCCGCAGAGCCATAAGTGTTCCTTTCACTGCATGATCGAGAGGAAGCAAAGGGCATGCCCTTGTTTCCAGAGATCCCAGTTCAGCCGGAGGCGTGCCCTGCAGCCATGGGTGGGAACAGAGCTGGGAGCTGCAGCACCATGGCTTGCCGGGGACCAAGCGCAGAGCAAGAGGAGGACGGTCCTACACAGCTTCAGAGGCAGGCCCTTCTGCAGCTCCCGCAGGGGGGGCGTGCCTAGGTGAGGGCATGTGTAGGGGTCTGCACACGAGCAAGTTGACTTTGAAGGCTTAGTCGTGTACCTTTAAGACAGCCACAAAAACGTCAAGCATGTGAACAGCATGTGAAAACCCGGAACATAAAACCGCAGCATACCGGCACATGCAGCAACAGCAAATAGCAAGGAAGAAAAAGAAGACAGAAAGCCTACCAGCATGTGACACATGTACTATCTAAGATATATAAGCAATACTTAAAAACAAGGAAGAGCCATTTTGCCTGAACCCAGCCACGCAGATAGGGAGTTTTGGAGTCCCTACCGACTTGCGTCACCACAGGCATGCATGCTCAAGCACCTGCAAGTCCTTCCTGCCTCCAGGAGGTGGAGAGGTGGCCAGTGGCTGGCAGGCCTGGTCCTCTTGCAAGGTGGAGATGCTGGGGATGAGCAAGCACGTTGGCTGCAGCCACAGGCCATCCACATGCCTGAAAGGCTCTCTCTCCCCTCTTGCTTGTCACCTCGTCCAGCTTCAGGTTCGCTAGTGAGTTGCGCACACACACAGGGCTCCCAGCAGCAGCTGGCCAGAGACACTGTGGCTTTCCAAGCGCTGGCTGCCTGTGGCGTGTCTTGCCGTCGGCCTTTGCTAGCAGCCAGGCCTGGGGACCCACCGCGCAGCAGGTGCAGAGTGGTCCCACACAGGAAGGGCTTTGGGGTGGCTCTCCAAAAGAGGCCAGCGGGTTCTGTGGTGATCAGGCACAGGGCTCAGGCAAGCGAAGCAGCCAGCACTTTGCTTCTGTGTGACAGTCTCCTCGATCCCCCCTGCTCTCCAATTGCCATCCTTATACGTGCCCCTCACCTTCCCTGGCTCCTCCCTTTCTCAGCCCTGCTCTCCTCCCAGAAACGGGGCCAACCCCGCTTCTTTTGCCCCGCCATGCTCCCAGGTTTGCCCCATCTGTCAACACACGCGGTCTTTGGGTGCTCTTAGCTAGGTCACCTCGGACTTGCGTGCCATTACTGGACGGGCTTGCCTGGCTACTGCTGTCCCTGCCAGAGTCCTCTCCTCCAAGTCACCCCAAGCTCTTCCTTCAAGCAGCTGTGAAGCGTGGCCACCTCTGACGGCATTCCCCGCTAGCCACCTGCCAAACATGGTGCTGGAAGAGCAGAGTTTCCCCAGCACACAAGTTGTCTTCTCCAAGGCCGCCTTCTGCCTGCTCTCAGCAGACCCATGGGAGCCGGCAGCAGGTCCCTTTTCAAAACACAAAGCAGCCTTGAGCCCGCTTGCTTGGAGGCCCGGTTCTGGGGCCTAGGAAGCCGGGCTGCGCCTCAAGCGCCTTGAGAGCAGCTCTTCCGCTTTCAGGCAGAGCCTGCGTGGTCCTCCTCCTCGGGAC
Organism: Falco cherrug; assembly: GCF_023634085.1. Taxonomy (NCBI): domain Eukaryota; kingdom Metazoa; phylum Chordata; class Aves; order Falconiformes; family Falconidae; genus Falco; species Falco cherrug. Next base: position 77,620,507 of record NC_073701.1, on the reverse strand, counting down.
CCGGTTGCTCCCTCCGCTCTGTGCCTTACGCCTCGCCACACAAGCCAGGATGGCAGCAGGGAGCTGCCGCACCTCTCACAAGCTTTGGGGCTGCCATCCTTCAAGCCACTGCCCTCTACCCTCCAGGGACCTAGCCCTGCTGCGCAACCGTAATGCACGTGCCTGGCTCCTGCTTTTCTCCTGCACTCCAGCAGGTGAGCAAGGCTCCGCCAGACAGCGGCAGAAGGCAGACGCACGAGACAAGGCTGATGCAGGATTTACCAAAGCCATGGACAACAATGGCACGTACGGCTGAGAGCAGGAGCATCCTTCTCTCTCGAGAATTTCACCTTGCTTGTCCTTGCCACAAGTGCCCTGCTCGGTGTGCCCCCAGAACCGCAATCGAGCTCATAGGCAGCAAGGACACGAAGCCTGCCAGAGGGCGTTGCTGTGGCTGACATAGCCAGCCAGGACTGTGCTGCGCCTGTGTTTCACTGTGCTTTGTGCAGCAAGGTTGACAGTGCTGGGCTACGCGTGGCTTATTTGGCTTGCCCAGCACTGTTGCCGGCCGCAGCCGTAAGAGAGATTGGCTCTTGGACACCCAGGCACGCGCGTGCTGCCTGTAGTAGCCCCGCTCTCTGGTGTCTCTTTATTGGGAAGGAGACGGTGGCACAGGGCTGCAGAGAGCAGGGCGGCAGGGAACTTCGCAAAGAGGCTGCGAGGCCATGCTCGCTTTTGTCCTGTGAGCTGTTAACAGGCAGAGCTGGGAGCCAGGCGCCGCTGCCTGCCACGGGGCCTGCCCACCCTGATGGCGCAGCGCAAGCAGGGCATTGCACGGGGCTCTGTCGGGGTGTGCGATCCCAGCTTCTGCCTCCACTCCTGCTTGGAACCCCTCCTATTGCCTCCCCTCCCCCCCCACCCCCACCCCCCCGACACCACCACGCCCAGCACCCGGAACCGGGCACTCTGTGACATCAGCCCCACGTCCAAGGGAACCCCAGGCAACGGGAATCCTGCGGGCAGTACGACGGCGGCCGTACTGGTGGCGACAAGCCCTCGTCCTTGCAACTGCCACATGTCGCTGGCAGCGATGGATTTTCTGCATGTCCTCATTGTCCTGCTGGCCGTGTGCTGTCCTGTGCACGGCACGTGGGACAGCTGTGGGTAAGTGGCCCCAGGCTCTGGGAGGGAGCTTGGGCAACCCTTGTGGGCTTCACTGGAGGGGGCCTGCTTGTCCCCCATGGCCACCCCACAGGTTCTTGAAGGCCGTCTGGGAGGCTCAGCTCCTTGCCAGCTCCCGGGCTGCCGGCACAACTGGTCCACGGGCTGAAGCAGAAAGCGGGGCGAGGGGAGCGGGCGCACGCCCCACGGGTTTCCTCGGCCCTTCTGGCCATGCCGTGTGGGGAGGGAAGACAGCTGGCCTTCAGCCGCAACGGCGCAAGCCATCCAGCAGCACAGTAAGGAGTTTCTGGTTACAGAGGGAGCTGCGGCCTTCGGCCCATGGCTTTGCACTACGGCATGTCGCGCGTCGTGGGTGGCACAGATGCCCAGCCAGGGGCCTGGCCCTGGATCGTCAGCATCCAGGCTCTCTTGGAAGGAGGCACGGCGCACATCTGTGGGGGCTCCCTCATCAGCCCACAGTGGGTCCTCACAGCAGCCCACTGCTTCATCGAGGTCAGGTAAGGAGGACCAGGGGTCGGGGCTAGCCCCACAACACTAGCAGGTGCCCTGAGCGCAGGAGCACGTGCTACTGCCATCCCGTTGCCCTGCAGTATACGCCCAGTGCCTGGGCACTCCGGAGCCCCGCCGAGAGGCTTGCTCAGGAGAAGGCTGGGCTCGCGTGCCACTGCTTGCCAGCAGCCTCCAGCTGGACACTGCTTGAGCCCAAGGCACGCCAGGGCAGTCGCAGCCTCCCTAGCGCTGCTTGCCTCTCTCCCTTGCCAAGCAGAAGGCAGGGCAAGTGCCAGGCTGCTGCAGCATGTGGCTGCGCTCCCTCTGAGCCCTCTCTCCATCTGCCTTGCAGGTACATCACCGCCTTGCGTGTGGTGCTCGGTGTCACCCAGCTGACTCAGCTGGGCCCTGAGGCTCAGGTGCGCAACGTCAGGCAGCTGCTGGTTCACCAGCACTACCGGAATGTCACGCAGAGGAACGACATTGCCTTGCTGGAACTGGACCAGCCTGTCCAGTGCAACAGCTACGTACAGCTTGCCTGTGTGCCTGACGCCTCGCTGAGAGTCTCAGAGCTGACAGCCTGCTACGTCAGTGGCTGGGGTGCCAGGAATGCAAGAGGTGAGTTGCCAAAACCTAGTGGCGGCGCGAGTGCAAGCTTGGCCAGCTTGGGGAGGCAGGTTGCGCTTCCTGATGGCAGAGGCGAAAGCCAGAGTCAGGCTGTGGGGACGTATGCCTCTTAAGGAGATGGGCCTGAGCCATTCCCCCAGAGCAAGGCAGAAAGGAAAGAGCGGTCCAACGCCTCTCCGCATGCAAAGCCAAGCCCCGGGATAAGCCTTCAGCCCGCCAGACAGGGGGAGGAGAACTGGCAGTGAGCTGCTGGGTGTTCATTCCTTTCTGTGCTCTTCACAGCTGGAGCATCGGCATACGCGCTGCAGGAGGCCCAGGTCCACCTCATCGATGCCAGGGTCTGTAACAGCAGCGGGTGGTACAGAGGGGCCATCCACACCCACAACATCTGTGCTGGCTACCCGCAGGGCGGCATCGACACCTGCCAGGTAGGAGTGTGCTACAAGCCAAGCCCCGGCAGCACAGGCAGCCCCGCCACAACCGCCCAAACGTGTGCCGTCACTCACGGCCTTTTGCTGGCCACTCACACTCCCATGGCTGGGTCCCCACCGATGAGGGCCTTCCCCCGCCCTTCCCCACGGGAAGGCCCTTGCCCAGGGCCTGCCCGCCTTGTCCCAGAGGCATGACACTCTGCCTGGAAGGCCCACCCGGTGCCCTTGGCAGCCCAGAGCTCCACCATCCCAAGCCTGACACAGCCGTCTGCCTACACCTGCAGCATCACCGTGCCGCAGCGAGAGCGAGCCCTGCCTTGCAAGCCCACCGCCCCCTGCCAGGCAAGCTTCTACAGAGCTTGCCTGGCCACTCCATACAGCTCTGGCAGGTGCTGTGAGAGAGAAGGAGCCCGCCACCGGGCTGACGCTGGCCACCCAGCAACCCCTTCATCCTCTCTCCTGCGCTGCAGGGGGACAGCGGTGGGCCTCTCGTGTGCCAAGACAAGCGCGCGGACTACTTCTGGCTTGTTGGTGTGACCAGCTGGGGGACGGGCTGTGCGAGAGCAAGGAAGCCCGGCGTCTACACCTCCACCCAGCACTTCTACGACTGGATCCTGGCGCAGATGGGCCTGCGCCTAGCAGTAACGACTACTGCAAGGCCACAGCCGGTCTTCACCTACACCCCCGTCCAGAGGCCAAGGCCAAGGCCAAGGCCAACAGAAGCGGGCAGGTTTACACCCTGCCCGTTTCCAGTCCAGAAGCTGCTGGACTTCTTTACTCGGCTGCAGGAGCTCCTGCAGTACCTAAGGGGGAAACAGCTTGGAGCAGCACGATGAAGAGGGTCCAGGGCAGGCTGCAGCGCACCACCACCGCTTCCCGCTGGGGCAATGCCTGCTGAAGCAAAGGCAACCTCCGTGTCAAAGGCCTGCTCTGTCCTGCCCGCGCTCCTCGCAAGGGCAGAATGAAGCTGGCTGACTTCTCGCAATAAAGTGTTTCTGTCTGCACGGCTAACCACGCGCCAGTCCACTTCAGTCTCCTGTGCAAGGCAAGGACTTCCGCGCCCGGCACCTGCCGAAGGAGGCGGGCTGCCACGTCGGGCACAAAGGGTCACTGCAAAGGGCTGAAGCTCTGCCCGCTCTGAGAGAAGCATGAGGACAGAGTGGAAGAAGGGAAGGCAGGTCATCGCAGGGCTCGGGGCCTTGGGGGTGGCACCTGGAAGCAGAGAATGCCTTAGGCTGGCTCCTGGTGGGAACCCCGGGTGCTTCTGGACGAGGCGCAAGCAAACTTGAAAGTGGACTCTCACGGCCAGCTGGGGGTCAGGGCAGATCCACGAGCTTGGGCCTTTGCTTATGCCGCGGAGTTCCTGGGCTTCCCCAGGCTGCTCTGCTTTCACAGCTGCGCCATGTTGCCAAGCCCAAGCCTACAGCTGCCGTGGCTGGAGGGAGCGCCAGTAGCTTTGAGCGGGGAGCAAAGCAGCTGCTGCTGCTTGGCTGTCCCCCGCTCCCTGGTCACCTACTGGCTGTAGTATCGGGGCTCCCGTATGACTGCCTGCAGGCTCTGCCTGGTCCTGTGCCAGGCTCTTCTTCAGGTTTGTGGCTGCACTGGTGACCTTGGCCCTGCTGCTTCCCACAGCATGCCCTCTGGCCGCTCCATCCCCTTGGGTTTCTCCACACAGGACCCCTGTTGCGGAGCCAGCAGACCCCCTTCTGCCCACAACTGACCACGCTCAGCCTGAGAGCTCCGCGGCGCCTTCGGCTTGGTGACACCTCTGACTATCGCAGTGCTGGGGGAGCAAGCTGTGTGTAGGGGATGTTACCAAGCCTGCTAGGAGTGCAGGGGAGTGGACCTTGCGCTCTGTGCTACGAGGTACGCCTGAGGCCTCTTGACAGAAAGCCGGACTTGTGCCGGGAGGGAGCATGCTCCAGCATCATCCGCAGAGCCATAAGTGTTCCTTTCACTGCATGATCGAGAGGAAGCAAAGGGCATGCCCTTGTTTCCAGAGATCCCAGTTCAGCCGGAGGCGTGCCCTGCAGCCATGGGTGGGAACAGAGCTGGGAGCTGCAGCACCATGGCTTGCCGGGGACCAAGCGCAGAGCAAGAGGAGGACGGTCCTACACAGCTTCAGAGGCAGGCCCTTCTGCAGCTCCCGCAGGGGGGGCGTGCCTAGGTGAGGGCATGTGTAGGGGTCTGCACACGAGCAAGTTGACTTTGAAGGCTTAGTCGTGTACCTTTAAGACAGCCACAAAAACGTCAAGCATGTGAACAGCATGTGAAAACCCGGAACATAAAACCGCAGCATACCGGCACATGCAGCAACAGCAAATAGCAAGGAAGAAAAAGAAGACAGAAAGCCTACCAGCATGTGACACATGTACTATCTAAGATATATAAGCAATACTTAAAAACAAGGAAGAGCCATTTTGCCTGAACCCAGCCACGCAGATAGGGAGTTTTGGAGTCCCTACCGACTTGCGTCACCACAGGCATGCATGCTCAAGCACCTGCAAGTCCTTCCTGCCTCCAGGAGGTGGAGAGGTGGCCAGTGGCTGGCAGGCCTGGTCCTCTTGCAAGGTGGAGATGCTGGGGATGAGCAAGCACGTTGGCTGCAGCCACAGGCCATCCACATGCCTGAAAGGCTCTCTCTCCCCTCTTGCTTGTCACCTCGTCCAGCTTCAGGTTCGCTAGTGAGTTGCGCACACACACAGGGCTCCCAGCAGCAGCTGGCCAGAGACACTGTGGCTTTCCAAGCGCTGGCTGCCTGTGGCGTGTCTTGCCGTCGGCCTTTGCTAGCAGCCAGGCCTGGGGACCCACCGCGCAGCAGGTGCAGAGTGGTCCCACACAGGAAGGGCTTTGGGGTGGCTCTCCAAAAGAGGCCAGCGGGTTCTGTGGTGATCAGGCACAGGGCTCAGGCAAGCGAAGCAGCCAGCACTTTGCTTCTGTGTGACAGTCTCCTCGATCCCCCCTGCTCTCCAATTGCCATCCTTATACGTGCCCCTCACCTTCCCTGGCTCCTCCCTTTCTCAGCCCTGCTCTCCTCCCAGAAACGGGGCCAACCCCGCTTCTTTTGCCCCGCCATGCTCCCAGGTTTGCCCCATCTGTCAACACACGCGGTCTTTGGGTGCTCTTAGCTAGGTCACCTCGGACTTGCGTGCCATTACTGGACGGGCTTGCCTGGCTACTGCTGTCCCTGCCAGAGTCCTCTCCTCCAAGTCACCCCAAGCTCTTCCTTCAAGCAGCTGTGAAGCGTGGCCACCTCTGACGGCATTCCCCGCTAGCCACCTGCCAAACATGGTGCTGGAAGAGCAGAGTTTCCCCAGCACACAAGTTGTCTTCTCCAAGGCCGCCTTCTGCCTGCTCTCAGCAGACCCATGGGAGCCGGCAGCAGGTCCCTTTTCAAAACACAAAGCAGCCTTGAGCCCGCTTGCTTGGAGGCCCGGTTCTGGGGCCTAGGAAGCCGGGCTGCGCCTCAAGCGCCTTGAGAGCAGCTCTTCCGCTTTCAGGCAGAGCCTGCGTGGTCCTCCTCCTCGGGACCCGGTTGCTCCCTCCGCTCTGTGCCTTACGCCTCGCCACACAAGCCAGGATGGCAGCAGGGAGCTGCCGCACCTCTCACAAGCTTTGGGGCTGCCATCCTTCAAGCCACTGCCCTCTACCCTCCAGGGACCTAGCCCTGCTGCGCAACCGTAATGCACGTGCCTGGCTCCTGCTTTTCTCCTGCACTCCAGCAGGTGAGCAAGGCTCCGCCAGACAGCGGCAGAAGGCAGACGCACGAGACAAGGCTGATGCAGGATTTACCAAAGCCATGGACAACAATGGCACGTACGGCTGAGAGCAGGAGCATCCTTCTCTCTCGAGAATTTCACCTTGCTTGTCCTTGCCACAAGTGCCCTGCTCGGTGTGCCCCCAGAACCGCAATCGAGCTCATAGGCAGCAAGGACACGAAGCCTGCCAGAGGGCGTTGCTGTGGCTGACATAGCCAGCCAGGACTGTGCTGCGCCTGCGTTTCACTGTGCTTTGTGCAGCAAGGTTGACAGTGCTGGGCTACGCGTGGCTTATTTGGCTTGCCCAGCACTGTTGCCGGCCGCAGCCGTAAGAGAGATTGGCTCTTGGACACCCAGGCACGCGCGTGCTGCCTGTAGTAGCCCCGCTCTCTGGTGTCTCTTTATTGGGAAGGAGACGGTGGCACAGGGCTGCAGAGAGCAGGGCGGCAGGGAACTTCGCAAAGAGGCTGCGAGGCCATGCTCGCTTTTGTCCTGTGAGCTGTTAACAGGCAGAGCTGGGAGCCAGGCGCCGCTGCCTGCCACGGGGCCTGCCCACCCTGATGGCGCAGCGCAAGCAGGGCATTGCACGGGGCTCTGTCGGGGTGTGCGATCCCAGCTTCTGCCTCCACTCCTGCTTGGAACCCCTCCTATTGCCTCCCCTCCCCCCCCACCCCCACCCCCCCGACACCACCACGCCCAGCACCCGGAACCGGGCACTCTGTGACATCAGCCCCACGTCCAAGGGAACCCCAGGCAACGGGAATCCTGCGGGCAGTACGACGGCGGCCGTACTGGTGGCGACAAGCCCTCGTCCTTGCAACTGCCACATGTCGCTGGCAGCGATGGATTTTCTGCATGTCCTCATTGTCCTGCTGGCCGTGTGCTGTCCTGTGCACGGCACGTGGGACAGCTGTGGGTAAGTGGCCCCAGGCTCTGGGAGGGAGCTTGGGCAACCCTTGTGGGCTTCACTGGAGGGGGCCTGCTTGTCCCCCATGGCCACCCCACAGGTTCTTGAAGGCCGTCTGGGAGGCTCAGCTCCTTGCCAGCTCCCGGGCTGCCGGCACAACTGGTCCACGGGCTGAAGCAGAAAGCGGGGCGAGGGGAGCGGGCGCACGCCCCACGGGTTTCCTCGGCCCTTCTGGCCATGCCGTGTGGGGAGGGAAGACAGCTGGCCTTCAGCCGCAACGGCGCAAGCCATCCAGCAGCACAGTAAGGAGTTTCTGGTTACAGAGGGAGCTGCGGCCTTCGGCCCATGGCTTTGCACTACGGCATGTCGCGCGTCGTGGGTGGCACAGATGCCCAGCCAGGGGCCTGGCCCTGGATCGTCAGCATCCAGGCTCTCTTGGAAGGAGGCACGGCGCACATCTGTGGGGGCTCCCTCATCAGCCCACAGTGGGTCCTCACAGCAGCCCACTGCTTCATCGAGGTCAGGTAAGGAGGACCAGGGGTCGGGGCTAGCCCCACAACACTAGCAGGTGCCCTGAGCGCAGGAGCACGTGCTACTGCCATCCCGTTGCCCTGCAGTATACGCCCAGTGCCTGGGCACTCCGGAGCCCCGCCGAGAGGCTTGCTCAGGAGAAGGCTGGGCTCGCGTGCCACTGCTTGCCAGCAGCCTCCAGCTGGACACTGCTTGAGCCCAAGGCACGCCAGGGCAGTCGCAGCCTCCCTAGCGCTGCTTGCCTCTCTCCCTTGCCAAGCAGAAGGCAGGGCAAGTGCCAGGCTGCTGCAGCATGTGGCTGCGCTCCCTCTGAGCCCTCTCTCCATCTGCCTTGCAGGTACATCACCGCCTTGCGTGTGGTGCTCGGTGTCACCCAGCTGACTCAGCTGGGCCCTGAGGCTCAGGTGCGCAACGTCAGGCAGCTGCTGGTTCACCAGCACTACCGGAATGTCACGCAGAGGAACGACATTGCCTTGCTGGAACTGGACCAGCCTGTCCAGTGCAACAGCTACGTACAGCTTGCCTGTGTGCCTGACGCCTCGCTGAGAGTCTCAGAGCTGACAGCCTGCTACGTCAGTGGCTGGGGTGCCAGGAATGCAAGAGGTGAGTTGCCAAAACCTAGTGGCGGCGCGAGTGCAAGCTTGGCCAGCTTGGGGAGGCAGGTTGCGCTTCCTGATGGCAGAGGCGAAAGCCAGAGTCAGGCTGTGGGGACGTATGCCTCTTAAGGAGATGGGCCTGAGCCATTCCCCCAGAGCAAGGCAGAAAGGAAAGAGCGGTCCAACGCCTCTCCGCATGCAAAGCCAAGCCCCGGGATAAGCCTTCAGCCCGCCAGACAGGGGGAGGAGAACTGGCAGTGAGCTGCTGGGTGTTCATTCCTTTCTGTGCTCTTCACAGCTGGAGCATCGGCATACGCGCTGCAGGAGGCCCAGGTCCACCTCATCGATGCCAGGGTCTGTAACAGCAGCGGGTGGTACAGAGGGGCCATCCACACCCACAACATCTGTGCTGGCTACCCGCAGGGCGGCATCGACACCTGCCAGGTAGGAGTGTGCTACAAGCCAAGCCCCGGCAGCACAGGCAGCCCCGCCACAACCGCCCAAACGTGTGCCGTCACTCACGGCCTTTTGCTGGCCACTCACACTCCCATGGCTGGGTCCCCACCGATGAGGGCCTTCCCCCGCCCTTCCCCACGGGAAGGCCCTTGCCCAGGGCCTGCCCGCCTTGTCCCAGAGGCATGACACTCTGCCTGGAAGGCCCACCCGGTGCCCTTGGCAGCCCAGAGCTCCACCATCCCAAGCCTGACACAGCCGTCTGCCTACACCTGCAGCATCACCGTGCCGCAGCGAGAGCGAGCCCTGCCTTGCAAGCCCACCGCCCCCTGCCAGGCAAGCTTCTACAGAGCTTGCCTGGCCACTCCATACAGCTCTGGCAGGTGCTGTGAGAGAGAAGGAGCCCGCCACCGGGCTGACGCTGGCCACCCAGCAACCCCTTCATCCTCTCTCCTGCGCTGCAGGGGGACAGCGGTGGGCCTCTCGTGTGCCAAGACAAGCGCGCGGACTACTTCTGGCTTGTTGGTGTGACCAGCTGGGGGACGGGCTGTGCGAGAGCAAGGAAGCCCGGCGTCTACACCTCCACCCAGCACTTCTACGACTGGATCCTGGCGCAGATGGGCCTGCGCCTAGCAGTAACGACTACTGCAAGGCCACAGCCGGTCTTCACCTACACCCCCGTCCAGAGGCCAAGGCCAAGGCCAAGGCCAACAGAAGCGGGCAGGTTTACACCCTGCCCGTTTCCAGTCCAGAAGCTGCTGGACTTCTTTACTCGGCTGCAGGAGCTCCTGCAGTACCTAAGGGGGAAACAGCTTGGAGCAGCACGATGAAGAGGGTCCAGGGCAGGCTGCAGCGCACCACCACCGCTTCCCGCTGGGGCAATGCCTGCTGAAGCAAAGGCAACCTCCGTGTCAAAGGCCTGCTCTGTCCTGCCCGCGCTCCTCGCAAGGGCAGAATGAAGCTGGCTGACTTCTCGCAATAAAGTGTTTCTGTCTGCACGGCTAACCACGCGCCAGTCCACTTCAGTCTCCTGTGCAAGGCAAGGACTTCCGCGCCCGGCACCTGCCGAAGGAGGCGGGCTGCCACGTCGGGCACAAAGGGTCACTGCAAAGGGCTGAAGCTCTGCCCGCTCTGAGAGAAGCATGAGGACAGAGTGGAAGAAGGGAAGGCAGGTCATCGCAGGGCTCGGGGCCTTGGGGGTGGCACCTGGAAGCAGAGAATGCCTTAGGCTGGCTCCTGGTGGGAACCCCGGGTGCTTCTGGACGAGGCGCAAGCAAACTTGAAAGTGGACTCTCACGGCCAGCTGGGGGTCAGGGCAGATCCACGAGCTTGGGCCTTTGCTTATGCCGCGGAGTTCCTGGGCTTCCCCAGGCTGCTCTGCTTTCACAGCTGCGCCATGTTGCCAAGCCCAAGCCTACAGCTGCCGTGGCTGGAGGGAGCGCCAGTAGCTTTGAGCGGGGAGCAAAGCAGCTGCTGCTGCTTGGCTGTCCCCCGCTCCCTGGTCACCTACTGGCTGTAGTATCGGGGCTCCCGTATGACTGCCTGCAGGCTCTGCCTGGTCCTGTGCCAGGCTCTTCTTCAGGTTTGTGGCTGCACTGGTGACCTTGGCCCTGCTGCTTCCCACAGCATGCCCTCTGGCCACTCCATCCCCTTGGGTTTCTCCACACAGGACCCCTGTTGCGGAGCCAGCAGACCCCCTTCTGCCCACAACTGACCACGCTCAGCCTGAGAGCTCCGCGGCGCCTTCGGCTTGGTGACACCTCTGACTATCGCAGTGCTGGGGGAGCAAGCTGTGTGTAGGGGATGTTACCAAGCCTGCTAGGAGTGCAGGGGAGTGGACCTTGCGCTCTGTGCTATGAGGTACGCCTGAGGCCTCTTGACAGAAAGCCGGACTTGTGCCGGGAGGGAGCATGCTCCAGCATCATCCGCAGAGCCATAAGTGTTCCTTTCACTGCATGATCGAGAGGAAGCAAAGGGCATGCCCTTGTTTCCAGAGATCCCAGTTCAGCCGGAGGCGTGCCCTGCAGCCATGGGTGGGAACAGAGCTGGGAGCTGCAGCACCATGGCTTGCCGGGGACCAAGCGCAGAGCAAGAGGAGGACGGTCCTACACAGCTTCAGAGGCAGGCCCTTCTGCAGCTCCCGCAGGGGGGGCGTGCCTAGGTGAGGGCATGTGTAGGGGTCTGCACACGAGCAAGTTGACTTTGAAGGCTTAGTCGTGTACCTTTAAGACAGCCACAAAAACGTCAAGCATGTGAACAGCATGTGAAAACCCGGAACATAAAACCGCAGCATACCGGCACATGCAGCAACAGCAAATAGCAAGGAAGAAAAAGAAGACAGAAAGCCTACCAGCATGTGACACATGTACTATCTAAGATATATAAGCAATACTTAAAAACAAGGAAGAGCCATTTTGCCTGAACCCAGCCACGCAGATAGGGAGTTTTGGAGTCCCTACCGACTTGCGTCACCACAGGCATGCATGCTCAAGCACCTGCAAGTCCTTCCTGCCTCCAGGAGGTGGAGAGGTGGCCAGTGGCTGGCAGGCCTGGTCCTCTTGCAAGGTGGAGATGCTGGGGATGAGCAAGCACGTTGGCTGCAGCCACAGGCCATCCACATGCCTGAAAGGCTCTCTCTCCCCTCTTGCTTGTCACCTCGTCCAGCTTCAGGTTCGCTAGTGAGTTGCGCACACACACAGGGCTCCCAGCAGCAGCTGGCCAGAGACACTGTGGCTTTCCAAGCGCTGGCTGCCTGTGGCGTGTCTTGCCGTCGGCCTTTGCTAGCAGCCAGGCCTGGGGACCCACCGCGCAGCAGGTGCAGAGTGGTCCCACACAGGAAGGGCTTTGGGGTGGCTCTCCAAAAGAGGCCAGCGGGTTCTGTGGTGATCAGGCACAGGGCTCAGGCAAGCGAAGCAGCCAGCACTTTGCTTCTGTGTGACAGTCTCCTCGATCCCCCCTGCTCTCCAATTGCCATCCTTATACGTGCCCCTCACCTTCCCTGGCTCCTCCCTTTCTCAGCCCTGCTCTCCTCCCAGAAACGGGGCCAACCCCGCTTCTTTTGCCCCGCCATGCTCCCAGGTTTGCCCCATCTGTCAACACACGCGGTCTTTGGGTGCTCTTAGCTAGGTCACCTCGGACTTGCGTGCCATTACTGGACGGGCTTGCCTGGCTACTGCTGTCCCTGCCAGAGTCCTCTCCTCCAAGTCACCCCAAGCTCTTCCTTCAAGCAGCTGTGAAGCGTGGCCACCTCTGACGGCATTCCCCGCTAGCCACCTGCCAAACATGGTGCTGGAAGAGCAGAGTTTCCCCAGCACACAAGTTGTCTTCTCCAAGGCCGCCTTCTGCCTGCTCTCAGCAGACCCATGGGAGCCGGCAGCAGGTCCCTTTTCAAAACACAAAGCAGCCTTGAGCCCGCTTGCTTGGAGGCCCGGTTCTGGGGCCTAGGAAGCCGGGCTGCGCCTCAAGCGCCTTGAGAGCAGCTCTTCCGCTTTCAGGCAGAGCCTGCGTGGTCCTCCTCCTCGGGACCCGGTTGCTCCCTCCGCTCTGTGCCTTACGCCTCGCCACACAAGCCAGGATGGCAGCAGGGAGCTGCCGCACCTCTCACAAGCTTTGGGGCTGCCATCCTTCAAGCCACTGCCCTCTACCCTCCAGGGACCTAGCCCTGCTGCGCAACCGTAATGCACGTGCCTGGCTCCTGCTTTTCTCCTGCACTCCAGCAGGTGAGCAAGGCTCCGCCAGACAGCGGCAGAAGGCAGACGCACGAGACAAGGCTGATGCAGGATTTACCAAAGCCATGGACAACAATGGCACGTACGGCTGAGAGCAGGAGCATCCTTCTCTCTCGAGAATTTCACCTTGCTTGTCCTTGCCACAAGTGCCCTGCTCGGTGTGCCCCCAGAACCGCAATCGAGCTCATAGGCAGCAAGGACACGAAGCCTGCCAGAGGGCGTTGCTGTGGCTGACATAGCCAGCCAGGACTGTGCTGCGCCTGCGTTTCACTGTGCTTTGTGCAGCAAGGTTGACAGTGCTGGGCTACGCGTGGCTTATTTGGCTTGCCCAGCACTGTTGCCGGCCGCAGCCGTAAGAGAGATTGGCTCTTGGACACCCAGGCACGCGCGTGCTGCCTGTAGTAGCCCCGCTCTCTGGTGTCTCTTTATTGGGAAGGAGACGGTGGCACAGGGCTGCAGAGAGCAGGGCGGCAGGGAACTTCGCAAAGAGGCTGCGAGGCCATGCTCGCTTTTGTCCTGTGAGCTGTTAACAGGCAGAGCTGGGAGCCAGGCGCCGCTGCCTGCCACGGGGCCTGCCCACCCTGATGGCGCAGCGCAAGCAGGGCATTGCACGGGGCTCTGTCGGGGTGTGCGATCCCAGCTTCTGCCTCCACTCCTGCTTGGAACCCCTCCTATTGCCTCCCCTCCCCCCCCACCCCCACCCCCCCGACACCACCACGCCCAGCACCCGGAACCGGGCACTCTGTGACATCAGCCCCACGTCCAAGGGAACCCCAGGCAACGGGAATCCTGCGGGCAGTACGACGGCGGCCGTACTGGTGGCGACAAGCCCTCGTCCTTGCAACTGCCACATGTCGCTGGCAGCGATGGATTTTCTGCATGTCCTCATTGTCCTGCTGGCCGTGTGCTGTCCTGTGCACGGCACGTGGGACAGCTGTGGGTAAGTGGCCCCAGGCTCTGGGAGGGAGCTTGGGCAACCCTTGTGGGCTTCACTGGAGGGGGCCTGCTTGTCCCCCATGGCCACCCCACAGGTTCTTGAAGGCCGTCTGGGAGGCTCAGCTCCTTGCCAGCTCCCGGGCTGCCGGCACAACTGGTCCACGGGCTGAAGCAGAAAGCGGGGCGAGGGGAGCGGGCGCACGCCCCACGGGTTTCCTCGGCCCTTCTGGCCATGCCGTGTGGGGAGGGAAGACAGCTGGCCTTCAGCCGCAACGGCGCAAGCCATCCAGCAGCACAGTAAGGAGTTTCTGGTTACAGAGGGAGCTGCGGCCTTCGGCCCATGGCTTTGCACTACGGCATGTCGCGCGTCGTGGGTGGCACAGATGCCCAGCCAGGGGCCTGGCCCTGGATCGTCAGCATCCAGGCTCTCTTGGAAGGAGGCACGGCGCACATCTGTGGGGGCTCCCTCATCAGCCCACAGTGGGTCCTCACAGCAGCCCACTGCTTCATCGAGGTCAGGTAAGGAGGACCAGGGGTCGGGGCTAGCCCCACAACACTAGCAGGTGCCCTGAGCGCAGGAGCACGTGCTACTGTCATCCCGTTGCCCTGCAGTATACGCCCAGTGCCTGGGCACTCCGGAGCCCTGCCGAGAGGCTTGCTCAGGAGAAGGCTGGGCTCGCGTGCCACTGCTTGCCAGCAGCCTCCAGCTGGACACTGCTTGAGCCCAAGGCACGCCAGGGCAGTCGCAGCCTCCCTAGCGCTGCTTGCCTCTCTCCCTTGCCAAGCAGAAGGCAGGGCAAGTGCCAGGCTGCTGCAGCATGTGGCTGCGCTCCCTCTGAGCCCTCTCTCCATCTGCCTTGCAGGTACATCACCGCCTTGCGTGTGGTGCTCGGTGTCACCCAGCTGACTCAGCTGGGCCCTGAGGCTCAGGTGCGCAACGTCAGGCAGCTGCTGGTTCACCAGCACTACCGGAATGTCACGCAGAGGAACGACATTGCCTTGCTGGAACTGGACCAGCCTGTCCAGTGCAACAGCTACGTACAGCTTGCCTGTGTGCCTGACGCCTCGCTGAGAGTCTCAGAGCTGACAGCCTGCTACGTCAGTGGCTGGGGTGCCAGGAATGCAAGAGGTGAGTTGCCAAAACCTAGTGGCGGCGCGAGTGCAAGCTTGGCCAGCTTGGGGAGGCAGGTTGCGCTTCCTGATGGCAGAGGCGAAAGCCAGAGTCAGGCTGTGGGGACGTATGCCTCTTAAGGAGATGGGCCTGAGCCATTCCCCCAGAGCAAGGCAGAAAGGAAAGAGCGGTCCAACGCCTCTCTGCATGCAAAGCCAAGCCCCGGGATAAGCCTTCAGCCCGCCAGACAGGGGGAGGAGAACTGGCAGTGAGCTGCTGGGTGTTCATTCCTTTCTGTGCTCTTCACAGCTGGAGCATCGGCATACGCGCTGCAGGAGGCCCAGGTCCACCTCATCGATGCCAGGGTCTGTAACAGCAGCGGGTGGTACAGAGGGGCCATCCACACCCACAACATCTGTGCTGGCTACCCGCAGGGCGGCATCGACACCTGCCAGGTAGGAGTGTGCTACAAGCCAAGCCCCGGCAGCACAGGCAGCCCCGCCACAACCGCCCAAACGTGTGCCGTCACTCACGGCCTTTTGCTGGCCACTCACACTCCCATGGCTGGGTCCCCACCGATGAGGGCCTTCCCCCGCCCTTCCCCACGGGAAGGCCCTTGCCCAGGGCCTGCCCGCCTTGTCCCAGAGGCATGACACTCTGCCTGGAAGGCCCACCCGGTGCCCTTGGCAGCCCAGAGCTCCACCATCCCAAGCCTGACACAGCCGTCTGCCTACACCTGCAGCATCACCGTGCCGCAGCGAGAGCGAGCCCTGCCTTGCAAGCCCACCGCCCCCTGCCAGGCAAGCTTCTACAGAGCTTGCCTGGCCACTCCATACAGCTCTGGCAGGTGCTGTGAGAGAGAAGGAGCCCGCCACCGGGCTGACGCTGGCCACCCAGCAACCCCTTCATCCTCTCTCCTGCGCTGCAGGGGGACAGCGGTGGGCCTCTCGTGTGCCAAGACAAGCGCGCGGACTACTTCTGGCTTGTTGGTGTGACCAGCTGGGGGACGGGCTGTGCGAGAGCAAGGAAGCCCGGCGTCTACACCTCCACCCAGCACTTCTACGACTGGATCCTGGCGCAGATGGGCCTGCGCCTAGCAGTAACGACTACTGCAAGGCCACAGCCGGTCTTCACCTACACCCCCGTCCAGAGGCCAAGGCCAAGGCCAAGGCCAACAGAAGCGGGCAGGTTTACACCCTGCCCGTTTCCAGTCCAGAAGCTGCTGGACTTCTTTACTCGGCTGCAGGAGCTCCTGCAGTACCTAAGGGGGAAACAGCTTGGAGCAGCACGATGAAGAGGGTCCAGGGCAGGCTGCAGCGCACCACCACCGCTTCCCGCTGGGGCAATGCCTGCTGAAGCAAAGGCAACCTCCGTGTCAAAGGCCTGCTCTGTCCTGCCCGCGCTCCTCGCAAGGGCAGAATGAAGCTGGCTGACTTCTCGCAATAAAGTGTTTCTGTCTGCACGGCTAACCACGCGCCAGTCCACTTCAGTCTCCTGTGCAAGGCAAGGACTTCCGCGCCCGGCACCTGCCGAAGGAGGTGGGCTGCCACGTCGGGCACAAAGGGTCACTGCAAAGGGCTGAAGCTCTGCCCGCTCTGAGAGAAGCATGAGGACAGAGTGGAAGAAGGGAAGGCAGGTCATCGCAGGGCTCGGGGCCTTGGGGGTGGCACCTGGAAGCAGAGAATGCCTTAGGCCGGCTCCTGGTGGGAACCCCGGGTGCTTCTGGACGAGGCGCAAGCAAACTTGAAAGTGGACTCTCACGGCCAGCTGGGGGTCAGGGCAGATCCACGAGCTTGGGCCTTTGCTTATGCCGCGGAGTTCCTGGGCTTCCCCAGGCTGCTCTGCTTTCACAGCTGCGCCATGTTGCCAAGCCCAAGCCTACAGCTGCCGTGGCTGGAGGGAGCGCCAGTAGCTTTGAGCGGGGAGCAAAGCAGCTGCTGCTGCTTGGCTGTCCCCCGCTCCCTGGTCACCTACTGGCTGTAGTATCGGGGCTCCCGTATGACTGCCTGCAGGCTCTGCCTGGTCCTGTGCCAGGCTCTTCTTCAGGTTTGTGGCTGCACTGGTGACCTTGGCCCTGCTGCTTCCCACAGCATGCCCTCTGGCCGCTCCATCCCCTTGGGTTTCTCCACACAGGACCCCTGTTGCGGAGCCAGCAGACCCCCTTCTGCCCACAACTGACCACGCTCAGCCTGAGAGCTCCGCGGCGCCTTCGGCTTGGTGACACCTCTGACTATCGCAGTGCTGGGGGAGCAAGCTGTGTGTAGGGGATGTTACCAAGCCTGCTAGGAGTGCAGGGGAGTGGACCTTGCGCTCTGTGCTATGAGGTACGCCTGAGGCCTCTTGACAGAAAGCCGGACTTGTGCCGGGAGGGAGCATGCTCCAGCATCATCCGCAGAGCCATAAGTGTTCCTTTCACTGCATGATCGAGAGGAAGCAAAGGGCATGCCCTTGTTTCCAGAGATCCCAGTTCAGCCGGAGGCGTGCCCTGCAGCCATGGGTGGGAACAGAGCTGGGAGCTGCAGCACCATGGCTTGCCGGGGACCAAGCGCAGAGCAAGAGGAGGACGGTCCTACACAGCTTCAGAGGCAGGCCCTTCTGCAGCTCCCGCAGGGGGGGCGTGCCTAGGTGAGGGCATGTGTAGGGGTCTGCACACGAGCAAGTTGACTTTGAAGGCTTAGTCGTGTACCTTTAAGACAGCCACAAAAACGTCAAGCATGTGAACAGCATGTGAAAACCCGGAACATAAAACCGCAGCATACCGGCACATGCAGCAACAGCAAATAGCAAGGAAGAAAAAGAAGACAGAAAGCCTACCAGCATGTGACACATGTACTATCTAAGATATATAAGCAATACTTAAAAACAAGGAAGAGCCATTTTGCCTGAACCCAGCCACGCAGATAGGGAGTTTTGGAGTCCCTACCGACTTGCGTCACCACAGGCATGCATGCTCAAGCACCTGCAAGTCCTTCCTGCCTCCAGGAGGTGGAGAGGTGGCCAGTGGCTGGCAGGCCTGGTCCTCTTGCAAGGTGGAGATGCTGGGGATAAGCAAGCACGTTGGCTGCAGCCACAGGCCATCCACATGCCTGAAAGGCTCTCTCTCCCCTCTTGCTTGTCACCTCGTCCAGCTTCAGGTTCGCTAGTGAGTTGCGCACACACACAGGGCTCCCAGCAGCAGCTGGCCAGAGACACTGTGGCTTTCCAAGCGCTGGCTGCCTGTGGCATGTCTTGCCGTCGGCCTTTGCTAGCAGCCAGGCCTGGGGACCCACCGCGCAGCAGGTGCAGAGTGGTCCCACACAGGAAGGGCTTTGGGGTGGCTCTCCAAAAGAGGCCAGCGGGTTCTGTGGTGATCAGGCACAGGGCTCAGGCAAGCGAAGCAGCCAGCACTTTGCTTCTGTGTGACAGTCTCCTCGATCCCCCCTGCTCTCCAATTGCCATCCTTATACGTGCCCCTCACCTTCCCTGGCTCCTCCCTTTCTCAGCCCTGCTCTCCTCCCAGAAACGGGGCCAACCCCGCTTCTTTTGCCCCGCCATGCTCCCAGGTTTGCCCCATCTGTCAACACACGCGGTCTTTGGGTGCTCTTAGCTAGGTCACCTCGGACTTGCGTGCCATTACTGGACGGGCTTGCCTGGCTACTGCTGTCCCTGCCAGAGTCCTCTCCTCCAAGTCACCCCAAGCTCTTCCTTCAAGCAGCTGTGAAGCGTGGCCACCTCTGACGGCATTCCCCGCTAGCCACCTGCCAAACATGGTGCTGGAAGAGCAGAGTTTCCCCAGCACACAAGTTGTCTTCTCCAAGGCCGCCTTCTGCCTGCTCTCAGCAGACCCATGGGAGCCGGCAGCAGGTCCCTTTTCAAAACACAAAGCAGCCTTGAGCCCGCTTGCTTGGAGGCCCGGTTCTGGGGCCTAGGAAGCCGGGCTGCGCCTCAAGCGCCTTGAGAGCAGCTCTTCCGCTTTCAGGCAGAGCCTGCGTGGTCCTCCTCCTCGGGACCCGGTTGCTCCCTCCGCTCTGTGCCTTACGCCTCGCCACACAAGCCAGGATGGCAGCAGGGAGCTGCCGCACCTCTCACAAGCTTTGGGGCTGCCATCCTTCAAGCCACTGCCCTCTACCCTCCAGGGACCTAGCCCTGCTGCGCAACCGTAATGCACGTGCCTGGCTCCTGCTTTTCTCCTGCACTCCAGCAGGTGAGCAAGGCTCCGCCAGACAGCGGCAGAAGGCAGACGCACGAGACAAGGCTGATGCAGGATTTACCAAAGCCATGGACAACAATGGCACGTACGGCTGAGAGCAGGAGCATCCTTCTCTCTCGAGAATTTCACCTTGCTTGTCCTTGCCACAAGTGCCCTGCTCGGTGTGCCCCCAGAACCGCAATCGAGCTCATAGGCAGCAAGGACACGAAGCCTGCCAGAGGGCGTTGCTGTGGCTGACATAGCCAGCCAGGACTGTGCTGCGCCTGCGTTTCACTGTGCTTTGTGCAGCAAGGTTGACAGTGCTGGGCTACGCGTGGCTTATTTGGCTTGCCCAGCACTGTTGCCGGCCGCAGCCGTAAGAGAGATTGGCTCTTGGACACCCAGGCATGCGCGTGCTGCCTGTAGTAGCCCCGCTCTCTGGTGTCTCTTTATTGGGAAGGAGACGGTGGCACAGGGCTGCAGAGAGCAGGGCGGCAGGGAACTTCGCAAAGAGGCTGCGAGGCCATGCTCGCTTTTGTCCTGTGAGCTGTTAACAGGCAGAGCTGGGAGCCAGGCGCCGCTGCCTGCCACGGGGCCTGCCCACCCTGATGGCGCAGCGCAAGCAGGGCATTGCACGGGGCTCTGTCGGGGTGTGCGATCCCAGCTTCTGCCTCCACTCCTGCTTGGAACCCCTCCTATTGCCTCCCCTCCCCCCCCCACCCCCACCCCCCCGACACCACCACGCCCAGCACCCGGAACCGGGCACTCTGTGACATCAGCCCCACGTCCAAGGGAACCCCAGGCAACGGGAATCCTGCGGGCAGTACGACGGCGGCCGTACTGGTGGCGACAAGCCCTCGTCCTTGCAACTGCCACATGTCGCTGGCAGCGATGGATTTTCTGCATGTCCTCATTGTCCTGCTGGCCGTGTGCTGTCCTGTGCACGGCACGTGGGACAGCTGTGGGTAAGTGGCCCCAGGCTCTGGGAGGGAGCTTGGGCAACCCTTGTGGGCTTCACTGGAGGGGGCCTGCTTGTCCCCCATGGCCACCCCACAGGTTCTTGAAGGCCGTCTGGGAGGCTCAGCTCCTTGCCAGCTCCCGGGCTGCCGGCACAACTGGTCCACGGGCTGAAGCAGAAAGCGGGGCGAGGGGAGCGGGCGCACGCCCCACGGGTTTCCTCGGCCCTTCTGGCCATGCCGTGTGGGGAGGGAAGACAGCTGGCCTTCAGCCGCAACGGCGCAAGCCATCCAGCAGCACAGTAAGGAGTTTCTGGTTACAGAGGGAGCTGCGGCCTTCGGCCCATGGCTTTGCACTACGGCATGTCGCGCGTCGTGGGTGGCACAGATGCCCAGCCAGGGGCCTGGCCCTGGATCGTCAGCATCCAGGCTCTCTTGGAAGGAGGCACGGCGCACATCTGTGGGGGCTCCCTCATCAGCCCACAGTGGGTCCTCACAGCAGCCCACTGCTTCATCGAGGTCAGGTAAGGAGGACCAGGGGTCGGGGCTAGCCCCACAACACTAGCAGGTGCCCTGAGCGCAGGAGCACGTGCTACTGCCATCCCGTTGCCCTGCAGTATACGCCCAGTGCCTGGGCACTCCGGAGCCCCGCCGAGAGGCTTGCTCAGGAGAAGGCTGGGCTCGCGTGCCACTGCTTGCCAGCAGCCTCCAGCTGGACACTGCTTGAGCCCAAGGCACGCCAGGGCAGTCGCAGCCTCCCTAGCGCTGCTTGCCTCTCTCCCTTGCCAAGCAGAAGGCAGGGCAAGTGCCAGGCTGCTGCAGCATGTGGCTGCGCTCCCTCTGAGCCCTCTCTCCATCTGCCTTGCAGGTACATCACCGCCTTGCGTGTGGTGCTCGGTGTCACCCAGCTGACTCAGCTGGGCCCTGAGGCTCAGGTGCGCAACGTCAGGCAGCTGCTGGTTCACCAGCACTACCGGAATGTCACGCAGAGGAACGACATTGCCTTGCTGGAACTGGACCAGCCTGTCCAGTGCAACAGCTACGTACAGCTTGCCTGTGTGCCTGACGCCTCGCTGAGAGTCTCAGAGCTGACAGCCTGCTACGTCAGTGGCTGGGGTGCCAGGAATGCAAGAGGTGAGTTGCCAAAACCTAGTGGCGGCGCGAGTGCAAGCTTGGCCAGCTTGGGGAGGCAGGTTGCGCTTCCTGATGGCAGAGGCGAAAGCCAGAGTCAGGCTGTGGGGACGTATGCCTCTTAAGGAGATGGGCCTGAGCCATTCCCCCAGAGCAAGGCAGAAAGGAAAGAGCGGTCCAACGCCTCTCTGCATGCAAAGCCAAGCCCCGGGATAAGCCTTCAGCCCGCCAGACAGGGGGAGGAGAACTGGCAGTGAGCTGCTGGGTGTTCATTCCTTTCTGTGCTCTTCACAGCTGGAGCATCGGCATACGCGCTGCAGGAGGCCCAGGTCCACCTCATCGATGCCAGGGTCTGTAACAGCAGCGGGTGGTACAGAGGGGCCATCCACACCCACAACATCTGTGCTGGCTACCCGCAGGGCGGCATCGACACCTGCCAGGTAGGAGTGTGCTACAAGCCAAGCCCCGGCAGCACAGGCAGCCCCGCCACAACCGCCCAAACGTGTGCCGTCACTCACGGCCTTTTGCTGGCCACTCACACTCCCATGGCTGGGTCCCCACCGATGAGGGCCTTCCCCCGCCCTTCCCCACGGGAAGGCCCTTGCCCAGGGCCTGCCCGCCTTGTCCCAGAGGCATGACACTCTGCCTGGAAGGCCCACCCGGTGCCCTTGGCAGCCCAGAGCTCCACCATCCCAAGCCTGACACAGCCGTCTGCCTACACCTGCAGCATCACCGTGCCGCAGCAAGAGCGAGCCCTGCCTTGCAAGCCCACCGCCCCCTGCCAGGCAAGCTTCTACAGAGCTTGCCTGGCCACTCCATACAGCTCTGGCAGGTGCTGTGAGAGAGAAGGAGCCCGCCACCGGGCTGACGCTGGCCACCCAGCAACCCCTTCATCCTCTCTCCTGCGCTGCAGGGGGACAGCGGTGGGCCTCTCGTGTGCCAAGACAAGCGCGCGGACTACTTCTGGCTTGTTGGTGTGACCAGCTGGGGGACGGGCTGTGCGAGAGCAAGGAAGCCCGGCGTCTACACCTCCACCCAGCACTTCTACGACTGGATCCTGGCGCAGATGGGCCTGCGCCTAGCAGTAACGACTACTGCAAGGCCACAGCCGGTCTTCACCTACACCCCCGTCCAGAGGCCAAGGCCAAGGCCAAGGCCAACAGAAGCGGGCAGGTTTACACCCTGCCCGTTTCCAGTCCAGAAGCTGCTGGACTTCTTTACTCGGCTGCAGGAGCTCCTGCAGTACCTAAGGGGGAAACAGCTTGGAGCAGCACGATGAAGAGGGTCCAGGGCAGGCTGCAGCGCACCACCACCGCTTCCCGCTGGGGCAATGCCTGCTGAAGCAAAGGCAACCTCCGTGTCAAAGGCCTGCTCTGTCCTGCCCGCGCTCCTCGCAAGGGCAGAATGAAGCTGGCTGACTTCTCGCAATAAAGTGTTTCTGTCTGCACGGCTAACCACGCGCCAGTCCACTTCAGTCTCCTGTGCAAGGCAAGGACTTCCGCGCCCGGCACCTGCCGAAGGAGGTGGGCTGCCACGTCGGGCACAAAGGGTCACTGCAAAGGGCTGAAGCTCTGCCCGCTCTGAGAGAAGCATGAGGACAGAGTGGAAGAAGGGAAGGCAGGTCATCGCAGGGCTCGGGGCCTTGGGGGTGGCACCTGGAAGCAGAGAATGCCTTAGGCCGGCTCCTGGTGGGAACCCCGGGTGCTTCTGGACGAGGCGCAAGCAAACTTGAAAGTGGACTCTCACGGCCAGCTGGGGGTCAGGGCAGATCCACGAGCTTGGGCCTTTGCTTATGCCGCGGAGTTCCTGGGCTTCCCCAGGCTGCTCTGCTTTCACAGCTGCGCCATGTTGCCAAGCCCAAGCCTACAGCTGCCGTGGCTGGAGGGAGCGCCAGTAGCTTTGAGCGGGGAGCAAAGCAGCTGCTGCTGCTTGGCTGTCCCCCGCTCCCTGGTCACCTACTGGCTGTAGTATCGGGGCTCCCGTATGACTGCCTGCAGGCTCTGCCTGGTCCTGTGCCAGGCTCTTCTTCAGGTTTGTGGCTGCACTGGTGACCTTGGCCCTGCTGCTTCCCACAGCATGCCCTCTGGCCGCTCCATCCCCTTGGGTTTCTCCACACAGGACCCCTGTTGCGGAGCCAGCAGACCCCCTTCTGCCCACAACTGACCACGCTCAGCCTGAGAGCTCCGCGGCGCCTTCGGCTTGGTGACACCTCTGACTATCGCAGTGCTGGGGGAGCAAGCTGTGTGTAGGGGATGTTACCAAGCCTGCTAGGAGTGCAGGGGAGTGGACCTTGCGCTCTGTGCTATGAGGTACGCCTGAGGCCTCTTGACAGAAAGCCGGACTTGTGCCGGGAGGGAGCATGCTCCAGCATCATCCGCAGAGCCATAAGTGTTCCTTTCACTGCATGATCGAGAGGAAGCAAAGGGCATGCCCTTGTTTCCAGAGATCCCAGTTCAGCCGGAGGCGTGCCCTGCAGCCATGGGTGGGAACAGAGCTGGGAGCTGCAGCACCATGGCTTGCCGGGGACCAAGCGCAGAGCAAGAGGAGGACGGTCCTACACAGCTTCAGAGGCAGGCCCTTCTGCAGCTCCCGCAGGGGGGGCGTGCCTAGGTGAGGGCATGTGTAGGGGTCTGCACACGAGCAAGTTGACTTTGAAGGCTTAGTCGTGTACCTTTAAGACAGCCACAAAAACGTCAAGCATGTGAACAGCATGTGAAAACCTGGAACATAAAACCGCAGCATACCGGCACATGCAGCAACAGCAAATAGCAAGGAAGAAAAAGAAGACAGAAAGCCTACCAGCATGTGACACATGTACTATCTAAGATATATAAGCAATACTTAAAAACAAGGAAGAGCCATTTTGCCTGAACCCAGCCACGCAGATAGGGAGTTTTGGAGTCCCTACCGACTTGCGTCACCACAGGCATGCATGCTCAAGCACCTGCAAGTCCTTCCTGCCTCCAGGAGGTGGAGAGGTGGCCAGTGGCTGGCAGGCCTGGTCCTCTTGCAAGGTGGAGATGCTGGGGATGAGCAAGCACGTTGGCTGCAGCCACAGGCCATCCACATGCCTGAAAGGCTCTCTCTCCCCTCTTGCTTGTCACCTCGTCCAGCTTCAGGTTCGCTAGTGAGTTGCGCACACACACAGGGCTCCCAGCAGCAGCTGGCCAGAGACACTGTGGCTTTCCAAGCGCTGGCTGCCTGTGGCATGTCTTGCCGTCGGCCTTTGCTAGCAGCCAGGCCTGGGGACCCACCGCGCAGCAGGTGCAGAGTGGTCCCACACAGGAAGGGCTTTGGGGTGGCTCTCCAAAAGAGGCCAGCGGGTTCTGTGGTGATCAGGCACAGGGCTCAGGCAAGCGAAGCAGCCAGCACTTTGCTTCTGTGTGACAGTCTCCTCGATCCCCCCTGCTCTCCAATTGCCATCCTTATACGTGCCCCTCACCTTCCCTGGCTCCTCCCTTTCTCAGCCCTGCTCTCCTCCCAGAAACGGGGCCAACCCCGCTTCTTTTGCCCCGCCATGCTCCCAGGTTTGCCCCATCTGTCAACACACGCGGTCTTTGGGTGCTCTTAGCTAGGTCACCTCGGACTTGCGTGCCATTACTGGACGGGCTTGCCTGGCTACTGCTGTCCCTGCCAGAGTCCTCTCCTCCAAGTCACCCCAAGCTCTTCCTTCAAGCAGCTGTGAAGCGTGGCCACCTCTGACGGCATTCCCCGCTAGCCACCTGCCAAACATGGTGCTGGAAGAGCAGAGTTTCCCCAGCACACAAGTTGTCTTCTCCAAGGCCGCCTTCTGCCTGCTCTCAGCAGACCCATGGGAGCCGGCAGCAGGTCCCTTTTCAAAACACAAAGCAGCCTTGAGCCCGCTTGCTTGGAGGCCCGGTTCTGGGGCCTAGGAAGCCGGGCTGCGCCTCAAGCGCCTTGAGAGCAGCTCTTCCGCTTTCAGGCAGAGCCTGCGTGGTCCTCCTCCTCGGGACCCGGTTGCTCCCTCCGCTCTGTGCCTTACGCCTCGCCACACAAGCCAGGATGGCAGCAGGGAGCTGCCGCACCTCTCACAAGCTTTGGGGCTGCCATCCTTCAAGCCACTGCCCTCTACCCTCCAGGGACCTAGCCCTGCTGCGCAACCGTAATGCACGTGCCTGGCTCCTGCTTTTCTCCTGCACTCCAGCAGGTGAGCAAGGCTCCGCCAGACAGCGGCAGAAGGCAGACGCACGAGACAAGGCTGATGCAGGATTTACCAAAGCCATGGACAACAATGGCACGTATGGCTGAGAGCAGGAGCATCCTTCTCTCTCGAGAATTTCACCTTGCTTGTCCTTGCCACAAGTGCCCTGCTCGGTGTGCCCCCAGAACCGCAATCGAGCTCATAGGCAGCAAGGACACGAAGCCTGCCAGAGGGCGTTGCTGTGGCTGACATAGCCAGCCAGGACTGTGCTGCGCCTGCGTTTCACTGTGCTTTGTGCAGCAAGGTTGACAGTGCTGGGCTACGCGTGGCTTATTTGGCTTGCCCAGCACTGTTGCCGGCCGCAGCCGTAAGAGAGATTGGCTCTTGGACACCCAGGCATGCGCGTGCTGCCTGTAGTAGCCCCGCTCTCTGGTGTCTCTTTATTGGGAAGGAGACGGTGGCACAGGGCTGCAGAGAGCAGGGCGGCAGGGAACTTCGCAAAGAGGCTGCGAGGCCATGCTCGCTTTTGTCCTGTGAGCTGTTAACAGGCAGAGCTGGGAGCCAGGCGCCGCTGCCTGCCACGGGGCCTGCCCACCCTGATGGCGCAGCGCAAGCAGGGCATTGCACGGGGCTCTGTCGGGGTGTGCGATCCCAGCTTCTGCCTCCACTCCTGCTTGGAACCCCTCCTATTGCCTCCCCTCCCCCCCCACCCCCACCCCCCCGACACCACCACGCCCAGCACCCGGAACCGGGCACTCTGTGACATCAGCCCCACGTCCAAGGGAAGGCCAGGCAACGGGAATCCTGCGGGCAGTACGACGGCGGCCGTACTGGTGGCGACAAGCCCTCGTCCTTGCAACTGCCACATGTCGCTGGCAGCGATGGATTTTCTGCATGTCCTCATTGTCCTGCTGGCCGTGTGCTGTCCTGTGCACGGCACGTGGGACAGCTGTGGGTAAGTGGCCCCAGGCTCTGGGAGGGAGCTTGGGCAACCCTTGTGGGCTTCACTGGAGGGGGCCTGCTTGTCCCCCATGGCCACCCCACAGGTTCTTGAAGGCCGTCTGGGAGGCTCAGCTCCTTGCCAGCTCCCGGGCTGCCGGCACAACTGGTCCACGGGCTGAAGCAGAAAGCGGGGCGAGGGGAGTGGGCGCACGCCCCACGGGTTTCCTCGGCCCTTCTGGCCATGCCGTGTGGGGAGGGAAGACAGCTGGCCTTCAGCCGCAACGGCGCAAGCCATCCAGCAGCACAGTAAGGAGTTTCTGGTTACAGAGGGAGCTGCGGCCTTCGGCCCATGGCTTTGCACTACGGCATGTCGCGCGTCGTGGGTGGCACAGATGCCCAGCCAGGGGCCTGGCCCTGGATCGTCAGCATCCAGGCTCTCTTGGAAGGAGGCACGGCGCACATCTGCGGGGGCTCCCTCATCAGCCCACAGTGGGTCCTCACAGCAGCCCACTGCTTCATCGAGGTCAGGTAAGGAGGACCAGGGGTCGGGGCTAGCCCCACAACACTAGCAGGTGCCCTGAGCGCAGGAGCACGTGCTACTGCCATCCCGTTGCCCTGCAGTATACGCCCAGTGCCTGGGCACTCCGGAGCCCCGCCGAGAGGCTTGCTCAGGAGAAGGCTGGGCTCGCGTGCCACTGCTTGCCAGCAGCCTCCAGCTGGACACTGCTTGAGCCCAAGGCACGCCAGGGCAGTCGCAGCCTCCCTAGCGCTGCTTGCCTCTCTCCCTTGCCAAGCAGAAGGCAGGGCAAGTGCCAGGCTGCTGCAGCATGTGGCTGCGCTCCCTCTGAGCCCTCTCTCCATCTGCCTTGCAGGTACATCACCGCCTTGCGTGTGGTGCTCGGTGTCACCCAGCTGACTCAGCTGGGCCCTGAGGCTCAGGTGCGCAACGTCAGGCAGCTGCTGGTTCACCAGCACTACCGGAATGTCACGCAGAGGAACGACATTGCCTTGCTGGAACTGGACCAGCCTGTCCAGTGCAACAGCTACGTACAGCTTGCCTGTGTGCCTGACGCCTCGCTGAGAGTCTCAGAGCTGACAGCCTGCTACGTCAGTGGCTGGGGTGCCAGGAATGCAAGAGGTGAGTTGCCAAAACCTAGTGGCGGCGCGAGTGCAAGCTTGGCCAGCTTGGGGAGGCAGGTTGCGCTTCCTGATGGCAGAGGCGAAAGCCAGAGTCAGGCTGTGGGGACGTATGCCTCTTAAGGAGATGGGCCTGAGCCATTCCCCCAGAGCAAGGCAGAAAGGAAAGAGCGGTCCAACGCCTCTCCGCATGCAAAGCCAAGCCCCGGGATAAGCCTTCAGCCCGCCAGACAGGGGGAGGAGAACTGGCAGTGAGCTGCTGGGTGTTCATTCCTTTCTGTGCTCTTCACAGCTGGAGCATCGGCATACGCGCTGCAGGAGGCCCAGGTCCACCTCATCGATGCCAGGGTCTGTAACAGCAGCGGGTGGTACAGAGGGGCCATCCACACCCACAACATCTGTGCTGGCTACCCGCAGGGCGGCATCGACACCTGCCAGGTAGGAGTGTGCTACAAGCCAAGCCCCGGCAGCACAGGCAGCCCCGCCACAACCGCCCAAACGTGTGCCGTCACTCACGGCCTTTTGCTGGCCACTCACACTCCCATGGCTGGGTCCCCACCGATGAGGGCCTTCCCCCGCCCTTCCCCACGGGAAGGCCCTTGCCCAGGGCCTGCCCGCCTTGTCCCAGAGGCATGACACTCTGCCTGGAAGGCCCACCCGGTGCCCTTGGCAGCCCAGAGCTCCACCATCCCAAGCCTGACACAGCCGTCTGCCTACACCTGCAGCATCACCGTGCCGCAGCAAGAGCGAGCCCTGCCTTGCAAGCCCACCGCCCCCTGCCAGGCAAGCTTCTACAGAGCTTGCCTGGCCACTCCATACAGCTCTGGCAGGTGCTGTGAGAGAGAAGGAGCCCGCCACCGGGCTGACGCTGGCCACCCAGCAACCCCTTCATCCTCTCTCCTGCGCTGCAGGGGGACAGCGGTGGGCCTCTCGTGTGCCAAGACAAGCGCGCGGACTACTTCTGGCTTGTTGGTGTGACCAGCTGGGGGACGGGCTGTGCGAGAGCAAGGAAGCCCGGCGTCTACACCTCCACCCAGCACTTCTACGACTGGATCCTGGCGCAGATGGGCCTGCGCCTAGCAGTAACGACTACTGCAAGGCCACAGCCGGTCTTCACCTACACCCCCGTCCAGAGGCCAAGGCCAAGGCCAAGGCCAACAGAAGCGGGCAGGTTTACACCCTGCCCGTTTCCAGTCCAGAAGCTGCTGGACTTCTTTACTCGGCTGCAGGAGCTCCTGCAGTACCTAAGGGGGAAACAGCTTGGAGCAGCACGATGAAGAGGGTCCAGGGCAGGCTGCAGCGCACCACCACCGCTTCCCGCTGGGGCAATGCCTGCTGAAGCAAAGGCAACCTCCGTGTCAAAGGCCTGCTCTGTCCTGCCCGCGCTCCTCGCAAGGGCAGAATGAAGCTGGCTGACTTCTCGCAATAAAGTGTTTCTGTCTGCACGGCTAACCACGCGCCAGTCCACTTCAGTCTCCTGTGCAAGGCAAGGACTTCCGCGCCCGGCACCTGCCGAAGGAGGCGGGCTGCCACGTCGGGCACAAAGGGTCACTGCAAAGGGCTGAAGCTCTGCCCGCTCTGAGAGAAGCATGAGGACAGAGTGGAAGAAGGGAAGGCAGGTCATCGCAGGGCTCGGGGCCTTGGGGGTGGCACCTGGAAGCAGAGAATGCCTTAGGCCGGCTCCTGGTGGGAACCCCGGGTGCTTCTGGACGAGGCGTAAGCAAACTTGAAAGTGGACTCTCACGGCCAGCTGGGGGTCAGGGCAGATCCACGAGCTTGGGCCTTTGCTTATGCCGCGGAGTTCCTGGGCTTCCCCAGGCTGCTCTGCTTTCACAGCTGCGCCATGTTGCCAAGCCCAAGCCTACAGCTGCCGTGGCTGGAGGGAGCGCCAGTAGCTTTGAGCGGGGAGCAAAGCAGCTGCTGCTGCTTGGCTGTCCCCCGCTCCCTGGTCACCTACTGGCTGTAGTATCGGGGCTCCCGTATGACTGCCTGCAGGCTCTGCCTGGTCCTGTGCCAGGCTCTTCTTCAGGTTTGTGGCTGCACTGGTGACCTTGGCCCTGCTGCTTCCCACAGCATGCCCTCTGGCCGCTCCATCCCCTTGGGTTTCTCCACACAGGACCCCTGTTGCGGAGCCAGCAGACCCCCTTCTGCCCACAACTGACCACGCTCAGCCTGAGAGCTCCGCGGCGCCTTCGGCTTGGTGACACCTCTGACTATCGCAGTGCTGGGGGAGCAAGCTGTGTGTAGGGGATGTTACCAAGCCTGCTAGGAGTGCAGGGGAGTGGACCTTGCGCTCTGTGCTACGAGGTACGCCTGAGGCCTCTTGACAGAAAGCCGGACTTGTGCCGGGAGGGAGCATGCTCCAGCATCATCCGCAGAGCCATAAGTGTTCCTTTCACTGCATGATCGAGAGGAAGCAAAGGGCATGCCCTTGTTTCCAGAGATCCCAGTTCAGCCGGAGGCGTGCCCTGCAGCCATGGGTGGGAACAGAGCTGGGAGCTGCAGCACCATGGCTTGCCGGGGACCAAGCGCAGAGCAAGAGGAGGACGGTCCTACACAGCTTCAGAGGCAGGCCCTTCTGCAGCTCCCGCAGGGGGGGCGTGCCTAGGTGAGGGCATGTGTAGGGGTCTGCACACGAGCAAGTTGACTTTGAAGGCTTAGTCGTGTACCTTTAAGACAGCCACAAAAACGTCAAGCATGTGAACAGCATGTGAAAACCCGGAACATAAAACCGCAGCATACCGGCACATGCAGCAACA
The DNA here is from genome assembly GCF_023634085.1 of Falco cherrug. Classification (NCBI taxonomy): domain Eukaryota; kingdom Metazoa; phylum Chordata; class Aves; order Falconiformes; family Falconidae; genus Falco; species Falco cherrug. Next base: position 77,590,524 of record NC_073701.1, on the reverse strand, counting down.
GCAAATAGCAAGGAAGAAAAAGAAGACAGAAAGCCTACCAGCATGTGACACATGTACTATCTAAGATATATAAGCAATACTTAAAAACAAGGAAGAGCCATTTTGCCTGAACCCAGCCACGCAGATAGGGAGTTTTGGAGTCCCTACCGACTTGCGTCACCACAGGCATGCATGCTCAAGCACCTGCAAGTCCTTCCTGCCTCCAGGAGGTGGAGAGGTGGCCAGTGGCTGGCAGGCCTGGTCCTCTTGCAAGGTGGAGATGCTGGGGATGAGCAAGCACGTTGGCTGCAGCCACAGGCCATCCACATGCCTGAAAGGCTCTCTCTCCCCTCTTGCTTGTCACCTCGTCCAGCTTCAGGTTCGCTAGTGAGTTGCGCACACACACAGGGCTCCCAGCAGCAGCTGGCCAGAGACACTGTGGCTTTCCAAGCGCTGGCTGCCTGTGGCATGTCTTGCCGTCGGCCTTTGCTAGCAGCCAGGCCTGGGGACCCACCGCGCAGCAGGTGCAGAGTGGTCCCACACAGGAAGGGCTTTGGGGTGGCTCTCCAAAAGAGGCCAGCGGGTTCTGTGGTGATCAGGCACAGGGCTCAGGCAAGCGAAGCAGCCAGCACTTTGCTTCTGTGTGACAGTCTCCTCGATCCCCCCTGCTCTCCAATTGCCATCCTTATACGTGCCCCTCACCTTCCCTGGCTCCTCCCTTTCTCAGCCCTGCTCTCCTCCCAGAAACGGGGCCAACCCCGCTTCTTTTGCCCCGCCATGCTCCCAGGTTTGCCCCATCTGTCAACACACGCGGTCTTTGGGTGCTCTTAGCTAGGTCACCTCGGACTTGCGTGCCATTACTGGACGGGCTTGCCTGGCTACTGCTGTCCCTGCCAGAGTCCTCTCCTCCAAGTCACCCCAAGCTCTTCCTTCAAGCAGCTGTGAAGCGTGGCCACCTCTGACGGCATTCCCCGCTAGCCACCTGCCAAACATGGTGCTGGAAGAGCAGAGTTTCCCCAGCACACAAGTTGTCTTCTCCAAGGCCGCCTTCTGCCTGCTCTCAGCAGACCCATGGGAGCCGGCAGCAGGTCCCTTTTCAAAACACAAAGCAGCCTTGAGCCCGCTTGCTTGGAGGCCCGGTTCTGGGGCCTAGGAAGCCGGGCTGCGCCTCAAGCGCCTTGAGAGCAGCTCTTCCGCTTTCAGGCAGAGCCTGCGTGGTCCTCCTCCTCGGGACCCGGTTGCTCCCTCCGCTCTGTGCCTTACGCCTCGCCACACAAGCCAGGATGGCAGCAGGGAGCTGCCGCACCTCTCACAAGCTTTGGGGCTGCCATCCTTCAAGCCACTGCCCTCTACCCTCCAGGGACCTAGCCCTGCTGCGCAACCGTAATGCACGTGCCTGGCTCCTGCTTTTCTCCTGCACTCCAGCAGGTGAGCAAGGCTCCGCCAGACAGCGGCAGAAGGCAGACGCACGAGACAAGGCTGATGCAGGATTTACCAAAGCCATGGACAACAATGGCACGTACGGCTGAGAGCAGGAGCATCCTTCTCTCTCGAGAATTTCACCTTGCTTGTCCTTGCCACAAGTGCCCTGCTCGGTGTGCCCCCAGAACCGCAATCGAGCTCATAGGCAGCAAGGACACGAAGCCTGCCAGAGGGCGTTGCTGTGGCTGACATAGCCAGCCAGGACTGTGCTGCGCCTGCGTTTCACTGTGCTTTGTGCAGCAAGGTTGACAGTGCTGGGCTACGCGTGGCTTATTTGGCTTGCCCAGCACTGTTGCCGGCCGCAGCCGTAAGAGAGATTGGCTCTTGGACACCCAGGCACGCGCGTGCTGCCTGTAGTAGCCCCGCTCTCTGGTGTCTCTTTATTGGGAAGGAGACGGTGGCACAGGGCTGCAGAGAGCAGGGCGGCAGGGAACTTCGCAAAGAGGCTGCGAGGCCATGCTCGCTTTTGTCCTGTGAGCTGTTAACAGGCAGAGCTGGGAGCCAGGCGCCGCTGCCTGCCACGGGGCCTGCCCACCCTGATGGCGCAGCGCAAGCAGGGCATTGCACGGGGCTCTGTCGGGGTGTGCGATCCCAGCTTCTGCCTCCACTCCTGCTTGGAACCCCTCCTATTGCCTCCCCTCCCCCCCCACCCCCACCCCCCCGACACCACCACGCCCAGCACCCGGAACCGGGCACTCTGTGACATCAGCCCCACGTCCAAGGGAACCCCAGGCAACGGGAATCCTGCGGGCAGTACGACGGCGGCCGTACTGGTGGCGACAAGCCCTCGTCCTTGCAACTGCCACATGTCGCTGGCAGCGATGGATTTTCTGCATGTCCTCATTGTCCTGCTGGCCGTGTGCTGTCCTGTGCACGGCACGTGGGACAGCTGTGGGTAAGTGGCCCCAGGCTCTGGGAGGGAGCTTGGGCAACCCTTGTGGGCTTCACTGGAGGGGGCCTGCTTGTCCCCCATGGCCACCCCACAGGTTCTTGAAGGCCGTCTGGGAGGCTCAGCTCCTTGCCAGCTCCCGGGCTGCCGGCACAACTGGTCCACGGGCTGAAGCAGAAAGCGGGGCGAGGGGAGCGGGCGCACGCCCCACGGGTTTCCTCGGCCCTTCTGGCCATGCCGTGTGGGGAGGGAAGACAGCTGGCCTTCAGCCGCAACGGCGCAAGCCATCCAGCAGCACAGTAAGGAGTTTCTGGTTACAGAGGGAGCTGCGGCCTTCGGCCCATGGCTTTGCACTACGGCATGTCGCGCGTCGTGGGTGGCACAGATGCCCAGCCAGGGGCCTGGCCCTGGATCGTCAGCATCCAGGCTCTCTTGGAAGGAGGCACGGCGCACATCTGTGGGGGCTCCCTCATCAGCCCACAGTGGGTCCTCACAGCAGCCCACTGCTTCATCGAGGTCAGGTAAGGAGGACCAGGGGTCGGGGCTAGCCCCACAACACTAGCAGGTGCCCTGAGCGCAGGAGCACGTGCTACTGCCATCCCGTTGCCCTGCAGTATACGCCCAGTGCCTGGGCACTCCGGAGCCCCGCCGAGAGGCTTGCTCAGGAGAAGGCTGGGCTCGCGTGCCACTGCTTGCCAGCAGCCTCCAGCTGGACACTGCTTGAGCCCAAGGCACGCCAGGGCAGTCGCAGCCTCCCTAGCGCTGCTTGCCTCTCTCCCTTGCCAAGCAGAAGGCAGGGCAAGTGCCAGGCTGCTGCAGCATGTGGCTGCGCTCCCTCTGAGCCCTCTCTCCATCTGCCTTGCAGGTACATCACCGCCTTGCGTGTGGTGCTCGGTGTCACCCAGCTGACTCAGCTGGGCCCTGAGGCTCAGGTGCGCAACGTCAGGCAGCTGCTGGTTCACCAGCACTACCGGAATGTCACGCAGAGGAACGACATTGCCTTGCTGGAACTGGACCAGCCTGTCCAGTGCAACAGCTACGTACAGCTTGCCTGTGTGCCTGACGCCTCGCTGAGAGTCTCAGAGCTGACAGCCTGCTACGTCAGTGGCTGGGGTGCCAGGAATGCAAGAGGTGAGTTGCCAAAACCTAGTGGCGGCGCGAGTGCAAGCTTGGCCAGCTTGGGGAGGCAGGTTGCGCTTCCTGATGGCAGAGGCGAAAGCCAGAGTCAGGCTGTGGGGACGTATGCCTCTTAAGGAGATGGGCCTGAGCCATTCCCCCAGAGCAAGGCAGAAAGGAAAGAGCGGTCCAACGCCTCTCCGCATGCAAAGCCAAGCCCCGGGATAAGCCTTCAGCCCGCCAGACAGGGGGAGGAGAACTGGCAGTGAGCTGCTGGGTGTTCATTCCTTTCTGTGCTCTTCACAGCTGGAGCATCGGCATACGCGCTGCAGGAGGCCCAGGTCCACCTCATCGATGCCAGGGTCTGTAACAGCAGCGGGTGGTACAGAGGGGCCATCCACACCCACAACATCTGTGCTGGCTACCCGCAGGGCGGCATCGACACCTGCCAGGTAGGAGTGTGCTACAAGCCAAGCCCCGGCAGCACAGGCAGCCCCGCCACAACCGCCCAAACGTGTGCCGTCACTCACGGCCTTTTGCTGGCCACTCACACTCCCATGGCTGGGTCCCCACCGATGAGGGCCTTCCCCCGCCCTTCCCCACGGGAAGGCCCTTGCCCAGGGCCTGCCCGCCTTGTCCCAGAGGCATGACACTCTGCCTGGAAGGCCCACCCGGTGCCCTTGGCAGCCCAGAGCTCCACCATCCCAAGCCTGACACAGCCGTCTGCCTACACCTGCAGCATCACCGTGCCGCAGCGAGAGCGAGCCCTGCCTTGCAAGCCCACCGCCCCCTGCCAGGCAAGCTTCTACAGAGCTTGCCTGGCCACTCCATACAGCTCTGGCAGGTGCTGTGAGAGAGAAGGAGCCCGCCACCGGGCTGACGCTGGCCACCCAGCAACCCCTTCATCCTCTCTCCTGCGCTGCAGGGGGACAGCGGTGGGCCTCTCGTGTGCCAAGACAAGCGCGCGGACTACTTCTGGCTTGTTGGTGTGACCAGCTGGGGGACGGGCTGTGCGAGAGCAAGGAAGCCCGGCGTCTACACCTCCACCCAGCACTTCTACGACTGGATCCTGGCGCAGATGGGCCTGCGCCTAGCAGTAACGACTACTGCAAGGCCACAGCCGGTCTTCACCTACACCCCCGTCCAGAGGCCAAGGCCAAGGCCAAGGCCAACAGAAGCGGGCAGGTTTACACCCTGCCCGTTTCCAGTCCAGAAGCTGCTGGACTTCTTTACTCGGCTGCAGGAGCTCCTGCAGTACCTAAGGGGGAAACAGCTTGGAGCAGCACGATGAAGAGGGTCCAGGGCAGGCTGCAGCGCACCACCACCGCTTCCCGCTGGGGCAATGCCTGCTGAAGCAAAGGCAACCTCCGTGTCAAAGGCCTGCTCTGTCCTGCCCGCGCTCCTCGCAAGGGCAGAATGAAGCTGGCTGACTTCTCGCAATAAAGTGTTTCTGTCTGCACGGCTAACCACGCGCCAGTCCACTTCAGTCTCCTGTGCAAGGCAAGGACTTCCGCGCCCGGCACCTGCCGAAGGAGGCGGGCTGCCACGTCGGGCACAAAGGGTCACTGCAAAGGGCTGAAGCTCTGCCCGCTCTGAGAGAAGCATGAGGACAGAGTGGAAGAAGGGAAGGCAGGTCATCGCAGGGCTCGGGGCCTTGGGGGTGGCACCTGGAAGCAGAGAATGCCTTAGGCCGGCTCCTGGTGGGAACCCCGGGTGCTTCTGGACGAGGCGCAAGCAAACTTGAAAGTGGACTCTCACGGCCAGCTGGGGGTCAGGGCAGATCCACGAGCTTGGGCCTTTGCTTATGCCGCGGAGTTCCTGGGCTTCCCCAGGCTGCTCTGCTTTCACAGCTGCGCCATGTTGCCAAGCCCAAGCCTACAGCTGCCGTGGCTGGAGGGAGCGCCAGTAGCTTTGAGCGGGGAGCAAAGCAGCTGCTGCTTGGCTGTCCCCCCTCCCCCCTCTTTGGCCGCCTTCTGGCTGTAGTATCGACCACGCTTGACGAGCAACTGGAGGCTCTGGGGGTACCAGACATCTATGGAGGAGTGCCACGGGGACTTGAGTGGAATGGTCGAGTCTAGGGGACCAGATCCCTGGTCCAGTGTGCTTTTATTGAGCGCTTGAGGCTCTGCAGAGCGGTCTGGGGTGCTATGAAGGCCGTAGAAGGTGGCCTGAGTGGACTAGAGAGAACCTAAGGCTGCCTCAGGGTAGCCAGGGTAAAGGGTGCCCAGTGCCAGGTGGCCTCCACAGCTATCAGGGACCTGGGAACAGGCACTGTCATGTGGGGAGGCAGGGAGCGTGGCATGGGCTTGTTGTGCTCATCATCTCCATGCCCCTTTTCAGTGCCTTGATGTTGCAGCTAGTCCAGGCACTTCCCCCCACCAGCACAGGGACCCTTGCACAGCACCCAGCTTAAGATCACTGGCACCGGCTGCCCAGAGAGGCCTCTGGAAACATTCCAACACCACCTGCACATGATTTTTTGCAACCTGTTCTAGCACAGCCTGCTTTTGCAGGGGATTGGGCTAGATAATCTCCAGAGGTTCCCTCCAACAATGACCATTGTGTGATTCTGTGACTTGTGGCACTTTGGCTGAGGAAGAAAAGGTCAGGATCCTCAGGCAACTCGACATCTGACTGCCTTCCCAGTGTCTGTCCAAGAAACCTGTCAGTCCTCACTAACAGAAGTTTGACCTCCACATGTGGGCTTGCAGATGTGCATGAGCACTGCAGGGCAACAGCCTTCTCTCTCTTCCCCATCCTCTACTGCAGGGCGAGTGCAGATGTTCTGCCAAGGGAGCACCAGTCTGCACAGGCCCTGCTGCTGTCACTGTTGTGCAGCGGCTCTTCTACCCTGGGCTCCCTCTACTGTGTCCCACACCACTGGCCTGGTGTGATGGCAGAGCCAATGGCACTACCCTGTTGATGCAGAAGGCTCGGACACGACTTATACGACCAATGTGATCAAGTTAGTGCCACTTTATTAAGGGATACACAGCAATTTATACTCTACAGATGCTATTAATAGACTCACACCAATTTATACTCCCAGCTAAAAATACACACTCTACGCAGGCTTTGTTATGTAAAAGGTGATAGGTTAAAACTACTCGTTCACACGCTTCCACCTCCCCTAGGATTGGTCCCAGTGTGGTGCCCACACATTGCTCCCCCCTTGTGTAGGCATCCTGGTTTTTTCTCATCTTTCTGTCCAACTCTCTTATCTCTCTGCGAATACACAGTTTCTTTGTTTCTCTTGGCCTTGCATATGTCCTTCACAACACCGGCAGCTTGTTACAGCTTTGGCCTGCTCGGCCTGCTATTACAACAAAGTTACTTGGTCTGGATTGCTCATAACATGTCCGTTGTCTTCCAGCCACTCCACATACCCGGTACTGCAACTTCCTGGTCCATCAGGGCAACCTGGGTGCCAGTGGGGAAGCTGGGAATTGCCCTTGGCCAGGGCCTCTCCCTGGAACTTCCAGAGGAGGAATTCCTTGTGGATGGCAGGGATGCCAAAGCATGAGGAGTTCCCCATTGGATGGCAGGAACAGGGCGTAGAGCACCATCCATGTGATGGGGCAGCCCTTCAGCCATGGTCACACAGAACCTCACCAAGGAGCTCATCCGCATCATCAACGGCACCCTCACAGTGACCAGGCAGTACCAAAAGTTTCTGCAAGTAATGATGGCCAAGTAGCGAGAGGCAGCCTGTGGTGGGACACACACCACACACACCACCTCCCTGCAGTTCCCTCCCTCCACGCTGCCAGGAAAGAGGAGCAGCTCTAGCCAGGGCTGCTGGAGCCCAGAGGGTGACCCCAGGGCCTTAGAGTGGAGCTGCTGAGGGCAGATGCGCACATGGAGAAGATGGCAGATGATGACAAAGACCAAGGGGAGGACACGTGGCTAAGCAGAAGCAGCCCTGTGCAGGTGGGTAGGAGTCCAGTGGGGGTGAGGAAGAGGAGCCCCATGATGCCAGACAGAATCAGCTCCATGGGCCTGGGCAGCACCACCCACATGGGGCCGGGCAGGAGCACCCCAGCAGAGCCCAGGCCTCAGCACTGTGTGCCCGTGGGAAGGGCATGTGGCCAGGTGTCCTCAGGACTGTGCTGGGCAGGACTGTGCCTGCAGGAGGGCTGCTCCCACCTGTGGGGCTGCCCAAAGGCTTGGTGGAGATGCGACTGCCGGCCCCACTGTGTCCATTTCTGCAAGCCCCCATGGTGGCAGCGCTGCTCCCACAAGAGCAATGGGTTCCCCTGCCAGTGAGCAGCTGGCGGGGTGCAGGGCTGGGACCCTCCTGGGGTGCCCCCTCATCTGAAATGTTCAATCTTTTCTGTCTCCTGGTGCTAGAGCTCACCCATCCATCCTGCAGCTGGGGCTGCGTCATCCTCAGTGCCTGAACCCAGTGGGGATGGTCTGGCATTGGGCACTGCTGGCACCCACAAAACGGGGGGTAGGAGTGTCTGGGACCACAGTGGGTGTGCTGGCATGTGGGGACCGAGTTGGGCTGGAGAAAGGGGCCAGCAGGGAACTCATCAGGTCCAACAAGTGCTGAGTCCAGCCCCTGGGAAGGAACAAGCCCAGGCCCCAGCACAGGTGAGGGCCACCTTGTTGGAAAGAAGCTTGGCAGAGAAGGTCTTGGTGGGCCCCTCAACGAGCTGCCTACTGGGAAGGGGATCTGGACCCCTTGCAAAGGGGGGATCCAGTATGTATTAAGACCCCACGGTGAATCCATACACCACAAATAGAAAGTCAGCTTATCACCGGGTTGACATATTCAAATGCCTAACAAATGGGGTATGGCCTTGGTCCCTTGAACGTTTCTTGTCCAAACCAGATAATAGAGTTGAAACATGGGAAATAAATCCCCTACCCCATCTGAATACTCCCCTGAGGCATTGTTTGTGAACAATTTGATGTGAGTCGTGAAATAGAACCACAGTATACCCCAGAAGTGCAAACCCTTATTCCAGGCACGTGTCCTTGTTGGAGTTTTCTGGCACCAGGTTTTAAACCTGGAGATCACACATGTTATGCAAAAACTACCAATCCAGAAAACGCATCGAAATATGCAGTTTCGCTTACCCACAAAACAAAATGGAATTTTTTGTGGGAAGGAAAAAACCCAAACTACGACCCATCAGCACGCTCCACCAGTCAATATCTAGCCCCTCAGGGTCCTTTCTGGGCATGTTCAGATGGCAAGATGTACTTTGCACTAACTACTTCCTCAAAATTATTTACATATGCATAAGGCACTTGCCTATGTCACTTTGCTCCTGGGGGTCTTTGGAGACTGCTGGTGGTCAACAACTTGGTGAACTTCAGCTGAACTTTCCTGGGGCACCTGCACTCTACTTGTTCTTATAGGTCTTCATTTATTCTCTGTGCTATATGGTTTGGAAGGCAACGCTCTGTTACCCCACTTCCCTTGGCTACTGTTATAGCCCAGCTGCCTCAGAAGGCTAGCCACACCTTGGTGAGCTTATTCTATAGGTGGAGTTAATCATTGCTTTAGCTGCAGCCTCTCCTAGTGATGCTCTATAACTTAATCCTGTCAGCGAGGAGAGGCATCCAGCTCTGACACTGAAGGCAGCAGCCTCGAGTCACCAGGCTGCTCCCTACAGGAAGCAATCCTGACGGCCTGGATCTCGCCTCTGAGAGGCTGTATTTACAAATGAAGAGTTTTCCATCAAGGGAAACAAGGCTTGAGCACTCATACTCTGGCTGGTGACTCTCCCAGGCAGCTACATATTCCCAGTCCCTCAAGGGGACTGGGCTGCCTCCAGGGCTGCCCTGGGGCCTGGCACACCGGAGGCTGGGAGCTCCCTCCCGCACCCCAGGGCAGGCAGCAGACACTCCTGCGCCGGCCCAAGGGCCTCCCTCACCCCACGGCTGGCCACGGACCCCTCTCAGCTGGCCCCAGCCACAGCACAGGCTGTGCCTGCCTAGCCCAACATGGCTGCTGGGAGGCTGAGGGTGGTAAATGGCAGCTCCCAGCATGCCCTGGAAACAACATGGCTGCCCTGGAGTACCAGGCCTACAGCTCCCAGCATACACCAAAAAAAACACGGCCATGGGGCAGCCCCAGGCCTACAGCACCCAGCATGCCCCGGGAAAAAATAGCCATGGGCTGCCCCAGGCCTACAGCTCCCAGCATGCCCTGGGAAACACCTGGCCATGGGGCAGCCCCAGGCCTACAGTTCCCAGCATGCCCTGGGAACAACCTGGCCATGAGGCAGCCCTGGGCCTACAGCTGGCAGCATGCCCTGGGAAAAATATGGCCATGGGCTGCCCCAGGCCTACAGCTGGCAGCATGCCCTGGGAACAACATGGCCCTGGAGCAGCCCCAGGCCTACAGCTCCCAGCATGCCCCGGGGCACACCTTCTTTCAGCAGCCTCCCCAGGCAAGAGAGGGGAAACACCAGCTGTCCCGAGCGGCAGGGGTCAACAAAAGCCACCCAAGTGAGTTGGTGGCCAAACTGGATGCCTAAAGGTCAGGGTTTGTCTCGGCAGGTAGATGAAATTCCTTGGCAGCAGACCTGTCAGAGCCCAGGTCCTTTGCTCCATGAGTCTCACACGCACAGTCCTGTAGCTGGGACAAATGACAAAGAAACCCTGCGCAACATGACGGTGCCAGCCACAGCTGTGCACAGGCAGCTTCCAGCCCTGGGCAGGTGTTTCCTCCTCTGGCTGTCCGGAGCGGGGAAGAAGTGGGAGCTGTGCCGGCAGCCAAACAGCCCTTCGCCAGCAGCACGTGGGGAAGCCCAGCAGCAGCCACCTGCTGGCTGCAGGGGAGGTGGTGGCTGCGTGGCCACCGTGTGTCCCCGTGTAGCCTCGTATCACAAAGGGGCAGTGATGCGGCACCTGCCCGGAACCTGGCCAGGGCTTGATATCCTGCACAGAGGGATGGCGAAAGCCAGTGGGGCTGAGCTGCCCTTCGGGAACACATGGCTCCTTCTTTGGCTCCTGGCGTGGCTACCTCCTTCCACGCATTTCTCCTTTCCTGCTGACCCCTCCTCAGCTTCCACCCTCTTTCAAAGGTAAGTTGGGTTTGACTTTTGGCACAGATCCTACAGGAGGTAGATTGGGGATAAAAGTGGAGGCTGCTCTCTTACTCCCAAGCTGTAGGCAGAGCTCTTCTATCCTTCAAGGCTGGCCATACAGGCACTATGGGTAGCGTTCCTCTTGGGTAATTACTATCTCTTTGCCATCACCTAGGCTGGGGAAGTAGGGAGGTGGCAGCCCGAGGCGTCGAGCTCGGTGTAGCCTGACCCAAAGCCCACCTTGACTGATGGGTTAGGAAGGGAGACCAGAAACACAGCCCAGCAAAGGCAATCATTAAGGAGCGGACAAAAGCTGGTCACTCCTGCAGACAGGGTGGGCAAGTGTGGGCTGGAGAGCCAGAGGGCTCTGCTGCCAACAGTCGCTACAGGCAGTTAAAATGAACACTGGAACACTTTTGATGGCGATTTCTGGCCTCTGGGGTTTTTGGTGCTTGAATGATTTTCTTGAGCTCCGCTTCTTTCATTGCAACCAGGTGATGGGATTGGCATTGATCTTCTCTTTCTGGACCGTGGTGGACATCCATTGTCAGCCAAAGCTTCCCACTGTGCTGCTGAGAGGAGCAACGGCTGCAATGGGGAACAATTCCTGTGAGTAACAGTTTCACCGGCAGGCTTGGCCTTAGTGAATCCCCAAATGCAATGGGCATGGTTGGTGCTCCATCCCATATCTGGAGCTTTTCCTGAGAGCAGCCAGGCCTACCCAGGGTTTCTGTGCAACTGCTGCGAATGAAGAGATGGGACGCAGCTTGATGCAAGCAAATGTCAATTTATTGTACAGAAGCACAAGTTTATATACACTTTCAGAAGCTGCATGTTTTAAACAGATTGGTTCTTGAAGCTAAACATTGCATACTAGGCAATCCCTGATTGGTGGTTAACTACCATCAATTAACAGCAAGGTGTTACCTTTCCTTGGCGCCATCCTTGGCGCCATCCGTCTCCCACTCCCCTGTGCTCTGTAAACATGTCTCATCATGTTAATTGTTGTCTAGACAAGCTCGAGCACATTCCCCTCAGCTAACAGGTTGCCACGCATGGTCCTAGTTTCCAGCCCGCTCCTGCATGCAACAAACCTGTTATTTCCCTGCAGTCGTTGCCGAGGGAATGGCTCCACCACAAAAGATCCTCTTTCCCCTGGAGAAGATTTGCATGGACTGGCAGCAAAGGCAGAGAGCTGGAGCAGGGCTCTACAACCTGGGCAATACGTGCTTCCTCAACTCTGTGCTGCGGTGCCTGATGTACACCCCGCCTCTTGCCAACTACCTGCTCTCTCGTGAGCACAGTGACTCCTGTGAGTACTTTTAGGAAGATCTCCTTGTCAGTCTGATGAGCACTTCCCAAGGACCCCCAGAACCTGCCACTGGATGTAGGAGAAAAGCATCCCTTCTTTCTCAGCCACTGCCAAGGTGGTGCTCTTGGAACACTCAAGCCTACAAGCCGCTTGTCCTATCGAGGTGTGTTTGCTGTCACAAAGACGTCTCTTTCTAGTGCTGCCTGTCTTTCCCTATTCCTACATATAACCTACATATTTGCTGGTTGCACAGAAAACTTCTGTCAGCGAGGCATCCCTCTCAAGAATGTTTTCTATGCACTGAGATGTCATGGGCTTGCTGGGCCATTGTCACCTGGGGACGACTAGGAGGCTGTTCTAGCAGAACTCCAAGGTCTCCATGAAGTTTCCCATCACAATGGCTATTTTAGTAACCTGACCAGCTTCCCTCCCTCCCTCTTCAGGTCGCCAGCAAGGCTTCTGCATGATGTGCATCATGGAAGTGCACGTTAACGATGCCTTGTCCACCTCAGCCTGTGCCATCCAGCCCAGGGCCGTCATCAATGCCCTCTCATGTAAGTCGTCTCAGGTGCTTTGACATGCTTTCCTCTGTTGGTAGAGGACTGAAGTACTACCTTCCTCTTGATTAGGAATAGGAGGGCATTTCACGCTTGGCGTGCAGGAAGACGCCCACGACTTCTTACGCTGTACTGTCACTGCCATGCAGAGAGCTTGTCTGGCTGGAAGCAGCGCGTAAGCACAAGCAAATGACCTTTCAATGCACAGTGTACCCCATCAAGGAAAGCCTATGCCCAGGGCTTTCAGGCACAGGAAAACTCTTGGAGGAGATAACTCTCTGCCTTACCATTTCTTTCCAGCTGGGACATCTCTTCTCAATATACTACCATCGACCATCAAATATTTGAGGCTTCCTGAGGTCCAGAGGTATGTTTCCACAACTGTTGCTCTCCTTACACTTGCCTGTGCCCTGCTGTCTGCCCGTGAGAGACACCTGAGCATGGGGCTGGCTCTAGTAGGGATGAAGGGCATAAACAGGCACGGTCAATCGACTTCCCCTGTTGCTGAGCATTTCCGTTTGCCTTCCAATCATGTGCTGCAGCTGCAAAGCAGTTTCTGATTCCTACGAGGCCTTCCTGGATGTGCCTTTGGATATCAAAGTAAGAGGGTTTCTCACTGTGCTTCAAGACATCCCAAACTCCTTGTGGCTTCCCAGAATGCATGCAGTTGGCTTTGAAAAGTGCACTGTGTACACAGGAGAGCTGTGTGGGGGGGTGGAAGGTGGTATGGGTGATGTCCTCCTGCAGAGGCCATGGCAGTGGACTCCCTGTAGGTGCTGGCTTCAAGCTGGACAAGCACACATTATCCTCTCTGCACTTCTGAGGGACTCTCAGCCGCCTTCTCTTTGCTCTCCCTCAACACCCACCTGGCTCCTAGGCTGATGGCTCGTGTTGTTTTCATTCCTGATGACCCTGCACACCATCAGTAGCTGAACTGAGCGGTGGCACGGCAAGGTAGCTCTTGATAGTGCCGGCCAGTTAATCTCTGGGAAGGGAGGGAAGTGTTCAGCATCATACCCTCTTTCCGCCTACCTCTGGCCAAGGTTTGCAGGGTCACAGTGGGTCTCCTCAGTGGCAGCTACCCGGGTCTCATGGGCAACTCCTCCTGAGTGTTTGGGCAAGGACATTTCCCCCAGCTCAGAGCTCTCCTTTCTCACCCCTCCAGGCAGCCTCATCTGTCGCCGCATCTCTGGAGGACTTTGTCAAACCCGAGAGGCTGGCTGGTGAAAACAGCTTTCGATGTAGCAGATAAGAGGATGACTAACACCAGATTAAGACTTGTGCCTGTGTGGAGATGCTGCGTGTCATCGAGCCTCAGGAGGTTCGATGCACAATCAGGAGGCACAGCTTCTCTTTCTTCCGGGCTAATGATTCTGAAGAGTCTTGAAATGGTGTGAGGACGTGTGAGACGGGAAAGGTTGTCTGGCCACCTTGGGGCAAGCTAGGGTGCTTGTCTCTCTGCTTGCTTTCAAGGTGTGGCAAGAAGGTTACCGCCCTCAAGAGGTTTACAATTGATCGCATGCCCAGGGCTCACACGCTGTGCCTGAAACGCTTTGATTTCTCCAGCAAGAAGATCGGCAAGGTGTGTACGCAATTGAGAGCCACTTTCTTTCTCGTCCCAGAGCAGATTTCCCAAAGCAGGATGCTCTGTCACAAGCTGTTCAGGTGGAGCTTTTGATGTTCCCTTCTGGGGAGAGGAGAGCTCCCTTGGCAAGGCAAGCATATACTCTGCTGCAGCAGAGCTGCTCTGCCCAAGAACAGTTTCGTGCCACCCAAGGCGTTACCTGCTGCTTCAGGGACAAGCGAGTGTTGATGAGCTCCAGAGATGTGTTTCTACACGGCTGGGCCCCGGTCTTGGCAGGCTCTTTTACGTCATATGCCAGGATCCCTCCTTAGCCCTCTTGGTCTCTCCGCAGTTTGTGCAGTATCCCCAATACTTGGATCTCCGGCCATACATGTCTCAGGGAGCTGCAGAACCACCCCTCTACACCTTATACGCTGTCCTGGTGCACAGCGGTGGCAGCTCTCAGGCAGGACACTATTTCTGCTACACAAAGGTAAAGAGCCACTTCCTTCATCACAGCGACTATGTGTGCTGGGGAAGGAAAACTTTGGTGGCACTCTTTCTGGCAGCCAAGGTTCTGGGGGAGAAGGTCTCCTTACCAGCTGCATTGGATCTGTGTTGGTGGACTCTTGCTTCTGTAGTTATGCCTGTGTTGTTCAGGAGAAACCATGCAGTTCATCTCCACATGTCCTTGCCTTTCTTTGACAGGCCAGCAATGGACTCTGGTACCAGATGGATGAAACGCCTGTGGGTTGCTGTGACCGCAACACAGCTCTTGGGCAGCCAGCCTCCTTACTGTTTTATGTCAGGTAACAGCCAGGACTAACAGGTGTTCAGAACACGTTTCCTTTTCCGGGTTTTGCTATTTCTCTTCTGATCCTCCTGAGTCGTTCCGTCCCAGGAGGCAATTACTACCCACACCACTCAGGGCTGTCGAACGTGACCTACCTGCTGCCAGTCCTTCCCTTCCCTTGCTGGGCTTTAGGCTGCTTCCCCCATGTAAACTGCTACTTGTCTGCTCTCTGTAGCTGACTGATAGAGAGCAGAGTACCTAAAGGGGCCTACAGGGAAGATGGGGGGGGAGGACTCCTGGTCAGGGAGCGTAGTGATAGGGAGAGGGCCAGTAGTTTTCAACTTAAGGAATGTAAATTTAGATTTGATGTTAGGAAGAATTACTTTATGGCAAGGGTGGGGTGACAGTGGAAGAGGTTGCCCAGAGAATGCCCAGAGAATGCCCCCTCCCTGGAAGTGTTCCAGGCCAGCTTGGACAGGGCTTTGAGCAAGCCGGTCTAGTGGAAGGTGTCCCTGCCCGTGGCAAGAGACATGACCTAAATGATCACCAAGGTCCCTTCCAACGCAAACTGTTCTGTGATTTTACGATTCCATGAAATGGAGGCCATAGCGGGTATGAAGAGGAGGTCTTGCTGTGACAGGGGCAGAGCTGGTGGGAGGACCCCAAGTGAAGTCCCCATTTGTAGTCTTGATATGTCTTCTCTCTGTCATACAAACGGCTCCAAGTCAATGAGTGATACCCAGTGGAGGTTGCAAGAGCAGCCCTAAGTGGACATCACTCTTTTTTCTTATTTTCCCCAGATGCTCTGATGGGAAAACTGGTCAACAGGCATCAGTGTCACCAGCACCATCATATGCCGGCTCTTTCCTCGGTCAGCAGCAGGGCAGCAGGCAGCAGGCAGACCCTGTGGGACCACGGGATCAGCCTGATTGGACTAAGGTAACTCTGGAGAGGTGGGTCAGGGCAACAGATGGACAGCGGATTTCTTTTTGGGGTCTTGGCATTGCTCTCCTTGCCCCCACACACCGCAGCTTTCTTCAGAGCCGCCGCTCTACTCCCTCTCAAAGCATTGCCCCTAGATCCAACCTACTTGTGTGCCTTTGGCCCCTCTTCCTTTGCAGCCCTCCAGGAGGGTCTCTGGGAGGTCTTTAGCTGTCGCCTCAGAGAGCTCTGGGGGTTTCCCACTGTTCCGTCCCTTCCAGGAGGAAAGGACAGGACCTTTTCACAGCTCTCTTGGCAGGACATGACGATGGGCATGGAGGACTCTGCAGAGGACAGAAGCTCCTGGCCACGCGGGCTCAGCATCACCTCCCATGTGGACATGCCCTTGCATCACTCCTGTGGCTGTAGGAGGCTGGAGTCCTGCACAAGAGCTGCATGCCCACACTGCTGTCCACCATTTGACCATGTGCTGCACACTGTGTGAGAAGACAGCCACCGAGAAGAGCACAGATTCAGCCCTTCTTCCCGCTGCCAGAGGAATGGTGCCAGGGAGAGGACCTGGAGCAGATCTCCGCAGCGCAGAAATGATCTCTGCAGCTGCTTCGTGGGAACCACAGACTGCAAGTGCTCCACAGGGAGGAGGAGGAGAAGACCTAGTCCTCCAAGTTGTCACCACACTCCCAGGGATAACACAGCTCCAGGGCCCTCCAAATGCAGCTCCCAGTATACTCCTGCACCCAGGACTGCTCCCAGGGAGCAACCCCTGCCAATGCAGAGAGTGCAGAGCAGATCCCTGTGGCACCGCTATGATCTCCATAGGCAGTTCACAGGGTACCACCCCTCAGCAGCGGGGATGAGGAAAAGAGGAAATGAGGTGATTCTAAGGAGAGCAAACCCTGCTGTCCTCAGCGCCACAGAGACAGAGGGCTGGACTGAGCGGCGCTGGCAGGAGAGGCCATTGCTGCCTGTGGTGTCTGCAGCCCCAGAGAGCCTGTGGTGCCAGTGAAGCTGACCTCCAGGAAGGACAAGGTGCTTTTGAAACTGTCCTTGCCTATGGACATCCCGTGATGCAGCAACACTGTCAAAATCTTTGCTCCATTCCCTGAAGTGTCATCAAAGGGATGACAAAAGGATGTGGAGGAGCACTGCCCAGGTCTGCTGGCTGGGGGGGCGGGGGGAGGGCAGGACTTGCTTCCCTGCAGCTGCTGGAACAAAAGCACGGACCATGGCTGAGGTTCCCTTGGGCTCTGTTTGACTTTGCTGCTCTGAATGGGGATGGTGTTCCTGTAATGCTCGTGCTGTGCCTGCTGGTGGCACGCGGTTGTGCTGGAGAGCCCTGGCATCTGAGGAAGCACCACAGGCTGCAGTTAACCTTGACATTGAGCAGCTGCCCTGGATAAGGTTAGGCATTGCAGGGGTGTCGGTGGGAAGCTTGCCACAAGGCTCAGTGGAGAACCAGCCAATAGAGCTGGTGGGGAAGAGAGGCTTGGCTCTCCCCATGGCGATGACTCCATATACTCAGAGGAATAGCTCCATAGGCTGCCCTGAACAGTAGAAGCAGGATCAAGCTTCATGGCCCTCAAAGCGGGCATCTGCTGTCACTTCAGGTGGCACAAGGAACGTCCCATCAGCCTCCAGAATGAGGGCTCCAACATTGTCATGTCCCTCTGAATTGCTCCAGCATGGCTTACAATGATGTGCAAATATCTTGGAGCACCTCTGGCACCTCAGACGACACCTGTGGTTTGCAGGGATACAGGAGAGTCCTCCCTTGGACTGTCTGGGTGCCCTGTCTCACAGTGGGACAAGATTATTGGACCTAACTCTGTCACTGATCAGAAAAAAGACATTGCTGGAAAGAAGTGTCCCTTCCCATCTGAGAGCAGTAACACCAGTGATGACTTCAGGCTGTTCCCCAGCAAGTTCCCCTGCAGCCCCAGGGACCCCTGGAGGGAGCCCAGAGGGGCAGAGCAAGGGCTGCCTTGGGCTGCTCCCTGCTGCTGAGCTGGGCTGGGCTCCTGACATGGAGGGAGCTCATGGCAAATGGGCAGCGCTGCAGAGAGACAGCTCTGCCCACCAGCAGCTCCTCTGCAAAGCGCAGCAGGGCTGAGGCACTGCCTGCAGGCACCCAGGGCAGATAAGGGAAGGGAGCGAGGTGTTACAGTCAGTCTGTGGTGGGAGGATAGGTGCAAGCTGACCAGGGCAGGAATCATCACAGCCTTTGACAGGGTAAGTCTCTGCAGGCAGGGCAATGCAGAGGAGGTCCTGTAAGTGTCTCCTAGACCTGGCATATGTCACAGCTGAGAGGACCTGTCAGGATGGCTCTCCTGCATTTTCTGGTGTGGAGCATGGAGCAGAAGACATGCTCCAGGGCAGGGCTTGCCTGCTGCACCATCGGAAGGACAGAGCATGGTGGATCCCTCCTCCCGGGGATGGCTGCAGGGCTGTGAAGGTGGGTGTGCAGCCGGGTGTTCCCACCGCTGTCTCTCCCAGCAGGGTCCCTGCAGCCCAGGGCGTTGTGTGCTGGGAAGGGACTCTGCCACCTGCCAGGGTCAGCTCTCAGCCTGCCGGGGGCTCCCCACAGAGACGCGGGGGTATGGAGCAACCCCTGGTAGGGCAGTGCCCTTCTGTTGTTGAGGGTGTGCTGCGCTGGCCAGGGCTGCTCACAGGTCTAGGTGACCCTGAGAACGTGTCTGGAGACTTCCCATCACTGCAAAGTGAACAGTAATTTTAAACTGCAGAATGAAACGTCCTGTTAAAAGCATCCTGGAAAAGGGATATTCAAAATATCAGAATGGATTTCTAATAGAAAATGGGCGATGCTCCGTCACATTGATCACTGTGGTGAGGGATGTGCAAGTGGGGAAATCCTCACCTACTGTTTGTTTAAAACAGGCGAGCAAATGAACTAAGCAGGAATCATCTGCCATGACGCAATCATCACCTTTGTGTCTGGAGCTAGAAACCCCTGCAGAGGGGAAACTGGCCCCCCAAAAACATTGAGAGTCCTCCTTCAGCTACACTCCTTTTGTCTCAGCACACAAAACTGTGCACAGCTGAAAATCCTTACTCTGAACAGGTTGGGAGGCTGTAGGCAGAGAAATGAATGCGAATTCCAGCTCTGCTCTTTCCATTTTCTGGCCAGGAAAACGATTAAAAGGGATTATTTATGAATACAAGCCAACTCTGACAAATTATTTCAAGTCATGCCTGATCGCCTGGCTCGGAGGTCTCGCTAGCTTCCCCTGGCCATGAGGATGCCAAGGAATGGGCATCCCACTCCCCTTCAAATGAACACAAAGGTTCTGCAAATCAAACGTCACTGATTCAGTGCAATTTAATTACTGTCAGCGTCAAGGAGAACAACTGGGGGTGGAGGGCAGGTTTTGGGGGTGTTGGGAATGGAGGCTTGGCAGGCTGTAATTTGCCTTCAGATGGGAACATCCAGTGACTATGGTGACATGTTGCAAAGATGGAGCATCACATCATGGGGATGGATGTATCCTCCCACCCTCTTGGATGGCCCCAGCCCTTGGGCTGCCCCCAACATGCAGCCCCCTCGCCCACTTGGAAAGCAGCTTTGTCATTGCTGATACTGCTCCCCCCTGCCATGTCACCTTCACTTGCTGCTGCAAAGAGCATCCTTCATCCTGCTGCCCTAATCCTGCTGCCCAAAAAGGACAGGGCGGGGGAGTCTTTGATCCCACCAGCTGCTCTGCTGAGGGGGCATCTCTTGTCCCTCACTGCTGTAGCTATTGTCCCAAATGGCCTCTGCTCGGGGAAAACTGAGCTGAGAAGAACAAGCACAGCTTTTTATTTTTTTCTTCTTCTTTTTTTTTTTTTCTTTTATTTATGCTGCGAGGCAGCCAGCCTCATCCAGGCCGGGAAGCTGTCAACATTTTAAAACAACGATCCTCTAACACCTTCCCTTTCACACACCCAGCCACCTACCTCCTGATTTTCTGGTGTCCCACACAGAACTGGCCAGGGATTTGGGGAGAGTGGTGGAGATGGAGCCCAGGTAGAGGAGGGAGAGGGTGAGGAGGAGGAAGTACATGGGGGTGTGGAGGTGGTGGTTGCACTCTGCAGCACTGATAATGAGGCCATTGTCCAGAAGAGCAGCCCATGAAGAGCCAGGAGTGCAGGAGCTGCAGCTCCCGTGCATCTACAATTTCCAGGAACTGGGTGATGGAGCTGCCATTGGACATCTGCTGCCTCTGGGCATGGGGACCTCTCCCAGGAGAAAAAGTGACAAGTTATGGGGGACTTCTCCCAGCAAAACCAAAGCTGTTTCCCATCAACCATCCCCCCCCATCAGACAAAGAAACCCTTTTCTTTTTCTAGGAGACCTTCCTTGAGCTCTTAAAATGCAGAAAACTTAGAAATGGCTGTACTGGCTCAGACCAACTCCAGCAAGCCCCAGGTTCAGCCTCCAACAGAGCCAACACAAGACACTTAAACAAAAGCAGCAGAGCAAGACAAGCACCCTGCGATACTTTCCCAGCTTCCCTTCCTGAGCTGACCGGGATGTCCTTGAATTTAATATCCCCCAAAGGATTTATTTCACACGGTCTTGGGTTCTAGTTGTTCCTCAAGCCTGTGCAGACTTGCAGCATCCTCGCAGCACCATCACCCTCGGCAGCCACTCTTGGGACCTTGGAGATGACTGAAAAAGGGTCCAGACCTGGGGCTGTTGTAGCCAAAAATCTCAATAGCTTGGGCAGAAAAGGCTGGCTTAGATCCAAATTGGTTGAACGCTGCTCACAACGTGTTGGCCCCTGTTTGCCATCAGCGTGCAGGAGACAAGCACAAAATCGTGATTTCTGAAAGTATCTGAGTATGTTCTGGCACAGTCGTGTCCCAGCTGGGAAGCTCGGTTGGGAGTTTGGGGGTTGTTTTTTCTTGTGCACGTAAATTTTGGTTTTGTTGAAGCTAGTGGGATTTTCTGCAGAGATTTCAGCCTGCCTTTCCCAGTGACAACAACTGGCTTGGAGCTGAAAGTTGGATGGAGCAGTTTCTTGGACATGAATGCAGACAGGACTGAAATATTTTATAAATCCGTCTTGGTTTGGTGGACAACAAATGTCAGGAAAAGCAAGTAAATGCCTCCAAGAGGTATTAGACCAGCCCTGCCGTGGGGTAGCCTTGCAGCTCAGAACCAGACTCAGAAAGTCCATGTGGGTTTGAGGGAGAATAAAAATGGCATTTTTCTGTTCTTTTTTTTCTTTATTTCCACCAGGATAGAGACGGAACTTCAAATCAGGCCCTTCTTGATCATAATCCAGATGTTTCCTGGGATATTCCCAGATCAGGGATCATTTTCCACCCTTCAAAGCGTGGCCAAACCCTTCAAATGAGGGAATTGTGGCAAATCCTCTGTTGTCATAATTCACAATCTGTTACAATGCAGTAGCATTAATCCTTAGGAAACTGAAAAGTCATAAAACTTACTTGAGCCCCAGTATTTATAAACAAGGTAATAGGAGCGGTACCTTTCTTGGAGGTCAAAAGGAGGATTGCAGCACCAGAAGCTAAGCATTGAGCTTTACAAATGAGGATTTGAGACCTAAAAGAGGGGGTTGGACCCTACAAATAAGGGTTTGGACCCTCAAAACGATGGGCTGGAATCCTAAAAATGACACTTTAGACCCTGGAAGGGAGGGGAATCTCTAGGTTCTGATCTGAGCAGGCTTTGGTGCCCAGGAACTCCACAAAATGCCCTTCTTTTCCTATCCCAAGTGACCACTGTCGAGGCGGGGCCTGGAATCATGGACCTCATCAACTGTGGACATTTGGTGGATGTTTTACAGGGGCAGTCCATGGGCTAAGGGAAGAAAAGGAACAGAGGAGGAGGAGGAGGAGGAGGAGGAGGAGGAGGAAAATGAGAAACGGGATGCAGAAGAGGAGGAAGATTAAGAAGAGAACTTGGAAGAGGAGGAGGGGGAGGAAAATGGAGCAGAAGGAAAAGAGCAGGAAGACCAAAGCAGGGCAAGCAAGAAGTAGAGGAGGAGGAAAATAATTAAAAGGGGACAACCCCCCCCAGAAATAACAGGAAGAAAAGGGCAGCTAGCAGGAAAAAAAAGGAGGAGGAGGAAGAAACGCCCCCAGACTCCATTGTCAGCCCATCTGCCATCTGATCTCTGGTCCCAAGTGCTTGCTGGAGCCTGACTGTAAGGAGGGGAGCTCAGCCTCAACAGAGGTCACTCTAATCCTCCCTTTGTCCCTTTACTCTGCGCCTATGAAATTTCGCTGCCAGTGTTTGGCCCGCTTTTGGTGCTTGTCCTTTTGCTCTCAGTCGGCTACTCATGTGGTTAAAACTGCTTCATCAGCAGCAATGTCACAGCAGGCAAAAGGTTTGTGTCAGAGCAGGCAGCAGGTGACTGCTGACCATTTCACATTGGATGGTGAAGTCAGCAGCGGCGGCATCATTGTGATGTCACACCGGGTCTGTGACACAGGCCACGCAGGGGTACAAAAGGGGGCGTAGGGTGGTTGTTCCCACACTCTGGAGGAGCATCTCTGGGGTGAACACAGGGAAGAGCTTCCTACACGGCTGTTGCCACAAAGCAGTGAGGCGCTAGCATAAGGCAAAACAAGATGGACTTCTGGGATGGGATGAAGCCCATCTTCATGATGCCCAGCATCACCCCCAGAGGTACAAGCACCCACAGCCACTACAGGAGTGTTGTCAGGACGGAGAGTTGTGGCGTTGTGGGGGTGGGACGCAGGCAGAGCCAGCAGACAGAGAGTGTGACCTGGTTTTCCTTTGCTTTCCAGAGCAAACAGCCATCTGGGACGCAGTGGCCAGCTACATCCAACAACAGCTCTTGCTACACAAGGTAGAGTGACACCCGCATCTTCCTCATCCCCCTAGAGAAGCTGGGGGGATCCCGTGGCCGTGGAGCTTGGGCTGCAGTTGCTCCTTCCCTCCTCAAAAAGCAGGGAACTCCCCACAAAATCCCCACTGAGAGAGAAAACAGGGCTCGGGCAAGGGTGGTGTCACCTCTGCTAGGTAGTCTTCTACTGCAAGGCTGATCCGTTGTTGGAGAACCCTGGATGCCCTTGAGTGGCTTCTGCCCCCAAGTCCCGCTTTTTCCAAGGAGGAAAAGGAAGGGGAGGACTCGGCATCTCCTCCCCAAAGCTCTCCCCACTGTCCCAGCTGGTGCCTCCAAAGAGCGGGAGGTGGCAGGGTCCGAGGTACCATCCCTGGGTGGAGCCATCCCCCAGCTCTTCCCTCTTCACCCTTCACGCCCTTCTTCTCTGCTCCAGGGGGTACGAATTCCCACCCTCGGCTCCTTTGACGTGGTCCCCGCACAGAAGCAGGTTGGGACAGAGATTGTCACTATCCAGAGGCCTGTGTTTCGCCTGTCCAGGACCCTCAGAGACATCCACAACCTCATGGACAACGAGGATGACCTGTCTGGTAGGACAACAACTGCATGGTGTGGGTGAAGATGGGAGTTATCACATCCCTTGGCGAGAAGCAAACTGGCCCCTCTGCGAAGCTGGTCCGCAAACAGGACACGCGCAGTAAGAATCCCTCGGGGAGGGCTGCAGGGTGAGCGCCTTCATCCCTCTCGTGTGGTTTTTCCAGACAATAAGGTGTTGGAGCCTGTGAAATATGCCAAGGTGGCCACGGATGCCCACGTGTCCCGGTGCAAAGTGGAGGGATGCATCCTAGGCACCATGTCCCTCCTGTCTCACTGCCTGGCGAAGGGGAAGAGCATTGCACTTGTCCTGAGAGATGTTGGGGTGCTCCTCATTGAAGACAGGATGGTGCAAATGAGATTCTACTATGATTTCCTGGAAGAGATATCTGGGAAGACAAACCTCAGAATGGCTGCGTTCATAGTGAGTGTTTTGGATTCCCTGTGGCTCCAGCGGCTCATGCCGCCCTGAACTCCTCCGTGATTGAGTGTCATGGTCACGTCGAGGATGTCCTGGCATCTCCGTGTTCCTCCATTGCAGTTTCCCCAGCTGCTGGACATGGTGGTGTCCCGGATGGTACCTGTTTCTTCCCTGACTCGCACCAGCCGTGTCATCATCTTTCCTGAGTGAGTCCTTTCCCCAAGTGACCACGGGGGTCCTGCTGTGGCTCTGCCCTGTTGTCATTCCTGCAAACGATGGGATGGAGGAAGGATTTGAGGAGACCGGGACACCTTTCCTGGGCGACCCCATTTCCTGGGATGCTCCCTGGGGATGGGGAATGGATGATTTGGGGGGGGAAAAAACACCTTTTACAATGGTGCCAAGCTCTGGCTGGGAGCAGAGCAAAAAGGGCTGGTGGTGCCTTTGGTCATGCCACTGTCACCTCTTTGTCACCAGGTTTGAACTGGAGTTTGTGCCCAAATCTCAGTCCAGGCACCCTCTCAAGGTCTTGAGGCGTGCCCTTGGTGAGGACATGTGGAAGAAAGAAGAGGATTTGCCACCCATCAGGCAACACACAAAAGGTAAGGCAGTTCCCGGCTCTTTTCCGTAGCATGGGCAAGCGGCTTCCGGTAGGAAAATCCACAGCAATGATGGTCAAATGCTTGCACCAAAGCTTTGTGCCACATTGGCACGGCCTCTTCTCCCAAGCTTGGCTTTGGGAGTGGGCCAGGATGCTCGGATTCTTGGGAATGACTTAACATTCCCTCTCCAAAAGAGGCTTGCCTACATCACCCACCTCCCCTTTTTCCAAACCCCAGCGCTACCAGTGCCTTCGCCGAGGAGCCCGGTGAGCGCTGGTTGCTGGGGAAAAGGAACTTGGTGCACGCTCAAGGCGTCAAGTTCTACCACCTGAGACTTTGTAGACCCTTCATGGCGGGCCACTGATCCAACGGGCACGCTGCCTCGACTCCACACATGCACTCATGCAGATATTTTCCCTTTTTGCTCAACCCTAGGATCCCCCAAGCAGAATCTCAGGCAGGATCTTGATAGATTAATTTATTACAGCCGGCATAACCCGTACCGCTTCAAGGAGGACTTGCGTTTCTTAGAAACGAGGGGAGGAATATTGCACGTAGTTTTGACTTGCTCGGGATTTATCAGAGCCTGTCCTTCTCTCGGTGTAAACCTCCTTCCAAGCCAGCCATAACTTGGTGGGAGATGCACGGTGTCTGCTAGTACAGCCTGTATGCAGACAGCTCCTAGGACACATCTTTAGTTTTACTGGCCAGCACCGAGTAATCCATGTCCCGAATGAGAGCAGATTTCCCTGCTAATTCTACACCTTTTATTTCCAAGAACCCTTGAAAAAATAGTAGGGGAATAAGCAAATCCCCAGAGCGATGGAGCACAGGTTAATCATCATCCTTTCCACGTGAAAGCAGACAGGGGTTCACCCGCTTTCCTCAAGCCTTATGCTGATAAAAGCAGCTGTCTCGAGGCCTCCTTTTGTCCAAGTAGGGAAAAATGTGGGTGTAAATCCAAAGATTTTAGCTTTCACAGCTTGCAGCCAAGGCTTCCCAGCTGCTAACGCCAAGTTATGCTAAGTGATTCACATCACTTTTGCTGGTATTGGGGAGGCAGTGGATAGAGCAGAACGGCTGCCTTGGATGTTTTGGGATGAGATGTGAGCACCGCTCCATGTCCCTGGGACTGGGAGCATCACGGTGATGCTCTTCTTGACGAGGTTTCTCCTTCCCATTTGCAGCGGGACTTCCTGAAGTGCCTTTGCCTGCTGATTCCAGCTCGGTTACTAACAAACAGGAGGAAGTCCACAATAAGGCGGCGATGAATAAGAGGACGAAGCGCCAGGCTAGGTGAGTCTGGGGGCTCAGGACTGAGCATCTGCATCGGGTTACTTGCCGACCCGGTGAGAGCCCCAAACCCTCACTGGGTTCATCACTGCCTGACAGCAGCACAGGGCAGTGCGATGGGGCTAGGGGAGCCCCCATTTCTAAGGGGGGGGGGGTGTCCTCCTCCCCTTCATGAGAGCACAGGTGTGGCCTGGGGACATGGGGACAGCTGTGTGTCAGCTGAGGGTGCCGGCTTGGGGAGGGCATTTCCCCTCCTGAGCTGCCGGAGGCTGCGCCAAGAGGCACATGGCTTGCAGGGCAGGATGTAGCCCCGAAGCCATCATGGCCTCGGGCAAAGTCCTTGTGTTATGTCCTTCCAGGCAGCTGCCAGGGATCCCCGGGGCCGTGTCTGGAAAAAAGTTGCTGGTGAGCGGCCAATCCAAAGGCAAACCTGCAGCCAAAGGCCAAGCAGCAAAGCCGAACCAAACACAAGCAGCAAGACTGCAGAGGCACAAGCAAAGACAAGGAGAAAAAATATACCCTGTTGGAAGCAAATTCAACACTGAAACAAATTCATCAATGAGCCCGGAAGCCTGGATGCCCAAGGAGATCACCTACAAGGTCATGACTCCGCTGCCAACAAGAGACGAGGCAGCACAATTACTACAATCAAGACCTGAAAGGTTCTGGTCGGTGCTGAAAGACCCACAGTATACAGTCTTAGCGGGATACAACTTCACAATTCCCCACGTGATGCCCTATATGTTTTAAGGGTCTGGGCTGACACAACACCACGCATTTGAAGACCAGACTGGTGATCTCCAGGATGGAGCGATCAGGGTTTGGAGGTGCTCAGAGCACCCACCGAGGTGGCAGAAAGGTCTACATGCGGACAAAGAGCTTCCAGAACATGGCGGCACTGTTCGAGAAGAGCCTCTCTTCTTTTGCAGAAATCTCTCTGTCTTCAGGACGCAGGGAGCTGTGAAAAGAGACAAACAAAACGGCAAAGCTGTGAAATAGCACTGAGTTTTTTCATTGTTCGCAGCAACCGTTCACCTCTGTGATAAGAAAGGAGCAACAGACCTCAGTGCCCTTGGGGTGACCTTGCAAGCTGGAAAGCCCCTGGCTCACGGACAAGGGGGTGACGGTGCCCTGAAAAGGGCTGAGGAAAACGGTCACCTATTTTTTTTTTTTTTACGCGTGGTCAAAGCTGCTTTTGAGCCCTTTGACCTTCGTGTCCCCAGTGAGCCCCTCACTTCCCCACCGCCACCCAGAGTCACTTGAATTTGGGGTGCTGCGGTTAAAATTTATTACATTGATTACTGCTTCTGAAAAAGCCTTTGTTTTTAATCAGGGCTCGCTTCACTTGGGAGCTCAGGGAGCTCAAGGACAACTAATGAGTAGGTGGGTTTTGTCCTGAGACCCCCAAACAAGCAAGATGTGAGCAGGAACATCCAGACAATACAGTGTGCAGCTGTGTCATGGCGGTAACTCTGTCGCGCCTGGCCAACGTCCTGGCATGTGTGAACTTTGCAGATCATGACACAGCGCACACCTGCACTTTGCATTAAATTAAATGTTATACATATAGCAGGTGTGTAAACTATTTTTGTTTTTCACCGACTATAAAGGTGGGCATGCTGCGAGACGGGGCAGAACCCTCACATATGCGTAGACGCGCCTGCTAGGAATTTTTTAACCATTCCTGAGAGGCTCCTGGCACCAGCTGCAACGGGACTCCCAGCCAAAGGTGGGGGGGGGGGGGGCTGGACAATGTTTAGGCCGGAATCAGTGAAGGATCCTATTCTTAGTCTCATTAACACTTTGCAGGACTGATTCGATGAGCGACCCCCGGTAGGGCAGTGCCCTTCTGTTGTTGAGGGTGTGCTGCGCTGGCCAGGGCTGCTCACAGGTCTAGGTGACCCTGAGAACGTGTCTGGAGACTTCCCATCACTGCAAAGTGAACAGTAATTTTAAACTGCAGAATGAAACGTCCTGTTAAAAGCATCCTGGAAAAGGGATATTCAAAATATCAGAATGGATTTCTAATAGAAAATGGGCGATGCTCCGTCACATTGATCACTGTGGTGAGGGATGTGCAAGTGGGGAAATCCTCACCTACTGTTTGTTTAAAACAGGCGAGCAAATGAACTAAGCAGGAATCATCTGCCATGACGCAATCATCACCTTTGTGTCTGGAGCTAGAAACCCCTGCAGAGGGGAAACTGGCCCCCCAAAAACATTGAGAGTCCTCCTTCAGCTACACTCCTTTTGTCTCAGCACACAAAACTGTGCACAGCTGAAAATCCTTACTCTGAACAGGTTGGGAGGCTGTAGGCAGAGAAATGAATGCGAATTCCAGCTCTGCTCTTTCCATTTTCTGGCCAGGAAAACGATTAAAAGGGATTATTTATGAATACAAGCCAACTCTGACAAATTATTTCAAGTCATGCCTGATCGCCTGGCTCGGAGGTCTCGCTAGCTTCCCCTGGCCATGAGGATGCCAAGGAATGGGCATCCCACTCCCCTTCAAATGAACACAAAGGTTCTGCAAATCAAACGTCACTGATTCAGTGCAATTTAATTACTGTCAGCGTCAAGGAGAACAACTGGGGGTGGAGGGCAGGTTTTGGGGGTGTTGGGAATGGAGGCTTGGCAGGCTGTAATTTGCCTTCAGATGGGAACATCCAGTGACTATGGTGACATGTTGCAAAGATGGAGCATCACATCATGGGGATGGATGTATCCTCCCACCCTCTTGGATGGCCCCAGCCCTTGGGCTGCCCCCAACATGCAGCCCCCTCGCCCACTTGGAAAGCAGCTTTGTCATTGCTGATACTGCTCCCCCCTGCCATGTCACCTTCACTTGCTGCTGCAAAGAGCATCCTTCATCCTGCTGCCCTAATCCTGCTGCCCAAAAAGGACAGGGCGGGGGAGTCTTTGATCCCACCAGCTGCTCTGCTGAGGGGGCATCTCTTGTCCCTCACTGCTGTAGCTATTGTCCCAAATGGCCTCTGCTCGGGGAAAACTGAGCTGAGAAGAACAAGCACAGCTTTTTATTTTTTTCTTCTTCTTTTTTTTTTTTTCTTTTATTTATGCTGCGAGGCAGCCAGCCTCACCCAGGCCGGGAAGCTGTCAACATTTTAAAACAACGATCCTCTAACACCTTCCCTTTCACACACCCAGCCACCTACCTCCTGATTTTCTGGTGTCCCACACAGAACTGGCCAGGGATTTGGGGAGAGTGGTGGAGATGGAGCCCAGGTAGAGGAGGGAGAGGGTGAGGAGGAGGAAGTACATGGGGGTGTGGAGGTGGTGGTTGCACTCTGCAGCACTGATAATGAGGCCATTGTCCAGAAGAGCAGCCCATGAAGAGCCAGGAGTGCAGGAGCTGCAGCTCCCGTGCATCTACAATTTCCAGGAACTGGGTGATGGAGCTGCCGTTGGACATCTGCTGCCTCTGGGCATGGGGACCTCTCCCAGGAGAAAAAGTGACAAGTTATGGGGGACTTCTCCCAGCAAAACCAAAGCTGTTTCCCATCAACCATCCCCCCCCATCAGACAAAGAAACCCTTTTCTTTTTCTAGGAGACCTTCCTTGAGCTCTTAAAATGCAGAAAACTTAGAAATGGCTGTACTGGCTCAGACCAACTCCAGCAAGCCCCAGGTTCAGCCTCCAACAGAGCCAACACAAGACACTTAAACAAAAGCAGCAGAGCAAGACAAGCACCCTGCGATACTTTCCCAGCTTCCCTTCCTGAGCTGACCGGGATGTCCTTGAATTTAATATCCCCCAAAGGATTTATTTCACACGGTCTTGGGTTCTAGTTGTTCCTCAAGCCTGTGCAGACTTGCAGCATCCTCGCAGCACCATCACCCTCGGCAGCCACTCTTGGGACCTTGGAGATGACTGAAAAAGGGTCCAGACCTGGGGCTGTTGTAGCCAAAAATCTCAATAGCTTGGGCAGAAAAGGCTGGCTTAGATCCAAATTGGTTGAACGCTGCTCACAACGTGTTGGCCCCTGTTTGCCATCAGCGTGCAGGAGACAAGCACAAAATCGTGATTTCTGAAAGTATCTGAGTATGTTCTGGCACAGTCGTGTCCCAGCTGGGAAGCTCGGTTGGGAGTTTGGGGGTTGTTTTTTCTTGTGCACGTAAATTTTGGTTTTGTTGAAGCTAGTGGGATTTTCTGCAGAGATTTCAGCCTGCCTTTCCCAGTGACAACAACTGGCTTGGAGCTGAAAGTTGGATGGAGCAGTTTCTTGGACATGAATGCAGACAGGACTGAAATATTTTATAAATCCGTCTTGGTTTGGTGGACAACAAATGTCAGGAAAAGCAAGTAAATGCCTCCAAGAGGTATTAGACCAGCCCTGCCGTGGGGTAGCCTTGCAGCTCAGAACCAGACTCAGAAAGTCCATGTGGGTTTGAGGGAGAATAAAAATGGCATTTTTCTGTTCTTTTTTTTCTTTATTTCCACCAGGATAGAGACGGAACTTCAAATCAGGCCCTTCTTGATCATAATCCAGATGTTTCCTGGGATATTCCCAGATCAGGGATCATTTTCCACCCTTCAAAGCGTGGCCAAACCCTTCAAATGAGGGAATTGTGGCAAATCCTCTGTTGTCATAATTCACAATCTGTTACAATGCAGTAGCATTAATCCTTAGGAAACTGAAAAGTCATAAAACTTACTTGAGCCCCAGTATTTATAAACAAGGTAATAGGAGCGGTACCTTTCTTGGAGGTCAAAAGGAGGATTGCAGCACCAGAAGCTAAGCATTGAGCTTTACAAATGAGGATTTGAGACCTAAAAGAGGGGGTTGGACCCTACAAATAAGGGTTTGGACCCTCAAAACGATGGGCTGGAATCCTAAAAATGACACTTTAGACCCTGGAAGGGAGGGGAATCTCTAGGTTCTGATCTGAGCAGGCTTTGGTGCCCAGGAACTCCACAAAATGCCCTTCTTTTCCTATCCCAAGTGACCACTGTCGAGGCGGGGCCTGGAATCATGGACCTCATCAACTGTGGACATTTGGTGGATGTTTTACAGGGGCAGTCCATGGGCTAAGGGAAGAAAAGGAACAGAGGAGGAGGAGGAGGAGGAGGAGGAGGAGGAGGAAAATGAGAAACGGGATGCAGAAGAGGAGGAAGATTAAGAAGAGAACTTGGAAGAGGAGGAGGGGGAGGAAAATGGAGCAGAAGGAAAAGAGCAGGAAGACCAAAGCAGGGCAAGCAAGAAGTAGAGGAGGAGGAAAATAATTAAAAGGGGACAACCCCCCCCAGAAATAACAGGAAGAAAAGGGCAGCTAGCAGGAAAAAAAAGGAGGAGGAGGAAGAAACGCCCCCAGACTCCATTGTCAGCCCATCTGCCATCTGATCTCTGGTCCCAAGTGCTTGCTGGAGCCTGACTGTAAGGAGGGGAGCTCAGCCTCAACAGAGGTCACTCTAATCCTCCCTTTGTCCCTTTACTCTGCGCCTATGAAATTTCGCTGCCAGTGTTTGGCCCGCTTTTGGTGCTTGTCCTTTTGCTCTCAGTCGGCTACTCATGTGGTTAAAACTGCTTCATCAGCAGCAATGTCACAGCAGGCAAAAGGTTTGTGTCAGAGCAGGCAGCAGGTGACTGCTGACCATTTCACATTGGATGGTGAAGTCAGCAGCGGCGGCATCATTGTGATGTCACACCGGGTCTGTGACACAGGCCACGCAGGGGTACAAAAGGGGGCGTAGGGTGGTTGTTCCCACACTCTGGAGGAGCATCTCTGGGGTGAACACAGGGAAGAGCTTCCTACACGGCTGTTGCCACAAAGCAGTGAGGCGCTAGCATAAGGCAAAACAAGATGGACTTCTGGGATGGGATGAAGCCCATCTTCATGATGCCCAGCATCACCCCCAGAGGTACAAGCACCCACAGCCACTACAGGAGTGTTGTCAGGACGGAGAGTTGTGGCGTTGTGGGGGTGGGATGCAGGCAGAGCCAGCAGACAGAGAGTGTGACCTGGTTTTCCTTTGCTTTCCAGAGCAAACAGCCATCTGGGACGCAGTGGCCAGCTACATCCAACAACAGCTCTTGCTACACAAGGTAGAGTGACACCCGCATCTTCCTCATCCCCCTAGAGAAGCTGGGGGGATCCCGTGGCCGTGGAGCTTGGGCTGCAGTTGCTCCTTCCCTCCTCAAAAAGCAGGGAACTCCCCACAAAATCCCCACTGAGAGAGAAAACAGGGCTCGGGCAAGGGTGGTGTCACCTCTGCTAGGTAGTCTTCTACTGCAAGGCTGATCCGTTGTTGGAGAACCCTGGATGCCCTTGAGTGGCTTCTGCCCCCAAGTCCCGCTTTTTCCAAGGAGGAAAAGGAAGGGGAGGACTCGGCATCTCCTCCCCAAAGCTCTCCCCACTGTCCCAGCTGGTGCCTCCAAAGAGCGGGAGGTGGCAGGGTCCGAGGTACCATCCCTGGGTGGAGCCATCCCCCAGCTCTTCCCTCTTCACCCTTCACGCCCTTCTTCTCTGCTCCAGGGGGTACGAATTCCCACCCTCGGCTCCTTTGACGTGGTCCCCGCACAGAAGCAGGTTGGGACAGAGATTGTCACTATCCAGAGGCCTGTGTTTCGCCTGTCCAGGACCCTCAGAGACATCCACAACCTCATGGACAACGAGGATGACCTGTCTGGTAGGACAACAACTGCATGGTGTGGGTGAAGATGGGAGTTATCACATCCCTTGGCGAGAAGCAAACTGGCCCCTCTGCGAAGCTGGTCCGCAAACAGGACACGCGCAGTAAGAATCCCTCGGGGAGGGCTGCAGGGTGAGCGCCTTCATCCCTCTCGTGTGGTTTTTCCAGACAATAAGGTGTTGGAGCCTGTGAAATATGCCAAGGTGGCCACGGATGCCCACGTGTCCCGGTGCAAAGTGGAGGGATGCATCCTAGGCACCATGTCCCTCCTGTCTCACTGCCTGGCGAAGGGGAAGAGCATTGCACTTGTCCTGAGAGATGTTGGGGTGCTCCTCATTGAAGACAGGATGGTGCAAATGAGATTCTACTATGATTTCCTGGAAGAGATATCTGGGAAGACAAACCTCAGAATGGCTGCACTCATAGTGAGTGTTTTGGATTCCCTGTGGCTCCAGCGGCTCATGCCGCCCTGAACTCCTCCGTGATTGAGTGTCATGGTCACGTCGAGGATGTCCTGGCATCTCCGTGTTCCTCCATTGCAGTTTCCCCAGCTGCTGGACATGGTGGTGTCCCGGATGGTACCTGTTTCTTCCCTGACTCGCACCAGCCGTGTCATCATCTTTCCTGAGTGAGTCCTTTCCCCAAGTGACCACGGGGGTCCTGCTGTGGCTCTGCCCTGTTGTCATTCCTGCAAACGATGGGATGGAGGAAGGATTTGAGGAGACCGGGACACCTTTCCTGGGCGACCCCATTTCCTGGGATGCTCCCTGGGGATGGGGAATGGATGATTTGGGGGGGGAAAAAACACCTTTTACAATGGTGCCAAGCTCTGGCTGGGAGCAGAGCAAAAAGGTCTGGTGGTGCCTTTGGTCATGCCACTGTCACCTCTTTGTCACCAGGTTTGAACTGGAGTTTGTGCCCAAATCTCAGTCCAGGCACCCTCTCAAGGTCTTGAGGCGTGCCCTTGGTGAGGACATGTGGAAGAAAGAAGAGGATTTGCCACCCATCAGGCAACACACAAAAGGTAAGGCAGTTCCCGGCTCTTTTCCGTAGCATGGGCAAGCGGCTTCCGGTAGGAAAATCCACAGCAATGATGGTCAAATGCTTGCACCAAAGCTTCGTGCCACATTGGCACGGCCTCTTCTCCCAAGCTTGGCTTTGGGAGTGGGCCAGGATGCTCGGATTCTTGGGAATGACTTAACATTCCCTCTCCAAAAGAGGCTTGCCTACATCACCCACCTCCCCTTTTTCCAAACCCCAGCGCTACCAGTGCCTTCGCCGAGGAGCCCGGTGAGCGCTGGTTGCTGGGGAAAAGGAACTTGGTGCACGCTCAAGGCGTCAAGTTCTACCACCTGAGACTTTGTAGACCCTTCATGGCGGGCCACTGATCCAACGGGCACGCTGCCTCGACTCCACACATGCACTCATGCAGATATTTTCCCTTTTTGCTCAACCCTAGGATCCCCCAAGCAGAATCTCAGGCAGGATCTTGATAGATTAATTTATTACAGCCGGCATAACCCGTACCGCTTCAAGGAGGACTTGCGTTTCTTAGAAACGAGGGGAGGAATATTGCACGTAGTTTTGACTTGCTCGGGATTTATCAGAGCCTGTCCTTCTCTCGGTGTAAACCTCCTTCCAAGCCAGCCATAACTTGGTGGGAGATGCACGGTGTCTGCTAGTACAGCCTGTAAGCAGACAGCTCCTAGGACACATCTTTAGTTTTACTGGCCAGCACCGAGTAATCCATGTCCCGAATGAGAGCAGATTTCCCTGCTAATTCTACACCTTTTATTTCCAAGAACCCTTGAAAAAATAGTAGGGGAATAAGCAAATCCCCAGAGCGATGGAGCACAGGTTAATCATCATCCTTTCCACGTGAAAGCAGACAGGGGTTCACCCGCTTTCCTCAAGCCTTATGCTGATAAAAGCAGCTGTCTCGAGGCCTCCTTTTGTCCAAGTAGGGAAAAATGTGGGTGTAAATCCAAAGATTTTAGCTTTCACAGCTTGCAGCCAAGGCTTCCCAGCTGCTAACGCCAAGTTATGCTAAGTGATTCACATCACTTTTGCTGGTATTGGGGAGGCAGTGGATAGAGCAGAACGGCTGCCTTGGATGTTTTGGGATGAGATGTGAGCACCGCTCCATGTCCCTGGGACTGGGAGCATCACGGTGATGCTCTTCTTGACGAGGTTTCTCCTTCCCATTTGCAGCGGGACTTCCTGAAGTGCCTTTGCCTGCTGATTCCAGCTCGGTTACTAACAAACAGGAGGAAGTCCACAATAAGGCGGCGATGAATAAGAGGACGAAGCGCCAGGCTAGGTGAGTCTGGGGGCACAGGACTGAGCATCTGCATCGGGTTACTTGCCGACCCGGTGAGAGCCCCAAACCCTCACTGGGTTCATCACTGCCTGACAGCAGCACAGGGCAGTGCGATGGGGCTAGGGGAGCCCCCATTTCAAAGGGGGGGTGTGTGTCCTCCTCCCCTTCATGAGAGCACAGGTGTGGCCTGGGGACATGGGGACAGCTGTGTGTCAGCTGAGGGTGCCGGCTTGGGGAGGGCATTTCCCCTCCTGAGCTGCCGGAGGCTGCGCCAAGAGGCACATGGCTTGCAGGGCAGGATGTAGCCCCGAAGCCATCATGGCCTCGGGCAAAGTCCTTGTGTTATGTCCTTCCAGGCAGCTGCCAGGGATCCCCGGGGCCGTGTCTGGAAAAAAGTTGCTGGTGAGCGGCCAATCCAAAGGCAAACCTGCAGCCAAAGGCCAAGCAGCAAAGCCGAACCAAACACAAGCAGCAAGACTGCAGAGGCACAAGCAAAGACAAGGAGAAAAAATATACCCTGTTGGAAGCAAATTCAACACTGAAACAAATTCATCAATGAGCCCGGAAGCCTGGATGCCCAAGGAGATCACCTACAAGGTCATGACTCCGCTGCCAACAAGAGACGAGGCAGCACAATTACTACAATCAAGACCTGAAAGGTTCTGGTCGGTGCTGAAAGACCCACAGTATACAGTCTTAGCGGGATACAACTTCACAATTCCCCACGTGATGCCCTATATGTTTTAAGGGTCTGGGCTGACACAACACCACGCATTTGAAGACCAGACTGGTGATCTCCAGGATGGAGCGATCAGGGTTTGGAGGTGCTCAGAGCACCCACCGAGGTGGCAGAAAGGTCTACATGCGGACAAAGAGCTTCCAGAACATGGCGGCACTGTTCGAGAAGAGCCTCTCTTCTTTTGCAGAAATCTCTCTGTCTTCAGGATGCAGGGAGCTGTGAAAAGAGACAAACAAAACGGCAAAGCTGTGAAATAGCACTGAGTTTTTTCATTGTTCGCAGCAACCGTTCACCTCTGTGATAAGAAAGGAGCAACAGACCTCAGTGCCCTTGGGGTGACCTTGCAAGCTGGAAAGCCCCTGGCTCACGGACAAGGGGGTGACGGTGCCCTGAAAAGGGCTGAGGAAAACGGTCACCTATTTTTTTTTTTTTTACGCGTGGTCAAAGCTGCTTTTGAGCCCTTTGACCTTCGTGTCCCCAGTGAGCCCCTCACTTCCCCACCGCCACCCAGAGTCACTTGAATTTGGGGTGCTGCGGTTAAAATTTATTACATTGATTACTGCTTCTGAAAAAGCCTTTGTTTTTAATCAGGGCTCGCTTCACTTGGGAGCTCAGGGAGCTCAAGGACAACTAATGAGTAGGTGGGTTTTGTCCTGAGACCCCCAAACAAGCAAGATGTGAGCAGGAACATCCAGACAATACAGTGTGCAGCTGTGTCATGGCGGTAACTCTGTCGCGCCTGGCCAACGTCCTGGCATGTGTGAACTTTGCAGATCATGACACAGCGCACACCTGCACTTTGCATTAAATTAAATGTTATACATATAGCAGGTGTGTAAACTATTTTTGTTTTTCACCGACTATAAAGGTGGGCATGCTGCGAGACGGGGCAGAACCCTCACATATGCGTAGACGTGCCTGCTAGGAATTTTTTAACCATTCCTGAGAGGCTCCTGGCACCAGCTGCAACGGGACTCCCAGCCAAAGGTGGGGGGGGGGGGGGCTGGACAATGTTTAGGCCGGAATCAGTGAAGGATCCTATTCTTAGTCTCGTTAACACTTTGCAGGACTGATTCGATGAGCGACCCCCGGTAGGGCAGTGCCCTTCTGTTGTTGAGGGTGTGCTGCGCTGGCCAGGGCTGCTCACAGGTCTAGGTGACCCTGAGAACGTGTCTGGAGACTTCCCATCACTGCAAAGTGAACAGTAATTTTAAACTGCAGAATGAAACGTCCTGTTAAAAGCATCCTGGAAAAGGGATATTCAAAATATCAGAATGGATTTCTAATAGAAAATGGGCGATGCTCCGTCACATTGATCACTGTGGTGAGGGATGTGCAAGTGGGGAAATCCTCACCTACTGTTTGTTTAAAACAGGCGAGCAAATGAACTAAGCAGGAATCATCTGCCATGACGCAATCATCACCTTTGTGTCTGGAGCTAGAAACCCCTGCAGAGGGGAAACTGGCCCCCCAAAAACATTGAGAGTCCTCCTTCAGCTACACTCCTTTTGTCTCAGCACACAAAACTGTGCACAGCTGAAAATCCTTACTCTGAACAGGTTGGGAGGCTGTAGGCAGAGAAATGAATGCGAATTCCAGCTCTGCTCTTTCCATTTTCTGGCCAGGAAAACGATTAAAAGGGATTATTTATGAATACAAGCCAACTCTGACAAATTATTTCAAGTCATGCCTGATCGCCTGGCTCGGAGGTCTCGCTAGCTTCCCCTGGCCATGAGGATGCCAAGGAATGGGCATCCCACTCCCCTTCAAATGAACACAAAGGTTCTGCAAATCAAACGTCACTGATTCAGTGCAATTTAATTACTGTCAGCGTCAAGGAGAACAACTGGGGGTGGAGGGCAGGTTTTGGGGGTGTTGGGAATGGAGGCTTGGCAGGCTGTAATTTGCCTTCAGATGGGAACATCCAGTGACTATGGTGACATGTTGCAAAGATGGAGCATCACATCATGGGGATGGATGTATCCTCCCACCCTCTTGGATGGCCCCAGCCCTTGGGCTGCCCCCAACATGCAGCCCCCTCGCCCACTTGGAAAGCAGCTTTGTCATTGCTGATACTGCTCCCCCCTGCCATGTCACCTTCACTTGCTGCTGCAAAGAGCATCCTTCATCCTGCTGCCCTAATCCTGCTGCCCAAAAAGGACAGGGCGGGGGAGTCTTTGATCCCACCAGCTGCTCTGCTGAGGGGGCATCTCTTGTCCCTCACTGCTGTAGCTATTGTCCCAAATGGCCTCTGCTCGGGGAAAACTGAGCTGAGAAGAACAAGCACAGCTTTTTATTTTTTTCTTCTTTTTTTTTTTTTTTCTTTTATTTATGCTGCGAGGCAGCCAGCCTCATCCAGGCCGGGAAGCTGTCAACATTTTAAAACAACGATCCTCTAACACCTTCCCTTTCACACACCCAGCCACCTACCTCCTGATTTTCTGGTGTCCCACACAGAACTGGCCAGGGATTTGGGGAGAGTGGTGGAGATGGAGCCCAGGTAGAGGAGGGAGAGGGTGAGGAGGAGGAAGTACATGGGGGTGTGGAGGTGGTGGTTGCACTCTGCAGCACTGATAATGAGGCCATTGTCCAGAAGAGCAGCCCATGAAGAGCCAGGAGTGCAGGAGCTGCAGCTCCCGTGCATCTACAATTTCCAGGAACTGGGTGATGGAGCTGCCGTTGGACATCTGCTGCCTCTGGGCATGGGGACCTCTCCCAGGAGAAAAAGTGACAAGTTATGGGGGACTTCTCCCAGCAAAACCAAAGCTGTTTCCCATCAACCATCCCCCCCCATCAGACAAAGAAACCCTTTTCTTTTTCTAGGAGACCTTCCTTGAGCTCTTAAAATGCAGAAAACTTAGAAATGGCTGTACTGGCTCAGACCAACTCCAGCAAGCCCCAGGTTCAGCCTCCAACAGAGCCAACACAAGACACTTAAACAAAAGCAGCAGAGCAAGACAAGCACCCTGCGATACTTTCCCAGCTTCCCTTCCTGAGCTGACCGGGATGTCCTTGAATTTAATATCCCCCAAAGGATTTATTTCACACGGTCTTGGGTTCTAGTTGTTCCTCAAGCCTGTGCAGACTTGCAGCATCCTCGCAGCACCATCACCCTCGGCAGCCACTCTTGGGACCTTGGAGATGACTGAAAAAGGGTCCAGACCTGGGGCTGTTGTAGCCAAAAATCTCAATAGCTTGGGCAGAAAAGGCTGGCTTAGATCCAAATTGGTTGAACGCTGCTCACAACGTGTTGGCCCCTGTTTGCCATCAGCGTGCAGGAGACAAGCACAAAATCGTGATTTCTGAAAGTATCTGAGTATGTTCTGGCACAGTCGTGTCCCAGCTGGGAAGCTCGGTTGGGAGTTTGGGGGTTGTTTTTTCTTGTGCACGTAAATTTTGGTTTTGTTGAAGCTAGTGGGATTTTCTGCAGAGATTTCAGCCTGCCTTTCCCAGTGACAACAACTGGCTTGGAGCTGAAAGTTGGATGGAGCAGTTTCTTGGACATGAATGCAGACAGGACTGAAATATTTTATAAATCCGTCTTGGTTTGGTGGACAACAAATGTCAGGAAAAGCAAGTAAATGCCTCCAAGAGGTATTAGACCAGCCCTGCCGTGGGGTAGCCTTGCAGCTCAGAACCAGACTCAGAAAGTCCATGTGGGTTTGAGGGAGAATAAAAATGGCATTTTTCTGTTCTTTTTTTTCTTTATTTCCACCAGGATAGAGACGGAACTTCAAATCAGGCCCTTCTTGATCATAATCCAGATGTTTCCTGGGATATTCCCAGATCAGGGATCATTTTCCACCCTTCAAAGTGTGGCCAAACCCTTCAAATGAGGGAATTGTGGCAAATCCTCTGTTGTCATAATTCACAATCTGTTACAATGCAGTAGCATTAATCCTTAGGAAACTGAAAAGTCATAAAACTTACTTGAGCCCCAGTATTTATAAACAAGGTAATAGGAGCGGTACCTTTCTTGGAGGTCAAAAGGAGGATTGCAGCACCAGAAGCTAAGCATTGAGCTTTACAAATGAGGATTTGAGACCTAAAAGAGGGGGTTGGACCCTACAAATAAGGGTTTGGACCCTCAAAACGATGGGCTGGAATCCTAAAAATGACACTTTAGACCCTGGAAGGGAGGGGAATCTCTAGGTTCTGATCTGAGCAGGCTTTGGTGCCCAGGAACTCCACAAAATGCCCTTCTTTTCCTATCCCAAGTGACCACTGTCGAGGCGGGGCCTGGAATCATGGACCTCATCAACTGTGGACATTTGGTGGATGTTTTACAGGGGCAGTCCATGGGCTAAGGGAAGAAAAGGAACAGAGGAGGAGGAGGAGGAGGAGGAGGACGAGGAAAATGAGAAACGGGATGCAGAAGAGGAGGAAGATTAAGAAGAGAACTTGGAAGAGGAGGAGGGGGAGGAAAATGGAGCAGAAGGAAAAGAGCAGGAAGACCAAAGCAGGGCAAGTAAGAAGTAGAGGAGGAGGAAAATAATTAAAAGGGGACAACCCCCCCCAGGAATAACAGGAAGAAAAGGGCAGCTAGCAGGAAAAAAAAGGAGGAGGAGGAAGAAACGCCCCCAGACTCCATTGTCAGCCCATCTGCCATCTGATCTCTGGTCCCAAGTGCTTGCTGGAGCCTGACTGTAAGGAGGGGAGCTCAGCCTCAACAGAGGTCACTCTAATCCTCCCTTTGTCCCTTTACTCTGCGCCTATGAAATTTCGCTGCCAGTGTTTGGCCCACTTTTGGTGCTTGTCCTTTTGCTCTCAGTCGGCTACTCATGTGGTTAAAACTGCTTCATCAGCAGCAATGTCACAGCAGGCAAAAGGTTTGTGTCAGAGCAGGCAGCAGGTGACTGCTGACCATTTCACATTGGATGGTGAAGTCAGCAGCGGCGGCATCATTGTGATGTCACACCGGGTCTGTGACACAGGCCACGCAGGGGTACAAAAGGGGGCGTAGGGTGGTTGTTCCCACACTCTGGAGGAGCATCTCTGGGGTGAACACAGGGAAGAGCTTCCTACACGGCTGTTGCCACAAAGCAGTGAGGCGCTAGCATAAGGCAAAACAAGATGGACTTCTGGGATGGGATGAAGCCCATCTTCATGATGCCCAGCATCACCCCCAGAGGTACAAGCACCCACAGCCACTACAGGAGTGTTGTCAGGACGGAGAGTTGTGGCGTTGTGGGGGTGGGACGCAGGCAGAGCCAGCAGACAGAGAGTGTGACCTGGTTTTCCTTTGCTTTCCAGAGCAAACAGCCATCTGGGACGCAGTGGCCAGCTACATCCAACAACAGCTCTTGCTACACAAGGTAGAGTGACACCCGCATCTTCCTCATCCCCCTAGAGAAGCTGGGGGGATCCCGTGGCCGTGGAGCTTGGGCTGCAGTTGCTCCTTCCCTCCTCAAAAAGCAGGGAACTCCCCACAAAATCCCCACTGAGAGAGAAAACAGGGCTCGGGCAAGGGTGGTGTCACCTCTGCTAGGTAGTCTTCTACTGCAAGGCTGATCCGTTGTTGGAGAACCCTGGATGCCCTTGAGTGGCTTCTGCCCCCAAGTCCCGCTTTTTCCAAGGAGGAAAAGGAAGGGGAGGACTCGGCATCTCCTCCCCAAAGCTCTCCCCACTGTCCCAGCTGGTGCCTCCAAAGAGCGGGAGGTGGCAGGGTCCGAGGTACCATCCCTGGGTGGAGCCATCCCCCAGCTCTTCCCTCTTCACCCTTCACGCCCTTCTTCTCTGCTCCAGGGGGTACGAATTCCCACCCTCGGCTCCTTTGACGTGGTCCCCGCACAGAAGCAGGTTGGGACAGAGATTGTCACTATCCAGAGGCCTGTGTTTCGCCTGTCCAGGACCCTCAGAGACATCCACAACCTCATGGACAACGAGGATGACCTGTCTGGTAGGACAACAACTGCATGGTGTGGGTGAAGATGGGAGTTATCACATCCCTTGGCGAGAAGCAAACTGGCCCCTCTGTGAAGCTGGTCCGCAAACAGGACACGCGCAGTAAGAATCCCTCGGGGAGGGCTGCAGGGTGAGCGCCTTCATCCCTCTCGTGTGGTTTTTCCAGACAATAAGGTGTTGGAGCCTGTGAAATATGCCAAGGTGGCCACGGATGCCCACGTGTCCCGGTGCAAAGTGGAGGGATGCATCCTAGGCACCATGTCCCTCCTGTCTCACTGCCTGGCGAAGGGGAAGAGCATTGCACTTGTCCTGAGAGATGTTGGGGTGCTCCTCATTGAAGACAGGATGGTGCAAATGAGATTCTACTATGATTTCCTGGAAGAGATATCTGGGAAGACAAACCTCAGAATGGCTGCGTTCATAGTGAGTGTTTTGGATTCCCTGTGGCTCCAGCGGCTCATGCCGCCCTGAACTCCTCCGTGATTGAGTGTCATGGTCACGTCGAGGATGTCCTGGCATCTCCGTGTTCCTCCATTGCAGTTTCCCCAGCTGCTGGACATGGTGGTGTCCCGGATGGTACCTGTTTCTTCCCTGACTCGCACCAGCCGTGTCATCATCTTTCCTGAGTGAGTCCTTTCCCCAAGTGACCACGGGGGTCCTGCTGTGGCTCTGCCCTGTTGTCATTCCTGCAAACGATGGGATGGAGGAAGGATTTGAGGAGACCGGGACACCTTTCCTGGGCGACCCCATTTCCTGGGATGCTCCCTGGGGATGGGGAATGGATGATTTGGGGGGGGAAAAAACACCTTTTACAATGATGCCAAGCTCTGGCTGGGAGCAGAGCAAAAAGGGCTGGTGGTGCCTTTGGTCATGCCACTGTCACCTCTTTGTCACCAGGTTTGAACTGGAGTTTGTGCCCAAATCTCAGTCCAGGCACCCTCTCAAGGTCTTGAGACGTGCCCTTGGTGAGGACATGTGGAAGAAAGAAGAGGATTTGCCACCCATCAGGCAACACACAAAAGGTAAGGCAGTTCCCGGCTCTTTTCCGTAGCATGGGCAAGCGGCTTCCGGTAGGAAAATCCACAGCAATGATGGTCAAATGCTTGCACCAAAGCTTCGTGCCACATTGGCACGGCCTCTTCTCCCAAGCTTGGCTTTGGGAGTGGGCCAGGATGCTCGGATTCTTGGGAATGACTTAACATTCCCTCTCCAAAAGAGGCTTGCCTACATCACCCACCTCCCCTTTTTCCAAACCCCGGCGCTACCAGTGCCTTCGCCGAGGAGCCCGGTGAGCGCTGGTTGCTGGGGAAAAGGAACTTGGTGCACGCTCAAGGCGTCAAGTTCTACCACCTGAGACTTTGTAGACCCTTCATGGCGGGCCACTGATCCAACGGGCACGCTGCCTCGACTCCACACATGCACTCATGCAGATATTTTCCCTTTTTGCTCAACCCTAGGATCCCCCAAGCAGAATCTCAGGCAGGATCTTGATAGATTAATTTATTACAGCCGGCATAACCCGTACCGCTTCAAGGAGGACTTGCGTTTCTTAGAAACGAGGGGAGGAATATTGCACGTAGTTTTGACTTGCTCGGGATTTATCAGAGCCTGTCCTTCTCTCGGTGTAAACCTCCTTCCAAGCCAGCCATAACTTGGTGGGAGATGCACGGTGTCTGCTAGTACAGCCTGTATGCAGACAGCTCCTAGGACACATCTTTAGTTTTACTGGCCAGCACCGAGTAATCCATGTCCCGAATGAGAGCAGATTTCCCTGCTAATTCTACACCTTTTATTTCCAAGAACCCTTGAAAAAATAGTAGGGGAATAAGCAAATCCCCAGAGCGATGGAGCACAGGTTAATCATCATCCTTTCCACGTGAAAGCAGACAGGGGTTCACCCGCTTTCCTCAAGCCTTATGCTGATAAAAGCAGCTGTCTCGAGGCCTCCTTTTGTCCAAGTAGGGAAAAATGTGGGTGTAAATCCAAAGATTTTAGCTTTCACAGCTTGCAGCCAAGGCTTCCCAGCTGCTAACGCCAAGTTATGCTAAGTGATTCACATCACTTTTGCTGGTATTGGGGAGGCAGTGGATAGAGCAGAACGGCTGCCTTGGATGTTTTGGGATGAGATGTGAGCACCGCTCCATGTCCCTGGGACTGGGAGCATCACGGTGATGCTCTTCTTGACGAGGTTTCTCCTTCCCATTTGCAGCGGGACTTCCTGAAGTGCCTTTGCCTGCTGATTCCAGCTCGGTTACTAACAAACAGGAGGAAGTCCACAATAAGGCGGCGATGAATAAGAGGACGAAGCGCCAGGCTAGGTGAGTCTGGGGGCACAGGACTGAGCATCTGCATCGGGTTACTTGCCGACCCGGTGAGAGCCCCAAACCCTCACTGGGTTCATCACTGCCTGACAGCAGCACAGGGCAGTGCGATGGGGCTAGGGGAGCCCCCATTTCAAAGGGGGGGGGGGTGTCCTCCTCCCCTTCATGAGAGCACAGGTGTGGCCTGGGGACATGGGGACAGCTGTGTGTCAGCTGAGGGTGCCGGCTTGGGGAGGGCATTTCCCCTCCTGAGCTGCCGGAGGCTGCGCCAAGAGGCACATGGCTTGCAGGGCAGGATGTAGCCCCGAAGCCATCATGGCCTCGGGCAAAGTCCTTGTGTTATGTCCTTCCAGGCAGCTGCCAGGGATCCCCGGGGCCGTGTCTGGAAAAAAGTTGCTGGTGAGCAGCCAATCCAAAGGCAAACCTGCAGCCAAAGGCCAAGCAGCAAAGCCGAACCAAACACAAGCAGCAAGACTGCAGAGGCACAAGCAAAGACAAGGAGAAAAAATATACCCTGTTGGAAGCAAATTCAACACTGAAACAAATTCATCAATGAGCCCGGAAGCCTGGATGCCCAAGGAGATCACCTACAAGGTCATGACTCCGCTGCCAACAAGAGACGAGGCAGCACAATTACTACAATCAAGACCTGAAAGGTTCTGGTCGGTGCTGAAAGACCCACAGTATACAGTCTTAGCGGGATACAACTTCACAATTCCCCACGTGATGCCCTATATGTTTTAAGGGTCTGGGCTGACACAACACCACGCGTTTGAAGACCAGACTG
Organism: Falco cherrug; assembly: GCF_023634085.1. NCBI lineage: Eukaryota > Metazoa > Chordata > Aves > Falconiformes > Falconidae > Falco > Falco cherrug. The sequence goes on along the minus strand of NC_073701.1, from coordinate 77,546,382 downwards.
GTGATCTCCAGGATGGAGCGATCAGGGTTTGGAGGTGCTCAGAGCACCCACCGAGGTGGCAGAAAGGTCTACATGCGGACAAAGAGCTTCCAGAACATGGCGGCACTGTTCGAGAAGAGCCTCTCTTCTTTTGCAGAAATCTCTCTGTCTTCAGGACGCAGGGAGCTGTGAAAAGAGACAAACAAAACGGCAAAGCTGTGAAATAGCACTGAGTTTTTTCATTGTTCGCAGCAACCGTTCACCTCTGTGATAAGAAAGGAGCAACAGACCTCAGTGCCCTTGGGGTGACCTTGCAAGCTGGAAAGCCCCTGGCTCACGGACAAGGGGGTGACGGTGCCCTGAAAAGGGCTGAGGAAAACGGTCACCTATTTTTTTTTTTTTTACGCGTGGTCAAAGCTGCTTTTGAGCCCTTTGACCTTCGTGTCCCCAGTGAGCCCCTCACTTCCCCACCGCCACCCAGAGTCACTTGAATTTGGGGTGCTGCGGTTAAAATTTATTACATTGATTACTGCTTCTGAAAAAGCCTTTGTTTTTAATCAGGGCTCGCTTCACTTGGGAGCTCAGGGAGCTCAAGGACAACTAATGAGTAGGTGGGTTTTGTCCTGAGACCCCCAAACAAGCAAGATGTGAGCAGGAACATCCAGACAATACAGTGTGCAGCTGTGTCATGGCGGTAACTCTGTCGCGCCTGGCCAACGTCCTGGCATGTGTGAACTTTGCAGATCATGACACAGCGCACACCTGCACTTTGCATTAAATTAAATGTTATACATATAGCAGGTGTGTAAACTATTTTTGTTTTTCACCGACTATAAAGGTGGGCATGCTGCGAGACGGGGCAGAACCCTCACATATGCGTAGACGCGCCTGCTAGGAATTTTTTAACCATTCCTGAGAGGCTCCTGGCACCAGCTGCAACGGGACTCCCAGCCAAAGGTGGGGGGGGGGCGGGGCTGGACAATGTTTAGGCCGGAATCAGTGAAGGATCCTATTCTTAGTCTCGTTAACACTTTGCAGGACTGATTCGATGAGCGACCCCCGGTAGGGCAGTGCCCTTCTGTTGTTGAGGGTGTGCTGCGCTGGCCAGGGCTGCTCACAGGTCTAGGTGACCCTGAGAACGTGTCTGGAGACTTCCCATCACTGCAAAGTGAACAGTAATTTTAAACTGCAGAATGAAACGTCCTGTTAAAAGCATCCTGGAAAAGGGATATTCAAAATATCAGAATGGATTTCTAATAGAAAATGGGCGATGCTCCGTCACATTGATCACTGTGGTGAGGGATGTGCAAGTGGGGAAATCCTCACCTACTGTTTGTTTAAAACAGGCGAGCAAATGAACTAAGCAGGAATCATCTGCCATGACGCAATCATCACCTTTGTGTCTGGAGCTAGAAACCCCTGCAGAGGGGAAACTGGCCCCCCAAAAACATTGAGAGTCCTCCTTCAGCTACACTCCTTTTGTCTCAGCACACAAAACTGTGCACAGCTGAAAATCCTTACTCTGAACAGGTTGGGAGGCTGTAGGCAGAGAAATGAATGCGAATTCCAGCTCTGCTCTTTCCATTTTCTGGCCAGGAAAACGATTAAAAGGGATTATTTATGAATACAAGCCAACTCTGACAAATTATTTCAAGTCATGCCTGATCGCCTGGCTCGGAGGTCTCGCTAGCTTCCCCTGGCCATGAGGATGCCAAGGAATGGGCATCCCACTCCCCTTCAAATGAACACAAAGGTTCTGCAAATCAAACGTCACTGATTCAGTGCAATTTAATTACTGTCAGCGTCAAGGAGAACAACTGGGGGTGGAGGGCAGGTTTTGGGGGTGTTGGGAATGGAGGCTTGGCAGGCTGTAATTTGCCTTCAGATGGGAACATCCAGTGACTATGGTGACATGTTGCAAAGATGGAGCATCACATCATGGGGATGGATGTATCCTCCCACCCTCTTGGATGGCCCCAGCCCTTGGGCTGCCCCCAACATGCAGCCCCCTCGCCCACTTGGAAAGCAGCTTTGTCATTGCTGATACTGCTCCCCCCTGCCATGTCACCTTCACTTGCTGCTGCAAAGAGCATCCTTCATCCTGCTGCCCTAATCCTGCTGCCCAAAAAGGACAGGGCGGGGGAGTCTTTGATCCCACCAGCTGCTCTGCTGAGGGGGCATCTCTTGTCCCTCATTGCTGTAGCTATTGTCCCAAATGGCCTCTGCTCGGGGAAAACTGAGCTGAGAAGAACAAGCACAGCTTTTTATTTTTTTCTTCTTTTTTTTTTTTTTTTTCTTTTATTTATGCTGCGAGGCAGCCAGCCTCATCCAGGCCGGGAAGCTGTCAACATTTTAAAACAACGATCCTCTAACACCTTCCCTTTCACACACCCAGCCACCTACCTCCTGATTTTCTGGTGTCCCACACAGAACTGGCCAGGGATTTGGGGAGAGTGGTGGAGATGGAGCCCAGGTAGAGGAGGGAGAGGGTGAGGAGGAGGAAGTACATGGGGGTGTGGAGGTGGTGGTTGCACTCTGCAGCACTGATAATGAGGCCATTGTCCAGAAGAGCAGCCCATGAAGAGCCAGGAGTGCAGGAGCTGCAGCTCCCGTGCATCTACAATTTCCAGGAACTGGGTGATGGAGCTGCCGTTGGACATCTGCTGCCTCTGGGCATGGGGACCTCTCCCAGGAGAAAAAGTGACAAGTTATGGGGGACTTCTCCCAGCAAAACCAAAGCTGTTTCCCATCAACCATCCCCCCCCATCAGACAAAGAAACCCTTTTCTTTTTCTAGGAGACCTTCCTTGAGCTCTTAAAATGCAGAAAACTTAGAAATGGCTGTACTGGCTCAGACCAACTCCTGCAAGCCCCAGGTTCAGCCTCCAACAGAGCCAACACAAGACACTTAAACAAAAGCAGCAGAGCAAGACAAGCACCCTGCGATACTTTCCCAGCTTCCCTTCCTGAGCTGACCGGGATGTCCTTGAATTTAATATCCCCCAAAGGATTTATTTCACACGGTCTTGGGTTCTAGTTGTTCCTCAAGCCTGTGCAGACTTGCAGCATCCTCGCAGCACCATCACCCTCAGCAGCCACTCTTGGGACCTTGGAGATGACTGAAAAAGGGTCCAGACCTGGGGCTGTTGTAGCCAAAAATCTCAATAGCTTGGGCAGAAAAGGCTGGCTTAGATCCAAATTGGTTGAACGCTGCTCACAACGTGTTGGCCCCTGTTTGCCATCAGCGTGCAGGAGACAAGCACAAAATCGTGATTTCTGAAAGTATCTGAGTATGTTCTGGCACAGTCGTGTCCCAGCTGGGAAGCTCGGTTGGGAGTTTGGGGGTTGTTTTTTCTTGTGCACGTAAATTTTGGTTTTGTTGAAGCTAGTGGGATTTTCTGCAGAGATTTCAGCCTGCCTTTCCCAGTGACAACAACTGGCTTGGAGCTGAAAGTTGGATGGAGCAGTTTCTTGGACATGAATGCAGACAGGACTGAAATATTTTATAAATCCGTCTTGGTTTGGTGGACAACAAATGTCAGGAAAAGCAAGTAAATGCCTCCAAGAGGTATTAGACCAGCCCTGCCGTGGGGTAGCCTTGCAGCTCAGAACCAGACTCAGAAAGTCCATGTGGGTTTGAGGGAGAATAAAAATGGCATTTTTCTGTTCTTTTTTTTCTATATTTCCACCAGGATAGAGACGGAACTTCAAATCAGGCCCTTCTTGATCATAATCCAGATGTTTCCTGGGATATTCCCAGATCAGGGATCATTTTCCACCCTTCAAAGCGTGGCCAAACCCTTCAAATGAGGGAATTGTGGCAAATCCTCTGTTGTCATAATTCACAATCTGTTACAATGCAGTAGCATTAATCCTTAGGAAACTGAAAAGTCATAAAACTTACTTGAGCCCCAGTATTTATAAACAAGGTAATAGGAGCGGTACCTTTCTTGGAGGTCAAAAGGAGGATTGCAGCACCAGAAGCTAAGCATTGAGCTTTACAAATGAGGATTTGAGACCTAAAAGGGGGGGTTGGACCCTACAAATAAGGGTTTGGACCCTCAAAACGATGGGCTGGAATCCTAAAAATGACACTTTAGACCCTGGAAGGGAGGGGAACCTCTAGGTTCTGATCTGAGCAGGCTTTGGTGCCCAGGAACTCCACAAAATGCCCTTCTTTTCCTATCCCAAGTGACCACTGTCGAGGCGGGGCCTGGAATCATGGACCTCATCAACTGTGGACATTTGGTGGATGTTTTACAGGGGCAGTCCATGGGCTAAGGGAAGAAAAGGAACAGAGGAGGAGGAGGAGGAGGAGGAGGACGAGGAAAATGAGAAACGGGATGCAGAAGAGGAGGAAGATTAAGAAGAGAACTTGGAAGAGGAGGAGGGGGAGGAAAATGGAGCAGAAGGAAAAGAGCAGGAAGACCAAAGCAGGGCAAGTAAGAAGTAGAGGAGGAGGAAAATAATTAAAAGGGGACAACCCCCCCCAGGAATAACAGGAAGAAAAGGGCAGCTAGCAGGAAAAAAAAGGAGGAGGAGGAAGAAACGCCCCCAGACTCCATTGTCAGCCCATCTGCCATCTGATCTCTGGTCCCAAGTGCTTGCTGGAGCCTGACTGTAAGGAGGGGAGCTCAGCCTCGACAGAGGTCACTCTAATCCTCCCTTTGTCCCTTTACTCTGCGCCTATGAAATTTCGCTGCCAGTGTTTGGCCCGCTTTTGGTGCTTGTCCTTTTGCTCTCAGTCGGCTACTCATGTGGTTAAAACTGCTTCATCAGCAGCAATGTCACAGCAGGCAAAAGGTTTGTGTCAGAGCAGGCAGCAGGTGACTGCTGACCATTTCACATTGGATGGTGAAGTCAGCAGCGGCGGCATCATTGTGATGTCACACCGGGTCTGTGACACAGGCCACGCAGGGGTACAAAAGGGGGCGTAGGGTGGTTGTTCCCACACTCTGGAGGAGCATCTCTGGGGTGAACACAGGGAAGAGCTTCCTACACGGCTGTTGCCACAAAGCAGTGAGGCGCTAGCATAAGGCAAAACAAGATGGACTTCTGGGATGGGATGAAGCCCATCTTCATGATGCCCAGCATCACCCCCAGAGGTACAAGCACCCACAGCCACTACAGGAGTGTTGTCAGGACGGAGAGTTGTGGCGTTGTGGGGGTGGGACGCAGGCAGAGCCAGCAGACAGAGAGTGTGACCTGGTTTTCCTTTGCTTTCCAGAGCAAACAGCCATCTGGGACGCAGTGGCCAGCAACATCCAACAACAGCTCTTGCTACACAAGGTAGAGTGACACCCGCATCTTCCTCATCCCCCTAGAGAAGCTGGGGGGATCCCGTGGCCGTGGAGCTTGGGCTGCAGTTGCTCCTTCCCTCCTCAAAAAGCAGGGAACTCCCCACAAAATCCCCACTGAGAGAGAAAACAGGGCTCGGGCAAGGGTGGTGTCACCTCTGCTAGGTAGTCTTCTACTGCAAGGCTGATCCGTTGTTGGAGAACCCTGGATGCCCTTGAGTGGCTTCTGCCCCCAAGTCCCGCTTTTTCCAAGGAGGAAAAGGAAGGAGAGGACTCGGCATCTCCTCCCCAAAGCTCTCCCCACTGTCCCAGCTGGTGCCTCCAAAGAGCGGGAGGTGGCAGGGTCCGAGGTACCATCCCTGGGTGGAGCCATCCCCCAGCTCTTCCCTCTTCACCCTTCACGCCCTTCTTCTCTGCTCCAGGGGGTACGAATTCCCACCCTCGGCTCCTTTGACGTGGTCCCCGCACAGAAGCAGGTTGGGACAGAGATTGTCACTATCCAGAGGCCTGTGTTTCGCCTGTCCAGGACCCTCAGAGACATCCACAACCTCATGGACAACGAGGATGACCTGTCTGGTAGGACAACAACTGCATGGTGTGGGTGAAGATGGGAGTTATCACATCCCTTGATGAGAAGCAAACTGGCCCCTCTGTGAAGCTGGTCCGCAAACAGGACACGCGCAGTAAGAATCCCTCGGGGAGGGCTGCAGGGTGAGCGCCTTCATCCCTCTCGTGTGGTTTTTCCAGACAATAAGGTGTTGGAGCCTGTGAAATATGCCAAGGTGGCCACGGATGCCCACGTGTCCCGGTGCAAAGTGGAGGGATGCATCCTAGGCACCATGTCCCTCCTGTCTCACTGCCTGGCGAAGGGGAAGAGCATTGCACTTGTCCTGAGAGATGTTGGGGTGCTCCTCATTGAAGACAGGATGGTGCAAATGAGATTCTACTATGATTTCCTGGAAGAGATATCTGGGAAGACAAACCTCAGAATGGCTGCACTCATAGTGAGTGTTTTGGATTCCCTGTGGCTCCAGCGGCTCATGCCGCCCTGAACTCCTCCGTGATTGAGTGTCATGGTCACGTCGAGGATGTCCTGGCATCTCCGTGTTCCTCCATTGCAGTTTCCCCAGCTGCTGGACATGGTGGTGTCCCGGATGGTACCTGTTTCTTCCCTGACTCGCACCAGCCGTGTCATCATCTTTCCTGAGTGAGTCCTTTCCCCAAGTGACCACGGGGGTCCTGCTGTGGCTCTGCCCTGTTGTCATTCCTGCAAACGATGGGATGGAGGAAGGATTTGAGGACACCGGGACACCTTTCCTGGGCGACCCCATTTCCTGGGATGCTCCCTGGGGATGGGGAATGGATGATTTGGGGGGGGGAAAAACACCTTTTACAATGGTGCCAAGCTCTGGCTGGGAGCAGAGCAAAAAGGGCTGGTGGTGCCTTTGGTCATGCCACTGTCACCTCTTTGTCACCAGGTTTGAACTGGAGTTTGTGCCCAAATCTCAGTCCAGGCACCCTCTCAAGGTCTTGAGGCGTGCCCTTGGTGAGGACATGTGGAAGAAAGAAGAGGATTTGCCACCCATCAGGCAACACACAAAAGGTAAGGCAGTTCCCGGCTCTTTTCCGTAGCATGGGCAAGCGGCTTCCGGTAGGAAAATCCACAGCAATGATGGTCAAATGCTTGCACCAAAGCTTCGTGCCACATTGGCACGGCCTCTTCTCCCAAGCTTGGCTTTGGGAGTGGGCCAGGATGCTCGGATTCTTGGAAATGACCTAACATTCCCTCTCCAAAAGAGGCTTGCCTACATCACCCACCTCCCCTTTTTCCAAACCCCAGCGCTACCAGTGCCTTCGCCGAGGAGCCCGGTGAGCGCTGGTTGCTGGGGAAAAGGAACTTGGTGCACGCTCAAGGCGTCAAGTTCTACCACCTGAGACTTTGTAGACCCTTCATGGCGGGCCACTGATCCAACGGGCACGCTGCCTCGACTCCACACATGCACTCATGCAGATATTTTCCCTTTTTGCTCAACCCTAGGATCCCCCAAGCAGAATCTCAGGCAGGATCTTGATAGATTAATTTATTACAGCCGGCATAACCCGTACCGCTTCAAGGAGGACTTGCGTTTCTTAGAAACGAGGGGAGGAATATTGCACGTAGTTTTGACTTGCTCGGGATTTATCAGAGCCTGTCCTTCTCTCGGTGTAAACCTCCTTCCAAGCCAGCCATAACTTGGTGGGAGATGCACGGTGTCTGCTAGTACAGCCTGTATGCAGACAGCTCCTAGGACACATCTTTAGTTTTACTGGCCAGCACCGAGTAATCCATGTCCCGAATGAGAGCAGATTTGCCTGCTAATTCTACACCTTTTATTTCCAAGAACCCTTGAAAAAATAGTAGGGGAATAAGCAAATCCCCAGAGCGATGGAGCACAGGTTAATCATCATCCTTTCCACGTGAAAGCAGACAGGGGTTCACCCGCTTTCCTCAAGCCTTATGCTGATAAAAGCAGCTGTCTCGAGGCCTCCTTTTGTCCAAGTAGGGAAAAATGTGGGTGTAAATCCAAAGATTTTAGCTTTCACAGCTTGCAGCCAAGGCTTCCCAGCTGCTAACGCCAAGTTATGCTAAGTGATTCATATCACCTTTGCTGGTATTGGGGAGGCAGTGGATAGAGCAGAACGGCTGCCTTGGATGTTTTGGGATGAGATGTGAGCACCGCTCCATGTCCCTGGGACTGGGAGCATCACGGTGATGCTCTTCTTGACGAGGTTTCTCCTTCCCATTTGCAGCGGGACTTCCTGAAGTGCCTTTGCCTGCTGATTCCAGCTCGGTTACTAACAAACAGGAGGAAGTCCACAATAAGGCGGCGATGAATAAGAGGACGAAGCGCCAGGCTAGGTGAGTCTGGGGGCTCAGGACTGAGCATCTGCATCGGGTTATTTGCCGACCCGGTGAGAGCCCCAAACCCTCACTGGGTTCATCACTGCCTGACAGCAGCACAGGGCAGTGCGATGGGGCTAGGGGAGCCCCCATTTCAAAGGGGGGGGGGGTTTCCTCCTCCCCTTCATGAGAGCACAGGTGTGGCCTGGGGACATGGGGACAGCTGTGTGTCAGCTGAGGGTGCCGGCTTGGGGAGGGCATTTCCCCTCCTGAGCTGCCGGAGGCTGCGCCAAGAGGCACATGGCTTGCAGGGCAGGATGTAGCCCCGAAGCCATCATGGCCTCGGGCAAAGTCCTTGTGTTATGTCCTTCCAGGCAGCTGCCAGGGATCCCCGGGGCCGTGTCTGGAAAAAAGTTGCTGGTGAGCGGCCAATCCAAAGGCAAACCTGCAGCCAAAGGCCAAGCAGCAAAGCCGAACCAAACACAAGCAGCAAGACTGCAGAGGCACAAGCAAAGACAAGGAGAAAAAATATACCCTGTTGGAAGCAAATTCAACACTGAAACAAATTCATCAATGAGCCCGGAAGCCTGGATGCCCAAGGAGATCACCTACAAGGTCATGACTCCGCTGCCAACAAGAGACGAGGCAGCACAATTACTACAATCAAGACCTGAAAGGTTCTGGTCGGTGCTGAAAGACCCACAGTATACAGTCTTAGCGGGATACAACTTCACAATTCCCCACGTGATGCCCTATATGTTTTAAGGGTCTGGGCTGACACAACACCACGCGTTTGAAGACCAGACTGGTGATCTCCAGGATGGAGCGATCAGGGTTTGGAGGTGCTCAGAGCACCCACCGAGGTGGCAGAAAGGTCTACATGCGGACAAAGAGCTTCCAGAACATGGCGGTACTGTTCGAGAAGAGCCTCTCTTCTTTTGCAGAAATCTCTCCGTCTTCAGGATGCAGGGAGCTGTGAAAAGAGACAAACAAAACGGCAAAGCTGTGAAATAGCACTGAGTTTTTTCATTGTTCGCAACAACCGTTCACCTCTGTGATAAGAAAGGAGCAACAGACCTCAGTGCCCTTGGGGTGACCTTGCAAGCTGGAAAGCCCCTGGCTCACGGACAAGGGGGTGACGGTGCCCTGAAAAGGGCTGAGGAAAACGGTCACCTATTTTTTTTTTTTTTACGCGTGGTCAAAGCTGCTTTTGAGCCCTTTGACCTTCGTGTCCCCAGTGAGCCCCTCACTTCCCCACCGCCACCCAGAGTCACTTGAATTTGGGGTGCTGCGGTTAAAATTTATTACATTGATTACTGCTTCTGAAAAAGCCTTTGTTTTTAATCAGGGCTCGCTTCACTTGGGAGCTCAGGGAGCTCAAGGACAACTAATGAGTAGGTGGGTTTTGTCCTGAGACCCCCAAACAAGCAAGATGTGAGCAGGAACATCCAGACAATACAGTGTGCAGCTGTGTCATGGCGGTAACTCTGTCGCGCCTGGCCAACGTCCTGGCATGTGTGAACTTTGCAGATCGTGACACAGCGCACACCTGCACTTTGCATAATATTAAACGTTATACATACAGCAGGTGTGTAAACTATTTTTGTTTTTCACCGACTATAAAGGTGGGCATGCTGCGAGACGGGGCAGAACCCTCACATATGGGTAGACGCGCCTGCTAGGAATTTTTTAACCATTCCTGAGAGGCTCCTGGCACCAGCTGCAACGGGACTCCCAGCCAAAGGTGTGGGGGGGGCTGGCCAATGTTTAGGCAGGAATCAGTGAAGGATCCTATTCTTAGTCTCGTTAACACTTTGCAGGACTGATTCGATGCTTTGCTGCTCTTGCTCTTTGTTCACATCGTGCATAATAAATAGTACTGTTTCCTTCTATCACATTGCCTGATATTTCCCCTTTTTATATTGTAATATAATAGGAATATAATAAAATAACCTGCATTTATTCTTACATTGGATTTGGAATTCATTTTGGCTGAGTATTCAGTCCGTCGGAAAAAGGGCAAGATGTGGGCCCAGGGGTTCTGCCTGCGCAGGGGTATGGGTCTCCTCGCATCTGTGTTGTGGAGGGTGGACGGTGAGTGCTGCAGTGAGCAGAGCCGAGGCTGTGCCCTCGTTGGGCCAGATGAGCCAAGAGCTTCGGGAACTGGCCCAGCACCCTCCTGCTCCCCAAGCCCATCACCCTGATCCTCCTGCAAGAGCTTGAGGCGGCCCCAGCATGGTACGGCTCGGGGGGGTGATGACAGACCTCCCCCGTGGACAGCATCAAGGATCTCCTGTTTATCGCTGGAGTACAGCACAGGGATAAAGATGGAGTCAGAGCGCAATCGGCCGGGTCACCATGGCAGCAAATGCAGGAATTTCCCAGTACTGGGCTGTTCTGCACACCGGGACATGCAGGCACAAGGGGGGCAGCAGGCAGGGAGCTGGGCACGTGACTCGCTGACCGTAAAAACGAGGGGACGGACCATGAGAGAGTCTTTTGCCTCGACAAAGATTTGAACCCTAAAAACAAAGCTTTGGGCCCTAGAAGAGGGGTTACACCCGTAACAATGGGGGTTTGAGCACCCAAGCAGCTTTGTGCCCTACAGGTGAGGGTTTCAAGGCTAAAAATGAAACTCTGGGCCCTAAAAGAGGCTTTGGTAACAAAAAGAGAGGGGGTTTGGCCCAGCATGTGAGCCTTTGGCCCACATTAAAATAAAGAGTGCGCAAAGTCAGCATGCGTGCTGGGCACGACTTATCCCCCGTGCATCCAGGGCTGGAAATAAAGACCGCCTGCTTTCGAACACTCAAAACCCGAGTATTAAAGAGATTTATCTCTGATTTTTTGGTATCAAACAGGTTATTTCTCCCCCTGGGCACGCCGCGTCACCTCCAGCAGCCATGGCGGCCCTTGTGCACAGGTGGTTGTGGCGGGAGAGGCGTCCCTGCAGCGTCCTGGCATTTTGTCACTTGTATTTATCGCTGCGGTTCATTTGGGGCCCTTTGCTGCTGGTTTGGAGCAGCTTTGCTTCAGGGAGCGCAACTTCCTGAGGACTGAGGGGCGCGGCCGGGTGCTTGGCGGACTTCCGGCCCATCGAGGGTGCGCTCCGGACGACTGAGGGGAGCTTCCGGTGCGCTGGAGGACTTCCGGCGCATAGAGCGGCACGCCCGCTGTCGCGGGGGGCGCTGGTGTCGCTCGTGGCCGCTGCGGCAGCCGGCCTCGGCCTCGGCCTCGCTCCGTGCCCGAGAGGCCGCTGGGGGTGACAAGATCCACCGGGAACCTACCCCCCCCCCCCGCCCCCCCCTCCGGGCGGGGCCGGGCCGGGCAGCGGGGCCGGGCCGGGCAGTGGGGCCGTGGCAGGCGGCGGCGGGGAGGCCCTGGGGCTGTTACTGGCGGTCGGGAGCGGAGGGGAGGAGGGGGGGCAGGAGTGTTATAAATTGAGACCACAATAGATCATAATCCAATTAAAATTTTTATTAATTATAGCAAGTAGAATATGAGCAAAAACAGTGCTGGACGACAGGGGAGTCTGCGCTCCACCAACTGCCGTACTGAGCAGTTCAAACAGTCCCTTTTTATACTTTTTTTTTCTTTTACTTTCGTGTTCATGAAGTAGTGGAGGTGTTGGCCCTTCATTCATACGCACAAGCGGCATCCTGGACACCTGGTGGTGATCTTATCTTTCACAAGCGGCATCCTGGACACCTGGCGGTGATCTTATCTTTTGCTGCCTAATCTTTACATTGGGCTTAACATAAATCTTAATAAACAATACCCTAGTCCATAGTTTTTTACAATTCCCCCTTTTTTTTTTTATCCTATTATTGTTTATTACACGCTGCTTTCATTCTCGGCACTGTGAACAAACCTTTTTCCGCAATCCCAACATTTATCATAACACTCACAAGGTAATACCTCACAATTACAATAGGCATAGTTTTCACGTGGCATAATGCATTTGCAACAATCTTCATCCTCATTAATAGATACACTCTTATATTTTGCCCTAGACCTCGTAGTTAAAATAAGCAATTTAGCTATGTCAAACCGTTCTCTAATAAAGTGTAAAATATAGCGTAATATACAAGGCCCAAATATAAGTCCCAGAATCAACATAATAAGTCGTCCTGCTAAAGCAGACAACAAAGTGGTTAGCCAAGGTGAGATATTAAACCAGTTTTCATACCATGACCTGCCCGCCTCACGATCTTTCTTACGTTGATCTAACCTTTTCCGGAGTTCAGACATGGTGTCCTGGACTACTCCCGTATGGTCAGCAAAAGAGCAACATTCTTCATTGAGAGCTACACATAACCCTCCTTCCTTTAAGAACAATAGATCTAATCCTCTTCTATTTTGCAGCACTACTTCTGATAGAGACTTTACTGAAGTGGCTAAATTTTGGATGGATTGTTCTATTTTTGCTAAATCCTCATCTACAGCCATCTGCAAACTTTGTAATTCCTGACCTTTTACTAGGGAGGCTATGCCTGTACCTGCTCCAACTCCGCCCGCTATCAGCAGTGTAGCTAGGGTTACCACTGTAATTGGCTCTCGTTTTTGTCTATTCAGGTCTCCTTCAAAGTGGCATAACACCTCCTCAGAGGTGTGATAGATCAGTCGAGGAACAATAATCACCTGTACGCAAAACTGAGATTGATTAAACACGTTTAGGGATAGGCAAGGCGTTATTCCGATGTCTGAACAAACCCATTTAGCTCCTGGTGTCGGGATAGCCCATTTGTCATTTTGATTCTTGTGTTTCTCTATATTGGTGTTAGTGACTGTTTGGTTGCACAAAGGCTGATACTTTTCGGGCACTGTACCTATACATTTTCCTTGACCTGTTACTAATTGAATAGTAATTCCTTGCGTATGGTTCCTCTGGTCATCCCATGGGCCTTCTCGTGGGTTCGAACCATTAGACCATTGAATCCTACCTGGTTTTCCAATTGCCTCAAAATATGGTGGTCTAACATTATAACATAACCAGCATTCCTCAGTTAAATTTGGTTTGCTTTCATTAAGGGCATGATAAGAGGCTTGCATGAGATTCCATAAGGGGTCTTTGGATTCTGACAACTCTAGATCCCTGGATAAGGAGAATTCAGTCACAGTGTCATTAGTTTTTTTCGAAAGGGAGTCTGGAGAAGGGGTTACGACAATTATGGGGGCAACCTTTTCTTCAGATAAAGTGGGTGGATTCAGGACCAGATTTGGTCCTACTGGTAAAGGATCGTGAGGTATCGGTTCCTTTTTTATAAGGAAATGTCCTCCCCTATCGGTTCCTGATTCCCAAAGTCTAGCCCCCCATGTTTTTCCTATCAACCAACCTGCATCTTCTGGGTGTGTCACATTAATGTAGATTTTGTCACATGTACCCTCATTCAAAAAACCTCCATTTGTTCCATGTTTCGGTGGGTCACATCCGAAAGGACCCCACCCTACCCATAAATACTTGTCTTGGTCAACCTCCCAGTCTGAGGCTACTGTTTCACAACCCCAGTAGGCACAATAATAATGTCCTGGGTAATTACAGTATCCTTTCTCATGGTTCGAACTAGGGCAAAAATAAAATCCATGTTTGTTCAGGCAGGGTTTTACCAGTATGAGATCACACAGCGCACAGAGAAAACTAGGGGCTCCTGGAGTAACTTGAGTCTGAATGGTTACTTGTCCTTCCCACCTGATTAAGGTCCATTTAAAAGGTTCATGAGGGTTTCCATTTGCTTGGGTTATTATCAATAACAAAACTAACGGTATACCAGGAAAAAGGGTGTCTGTCAATTTTGTCAATCCAAATATATTTTTACCAGTCCTGGGGAAGTTCGGCCATTGCTGCTTTTGCATCCCATTGTTCTGGTTCTTTTCTCCTCAGTATGTTCCTCCTCTGCCTTGCCCGTCGACTCGGTTGCTTCGAGCCACGAGGTGTACCATCTTCTCGGCAGCAAGGGAATTCTTCAGGAGAACAGCTGCTTTGGGCTTTCTGCCTGTTTACAGAGGCTTCCCACTTTGCAGCTTTAACTAATGGGGCAAAGCAAGACACGGTTAATACTTCCCTTTTGCACTTTATAACCAAGATTTCAGCTACAAAGGGGACTGGTTCGGTGGAGTGGTAACAATAATATTGAGAGTTTATTCCTTTGGCAAAAATTTCCCACCACTCATGGGCTTCTCAAATAATTTCTTGTTTAGACTCTAATTGTTTTAATTTCCACTCAGTAAGAGTTCTTTGGATTTTCCAATACTGTGTACAAACTCCTGTCGGAGGGTATCCGAATTCACAGTGTGTCCACCATTTATCCTGGCATATCTTACATTTAAAACAAGCAAATGGATAATAATTGTAGTTCAAATTATTACACCTAATTCGTATATCCAAAATGCATATATCATTAACATCAGCATATTTTCTATATTCAATATTGTGTGGCTGCATGAGCTTAGCAATTACACTTCTTACACTTCCATATATAATTGATAAAAAAGCGAGATAACTATAGCAAATGTAAACAATAATACACACTTTATACCAAAAGGTAATGCGTCAAAATAATCAAATAAAATCTCTATCATAACTTTATCTTCTCAATGTTATCTTGGTATCACCTGGAGTACTGATTACTTTCCAGTGGGGTCTCGTCACTGGGCCTTTAATGCGACTGGCATGAGTCCATCCACGCTCAGCAGTCCGGACAGCTGTTTCTGTTGTGAGCAAAACAAGATAAGGTCCCTCCCAATTGGGTTTTAGAGTTTCTTCTTTCCACGTTTTAACTAATACCCAGTCCCCAGGTTTAAGAGTATGAATTTTTAAGTCCAACGGTGGTCGTTGTACAATCAGTCCATGTTCCCAAAGCTTGTTACGATGTTCTGCTAATTGTGAAACATATTCATTAATCACACGGTCTCGAATTAAAACATTTGTTTGTGGACTTTCAATTCTATAGGACATTCCATACACCATTTCAAATGCTGATATTCCTACATCTGCTCGGGGTCTGGTTCTGAGAATTAATAGTGCCATGGGTAGGCACTTAATCCATGATAATTTGGTTTCTATCATTAATTTAGTCAAAATAGTTTTGATTTCTCCATTCATCCTTTCAACTTTTCCCGAACTTTGTGGATGCCATGGCGTATGGTATTCCCACTTAATACCCAAGCTTTCTGTTAGATCTCTAACAATTTTTGACACAAAGTGTGTTCCTCTGTCCGAGTCGATTACTTCAGGTACTCCATATCGAGGTATAATGTGTTCAAGTAACACTTTAGTAACTTGGTTAGCAGTTGCCTTGGAGGTAGGAAAAACCTCAACATAATGTGTTAAATGATCCACCATTACTAATAAATATTTGTAACGCCCTACCCTGGGTAGTTCAGTAAAATTCACTTGTATGTGTGTGAAAGGTCTGTATGCTGGGGAACGTCCTCCAAGAGGCTTTTGTCTCATGTTGTTTCGATTAACCTTTTTACAGGTCTCGCAGGCTGCCGTGACTGTCTTTGCTATGTTATATACGCCTATACAGGCAAACTGTTGATTGAAATGATCAACTAACGCCTGGGTTCCCCAGTGTGTTTTACTATGTATTTTTGAAAATATTTCAAGTGCTATGCCCTTCGGCAAAACTTCTCTCCCATCTGGCAATATGTACTTACCATCCTGTTCCTTAGCTCCCATTTGTTCTAGTTTTTCCTTTTCTGCAGACTCAAAACTCAAATTTTTACTAACAGGTATTTGTTGTATAGTTAAAATCGTACTATAATTGCCTGCTACTCGTTTTGCTTCTGTATCAGCTGCATTATTTCCCCTAACTTGGTAACTTGTACCTCGCTGGTGTCCCTTTATATGTACAACTGCTATTTTATTCGGCATTTTTAATGCCTCCAGAACTCGCCGAATTAATTCTGGGTGTATCAGTTCTTTTCCCTGTGAGTTAACGAATCCTCTTTCTTCCCATATTTTCCCAAAAGTGTGCACTACTCCGAACGCATAGCGTGAGTCTGTATATATAGTTCCATCCTTTCCCTTTAGTGACACTAATGCTTTCCACAATGCATACAGCTCACAGGCTTGAGCCGACCAGCTGGCACTCAGGGGGCCTGATTCTATTGTCCTAAATTCTCTTTTTTCCAACTTAACGATGACATATCCGGACAATCGTTTACCTTCCACTATTCGTGATGACCCATCTATAAATAATACTTCTCCATATTGTAGTTCTTCTTCTTCTAAGTCTGGCCTAATGCGTGTCTGCTGTTCAATTGTTTGAAAACAATTGTGCAATAGTTCATTACCTTCTCCTGGGTACAAAAATTCAGCGGGGTTAACTGCTCCAATAGTTTTCAAAGATAGTTTAGGGGATTCTATAAGTATTCCCTCATACTTTAATAATCGGCTATCTGTAAGCCATTTTTCTGCTTTTTGTTGTAACACTCCCCTGATATTATGAGGCGCATATAAGACAACTTCTCCGTTAAAGGTAATGCGATTTGTTTCCTCAAGTAATAAGGCAGCAGCAACAATGATTTGTAAACAACTCGGCCAACCCCTGCTCACAGGGTCCAACAGCTTTGATAAGTATGCCACCGGTTTCTTTTGTCCGGCCCATTCCTGAGTTAATACTCCGAATGCCGTTCCTTCATGTATGTTAACAAATAAATGGAATGGCCGCTTTAAATCTGGTAGGCTTAAAACCGGTGCTTGGCTTAGCTCCCTTTTGAGACTGGCAAACTGCTCTTGATCCTGAGGGGTCCACTTGGGCATATTGTCTTTAGACAGTTGTTCATATAAGAATTTAACTTTAAAGCTGTAGTTCTCTATCCATTGCCTACAATACCCAAATAGCCCTAATGCCTGCCGAATTTGCCTCTTAGTGACAGGCATAGGTAATTCCAGAATTCCTTTAATGCGCTCTGGATCTAATATCTTCTTGCCGTTAAACAAATAATGCCCCAAGTATTTCACTTTTTCCTCCACAAATTGTAACTTTTCCTGTGATACCCGTAGTCCCTTTTGTGCAAGAAAGTTTAGGAGTCGAATGCTTTCTTTCCTTACATCCTCCTTATTATTCCCTGCTATGAGCAGATCATCTACATACTGTAACAGCACGTTTCCCGTTTGTACCTGGTATTCTTTTAAGAGCTCTTCCAGGGCCTGTCCAAACAGATTAGGGGACTCAGTGAACCCTTGGGGGAGCACGGTCCATCTCAATTGCTGCCTACGGCCTGTCTCTATGTCTTCCCATTCAAAGGCAAAATAATCACGGCATTCTTCTGCCAGTGGACAGGCCCAAAAGGCATCCTTTAAATCAGCCACACTATACCAGGAGTTATGGGGTCCTAGTTTGCTTAGCAGTGTGTATGGATTTGCTACTACAGGGAACGGGGTGATAGTTCTTTTGTTTATTTCCCTTAAATCATGTACGAGCCGATATTTCCCATTTGGTTTCTTTACAGGCAGAATGGGGGTGTTAAAGGGTGACATACAAGGCTCTAAGATTCCTTGTGCTAACAATCGATCAATTTCTGGTTTTAATCCTCTCCGTCCTTCTAGGGATATAGGATATTGCCTTACCCTCACAGGTATGTGGGGTTCGGAAATTTGAATTTTAATCGGTGGGATTTCCAGTCTACTAATTGTGTCTGGAGAGTACCAGACATAGGGGTTAATTTGTTTTTGATCATCCACGGTCAAAGGATAAGCAGACACTGTTAGCTCTTGATTTTTTACTTTAATTTCTAATTGCAATTCAACAATTAAATCTCGTCCTAACAGATTAAATTCTGCTTCAGGGACGAGCAAGAGTTCACCCATTCCAAATTTATTTTCAGTTTCGAATACCACATTTTTGATTTTGCTTACTTTAAAGGGTTCTCCTTTTGCCCCAGTTACTTGTACTTTTTCAGGGGAAACTTTACATCCCTCAGGTATTTGCTTAATAGTTGATTTTTCAGCCCCAGTGTCTACTAAAAAGGTGAACTCTTGTTTATGGGGACCTATTTTTAATTTTATCAAGGGCTCATGATGACTCCGGTCCCCTAAGATATAGAGCCCCTGACTCTCCTATTCTGTTTTCAGTATTTCCTCATCCCTGATCCTTTCTCTGCAATTCTTCTTTATATGTCCCTTCTTTCCACAATAAAAACAACATCTCTGTTCCTTCTTTACTACTACGTTCCCTTGTTTCGTTCCAGCAGATCTGTGTTCACCAGTTCGCCCTTTGCAATCCTCTCTGACTGCTGCTACCATCATTTTTACTTGTCGCTTGCTGCTCTCTTCTTCCCGCCTTACATAGACTTTCTGAGCTTCCCTCAATAATTCATCCAACCCTCTATTCTGCCAGTCTTCTAACTTTTCAATCTTCTTTCTGATATCTTCCCATGATTTTGCCACAAACTGAGTTTTGAGGAGTGCTTGCCCTAAAGGGTCGTCTGGATTTACCCCAGAGTACAGCTGAAGGGCTTTCCTCAGTCGTTCCAGCCACTCAGTAGGGCTTTCATCTTTCTTTTGCATTTCATTAAATGCTTTATTGATATTCTGGCCACGGGGTACTGCTTCCCTAATCCCCTGAATTACTATAGTTCTCAGGTCCTGCATATGAGTTCTATGCACTGGATCCTGATTATCCCAATTAGGTCTTTGGAGTGGCCATTTAACATCTGCTTGGGGTCCCTGGGCATGCTGAGCATCCCACAGTCTCATTCCTGCTCGTCTAATCATATCTCTTTCCTCGGTAGTAAATAATTGACCAAGGATAGATTGCATCTCATCCCAAGTATAAAGGTTTGGTCCCAAAAATTGATTTAATCTTTCTGCCACTCCGAGTGGGTCCTCAATTAAGTTTCCCATCTCGGTTCTTTTAAAATCTCGTAGGTCAGCCGAGTTTAGGGGTACGGAAATATATCCAATCACAGGTTGAGGTCCTCCCATGGGTATTTCCCTTAGGGGGTACATCTGAGCTGCCCCTTTTTGACTTCTAGTTACGCGTCTAGGAAGAGGGGGAGACCCTTGTTCCGACTCTGGTGGGGGAGTGGGCGCTCTGGGGACCTCTGCAGGAGCAGGAGGAGGAATGTAAGGAGGGGGGGTTAGAAGGGTTTCGTCTAACTCTTCCTGCTTTTTCTTTTGTTTAGTTTTTATTTCATTCAGTGGGTAAAGTCTAGCTCCCGGTCTTTCTAGCCACACTTCCGCATATCGACTCTCCTCCGGGTTAAGGGGTTTTTTATTATTAACCCAGAGGTTTAATTGCTGTCTTACCCAATCTTCTTCTGACCCATAGGCTGGCCAAAAGACATTTTTAGAAATTTTCTTCCCTCCCCATATCTTAGTACAATATTCTATCACCTTCCGCTTATCTTTCCCTAGAGTTCCAGGGAAATATCTCCAATTGTCTAAGATATATGCCAGAGGGGTATTCTTAGGTACAATGGGTACCCTTCCCATGGGAGTCGAAGGCTTGCTGCCCTTCGCCCCCATCTTCTGGAATATCCACAAACATACACTCACTCGCTCCCCTTGTTCCTGGCCCAGTCCCTCGCGGGAGATGGGAGACGCAGTACTTAAGAGTCCGCACTCGCTTGGTTCAGTATATCGAACCTCTCACTCGTTATATTCCAGGAAACCCAATCCCGCCCGAACGGCAAACCCGCGAAAAACTTCGCAATATACTTACGCGTCCTGCGTCTTCGTCCGGACTCCCGTGCACAGAATTTTTATGGGATTTTACCGGTTTCTCCTTTGCTCATTATTCTAGAATTTAGGTTCGTCGGTAAGGTTGGAGTAAGCTGTTGGTTGTGGGGCCGCGAAAAGTCGCGGGGCGCCTCCCCGGAGGACCAAAGCCCACCGTTCCTTATCCGAGTCATAGCACCAGAATTGTTATAAATTGAGACCACAATAGATCATAATCCAATTAAAATTTTTATTAATTATAGCAAGTAGAATATGAGCAAAAACAGCGCTGGACGACAGGGGAGTCTGCGCTCCGCCAACTGCCGTACTGAGCAGTTCAAACAGTCCCTTTTTATACTTTTTTTTTCTTTTACTTTCGTGTTCATGAAGTAGTGGAGGTGTTGGCCCTTCATTCATACGCACAAGCGGCATCCTGGACACCTGGTGGTGATCTTATCTTTCACAAGCGGCATCCTGGACACCTGGCGGTGATCTTATCTTTTGCTGCCTAATCTTTACATTGGGCTTAACATAAATCTTAATAAACAATACCCTAGTCCATAGTTTTTTACAGGAGGAGGCGGCGGCGGCGGCGACGCTCTGAGCGGGACCGAGGCCAAAGGTAGGTGGGTGCGCCCCCTCCTCTTCTCTTAATGCCCTTCTTTCTTTTTCTTCTTCCTTTTGCGCTTTCTTTCTGCATTTCGATTTTTTTGTGTGTGTCTTTAGCTTCTCTTTTTCTTTATTTTTCTTTCGCTTTTTTTTTTTTTACTTTTCGCCTCAGTTCCATGGCCTTCCTCTCTTCCCTATGTAGATGTGTGGGTGCACATAGGTACCGGTTTATATCTGCGTTTCCCTGATGAGTGCGGTGGCGTGTCCTTGGAAAAGGAAGGACGGGAGGGAGGGAGGCCGGCGCCCAGGGAAGGCCGATCCTCACTCATCGTCATTATTTCGCTGTTTATTCATGTCTCGTCTGGGCTGCAGCCTTCGGTCAAACACTGTGGCTGGTAAACGTGCCGGGGACGTTAATGACCCCCAATAAGCATCTAAACGTTGACAAAAATTCGATTAAACTGCAGCGTATGCTGATGTAATTTGCATCGGCTTTACTCTCGCTCCCCTCGGAAGTAATTCGTGCTTGTTTGGGCGTTTATTTCCATCCCCCCAAACCATGTGCATTTAAATTGGGCTGGTCACGACGTTCTCTTCGCTTTCTAATTTTATTTTCAATCTCAATCTTAATATTATTAACTCTGGTTGAGAACCGTTGCCACCATTTTCTTAATATTTGACTGTGTCCGTTATTGAATTACTCAGTTTTATTTCTTTTTATTTAAAAATCTAAAGCTTCGATTAATATCTGGGTTACAAGCAGGAGCTGCAGTGAACTTAGAGCTGCGTTAGAATTGTAGTTATTAAGCACACCGACTTCACTTCCCAAATCTTTATTTTCATTTTAAAATCTAAAACTTTCTTATTTTTCTTGGAAAATTATTTACTTCAGGAGCAAATAATCACCTTGTACTTTCCTTGGGAGTCATTAACACCCGCAGTTATATATAACACAGCGGCTATATTTCGAATTAGACTCTCCGCTAGTTTTCTGTCTTGAAAAAAGGATTGCTAATTTTTTGGAATTTATCTAGAATTCCAAATGCTAATTAAGGACTAATTACTGTCCTCACCGTCCCTGTCCCCCCCCCAGTTTGTTGAGTCATGGCAACAATGAAATTTTGTTGTGACTCATCCCTAAATTTCCTTTGTTGGTTCGTACCCTTGGTGTTGTAATCGTCGCTTTACCACTGAGTGGGATTAACTAACGCCTGTGATTTGTTTTTTTTAATACTAACTAGAGTTGTTTCTCTATCGATGTTAATCCTGATTAGCCCTTTATTATTTATGTTTTGCCACTGGTGATTTTATAACCTAAAATAATGTAAAATAATATAAATCGTGAGGAGTCGCTGCCTGTAAAGTTTTGTGTGGTGCCTTGAGTCTGGCTACTGCTTACCCCTAAAGACTCCTCTGTTATTTAAGTGTATATCCTAGGCGCGTTAAAGTGAATAACAAAGAGTAAAAATTAAGATTTACAGTATGTATCTCTTCTCTATTATATAGATAAATAAAGAGCAGGGACGTCGGAATTCCCAGGAAAAATGCAGTGTGCCCAGAGGTCGGAGAAGCACCCCAGCGTGTCTCGTTCTCTACAGGATTTCGCACTTTGACCATGCCAGCCTGTGTTTTTTATTTTCTGGGAATCAAATTCCCCGAGGAAGGAAGGAACGAAGCATTGTGGGTGCAGCAGGTAAGACGGCAGCACCAAACAGATGTGGAGCCAGCTACCAGAGACACCGATGCGCTCCTTCGCTGCAGTGTCGCACCCACAACCTCTCCAGGTCCGTAATTAAACTTAATTTGGCTGCGTGGAACACAAACCTGTTTTTTAAAGAGGTAAATAATTTAGGATTCTACAAAATGACGAGGGAAGGTGGTTTGTTAAATGTGGTACCACCAAAAATTTTCTGTCTGAAAAAGAAAATGCGCTGCTGTTGCTGGTTGCATCCATCAGGACCGTGCGTGCCACGGGGTAGGTTCAATCCCATAAAAGTCCTTCTCTGCTTTATTCCCAGCCGCGGGGCGAGTTATTCCCTGGAAATCACCCCTGGCAGATCCCAGGCACCGTGGTTTCTCCCTGCAGCCCCCATAACAGATAATAAATGTGTCCCGAAGGGTGGAAAGTGCGACGGGGGGTGAAAAAATTACTAAAAAAATAAAAAAGACGCGTGGCAGCCGCATCAAGCGCTGTGACTCGCACCCCAGCGGAGAAACAAAGTGGCTTGGGGGGAGGTTGGGGTGCTCGGGGCAGAGTGCAGCCCCCCTGCCTTGGGGAATCTGGAGAAGGTTTGGGGCAGCTGCAGAGCAAAAAGAGTCCTGGGAGAGGAGGGTGTCATGGGGGAGCATGTAGGGAGCCCCCGGGTGCCGGCAGCCCCTTGCTGTGGGCGCTGTGCTGGAGGGAGGTGGCCAGGGGCGGCCATGGTGCTGTGGGATGAGGGGTGTGAGGTGCTTGGATCTTGGCAGGGGGTCCTGGGGTGGGGTGGGGTAAGGAGGTAGGGGGGACAGCCCATTCCTGTGCCACCCACCCATCTGGGTGGGCCTGGGGGACCCTTGGGGTAGGCACAGACACCACCTTGTGCCTTGATGGGTGGAGGCCCCCCCTCCATGGAGGGTGCTGAGGCTGGGGGGTCGTTGGGCTGCTGTGTGTGTGTGTGCGCTCCCCCCCAGCCCCCTGCTGGCCCCGTTAGGCTTTAGGGGTAACACGTTGCCTGTCACCTGCCTTGCGCTGCCAGCAGACCCCAGCTCCGCTGGCTAGTGCCCCCTGCCCCCCCCCCCAGCAGTTTCTCTCCCCAGGGGACAAAGGGTCCCTGCATGGACCCTGGCACCTGTGGCCCCGCAGCAGAAGCAAGCCAAGGAGACGCTGCGGCAGGTACCAGGATGGGAGTGGGCTCCACACTCATCCCCGCGAGCTGGGGGGATTGGCACCCACCTCCCCTCCTGAGCACCATGTCCCCCAGCAGGTGACGGGCGGGAGGTTGAGGATCAGGAGCATGAGCCGGGGCACAGTAGTGGCACCAATGCCTGTGAGATGTGCGGCAAGAGCTTCCGGCTCCGCTCCAACCTGCTGACCCACTGCTGTGGCCACCAGGGCCAGCGGCCCTATGCCTGCCCTGAGTGCGGGTGCCGCTTCGGGCAGAGCTCCAACCTCCTCACCCACCAACGGCTTCACACCGGTGAGCGGCCCTACCCCTGCCGCGACTGCGGCCGCAGCTTCA
This sequence comes from Falco cherrug, assembly GCF_023634085.1. NCBI lineage: Eukaryota > Metazoa > Chordata > Aves > Falconiformes > Falconidae > Falco > Falco cherrug. Next base: position 77,522,734 of record NC_073701.1, on the reverse strand, counting down.
ATGTCAACTCGGACCTGGTGAAGCACCGGCGGATGCACACAGGTGAGCGGCCGTACCTGTGCCCTGAGTGTGGGCGGCGTTTTGGCAGCAGCTCCAACCTCACCCGCCACCAGCGCCTTCACACCGGCGAGCGCCCTTACCACTGCCCCGACTGCAGCGAGAGTTTTCGGGACTGTTCAGCACTCACCATCCACCGGCGCGCTCACATGGGCGAGCGGCCCTACCCCTGCCCAGCATGCGGCAAAGCCTTTGCCGACAGCTCGCTGCTGGCCAAGCACCAACGCACCCACTGTGCCGACAAATCCTTCGCTTGCCCCGACTGCGGGAAGAGCTTTTCCACCAATTCCTACCTCCTCCGGCACCGGCGGACACACTTAGCAGAGAAACCGTATCGCTGCGGGGAGTGTGGGCGGGGGTACAGCCAGCTCACCCACCTCAGCACCCACCAGTGGGTGCACAGTGGCGAGCGGCCCTACAGCTGCTGCGAGTGCAGCAAGAGCTTCACCACCAGCTCAGCGCTCACCAAACACAAGCGTATCCACACTGGCGAGCGCCCCTACATCTGCCCCGACTGCGGCAAGAGCTTCAGCCAGAGCTCCAACGTCATCACCCACTGGCAGCTGCAGCACGGCAAGTCCCTCTGATGCCCCGTGCCCTGCCACCCCCTTCGCCCCTACTACCACCAGCCCCCTCCCCACTGTTTCTCTTAATTAAATCTGCGGCAGAGGCCACCAAAGTGCCTGGAGTTGGCAGGGGTGTCACCCCCCAGGGGCTTTGCTGAGTGGTGGTTGTACCCCCCCAGCCCCCCCCCCCCCCCCCCCCCATCAGCCCCCTCCCCACCATTTTTTTTAAATAAAATCTGCAGCAGAGACCACCGGTATGCCTGGAGTTGGGGTGTGATGCGGGGTGAAGCGTTGCCCCTGGGGCCTTTGCCGAGCAGTGGCTGTGGCCCACCATCCCCCCCCCCAGCCAGGCACTGTGGTGAGGGGGGTGGCAGCCATCATTCTGCGGGCGGGACACACAGGAACGAGGCAGGGGGGTCATCCCAAAAAGTGGCTGTTGCACAACGCAGGTATGAATTTGGGGGATGTGCGGCTCCTTTGAACTGGCAGGGACACTGGCGGGGTGTGCTGGGGTCCCCTGGTTGCCCCAGAGAGTGCACCCAGCACCCCCGGTGTTCCTGGAGGCCTGGGCCCCACACAGGATGGGAGGTGGGCTAGCAGGGTGCCCCCCATGCCAGATAAATCCCTGAGGATGTGGAGCTGGCGCTGGCTGTAGCCAGTGGGACTCCCACTGAAAGGGGAAGGGGAGAACAGGGTGCTCCCCTCTCACTGTCACCCCGAGGGGGCTGGGACTGGCCCAGCAAGGGGGGAGACAGGGATGGGGACAGGCTGGGGTACTGGGACGGGAGTGGGATGCAGGAGGGACCAGGAGACTGGGATGGTATGGAGGTGGTGAGGGTGCTAGGGGTGGGACTGGGATGGGGGTGCAGGAGGGGACAGAGATAGGTTGGGAACTGGGGTGGAACTGGGACCAGGATGGGACTGGAATGCAGGAGGGGACTAGCATGAGACTGGGACTGGGATGGGTGTGCAGGAGCTGATGGGACTGGAACCAGAATGGAAATGCAGGAGGGGACTGGGATGGGGGTGCTGTGCGGGGCAGTACTGGGATGGCACTGTTAGGCAGGAGGGACTGGGAGACTGCGATAGGATAGGGGTGCTGCAGGGGACAGGGCTGGGGCGGGGGTGGAGGAGGAACCAGGAAGGGACTGGGATGCAGCAGGGGCCAGGGGTGGGGCAGGGATGGCATTGGGACCAGCAAGGGGGTGCAGGAGGGGAAAGGGATGGGACTAGGACTGGGATGGGGATGCAGAAGGGGACAGGGAGTGGGATGGGGCTGCAGGAGTGGGTGCGGATGGCACAGGGATGGGGATGGCGGTGGCACTGGGAGCAGGACTGGGATGCAGGACGAGACTGGGATGGGATTGGGACTGGGATTGGGGTGCAGGGACTGGCCGGGAATGGCACTGGGACTGCGATGTGGTTGCAGGGGGGGGATTGGGATGCAGGAGGAATGGGGATGGGGCAGGGATGGGATTGGGACCAGGATGGGAGTGCAGGAGGGGACAGGGATGGGGTGGGGATGCAGGAGGGGTGGGGATGGGATGAGGACCAGGATGCAGGAGAAGATGGGGATGGGATGGGGATGCAGGAGGGAACAGTGATGGGTTGGGGGCAGGGGGAGGGGTGTGCAACAGGAATGAGACTGGGATGTAGGAGGGTACTGGGATGAGACTGGGACTGGGATGGGGGGGTGGTAGGGGACAGGGATGGGACAGGGTGAGTATGACGGACAGGGATGAGACTGGGATGCAGGAGGGGACCAGGGTGAGACTGGGACTTGGATGGGGATGCAGAGGGGATGGGCCTGGGCTGGGGGTGCAGAGGGGGATCAGGATGGTAGTGGGACAGGACTGGGGGTGCAGGGGGAGACAGGAATGGATTGGGACTTGGATGGGGGTGTCGGGGGGCACACAGATGGTACCGGGACCAGGAGGGGGGTGCGGGGGGGGGGACTGGGTTGGCTCTGGGAGGGGCTGCAAGGAAGATCTGGGGGGGGCCTGCAGAAGAGCCAGGGAGGCTTTGACAATGGACGGCAAAGGTGCTTCCTTGTGTAGTTGCTTTCCCCATCTTCCCTTATCCCCTCCCCATCCTTCCCCTCTGTGAGGCTGTCTGTGGTGTGCCTGCTCTGATGAAAAGTGCTCCCACGCCAGACCGAGAGCAAAGGAAAAGGGGCAGGAAGAGAGGTGTCGCAGTCCTTAGTTTGCAGGTTTAATGTATCGTCACTGTTCAGAAAACACAAGCGTGTATGTGGGTCAGGAGCCCCTGCAGATATTTATTATTAATAGCCTTTTTATTATTAATAGCCATTTCTCTAAATACAGGACTTCATGCAGCGGGTTCACACAGTGCTAAGCTCCTGGTAAACGGAATCGCTTTTATGCATACTGCAGACTGGAGGTAGCAAGTGCCAGGCGAGAGATGAAGGTGATGCCTGTCATACCAGAAGTGTAATGTATCACCTTCACGTATGTGTAGCCTTAGTATAATTATGAGATTGTAACCCAGAAGTTGCTTTATTAGTATAATTATGAGCTTGTGATTGAGAAGACCTCATGTTGTAAAGGATGAGATTTATGATCCAACTTGCAAGGAATATCTAGGATGAGAGAAAGAACTGATTGAATGTCATGGACACCTAGCAGGTTTTGCCAAGAAACTTTGTAAAAGGACCAGGTTGATCAGGTCATGAAGTGTTCAGGAGCCAGCAAGGACTTGGTGGTTGCAAAAGCAGCCCTCCGACTCAAATCAGAAGAAAACTATGCATGTAAAAAAGAAGGAGGGACTAATGTAAGTGGATTCTGGGAAATAATCAAATATGTATGGGATTTTGGGGAAAGGTAGTGCATATTTATGATTATACAGAATGTAAGGGACATGTATGTCAGGACAAGGTGAGCATGTTAGAAGGAGAGATCCCCCATGCTCCCGGCACCTGCTTTCTAAACTTCAGAAAAAGTCTTGGAAAGTTCACTCGACCAAACTTTGGGTAACAAAGATGGACATGAAAGCAAGTGACGCACACGCAGTGGTGATCCCAGCCACAAGCATGCTGTTTAATGACCTGGGAGAAGGCTGCAGTGACTCTCTCAGAAGTCAAGGTTTTCAGTGCTGTTTCTGTATTTGATACCCAAGGGATGGTTTCCCTCGGCAAGCGTTTCTGTGCAGGCATGTGCACGGTCTGTGACACAGGCCACGCAGGGGTACAAAAGGGGGCGTAGGGTGGTTGTTCCCACACTCTGGAGGAGCATCTCTGGGGTGAACACAGGGAAGAGCTTCCTACACGGCTGTTGCCACAAAGCAGTGAGGCGCTAGCATAAGGCAAAACAAGATGGACTTCTGGGATGGGATGAAGCCCATCTTCGTGATGCCCAGCATCACCCTCAGAGGTACAAGCACCCACAGCCACTACAGGAGTGTTGTCAGGACTGAGAGTTGTGGCGTTGTGGGGGTGGGACGCAGGCAGAGCCAGCAGACAGAGAGTGTGACCTGGTTTTCCTTTGCTTTCCAGAGCAAACAGCCATCTGGGACGCAGTGGCCAGCTACACCCAACAACAGCTCTTGCTACACAAGGTAGAGTGACACCCGCATCTTCCTTATCCCCCTAGAGAAGCTGGGGGGATCCCGTGGCCGTGGAGCTTGGGCTGCAGTTGCTCCTTCCCTCCTCAAAAAGCAGGGAACTCCCCACAAAATCCCCACTGAGAGAGAAAACAGGGCTCGGGCAAGGGTGGTGTCACCTCTGCTAGGTAGTCTTCTACTGCAAGGCTGATCCGTTGTTGGAGAACCCTGGATGCCCTTGAGTGGCTTCTGCCCCCAAGTCCCGCTTTTTCCAAGGAGGAAAAGGAAGGAGAGGACCCGGCATCTCCTCCCCAAAGCTCTCCCCACTGTCCCAGCTGGTGCCTCCAAAGAGCGGGAGGTGGCAGGGTCCGAGGTACCATCCCTGGGTGGAGCCATCCCCCAGCTCTTCCCTCTTCACCCTTCACGCCCTTCTTCTCTGCTCCAGGGGGTAGGAATTCCCACCCTCGGCTCCTTTGACGTGGTCCCCGCACAGAAGCAGGTTGGGACAGAGATTGTCACTATCCAGAAGCCTGTCTTTCGCCTGTCCAGGATCCTCAGAGACATCCACAACCTCATGGACAACGAGGATGACCTGTCTGGTAGGACAACAACTGCATGGTGTGGGTGAAGATGGGAGTTATCACATCCCTTTGCGAAAAGCAAACTGGCCCCTCTGCGAAGCTGGTCCGCAAACAGGACACGCGCAGTAAGAATCCCTCGGGGAGGGCTGCAGGGTGAGCGCCTCCATCCCTCTCGTGTGGTTTTTTCCAGACAATAAGGTGTTGGCGCCTGTGAAATATGCCAAGGTGGCCACGGATGCCCACGTGTCCCGGTGCAAAGTGGAGGGATGCATCCTAGGCACCATGTCCCTCCTGTCTCACTGCCTGGCGAAGGGGAAGAGCATTGCACTTGTCCTGAGAGATGTTGGGGTGCTCCTCATTGAAGACAGGATGGTGCAAATGAGATTCTACTATGATTTCCTGGAAGAGATATCTGGGAAGACAAACCTCAGAATGGCTGCACTCATAGTGAGTGTTTTGGATTCCCTGTGGCTCCAGCGGCTCACGCCGCCCTGAACTCCTCCATGATTGAGTGTCATGGTCACGTCGAGGATGTCCTGGCATCTCCGTGTTCCTCCATTGCAGTTTCCCCAGCTGCTGGACATGGTGGTGTCCCGGATGGTACCTGTTTCTTCCCTGACTCGCACCAGCCGTGTCATCATCTTTCCTGAGTGAGTCCTTCCCCCAAGTGACCACGGGGGTCCTGCTGTGGCTCTGCCCTGTTGTCATTCCTGCAAACGATGGGATGGAGGAAGGATCTGAGGACACCGGGACACCTTTCCTGGGCGACCCCATTTCCTGGGATGCTCCCTGGGGATGGGGAATGGATGATTTGTGGGGGAAAAAACACCTTTTACAATGGTGCCAAGCTCTGGCTGGGAGCAGAGCAAAAAGGGCTGGTGGTGCCTTTGGTCATGCCACTGTCACCTCTTTGTCACCAGGTTTGAACTGGAGTTTGTGCCCAAATCTCAGTCCAGGCACCCTCTCAAGGTCTTGAGGCGTGCCCTTGGTGAGGACATGTGGAAGAAAGAAGAGGATTTGCCACCCATCAGGCAACACACAAAAGGTAAGGCAGTTCCCGGCTCTTTTCCGTAGCATGGGCAAGCGGCTTCCGGTAGGAAAATCCACAGCAATGATGGTCAAATGCTTGCACCAAAGCTTCGTGCCACATTGGCACGGCCTCTTCTCCCAAGCTTGGCTTTGGGAGTGGGCCAGGATGCTCGGATTCTTGGGAATGACTTAACATTCCCTCTCCAAAAGAGGCTTGCCTACATCACCCACCTCCCCTTTTTCCAAACCCCGGCGCTACCAGTGCCTTCGCCGAGGAGCCCGGTGAGCGCTGGTTGCTGGGGAAAAGGAACTTGGTGCACGCTCAAGGCGTCAAGTTCTACCACCTGAGACTTTGTAGACCCTTCGTGGCGGGCCACTGATCCAACGGGCACGCTGCCTCGACTCCACACATGCACTCATGCAGATATTTTCCCTTTTTGCTCAACCCTAGGATCCCCCAAGCAGAATCTCAGGCAGGATCTTGATAGATTAATTTATTACAGCCGGCATAACCCGTACCGCTTCAAGGAGGACTTGCGTTTCTTAGAAACGAGGGGAGGAATATTGCACGTAGTTTTGACTTGCTCGGGATTTATCAGAGCCTGTCCTTCTCTCGGTGTAAACCTCCTTCCAAGCCAGCCATAACTTGGTGGGAGATGCACGGTGTCTGCTAGTACAGCCTGTATGCAGACAGCTCCTAGGACACATCTTTAGTTTTACTGGCCAGCACCGAGTAATCCATGTCCCGAATGAGAGCAGATTTCCCTGCTAATTCTACACCTTTTATTTCCAAGAACCCTTGAAAAAATAGTAGGGGAATAAGCAAATCCCCAGAGCGATGGAGCACAGGTTAATCATCATCCTTTCCACGTGAAAGCAGACAGGGGTTCACCCGCTTTCCTCAAGCCTTATGCTGATAAAAGCAGCTGTCTCGAGGCCTCCTTTTGTCCAAGTAGGGAAAAATGTGGGTGTAAATCCAAAGATTTTAGCTTTCACAGCTTGCAGCCAAGGCTTCCCAGCTGCTAACGCCAAGTTATGCTAAGTGATTCATATCACTTTTGCTGGTATTGGGGAGGCAGTGGATAGAGCAGAACGGCTGCCTTGGATGTTTTGGGATGAGATGTGAGCACCGCTCCATGTCCCTGGGACTGGGAGCATCACGGTGATGCTCTTCTTGACGAGGTTTCTCCTTCCCATTTGCAGCGGGACTTCCTGAAGTGCCTTTGCCTGCTGATTCCAGCTCGGTTACTAACAAACAGGAGGAAGTCCACAATAAGGCGGCGATGAATAAGAGGACGAAGCGCCAGGCTAGGTGAGTCTGGGGGCTCAGGACTGAGCATCTGCATCGGGTTACTTGCCGACCCGGTGAGAGCCCCAAACCCTCACTGGGTTCATCACTGCCTGACAGCAGCACAGGGCAGTGCGATGGGGCTAGGGGAGCCCCCATTTCAAAGGGGGGGGGGGTGTCCTCCTCCCCTTCATGAGAGCACAGGTGTGGCCTGGGGACATGGGGACAGCTGTGTGTCAGCTGAGGGTGCCGGCTTGGGGAGGGCATTTCCCCTCCTGAGCTGCCGGAGGCTGCGCCAAGAGGCACATGGCTTGCAGGGCAGGATGTAGCCCCGAAGCCATCATGGCCTCGGGCAAAGTCCTTGTGTTATGTCCTTCCAGGCAGCTGCCAGGGATCCCAGGGGCCGTGTCTGGAAAAAAGTTGCTGGTGAGAGGCCAATCCAAAGGCAAACCTGCAGCCAAAGGCCAAGCAGCAAAGCCGAACCAAACACAAGCAGCAAGACTGCAGAGGCACAAGCAAAGACAAGGAGAAAAAATATACCCTGTTGGAAGCAAATTCAACACTGAAACAAATTCATCAATGAGCCCGGAAGCCTGGATGCCCAAGGAGCTCACCTACAAGGTCATGACTCCGCTGCCAACAAGAGACGAGGCAACACAATTAGTACAATCAAGACCTGAAAGGTTCCGGTCGGTGCTGAAAGACCCACGGTATACAGTCTTAGCGGGATCCCCCATGCTCCCGGCACCGTAATAAGAGAATGCCTGCTTTCTAAATTTCAAAACAAGTCTTGGAAAGTTCACTCGACCAATCTTTGGGTAACAAAGATGGACATGAAAGCAAGTGACGCACACGCAGTGGTGATCCCAGCCACAAGCATGCTGTTTAATGACCTGGCAGAAGGCTGCAGTGACTCTCTCAGAAGTCAAGGTTTTCAGTGCTGTTTCTGTATTTGATACCCAAGGGATGGTTTCCCTCGGCAAGCGTTTCTGTGCAGGCATGTGCACGGTCTGTGACACAGGCCACGCAGGGGTACAAAAGGGGGCGTAGGGTGGTTGTTCCCACACTCTGGAGGAGCATCTCTGGGGTGAACACAGGGAAGAGCTTCCTACACGGCTGTTGCCACAAAGCAGTGACCCGCTAGCATAAGGCAAAACAAGATGGACTTCTGGGATGGGATGAAGCCCATCTTCGTGATGCCCAGCATCACCCTCAGAGGTACAAGCACCCACAGCCACTACAGGAGTGTTGTCAGGACTGAGAGTTGTGGCGTTGTGGGGGTGGGACGCAGGCAGAGCCAGCAGACACAGAGTGTGACCTGGTTTTCCTTTGCTTTCCAGAGCAAACAGCCATCTGGGACGCAGTGGCCAGCTACACCCAACAACAGCTCTTGCTACACAAGGTAGAGTGACACCCGCATCTTCCTCATCCCCCTAGAGAAGCTGGGGGGATCCCGTGGCCGTGGAGCTTGGGCTGCAGTTGCTCCTTCCCTCCTCAAAAAGCAGGGAACTCCCCACAAAATCCCCACTGAGAGAGAAAACAGGGCTCGGGCAAGGGTGGTGTCACCTCTGCTAGGTAGTCTTCTACTGCAAGGCTGATCCGTTGTTGGAGAACCCTGGATGCCCTTGAGTGGCTTCTGCCCCCAAGTCCCGCTTTTTCCAAGGAGGAAAAGGAAGGAGAGGACTCGGCATCTCCTCCCCAAAGCTCTCCCCACTGTCCCAGCTGGTGCCTCCAAAGAGCGGGAGGTGGCAGGGTCCGAGGTACCATCCCTGGGTGGAGCCATCCCCCAGCTCTTCCCTCTTCACCCTTCACGCCCTTCTTCTCTGCTCCAGGGGGTAGGAATTCCCACCCTCGGCTCCTTTGACGTGGTCCCCGCACAGAAGCAGGTTGGGACAGAGATTGTCACTATCCAGAAGCCTGTCTTTCGCCTGTCCAGGATCCTCAGAGACATCCACAACCTCATGGACAACGAGGATGACCTGTCTGGTAGGACAACAACTGCATGGTGTGGGTGAAGATGGGAGTTATCACATCCCTTTGCGAGAAGCAAACTGGCCCCTCTGCGAAGCTGGTCCGCAAACAGGACACGCGCAGTAAGAATCCCTCGGGGAGGGCTGCAGGGTGAGCGCCTCCATCCCTCTCGTGTGGTTTTTCCAGACAATAAGGTGTTGGCGCCTGTGAAATATGCCAAGGTGGCCACGGATGCCCACGTGTCCCGGTGCAAAGTGGAGGGATGCATCCTAGGCACCATGTCCCTCCTGTCTCACTGCCTGGCGAAGGGGAAGAGCATTGCACTTGTCCTGAGAGATGTTGGGGTGCTCCTCATTGAAGACAGGATGATGCAAATGAGATTCTACTATGATTTCCTGGAAGAGATATCTGGGAAGACAAACCTCAGAATGGCTGCACTCATAGTGAGTGTTTTGGATTCCCTGTGGCTCCAGCGGCTCACGCCACCCTGAACTCCTCCGTGATTGAGTGTCATGGTCACGTCGAGGATGTCCTGGCATCTCCGTGTTCCTCCATTGCAGTTTCCCCAGCTGCTGGACATGGTGGTGTCCCGGATGGTACCTGTTTCTTCCCTGACTCGCACCAGCCGTGTCATCATCTTTCCTGAGTGAGTCCTTCCCCCAAGTGACCACGGGGGTCCTGCTGTGGCTCTGCCCTGTTGTCATTCCTGCAAACGATGGGATGGAGGAAGGATTTGAGGACACCGGGACACCTTTCCTGGGCGACCCCATTTCCTGGGATGCTCCCTGGGGATGGGGAATGGATGATTTGGGGGGGGAAAAAACACCTTTTACAATGGTGCCAAGCTCTGGCTGGGAGCAGAGCAAAAAGGGCTGGTGGTGCCTTTGGTCATGCCACTGTCACCTCTTTGTCACCAGGTTTGAACTGGAGTTTGTGCCCAAATCTCAGTCCAGGCACCCTCTCAAGGTCTTGAGGCGTGCCCTTGGTGAGGACATGTGGAAGAAAGAAGAGGATTTGCCACCCATCAGGCAACACACAAAAGGTAAGGCAGTTCCCGGCTCTTTTCCGTAGCATGGGCAAGCGGCTTCCGGTAGGAAAATCCACAGCAATGATGGTCAAATGCTTGCACCAAAGCTTCGTGCCACATTGGCACGGCCTCTTCTCCCAAGCTTGGCTTTGGGAGTGGGCCAGGATGCTCGGATTCTTGGGAATGACTTAACATTCCCTCTCCAAAAGAGGCTTGCCTACATCACCCACCTCCCCTTTTTCCAAACCCCGGCGCTACCAGTGCCTTCGCCGAGGAGCCCGGTGAGCGCTGGTTGCTGGGGAAAAGGAACTTGGTGCACGCTCAAGGCGTCAAGTTCTACCACCTGAGACTTTGTAGACCCTTCATGGCGGGCCACTGATCCAACGGGCACGCTGCCTCGACTCCACACATGCACTCATGCAGATATTTTCCCTTTTTGCTCAACCCTAGGATCCCCCAAGCAGAATCTCAGGCAGGATCTTGATAGATTAATTTATTACAGCCGGCATAACCCGTACCGCTTCAAGGAGGACTTGCGTTTCTTAGAAACGAGGGGAGGAATATTGCACGTAGTTTTGACTTGCTCGGGATTTATCAGAGCCTGTCCTTCTCTCGGTGTAAACCTCCTTCCAAGCCAGCCATAACTTGGTGGGAGATGCACGGTGTCTGCTAGTACAGCCTGTAAGCAGACAGCTCCTAGGACACATCTTTAGTTTTACTGGCCAGCACCGAGTAATCCATGTCCCGAATGAGAGCAGATTTCCCTGCTAATTCTACACCTTTTATTTCCAAGAACCCTTGAAAAAATAGTAGGGGAATAAGCAAATCCCCAGAGCGATGGAGCACAGGTTAATCATCATCCTTTCCACGTGAAAGCAGACAGGGGTTCACCCGCTTTCCTCAAGCCTTATGCTGATAAAAGCAGCTGTCTCGAGGCCTCCTTTTGTCCAAGTAGGGAAAAATGTGGGTGTAAATCCAAAGATTTTAGCTTTCACAGCTTGCAGCCAAGGCTTCCCAGCTGCTAACGCCAAGTTATGCTAAGTGATTCATATCACCTTTGCTGGTATTGGGGAGGCAGTGGATAGAGCAGAACGGCTGCCTTGGATGTTTTGGGATGAGATGTGAGCACCGCTCCATGTCCCTGGGACTGGGAGCATCACGGTGATGCTCTTCTTGACGAGGTTTCTCCTTCCCATTTGCAGCGGGACTTCCTGAAGTGCCTTTGCCTGCTGATTCCAGCTCGGTTACTAACAAACAGGAGGAAGTCCACAATAAGGCGGCGATGAATAAGAGGACGAAGTGCCAGGCTAGGTGAGTCTGGGGGCTCAGGACTGAGCATCTGCATCGGGTTACTTGCCGACCTGGTGAGAGCCCCAAACCCTCACTGGGTTCATCACTGCCTGACAGCAGCACAGGGCAGTGCGATGGGGCTAGGGGAGCCCCCATTTCAAAGGGGGGGGGGGGGTGTCCTCCTCCCCTTCATGAGAGCACAGGTGTGGCCTGGGGACATGGGGACAGCTGTGTGTCAGCTGAGGGTGCCGGCTTGGGGAGGGCATTTCCCCTCCTGAGCTGCCGGAGGCTGCGCCAAGAGGCACATGGCTTGCAGGGCAGGATGTAGCCCCGAAGCCATCATGGCCTCGGGCAAAGTCCTTGTGTTATGTCCTTCCAGGCAGCTGCCAGGGATCCCAGGGGCCGTGTCTGGAAAAAAGTTGCTGGTGAGCGGCCAATCCAAAGGCAAACCTGCAGCCAAAGGCCAAGCAGCAAAGCCGAACCAAACACAAGCAGCAAGACTGCAGAGGCACAAGCAAAGACAAGGAGAAAAAATATACCCTGTTGGAAGCAAATTCAACACTGAAACAAATTCATCAATGAGCCCGGAAGCCTGGATGCCCAAGGAGCTCACCTACAAGGTCATGACTCCGCTGCCAACAAGAGACGAGGCAGCACAATTAGTACAATCAAGACCTGAAAGGTTCTGGTTGGTGCTGAAAGACCCACGGTATACAGTCTTAGCGGGATCCCCCATGCTCCCGGCACCGTAATAAGAGAATGCCTGCTTTCTAAATTTCAAAACAAGTCTTGGAAAGTTCACTCGACCAATCTTTGGGTAACAAAGATGGACATGAAAGCAAGTGACGCACACGCAGTGGTGATCCCAGCCACCAGCATGCTGTTTAATGACCTGGCAGAAGGCTGCAGTGACTCTCTCAGAAGTCAAGGTTTTCAGTGCTGTTTCTGTATTTGATACCCAAGGGATGGTTTCCCTCGGCAAGCGTTTCTGTGCAGGCATGTGCACGGTCTGTGACACAGGCCACGCAGGGGTACAAAAGTGGGCGTAGGGTGGTTGTTCCCACACTCTGGAGGAGCATCTCTGGGGTGAACACAGGGAAGAGCTTCCTACACGGCTGTTGCCACAAAGCAGTGACCCGCTAGCATAAGGCAAAACAAGATGGACTTCTGGGATGGGATGAAGCCCATCTTTGTGATGCCCAGCATCACCCTCAGAGGTACAAGCACCCACAGCCACTACAGGAGTGTTGTCAGGACTGAGAGTTGTGGCGTTGTGGGGGTGGGACGCAGGCAGAGCCAGCAGACACAGAGTGTGACCTGGTTTTCCTTTGCTTTCCAGAGCAAACAGCCATCTGGGACGCAGTGGCCAGCTACACCCAACAACAGCTCTTGCTACACAAGGTAGAGTGACACCCGCATCTTCCTCATCCCCCTAGAGAAGCTGGGGGGATCCCGTGGCCATGGAGCTTGGGCTGCAGTTGCTCCTTCCCTCCTCAAAAAGCAGGGAACTCCCCACAAAATCCCCACTGAGAGAGAAAACAGGGCTCGGGCAAGGGTGGTGTCACCTCTGCTAGGTAGTCTTCTACTGCAAGGCTGATCCGTTGTTGGAGAACCCTGGATGCCCTTGAGTGGCTTCTGCCCCCAAGTCCCGCTTTTTCCAAGGAGGAAAAGGAAGGAGAGGACTCGGCATCTCCTCCCCAAAGCTCTCCCCACTGTCCCAGCTGGTGCCTCCAAAGAGTGGGAGGTGGCAGAGTCCGAGGTACCATCCCTGGGTGGAGCCATCCCCCAGCTCTTCCCTCTTCACCCTTCACGCCCTTCTTCTCTGCTCCAGGGGGTAGGAATTCCCACCCTCGGCTCCTTTGACGTGGTCCCCGCACAGAAGCAGGTTGGGACAGAGATTGTCACTATCCAGAAGCCTGTCTTTCTCCTGTCCAGGATCCTCAGAGACATCCACAACCTCATGGACAACGAGGATGACCTGTCTGGTAGGACAACAACTGCATGGTGTGGGTGAAGATGGGGGTTATCACATCCCTTGGCGAGAAGCAAACTGGCCCCTCTGCGAAGCTGGTCCGCAAACAGGACACGCGCAGTAAGAATCCCTCGGGGAGGGCTGCAGGGTGAGCGCCTCCATCCCTCTCGTGTGGTTTTTCCAGACAATAAGGTGTTGGCGCCTGTGAAATATGCCAAGGTGGCCACGGATGCCCACGTGTCCCGGTGCAAAGTGGAGGGATGCATCCTAGGCACCATGTCCCTCCTGTCTCACTGCCTGGCGAAGGGGAAGAGCATTGCACTTGTCCTGAGAGATGTTGGGGTGCTCCTCATTGAAGACAGGATGATGCAAATGAGATTCTACTATGATTTCCTGGAAGAGATATCTGGGAAGACAAACCTCAGAATGGCTGCGTTCATAGTGAGTGTTTTGGATTCCCTGTAGCTCCAGCGGCTCATGCCGCCCTGAACTCCTCCGTGATTGAGTGTCATGGTCACGTCGAGGATGTCCTGGCATCTCCGTGTTCCTCCATTGCAGTTTTCCCAGCTGCTGGACATGGTGGTGTCCCGGATGGTACCTGTTTCTTCCCTGACTCGCACCAGCCGTGTCATCATCTTTCCTGAGTGAGTCCTTTCCCCAAGTGACCACGGGGGTCCTGCTGTGGTTCTGCCCTGTTGTCATTCCTGCAAACGATGGGATGGAGGAAGGATCTGAGGACACCGGGACACCTTTCCTGGGCGACCCCATTTCCTGGGATGCTCCCTGGGGATGGGGAATGGATGATTTGTGGGGGGAAAAAACACCTTTTACAATGGTGCCAAGCTCTGGCTGGGAGCAGAGCAAAAAGGGCTGGTGGTGCCTTTGGTCATGCCACTGTCACCTCTTTGTCACCAGGTTTGAACTGGAGTTTGTGCCCAAATCTCAGTCCAGGCACCCTCTCAAGGTCTTGAGGCGTGCCCTTGGTGAGGACATGTGGAAGAAAGAAGAGGATTTGCCACCCATCAGGCAACACACAAAAGGTAAGGCAGTTCCCGGCTCTTTTCCGTAGCATGGGCAAGCGGCTTCCGGTAGGAAAATCCACAGCAATGATGGTCAAATGCTTGCACCAAAGCTTCGTGCCACATTGGCACGGCCTCTTCTCCCAAGCTTGGCTTTGGGAGTGGGCCAGGATGCTCGGATTCTTGGGAATGACTTAACATTCCCTCTCCAAAAGAGGCTTGCCTACATCACCCACCTCCCCTTTTTCCAAACCCCGGCGCTACCAGTGCCTTCGCCGAGGAGCCCGGTGAGCGCTGGTTGCTGGGGAAAAGGAACTTGGTGCACGCTCAAGGCGTCAAGTTCTACCACCTGAGACTTTGTAGACCCTTCATGGCGGGCCACTGATCCAACGGGCACGCTGCCTCGACTCCACACATGCACTCATGCAGATATTTTCCCTTTTTGCTCAACCCTAGGATCCCCCAAGCAGAATCTCAGGCAGGATCTTGATAGATTAATTTATTACAGCCGGCATAACCCGTACCGCTTCAAGGAGGACTTGCGTTTCTTAGAAACGAGGGGAGGAATATTGCACGTAGTTTTGACTTGCTCGGGATTTATCAGAGCCTGTCCTTCTCTCGGTGTAAACCTCCTTCCAAGCCAGCCATAACTTGGTGGGAGATGCACGGTGTCTGCTAGTACAGCCTGTAAGCAGACAGCTCCTAGGACACATCTTTAGTTTTACTGGCCAGCACCGAGTAATCCATGTCCCGAATGAGAGCAGATTTCCCTGCTAATTCTACACCTTTTATTTCCAAGAACCCTTGAAAAAATAGTAGGGGAATAAGCAAATCCCCAGAGCGATGGAGCACAGGTTAATCATCATCCTTTCCACGTGAAAGCAGACAGGGGTTCACCCGCTTTCCTCAAGCCTTATGCTGATAAAAGCAGCTGTCTCGAGGCCTCCTTTTGTCCAAGTAGGGAAAAATGTGGGTGTAAATCCAAAGATTTTAGCTTTCACAGCTTGCAGCCAAGGCTTCCCAGCTGCTAACGCCAAGTTATGCTAAGTGATTCATATCACCTTTGCTGGTATTGGGGAGGCAGTGGATAGAGCAGAACGGCTGCCTTGGATGTTTTGGGATGAGATGTGAGCACCGCTCCATGTCCCTGGGACTGGGAGCATCACGGTGATGCTCTTCTTGACGAGGTTTCTCCTTCCGATTTGCAGCGGGACTTCCTGAAGTGCCTTTGCCTGCTGATTCCAGCTCGGTTACTAACAAACAGGAGGAAGTCCACAATAAGGCGGCGATGAATAAGAGGACGAAGTGCCAGGCTAGGTGAGTCTGGGGGCTCAGGACTGAGCATCTGCATCGGGTTACTTGCCGACCCGGTGAGAGCCCCAAACCCTCACTGGGTTCATCACTGCCTGACAGCAGCACAGGGCAGTGCGATGGGGCTAGGGGAGCCCCCATTTCAAAGGGGGGGGGGGGGGTGTCCTCCTCCCCTTCATGAGAGCACAGGTGTGGCCTGGGGACATGGGGACAGCTGTGTGTCAGCTGAGGGTGCCGGCTTGGGGAGGGCATTTCCCCTCCTGAGCTGCCGGAGGCTGCGCCAAGAGGCACATGGCTTGCAGGGCAGGATGTAGCCCCGAAGCCATCATGGCCTCGGGCAAAGTCCTTGTGTTATGTCCTTCCAGGCAGCTGCCAGGGATCCCAGGGGCCGTGTCTGGAAAAAAGTTGCTGGTGAGCGGCCAATCCAAAGGCAAACCTGCAGCCAAAGGCCAAGCAGCAAAGCCGAACCAAACACAAGCAGCAAGACTGCAGAGGCACAAGCAAAGACAAGGAGAAAAAATATACCCTGTTGGAAGCAAATTCAACACTGAAACAAATTCATCAATGAGCCCGGAAGCCTGGATGCCCAAGGAGCTCACCTACAAGGTCATGACTCCGCTGCCAACAAGAGACGAGGCAGCACAATTAGTACAATCAAGACCTGAAAGGTTCTGGTTGGTGCTGAAAGACCCACGGTATACAGTCTTAGCGGGATCCCCCATGCTCCCGGCACCGTAATAAGAGAATGCCTGCTTTCTAAATTTCAAAACAAGTCTTGGAAAGTTCACTCGACCAATCTTTGGGTAACAAAGATGGACATGAAAGCAAGTGACGCACACGCAGTGGTGATCCCAGCCACCAGCATGCTGTTTAATGACCTGGCAGAAGGCTGCAGTGACTCTCTCAGAAGTCAAGGTTTTCAGTGCTGTTTCTGTATTTGATACCCAAGGGATGGTTTCCCTCGGCAAGCGTTTCTGTGCAGGCATGTGCACGGTCTGTGACACAGGCCACGCAGGGGTACAAAAGTGGGCGTAGGGTGGTTGTTCCCACACTCTGGAGGAGCATCTCTGGGGTGAACACAGGGAAGAGCTTCCTACACGGCTGTTGCCACAAAGCAGTGACCCGCTAGCATAAGGCAAAACAAGATGGACTTCTGGGATGGGATGAAGCCCATCTTCATGATGCCCAGCATCACCCTCAGAGGTACAAGCACCCACAGCCACTACAGGAGTGTTGTCAGGACTGAGAGTTGTGGCGTTGTGGGGGTGGGACGCAGGCAGAGCCAGCAGACACAGAGTGTGACCTGGTTTTCCTTTGCTTTCCAGAGCAAACAGCCATCTGGGACGCAGTGGCCAGCTACACCCAACAACAGCTCTTGCTACACAAGGTAGAGTGACACCCGCATCTTCCTCATCCCCCTAGAGAAGCTGGGGGGATCCCGTGGCCATGGAGCTTGGGCTGCAGTTGCTCCTTCCCTCCTCAAAAAGCAGGGAACTCCCCACAAAATCCCCACTGAGAGAGAAAACAGGGCTCGGGCAAGGGTGGTGTCACCTCTGCTAGGTAGTCTTCTACTGCAAGGCTGATCCGTTGTTGGAGAACCCTGGATGCCCTTGAGTGGCTTCTGCCCCCAAGTCCCGCTTTTTCCAAGGAGGAAAAGGAAGGAGAGGACTCGGCATCTCCTCCCCAAAGCTCTCCCCACTGTCCCAGCTGGTGCCTCCAAAGAGTGGGAGGTGGCAGGGTCCGAGGTACCATCCCTGGGTGGAGCCATCCCCCAGCTCTTCCCTCTTCACCCTTCACGCCCTTCTTCTCTGCTCCAGGGGGTAGGAATTCCCACCCTCGGCTCCTTTGACGTGGTCCCCGCACAGAAGCAGGTTGGGACAGAGATTGTCACTATCCAGAAGCCTGTCTTTCTCCTGTCCAGGATCCTCAGAGACATCCACAACCTCATGGACAACGAGGATGACCTGTCTGGTAGGACAACAACTGCATGGTGTGGGTGAAGATGGGGGTTATCACATCCCTTGGCGAGAAGCAAACTGGCCCCTCTGCGAAGCTGGTCCGCAAACAGGACACGCGCAGTAAGAATCCCTCGGGGAGGGCTGCAGGGTGAGCGCCTCCATCCCTCTCGTGTGGTTTTTCCAGACAATAAGGTGTTGGCGCCTGTGAAATATGCCAAGGTGGCCACGGATGCCCACGTGTCCCGGTGCAAAGTGGAGGGATGCATCCTAGGCACCATGTCCCTCCTGTCTCACTGCCTGGCGAAGGGGAAGAGCATTGCACTTGTCCTGAGAGATGTTGGGGTGCTCCTCATTGAAGACAGGATGATGCAAATGAGATTCTACTATGATTTCCTGGAAGAGATATCTGGGAAGACAAACCTCAGAATGGCTGCGTTCATAGTGAGTGTTTTGGATTCCCTGTAGCTCCAGCGGCTCATGCCGCCCTGAACTCCTCCGTGATTGAGTGTCATGGTCACGTCGAGGATGTCCTGGCATCTCCGTGTTCCTCCATTGCAGTTTTCCCAGCTGCTGGACATGGTGGTGTCCCGGATGGTACCTGTTTCTTCCCTGACTCGCACCAGCCGTGTCATCATCTTTCCTGAGTGAGTCCTTTCCCCAAGTGACCACGGGGGTCCTGCTGTGGTTCTGCCCTGTTGTCATTCCTGCAAACGATGGGATGGAGGAAGGATCTGAGGACACCGGGACACCTTTCCTGGGCGACCCCATTTCCTGGGATGCTCCCTGGGGATGGGGAATGGATGATTTGGGGGGGGAAAAAACACCTTTTACAATGGTGCCAAGCTCTGGCTGGGAGCAGAGCAAAAAGGGCTGGTGGTGCCTTTGGTCATGCCACTGTCACCTCTTTGTCACCAGGTTTGAACTGGAGTTTGTGCCCAAATCTCAGTCCAGGCACCCTCTCAAGGTCTTGAGGCGTGCCCTTGGTGAGGACATGTGGAAGAAAGAAGAGGATTTGCCACCCATCAGGCAACACACAAAAGGTAAGGCAGTTCCCGGCTCTTTTCCGTAGCATGGGCAAGCGGCTTCCGGTAGGAAAATCCACAGCAATGATGGTCAAATGCTTGCACCAAAGCTTCGTGCCACATTGGCACGGCCTCTTCTCCCAAGCTTGGCTTTGGGAGTGGGCCAGGATGCTCGGATTCTTGGGAATGACTTAACATTCCCTCTCCAAAAGAGGCTTGCCTACATCACCCACCTCCCCTTTTTCCAAACCCCGGCGCTACCAGTGCCTTCGCCGAGGAGCCCGGTGAGCGCTGGTTGCTGGGGAAAAGGAACTTGGTGCACGCTCAAGGCGTCAAGTTCTACCACCTGAGACTTTGTAGACCCTTCATGGCGGGCCACTGATCCAACGGGCACGCTGCCTCGACTCCACACATGCACTCATGCAGATATTTTCCCTTTTTGCTCAACCCTAGGATCCCCCAAGCAGAATCTCAGGCAGGATCTTGATAGATTAATTTATTACAGCCGGCATAACCCGTACCGCTTCAAGGAGGACTTGCGTTTCTTAGAAACGAGGGGAGGAATATTGCACGTAGTTTTGACTTGCTCGGGATTTATCAGAGCCTGTCCTTCTCTCGGTGTAAACCTCCTTCCAAGCCAGCCATAACTTGGTGGGAGATGCACGGTGTCTGCTAGTACAGCCTGTAAGCAGACAGCTCCTAGGACACATCTTTAGTTTTACTGGCCAGCACCGAGTAATCCATGTCCCGAATGAGAGCAGATTTCCCTGCTAATTCTACACCTTTTATTTCCAAGAACCCTTGAAAAAATAGTAGGGGAATAAGCAAATCCCCAGAGCGATGGAGCACAGGTTAATCATCATCCTTTCCACGTGAAAGCAGACAGGGGTTCACCCGCTTTCCTCAAGCCTTATGCTGATAAAAGCAGCTGTCTCGAGGCCTCCTTTTGTCCAAGTAGGGAAAAATGTGGGTGTAAATCCAAAGATTTTAGCTTTCACAGCTTGCAGCCAAGGCTTCCCAGCTGCTAACGCCAAGTTATGCTAAGTGATTCATATCACCTTTGCTGGTATTGGGGAGGCAGTGGATAGAGCAGAACGGCTGCCTTGGATGTTTTGGGATGAGATGTGAGCACCGCTCCATGTCCCTGGGACTGGGAGCATCACGGTGATGCTCTTCTTGACGAGGTTTCTCCTTCCGATTTGCAGCGGGACTTCCTGAAGTGCCTTTGCCTGCTGATTCCAGCTCGGTTACTAACAAACAGGAGGAAGTCCACAATAAGGCGGCGATGAATAAGAGGACGAAGTGCCAGGCTAGGTGAGTCTGGGGGCTCAGGACTGAGCATCTGCATCGGGTTACTTGCCGACCCGGTGAGAGCCCCAAACCCTCACTGGGTTCATCACTGCCTGACAGCAGCACAGGGCAGTGCGATGGGGCTAGGGGAGCCCCCATTTCAAAGGGGGGGGGGGGGGGGTGTCCTCCTCCCCTTCATGAGAGCACAGGTGTGGCCTGGGGACATGGGGACAGCTGTGTGTCAGCTGAGGGTGCCGGCTTGGGGAGGGCATTTCCCCTCCTGAGCTGCCGGAGGCTGCGCCAAGAGGCACATGGCTTGCAGGGCAGGATGTAGCCCCGAAGCCATCATGGCCTCGGGCAAAGTCCTTGTGTTATGTCCTTCCAGGCAGCTGCCAGGGATCCCCGGGGCCGTGTCTGGAAAAAAGTTGCTGGTGAGCGGCCAATCCAAAGGCAAACCTGCAGCCAAAGGCCAAGCAGCAAAGCCGAACCAAACACAAGCAGCAAGACTGCAGAGGCACAAGCAAAGACAAGGAGAAAAAATATACCCTGTTGGAAGCAAATTCAACACTGAAACAAATTCATCAATGAGCCCGGAAGCCTGGATGCCCAAGGAGCTCACCTACAAGGTCATGACTCCGCTGCCAACAAGAGACGAGGCAGCACAATTAGTACAATCAAGACCTGAAAGGTTCTGGTTGGTGCTGAAAGACCCACGGTATACAGTCTTAGCGGGATCCCCCATGCTCCCGGCACCGTAATAAGAGAATGCCTGCTTTCTAAATTTCAAAACAAGTCTTGGAAAGTTCACTCGACCAATCTTTGGGTAACAAAGATGGACATGAAAGCAAGTGACGCACACGCAGTGGTGATCCCAGCCACCAGCATGCTGTTTAATGACCTGGCAGAAGGCTGCAGTGACTCTCTCAGAAGTCAAGGTTTTCAGTGCTGTTTCTGTATTTGATACCCAAGGGATGGTTTCCCTCGGCAAGCGTTTCTGTGCAGGCATGTGCACGGTCTGTGACACAGGCCACGCAGGGGTACAAAAGTGGGCGTAGGGTGGTTGTTCCCACACTCTGGAGGAGCATCTCTGGGGTGAACACAGGGAAGAGCTTCCTACACGGCTGTTGCCACAAAGCAGTGACCCGCTAGCATAAGGCAAAACAAGATGGACTTCTGGGATGGGATGAAGCCCATCTTCATGATGCCCAGCATCACCCTCAGAGGTACAAGCACCCACAGCCACTACAGGAGTGTTGTCAGGACTGAGAGTTGTGGCGTTGTGGGGGTGGGACGCAGGCAGAGCCAGCAGACACAGAGTGTGACCTGGTTTTCCTTTGCTTTCCAGAGCAAACAGCCATCTGGGACGCAGTGGCCAGCTACACCCAACAACAGCTCTTGCTACACAAGGTAGAGTGACACCCGCATCTTCCTCATCCCCCTAGAGAAGCTGGGGGGATCCCGTGGCCATGGAGCTTGGGCTGCAGTTGCTCCTTCCCTCCTCAAAAAGCAGGGAACTCCCCACAAAATCCCCACTGAGAGAGAAAACAGGGCTCGGGCAAGGGTGGTGTCACCTCTGCTAGGTAGTCTTCTACTGCAAGGCTGATCCGTTGTTGGAGAACCCTGGATGCCCTTGAGTGGCTTCTGCCCCCAAGTCCCGCTTTTTCCAAGGAGGAAAAGGAAGGAGAGGACTCGGCATCTCCTCCCCAAAGCTCTCCCCACTGTCCCAGCTGGTGCCTCCAAAGAGTGGGAGGTGGCAGGGTCCGAGGTACCATCCCTGGGTGGAGCCATCCCCCAGCTCTTCCCTCTTCACCCTTCACGCCCTTCTTCTCTGCTCCAGGGGGTAGGAATTCCCACCCTCGGCTCCTTTGACGTGGTCCCCGCACAGAAGCAGGTTGGGACAGAGATTGTCACTATCCAGAAGCCTGTCTTTCTCCTGTCCAGGATCCTCAGAGACATCCACAACCTCATGGACAACGAGGATGACCTGTCTGGTAGGACAACAACTGC
Source organism: Falco cherrug (assembly GCF_023634085.1). Lineage (NCBI taxonomy): Eukaryota > Metazoa > Chordata > Aves > Falconiformes > Falconidae > Falco > Falco cherrug. The sequence continues at coordinate 77,500,788 of NC_073701.1, read as the reverse complement.
ATGGTGTGGGTGAAGATGGGGGTTATCACATCCCTTGGCGAGAAGCAAACTGGCCCCTCTGCGAAGCTGGTCCGCAAACAGGACACGCGCAGTAAGAATCCCTCGGGGAGGGCTGCAGGGTGAGCGCCTCCATCCCTCTCGTGTGGTTTTTCCAGACAATAAGGTGTTGGCGCCTGTGAAATATGCCAAGGTGGCCACGGATGCCCACGTGTCCCGGTGCAAAGTGGAGGGATGCATCCTAGGCACCATGTCCCTCCTGTCTCACTGCCTGGCGAAGGGGAAGAGCATTGCACTTGTCCTGAGAGATGTTGGGGTGCTCCTCATTGAAGACAGGATGATGCAAATGAGATTCTACTATGATTTCCTGGAAGAGATATCTGGGAAGACAAACCTCAGAATGGCTGCGTTCATAGTGAGTGTTTTGGATTCCCTGTAGCTCCAGCGGCTCATGCCGCCCTGAACTCCTCCGTGATTGAGTGTCATGGTCACGTCGAGGATGTCCTGGCATCTCCGTGTTCCTCCATTGCAGTTTTCCCAGCTGCTGGACATGGTGGTGTCCCGGATGGTACCTGTTTCTTCCCTGACTCGCACCAGCCGTGTCATCATCTTTCCTGAGTGAGTCCTTTCCCCAAGTGACCACGGGGGTCCTGCTGTGGTTCTGCCCTGTTGTCATTCCTGCAAACGATGGGATGGAGGAAGGATCTGAGGACACCGGGACACCTTTCCTGGGCGACCCCATTTCCTGGGATGCTCCCTGGGGATGGGGAATGGATGATTTGGGGGGGGAAAAAACACCTTTTACAATGGTGCCAAGCTCTGGCTGGGAGCAGAGCAAAAAGGGCTGGTGGTGCCTTTGGTCATGCCACTGTCACCTCTTTGTCACCAGGTTTGAACTGGAGTTTGTGCCCAAATCTCAGTCCAGGCACCCTCTCAAGGTCTTGAGGCGTGCCCTTGGTGAGGACATGTGGAAGAAAGAAGAGGATTTGCCACCCATCAGGCAACACACAAAAGGTAAGGCAGTTCCCGGCTCTTTTCCGTAGCATGGGCAAGCGGCTTCCGGTAGGAAAATCCACAGCAATGATGGTCAAATGCTTGCACCAAAGCTTCGTGCCACATTGGCACGGCCTCTTCTCCCAAGCTTGGCTTTGGGAGTGGGCCAGGATGCTCGGATTCTTGGGAATGACTTAACATTCCCTCTCCAAAAGAGGCTTGCCTACATCACCCACCTCCCCTTTTTCCAAACCCCGGCGCTACCAGTGCCTTCGCCGAGGAGCCCGGTGAGCGCTGGTTGCTGGGGAAAAGGAACTTGGTGCACGCTCAAGGCGTCAAGTTCTACCACCTGAGACTTTGTAGACCCTTCATGGCGGGCCACTGATCCAACGGGCACGCTGCCTCGACTCCACACATGCACTCATGCAGATATTTTCCCTTTTTGCTCAACCCTAGGATCCCCCAAGCAGAATCTCAGGCAGGATCTTGATAGATTAATTTATTACAGCCGGCATAACCCGTACCGCTTCAAGGAGGACTTGCGTTTCTTAGAAACGAGGGGAGGAATATTGCACGTAGTTTTGACTTGCTCGGGATTTATCAGAGCCTGTCCTTCTCTCGGTGTAAACCTCCTTCCAAGCCAGCCATAACTTGGTGGGAGATGCACGGTGTCTGCTAGTACAGCCTGTAAGCAGACAGCTCCTAGGACACATCTTTAGTTTTACTGGCCAGCACCGAGTAATCCATGTCCCGAATGAGAGCAGATTTCCCTGCTAATTCTACACCTTTTATTTCCAAGAACCCTTGAAAAAATAGTGGGGGAATAAGCAAATCCCCAGAGCGATGGAGCACAGGTTAATCATCATCCTTTCCACGTGAAAGCAGACAGGGGTTCACCCGCTTTCCTCAAGCCTTATGCTGATAAAAGCAGCTGTCTCGAGGCCTCCTTTTGTCCAAGTAGGGAAAAATGTGGGTGTAAATCCAAAGATTTTAGCTTTCACAGCTTGCAGCCAAGGCTTCCCAGCTGCTAACGCCAAGTTATGCTAAGTGATTCATATCACCTTTGCTGGTATTGGGGAGGCAGTGGATAGAGCAGAACGGCTGCCTTGGATGTTTTGGGATGAGATGTGAGCACCGCTCCATGTCCCTGGGACTGGGAGCATCACGGTGATGCTCTTCTTGACGAGGTTTCTCCTTCCCATTTGCAGCGGGACTTCCTGAAGTGCCTTTGCCTGCTGATTCCAGCTCGGTTACTAACAAACAGGAGGAAGTCCACAATAAGGCGGCGATGAATAAGAGGACGAAGTGCCAGGCTAGGTGAGTCTGGGGGCTCAGGACTGAGCATCTGCATCGGGTTACTTGCCGACCCGGTGAGAGCCCCAAACCCTCACTGGGTTCATCACTGCCTGACAGCAGCACAGGGCAGTGCGATGGGGCTAGGGGAGCCCCCATTTCAAAGGGGGGGGGGGGGGGTGTCCTCCTCCCCTTCATGAGAGCACAGGTGTGGCCTGGGGACATGGGGACAGCTGTGTGTCAGCTGAGGGTGCCGGCTTGGGGAGGGCATTTCCCCTCCTGAGCTGCCGGAGGCTGCGCCAAGAGGCACATGGCTTGCAGGGCAGGATGTAGCCCCGAAGCCATCATGGCCTCGGGCAAAGTCCTTGTGTTATGTCCTTCCAGGCAGCTGCCAGGGATCCCCGGGGCCGTGTCTGGAAAAAAGTTGCTGGTGAGCGGCCAATCCAAAGGCAAACCTGCAGCCAAAGGCCAAGCAGCAAAGCCGAACCAAACACAAGCAGCAAGACTGCAGAGGCACAAGCAAAGACAAGGAGAAAAAATATACCCTGTTGGAAGCAAATTCAACACTGAAACAAATTCATCAATGAGCCCGGAAGCCTGGATGCCCAAGGAGCTCACCTACAAGGTCATGACTCCGCTGCCAACAAGAGACGAGGCAGCACAATTAGTACAATCAAGACCTGAAAGGTTCTGGTTGGTGCTGAAAGACCCACGGTATACAGTCTTAGCGGGATCCCCCATGCTCCCGGCACCGTAATAAGAGAATGCCTGCTTTCTAAATTTCAAAACAAGTCTTGGAAAGTTCACTCGACCAATCTTTGGGTAACAAAGATGGACATGAAAGCAAGTGACGCACACGCAGTGGTGATCCCAGCCACCAGCATGCTGTTTAATGACCTGGCAGAAGGCTGCAGTGACTCTCTCAGAAGTCAAGGTTTTCAGTGCTGTTTCTGTATTTGATACCCAAGGGATGGTTTCCCTCGGCAAGCGTTTCTGTGCAGGCATGTGCACGGTCTGTGACACAGGCCACGCAGGGGTACAAAAGTGGGCGTAGGGTGGTTGTTCCCACACTCTGGAGGAGCATCTCTGGGGTGAACACAGGGAAGAGCTTCCTACACGGCTGTTGCCACAAAGCAGTGACCCGCTAGCATAAGGCAAAACAAGATGGACTTCTGGGATGGGATGAAGCCCATCTTCGTGATGCCCAGCATCACCCTCAGAGGTACAAGCACCCACAGCCACTACAGGAGTGTTGTCAGGACTGAGAGTTGTGGCGTTGTGGGGGTGGGACGCAGGCAGAGCCAGCAGACACAGAGTGTGACCTGGTTTTCCTTTGCTTTCCAGAGCAAACAGCCATCTGGGACGCAGTGGCCAGCTACACCCAACAACAGCTCTTGCTACACAAGGTAGAGTGACACCCGCATCTTCCTCATCCCCCTAGAGAAGCTGGGGGGATCCCGTGGCCATGGAGCTTGAGCTGCAGTTGCTCCTTCCCTCCTCAAAAAGCAGGGAACTCCCCACAAAATCCCCACTGAGAGAGAAAACAGGGCTCGGGCAAGGGTGGTGTCACCTCTGCTAGGTAGTCTTCTACTGCAAGGCTGATCCGTTGTTGGAGAACCCTGGATGCCCTTGAGTGGCTTCTGCCCCCAAGTCCCGCTTTTTCCAAGGAGGAAAAGGAAGGAGAGGACTCGGCATCTCCTCCCCAAAGCTCTCCCCACTGTCCCAGCTGGTGCCTCCAAAGAGCGGGAGGTGGCAGGGTCCGAGGTACCATCCCTGGGTGGAGCCATCCCCCAGCTCTTCCCTCTTCACCCTTCACGCCCTTCTTCTCTGCTCCAGGGGGTACGAATTCCCACCCTCGGCTCCTTTGACGTGGTCCCCGCACAGAAGCAGGTTGGGACAGAGATTGTCACTATCCAGAAGCCTGTCTTTCACCTGTCCAGGATCCTCAGAGACATCCACAACCTCATGGACAACGAGGATGACCTGTCTGGTAGGACAACAACTGCATGGTGTGGGTGAAGATGGGAGTTATCACATCCCTTGGCGAGAAGCAAACTGGCCCCTCTGCGAAGCTGGTCCGCAAACAGGACACGCGCAGTAAGAATCCCTCGGGGAGGGCTGCAGGGTGAGCGCCTCCATCCCTCTCGTGTGGTTTTTCCAGACAATAAGGTGTTGGCGCCTGTGAAATATGCCAAGGTGGCCACGGATGCCCACGTGTCCTGGTGCAAAGTGGAGGGATGCATCCTAGGCACCATGTCCCTCCTGTCTCACTGCCTGGCGAAGGGGAAGAGCATTGCACTTGTCCTGAGAGATGTTGGGGTGCTCCTCATTGAAGACAGGATGATGCAAATGAGATTCTACTATGATTTCCTGGAAGAGATATCTGGGAAGACAAACCTCAGAATGGCTGCGTTCATAGTGAGTGTTTTGGATTCCCTGTAGCTCCAGCGGCTCATGCCGCCCTGAACTCCTCCGTGATTGAGTGTCATGGTCACGTCGAGGATGTCCTGGCATCTCCGTGTTCCTCCATTGCAGTTTCCCCAGCTGCTGGACATGGTGGTGTCCCGGATGGTACCTGTTTCTTCCCTGACTCGCACCAGCCGTGTCATCATCTTTCCTGAGTGAGTCCTTTCCCCAAGTGACCACGGGGGTCCTGCTGTGGTTCTGCCCTGTTGTCATTCCTGCAAACGATGGGATGGAGGAAGGATCTGAGGACACCGGGACACCTTTCCTGGGCGACCCCATTTCCTGGGATGCTCCCTGGGGATGGGGAATGGATGATTTGTGGGGGGAAAAAACACCTTTTACAATGGTGCCAAGCTCTGGCTGGGAGCAGAGCAAAAAGGGCTGGTGGTGCCTTTGGTCATGCCACTGTCACCTCTTTGTCACCAGGTTTGAACTGGAGTTTGTGCCCAAATCTCAGTCCAGGCACCCTCTCAAGGTCTTGAGGCGTGCCCTTGGTGAGGACATGTGGAAGAAAGAAGAGGATTTGCCACCCATCAGGCAACACACAAAAGGTAAGGCAGTTCCCGGCTCTTTTCCGTAGCATGGGCAAGCGGCTTCTGGTAGGAAAATCCACAGCAATGATGGTCAAATGCTTGCACCAAAGCTTCGTGCCACATTGGCACGGCCTCTTCTCCCAAGCTTGGCTTTGGGAGTGGGCCAGGATGCTCGGATTCTTGGGAATGACTTAACATTCCCTCTCCAAAAGAGGCTTGCCTACATCACCCACCTCCCCTTTTTCCAAACCCCGGCGCTACCAGTGCCTTCGCCGAGGAGCCCGGTGAGCGCTGGTTGCTGGGGAAAAGGAACTTGGTGCACGCTCAAGGCGTCAAGTTCTACCACCTGAGACTTTGTAGACCCTTCATGGCGGGCCACTGATCCAACGGGCACGCTGCCTCGACTCCACACATGCACTCATGCAGATATTTTCCCTTTTTGCTCAACCCTAGGATCCCCCAAGCAGAATCTCAGGCAGGATCTTGATAGATTAATTTATTACAGCCGGCATAACCCGTACCGCTTCAAGGAGGACTTGCGTTTCTTAGAAACGAGGGGAGGAATATTGCACGTAGTTTTGACTTGCTCGGGATTTATCAGAGCCTGTCCTTCTCTCGGTGTAAACCTCCTTCCAAGCCAGCCATAACTTGGTGGGAGATGCACGGTGTCTGCTAGTACAGCCTGTAAGCAGACAGCTCCTAGGACACATCTTTAGTTTTACTGGCCAGCACCGAGTAATCCATGTCCCGAATGAGAGCAGATTTCCCTGCTAATTCTACACCTTTTATTTCCAAGAACCCTTGAAAAAATAGTAGGGGAATAAGCAAATCCCCAGAGCGATGGAGCACAGGTTAATCATCATCCTTTCCACGTGAAAGCAGACAGGGGTTCACCCGCTTTCCTCAAGCCTTATGCTGATAAAAGCAGCTGTCTCGAGGCCTCCTTTTGTCCAAGTAGGGAAAAATGTGGGTGTAAATCCAAAGATTTTAGCTTTCACAGCTTGCAGCCAAGGCTTCCCAGCTGCTAACGCCAAGTTATGCTAAGTGATTCATATCACCTTTGCTGGTATTGGGGAGGCAGTGGATAGAGCAGAACGGCTGCCTTGGATGTTTTGGGATGAGATGTGAGCACCGCTCCATGTCCCTGGGACTGGGAGCATCACGGTGATGCTCTTCTTGACGAGGTTTCTCCTTCCCATTTGCAGCGGGACTTCCTGAAGTGCCTTTGCCTGCTGATTCCAGCTCGGTTACTAACAAACAGGAGGAAGTCCACAATAAGGCGGCGATGAATAAGAGGACGAAGCGCCAGGCTAGGTGAGTCTGGGGGCTCAGGACTGAGCATCTGCATCGGGTTACTTGCCGACCCGGTGAGAGCCCCAAACCCTCACTGGGTTCATCACTGCCTGACAGCAGCACAGGGCAGTGCGATGGGGCTAGGGGAGCCCCCATTTCAAAGGGGGGGGGGGGGGGGTCCTCCTCCCCTTCATGAGAGCACAGGTGTGGCCTGGGGACATGGGGACAGCTGTGTGTCAGCTGAGGGTGCCGGCTTGGGGAGGGCATTTCCCCTCCTGAGCTGCCGGAGGCTGCGCCAAGAGGCACATGGCTTGCAGGGCAGGATGTAGCCCCGAAGCCATCATGGCCTCGGGCAAAGTCCTTGTGTTATGTCCTTCCAGGCAGCTGCCAGGGATCCCCGGGGCCGTGTCTGGAAAAAAGTTGCTGGTGAGCGGCCAATCCAAAGGCAAACCTGCAGCCAAAGGCCAAGCAGCAAAGCCGAACCAAACACAAGCAGCAAGACTGCAGAGGCACAAGCAAAGACAAGGAGAAAAAATATACCCTGTTGGAAGCAAATTCAACACTGAAACAAATTCATCAATGAGCCCGGAAGCCTGGATGCCCAAGGAGCTCACCTACAAGGTCATGACTCCGCTGCCAACAAGAGACGAGGCAGCACAATTACTACAATCAAGACCTGAAAGGTTCTGGTCGGTGCTGAAAGACCCACAGTATACAGTCTTAGCGGGATACAACTTCACAATTCCCCACGTGATGCCCTATATGTTTTAAGGGTCTGGGCTGACACAACACCACGCGTTTGAAGACCAGACTGGTGATCTCCAGGATGGAGTGATCAGGGTTTGGAGGTGCTCAGAGCACCCACCGAGGTGGCAGAAAGGTCTACATGCGGACAAAGAGCTTCCAGTACATGGCGGTACTGTTCGAGAAGAGCCTCTCTTCTTTTGCAGAAATCTCTCCGTCTTCAGGATGCAGGGAGCTGTGAAAAGAGACAAACAAAACGGCAAAGCTGTGAAATAGCACTGAGTTTTTTCATTGTTCGCAACAACCGTTCACCTCTGTGATAAGAAAGGAGCAACAGACCTCAGTGCCCTTGGGGTGACCTTGCAAGCTGGAAAGCCCCTGGCTCACGGACAAGGGGGTGACGGTGCCCTGAAAAGGGCTGAGGAAAACGGTCACCTATTTTTTTTTTTTTACGCGTGGTCAAAGCTGCTTTTGAGCTCTTTGACCTTCGTGTCCCCAGTGAGCCCCTCACTTCCCCACCGCCACCCAGAGTCACTTGAATTTGGGGTGCTGCGGTTAAAATTTATTACATTGATTACTGCTTCTGAAAAAGCCTTTGTTTTTAATCAGGGCTCGCTTCACTTGGGAGCTCAGGGAGCTCAAGGACAACTAATGAGTAGGTGGGTTTTGTCCTGAGACCCCCAAACAAGCAAGATGTGAGCAGGAACATCCAGACAATACAGTGTGCAGCTGTGTCATGGCGGTAACTCTGTCGCGCCTGGCCAACGTCCTGGCATGTGTGAACTTTGCAGATCGTGACACAGCGCACACCTGCACTTTGCATAATATTAAACGTTATACATACAGCAGGTGTGTAAACTATTTTTGTTTTTCACCGACTATAAAGGTGGGCATGCTGCGAGACGGGGCAGAACCCTCACATATGGGTAGACGCGCTGCACAGGAATTTTTTCACCATTCCTGAGAGACTCCTGGCACCAGCTGCAACGGGACTCCCAGCCAAAGGTGTGGGGGGGGCTGGCCAATGTTTAGGCAGGAATCAGTGAAGGATCCTATTCTTAGTCTCGTTAACACTTTGCAGGACTGATTTGATGCTTTGCTGCTCTTGCTCTTTGATCACATCGTGCATAATAAATAGTACTGTTTCCTTCTATCACATTGCCTGATATTTCCCCTTTTTATATTGTAATATAATAGGAATATAATAAAATAACCTGCATTTATTCTTACATTGGATTTGGAATTCATTTTGGCTGAGTATTCAGTCCGTCGGAAAAAGGGCAAGATGTGGGCCCAGGGGTTCTGCCTGTGCAGGGGTATGGGTCTCCTCGCATCTGTGTTGTGGAGGGTGGACGGTGAGTGCTGCAGTGAGCAGAGCCGAGGCTGTGCCCTCGTTGGGCCAGATGAGCCAAGAGCTTCGGGAACTGGCCCAGCACCCTCCTGCTCCCCAAGCCCATCACCCTGATCCTCCTGCAAGAGCTTGAGGCGGCCCCAGCATGGTACGGCTCGGGGGGGTGATGACAGACCTCCCCCGTGGACAGCATCAAGGATCTCCTGTTTATCGCTGGAGTACAGCACAGGGATAAAGATGGAGTCAGAGCGCAATCGGCCGGGTCACCATGGCAGCAAATGCAGGAATTTCCCAGTACTGGGCTGTTCTGCACACCGGGACATGCAGGCACAAGGGGGGCAGCAGGCAGGGAGCTGGGCACGTGACTCGCTGACCGTAAAAACGAGGGGACGGACCATGAGAGAGTCTTTTGCCTCGACAAAGATTTGAACCCTAAAAACAAAGCTTTGGGCCCTAGAAGAGGGGTTACACCCGTAACAATGGGGGTTTGAGCACCCAAGCGGCTTTGTGCCCTACAGGTGAGGGTTTCAAGGCTAAAAATGAAACTCTGGGCCCTAAAAGAGGCTTTGGTAACAAAAAGAGAGGGGGTTTGGCCCAGCATGTGAGCCTTTGGCCCACATTAAAATAAAGAGTGCGCAAAGTCAGCATGCGTGCTGGGCACGACTTATCCCCCGTGCATCCAGGGCTGGAAATAAAGACCGCCTGCTTTCGAACACTCAAAACCCGAGTATTAAAGAGATTTATCTCTGATTTTTTGGTATCAAACAGGTTATTTCTCCCCCTGGGCACGCTGCGTCACCTCCAGCAGCCATGGCGGCCCTTGTGCTCAGGTGGTTGTGGCGGGAGAGGCGTCCCTGCAGCGTCCTGGCATTTTGTCACTTGTATTTATCGCTGCGGTTCATTTGGGGCCCTTTGCTGCTGGTTTGGAGCAGCTTTGCTTCAGCGAGCGCAACTTCCTGAGGACTGAGGGGCGCGGCCGGGTGCTTGGCGGACTTCCGACCCATCGAGGGTGCGCTCCGGACGACTGAGGGGAGCTTCCGGTACGCTGGAGGACTTCCGGCCCATCGAGGGTGCGCTCCGGACGACTGAGGGGAGCTTCCGGTGCGCTGGAGGACTTCCGGCGCATAGAGCGGCACGCCCGCTGTCGCGGGGGGCGCCGGTGTCGCTCGTGGCCGCTGCGGCAGCCGGCCTCGGCCTCGGCCTCGCTCCGTGCCCGAGAGGCCGCTGGGGGTGACAAGAACCCCCGGGAACCTCCCCCCCCCCCCCCTCCCCCCCCTCCGGGCGGGGCCGGGCCGGGCAGCGGGGCCGGGCCGGGCAGCGGGGCCGTGGCAGGCGGCGGCGGGGAGGCCCTGGGGCTGTTACTGGCGGTCGGGAGCGGAGGGGAGGAGGGGGGGCAGGAGGAGGCGGCGGCGGCGGCGACGCTCTGAGCGGGACCGAGGCCAAAGGTAGGTGGGTGCGCCCCCTCCTCTTCTCTTAATGCCCTTCTTTCTTTTTCTTCTTCCTTTTGCGCTTTCTTTCTGCATTTCGATTTTTTTGTGTGTGTCTTTAGCTTCTCTTTTTCTTTATTTTTCTTTCGCTTTTTTTTTTTTTACTTTTCGCCTCAGTTCCATGGCCTTCCTCTCTTCCCTATGTAGATGTGTGGGTGCACATAGGTACCGGTTTATATCTGCGTTTCCCTGATGAGTGCGGTGGCGTGTCCTTGGAAAAGGAAGGACGGGAGGGAGGGAGGCCGGCGCCCAGGGAAGGCCGATCCTCACTCATCGTCATTATTTCGCTGTTTATTCATGTCTCGTCTGGGCTGCAGCCTTCGGTCAAACACTGTGGCTGGTAAACGTGCCGGGGACGTTAATGACCCCCAATAAGCATCTAAACGTTGACAAAAATTCGATTAAACTGCAGCGTATGCTGATGTAATTTGCATCGGCTTTACTCTCGCTCCCCTCGGAAGTAATTCGTGCTTGTTTGGGCGTTTATTTCCATCCCCCCAAACCATGTGCATTTAAATTGGGCTGGTCACGACGTTCTCTTCGCTTTCTAATTTTATTTTCAATCTCAATCTTAATATTATTAACTCTGGTTGAGAACCGTTGCCACCATTTTCTTAATATTTGACTGTGTCCGTTATTGAATTACTCAGTTTTATTTCTTTTTATTTAAAAATCTAAAGCTTCGATTAATATCTGGGTTACAAGCAGGAGCTGCAGTGAACTTAGAGCTGCGTTAGAATTGTAGTTATTAAGCACACCGACTTCACTTCCCAAATCTTTATTTTCATTTTAAAATCTAAAACTTTCTTATTTTTCTTGGAAAATTATTTACTTCAGGAGCAAATAATCACCTTGTACTTTCCTTGGGAGTCATTAACACCCGCAGTTATATATAACACAGCGGCTATATTTCGAATTAGACTCTCCGCTAGTTTTCTGTCTTGAAAAAAGGATTGCTAATTTTTTGGAATTTATCTAGAATTCCAAATGCTAATTAAGGACTAATTACTGTCCTCACCGTCCCTGTCCCCCCCCCAGTTTGTTGAGTCATGGCAACAATGAAATTTTGTTGTGACTCATCCCTAAATTTCCTTTGTTGGTTCGTACCCTTGGTGTTGTAATCGTCGCTTTACCACTGAGTGGGATTAACTAACGCCTGTGATTTGTTTTTTTTAATACTAACTAGAGTTGTTTCTCTATCGATGTTAATCCTGATTAGCCCTTTATTATTTATGTTTTGCCACTGGTGATTTTATAACCTAAAATAATGTAAAATAATATAAATCGTGAGGAGTCGCTGCCTGTAAAGTTTTGTGTGGTGCCTTGAGTCTGGCTACTGCTTACCCCTAAAGACTCCTCTGTTATTTAAGTGTATATCCTAGGCGCGTTAAAGTGAATAACAAAGAGTAAAAATTAAGATTTACAGTATGTATCTCTTCTCTATTATATAGATAAATAAAGAGCAGGGACGTCGGAATTCCCAGGAAAAATGCAGTGTGCCCAGAGGTCGGAGAAGCACCCCAGCGCGTCTCGTTCTCTACAGGATTTCGCACTTTGACCATGCCAGCCTGTGTTTTTTATTTTCTGGGAATCAAATTCCCCGAGGAAGGAAGGAACGAAGCATTGTGGGTGCAGCAGGTAAGACGGCAGCACCAAACAGATGTGGAGCCAGCTACCAGAGACACCGATACGCTCCTTCGCTGCAGTGTCGCACCCACAACCTCTCCAGGTCCGTAATTAAACTTAATTTGGCTGCGTGGAACACAAACCTGTTTTTTAAAGAGGTAAATAATTTAGGATTCTACAAAATGACGAGGGAAGGTGGTTTGTTAAATGTGGCACCACCAAAAATTTTCTGTCTGAAAAAGAAAATGCGCTGCTGTTGCTGGTTGCATCCATCAGGACCGTGCGTGCCACGGGGTAGGTTCAATCCCATAAAAGTCCTTCTCTGCTTTATTCCCAGCCGCGGGGCGAGTTATTCCCTGGAAATCACCCCTGGCAGATCCCAGGCACCGTGGTTTCTCCCTGCAGCCCCCATAACAGATAATAAATGTGTCCCGAAGGGTGGAAAGTGCGACGGGGGGTGAAAAAATTACTAAAAAAATAAAAAAGACGCGTGGCAGCCGCATCAAGCGCTGTGACTCGCACCCCAGCGGAGAAACAAAGTGGCTTGGGGGGAGGTTGGGGTGCTCGGGGCAGAGTGCAGCCCCCCTGCCTTGGGGAATCTGGAGAAGGTTTGGGGCAGCTGCAGAGCAAAAAGAGTCCTGGGAGAGGAGGGTGTCATGGGGGAGCATGTAGGGAGCCCCCGGGTGCCGGCAGCCCCTTGCTGTGGGCGCTGTGCTGGAGGGAGGTGGCCAGGGGCGGCCATGGTGCTGTGGGATGAGGGGTGTGAGGTGCTTGGATCTTGGCAGGGGGTCCTGGGGTGGGGTGGGGTAAGGAGGTAGGGGGGACAGCCCATTCCTGTGCCACCCACCCATCTGGGTGGGCCTGGGGGACCCTTGGGGTAGGCACAGACACCACCTTGTGCCTTGATGGGTGGAGGCCCCCCCTCCATGGAGGGTGCTGAGGCTGGGGGGTCGTTGGGCTGCTGTGTGTGTGTGTGCGCTCCCCCCCAGCCCCCTGCTGGCCCCGTTAGGCTTTAGGGGTAACACGTTGCCTGTCACCTGCCTTGCGCTGCCAGCAGACCCCAGCTCCGCTGGCTAGTGCCCCCTGCCCCCCCCCCCAGCAGTTTCTCTCCCCAGGGGACAAAGGGTCCCTGCATGGACCCTGGCACCTGTGGCCCCGCAGCAGAAGCAAGCCAAGGAGACGCTGCGGCAGGTACCAGGATGGGAGTGGGCTCCACACTCATCCCCGCGAGCTGGGGGGATTGGCACCCACCTCCCCTCCTGAGCACCATGTCCCCCAGCAGGTGACGGGCGGGAGGTTGAGGATCAGGAGCATGAGCCGGGGCACAGTAGTGGCACCAATGCCTGTGAGATGTGCGGCAAGAGCTTCCGGCTCCGCTCCAACCTGCTGACCCACTGCTGTGGCCACCAGGGCCAGCGGCCCTATGCCTGCCCTGAGTGCGGGTGCCGCTTCGGGCAGAGCTCCAACCTCCTCACCCACCAACGGCTTCACACCGGTGAGCGGCCCTACCCCTGCCGCGACTGCGGCCGCAGCTTCAATGTCAACTCGGACCTGGTGAAGCACCGGCGGATGCACACAGGTGAGCGGCCGTACCTGTGCCCTGAGTGTGGGCGGCGTTTTGGCAGCAGCTCCAACCTCACCCGCCACCAGCGCCTTCACACCGGCGAGCACCCTTACCACTGCCCCGACTGCAGCGAGAGTTTTCGGGACTGTTCAGCACTCACCATCCACCGGCGCGCTCACATGGGCGAGCGGCCCTACCCCTGCCCAGCATGCGGCAAAGCCTTTGCCGACAGCTCGCTGCTGGCCAAGCACCAACGCACCCACTGTGCCGACAAATCCTTCGCTTGCCCCGACTGCGGGAAGAGCTTTTCCACCAATTCCTACCTCCTCCGGCACCGGCGGACACACTTAGCAGAGAAACCGTATCGCTGCGGGGAGTGTGGGCGGGGGTACAGCCAGCTCACCCACCTCAGCACCCACCAGTGGGTGCACAGTGGCGAGCGGCCCTACAGCTGCTGCGAGTGCAGCAAGAGCTTCACCACCAGCTCAGCGCTCACCAAACACAAGCGTATCCACACTGGCGAGCGCCCCTACATCTGCCCCGACTGCGGCAAGAGCTTCAGCCAGAGCTCCAACGTCATCACCCACTGGCAGCTGCAGCACGGCAAGTCCCTCTGATGCCCCGTGCCCTGCCACCCCCTTCGCCCCTACTACCACCAGCCCCCTCCCCACTGTTTCTCTTAATTAAATCTGCGGCAGAGGCCACCAAAGTGCCTGGAGTTGGCAGGGGTGTCACCCCCCAGGGGCTTTGCTGAGTGGTGGTTGTACCCCCCCAGCCCCCCCCCCCCCCCCATCAGCCCCCTCCCCACCATTTTTTTTAAATAAAATCTGCAGCAGAGACCACCGGTATGCCTGGAGTTGGGGTGTGATGCGGGGTGAAGCGTTGCCCCTGGGGCCTTTGCCGAGCAGTGGCTGTGGCCCACCATCCCCCCCCCCAGCCAGGCACTGTGGTGAGGGGGTGGCAGCCATCATTCTGCGGGCGGGACACACAGGAACGAGGCAGGGGGGTCATCCCAAAAAGTGGCTGTTGCACAACGCAGGTATGAATTTGGGGGATGTGCGGCTCCTTTGAACTGGCAGGGACACTGGCGGGGTGTGCTGGGGTCCCCTGGTTGCCCCAGAGAGTGCACCCAGCACCCCCGGTGTTCCTGGAGGCCTGGGCCCCACACAGGATGGGAGGTGGGCTAGCAGGGTGCCCCCCATGCCAGATAAATCCCTGAGGATGTGGAGCTGGCGCTGGCTGTAGCCAGTGGGACTCCCACTGAAAGGGGAAGGGGAGAACAGGGTGCTCCCCTCTCACTGTCACCCCGAGGGGGCTGGGACTGGCCCAGCAAGGGGGGAGACAGGGATGGGGACAGGCTGGGGTACTGGGACGGGAGTGGGATGCAGGAGGGACCAGGAGACTGGGATGGTATGGAGGTGGTGAGGGTGCTAGGGGTGGGACTGGGATGGGGGTGCAGGAGGGGACAGAGATAGGTTGGGAACTGGGGTGGAACTGGGACCAGGATGGGACTGGAATGCAGGAGGGGACTAGCATGAGACTGGGACTGGGATGGGTGTGCAGGAGCTGATGGGACTGGAACCAGAATGGAAATGCAGGAGGGGACTGGGATGGGGGTGCTGTGCGGGGCAGTACTGGGATGGCACTGTTAGGCAGGAGGGACTGGGAGACTGCGATAGGATAGGGGTGCTGCAGGGGACAGGGCTGGGGCGGGGGTGGAGGAGGAACCAGGAAGGGACTGGGATGCAGCAGGGGCCAGGGGTGGGGCAGGGATGGCATTGGGACCAGCAAGGGGGTGCAGGAGGGGAAAGGGATGGGACTAGGACTGGGATGGGGATGCAGAAGGGGACAGGGAGTGGGATGGGGCTGCAGGAGTGGGTGCGGATGGCACAGGGATGGGGATGGCGGTGGCACTGGGAGCAGGACTGGGATGCAGGACGAGACTGGGATGGGATTGGGACTGGGATTGGGGTGCAGGGACTGGCCGGGAATGGCACTGGGACTGCGATGTGGTTGCAGGGGGGGGATTGGGATGCAGGAGGAATGGGGATGGGGCAGGGATGGGATTGGGACCAGGATGGGAGTGCAGGAGGGGACAGGGATGGGGTGGGGATGCAGGAGGGGTGGGGATGGGATGAGGACCAGGATGCAGGAGAAGATGGGGATGGGATGGGGATGCAGGAGGGAACAGTGATGGGTTGGGGGCAGGGGGAGGGGTGTGCAACAGGAATGAGACTGGGATGTAGGAGGGTACTGGGATGAGACTGGGACTGGGATGGGGGGGTGGTAGGGGACAGGGATGGGACAGGGTGAGTATGACGGACAGGGATGAGACTGGGATGCAGGAGGGGACCAGGGTGAGACTGGGACTTGGATGGGGATGCAGAGGGGATGGGCCTGGGCTGGGGGTGCAGAGGGGGATCAGGATGGTAGTGGGACAGGACTGGGGGTGCAGGGGGAGACAGGAATGGATTGGGACTTGGATGGGGGTGTCGGGGGGCACACAGATGGTACCGGGACCAGGAGGGGGGTGCGGGGGGGGGACTGGGTTGGCTCTGGGAGGGGCTGCAAGGAAGATCTGGGGGGGGCCTGCAGAAGAGCCAGGGAGGCTTTGACAATGGACGGCAAAGGTGCTTCCTTGTGTAGTTGCTTTCCCCATCTTCCCTTATCCCCTCCCCATCCTTCCCCTCTGTGAGGCTGTCTGTGGTGTGCCTGCTCTGATGAAAAGTGCTCCCACGCCAGACCGAGAGCAAAGGAAAAGGGGCAGGAAGAGAGGTGTCGCAGTCCTTAGTTTGCAGGTTTAATGTATCGTCACTGTTCAGAAAACACAAGCGTGTATGTGGGTCAGGAGCCCCTGCAGATATTTATTATTAATAGCCTTTTTATTATTAATAGCCATTTCTCTAAATACAGGACTTCATGCAGCGGGTTCACACAGTGCTAAGCTCCTGGTAAACGGAATCGCTTTTATGCATACTGCAGACTGGAGGTAGCAAGTGCCAGGCGAGAGATGAAGGTGATGCCTGTCATACCAGAAGTGTAATGTATCACCTTCACGTATGTGTAGCCTTAGTATAATTATGAGATTGTAACCCAGAAGTTGCTTTATTAGTATAATTATGAGCTTGTGATTGAGAAGACCTCATGTTGTAAAGGATGAGATTTATGATCCAACTTGCAAGGAATATCTAGGATGAGAGAAAGAACTGATTGAATGTCATGGACACCTAGCAGGTTTTGCCAAGAAACTTTGTAAAAGGACCAGGTTGATCAGGTCATGAAGTGTTCAGGAGCCAGCAAGGACTTGGTGGTTGCAAAAGCAGCCCTCCGACTCAAATCAGAAGAAAACTATGCATGTAAAAAAGAAGGAGGGACTAATGTAAGTGGATTCTGGGAAATAATCAAATATGTATGGGATTTTGGGGAAAGGTAGTGCATATTTATGATTATACAGAATGTAAGGGACATGTATGTCAGGACAAGGTGAGCATGTTAGAAGGAGAGATCCCCCATGCTCCCGGCACCTGCTTTCTAAACTTCAGAAAAAGTCTTGGAAAGTTCACTCGACCAAACTTTGGGTAACAAAGATGGACATGAAAGCAAGTGACGCACACGCAGTGGTGATCCCAGCCACAAGCATGCTGTTTAATGACCTGGGAGAAGGCTGCAGTGACTCTCTCAGAAGTCAAGGTTTTCAGTGCTGTTTCTGTATTTGATACCCAAGGGATGGTTTCCCTCGGCAAGCGTTTCTGTGCAGGCATGTGCACGGTCTGTGACACAGGCCACGCAGGGGTACAAAAGGGGGCGTAGGGTGGTTGTTCCCACACTCTGGAGGAGCATCTCTGGGGTGAACACAGGGAAGAGCTTCCTACACGGCTGTTGCCACAAAGCAGTGAGGCGCTAGCATAAGGCAAAACAAGATGGACTTCTGGGATGGGATGAAGCCCATCTTCGTGATGCCCAGCATCACCCTCAGAGGTACAAGCACCCACAGCCACTACAGGAGTGTTGTCAGGACTGAGAGTTGTGGCGTTGTGGGGGTGGGACGCAGGCAGAGCCAGCAGACAGAGAGTGTGACCTGGTTTTCCTTTGCTTTCCAGAGCAAACAGCCATCTGGGACGCAGTGGCCAGCTACACCCAACAACAGCTCTTGCTACACAAGGTAGAGTGACACCCGCATCTTCCTTATCCCCCTAGAGAAGCTGGGGGGATCCCGTGGCCGTGGAGCTTGGGCTGCAGTTGCTCCTTCCCTCCTCAAAAAGCAGGGAACTCCCCACAAAATCCCCACTGAGAGAGAAAACAGGGCTCGGGCAAGGGTGGTGTCACCTCTGCTAGGTAGTCTTCTACTGCAAGGCTGATCCGTTGTTGGAGAACCCTGGATGCCCTTGAGTGGCTTCTGCCCCCAAGTCCCGCTTTTTCCAAGGAGGAAAAGGAAGGAGAGGACTCGGCATCTCCTCCCCAAAGCTCTCCCCACTGTCCCAGCTGATGCCTCCAAAGTGCGGGAGGTGGCAGGGTCCGAGGTACCATCCCTGGGTGGAGCCATCCCCCAGCTCTTCCCTCTTCACCCTTCACGCCCTTCTTCTCTGCTCCAGGGGGTACGAATTCCCACCCTCGGCTCCTTTGACGTGGTCCCCGCACAGAAGCAGGTTGGGACAGAGATTGTCACTATCCAGAAGCCTGTCTTTCGCCTGTCCAGGATCCTCAGAGACATCCACAACCTCATGGACAACGAGGATGACCTGTCTGGTAGGACAACAACTGCATGGTGTGGGTGAAGATGGGAGTTATCACATCCCTTGGCGAGAAGCAAACTGGCCCCTCTGCGAAGCTGGTCCGCAAACAGGACACGCGCAGTAAGAATCCCTCGGGGAGGGCTGCAGGGTGAGCGCCTCCATCCCTCTCGTGTGGTTTTTCCAGACAATAAGGTGTTGGCGCCTGTGAAATATGCCAAGGTGGCCACGGATGCCCACGTGTCCCGGTGCAAAGTGGAGGGATGCATCCTAGGCACCATGTCCCTCCTGTCTCACTGCCTGGCGAAGGGGAAGAGCATTGCACTTGTCCTGAGAGATGTTGGGGTGCTCCTCATTGAAGACAGGATGATGCAAATGAGATTCTACTATGATTTCCTGGAAGAGATATCTGGGAAGACAAACCTCAGAATGGCTGCGTTCATAGTGAGTGTTTTGGATTCCCTGTGGCTCCAGCGGCTCATGCTGCCCTGAACTCCTCCGTGATTGAGTGTCATGGTCACGTCGAGGATGTCCTGGCATCTCCGTGTTCCTCCATTGCAGTTTCCCCAGCTGCTGGACATGGTGGTGTCCCGGATGGTACCTGTTTCTTCCCTGACTCGCACCAGCCGTGTCATCATCTTTCCTGAGTGAGTCCTTCCCCCAAGTGACCATGGGGGTCCTGCTGTGGCTCTGCCCTGCTGTCATTCCTGCAAACGATGGGATGGAGGAAGGATTTGAGGACACCGGGACACCTTTCCTGGGCGACCCCATTTCCTGGGATGCTCCCTGGGGATGGGGAATGGATGATTTGTGGGGGGAAAAAAACACCTTTTACAATGGTGCCAAGCTCTGGCTGGGAGCAGAGCAAAAAGGGCTGGTGGTGCCTTTGGTCATGCCACTGTCACCTCTTTGTTACCAGGTTTGAACTGGAGTTTGTGCCCAAATCTCAGTCCAGGCACCCTCTCAAGGTCTTGAGGCGTGCCCTTGGTGAGGACATGTGGAAGAAAGAAGAGGATTTGCCACCCATCAGGCAACACACAAAAGGTAAGGCAGTTCCCGGCTCTTTTCCGTAGCATGGGCAAGCGGCTTCCGGTAGGAAAATCCACAGCAATGATGGTCAAATGCTTGCACCAAAGCTTCGTGCCACATTGGCACGGCCTCTTCTCCCAAGCTTGGCTTTGGGAGTGGGCCAGGATGCTCGGATTCTTGGAAATGACCTAACATTCCCTCTCCAAAAGAGGCTTGCCTACATCACCCACCTCCCCTTTTTCCAAACCCCGGCGCTACCAGTGCCTTCGCCGAGGAGCCCGGTGAGCGCTGGTTGCTGGGGAAAAGGAACTTGGTGCACGCTCAAGGCGTCAAGTTCTACCACCTGAGACTTTGTAGACCCTTCATGGCGGGCCACTGATCCAACGGGCACGCTGCCTCGACTCCACACATGCACTCATGCAGATATTTTCCCTTTTTGCTCAACCCTAGGATCCCCCAAGCAGAATCTCAGGCAGGATCTTGATAGATTAATTTATTACAGCCGGCATAACCCGTACCGCTTCAAGGAGGACTTGCGTTTCTTAGAAACGAGGGGAGGAATATTGCACGTAGTTTTGACTTGCTCGGGATTTATCAGAGCCTGTCCTTCTCTCGGTGTAAACCTCCTTCCAAGCCAGCCATAACTTGGTGGGAGATGCACGGTGTCTGCTAGTACAGTCTGTAAGCAGACAGCTCCTAGGACACATCTTTAGTTTTACTGGCCAGCACCGAGTAATCCATGTCCCGAATGAGAGCAGATTTCCCTGCTAATTCTACACCTTTTATTTCCAAGAACCCTTGAAAAAATAGTAGGGGAATAAGCAAATCCCCAGAGTGATGGAGCACAGGTTAATCATCATCCTTTCCACGTGAAAGCAGACAGGGGTTCACCTGCTTTCCTCAAGCCTTATGCTGATAAAAGCAGCTGTCTCGAGGCCTCCTTTTGTCCAAGTAGGGAAAAATGTGGGTGTAAATCCAAAGATTTTAGCTTTCACAGCTTGCAGCCAAGGCTTCCCAGCTGCTAACGCCAAGTTATGCTAAGTGATTCATATCACCTTTGCTGGTATTGGGGAGGCAGTGGATAGAGCAGAACGGCTGCCTTGGATGTTTTGGGATGAGATGTGAGCACCGCTCCATGTCCCTGGGACTGGGAGCATCACGGTGATGCTCTTCTTGACGAGGTTTCTCCTTCCCATTTGCAGCGGGACTTCCTGAAGTGCCTTTGCCTGCTGATTCCAGCTCGGTTACTAACAAACAGGAGGAAGTCCACAATAAGGCGGCGATGAATAAGAGGACGAAGCGCCAGGCTAGGTGAGTCTGGGGGCTCAGGACTGAGCATCTGCATCGGGTTATTTGCCGACCCGGTGAGAGCCCCAAACCCTCACTGGGTTCATCACTGCCTGACAGCAGCACAGGGCAGTGCGATGGGGCTAGGGGAGCCCCCATTTCAAAGGGGGGGGGGGGTGTCCTCCTCCCCTTCATGAGAGCACAGGTGTGGCCTGGGGACATGGGGACAGCTGTGTGTCAGCTGAGGGTGCCGGCTTGGGGAGGGCATTTCCCCTCCTGAGCTGCCGGAGGCTGCGCCAAGAGGCACATGGCTTGCAGGGCAGGATGTAGCCCCGAAGCCATCATGGCCTCGGGCAAAGTCCTTGTGTTATGTCCTTCCAGGCAGCTGCCAGGGATCCCCGGGGCCGTGTCTGGAAAAAAGTTGCTGGTGAGCGGCCAATCCAAAGGCAAACCTGCAGCCAAAGGCCAAGCAGCAAAGCCGAACCAAACACAAGCAGCAAGACTGCAGAGGCACAAGCAAAGACAAGGAGAAAAAATATACCCTGTTGGAAGCAAATTCAACACTGAAACAAATTCATCAATGAGCCCGGAAGCCTGGATGCCCAAGGAGCTCACCTACAAGGTCATGACTCCGCTGCCAACAAGAGACGAGGCAGCACAATTAGTACAATCAAGACCTGAAAGGTTCCGGTCGGTGCTGAAAGACCCACGGTATACAGTCTTAGCGGGATCCCCCATGCTCCCGGCACCATAATAAGAGAATGCCTGCTTTCTAAATTTCAAAACAAGTCTTGGAAAGTTCACTCGACCAATCTTTGGGTAACAAAGATGGACATGAAAGCAAGTGACGCACACGCAGTGGTGATCCCAGCCACCAGCATGCTGTTTAATGACCTGGGAGAAGGCTGCAGTGACTCTCTCAGAAGTCAAGGTTTTCAGTGCTGTTTCTGTATTTGATACCCAAGGGATGGTTTCCCTCGGCAAGCGTTTCTGTGCAGGCATGTGCACGGTCTGTGACACAGGCCACGCAGGGGTACAAAAGGGGGCGTAGGGTGGTTGTTCCCACACTCTGGAGGAGCATCTCTGGGGTGAACACAGGGAAGAGCTTCCTACACGGCTGTTGCCACAAAGCAGTGACCCGCTAGCATAAGGCAAAACAAGATGGACTTCTGGGATGGGATGAAGCCCATCTTCGTGATGCCCAGCATCACCCTCAGAGGTACAAGCACCCACAGCCACTACAGGAGTGTTGTCAGGACTGAGAGTTGTGGCGTTGTGGGGGTGGGACGCAGGCAGAGCCAGCAGACAGAGAGTGTGACCTGGTTTTCCTTTGCTTTCCAGAGCAAACAGCCATCTGGGACGCAGTGGCCAGCTACATCCAACAACAGCTCTTGCTACACAAGGTAGAGTGACACCCGCATCTTCCTCATCCCCCTAGAGAAGCTGGGGGGATCCCGTGGCCGTGGAGCTTGGGCTGCAGTTGCTCCTTCCCTCCTCAAAAAGCAGGGAACTCCCCACAAAATCCCCACTGAGAGAGAAAACAGGGCTCGGGCAAGGGTGGTGTCACCTCTGCTAGGTAGTCTTCTACTGCAAGGCTGATCCGTTGTTGGAGAACCCTGGATGCCCTTGAGTGGCTTCTGCCCCCAAGTCCCGCTTTTTCCAAGGAGGAAAAGGAAGGAGAGGACTCGGCATCTCCTCCCCAAAGCTCTCCCCACTGTCCCAGCTGATGCCTCCAAAGAGCGGGAGGTGGCAGGGTCCGAGGTACCATCCCTGGGTGGAGCCATCCCCCAGCTCTTCCCTCTTCACCCTTCACGCCCTTCTTCTCTGCTCCAGGGGGTACGAATTCCCACCCTCGGCTCCTTTGACGTGGTCCCCGCACAGAAGCAGGTTGGGACAGAGATTGTCACTATCCAGAGGCCTGTGTTTCGCCTGTCCAGGACCCTCAGAGACATCCACAACCTCATGGACAACGAGGATGACCTGTCTGGTAGGACAACAACTGCATGGTGTGGGTGAAGATGGGAGTTATCACATCCCTTGGCGAGAAGCAAACTGGCCCCTCTGCGAAGCTGGTCCGCAAACAGGACACGCGCAGTAAGAATCCCTCGGGGAGGGCTGCAGGGTGAGCGCCTCCATCCCTCTCGTGTTGTTTTTCCAGACAATAAGGTGTTGGCGCCTGTGAAATATGCCAAGGTGGCCACGGATGCCCACGTGTCCCGGTGCAAAGTGGAGGGATGCATCCTAGGCACCATGTCCCTCCTGTCTCACTGCCTGGCGAAGGGGAAGAGCATTGCACTTGTCCTGAGAGATGTTGGGGTGCTCCTCATTGAAGACAGGATGGTGCAAATGAGATTCTACTATGATTTCCTGGAAGAGATATCTGGGAAGACAAACCTCAGAATGGCTGCGTTCATAGTGAGTGTTTTGGATTCCCTGTAGCTCCAGCGGCTCATGCCGCCCTGAACTCCTCCGTGATTGAGTGTCATGGTCACGTCGAGGATGTCCTGGCATCTCCGTGTTCCTCCATTGCAGTTTCCCCAGCTGCTGGACATGGTGGTGTCCCGGATGGTACCTGTTTCTTCCCTGACTCGCACCAGCCGTGTCATCATCTTTCCTGAGTGAGTCCTTCCCCCAAGTGACCACGGGGGTCCTGCTGTGGCTCTGCCCTGTTGTCATTCCTGCAAACGATGGGATGGAGGAAGGATTTGAGGACACCGGGACACCTTTCCTGGGCGACCCCATTTCCTGGGATGCTCCCTGGGGATGGGGAATGGATGATTTGTGGGGGAAAAAAACACCTTTTACAATGGTGCCAAGCTCTGGCTGGGAGCAGAGCAAAAAGGGCTGGTGGTGCCTTTGGTCATGCCACTGTCACCTCTTTGTCACCAGGTTTGAACTGGAGTTTGTGCCCAAATCTCAGTCCAGGCACCCTCTCAAGGTCTTGAGGCGTGCCCTTGGTGAGGACATGTGGAAGAAAGAAGAGGATTTGCCACCCATCAGGCAACACACAAAAGGTAAGGCAGTTCCCGGCTCTTTTCCGTAGCATGGGCAAGCGGCTTCCGGTAGGAAAATCCACAGCAATGATGGTCAAATGCTTGCACCAAAGCTTCGTGCCACATTGGCACGGCCTCTTCTCCCAAGCTTGGCTTTGGGAGTGGGCCAGGATGCTCGGATTCTTGGGAATGACTTAACATTCCCTCTCCAAAAGAGGCTTGCCTACATCACCCACCTCCCCTTTTTCCAAACCCCGGCGCTACCAGTGCCTTCGCCGAGGAGCCCGGTGAGCGCTGGTTGCTGGGGAAAAAGAACTTGGTGCACGCACAAGGCATCAAGTTCTACCACCTGAGACTTTGTAGACCCTTCGTGGCGGGCCACTGATCCAACGGGCACGCTGCCTCGACTCCACACATGCACTCATGCAGATATTTTCCCTTTTTGCTCAACCCTAGGATCCCCCAAGCAGAATCTCAGGCAGGATCTTGATAGATTAATTTATTACAGCCGGCATAACCCGTACCGCTTCAAGGAGGACTTGCGTTTCTTAGAAACGAGGGGAGGAATATTGCACGTAGTTTTGACTTGCTCGGGATTTATCAGAGCCTGTCCTTCTCTCGGTGTAAACCTCCTTCCAAGCCAGCCATAACTTGGTGGGAGATGCACGGTGTCTGCTAGTACAGCCTGTAAGCAGACAGCTCCTAGGACACATCTTTAGTTTTACTGGCCAGCACCGAGTAATCCATGTCCCGAATGAGAGCAGATTTGCCTGCTAATTCTACACCTTTTATTTCCAAGAACCCTTGAAAAAATAGTAGGGGAATAAGCAAATCCCCAGAGCGATGGAGCACAGGTTAATCATCATCCTTTCCACGTGAAAGCAGACAGGGGTTCACCCGCTTTCCTCAAGCCTTATGCTGATAAAAGCAGCTGTCTCAAGACCTCCTTTTGTCCAAGTAGGGAAAAATGTGGGTGTAAATCCAACGATTTTAGCTTTCACAGCTTGCAGCCAAGGCTTCCCAGCTGCTAACGCCAAGTTATGCTAAGTGATTCATATCACTTTTGCTGGTATTGGGGAGGCAGTGGATAGAGCAGAACGGCTGCCTTGGATGTTTTGGGATGAGATGTGAGCACCGCTCCATGTCCCTGGGACTGGGAGCATCACGGTGATGCTCTTCTTGACGAGGTTTCTCCTTCCCATTTGCAGCGGGACTTCCTGAAGTGCCTTTGCCTGCTGATTCCAGCTCGGTTACTAACAAACAGGAGGAAGTCCACAATAAGGCGGCGATGAATAAGAGGACGAAGCGCCAGGCTAGGTGAGTCTGGGGGCTCAGGACTGAGCATCTGCATCGGGTTATTTGCCGACCCGGTGAGAGCCCCAAACCCTCACTGGGTTCATCACTGCCTGACAGCAGCACAGGGCAGTGCGATGGGGCTAGGGGAGCCCCCATTTCAAAGGGGGGGGGTGTCCTCCTCCCCTTCATGAGAGCACAGGTGTGGCCTGGGGACATGGGGACAGCTGTGTGTCAGCTGAGGGTGCCGGCTTGGGGAGGGCATTTCCCCTCCTGAGCTGCCGGAGGCTGCGCCAAGAGGCACATGGCTTGCAGGGCAGGATGTAGCCCCGAAGCCATCATGGCCTCGGGCAAAGTCCTTGTGTTATGTCCTTCCAGGCAGCTGCCAGGGATCCCCGGGGCCGTGTCTGGAAAAAAGTTGCTGGTGAGCGGCCAATCCAAAGGCAAACCTGCAGCCAAAGGCCAAGCAGCAAAGCCGAACCAAACACAAGCAGCAAGACTGCAGAGGCACAAGCAAAGACAAGGAGAAAAAATATACCCTGTTGGAAGCAAATTCAACACTGAAACAAATTCATCAATGAGCCCGGAAGCCTGGATGCCCAAGGAGCTCACCTACAAGGTCATGACTCCGCTGCCAACAAGAGACGAGGCAGCACAATTAGTACAATCAAGACCTGAAAGGTTCCGGTCGGTGCTGAAAGACCCACGGTATACAGTCTTAGCGGGATCCCCCATGCTCCCGGCACCGTAATAAGAGAATGCCTGCTTTCTAAATTTCAAAACAAGTCTTGGAAAGTTCACTCGACCAATCTTTGGGTAACAAAGATGGACATGAAAGCAAGTGACGCACACGCAGTGGTGATCCCAGCCACCAGCATGCTGTTTAATGACCTGGGAGAAGGCTGCAGTGACTCTCTCAGAAGTCAAGGTTTTCAGTGCTGTTTCTGTATTTGATACCCAAGGGATGGTTTCCCTCGGCAAGCGTTTCTGTGCAGGCATGTGCACGGTCTGTGACACAGGCCACGCAGGGGTACAAAAGGGGGTGTAGGGTGGTTGTTCCCACACTCTGGAGGAGCATCTCTAGGGTGAACACAGGGAAGAGCTTCCTACACGGCTGTTGCCACAAAGCAGTGACCCGCTAGCATAAGGCAAAACAAGATGGACTTCTGGGATGGGATGAAGCCCATCTTCGTGATGCCCAGCATCACCCTCAGAGGTACAAGCACCCACAGCCACTACAGGAGTGTTGTCAGGACTGAGAGTTGTGGCGTTGTGGGGGTGGGACGCAGGCAGAGCCAGCAGACACAGAGTGTGACCTGGTTTTCCTTTGCTTTCCAGAGCAAACAGCCATCTGGGACGCAGTGGCCAGCTACATCCAACAACAGCTCTTGCTACACAAGGTAGAGTGACACCCGCATCTTCCTCATCCCCCTAGAGAAGCTGGGGGGATCCCGTGGCCGTGGAGCTTGGGCTGCAGTTGCTCCTTCCCTCCTCAAAAAGCAGGGAACTCCCCACAAAATCCCCACTGAGAGAGAAAACAGGGCTCGGGCAAGGGTGGTGTCACCTCTGCTAGGTAGTCTTCTACTGCAAGGCTGATCCGTTGTTGGAGAACCCTGGATGCCCTTGAGTGGCTTCTGCCCCCAAGTCCCGCTTTTTCCAAGGAGGAAAAGGAAGGAGAGGACTCGGCATCTCCTCCCCAAAGCTCTCCCCACTGTCCCAGCTGGTGCCTCCAAAGAGCGGGAGGTGGCAGGGTCCGAGGTACCATCCCTGGGTGGAGCCATCCCCCAGCTCTTCCCTCTTCACCCTTCACGCCCTTCTTCTCTGCTCCAGGGGGTACGAATTCCCACCCTCGGCTCCTTTGACGTGGTCCCCGCACAGAAGCAGGTTGGGACAGAGATTGTCACTATCCAGAGGCCTGTGTTTCGCCTGTCCAGGACCCTCAGAGACATCCACAACCTCATGGACAACGAGGATGACCTGTCTGGTAGGACAACAACTGCATGGTGTGGGTGAAGATGGGAGTTATCACATCCCTTTGCGACAAGCAAACTGGCCCCTCTGCGAAGCTGGTCCGCAAACAGGACACGCGCAGTAAGAATCCCTCGGGGAGGGCTGCAGGGTGAGCGCCTCCATCCCTCTCGTGTGGTTTTTCCAGACAATAAGGTGTTGGCGCCTGTGAAATATGCCAAGGTGGCCACGGATGCCCACGTGTCCCGGTGCAAAGTGGAGGGATGCATCCTAGGCACCATGTCCCTCCTGTCTCACTGCCTGGCGAAGGGGAAGAGCATTGCACTTGTCCTGAGAGATGTTGGGGTGCTCCTCATTGAAGACAGGATGGTGCAAATGAGATTCTACTATGATTTCCTGGAAGAGATATCTGGGAAGACAAACCTCAGAATGGCTGCGTTCATAGTGAGTGTTTTGGATTCCCTGTAGCTCCAGCGGCTCATGCCGCCCTGAACTCCTCCGTGATTGAGTGTCATGGTCACGTCGAGGATGTCCTGGCATCTCCGTGTTCCTCCATTGCAGTTTCCCCAGCTGCTGGACATGGTGGTGTCCCGGATGGTACCTGTTTCTTCCCTGACTCGCACCAGCCGTGTCATCATCTTTCCTGAGTGAGTCCTTCCCCCAAGTGACCATGGGGGTCCTGCTGTGGCTCTGCCCTGTTGTCATTCCTGCAAACGATGGGATGGAGGAAGGATTTGAGGACACCGGGACACCTTTCCTGGGCGACCCCATTTCCTGGGATGCTCCCTGGGGATGGGGAATGGATGATTTGTGGGGGAAAAAAACACCTTTTACAATGGTGCCAAGCTCTGGCTGGGAGCAGAGCAAAAAGGGCTGGTGGTGCCTTTGGTCATGCCACTGTCACCTCTTTGTCACCAGGTTTGAACTGGAGTTTGTGCCCAAATCTCAGTCCAGGCACCCTCTCAAGGTCTTGAGGCGTGCCCTTGGTGAGGACATGTGGAAGAAAGAAGAGGATTTGCCACCCATCAGGCAACACACAAAAGGTAAGGCAGTTCCCGGCTCTTTTCCGTAGCATGGGCAAGCGGCTTCCGGTAGGAAAATCCACAGCAATGATGGTCAAATGCTTGCACCAAAGCTTCGTGCCACATTGGCACGGCCTCTTCTCCCAAGCTTGGCTTTGGGAGTGGGCCAGGATGCTCGGATTCTTGGGAATGACTTAACATTCCCTCTCCAAAAGAGGCTTGCCTACATCACCCACCTCCCCTTTTTCCAAACCCCGGCGCTACCAGTGCCTTCGCCGAGGAGCCCGGTGAGCGCTGGTTGCTGGGGAAAAGGAACTTGGTGCACGCTCAAGGCGTCAAGTTCTACCACCTGAGACTTTGTAGACCCTTCATGGCGGGCCACTGATCCAACGGGCACGCTGCCTCGACTCCACACATGCACTCATGCAGATATTTTCCCTTTTTGCTCAACCCTAGGATCCCCCAAGCAGAATCTCAGGCAGGATCTTGATAGATTAATTTATTACAGCCGGCATAACCCGTACCGCTTCAAGGAGGACTTGCGTTTCTTAGAAACGAGGGGAGGAATATTGCACGTAGTTTTGACTTGCTCGGGATTTATCAGAGCCTGTCCTTCTCTCGGTGTAAACCTCCTTCCAAGCCAGCCATAACTTGGTGGGAGATGCACGGTGTCTGCTAGTACAGCCTGTAAGCAGACAGCTCCTAGGACACATCTTTAGTTTTACTGGCCAGCACCGAGTAATCCATGTCCCGAATGAGAGCAGATTTCCCTGCTAATTCTACACCTTTTATTTCCAAGAACCCTTGAAAAAATAGTAGGGGAATAAGCAAATCCCCAGAGCGATGGAGCACAGGTTAATCATCATCCTTTCCACGTGAAAGCAGACAGGGGTTCACCCGCTTTCCTCAAGCCTTATGCTGATAAAAGCAGCTGTCTCGAGGCCTCCTTTTGTCCAAGTAGGGAAAAATGTGGGTGTAAATCCAACGATTTTAGCTTTCACAGCTTGCAGCCAAGGCTTCCCAGCTGCTAACGCCAAGTTATGCTAAGTGATTCATATCACTTTTGCTGGTATTGGGGAGGCAGTGGATAGAGCAGAACGGCTGCCTTGGATGTTTTGGGATGAGATGTGAGCACCGCTCCATGTCCCTGGGACTGGGAGCATCACGGTGATGCTCTTCTTGACGAGGTTTCTCCTTCCCATTTGCAGCGGGACTTCCTGAAGTGCCTTTGCCTGCTGATTCCAGCTCGGTTACTAACAAACAGGAGGAAGTCCACAATAAGGCGGAGATGAATAAGAGGACGAAGCGCCAGGCTAGGTGAGTCTGGGGGCTCAGGACTGAGCATCTGCATCGGGTTATTTGCCGACCCGGTGAGAGCCCCAAACCCTCACTGGGTTCATCACTGCCTGACAGCAGCACAGGGCAGTGCGATGGGGCTAGGGGAGCCCCCATTTCAAAGGGGGGGGGGGGTCCTCCTCCCCTTCATGAGAGCACAGGTGTGGCCTGGGGACATGGGGACAGCTGTGTGTCAGCTGAGGGTGCCGGCTTGGGGAGGGCATTTCCCCTCCTGAGCTGCCGGAGGCTGTGCCAAGAGGCACATGGCTTGCAGGGCAGGATGTAGCCCCGAAGCCATCATGGCCTCGGGCAAAGTCCTTGTGTTATGTCCTTCCAGGCAGCTGCCAGGGATCCCCGGGGCCGTGTCTGGAAAAAAGTTGCTGGTGAGCGGCCAATCCAAAGGCAAACCTGCAGCCAAAGGCCAAGCAGCAAAGCCGAACCAAACACAAGCAGCAAGACTGCAGAGGCACAAGCAAAGACAAGGAGAAAAAATATACCCTGTTGGAAGCAAATTCAACACTGAAACAAATTCATCAATGAGCCCGGAAGCCTGGATGCCCAAGGAGCTCACCTACAAGGTCATGACTCCGCTGCCAACAAGAGACGAGGCAGCACAATTAGTACAATCAAGACCTGAAAGGTTCCGGTCGGTGCTGAAAGACCCACGGTATACAGTCTTAGCGGGATCCCCCATGCTCCCGGCACCATAATAAGAGAATGCCTGCTTTCTAAATTTCAAAACAAGTCTTGGAAAGTTCACTCGACCAATCTTTGGGTAACAAAGATGGACATGAAAGCAAGTGACGCACACGCAGTGGTGATCCCAGCCACCAGCATGCTGTTTAATGACCTGGGAGAAGGCTGCAGTGACTCTCTCAGAAGTCAAGGTTTTCAGTGCTGTTTCTGTATTTGATACCCAAGGGATGGTTTCCCTCGGCAAGCGTTTCTGTGCAGGCATGTGCACGGTCTGTGACACAGGCCACGCAGGGGTACAAAAGGGGGCGTAGGGTGGTTGTTCCCACACTCTGGAGGAGCATCTCTGGGGTGAACACAGGGAAGAGCTTCCTACACGGCTGTTGCCACAAAGCAGTGACCCGCTAGCATAAGGCAAAACAAGATGGACTTCTGGGATGGGATGAAGCCCATCTTCGTGATGCCCAGCATCACCCTCAGAGGTACAAGCACCCACAGCCACTACAGGAGTGTTGTCAGGACTGAGAGTTGTGGCGTTGTGGGGGTGGGACGCAGGCAGAGCCAGCAGACAGAGAGTGTGACCTGGTTTTCCTTTGCTTTCCAGAGCAAACAGCCATCTGGGACGCAGTGGCCAGCTACATCCAACAACAGCTCTTGCTACACAAGGTAGAGTGACACCCGCATCTTCCTCATCCCCCTAGAGAAGCTGGGGGGATCCCGTGGCCGTGGAGCTTGGGCTGCAGTTGCTCCTTCCCTCCTCAAAAAGCAGGGAACTCCCCACAAAATCCCCACTGAGAGAGAAAACAGGGCTCGGGCAAGGGTGGTGTCACCTCTGCTAGGTAGTCTTCTACTGCAAGGCTGATCCGTTGTTGGAGAACCCTGGATGCCCTTGAGTGGCTTCTGCCCCCAAGTCCCGCTTTTTCCAAGGAGGAAAAGGAAGGAGAGGACTCGGCATCTCCTCCCCAAAGCTCTCCCCACTGTCCCAGCTGGTGCCTCCAAAGAGCGGGAGGTGGCAGGGTCCGAGGTACCATCCCTGGGTGGAGCCATCCCCCAGCTCTTCCCTCTTCACCCTTCACGCTCTTCTTCTCTGCTTCAGGGGGTACGAATTCCCACCCTCGGCTCCTTTGACGTGGTCCCCGCACAGAAGCAGGTTGGGACAGAGATTGTCACTATCCAGAGGCCTGTGTTTCGCCTGTCCAGGACCCTCAGAGACATCCACAACCTCATGGACAACGAGGATGACCTGTCTGGTAGGACAACAACTGCATGGTGTGGGTGAAGATGGGAGTTATCACATCCCTTTGCGACAAGCAAACTGGCCCCTCTGCGAAGCTGGTCCGCAAACAGGACACGCGCAGTAAGAATCCCTCGGGGAGGGCTGCAGGGTGAGCGCCTCCATCCCTCTCGTGTGGTTTTTCCAGACAATAAGGTGTTGGCGCCTGTGAAATATGCCAAGGTGGCCACGGATGCCCACGTGTCCCGGTGCAAAGTGGAGGGATGCATCCTAGGCACCATGTCCCTCCTGTCTCACTGCCTGGCGAAGGGGAAGAGCATTGCACTTGTCCTGAGAGATGTTGGGGTGCTCCTCATTGAAGACAGGATGGTGCAAATGAGATTCTACTATGATTTCCTGGAAGAGATATCTGGGAAGACAAACCTCAGAATGGCTGCGTTCATAGTGAGTGTTTTGGATTCCCTGTAGCTCCAGCGGCTCATGCCGCCCTGAACTCCTCCGTGATTGAGTGTCATGGTCACGTCGAGGATGTCCTGGCATCTCCGTGTTCCTCCATTGCAGTTTCCCCAGCTGCTGGACATGGTGGTGTCCCGGATGGTACCTGTTTCTTCCCTGACTCGCACCAGCCGTGTCATCATCTTTCCTGAGTGAGTCCTTCCCCCAAGTGACCATGGGGGTCCTGCTGTGGCTCTGCCCTGTTGTCATTCCTGCAAACGATGGGATGGAGGAAGGATTTGAGGACACCGGGACACCTTTCCTGGGCGACCCCATTTCCTGGGATGCTCCCTGGGGATGGGGAATGGATGATTTGTGGGGGGAAAAAAACACCTTTTACAATGGTGCCAAGCTCTGGCTGGGAGCAGAGCAAAAAGGGCTGGTGGTGCCTTTGGTCATGCCACTGTCACCTCTTTGTCACCAGGTTTGAACTGGAGTTTGTGCCCAAATCTCAGTCCAGGCACCCTCTCAAGGTCTTGAGGCGTGCCCTTGGTGAGGACATGTGGAAGAAAGAAGAGGATTTGCCACCCATCAGGCAACACACAAAAGGTAAGGCAGTTCCCGGCTCTTTTCCGTAGCATGGGCAAGCGGCTTCCGGTAGGAAAATCCACAGCAATGATGGTCAAATGCTTGCACCAAAGCTTCGTGCCACATTGGCACGGCCTCTTCTCCCAAGCTTGGCTTTGGGAGTGGGCCAGGATGCTCGGATTCTTGGGAATGACTTAACATTCCCTCTCCAAAAGAGGCTTGCCTACATCACCCACCTCCCCTTTTTCCAAACCCCGGCGCTACCAGTGCCTTCGCCGAGGAGCCCGGTGAGCGCTGGTTGCTGGGGAAAAGGAACTTGGTGCACGCTCAAGGCGTCAAGTTCTACCACCTGAGACTTTGTAGACCCTTCATGGCGGGCCACTGATCCAACGGGCACGCTGCCTCGACTCCACACATGCACTCATGCAGATATTTTCCCTTTTTGCTCAACCCTAGGATCCCCCAAGCAGAATCTCAGGCAGGATCTTGATAGATTAATTTATTACAGCCGGCATAACCCGTACCGCTTCAAGGAGGACTTGCGTTTCTTAGAAACGAGGGGAGGAATATTGCACGTAGTTTTGACTTGCTCGGGATTTATCAGAGCCTGTCCTTCTCTCGGTGTAAACCTCCTTCCAAGCCAGCCATAACTTGGTGGGAGATGCACGGTGTCTGCTAGTACAGCCTGTAAGCAGACAGCTCCTAGGACACATCTTTAGTTTTACTGGCCAGCACCGAGTAATCCATGTCCCGAATGAGAGCAGATTTCCCTGCTAATTCTACACCTTTTATTTCCAAGAACCCTTGAAAAAATAGTAGGGGAATAAGCAAATCCCCAGAGTGATGGAGCACAGGTTAATCATCATCCTTTCCACGTGAAAGCAGACAGGGGTTCACCCGCTTTCCTCAAGCCTTATGCTGATAAAAGCAGCTGTCTCGAGGCCTCCTTTTGTCCAAGTAGGGAAAAATGTGGGTGTAAATCCAAAGATTTTAGCTTTCACAGCTTGCAGCCAAGGCTTCCCAGCTGCTAACGCCAAGTTATGCTAAGTGATTCATATCACTTTTGCTGGTATTGGGGAGGCAGTGGATAGAGCAGAACGGCTGCCTTGGATGTTTTGGGATGAGATGTGAGCACCGCTCCATGTCCCTGGGACTGGGAGCATCACGGTGATGCTCTTCTTGACGAGGTTTCTCCTTCCCATTTGCAGCGGGACTTCCTGAAGTGCCTTTGCCTGCTGATTCCAGCTCGGTTACTAACAAACAGGAGGAAGTCCACAATAAGGCGGAGATGAATAAGAGGACGAAGCGCCAGGCTAGGTGAGTCTGGGGGCTCAGGACTGAGCATCTGCATCGGGTTATTTGCCGACCCGGTGAGAGCCCCAAACCCTCACTGGGTTCATCACTGCCTGACAGCAGCACAGGGCAGTGCGATGGGGCTAGGGGAGCCCCCATTTCAAAGGGGGGGGGGGGGTCCTCCTCCCCTTCATGAGAGCACAGGTGTGGCCTGGGGACATGGGGACAGCTGTGTGTCAGCTGAGGGTGCCGGCTTGGGGAGGGCATTTCCCCTCCTGAGCTGCCGGAGGCTGCGCCAAGAGGCACATGGCTTGCAGGGCAGGATGTAGCCCCGAAGCCATCATGGCCTCGGGCAAAGTCCTTGTGTTATGTCCTTCCAGGCAGCTGCCAGGGATCCCCGGGGCCGTGTCTGGAAAAAAGTTGCTGGTGAGCGGCCAATCCAAAGGCAAACCTGCAGCCAAAGGCCAAGCAGCAAAGCCGAACCAAACACAAGCAGCAAGACTGCAGAGGCACAAGCAAAGACAAGGAGAAAAAATATACCCTGTTGGAAGCAAATTCAACACTGAAACAAATTCATCAATGAGCCCGGAAGCCTGGATGCCCAAGGAGCTCACCTACAAGGTCATGACTCCGCTGCCAACAAGAGACGAGGCAGCACAATTAGTACAATCAAGACCTGAAAGGTTCCGGTCGGTGCTGAAAGACCCACGGTATACAGTCTTAGCGGGATCCCCCATGCTCCCGGCACCGTAATAAGAGAATGCCTGCTTTCTAAATTTCAAAACAAGTCTTGGAAAGTTCACTCGACCAATCTTTGGGTAACAAAGATGGACATGAAAGCAAGTGACGCACACGCAGTGGTGATCCCAGCCACCAGCATGCTGTTTAATGACCTGGGAGAAGGCTGCAGTGACTCTCTCAGAAGTCAAGGTTTTCAGTGCTGTTTCTGTATTTGATACCCAAGGGATGGTTTCCCTCGGCAAGCGTTTCTGTGCAGGCATGTGCACGGTCTGTGACACAGGCCACGCAGGGGTACAAAAGGGGGCGTAGGGTGGTTGTTCCCACACTCTGGAGGAGCATCTCTGGGGTGAACACAGGGAAGAGCTTCCTACACGGCTGTTGCCACAAAGCAGTGACCCGCTAGCATAAGGCAAAACAAGATGGACTTCTGGGATGGGATGAAGCCCATCTTCGTGATGCCCAGCATCACCCTCAGAGGTACAAGCACCCACAGCCACTACAGGAGTGTTGTCAGGACTGAGAGTTGTGGCGTTGTGGGGGTGGGACGCAGGCAGAGCCAGCAGACACAGAGTGTGACCTGGTTTTCCTTTGCTTTCCAGAGCAAACAGCCATCTGGGACGCAGTGGCCAGCTACATCCAACAACAGCTCTTGCTACACAAGGTAGAGTGACACCCGCATCTTCCTCATCCCCCTAGAGAAGCTGGGGGGATCCCGTGGCCGTGGAGCTTGGGCTGCAGTTGCTCCTTCCCTCCTCAAAAAGCAGGGAACTCCCCACAAAATCCCCACTGAGAGAGAAAACAGGGCTCGGGCAAGGGTGGTGTCACCTCTGCTAGGTAGTCTTCTACTGCAAGGCTGATCCGTTGTTGGAGAACCCTGGATGCCCTTGAGTGGCTTCTGCCCCCAAGTCCCGCTTTTTCCAAGGAGGAAAAGGAAGGAGAGGACTCGGCATCTCCTCCCCAAAGCTCTCCCCACTGTCCCAGCTGGTGCCTCCAAAGAGCGGGAGGTGGCAGGGTCCGAGGTACCATCCCTGGGTGGAGCCATCCCCCAGCTCTTCCCTCTTCACCCTTCACGCTCTTCTTCTCTGCTTCAGGGGGTACGAATTCCCACCCTCGGCTCCTTTGACGTGGTCCCCGCACAGAAGCAGGTTGGGACAGAGATTGTCACTATCCAGAGGCCTGTGTTTCGCCTGTCCAGGACCCTCAGAGACATCCACAACCTCATGGACAACGAGGATGACCTGTCTGGTAGGACAACAACTGCATGGTGTGGGTGAAGATGGGAGTTATCACATCCCTTGGCGAGAAGCAAACTGGCCCCTCTGCGAAGCTGGTCTGCAAACAGGACACGCGCAGTAAGAATCCCTCGGGGAGGGCTGCAGGGTGAGCGCCTCCATCCCTCTCGTGTGGTTTTTCCAGACAATAAGGTGTTGGCGCCTGTGAAATATGCCAAGGTGGCCACGGATGCCCACGTGTCCCGGTGCAAAGTGGAGGGATGCATCCTAGGCACCATGTCCCTCCTGTCTCACTGCCTGGCGAAGGGGAAGAGCATTGCACTTGTCCTGAGAGATGTTGGGGTGCTCCTCATTGAAGACAGGATGGTGCAAATGAGATTCTACTATGATTTCCTGGAAGAGATATCTGGGAAGACAAACCTCAGAATGGCTGCGTTCATAGTGAGTGTTTTGGATTCCCTGTAGCTCCAGCGGCTCATGCCGCCCTGAACTCCTCCGTGATTGAGTGTCATGGTCACGTCGAGGATGTCCTGGCATCTCCGTGTTCCTCCATTGCAGTTTCCCCAGCTGCTGGACATGGTGGTGTCCTGGATGGTACCTGTTTCTTCCCTGACTCGCACCAGCCGTGTCATCATCTTTCCTGAGTGAGTCCTTCCCCCAAGTGACCACGGGGGTCCTGCTGTGGCTCTGCCCTGTTGTCATTCCTGCAAACGATGGGATGGAGGAAGGATTTGAGGACACCGGGACACCTTTCCTGGGCGACCCCATTTCCTGGGATGCTCCCTGGGGATGGGGAATGGATGATTTGTGGGGGAAAAAAACACCTTTTACAATGGTGCCAAGCTCTGGCTGGGAGCAGAGCAAAAAGGGCTGGTGGTGCCTTTGGTCATGCCACTGTCACCTCTTTGTCACCAGGTTTGAACTGGAGTTTGTGCCCAAATCTCAGTCCAGGCACCCTCTCAAGGTCTTGAGGCGTGCCCTTGGTGAGGACATGTGGAAGAAAGAAGAGGATTTGCCACCCATCAGGCAACACACAAAAGGTAAGGCAGTTCCCGGCTCTTTTCCGTAGCATGGGCAAGCGGCTTCCGGTAGGAAAATCCACAGCAATGATGGTCAAATGCTTGCACCAAAGCTTCGTGCCACATTGGCACGGCCTCTTCTCCCAAGCTTGGCTTTGGGAGTGGGCCAGGATGCTCGGATTCTTGGGAATGACTTAACATTCCCTCTCCAAAAGAGGCTTGCCTACATCACCCACCTCCCCTTTTTCCAAACCCCGGCGCTACCAGTGCCTTCGCCGAGGAGCCCGGTGAGCGCTGGTTGCTGGGGAAAAAGAACTTGGTGCACGCACAAGGCATCAAGTTCTACCACCTGAGACTTTGTAGACCCTTCGTGGCGGGCCACTGATCCAACGGGCACGCTGCCTCGACTCCACACATGCACTCATGCAGATATTTTCCCTTTTTGCTCAACCCTAGGATCCCCCAAGCAGAATCTCAGGCAGGATCTTGATAGATTAATTTATTACAGCCGGCATAACCCGTACCGCTTCAAGGAGGACTTGCGTTTCTTAGAAACGAGGGGAGGAATATTGCACGTAGTTTTGACTTGCTCGGGATTTATCAGAGCCTGTCCTTCTCTCGGTGTAAACCTCCTTCCAAGCCAGCCATAACTTGGTGGGAGATGCACGGTGTCTGCTAGTACAGCCTGTATGCAGACAGCTCCTAGGACACATCTTTAGTTTTACTGGCCAGCACCGAGTAATCCATGTCCCGAATGAGAGCAGATTTGCCTGCTAATTCTACACCTTTTATTTCCAAGAACCCTTGAAAAAATAGTAGGGGAATAAGCAAATCCCCAGAGCGATGGAGCACAGGTTAATCATCATCCTTTCCACGTGAAAGCAGACAGGGGTTCACCCGCTTTCCTCAAGCCTTATGCTGATAAAAGCAGCTGTCTCAAGACCTCCTTTTGTCCAAGTAGGGAAAAATGTGGGTGTAAATCCAACGATTTTAGCTTTCACAGCTTGCAGCCAAGGCTTCCCAGCTGCTAACGCCAAGTTATGCTAAGTGATTCATATCACTTTTGCTGGTATTGGGGAGGCAGTGGATAGAGCAGAACGGCTGCCTTGGATGTTTTGGGATGAGATGTGAGCACCGCTCCATGTCCCTGGGACTGGGAGCATCACGGTGATGCTCTTCTTGACGAGGTTTCTCCTTCCCATTTGCAGCGGGACTTCCTGAAGTGCCTTTGCCTGCTGATTCCAGCTCGGTTACTAACAAACAGGAGGAAGTCCACAATAAGGCGGCGATGAATAAGAGGACGAAGCGCCAGGCTAGGTGAGTCTGGGGGCTCAGGACTGAGCATCTGCATCGGGTTATTTGCCGACCCGGTGAGAGCCCCAAACCCTCACTGGGTTCATCACTGCCTGACAGCAGCACAGGGCAGTGCGATGGGGCTAGGGGAGCCCCCATTTCAAAGGGGGGGGGTGTCCTCCTCCCCTTCATGAGAGCACAGGTGTGGCCTGGGGACATGGGGACAGCTGTGTGTCAGCTGAGGGTGCCGGCTTGGGGAGGGCATTTCCCCTCCTGAGCTGCCGGAGGCTGCGCCAAGAGGCACATGGCTTGCAGGGCAGGATGTAGCCCCGAAGCCATCATGGCCTCGGGCAAAGTCCTTGTGTTATGTCCTTCCAGGCAGCTGCCAGGGATCCCCGGGGCCGTGTCTGGAAAAAAGTTGCTGGTGAGCGGCCAATCCAAAGGCAAACCTGCAGCCAAAGGCCAAGCAGCAAAGCCGAACCAAACACAAGCAGCAAGACTGCAGAGGCACAAGCAAAGACAAGGAGAAAAAATATACCCTGTTGGAAGCAAATTCAACACTGAAACAAATTCATCAATGAGCCCGGAAGCCTGGATGCCCAAGGAGCTCACCTACAAGGTCATGACTCCGCTGCCAACAAGAGACGAGGCAGCACAATTAGTACAATCAAGACCTGAAAGGTTCCGGTCGGTGCTGAAAGACCCACGGTATACAGTCTTAGCGGGATCCCCCATGCTCCCGGCACCGTAATAAGAGAATGCCTGCTTTCTAAATTTCAAAACAAGTCTTGGAAAGTTCACTCGACCAATCTTTGGGTAACAAAGATGGACATGAAAGCAAGTGACGCACACGCAGTGGTGATCCCAGCCACCAGCATGCTGTTTAATGACCTGGGAGAAGGCTGCAGTGACTCTCTCAGAAGTCAAGGTTTTCAGTGCTGTTTCTGTATTTGATACCCAAGGGATGGTTTCCCTCGGCAAGCGTTTCTGTGCAGGCATGTGCACGGTCTGTGACACAGGCCACGCAGGGGTACAAAAGGGGGTGTAGGGTGGTTGTTCCCACACTCTGGAGGAGCATCTCTAGGGTGAACACAGGGAAGAGCTTCCTACACGGCTGTTGCCACAAAGCAGTGACCCGCTAGCATAAGGCAAAACAAGATGGACTTCTGGGATGGGATGAAGCCCATCTTCGTGATGCCCAGCATCACCCTCAGAGGTACAAGCACCCACAGCCACTACAGGAGTGTTGTCAGGACTGAGAGTTGTGGCGTTGTGGGGGTGGGACGCAGGCAGAGCCAGCAGACACAGAGTGTGACCTGGTTTTCCTTTGCTTTCCAGAGCAAACAGCCATCTGGGACGCAGTGGCCAGCTACATCCAACAACAGCTCTTGCTACACAAGGTAGAGTGACACCCGCATCTTCCTCATCCCCCTAGAGAAGCTGGGGGGATCCCGTGGCCGTGGAGCTTGGGCTGCAGTTGCTCCTTCCCTCCTCAAAAAGCAGGGAACTCCCCACAAAATCCCCACTGAGAGAGAAAACAGGGCTCGGGCAAGGGTGGTGTCACCTCTGCTAGGTAGTCTTCTACTGCAAGGCTGATCCGTTGTTGGAGAACCCTGGATGCCCTTGAGTGGCTTCTGCCCCCAAGTCCCGCTTTTTCCAAGGAGGAAAAGGAAGGAGAGGACTCGGCATCTCCTCCCCAAAGCTCTCCCCACTGTCCCAGCTGATGCCTCCAAAGAGCGGGAGGTGGCAGGGTCCGAGGTACCATCCCTGGGTGGAGCCATCCCCCAGCTCTTCCCTCTTCACCCTTCACGCCCTTCTTCTCTGCTCCAGGGGGTACGAATTCCCACCCTCGGCTCCTTTGACGTGGTCCCCGCACAGAAGCAGGTTGGGACAGAGATTGTCACTATCCAGAGGCCTGTGTTTCGCCTGTCCAGGACCCTCAGAGACATCCACAACCTCATGGACAACGAGGATGACCTGTCTGGTAGGACAACAACTGCATGGTGTGGGTGAAGATGGGAGTTATCACATCCCTTGGCGAGAAGCAAACTGGCCCCTCTGCGAAGCTGGTCCGCAAACAGGACACGCGCAGTAAGAATCCCTCGGGGAGGGCTGCAGGGTGAGCGCCTCCATCCCTCTCGTGTGGTTTTTCCAGACAATAAGGTGTTGGCGCCTGTGAAATATGCCAAGGTGGCCACGGATGCCCACGTGTCCCGGTGCAAAGTGGAGGGATGCATCCTAGGCACCATGTCCCTCCTGTCTCACTGCCTGGCGAAGGGGAAGAGCATTGCACTTGTCCTGAGAGATGTTGGGGTGCTCCTCATTGAAGACAGGATGGTGCAAATGAGATTCTACTATGATTTCCTGGAAGAGATATCTGGGAAGACAAACCTCAGAATGGCTGCGTTCATAGTGAGTGTTTTGGATTCCCTGTAGCTCCAGCGGCTCATGCCGCCCTGAACTCCTCCGTGATTGAGTGTCATGGTCACGTCGAGGATGTCCTGGCATCTCTGTGTTCCTCCATTGCAGTTTCCCCAGCTGCTGGACATGGTGGTGTCCCGGATGGTACCTGTTTCTTCCCTGACTCGCACCAGCCGTGTCATCATCTTTCCTGAGTGAGTCCTTCCCCCAAGTGACCATGGGGGTCCTGCTGTGGCTCTGCCCTGTTGTCATTCCTGCAAACGATGGGATGGAGGAAGGATTTGAGGACACCGGGACACCTTTCCTGGGCGACCCCATTTCCTGGGATGCTCCCTGGGGATGGGGAATGGATGATTTGTGGGGGAAAAAAACACCTTTTACAATGGTGCCAAGCTCTGGCTGGGAGCAGAGCAAAAAGGGCTGGTGGTGCCTTTGGTCATGCCACTGTCACCTCTTTGTCACCAGGTTTGAACTGGAGTTTGTGCCCAAATCTCAGTCCAGGCACCCTCTCAAGGTCTTGAGGCGTGCCCTTGGTGAGGACATGTGGAAGAAAGAAGAGGATTTGCCACCCATCAGGCAACACACAAAAGGTAAGGCAGTTCCCGGCTCTTTTCCATAGCATGGGCAAGCGGCTTCCGGTAGGAAAATCCACAGCAATGATGGTCAAATGCTTGCACCAAAGCTTCGTGCCACATTGGCACGGCCTCTTCTCCCAAGCTTGGCTTTGGGAGTGGGCCAGGATGCTCGGATTCTTGGGAATGACTTAACATTCCCTCTCCAAAAGAGGCTTGCCTACATCACCCACCTCCCCTTTTTCCAAACCCCGGCGCTACCAGTGCCTTCGCCGAGGAGCCCGGTGAGCGCTGGTTGCTGGGGAAAAGGAACTTGGTGCACGCTCAAGGCGTCAAGTTCTACCACCTGAGACTTTGTAGACCCTTCATGGCGGGCCACTGATCCAACGGGCACGCTGCCTCGACTCCACACATGCACTCATGCAGATATTTTCCCTTTTTGCT
The DNA here is from genome assembly GCF_023634085.1 of Falco cherrug. NCBI lineage: Eukaryota > Metazoa > Chordata > Aves > Falconiformes > Falconidae > Falco > Falco cherrug. Next base: position 77,459,819 of record NC_073701.1, on the reverse strand, counting down.
CAACCCTAGGATCCCCCAAGCAGAATCTCAGGCAGGATCTTGATAGATTAATTTATTACAGCCGGCATAACCCGTACCGCTTCAAGGAGGACTTGCGTTTCTTAGAAACGAGGGGAGGAATATTGCACGTAGTTTTGACTTGCTCGGGATTTATCAGAGCCTGTCCTTCTCTCGGTGTAAACCTCCTTCCAAGCCAGCCATAACTTGGTGGGAGATGCACGGTGTCTGCTAGTACAGCCTGTAAGCAGACAGCTCCTAGGACACATCTTTAGTTTTACTGGCCAGCACCGAGTAATCCATGTCCCGAATGAGAGCAGATTTCCCTGCTAATTCTACACCTTTTATTTCCAAGAACCCTTGAAAAAATAGTAGGGGAATAAGCAAATCCCCAGAGCGATGGAGCACAGGTTAATCATCATCCTTTCCACGTGAAAGCAGACAGGGGTTCACCCGCTTTCCTCAAGCCTTATGCTGATAAAAGCAGCTGTCTCGAGGCCTCCTTTTGTCCAAGTAGGGAAAAATGTGGGTGTAAATCCAACGATTTTAGCTTTCACAGCTTGCAGCCAAGGCTTCCCAGCTGCTAACGCCAAGTTATGCTAAGTGATTCATATCACTTTTGCTGGTATTGGGGAGGCAGTGGATAGAGCAGAACGGCTGCCTTGGATGTTTTGGGATGAGATGTGAGCACCGCTCCATGTCCCTGGGACTGGGAGCATCACGGTGATGCTCTTCTTGACGAGGTTTCTCCTTCCTATTTGCAGCGGGACTTCCTGAAGTGCCTTTGCCTGCTGATTCCAGCTCGGTTACTAACAAACAGGAGGAAGTCCACAATAAGGCGGAGATGAATAAGAGGACGAAGCGCCAGGCTAGGTGAGTCTGGGGGCTCAGGACTGAGCATCTGCATCGGGTTATTTGCCGACCCGGTGAGAGCCCCAAACCCTCACTGGGTTCATCACTGCCTGACAGCAGCACAGGGCAGTGCGATGGGGCTAGGGGAGCCCCCATTTCAAAGGGGGGGGGGGGGGGGTCCTCCTCCCCTTCATGAGAGCACAGGTGTGGCCTGGGGACATGGGGACAGCTGTGTGTCAGCTGAGGGTGCCGGCTTGGGGAGGGCATTTCCCCTCCTGAGCTGCCGGAGGCTGCGCCAAGAGGCACATGGCTTGCAGGGCAGGATGTAGCCCCGAAGCCATCATGGCCTCGGGCAAAGTCCTTGTGTTATGTCCTTCCAGGCAGCTGCCAGGGATCCCCGGGGCCGTGTCTGGAAAAAAGTTGCTGGTGAGCGGCCAATCCAAAGGCAAACCTGCAGCCAAAGGCCAAGCAGCAAAGCCGAACCAAACACAAGCAGCAAGACTGCAGAGGCACAAGCAAAGACAAGGAGAAAAAATATACCCTGTTGGAAGCAAATTCAACACTGAAACAAATTCATCAATGAGCCCGGAAGCCTGGATGCCCAAGGAGCTCACCTACAAGGTCATGACTCCGCTGCCAACAAGAGACGAGGCAGCACAATTAGTACAATCAAGACCTGAAAGGTTCCGGTCGGTGCTGAAAGACCCACGGTATACAGTCTTAGCGGGATCCCCCATGCTCCCGGCACCATAATAAGAGAATGCCTGCTTTCTAAATTTCAAAACAAGTCTTGGAAAGTTCACTCGACCAATCTTTGGGTAACAAAGATGGACATGAAAGCAAGTGACGCACACGCAGTGGTGATCCCAGCCACCAGCATGCTGTTTAATGACCTGGGAGAAGGCTGCAGTGACTCTCTCAGAAGTCAAGGTTTTCAGTGCTGTTTCTGTATTTGATACCCAAGGGATGGTTTCCCTCGGCAAGCGTTTCTGTGCAGGCATGTGCACGGTCTGTGACACAGGCCACGCAGGGGTACAAAAGGGGGCGTAGGGTGGTTGTTCCCACACTCTGGAGGAGCATCTCTGGGGTGAACACAGGGAAGAGCTTCCTACACGGCTGTTGCCACAAAGCAGTGACCCGCTAGCATAAGGCAAAACAAGATGGACTTCTGGGATGGGATGAAGCCCATCTTCGTGATGCCCAGCATCACCCTCAGAGGTACAAGCACCCACAGCCACTACAGGAGTGTTGTCAGGACTGAGAGTTGTGGCGTTGTGGGGGTGGGACGCAGGCAGAGCCAGCAGACAGAGAGTGTGACCTGGTTTTCCTTTGCTTTCCAGAGCAAACAGCCATCTGGGACGCAGTGGCCAGCTACATCCAACAACAGCTCTTGCTACACAAGGTAGAGTGACACCCGCATCTTCCTCATCCCCCTAGAGAAGCTGGGGGGATCCCGTGGCCATGGAGCTTGGGCTGCAGTTGCTCCTTCCCTCCTCAAAAAGCAGGGAACTCCCCACAAAATCCCCACTGAGAGAGAAAACAGGGCTCGGGCAAGGGTGGTGTCACCTCTGCTAGGTAGTCTTCTACTGCAAGGCTGATCCGTTGTTGGAGAACCCTGGATGCCCTTGAGTGGCTTCTGCCCCCAAGTCCCGCTTTTTCCAAGGAGGAAAAGGAAGGAGAGGACTCGGCATCTCCTCCCCAAAGCTCTCCCCACTGTCCCAGCTGATGCCTCCAAAGAGCGGGAGGTGGCAGGGTCCGAGGTACCATCCCTGGGTGGAGCCATCCCCCAGCTCTTCCCTCTTCACCCTTCACGCCCTTCTTCTCTGCTCCAGGGGGTACGAATTCCCACCCTCGGCTCCTTTGACGTGGTCCCCGCACAGAAGCAGGTTGGGACAGAGATTGTCACTATCCAGAGGCCTGTGTTTCGCAAGTCCAGGACCCTCAGAGACATCCACAACCTCATGGACAACGAGGATGACCTGTCTGGTAGGACAACAACTGCATGGTGTGGGTGAAGATGGGAGTTATCACATCCCTTGGCGAGAAGCAAACTGGCCCCTCTGCGAAGCTGGTCCGCAAACAGGACACGCGCAGTAAGAATCCCTCGGGGAGGGCTGCAGGGTGAGCGCCTCCATCCCTCTCGTGTGGTTTTTCCAGACAATAAGGTGTTGGCGCCTGTGAAATATGCCAAGGTGGCCACGGATGCCCACATGTCCCGGTGCAAAGTGGAGGGATGCATCCTAGGCACCATGTCCCTCCTGTCTCACTGCCTGGCGAAGGGGAAGAGCATTGCACTTGTCCTGAGAGATGTTGGGGTGCTCCTCATTGAAGACAGGATGGTGCAAATGAGATTCTACTATGATTTCCTGGAAGAGATATCTGGGAAGACAAACCTCAGAATGGCTGCGTTCATAGTGAGTGTTTTGGATTCCCTGTGGCTCCAGCGGCTCATGCCGCCCTGAACTCCTCCGTGATTGAGTGTCATGGTCACGTCGAGGATGTCCTGGCATCTCCGTGTTCCTCCATTGCAGTTTCCCCAGCTGCTGGACATGGTGGTGTCCCGGATGGTACCTGTTTCTTCCCTGACTCGCACCAGCCGTGTCATCATCTTTCCTGAGTGAGTCCTTCCCCCAAGTGACCACGGGGGTCCTGCTGTGGCTCTGCCCTGTTGTCATTCCTGCAAACGATGGGATGGAGGAAGGATTTGAGGACACCGGGACACCTTTCCTGGGCGACCCCATTTCCTGGGATGCTCCCTGGGGATGGGGAATGGATGATTTGGGGGGGGAAAAAACACCTTTTACAATGGTGCCAAGCTCTGGCTGGGAGCAGAGCAAAAAGGGCTGGTGGTGCCTTTGGTCATGCCACTGTCACCTCTTTGTCACCAGGTTTGAACTGGAGTTTGTGCCCAAATCTCAGTCCAGGCACCCTCTCAAGGTCTTGAGGCGTGCCCTTGGTGAGGACATGTGGAAGAAAGAAGAGGATTTGCCACCCATCAGGCAACACACAAAAGGTAAGGCAGTTCCCGGCTCTTTTCCGTAGCATGGGCAAGCGGCTTCCGATAGGAAAATCCACAGCAATGATGGTCAAATGCTTGCACCAAAGCTTTGTGCCACATTGGCACGGCCTCTTCTCCCAAGCTTGGCTTTGGGAGTGGGCCAGGATGCTCGGATTCTTGGGAATGACTTAACATTCCCTCTCCAAAAGAGGCTTGCCTACATCACCCACCTCCCCTTTTTCCAAACCCCGGCGCTACCAGTGCCTTCGCCGAGGAGCCCGGTGAGCGCTGGTTGCTGGGGAAAAGGAACTTGGTGCACGCTCAAGGCGTCAAGTTCTACCACCTGAGACTTTGTAGACCCTTCATGGCGGGCCACTGATCCAACGGGCACGCTGCCTCGACTCCACACATGCACTCATGCAGATATTTTCCCTTTTTGCTCAACCCTAGGATCCCCCAAGCAGAATCTCAGGCAGGATCTTGATAGATTAATTTATTACAGCCGGCATAACCCGTACCGCTTCAAGGAGGACTTGCGTTTCTTAGAAACGAGGGGAGGAATATTGCACGTAGTTTTGACTTGCTCGGGATTTATCAGAGCCTGTCCTTCTCTCGGTGTAAACCTCCTTCCAAGCCAGCCATAACTTGGTGGGAGATGCACGGTGTCTGCTAGTACAGCCTGTAAGCAGACAGCTCCTAGGACACATCTTTAGTTTTACTGGCCAGCACCGAGTAATCCATGTCCCGAATGAGAGCAGATTTCCCTGCTAATTCTACACCTTTTATTTCCAAGAACCCTTGAAAAAATAGTAGGGGAATAAGCAAATCCCCAGAGCGATGGAGCACAGGTTAATCATCATCCTTTCCACGTGAAAGCAGACAGGGGTTCACCCGCTTTCCTCAAGCCTTATGCTGATAAAAGCAGCTGTCTCGAGGCCTCCTTTTGTCCAAGTAGGGAAAAATGTGGGTGTAAATCCAACGATTTTAGCTTTCACAGCTTGCAGCCAAGGCTTCCCAGCTGCTAACGCCAAGTTATGCTAAGTGATTCATATCACTTTTGCTGGTATTGGGGAGGCAGTGGATAGAGCAGAACGGCTGCCTTGGATGTTTTGGGATGAGATGTGAGCACCGCTCCATGTCCCTGGGACTGGGAGCATCACGGTGATGCTCTTCTTGACGAGGTTTCTCCTTCCCATTTGCAGCGGGACTTCCTGAAGTGCCTTTGCCTGCTGATTCCAGCTCGGTTACTAACAAACAGGAGGAAGTCCACAATAAGGCGGCGATGAATAAGAGGACGAAGCGCCAGGCTAGGTGAGTCTGGGGGCTCAGGACTGAGCATCTGCATCGGGTTACTTGCCGACCCGGTGAGAGCCCCAAACCCTCACTGGGTTCATCACTGCCTGACAGCAGCACAGGGCAGTGCGATGGGGCTAGGGGAGCCCCCATTTCAAAGGGGGGGGGGGGTCCTCCTCCCCTTCATGAGAGCACAGGTGTGGCCTGGGGACATGGGGACAGCTGTGTGTCAGCTGAGGGTGCCGGCTTGGGGAGGGCATTTCCCCTCCTGAGCTGCCGGAGGCTGCGCCAAGAGGCACATGGCTTGCAGGGCAGGATGTAGCCCCGAAGCCATCATGGCCTCGGGCAAAGTCCTTGTGTTATGTCCTTCCAGGCAGCTGCCAGGGATCCCAGGGGCCGTGTCTGGAAAAAAGTTGCTGGTGAGCGGCCAATCCAAAGGCAAACCTGCAGCCAAAGGCCAAGCAGCAAAGCCGAACCAAACACAAGCAGCAAGACTGCAGAGGCACAAGCAAAGACAAGGAGAAAAAATATACCCTGTTGGAAGCAAATTCAACACTGAAACAAATTCATCAATGAGCCCGGAAGCCTGGATGCCCAAGGAGCTCACCTACAAGGTCATGACTCCGCTGCCAACAAGAGACGAGGCAGCACAATTAGTACAATCAAGACCTGAAAGGTTCCGGTCGGTGCTGAAAGACCCACGGTATACAGTCTTAGCGGGATCCCCCATGCTCCCGGCACCATAATAAGAGAATGCCTGCTTTCTAAATTTCAAAACAAGTCTTGGAAAGTTCACTCGACCAATCTTTGGGTAACAAAGATGGACATGAAAGCAAGTGACGCACACGCAGTGGTGATCCCAGCCACCAGCATGCTGTTTAATGACCTGGGAGAAGGCTGCAGTGACTCTCTCAGAAGTCAAGGTTTTCAGTGCTGTTTCTGTATTTGATACCCAAGGGATGGTTTCCCTCGGCAAGCGTTTCTGTGCAGGCATGTGCACGGTCTGTGACACAGGCCACGCAGGGGTACAAAAGGGGGCGTAGGGTGGTTGTTCCCACACTCTGGAGGAGCATCTCTGGGGTGAACACAGGGAAGAGCTTCCTACACGGCTGTTGCCACAAAGCAGTGACCCGCTAGCATAAGGCAAAACAAGATGGACTTCTGGGATGGGATGAAGCCCATCTTCGTGATGCCCAGCATCACCCTCAGAGGTACAAGCACCCACAGCCACTACAGGAGTGTTGTCAGGACTGAGAGTTGTGGCGTTGTGGGGGTGGGACGCAGGCAGAGCCAGCAGACAGAGAGTGTGGCCTGGTTTTCCTTTGCTTTCCAGAGCAAACAGCCATCTGGGACGCAGTGGCCAGCTACATCCAACAACAGCTCTTGCTACACAAGGTAGAGTGACACCCGCATCTTCCTCATCCCCCTAGAGAAGCTGGGGGGATCCCGTGGCCGTGGAGCTTGGGCTGCAGTTGCTCCTTCCCTCCTCAAAAAGCAGGGAACTCCCCACAAAATCCCCACTGAGAGAGAAAACAGGGCTCGGGCAAGGGTGGTGTCACCTCTGCTAGGTAGTCTTCTACTGCAAGGCTGATCCGTTGTTGGAGAACCCTGGATGCCCTTGAGTGGCTTCTGCCCCCAAGTCCCGCTTTTTCCAAGGAGGAAAAGGAAGGAGAGGACTCGGCATCTCCTCCCCAAAGCTCTCCCCACTGTCCCAGCTGATGCCTCCAAAGAGCGGGAGGTGGCAGGGTCCGAGGTACCATCCCTGGGTGGAGCCATCCCCCAGCTCTTCCCTCTTCACCCTTCACGCCCTTCTTCTCTGCTCCAGGGGGTACGAATTCCCACCCTCGGCTCCTTTGACGTGGTCCCCGCACAGAAGCAGGTTGGGACAGAGATTGTCACTATCCAGAGGCCTGTGTTTCGCAAGTCCAGGACCCTCAGAGACATCCACAACCTCATGGACAACGAGGATGACCTGTCTGGTAGGACAACAACTGCATGGTGTGGGTGAAGATGGGAGTTATCACATCCCTTGGCGAGAAGCAAACTGGCCCCTCTGCGAAGCTGGTCCGCAAACAGGACACGCGCAGTAAGAATCCCTCGGGGAGGGCTGCAGGGTGAGCGCCTCCATCCCTCTCGTGTGGTTTTTCCAGACAATAAGGTGTTGGCGCCTGTGAAATATGCCAAGGTGGCCACGGATGCCCACATGTCCCGGTGCAAAGTGGAGGGATGCATCCTAGGCACCATGTCCCTCCTGTCTCACTGCCTGGCGAAGGGGAAGAGCATTGCACTTGTCCTGAGAGATGTTGGGGTGCTCCTCATTGAAGACAGGATGGTGCAAATGAGATTCTACTATGATTTCCTGGAAGAGATATCTGGGAAGACAAACCTCAGAATGGCTGCGTTCATAGTGAGTGTTTTGGATTCCCTGTGGCTCCAGCGGCTCATGCCGCCCTGAACTCCTCCGTGATTGAGTGTCATGGTCACGTCGAGGATGTCCTGGCATCTCCGTGTTCCTCCATTGCAGTTTCCCCAGCTGCTGGACATGGTGGTGTCCCGGATGGTACCTGTTTCTTCCCTGACTCGCACCAGCCGTGTCATCATCTTTCCTGAGTGAGTCCTTCCCCCAAGTGACCACGGGGGTCCTGCTGTGGCTCTGCCCTGTTGTCATTCCTGCAAACGATGGGATGGAGGAAGGATTTGAGGACACCGGGACACCTTTCCTGGGCGACCCCATTTCCTGGGATGCTCCCTGGGGATGGGGAATGGATGATTTGGGGGGGGAAAAAACACCTTTTACAATGGTGCCAAGCTCTGGCTGGGAGCAGAGCAAAAAGGGCTGGTGGTGCCTTTGGTCATGCCACTGTCACCTCTTTGTCACCAGGTTTGAACTGGAGTTTGTGCCCAAATCTCAGTCCAGGCACCCTCTCAAGGTCTTGAGGCGTGCCCTTGGTGAGGACATGTGGAAGAAAGAAGAGGATTTGCCACCCATCAGGCAACACACAAAAGGTAAGGCAGTTCCCGGCTCTTTTCCGTAGCATGGGCAAGCGGCTTCCGATAGGAAAATCCACAGCAATGATGGTCAAATGCTTGCACCAAAGCTTTGTGCCACATTGGCACGGCCTCTTCTCCCAAGCTTGGCTTTGGGAGTGGGCCAGGATGCTCGGATTCTTGGGAATGACTTAACATTCCCTCTCCAAAAGAGGCTTGCCTACATCACCCACCTCCCCTTTTTCCAAACCCCGGCGCTACCAGTGCCTTCGCCGAGGAGCCCGGTGAGCGCTGGTTGCTGGGGAAAAGGAACTTGGTGCACGCTCAAGGCGTCAAGTTCTACCACCTGAGACTTTGTAGACCCTTCATGGCGGGCCACTGATCCAACGGGCACGCTGCCTCGACTCCACACATGCACTCATGCAGATATTTTCCCTTTTTGCTCAACCCTAGGATCCCCCAAGCAGAATCTCAGGCAGGATCTTGATAGATTAATTTATTACAGCCGGCATAACCCGTACCGCTTCAAGGAGGACTTGCGTTTCTTAGAAACGAGGGGAGGAATATTGCACGTAGTTTTGACTTGCTCGGGATTTATCAGAGCCTGTCCTTCTCTCGGTGTAAACCTCCTTCCAAGCCAGCCATAACTTGGTGGGAGATGCACGGTGTCTGCTAGTACAGCCTGTAAGCAGACAGCTCCTAGGACACATCTTTAGTTTTACTGGCCAGCACCGAGTAATCCATGTCCCGAATGAGAGCAGATTTGCCTGCTAATTCTACACCTTTTATTTCCAAGAACCCTTGAAAAAATAGTAGGGGAATAAGCAAATCCCCAGAGCGATGGAGCACAGGTTAATCATCATCCTTTCCACGTGAAAGCAGACAGGGGTTCACCCGCTTTCCTCAAGCCTTATGCTGATAAAAGCAGCTGTCTCGAGGCCTCCTTTTGTCCAAGTAGGGAAAAATGTGGGTGTAAATCCAAAGATTTTAGCTTTCACAGCTTGCAGCCAAGGCTTCCCAGCTGCTAACGCCAAGTTATGCTAAGTGATTCATATCACTTTTGCTGGTATTGGGGAGGCAGTGGATAGAGCAGAACGGCTGCCTTGGATGTTTTGGGATGAGATGTGAGCACCGCTCCATGTCCCTGGGACTGGGAGCATCACGGTGATGCTCTTCTTGACGAGGTTTCTCCTTCCCATTTGCAGCGGGACTTCCTGAAGTGCCTTTGCCTGCTGATTCCAGCTCGGTTACTAACAAACAGGAGGAAGTCCACAATAAGGCGGCGATGAATAAGAGGACGAAGCGCCAGGCTAGGTGAGTCTGGGGGCTCAGGACTGAGCATCTGCATCGGGTTACTTGCCGACCCGGTGAGAGCCCCAAACCCTCACTGGGTTCATCACTGCCTGACAGCAGCACAGGGCAGTGCGATGGGGCTAGGGGAGCCCCCATTTCAAAGGGGGGGGGGGGTCCTCCTCCCCTTCATGAGAGCACAGGTGTGGCCTGGGGACATGGGGACAGCTGTGTGTCAGCTGAGGGTGCCGGCTTGGGGAGGGCATTTCCCCTCCTGAGCTGCCGGAGGCTGCGCCAAGAGGCACATGGCTTGCAGGGCAGGATGTAGCCCCGAAGCCATCATGGCCTCGGGCAAAGTCCTTGTGTTATGTCCTTCCAGGCAGCTGCCAGGGATCCCAGGGGCCGTGTCTGGAAAAAAGTTGCTGGTGAGCGGCCAATCCAAAGGCAAACCTGCAGCCAAAGGCCAAGCAGCAAAGCCGAACCAAACACAAGCAGCAAGACTGCAGAGGCACAAGCAAAGACAAGGAGAAAAAATATACCCTGTTGGAAGCAAATTCAACACTGAAACAAATTCATCAATGAGCCCGGAAGCCTGGATGCCCAAGGAGCTCACCTACAAGGTCATGACTCCGCTGCCAACAAGAGACGAGGCAGCACAATTAGTACAATCAAGACCTGAAAGGTTCCGGTCGGTGCTGAAAGACCCACGGTATACAGTCTTAGCGGGATCCCCCATGCTCCCGGCACCATAATAAGAGAATGCCTGCTTTCTAAATTTCAAAACAAGTCTTGGAAAGTTCACTCGACCAATCTTTGGGTAACAAAGATGGACATGAAAGCAAGTGACGCACACGCAGTGGTGATCCCAGCCACCAGCATGCTGTTTAATGACCTGGGAGAAGGCTGCAGTGACTCTCTCAGAAGTCAAGGTTTTCAGTGCTGTTTCTGTATTTGATACCCAAGGGATGGTTTCCCTCGGCAAGCGTTTCTGTGCAGGCATGTGCACGGTCTGTGACACAGGCCACGCAGGGGTACAAAAGGGGGCGTAGGGTGGTTGTTCCCACACTCTGGAGGAGCATCTCTGGGGTGAACACAGGGAAGAGCTTCCTACACGGCTGTTGCCACAAAGCAGTGACCCGCTAGCATAAGGCAAAACAAGATGGACTTCTGGGATGGGATGAAGCCCATCTTCGTGATGCCCAGCATCACCCTCAGAGGTACAAGCACCCACAGCCACTACAGGAGTGTTGTCAGGACTGAGAGTTGTGGCGTTGTGGGGGTGGGACGCAGGCAGAGCCAGCAGACACAGAGTGTGACCTGGTTTTCCTTTGCTTTCCAGAGCAAACAGCCATCTGGGACGCAGTGGCCAGCTACATCCAACAACAGCTCTTGCTACACAAGGTAGAGTGACACCCGCATCTTCCTCATCCCCCTAGAGAAGCTGGGGGGATCCCGTGGCCGTGGAGCTTGGGCTGCAGTTGCTCCTTCCCTCCTCAAAAAGCAGGGAACTCCCCACAAAATCCCCACTGAGAGAGAAAACAGGGCTCGGGCAAGGGTGGTGTCACCTCTGCTAGGTAGTCTTCTACTGCAAGGCTGATCCGTTGTTGGAGAACCCTGGATGCCCTTGAGTGGCTTCTGCCCCCAAGTCCCGCTTTTTCCAAGGAGGAAAAGGAAGGAGAGGACTCGGCATCTCCTCCCCAAAGCTCTCCCCACTGTCCCAGCTGATGCCTCCAAAGAGCGGGAGGTGGCAGGGTCCGAGGTACCATCCCTGGGTGGAGCCATCCCCCAGCTCTTCCCTCTTCACCCTTCACGCCCTTCTTCTCTGCTCCAGGGGGTACGAATTCCCACCCTCGGCTCCTTTGACGTGGTCCCCGCACAGAAGCAGGTTGGGACAGAGATTGTCACTATCCAGAGGCCTGTGTTTCGCCTGTCCAGGACCCTCAGAGACATCCACAACCTCATGGACAACGAGGATGACCTGTCTGGTAGGACAACAACTGCATGGTGTGGGTGAAGATGGGAGTTATCACATCCCTTGGCGAGAAGCAAACTGGCCCCTCTGCGAAGCTGGTCCGCAAACAGGACACGCGCAGTAAGAATCCCTCGGGGAGGGCTGCAGGGTGAGCGCCTCCATCCCTCTCGTGTGGTTTTTCCAGACAATAAGGTGTTGGCGCCTGTGAAATATGCCAAGGTGGCCACGGATGCCCACGTGTCCCGGTGCAAAGTGGAGGGATGCATCCTAGGCACCATGTCCCTCCTGTCTCACTGCCTGGCGAAGGGGAAGAGCATTGCACTTGTCCTGAGAGATGTTGGGGTGCTCCTCATTGAAGACAGGATGGTGCAAATGAGATTCTACTATGATTTCCTGGAAGAGATATCTGGGAAGACAAACCTCAGAATGGCTGCGTTCATAGTGAGTGTTTTGGATTCCCTGTGGCTCCAGCGGCTCATGCCGCCCTGAACTCCTCCGTGATTGAGTGTCATGGTCACGTCGAGGATGTCCTGGCATCTCCGTGTTCCTCCATTGCAGTTTCCCCAGCTGCTGGACATGGTGGTGTCCCGGATGGTACCTGTTTCTTCCCTGACTCGCACCAGCCGTGTCATCATCTTTCCTGAGTGAGTCCTTCCCCCAAGTGACCACGGGGGTCCTGCTGTGGCTCTGCCCTGTTGTCATTCCTGCAAACGATGGGATGGAGGAAGGATTTGAGGACACCGGGACACCTTTCCTGGGCGACCCCATTTCCTGGGATGCTCCCTGGGGATGGGGAATGGATGATTTGGGGGGGGAAAAAACACCTTTTACAATGGTGCCAAGCTCTGGCTGGGAGCAGAGCAAAAAGGGCTGGTGGTGCCTTTGATCATGCCACTGTCACCTCTTTGTCACCAGGTTTGAACTGGAGTTTGTGCCCAAATCTCAGTCCAGGCACCCTCTCAAGGTCTTGAGGCGTGCCCTTGGTGAGGACATGTGGAAGAAAGAAGAGGATTTGCCACCCATCAGGCAACACACAAAAGGTAAGGCAGTTCCCGGCTCTTTTCCGTAGCATGGGCAAGCGGCTTCCAGTAGGAAAATCCACAGCAATGATGGTCAAATGCTTGCACCAAAGCTTCGTGCCACATTGGCACGGCCTCTTCTCCCAAGCTTGGCTTTGGGAGTGGGCCAGGATGCTCGGATTCTTGGGAATGACTTAACATTCCCTCTCCAAAAGAGGCTTGCCTACATCACCCACCTCCCCTTTTTCCAAACCCCGGCGCTACCAGTGCCTTCGCCGAGGAGCCCGGTGAGCGCTGGTTGCTGGGGAAAAGGAACTTGGTGCACGCTCAAGGCGTCAAGTTCTACCACCTGAGACTTTGTAGACCCTTCATGGCGGGCCACTGATCCAACGGGCACGCTGCCTCGACTCCACACATGCACTCATGCAGATATTTTCCCTTTTTGCTCAACCCTAGGATCCCCCAAGCAGAATCTCAGGCAGGATCTTGATAGATTTATTACAGCCGGCATAACCCGTACCGCTTCAAGGAGGACTTGCGTTTCTTAGAAACGAGGGGAGGAATATTGCACGTAGTTTTGACTTGCTCGGGATTTATCAGAGCCTGTCCTTCTCTCGGTGTAAACCTCCTTCCAAGCCAGCCATAACTTGGTGGGAGATGCACGGTGTCTGCTAGTACAGCCTGTAAGCAGACAGCTCCTAGGACACATCTTTAGTTTTACTGGCCAGCACCGAGTAATCCATGTCCCGAATGAGAGCAGATTTGCCTGCTAATTCTACACCTTTTATTTCCAAGAACCCTTGAAAAAATAGTAGGGGAATAAGCAAATCCCCAGAGCGATGGAGCACAGGTTAATCATCATCCTTTCCACGTGAAAGCAGACAGGGGTTCACCCGCTTTCCTCAAGCCTTATGCTGATAAAAGCAGCTGTCTCGAGGCCTCCTTTTGTCCAAGTAGGGAAAAATGTGGGTGTAAATCCAAAGATTTTAGCTTTCACAGCTTGCAGCCAAGGCTTCCCAGCTGCTAACGCCAAGTTATGCTAAGTGATTCATATCACTTTTGCTGGTATTGGGGAGGCAGTGGATAGAGCAGAACGGCTGCCTTGGATGTTTTGGGATGAGATGTGAGCACCGCTCCATGTCCCTGGGACTGGGAGCATCACGGTGATGCTCTTCTTGACGAGGTTTCTCCTTCCCATTTGCAGCGGGACTTCCTGAAGTGCCTTTGCCTGCTGATTCCAGCTCGGTTACTAACAAACAGGAGGAAGTCCACAATAAGGCGGCGATGAATAAGAGGACGAAGCGCCAGGCTAGGTGAGTCTGGGGGCTCAGGACTGAGCATCTGCATCGGGTTACTTGCCGACCCGGTGAGAGCCCCAAACCCTCACTGGGTTCATCACTGCCTGACAGCAGCACAGGGCAGTGCGATGGGGCTAGGGGAGCCCCCATTTCAAAGGGGGGGGGTGGTCCTCCTCCCCTTCATGAGAGCACAGGTGTGGCCTGGGGACATGGGGACAGCTGTGTGTCAGCTGAGGGTGCCGGCTTGGGGAGGGCATTTCCCCTCCTGAGCTGCCGGAGGCTGCGCCAAGAGGCACATGGCTTGCAGGGCAGGATGTAGCCCCGAAGCCATCATGGCCTCGGGCAAAGTCCTTGTGTTATGTCCTTCCAGGCAGCTGCCAGGGATCCCAGGGGCCGTGTCTGGAAAAAAGTTGCTGGTGAGCGGCCAATCCAAAGGCAAACCTGCAGCCAAAGGCCAAGCAGCAAAGCCGAACCAAACACAAGCAGCAAGACTGCAGAGGCACAAGCAAAGACAAGGAGAAAAAATATACCCTGTTGGAAGCAAATTCAACACTGAAACAAATTCATCAATGAGCCCGGAAGCCTGGATGCCCAAGGAGCTCACCTACAAGGTCATGACTCCGCTGCCAACAAGAGACGAGGCAGCACAATTAGTACAATCAAGACCTGAAAGGTTCCGGTCGGTGCTGAAAGACCCACGGTATACAGTCTTAGCGGGATCCCCCATGCTCCCGGCACCGTAATAAGAGAATGCCTGCTTTCTAAATTTCAAAACAAGTCTTGGAAAGTTCACTCGACCAATCTTTGGGTAACAAAGATGGACATGAAAGCAAGTGACGCACACGCAGTGGTGATCCCAGCCACCAGCATGCTGTTTAATGACCTGGGAGAAGGCTGCAGTGACTCTCTCAGAAGTCAAGGTTTTCAGTGCTGTTTCTGTATTTGATACCCAAGGGATGGTTTCCCTCGGCAAGCGTTTCTGTGCAGGCATGTGCACGGTCTGTGACACAGGCCACGCAGGGGTACAAAAGTGGGCGTAGGGTGGTTGTTCCCACACTCTGGAGGAGCATCTCTGGGGTGAACACAGGGAAGAGCTTCCTACACGGCTGTTGCCACAAAGCAGTGACCCGCTAGCATAAGGCAAAACAAGATGGACTTCTGGGATGGGATGAAGCCCATCTTCGTGATGCCCAGCATCACCCTCAGAGGTACAAGCACCCACAGCCACTACAGGAGTGTTGTCAGGACTGAGAGTTGTGGCGTTGTGGGGGTGGGACGCAGGCAGAGCCAGCAGACAGAGAGTGTGACCTGGTTTTCCTTTGCTTTCCAGAGCAAACAGCCATCTGGGACGCAGTGGCCAGCTACATCCAACAACAGCTCTTGCTACACAAGGTAGAGTGACACCCGCATCTTCCTCATCCCCCTAGAGAAGCTGGGGGGATCCCGTGGCCGTGGAGCTTGGGCTGCAGTTGCTCCTTCCCTCCTCAAAAAGCAGGGAACTCCCCACAAAATCCCCACTGAGAGAGAAAACAGGGCTCGGGCAAGGGTGGTGTCACCTCTGCTAGGTAGTCTTCTACTGCAAGGCTGATCCGTTGTTGGAGAACCCTGGATGCCCTTGAGTGGCTTCTGCCCCCAAGTCCCGCTTTTTCCAAGGAGGAAAAGGAAGGAGAGGACTCGGCATCTCCTCCCCAAAGCTCTCCCCACTGTCCCAGCTGATGCCTCCAAAGAGCGGGAGGTGGCAGGGTCCGAGGTACCATCCCTGGGTGGAGCCATCCCCCAGCTCTTCCCTCTTCACCCTTCACGCCCTTCTTCTCTGCTCCAGGGGGTACGAATTCCCACCCTCGGCTCCTTTGACGTGGTCCCCGCACAGAAGCAGGTTGGGACAGAGATTGTCACTATCCAGAGGCCTGTGTTTCGCCTGTCCAGGACCCTCAGAGACATCCACAACCTCATGGACAACGAGGATGACCTGTCTGGTAGGACAACAACTGCATGGTGTGGGTGAAGATGGGAGTTATCACATCCCTTGGCGAGAAGCAAACTGGCCCCTCTGCGAAGCTGGTCCGCAAACAGGACACGCGCAGTAAGAATCCCTCGGGGAGGGCTGCAGGGTGAGCGCCTCCATCCCTCTCGTGTGGTTTTTCCAGACAATAAGGTGTTGGCGCCTGTGAAATATGCCAAGGTGGCCATGGATGCCCACGTGTCCCGGTGCAAAGTGGAGGGATGCATCCTAGGCACCATGTCCCTCCTGTCTCACTGCCTGGCGAAGGGGAAGAGCATTGCACTTGTCCTGAGAGATGTTGGGGTGCTCCTCATTGAAGACAGGATGGTGCAAATGAGATTCTACTATGATTTCCTGGAAGAGATATCTGGGAAGACAAACCTCAGAATGGCTGCACTCATAGTGAGTGTTTTGGATTCCCTGTGGCTCCAGCGGCTCATGCCGCCCTGAACTCCTCCGTGATTGAGTGTCATGGTCACGTCGAGGATGTCCTGGCATCTCCGTGTTCCTCCATTGCAGTTTCCCCAGCTGCTGGACATGGTGGTGTCCCGGATGGTACCTGTTTCTTCCCTGACTCGCACCAGCCGTGTCATCATCTTTCCTGAGTGAGTCCTTCCCCCAAGTGACCACGGGGGTCCTGCTGTGGCTCTGCCCTGTTGTCATTCCTGCAAACGATGGGATGGAGGAAGGATTTGAGGACACCGGGACACCTTTCCTGGGCGACCCCATTTCCTGGGATGCTCCCTGGGGATGGGGAATGGATGATTTGGGGGGGGAAAAAACACCTTTTACAATGGTGCCAAGCTCTGGCTGGGAGCAGAGCAAAAAGGGCTGGTGGTGCCTTTGGTCATGCCACTGTCACCTCTTTGTCACCAGGTTTGAACTGGAGTTTGTGCCCAAATCTCAGTCCAGGCACCCTCTCAAGGTCTTGAGGCGTGCCCTTGGTGAGGACATGTGGAAGAAAGAAGAGGATTTGCCACCCATCAGGCAACACACAAAAGGTAAGGCAGTTCCCGGCTCTTTTCCGTAGCATGGGCAAGCGGCTTCCGATAGGAAAATCCACAGCAATGATGGTCAAATGCTTGCACCAAAGCTTCGTGCCACATTGGCACGGCCTCTTCTCCCAAGCTTGGCTTTGGGAGTGGGCCAGGATGCTCGGATTCTTGGGAATGACTTAACATTCCCTCTCCAAAAGAGGCTTGCCTACATCACCCACCTCCCCTTTTTCCAAACCCCGGCGCTACCAGTGCCTTCGCCGAGGAGCCCGGTGAGCGCTGGTTGCTGGGGAAAAGGAACTTGGTGCACGCTCAAGGCGTCAAGTTCTACCACCTGAGACTTTGTAGACCCTTCATGGCGGGCCACTGATCCAACGGGCACGCTGCCTCGACTCCACACATGCACTCATGCAGATATTTTCCCTTTTTGCTCAACCCTAGGATCCCCCAAGCAGAATCTCAGGCAGGATCTTGATAGATTAATTTATTACAGCCGGCATAACCCGTACCGCTTCAAGGAGGACTTGCGTTTCTTAGAAACGAGGGGAGGAATATTGCACGTAGTTTTGACTTGCTCGGGATTTATCAGAGCCTGTCCTTCTCTCGGTGTAAACCTCCTTCCAAGCCAGCCATAACTTGGTGGGAGATGCACGGTGTCTGCTAGTACAGCCTGTAAGCAGACAGCTCCTAGGACACATCTTTAGTTTTACTGGCCAGCACCGAGTAATCCATGTCCCGAATGAGAGCAGATTTGCCTGCTAATTCTACACCTTTTATTTCCAAGAACCCTTGAAAAAATAGTAGGGGAATAAGCAAATCCCCAGAGCGATGGAGCACAGGTTAATCATCATCCTTTCCACGTGAAAGCAGACAGGGGTTCACCCGCTTTCCTCAAGCCTTATGCTGATAAAAGCAGCTGTCTCGAGGCCTCCTTTTGTCCAAGTAGGGAAAAATGTGGGTGTAAATCCAAAGATTTTAGCTTTCACAGCTTGCAGCCAAGGCTTCCCAGCTGCTAACGCCAAGTTATGCTAAGTGATTCATATCACCTTTGCTGGTATTGGGGAGGCAGTGGATAGAGCAGAATGGCTGCCTTGGATGTTTTGGGATGAGATGTGAGCACCGCTCCATGTCCCTGGGACTGGGAGCATCACGGTGATGCTCTTCTTGACGAGGTTTCTCCTTCCCATTTGCAGCGGGACTTCCTGAAGTGCCTTTGCCTGCTGATTCCAGCTCGGTTACTAACAAACAGGAGGAAGTCCACAATAAAGCGGCGATGAATAAGAGGACGAAGCACCAGGCTAGGTGAGTCTGGGGGCTCAGGACTGAGCATCTGCATCGGGTTACTTGCCGACCCGGTGAGAGCCCCAAACCCTCACTGGGTTCATCACTGCCTGACAGCAGCACAGGGCAGTGCGATGGGGCTAGGGGAGCCCCCATTTCAAAGGGGGGGGGGGTGTCCTCCTCCCCTTCATGAGAGCACAGGTGTGGCCTGGGGACATGGGGACAGCTGTGTGTCAGCTGAGGGTGCCGGCTTGGGGAGGGCATTTCCCCTCCTGAGCTGCCGGAGGCTGCGCCAAGAGGCACATGGCTTGCAGGGCAGGATGTAGCCCCGAAGCCATCATGGCCTCGGGCAAAGTCCTTGTGTTATGTCCTTCCAGGCAGCTGCCAGGGATCCCCGGGGCCGTGTCTGGAAAAAAGTTGCTGGTGAGCGGCCAATCCAAAGGCAAACCTGCAGCCAAAGGCCAAGCAGCAAAGCCGAACCAAACACAAGCAGCAAGACTGCAGAGGCACAAGCAAAGACAAGGAGAAAAAATATACCCTGTTGGAAGCAAATTCAACACTGAAACAAATTCATCAATGAGCCCGGAAGCCTGGATGCCCAAGGAGCTCACCTACAAGGTCATGACTCCGCTGCCAACAAGAGACGAGGCAGCACAATTAGTACAATCAAGACCTGAAAGGTTCCGGTCGGTGCTGAAAGACCCACGGTATACAGTCTTAGCGGGATCCCCCATGCTCCCGGCACCGTAATAAGAGAATGCCTGCTTTCTAAATTTCAAAACAAGTCTTGGAAAGTTCACTCGACCAATCTTTGGGTAACAAAGATGGACATGAAAGCAAGTGACGCACACGCAGTGGTGATCCCAGCCACCAGCATGCTGTTTAATGACCTGGGAGAAGGCTGCAGTGACTCTCTCAGAAGTCAAGGTTTTCAGTGCTGTTTCTGTATTTGATACCCAAGGGATGGTTTCCCTCGGCAAGCGTTTCTGTGCAGGCATGTGCACGGTCTGTGACACAGGCCACGCAGGGGTACAAAAGGGGGCGTAGGGTGGTTGTTCCCACACTCTGGAGGAGCATCTCTGGGGTGAACACAGGGAAGAGCTTCCTACACGGCTGTTGCCACAAAGCAGTGACCCGCTAGCATAAGGCAAAACAAGATGGACTTCTGGGATGGGATGAAGCCCATCTTCGTGATGCCCAGCATCACCCTCAGAGGTACAAGCACCCACAGCCACTACAGGAGTGTTGTCAGGACTGAGAGTTGTGGCGTTGTGGGGGTGGGACGCAGGCAGAGCCAGCAGACAGAGAGTGTGACCTGGTTTTCCTTTGCTTTCCAGAGCAAACAGCCATCTGGGACGCAGTGGCCAGCTACATCCAACAACAGCTCTTGCTACACAAGGTAGAGTGACACCCGCATCTTCCTCATCCCCCTAGAGAAGCTGGGGGGATCCCGTGGCCGTGGAGCTTGGGCTGCAGTTGCTCCTTCCCTCCTCAAAAAGCAGGGAACTCCCCACAAAATCCCCACTGAGAGAGAAAACAGGGCTCGGGCAAGGGTGGTGTCACCTCTGCTAGGTAGTCTTCTACTGCAAGGCTGATCCGTTGTTGGAGAACCCTGGATGCCCTTGAGTGGCTTCTGCCCCCAAGTCCCGCTTTTTCCAAGGAGGAAAAGGAAGGAGAGGACTCGGCATCTCCTCCCCAAAGCTCTCCCCACTGTCCCAGCTGATGCCTCCAAAGAGCGGGAGGTGGCAGGGTCCGAGGTACCATCCCTGGGTGGAGCCATCCCCCAGCTCTTCCCTCTTCACCCTTCACGCCCTTCTTCTCTGCTCCAGGGGGTACGAATTCCCACCCTCGGCTCCTTTGACGTGGTCCCCGCACAGAAGCAGGTTGGGACAGAGATTGTCACTATCCAGAGGCCTGTGTTTCGCCTGTCCAGGACCCTCAGAGACATCCACAACCTCATGGACAACGAGGATGACCTGTCTGGTAGGACAACAACTGCATGGTGTGGGTGAAGATGGGAGTTATCACATCCCTTGGCGAGAAGCAAACTGGCCCCTCTGCGAAGCTGGTCCGCAAACAGGACACGCGCAGTAAGAATCCCTCGGGGAGGGCTGCAGGGTGAGCGCCTCCATCCCTCTCGTGTTGTTTTTCCAGACAATAAGGTGTTGGCGCCTGTGAAATATGCCAAGGTGGCCACGGATGCCCACGTGTCCCGGTGCAAAGTGGAGGGATGCATCCTAGGCACCATGTCCCTCCTGTCTCACTGCCTGGCGAAGGGGAAGAGCATTGCACTTGTCCTGAGAGATGTTGGGGTGCTCCTCATTGAAGACAGGATGGTGCAAATGAGATTCTACTATGATTTCCTGGAAGAGATATCTGGGAAGACAAACCTCAGAATGGCTGCGTTCATAGTGAGTGTTTTGGATTCCCTGTGGCTCCAGCGGCTCATGCCGCCCTGAACTCCTCCGTGATTGAGTGTCATGGTCACGTCGAGGATGTCCTGGCATCTCCGTGTTCCTCCATTGCAGTTTCCCCAGCTGCTGGACATGGTGGTGTCCCGGATGGTACCTGTTTCTTCCCTGACTCGCACCAGCCGTGTCATCATCTTTCCTGAGTGAGTCCTTCCCCCAAGTGACCACGGGGGTCCTGCTGTGGCTCTGCCCTGTTGTCATTCCTGCAAACGATGGGATGGAGGAAGGATTTGAGGACACCGGGACACCTTTCCGCGACCCCATTTCCTGGGATGCTCCCTGGGGATGGGGAATGGATGATTTGTGGGGGGAAAAAACACCTTTTACAATGGTGCCAAGCTCTGGCTGGGAGCAGAGCAAAAAGGGCTGGTGGTGCCTTTGGTCATGCCACTGTCACCTCTTTGTCACCAGGTTTGAACTGGAGTTTGTGCCCAAATCTCAGTCCAGGCACCCTCTCAAGGTCTTGAGGCGTGCCCTTGGTGAGGACATGTGGAAGAAAGAAGAGGATTTGCCACCCATCAGGCAACACACAAAAGGTAAGGCAGTTCCCGGCTCTTTTCCGTAGCATGGGCAAGCGGCTTCCGGTAGGAAAATCCACAGCAATGATGGTCAAATGCTTGCACCAAAGCTTCGTGCCACATTGGCACGGCCTCTTCTCCCAAGCTTGGCTTTGGGAGTGGGCCAGGATGCTCGGATTCTTGGGAATGACTTAACATTCCCTCTCCAAAAGAGGCTTGCCTACATCACCCACCTCCCCTTTTTCCAAACCCCGGCGCTACCAGTGCCTTCGCCGAGGAGCCCGGTGAGCGCTGGTTGCTGGGGAAAAGGAACTTGGTGCACGCTCAAGGCGTCAAGTTCTACCACCTGAGACTTTGTAGACCCTTCATGGCGGGCCACTGATCCAACGGGCACGCTGCCTCGACTCCACACATGCACTCATGCAGATATTTTCCCTTTTTGCTCAACCCTAGGATCCCCCAAGCAGAATCTCAGGCAGGATCTTGATAGATTTATTACAGCCGGCATAACCCGTACCGCTTCAAGGAGGACTTGCGTTTCTTAGAAACGAGGGGAGGAATATTGCACGTAGTTTTGACTTGCTCGGGATTTATCAGAGCCTGTCCTTCTCTCGGTGTAAACCTCCTTCCAAGCCAGCCATAACTTGGTGGGAGATGCACGGTGTCTGCTAGTACAGCCTGTAAGCAGACAGCTCCTAGGACACATCTTTAGTTTTACTGGCCAGCACCGAGTAATCCATGTCCCGAATGAGAGCAGATTTCCCTGCTAATTCTACACCTTTTATTTCCAAGAACCCTTGAAAAAATAGTAGGGGAATAAGCAAATCCCCAGAGTGATGGAGCACAGGTTAATCATCATCCTTTCCACGTGAAAGCAGACAGGGGTTCACCCGCTTTCCTCAAGCCTTATGCTGATAAAAGCAGCTGTCTCGAGGCCTCCTTTTGTCCAAGTAGGGAAAAATGTGGGTGTAAATCCAAAGATTTTAGCTTTCACAGCTTGCAGCCAAGGCTTCCCAGCTGCTAACGCCAAGTTATGCTAAGTGATTCATATCACTTTTGCTGGTATTGGGGAGGCAGTGGATAGAGCAGAACGGCTGCCTTGGATGTTTTGGGATGAGATGTGAGCACCGCTCCATGTCCCTGGGACTGGGAGCATCACGGTGATGCTCTTCTTGACGAGGTTTCTCCTTCCCATTTGCAGCGGGACTTCCTGAAGTGCCTTTGCCTGCTGATTCCAGCTCGGTTACTAACAAACAGGAGGAAGTCCACAATAAGGCGGCGATGAATAAGAGGACGAAGCGCCAGGCTAGGTGAGTCTGGGGGCTCAGGACTGAGCATCTGCATCGGGTTACTTGCCGACCCGGTGAGAGCCCCAAACCCTCACTGGGTTCATCACTGCCTGACAGCAGCACAGGGCAGTGCGATGGGGCTAGGAGAGCCCCCATTTCAAAGGGGGGGGGGGGGTCCTCCTCCCCTTCATGAGAGCACAGGTGTGGCCTGGGGACATGGGGACAGCTGTGTGTCAGCTGAGGGTGCCGGCTTGGGGAGGGCATTTCCCCTCCTGAGCTGCCGGAGGCTGCGCCAAGAGGCACATGGCTTGCAGGGCAGGATGTAGCCCCGAAGCCATCATGGCCTCGGGCAAAGTCCTTGTGTTATGTCCTTCCAGGCAGCTGCCAGGGATCCCCGGGGCCGTGTCTGGAAAAAAGTTGCTGGTGAGCAGCCAATCCAAAGGCAAACCTGCAGCCAAAGGCCAAGCAGCAAAGCCGAACCAAACACAAGCAGCAAGACTGCAGAGGCACAAGCAAAGACAAGGAGAAAAAATATACCCTGTTGGAAGCAAATTCAACACTGAAACAAATTCATCAATGAGCCCGGAAGCCTGGATGCCCAAGGAGCTCACCTACAAGGTCATGACTCCGCTGCCAACAAGAGACGAGGCAGCACAATTACTACAATCAAGACCTGAAAGGTTCTGGTCGGTGCTGAAAGACCCACAGTATACAGTCTTAGCGGGATACAACTTCACAATTCCCCACATGATGCCCTATATGTTTTAAGGGTCTGGGCTGACACAACACCACGCGTTTGAAGACCAGACTGGTGATCTCCAGGATGGAGCGATCAGGGTTTGGAGGTGCTCAGAGCACCCACCGAGGTGGCAGAAAGGTCTACATGCGGACAAAGAGCTTCCAGAACATGGCGGTACTGTTCGAGAAGAGCCTCTCTTCTTTTGCAGAAATCTCTCCGTCTTCAGGATGCAGGGAGCTGTGAAAAGAGACAAACAAAACGGCAAAGCTGTGAAATAGCACTGAGTTTTTTCATTGTTCGCAACAACCGTTCACCTCTGTGATAAGAAAGGAGCAACAGACCTCAGTGCCCTTGGGGTGACCTTGCAAGCTGGAAAGCCCCTGGCTCACGGACAAGGGGGTGACGGTGCCCTGAAAAGGGCTGAGGAAAACGGTCACCTATTTTTTTTTTTTTTTTACGCATGGTCAAAGCTGCTTTTGAGCCCTTTGACCTTCGTGTCCCCAGTGAGCCCCTCACTTCCCCACCGCCACCCAGAGTCACTTGAATTTGGGGTGCTGCGGTTAAAATTTATTACATTGATTACTGCTTCTGAAAAAGCCTTTGTTTTTAATCAGGGCTCGCTTCACTTGGGAGCTCAGGGAGCTCAAGGACAACTAATGAGTAGGTGGGTTTTGTCCTGAGACCCCCAAACAAGCAAGATGTGAGCAGGAACATCCAGACAATACAGTGTGCAGCTGTGTCATGGCGGTAACTCTGTCGCGCCTGGCCAACGTCCTGGCATGTGTGAACTTTGCAGATCGTGACACAGCGCACACCTGCACTTTGCATAATATTAAACGTTATACATACAGCAGGTGTGTAAACTATTTTTGTTTTTCACCGACTATAAAGGTGGGCATGCTGCGAGATGGGGCAGAACCCTCACATATGGGTAGACGCGCTGCACAGGAATTTTTTCACCATTCCTGAGAGACTCCTGGCACCAGCTGCAACGGGACTCCCAGCCAAAGGTGTGGGGGGGGCTGGCCAATGTTTAGGCAGGAATCAGTGAAGGATCCTATTCTTAGTCTCGTTAACACTTTGCAGGACTGATTTGATGCTTTGCTGCTCTTGCTCTTTGATCACATCGTGCATAATAAATAGTACTGTTTCCTTCTATCACATTGCCTGATATTTCCCCTTTTTATATTGTAATATAATAGGAATATAATAAAATAACCTGCATTTATTCTTACATTGGATTTGGAATTCATTTTGGCTGAGTATTCAGTCCGTCGGAAAAAGGGCAAGATGTGGGCCCAGGGGTTCTGCCTGTGCAGGGGTACGGGTCTCCTCGCATCTGTGTTGTGGAGGGTGGACGGTGAGTGCTGCAGTGAGCAGAGCCGAGGCTGTGCCCTCGTTGGGCCAGATGAGCCAAGAGCTTCGGGAACTGGCCCAGCACCCTCCTGCTCCCCAAGCCCATCACCCTGATCCTCCTGCAAGAGCTTGAGGCGGCCCCAGCATGGTACGGCTCGGGGGGGTGATGACAGACCTCCCCCGTGGACAGCATCAAGGATCTCCTGTTTATCGCTGGAGTACAGCACAGGGATAAAGATGGAGTCAGAGCGCAATCGGCCGGGTCACCATGGCAGCAAATGCAGGAATTTCCCAGTACTGGGCTGTTCTGCACACCGGGACATGCAGGCACAAGGGGGGCAGCAGGCAGGGAGCTGGGCACGTGACTCGCTGACCGTAAAAACGAGGGGACGGACCATGAGAGAGTCTTTTGCCTCGACAAAGATTTGAACCCTAAAAACAAAGCTTTGGGCCCTAGAAGAGGGGTTACACCCGTAACAATGGGGGTTTGAGCACCCAAGCGGCTTTGTGCCCTACAGGTGAGGGTTTCAAGGCTAAAAATGAAACTCTGGGCCCTAAAAGAGGCTTTGGTAACAAAAAGAGAGGGGGTTTGGCCCAGCATGTGAGCCTTTGGCCCACATTAAAATAAAGAGTGCGCAAAGTCAGCATGCGTGCTGGGCACGACTTATCCCCCGTGCATCCAGGGCTGGAAATAAAGACCGCCTGCTTTCGAACACTCAAAACCCGAGTATTAAAGAGATTTATCTCTGATTTTTTGGTATCAAACAGGTTATTTCTCCCCCTGGGCACGCTGCGTCACCTCCAGCAGCCATGGCGGCCCTTGTGCTCAGGTGGTTGTGGCGGGAGAGGCGTCCCTGCAGCGTCCTGGCATTTTGTCACTTGTATTTATCGCTGCGGTTCATTTGGGGCCCTTTGCTGCTGGTTTGGAGCAGCTTTGCTTCAGGGAGCGCAACTTCCTGAGGACTGAGGGGCGCGGCCGGGTGCTTGGCGGACTTCCGACCCATCGAGGGTGCGCTCCGGACGACTGAGGGGAGCTTCCGGTGCGCTGGAGGACTTCCGGCCCATCGAGGGTGCGCTCCGGACGACTGAGGGGAGCTTCCGGTGCGCTGGAGGACTTCCGGCGCATAGAGCGGCACGCCCGCTGTCGCGGGGGGCGCCGGTGTCGCTCGTGGCCGCTGCGGCAGCCGGCCTCGGCCTCGGCCTCGCTCCGTGCCCGAGAGGCCGCTGGGGGTGACAAGAACCCCCGGGAACCTCCCCCCCCCCCCCCTCCCCCCCCTCCGGGCGGGGCCGGGCCGGGCAGCGGGGCCGGGCCGGGCAGCGGGGCCGTGGCAGGCGGCGGCGGGGAGGCCCTGGGGCTGTTACTGGCGGTCGGGAGCGGAGGGGAGGAGGGGGGGCAGGAGGAGGCGGCGGCGGCGGCGACGCTCTGAGCGGGACCGAGGCCAAAGGTAGGTGGGTGCGCCCCCTCCTCTTCTCTTAATGCCCTTCTTTCTTTTTCTTCTTCCTTTTGCGCTTTCTTTCTGCATTTCGATTTTTTTGTGTGTGTCTTTAGCTTCTCTTTTTCTTTATTTTTCTTTCGCTTTTTTTTTTTTTACTTTTCGCCTCAGTTCCATGGCCTTCCTCTCTTCCCTATGTAGATGTGTGGGTGCACATAGGTACCGGTTTATATCTGCGTTTCCCTGATGAGTGCGGTGGCGTGTCCTTGGAAAAGGAAGGACGGGAGGGAGGGAGGCCGGCGCCCAGGGAAGGCCGATCCTCACTCATCGTCATTATTTCGCTGTTTATTCATGTCTCGTCTGGGCTGCAGCCTTCGGTCAAACACTGTGGCTGGTAAACGTGCCGGGGACGTTAATGACCCCCAATAAGCATCTAAACGTTGACAAAAATTCGATTAAACTGCAGCGTATGCTGATGTAATTTGCATCGGCTTTACTCTCGCTCCCCTCGGAAGTAATTCGTGCTTGTTTGGGCGTTTATTTCCATCCCCCCAAACCATGTGCATTTAAATTGGGCTGGTCACGACGTTCTCTTCGCTTTCTAATTTTATTTTCAATCTCAATCTTAATATTATTAACTCTGGTTGAGAACCGTTGCCACCATTTTCTTAATATTTGACTGTGTCCGTTATTGAATTACTCAGTTTTATTTCTTTTTATTTAAAAATCTAAAGCTTCGATTAATATCTGGGTTACAAGCAGGAGCTGCAGTGAACTTAGAGCTGCGTTAGAATTGTAGTTATTAAGCACACCGACTTCACTTCCCAAATCTTTATTTTCATTTTAAAATCTAAAACTTTCTTATTTTTCTTGGAAAATTATTTACTTCAGGAGCAAATAATCACCTTGTACTTTCCTTGGGAGTCATTAACACCCGCAGTTATATATAACACAGCGGCTATATTTCGAATTAGACTCTCCGCTAGTTTTCTGTCTTGAAAAAAGGATTGCTAATTTTTTGGAATTTATCTAGAATTCCAAATGCTAATTAAGGACTAATTACTGTCCTCACCGTCCCTGTCCCCCCCCCAGTTTGTTGAGTCATGGCAACAATGAAATTTTGTTGTGACTCATCCCTAAATTTCCTTTGTTGGTTCGTACCCTTGGTGTTGTAATCGTCGCTTTACCACTGAGTGGGATTAACTAACGCCTGTGATTTGTTTTTTTTAATACTAACTAGAGTTGTTTCTCTATCGATGTTAATCCTGATTAGCCCTTTATTATTTATGTTTTGCCACTGGTGATTTTATAACCTAAAATAATGTAAAATAATATAAATCGTGAGGAGTCGCTGCCTGTAAAGTTTTGTGTGGTGCCTTGAGTCTGGCTACTGCTTACCCCTAAAGACTCCTCTGTTATTTAAGTGTATATCCTAGGCGCGTTAAAGTGAATAACAAAGAGTAAAAATTAAGATTTACAGTATGTATCTCTTCTCTATTATATAGATAAATAAAGAGCAGGGACGTCGGAATTCCCAGGAAAAATGCAGTGTGCCCAGAGGTCGGAGAAGCACCCCAGCGCGTCTCGTTCTCTACAGGATTTCGCACTTTGACCATGCCAGCCTGTGTTTTTTATTTTCTGGGAATCAAATTCCCCGAGGAAGGAAGGAACGAAGCATTGTGGGTGCAGCAGGTAAGACGGCAGCACCAAACAGATGTGGAGCCAGCTACCAGAGACACCGATGCGCTCCTTCGCTGCAGTGTCGCACCCACAACCTCTCCAGGTCCGTAATTAAACTTAATTTGGCTGCGTGGAACACAAACCTGTTTTTTAAAGAGGTAAATAATTTAGGATTCTACAAAATGACGAGGGAAGGTGGTTTGTTAAATGTGGTACCACCAAAAATTTTCTGTCTGAAAAAGAAAATGCGCTGCTGTTGCTGGTTGCATCCATCAGGACCGTGCGTGCCACGGGGTAGGTTCAATCCCATAAAAGTCCTTCTCTGCTTTATTCCCAGCCGCGGGGCGAGTTATTCCCTGGAAATCACCCCTGGCAGATCCCAGGCACCGTGGTTTCTCCCTGCAGCCCCCATAACAGATAATAAATGTGTCCCGAAGGGTGGAAAGTGCGACGGGGGGTGAAAAAATTACTAAAAAAATAAAAAAGACGCGTGGCAGCCGCATCAAGCGCTGTGACTCGCACCCCAGCGGAGAAACAAAGTGGCTTGGGGGGAGGTTGGGGTGCTCGGGGCAGAGTGCAGCCCCCCTGCCTTGGGGAATCTGGAGAAGGTTTGGGGCAGCTGCAGAGCAAAAAGAGTCCTGGGAGAGGAGGGTGTCATGGGGGAGCATGTAGGGAGCCCCCGGGTGCCGGCAGCCCCTTGCTGTGGGCGCTGTGCTGGAGGGAGGTGGCCAGGGGCGGCCATGGTGCTGTGGGATGAGGGGTGTGAGGTGCTTGGATCTTGGCAGGGGGTCCTGGGGTGGGGTGGGGTAAGGAGGTAGGGGGGACAGCCCATTCCTGTGCCACCCACCCATCTGGGTGGGCCTGGGGGACCCTTGGGGTAGGCACAGACACCACCTTGTGCCTTGATGGGTGGAGGCCCCCCCTCCATGGAGGGTGCTGAGGCTGGGGGGTCGTTGGGCTGCTGTGTGTGTGTGTGCGCTCCCCCCCAGCCCCCTGCTGGCCCCGTTAGGCTTTAGGGGTAACACGTTGCCTGTCACCTGCCTTGCGCTGCCAGCAGACCCCAGCTCCGCTGGCTAGTGCCCCCTGCCCCCCCCCCCAGCAGTTTCTCTCCCCAGGGGACAAAGGGTCCCTGCATGGACCCTGGCACCTGTGGCCCCGCAGCAGAAGCAAGCCAAGGAGACGCTGCGGCAGGTACCAGGATGGGAGTGGGCTCCACACTCATCCCCGCGAGCTGGGGGGATTGGCACCCACCTCCCCTCCTGAGCACCATGTCCCCCAGCAGGTGACGGGCGGGAGGTTGAGGATCAGGAGCATGAGCCGGGGCACAGTAGTGGCACCAATGCCTGTGAGATGTGCGGCAAGAGCTTCCGGCTCCGCTCCAACCTGCTGACCCACTGCTGTGGCCACCAGGGCCAGCGGCCCTATGCCTGCCCTGAGTGCGGGTGCCGCTTCGGGCAGAGCTCCCACCTCCTCACCCACCAACGGCTTCACACCGGTGAGCGGCCCTACCCCTGCCGCGACTGCGGCCGCAGCTTCAATGTCAACTCGGACCTGGTGAAGCACCGGCGGATGCACACAGGTGAGCGGCCGTACCTGTGCCCTGAGTGTGGGCGGCGTTTTGGCAGCAGCTCCAACCTCACCCGCCACCAGCGCCTTCACACCGGCGAGCGCCCTTACCACTGCCCCGACTGCAGCGAGAGTTTTCGGGACTGTTCAGCACTCACCATCCACCGGCGCGCTCACATGGGCGAGCGGCCCTACCCCTGCCCAGCATGCGGCAAAGCCTTTGCCGACAGCTCGCTGCTGGCCAAGCACCAACGCACCCACTGTGCCGACAAATCCTTCGCTTGCCCCGACTGCGGGAAGAGCTTTTCCACCAATTCCTACCTCCTCCGGCACCGGCGGACACACTTAGCAGAGAAACCGTATCGCTGCGGGGAGTGTGGGCGGGGGTACAGCCAGCTCACCCACCTCAGCACCCACCAGTGGGTGCACAGTGGCGAGCGGCCCTACAGCTGCTGCGAGTGCAGCAAGAGCTTCACCACCAGCTCAGCGCTCACCAAACACAAGCGTATCCACACTGGCGAGCGCCCCTACATCTGCCCCGACTGCGGCAAGAGCTTCAGCCAGAGCTCCAACGTCATCACCCACTGGCAGCTGCAGCACGGCAAGTCCCTCTGATGCCCCGTGCCCTGCCACCCCCTTCGCCCCTACTACCACCAGCCCCCTCCCCACTGTTTCTCTTAATTAAATCTGCGGCAGAGGCCACCAAAGTGCCTGGAGTTGGCAGGGGTGTCACCCCCCAGGGGCTTTGCTGAGTGGTGGTTGTACCCCCCCAGCCCCCCCCCCCCCCCCCCCCCCATCAGCCCCCTCCCCACCATTTTTTTTAAATAAAATCTGCAGCAGAGACCACCGGTATGCCTGGAGTTGGGGTGTGATGCGGGGTGAAGCGTTGCCCCTGGGGCCTTTGCCGAGCAGTGGCTGTGGCCCACCATCCCCCCCCCCAGCCAGGCACTGTGGTGAGGGGGTGGCAGCCATCATTCTGCGGGCGGGACACACAGGAACGAGGCAGGGGGGTCATCCCAAAAAGTGGCTGTTGCACAACGCAGGTATGAATTTGGGGGATGTGCGGCTCCTTTGAACTGGCAGGGACACTGGCGGGGTGTGCTGGGGTCCCCTGGTTGCCCCAGAGAGTGCACCCAGCACCCCCGGTGTTCCTGGAGGCCTGGGCCCCACACAGGATGGGAGGTGGGCTAGCAGGGTGCCCCCCATGCCAGATAAATCCCTGAGGATGTGGAGCTGGCGCTGGCTGTAGCCAGTGGGACTCCCACTGAAAGGGGAAGGGGAGAACAGGGTGCTCCCCTCTCACTGTCACCCCGAGGGGGCTGGGACTGGCCCAGCAAGGGGGGAGACAGGGATGGGGACAGGCTGGGGTACTGGGACGGGAGTGGGATGCAGGAGGGACCAGGAGACTGGGATGGTATGGAGGTGGTGAGGGTGCTAGGGGTGGGACTGGGATGGGGGTGCAGGAGGGGACAGAGATAGGTTGGGAACTGGGGTGGAACTGGGACCAGGATGGGACTGGAATGCAGGAGGGGACTAGCATGAGACTGGGACTGGGATGGGTGTGCAGGAGCTGATGGGACTGGAACCAGAATGGAAATGCAGGAGGGGACTGGGATGGGGGTGCTGTGCGGGGCAGTACTGGGATGGCACTGTTAGGCAGGAGGGACTGGGAGACTGCGATAGGATAGGGGTGCTGCAGGGGACAGGGCTGGGGCGGGGGTGGAGGAGGAACCAGGAAGGGACTGGGATGCAGCAGGGGCCAGGGGTGGGGCAGGGATGGCATTGGGACCAGCAAGGGGGTGCAGGAGGGGAAAGGGATGGGACTAGGACTGGGATGGGGATGCAGAAGGGGACAGGGAGTGGGATGGGGCTGCAGGAGTGGGTGCGGATGGCACAGGGATGGGGATGGCGGTGGCACTGGGAGCAGGACTGGGATGCAGGACGAGACTGGGATGGGATTGGGACTGGGATTGGGGTGCAGGGACTGGCCGGGAATGGCACTGGGACTGCGATGTGGTTGCAGGGGGGGGATTGGGATGCAGGAGGAATGGGGATGGGGCAGGGATGGGATTGGGACCAGGATGGGAGTGCAGGAGGGGACAGGGATGGGGTGGGGATGCAGGAGGGGTGGGGATGTGTAGGAGAAGGCCTCAAGGACAAGAGTCCAAGTAGTGATAGCCTGATGAACAGAGACTTGTTAGAACTTGTAGGGCACAAGCCCTGGGAGCAAAGGAAAAAGCTAACTGCAGACCCCTGAGCCGTCACAGTTGAGGAGGCAACCAGCCGGACAGAGAAACAAGTAGCCAGATAAGGGAACGGATGGCGCCGATACGTAATCAAGAAAGCTGCGTAGAAAGAAACTCCCTAACCTTGGAATAGAAATTATTGCTATATCAAGATAAACTAGTAAGTTCCTATTGTTCTAACGGTGTGCCTTAAATATCAACCAATCAGTGTTTTTTACGCTTAAGATTTAACCAATCAGTGTGTAATATGTAGAAGGTAGAAACGTATATAATTGTAAGAAAATCACTAATAAAGGGACAACTTGCTTGCATCAAGCTGCGTCCCGTCTCTTCATTCGCTGCAAATTGGTGACCCCGACGTGAAGCGTTTAAGGATCTAACGTGAAGGGCTCTCGAATCGCCTATCTGAGCGACATGCAGCGACGTGAAGCCCATCTTCATGATGCCCAGCATCACCCCCAGAGGTACAAGCACCCACAGCCACTACAGGAGTGTTGTCAGGACTGAGAGTTGTGGCGTTGTGGGGGTGGGACGCAGGCAGAGCCAGCAGACAGAGAGTGTGACCTGGTTTTCCTTTGCTTTCCAGAGCAAACAGCCATCTGGGACGCAGTGACCAGCTACATCCAACAACAGCTCTTGCTACACAAGGTAGAGTGACACCTGCATCTTCCTCATCCCCCTAGAGAAGCTGGGGGGATCCCGTGGCCGTGGAGCTTGGGCTGCAGTTGCTCCTTCCCTCCTCAAAAAGCAGGGAACTCCCCACAAAATCCCCACTGAGAGAGAAAACAGGGCTCGGGCAAGGGTGGTGTCACCTCTGCTAGGTAGTCTTCTACTGCAAGGCTGATCCGTTGTTGGAGAACCCTGGATGCCCTTGAGTGGCTTCTGCCCCCAAGTCCCGCTTTTTCCAAGGAGGAAAAGGAAGGAGAGGACTCGGCATCTCCTCCCCAAAGCTCTCCCCACTGTCCCAGCTGATGCCTCCAAAGTGCGGGAGGTGGCAGGGTCCGAGGTACCATCCCTGGGTGGAGCCATCCCCCAGCTCTTCCCTCTTCACCCTTCACGCCCTTCTTCTCTGCTCCAGGGGGTAGGAATTCCCACCCTCGGCTCCTTTGACGTGGTCCCCGCACAGAAGCAGGTTGGGACAGAGATTGTCACTATCCAGAAGCCTGTCTTTCGCCTGTCCAGGATCCTCAGAGACATCCACAACCTCATGGACAACGAGGATGACCTGTCTGGTAGGACAACAACTGCATGGTGTGGGTGAAGATGGGAGTTATCACATCCCTTGGCGAGAAGCAAACTGGCCCCTCTGCGAAGCTGGTCCGCAAACAGGACACGCGCAGTAAGAATCCCTCGGGGAGGGCTGCAGGGTGAGCGCCTCCATCCCTCTCGTGTGGTTTTTCCAGACAATAAGGTGTTGGCGCCTGTGAAATATGCCAAGGTGGCCACGGATGCCCACGTGTCCCGGTGCAAAGTGGAGGGATGCATCCTAGGCACCATGTCCCTCCTGTCTCACTGCCTGGCGAAGGGGAAGAGCATTGCACTTGTCCTGAGAGATGTTGGGGTGCTCCTCATTGAAGACAGGATGGTGCAAATGAGATTCTACTATGATTTCCTGGAAGAGATATCTGGGAAGACAAACCTCAGAATGGCTGCGTTCATAGTGAGTGTTTTGGATTCCCTGTGGCTCCAGCGGCTCATGCTGCCCTGAACTCCTCCGTGATTGAGTGTCATGGTCACGTCGAGGATGTCCTGGCATCTCCGTGTTCCTCCATTGCAGTTTCCCCAGCTGCTGGACATGGTGGTGTCCCGGATGGTACCTGTTTCTTCCCTGACTCGCACCAGCCGTGTCATCATCTTTCCTGAGTGAGTCCTTTCCCCAAGTGACCACGGGGGTCCTGCTGTGGCTCTGCCCTGCTGTCATTCCTGCAAACGATGGGATGGAGGAAGGATTTGAGGACACCGGGACACCTTTCCTGGGCGACCCCATTTCCTGGGATGCTCCCTGGGGATGGGGAATGGATGATTTGTGGGGGGAAAAAAACACCTTTTACAATGGTGCCAAGCTCTGGCTGGGAGCAGAGCAAAAAGGGCTGGTGGTGCCTTTGGTCATGCCACTGTCACCTCTTTGTTACCAGGTTTGAACTGGAGTTTGTGCCCAAATCTCAGTCCAGGCACCCTCTCAAGGTCTTGAGGCGTGCCCTTGGTGAGGACATGTGGAAGAAAGAAGAGGATTTGCCACCCATCAGGCAACACACAAAAGGTAAGGCAGTTCCCGGCTCTTTTCCGTAGCATGGGCAAGCGGCTTCCGATAGGAAAATCCACAGCAATGATGGTCAAATGCTTGCACCAAAGCTTCGTGCCACATTGGCACGGCCTCTTCTCCCAAGCTTGGCTTTGGGAGTGGGCCAGGATGCTCGGATTCTTGGAAATGACCTAACATTCCCTCTCCAAAAGAGGCTTGCCTACATCACCCACCTCCCCTTTTTCCAAACCCCGGCGCTACCAGTGCCTTCGCCGAGGAGCCCGGTGAGCGCTGGTTGCTGGGGAAAAGGAACTTGGTGCACGCTCAAGGCGTCAAGTTCTACCACCTGAGACTTTGTAGACCCTTCATGGCGGGCCACTGATCCAACGGGCACGCTGCCTCGACTCCACACATGCACTCATGCAGATATTTTCCCTTTTTGCTCAACCCTAGGATCCCCCAAGCAGAATCTCAGGCAGGATCTTGATAGATTAATTTATTACAGCCGGCATAACCCGTACCGCTTCAAGGAGGACTTGCGTTTCTTAGAAACGAGGGGAGGAATATTGCACGTAGTTTTGACTTGCTCGGGATTTATCAGAGCCTGTCCTTCTCTCGGTGTAAACCTCCTTCCAAGCCAGCCATAACTTGGTGGGAGATGCACGGTGTCTGCTAGTACAGCCTGTAAGCAGACAGCTCCTAGGACACATCTTTAGTTTTACTGGCCAGCACCGAGTAATCCATGTCCCGAATGAGAGCAGATTTCCCTGCTAATTCTACACCTTTTATTTCCAAGAACCCTTGAAAAAATAGTAGGGGAATAAGCAAATCCCCAGAGCCATGGAGCACAGGTTAATCATCATCCTTCCCACGTGAAAGCAGACAGGGGTTCACCTGCTTTCCTCAAGCCTTATGCTGATAAAAGCAGCTGTCTCGAGGCCTCCTTTTGTCCAAGTAGGGAAAAATGTGGGTGTAAATCCAAAGATTTTAGCTTTCACAGCTTGCAGCCAAGGCTTCCCAGCTGCTAACGCCAAGTTATGCTAAGTGATTCATATCACCTTTGCTGGTATTGGGGAGGCAGTGGATAGAGCAGAACGGCTGCCTTGGATGTTTTGGGATGAGATGTGAGCACCGCTCCATGTCCCTGGGACTGGGAGCATCACGGTGATGCTCTTCTTGACGAGGTTTCTCCTTCCCATTTGCAGCGGGACTTCCTGAAGTGCCTTTGCCTGCTGATTCCAGCTCGGTTACTAACAAACAGGAGGAAGTCCACAATAAGGCGGCGATGAATAAGAGGACGAAGCGCCAGGCTAGGTGAGTCTGGGGGCTCAGGACTGAGCATCTGCATCGGGTTATTTGCCGACCCGGTGAGAGCCCCAAACCCTCACTGGGTTCATCACTGCCTGACAGCAGCACAGGGCAGTGCGATGGGGCTAGGGGAGCCCCCATTTCAAAGGGGGGGGGGGCGGTCCTCCTCCCCTTCATGAGAGCACAGGTGTGGCCTGGGGACATGGGGACAGCTGTGTGTCAGCTGAGGGTGCCGGCTTGGGGAGGGCATTTCCCCTCCTGAGCTGCCGGAGGCTGCGCCAAGAGGCACATGGCTTGCAGGGCAGGATGTAGCCCCGAAGCCATCATGGCCTCGGGCAAAGTCCTTGTGTTATGTCCTTCCAGGCAGCTGCCAGGGATCCCCGGGGCCGTGTCTGGAAAAAAGTTGCTGGTGAGCGGCCAATCCAAAGGCAAACCTGCAGCCAAAGGCCAAGCAGCAAAGCCGAACCAAACACAAGCAGCAAGACTGCAGAGGCACAAGCAAAGACAAGGAGAAAAAATATACCCTGTTGGAAGCAAATTCAACACTGAAACAAATTCATCAATGAGCCCGGAAGCCTGGATGCCCAAGGAGCTCACCTACAAGGTCATGACTCCGCTGCCAACAAGAGACGAGGCAGCACAATTACTACAATCAAGACCTGAAAGGTTCCGGTCGGTGCTGAAAGACCCACGGTATACAGTCTTAGCGGGATCCCCCATGCTCCCGGCACCGTAATAAGAGAATGCCTGCTTTCTAAATTTCAAAACAAGTCTTGGAAAGTTCACTCGACCAATCTTTGGGTAACAAAGATGGACATGAAAGCAAGTGACGCACACGCAGTGGTGATCCCAGCCACCAGCATGCTGTTTAATGACCTGGGAGAAGGCTGCAGTGACTCTCTCAGAAGTCAAGGTTTTCAGTGCTGTTTCTGTATTTGATACCCAAGGGATGGTTTCCCTCGGCAAGCGTTTCTGTGCAGGCATGTGCACGGTCTGTGACACAGGCCACGCAGGGGTACAAAAGGGGGCGTAGGGTGGTTGTTCCCACACTCTGGAGGAGCATCTCTGGGGTGAACACAGGGAAGAGCTTCCTACACGGCTGTTGCCACAAAGCAGTGACCCGCTAGCATAAGGCAAAACAAGATGGACTTCTGGGATGGGATGAAGCCCATCTTCGTGATGCCCAGCATCACCCTCAGAGGTACAAGCACCCACAGCCACTACAGGAGTGTTGTCAGGACTGAGAGTTGTGGCGTTGTGGGGGTGGGACGCAGGCAGAGCCAGCAGACACAGAGTGTGACCTGATTTTCCTTTGCTTTCCAGAGCAAACAGCCATCTGGGACGCAGTGGCCAGCTACATCCAACAACAGCTCTTGCTACACAAGGTAGAGTGACACCCGCATCTTCCTCATCCCCCTAGAGAAGCTGGGGGGATCCCGTGGCCGTGGAGCTTGGGCTGCAGTTGCTCCTTCCCTCCTCAAAAAGCAGGGAACTCCCCACAAAATCCCCACTGAGAGAGAAAACAGGGCTCGGGCAAGGGTGGTGTCACCTCTGCTAGGTAGTCTTCTACTGCAAGGCTGATCCGTTGTTGGAGAACCCTGGATGCCCTTGAGTGGCTTCTGCCCCCAAGTCCCGCTTTTTCCAAGGAGGAAAAGGAAGGAGAGGACTCGGCATCTCCTCCCCAAAGCTCTCCCCACTGTCCCAGCTGGTGCCTCCAAAGAGCGGGAGGTGGCAGGGTCCGAGGTACCATCCCTGGGTGGAGCCATCCCCCAGCTCTTCCCTCTTCACCCTTCACGCTCTTCTTCTCTGCTTCAGGGGGTACGAATTCCCACCCTCGGCTCCTTTGACGTGGTCCCCGCACAGAAGCAGGTTGGGACAGAGATTGTCACTATCCAGAGGCCTGTGTTTCGCCTGTCCAGGACCCTCAGAGACATCCACAACCTCATGGACAACGAGGATGACCTGTCTGGTAGGACAACAACTGCATGGTGTGGGTGAAGATGGGAGTTATCACATCCCTTGGCGAGAAGCAAACTGGCCCCTCTGCGAAGCTGGTCCGCAAACAGGACACGCGCAGTAAGAATCCCTCGGGGAGGGCTGCAGGGTGAGCGCCTCCATCCCTCTCGTGTAGTTTTTCCAGACAATAAGGTGTTGGCGCCTGTGAAATATGCCAAGGTGGCCACGGATGCCCACGTGTCCCGGTGCAAAGTGGAGGGATGCATCCTAGGCACCATGTCCCTCCTGTCTCACTGCCTGGCGAAGGGGAAGAGCATTGCACTTGTCCTGAGAGATGTTGGGGTGCTCCTCATTGAAGACAGGATGATGCAAATGAGATTCTACTATGATTTCCTGGAAGAGATATCTGGGAAGACAAACCTCAGAATGGCTGCGTTCATAGTGAGTGTTTTGGATTCCCTGTAGCTCCAGCGGCTCATGCCGCCCTGAACTCCTCCGTGATTGAGTGTCATGGTCACGTCGAGGATGTCCTGGCATCTCCGTGTTCCTCCATTGCAGTTTCCCCAGCTGCTGGACATGGTGGTGTCCCGGATGGTACCTGTTTCTTCCCTGACTCGCACCAGCCGTGTCATCATCTTTCCTGAGTGAGTCCTTCCCCCAAGTGACCACGGGGGTCCTGCTGTGGCTCTGCCCTGTTGTCATTCCTGCAAACGATGGGATGGAGGAAGGATTTGAGGACACCGGGACACCTTTCCTGGGCGACCCCATTTCCTGGGATGCTCCCTGGGGATGGGGAATGGATGATTTGTGGGGGAAAAAAACACCTTTTACAATGGTGCCAAGCTCTGGCTGGGAGCAGAGCAAAAAGGGCTGGTGGTGCCTTTGGTCATGCCACTGTCACCTCTTTGTCACCAGGTTTGAACTGGAGTTTGTGCCCAAATCTCAGTCCAGGCACCCTCTCAAGGTCTTGAGGCGTGCCCTTGGTGAGGACATGTGGAAGAAAGAAGAGGATTTGCCACCCATCAGGCAACACACAAAAGGTAAGGCAGTTCCCGGCTCTTTTCCGTAGCATGGGCAAGCGGCTTCCGGTAGGAAAATCCACAGCAATGATGGTCAAATGCTTGCACCAAAGCTTCGTGCCACATTGGCACGGCCTCTTCTCCCAAGCTTGGCTTTGGGAGTGGGCCAGGATGCTCGGATTCTTGGGAATGACTTAACATTCCCTCTCCAAAAGAGGCTTGCCTACATCACCCACCTCCCCTTTTTCCAAACCCCGGCGCTACCAGTGCCTTCGCCGAGGAGCCCGGTGAGCGCTGGTTGCTGGGGAAAAAGAACTTGGTGCACGCACAAGGCATCAAGTTCTACCACCTGAGACTTTGTAGACCCTTCGTGGCGGGCCACTGATCCAACGGGCACGCTGCCTCGACTCCACACATGCACTCATGCAGATATTTTCCCTTTTTGCTCAACCCTAGGATCCCCCAAGCAGAATCTCAGGCAGGATCTTGATAGATTAATTTATTACAGCCGGCATAACCCGTACCGCTTCAAGGAGGACTTGCGTTTCTTAGAAACGAGGGGAGGAATATTGCACGTAGTTTTGACTTGCTCGGGATTTATCAGAGCCTGTCCTTCTCTCGGTGTAAACCTCCTTCCAAGCCAGCCATAACTTGGTGGGAGATGCACGGTGTCTGCTAGTACAGCCTGTATGCAGACAGCTCCTAGGACACATCTTTAGTTTTACTGGCCAGCACCGAGTAATCCATGTCCCGAATGAGAGAAGATTTGCCTGCTAATTCTACACCTTTTATTTCCAAGAACCCTTGAAAAAATAGTAGGGGAATAAGCAAATCCCCAGAGCGATGGAGCACAGGTTAATCATCATCCTTTCCACGTGAAAGCAGACAGGGGTTCACCCGCTTTCCTCAAGCC
The DNA here is from genome assembly GCF_023634085.1 of Falco cherrug. NCBI lineage: Eukaryota > Metazoa > Chordata > Aves > Falconiformes > Falconidae > Falco > Falco cherrug. The sequence continues at coordinate 77,421,098 of NC_073701.1, read as the reverse complement.
TTATGCTGATAAAAGCAGCTGTCTCAAGACCTCCTTTTGTCCAAGTAGGGAAAAATGTGGGTGTAAATCCAACGATTTTAGCTTTCACAGCTTGCAGCCAAGGCTTCCCAGCTGCTAACGCCAAGTTATGCTAAGTGATTCATATCACTTTTGCTGGTATTGGGGAGGCAGTGGATAGAGCAGAACGGCTGCCTTGGATGTTTTGGGATGAGATGTGAGCACCGCTCCATGTCCCTGGGACTGGGAGCATCACGGTGATGCTCTTCTTGACGAGGTTTCTCCTTCCCATTTGCAGCGGGACTTCCTGAAGTGCCTTTGCCTGCTGATTCCAGCTCGGTTACTAACAAACAGGAGGAAGTCCACAATAAGGCGGCGATGAATAAGAGGACGAAGCGCCAGGCTAGGTGAGTCTGGGGGCTCAGGACTGAGCATCTGCATCGGGTTATTTGCCGACCCGGTGAGAGCCCCAAACCCTCACTGGGTTCATCACTGCCTGACAGCAGCACAGGGCAGTGCGATGGGGCTAGGGGAGCCCCCATTTCAAAGGGGGGGGGGGTGTCCTCCTCCCCTTCATGAGAGCACAGGTGTGGCCTGGGGACATGGGGACAGCTGTGTGTCAGCTGAGGGTGCCGGCTTGGGGAGGGCATTTCCCCTCCTGAGCTGCCGGAGGCTGCGCCAAGAGGCACATGGCTTGCAGGGCAGGATGTAGCCCCGAAGCCATCATGGCCTCGGGCAAAGTCCTTGTGTTATGTCCTTCCAGGCAGCTGCCAGGGATCCCCGGGGCCGTGTCTGGAAAAAAGTTGCTGGTGAGCGGCCAATCCAAAGGCAAACCTGCAGCCAAAGGCCAAGCAGCAAAGCCGAACCAAACACAAGCAGCAAGACTGCAGAGGCACAAGCAAAGACAAGGAGAAAAAATATACCCTGTTGGAAGCAAATTCAACACTGAAACAAATTCATCAATGAGCCCGGAAGCCTGGATGCCCAAGGAGCTCACCTACAAGGTCATGACTCCGCTGCCAACAAGAGACGAGGCAGCACAATTAGTACAATCAAGACCTGAAAGGTTCCGGTCGGTGCTGAAAGACCCACGGTATACAGTCTTAGCGGGATCCCCCATGCTCCCGGCACCGTAATAAGAGAATGCCTGCTTTCTAAATTTCAAAACAAGTCTTGGAAAGTTCACTCGACCAATCTTTGGGTAACAAAGATGGACATGAAAGCAAGTGACGCACACGCAGTGGTGATCCCAGCCACCAGCATGCTGTTTAATGACCTGGGAGAAGGCTGCAGTGACTCTCTCAGAAGTCAAGGTTTTCAGTGCTGTTTCTGTATTTGATACCCAAGGGATGGTTTCCCTCGGCAAGCGTTTCTGTGCAGGCATGTGCACGGTCTGTGACACAGGCCACGCAGGGGTACAAAAGGGGGCGTAGGGTGGTTGTTCCCACACTCTGGAGGAGCATCTCTGGGGTGAACACAGGGAAGAGCTTCCTACACGGCTGTTGCCACAAAGCAGTGACCCGCTAGCATAAGGCAAAACAAGATGGACTTCTGGGATGGGATGAAGCCCATCTTCGTGATGCCCAGCATCACCCTCAGAGGTACAAGCACCCACAGCCACTACAGGAGTGTTGTCAGGACTGAGAGTTGTGGCGTTGTGGGGGTGGGACGCAGGCAGAGCCAGCAGACACAGAGTGTGACCTGGTTTTCCTTTGCTTTCCAGAGCAAACAGCCATCTGGGACGCAGTGGCCAGCTACATCCAACAACAGCTCTTGCTACACAAGGTAGAGTGACACCCGCATCTTCCTCATCCCCCTAGAGAAGCTGGGGGGATCCCGTGGCCGTGGAGCTTGGGCTGCAGTTGCTCCTTCCCTCCTCAAAAAGCAGGGAACTCCCCACAAAATCCCCACTGAGAGAGAAAACAGGGCTCGGGCAAGGGTGGTGTCACCTCTGCTAGGTAGTCTTCTACTGCAAGGCTGATCCGTTGTTGGAGAACCCTGGATGCCCTTGAGTGGCTTCTGCCCCCAAGTCCCGCTTTTTCCAAGGAGGAAAAGGAAGGAGAGGACTCGGCATCTCCTCCCCAAAGCTCTCCCCACTGTCCCAGCTGGTGCCTCCAAAGAGCGGGAGGTGGCAGGGTCCGAGGTACCATCCCTGGGTGGAGCCATCCCCCAGCTCTTCCCTCTTCACCCTTCACGCTCTTCTTCTCTGCTTCAGGGGGTACGAATTCCCACCCTCGGCTCCTTTGACGTGGTCCCCGCACAGAAGCAGGTTGGGACAGAGATTGTCACTATCCAGAGGCCTGTGTTTCGCCTGTCCAGGACCCTCAGAGACATCCACAACCTCATGGACAACGAGGATGACCTGTCTGGTAGGACAACAACTGCATGGTGTGGGTGAAGATGGGAGTTATCACATCCCTTGGCGAGAAGCAAACTGGCCCCTCTGCGAAGCTGGTCCGCAAACAGGACACGCGCAGTAAGAATCCCTCGGGGAGGGCTGCAGGGTGAGCGCCTCCATCCCTCTCGTGTAGTTTTTCCAGACAATAAGGTGTTGGCGCCTGTGAAATATGCCAAGGTGGCCACGGATGCCCACGTGTCCCGGTGCAAAGTGGAGGGATGCATCCTAGGCACCATGTCCCTCCTGTCTCACTGCCTGGCGAAGGGGAAGAGCATTGCACTTGTCCTGAGAGATGTTGGGGTGCTCCTCATTGAAGACAGGATGGTGCAAATGAGATTCTACTATGATTTCCTGGAAGAGATATCTGGGAAGACAAACCTCAGAATGGCTGCGTTCATAGTGAGTGTTTTGGATTCCCTGTAGCTCCAGCGGCTCATGCCGCCCTGAACTCCTCCGTGATTGAGTGTCATGGTCACGTCGAGGATGTCCTGGCATCTCCGTGTTCCTCCATTGCAGTTTCCCCAGCTGCTGGACATGGTGGTGTCCCGGATGGTACCTGTTTCTTCCCTGACTCGCACCAGCCGTGTCATCATCTTTCCTGAGTGAGTCCTTCCCCCAAGTGACCATGGGGGTCCTGCTGTGGCTCTGCCCTGTTGTCATTCCTGCAAACGATGGGATGGAGGAAGGATTTGAGGACACCGGGACACCTTTCCTGGGCGACCCCATTTCCTGGGATGCTCCCTGGGGATGGGGAATGGATGATTTGTGGGGGAAAAAAACACCTTTTACAATGGTGCCAAGCTCTGGCTGGGAGCAGAGCAAAAAGGGCTGGTGGTGCCTTTGGTCATGCCACTGTCACCTCTTTGTCACCAGGTTTGAACTGGAGTTTGTGCCCAAATCTCAGTCCAGGCACCCTCTCAAGGTCTTGAGGCGTGCCCTTGGTGAGGACATGTGGAAGAAAGAAGAGGATTTGCCACCCATCAGGCAACACACAAAAGGTAAGGCAGTTCCCGGCTCTTTTCCGTAGCATGGGCAAGCGGCTTCCGGTAGGAAAATCCACAGCAATGATGGTCAAATGCTTGCACCAAAGCTTCGTGCCACATTGGCACGGCCTCTTCTCCCAAGCTTGGCTTTGGGAGTGGGCCAGGATGCTCGGATTCTTGGGAATGACTTAACATTCCCTCTCCAAAAGAGGCTTGCCTACATCACCCACCTCCCCTTTTTCCAAACCCCGGCGCTACCAGTGCCTTCGCCGAGGAGCCCGGTGAGCGCTGGTTGCTGGGGAAAAGGAACTTGGTGCACGCTCAAGGCGTCAAGTTCTACCACCTGAGACTTTGTAGACCCTTCATGGCGGGCCACTGATCCAACGGGCACGCTGCCTCGACTCCACACATGCACTCATGCAGATATTTTCCCTTTTTGCTCAACCCTAGGATCCCCCAAGCAGAATCTCAGGCAGGATCTTGATAGATTAATTTATTACAGCCGGCATAACCCGTACCGCTTCAAGGAGGACTTGCGTTTCTTAGAAACGAGGGGAGGAATATTGCACGTAGTTTTGACTTGCTCGGGATTTATCAGAGCCTGTCCTTCTCTCGGTGTAAACCTCCTTCCAAGCCAGCCATAACTTGGTGGGAGATGCACGGTGTCTGCTAGTACAGCCTGTAAGCAGACAGCTCCTAGGACACATCTTTAGTTTTACTGGCCAGCACCGAGTAATCCATGTCCCGAATGAGAGCAGATTTCCCTGCTAATTCTACACCTTTTATTTCCAAGAACCCTTGAAAAAATAGTAGGGGAATAAGCAAATCCCCAGAGTGATGGAGCACAGGTTAATCATCATCCTTTCCACGTGAAAGCAGACAGGGGTTCACCCGCTTTCCTCAAGCCTTATGCTGATAAAAGCAGCTGTCTCGAGGCCTCCTTTTGTCCAAGTAGGGAAAAATGTGGGTGTAAATCCAACGATTTTAGCTTTCACAGCTTGCAGCCAAGGCTTCCCAGCTGCTAACGCCAAGTTATGCTAAGTGATTCATATCACTTTTGCTGGTATTGGGGAGGCAGTGGATAGAGCAGAACGGCTGCCTTGGATGTTTTGGGATGAGATGTGAGCACCGCTCCATGTCCCTGGGACTGGGAGCATCACGGTGATGCTCTTCTTGACGAGGTTTCTCCTTCCCATTTGCAGCGGGACTTCCTGAAGTGCCTTTGCCTGCTGATTCCAGCTCGGTTACTAACAAACAGGAGGAAGTCCACAATAAGGCGGAGATGAATAAGAGGACGAAGCGCCAGGCTAGGTGAGTCTGGGGGCTCAGGACTGAGCATCTGCATCGGGTTATTTGCCGACCCGGTGAGAGCCCCAAACCCTCACTGGGTTCATCACTGCCTGACAGCAGCACAGGGCAGTGCGATGGGGCTAGGGGAGCCCCCATTTCAAAGGGGGGGGGGGGTCCTCCTCCCCTTCATGAGAGCACAGGTGTGGCCTGGGGACATGGGGACAGCTGTGTGTCAGCTGAGGGTGCCGGCTTGGGGAGGGCATTTCCCCTCCTGAGCTGCCGGAGGCTGCGCCAAGAGGCACATGGCTTGCAGGGCAGGATGTAGCCCCGAAGCCATCATGGCCTTGGGCAAAGTCCTTGTGTTATGTCCTTCCAGGCAGCTGCCAGGGATCCCCGGGGCCGTGTCTGGAAAAAAGTTGCTGGTGAGCGGCCAATCCAAAGGCAAACCTGCAGCCAAAGGCCAAGCAGCAAAGCCGAACCAAACACAAGCAGCAAGATTGCAGAGGCACAAGCAAAGACAAGGAGAAAAAATATACCCTGTTGGAAGCAAATTCAACACTGAAACAAATTCATCAATGAGCCCGGAAGCCTGGATGCCCATGGAGCTCACCTACAAGGTCATGACTCCGCTGCCAACAAGAGACGAGGCAGCACAATTAGTACAATCAAGACCTGAAAGGTTCCGGTCGGTGCTGAAAGACCCACGGTATACAGTCTTAGCGGGATCCCCCATGCTCCCGGCACCATAATAAGAGAATGCCTGCTTTCTAAATTTCAAAACAAGTCTTGGAAAGTTCACTCGACCAATCTTTGGGTAACAAAGATGGACATGAAAGCAAGTGACGCACACGCAGTGGTGATCCCAGCCACCAGCATGCTGTTTAATGACCTGGGAGAAGGCTGCAGTGACTCTCTCAGAAGTCAAGGTTTTCAGTGCTGTTTCTGTATTTGATACCCAAGGGATGGTTTCCCTCGGCAAGCGTTTCTGTGCAGGCATGTGCACGGTCTGTGACACAGGCCACGCAGGGGTACAAAAGGGGGCGTAGGGTGGTTGTTCCCACACTCTGGAGGAGCATCTCTGGGGTGAACACAGGGAAGAGCTTCCTACACGGCTGTTGCCACAAAGCAGTGACCCGCTAGCATAAGGCAAAACAAGATGGACTTCTGGGATGGGATGAAGCCCATCTTCATGATGCCCAGCATCACCCTCAGAGGTACAAGCACCCACAGCCACTACAGGAGTGTTGTCAGGACTGAGAGTTGTGGCGTTGTGGGGGTGGGACGCAGGCAGAGCCAGCAGACAGAGAGTGTGACCTGGTTTTCCTTTGCTTTCCAGAGCAAACAGCCATCTGGGACGCAGTGGCCAGCTACATCCAACAACAGCTCTTGCTACACAAGGTAGAGTGACACCCGCATCTTCCTCATCCCCCTAGAGAAGCTGGGGGGATCCCGTGGCCGTGGAGCTTGGGCTGCAGTTGCTCCTTCCCTCCTCAAAAAGCAGGGAACTCCCCACAAAATCCCCACTGAGAGAGAAAACAGGGCTCGGGCAAGGGTGGTGTCACCTCTGCTAGGTAGTCTTCTACTGCAAGGCTGATCCGTTGTTGGAGAACCCTGGATGCCCTTGAGTGGCTTCTGCCCCCAAGTCCCGCTTTTTCCAAGGAGGAAAAGGAAGGAGAGGACTCGGCATCTCCTCCCCAAAGCTCTCCCCACTGTCCCAGCTGATGCCTCCAAAGAGCGGGAGGTGGCAGGGTCCGAGGTACCATCCCTGGGTGGAGCCATCCCCCAGCTCTTCCCTCTTCACCCTTCACGCCCTTCTTCTCTGCTCCAGGGGGTACGAATTCCCACCCTCGGCTCCTTTGACGTGGTCCCCGCACAGAAGCAGGTTGGGACAGAGATTGTCACTATCCAGAAGCCTGTCTTTCGCAAGTCCAGGATCCTCAGAGACATCCACAACCTCATGGACAACGAGGATGACCTGTCTGGTAGGACAACAACTGCATGGTGTGGGTGAAGATGGGAGTTATCACATCCCTTGGCGAGAAGCAAACTGGCCCCTCTGCGAAGCTGGTCCGCAAACAGGACACGCGCAGTAAGAATCCCTCGGGGAGGGCTGCAGGGTGAGCGCCTCCATCCCTCTCGTGTGGTTTTTCCAGACAATAAGGTGTTGGCGCCTGTGAAATATGCCAAGGTGGCCACGGATGCCCACGTGTCCCGGTGCAAAGTGGAGGGATGCATCCTAGGCACCATGTCCCTCCTGTCTCACTGCCTGGCGAAGGGGAAGAGCATTGCACTTGTCCTGAGAGATGTTGGGGTGCTCCTCATTGAAGACAGGATGGTGCAAATGAGATTCTACTATGATTTCCTGGAAGAGATATCTGGGAAGACAAACCTCAGAATGGCTGCGTTCATAGTGAGTGTTTTGGATTCCCTGTGGCTCCAGCGGCTCATGCCGCCCTGAACTCCTCCGTGATTGAGTGTCATGGTCACGTCGAGGATGTCCTGGCATCTCCGTGTTCCTCCATTGCAGTTTCCCCAGCTGCTGGACATGGTGGTGTCCCGGATGGTACCTGTTTCTTCCCTGACTCGCACCAGCCGTGTCATCATCTTTCCTGAGTGAGTCCTTCCCCCAAGTGACCACGGGGGTCCTGCTGTGGCTCTGCCCTGTTGTCATTCCTGCAAACGATGGGATGGAGGAAGGATTTGAGGACACCGGGACACCTTTCCTGGGCGACCCCATTTCCTGGGATGCTCCCTGGGGATGGGGAATGGATGATTTGGGGGGGGAAAAAACACCTTTTACAATGGTGCCAAGCTCTGGCTGGGAGCAGAGCAAAAAGGGCTGGTGGTGCCTTTGGTCATGCCACTGTCACCTCTTTGTCACCAGGTTTGAACTGGAGTTTGTGCCCAAATCTCAGTCCAGGCACCCTCTCAAGGTCTTGAGGCGTGCCCTTGGTGAGGACATGTGGAAGAAAGAAGAGGATTTGCCACCCATCAGGCAACACACAAAAGGTAAGGCAGTTCCCGGCTCTTTTCCGTAGCATGGGCAAGCGGCTTCCGGTAGGAAAATCCACAGCAATGATGGTCAAATGCTTGCACCAAAGCTTTGTGCCACATTGGCACGGCCTCTTCTCCCAAGCTTGGCTTTGGGAGTGGGCCAGGATGCTCGGATTCTTGGGAATGACTTAACATTCCCTCTCCAAAAGAGGCTTGCCTACATCACCCACCTCCCCTTTTTCCAAACCCCGGCGCTACCAGTGCCTTCGCCGAGGAGCCCGGTGAGCGCTGGTTGCTGGGGAAAAGGAACTTGGTGCACGCTCAAGGCGTCAAGTTCTACCACCTGAGACTTTGTAGACCCTTCATGGCGGGCCACTGATCCAACGGGCACGCTGCCTCGACTCCACACATGCACTCATGCAGATATTTTCCCTTTTTGCTCAACCCTAGGATCCCCCAAGCAGAATCTCAGGCAGGATCTTGATAGATTTATTACAGCCGGCATAACCCGTACCGCTTCAAGGAGGACTTGCGTTTCTTAGAAACGAGGGGAGGAATATTGCACGTAGTTTTGACTTGCTCGGGATTTATCAGAGCCTGTCCTTCTCTCGGTGTAAACCTCCTTCCAAGCCAGCCATAACTTGGTGGGAGATGCACGGTGTCTGCTAGTACAGCCTGTAAGCAGACAGCTCCTAGGACACATCTTTAGTTTTACTGGCCAGCACCGAGTAATCCATGTCCCGAATGAGAGCAGATTTGCCTGCTAATTCTACACCTTTTATTTCCAAGAACCCTTGAAAAAATAGTAGGGGAATAAGCAAATCCCCAGAGCGATGGAGCACAGGTTAATCATCATCCTTTCCACGTGAAAGCAGACAGGGGTTCACCCGCTTTCCTCAAGCCTTATGCTGATAAAAGCAGCTGTCTCGAGGCCTCCTTTTGTCCAAGTAGGGAAAAATGTGGGTGTAAATCCAAAGATTTTAGCTTTCACAGCTTGCAGCCAAGGCTTCCCAGCTGCTAACGCCAAGTTATGCTAAGTGATTCATATCACTTTTGCTGGTATTGGGGAGGCAGTGGATAGAGCAGAACGGCTGCCTTGGATGTTTTGGGATGAGATGTGAGCACCGCTCCATGTCCCTGGGACTGGGAGCATCACGGTGATGCTCTTCTTGACGAGGTTTCTCCTTCCCATTTGCAGCGGGACTTCCTGAAGTGCCTTTGCCTGCTGATTCCAGCTCGGTTACTAACAAACAGGAGGAAGTCCACAATAAGGCGGCGATGAATAAGAGGACGAAGCGCCAGGCTAGGTGAGTCTGGGGGCTCAGGACTGAGCATCTGCATCGGGTTACTTGCCGACCCGGTGAGAGCCCCAAACCCTCACTGGGTTCATCACTGCCTGACAGCAGCACAGGGCAGTGCGATGGGGCTAGGGGAGCCCCCATTTCAAAGGGGGGGGGGGGGGTCCTCCTCCCCTTCATGAGAGCACAGGTGTGGCCTGGGGACATGGGGACAGCTGTGTGTCAGCTGAGGGTGCCGGCTTGGGGAGGGCATTTCCCCTCCTGAGCTGCCGGAGGCTGCGCCAAGAGGCACATGGCTTGCAGGGCAGGATGTAGCCCCGAAGCCATCATGGCCTCGGGCAAAGTCCTTGTGTTATGTCCTTCCAGGCAGCTGCCAGGGATCCCCGGGGCCGTGTCTGGAAAAAAGTTGCTGGTGAGCGGCCAATCCAAAGGCAAACCTGCAGCCAAAGGCCAAGCAGCAAAGCCGAACCAAACACAAGCAGCAAGACTGCAGAGGCACAAGCAAAGACAAGGAGAAAAAATATACCCTGTTGGAAGCAAATTCAACACTGAAACAAATTCATCAATGAGCCCGGAAGCCTGGATGCCCAAGGAGCTCACCTACAAGGTCATGACTCCGCTGCCAACAAGAGACGAGGCAGCACAATTAGTACAATCAAGACCTGAAAGGTTCCGGTCGGTGCTGAAAGACCCACGGTATACAGTCTTAGCGGGATCCCCCATGCTCCCGGCACCGTAATAAGAGAATGCCTGCTTTCTAAATTTCAAAACAAGTCTTGGAAAGTTCACTCGACCAATCTTTGGGTAACAAAGATGGACATGAAAGCAAGTGACGCACACGCAGTGGTGATCCCAGCCACCAGCATGCTGTTTAATGACCTGGGAGAAGGCTGCAGTGACTCTCTCAGAAGTCAAGGTTTTCAGTGCTGTTTCTGTATTTGATACCCAAGGGATGGTTTCCCTCGGCAAGCGTTTCTGTGCAGGCATGTGCACGGTCTGTGACACAGGCCACGCAGGGGTACAAAAGGGGGCGTAGGGTGGTTGTTCCCACACTCTGGAGGAGCATCTCTGGGGTGAACACAGGGAAGAGCTTCCTACACGGCTGTTGCCACAAAGCAGTGACCCGCTAGCATAAGGCAAAACAAGATGGACTTCTGGGATGGGATGAAGCCCATCTTCGTGATGCCCAGCATCACCCTCAGAGGTACAAGCACCCACAGCCACTACAGGAGTGTTGTCAGGACTGAGAGTTGTGGCGTTGTGGGGGTGGGACGCAGGCAGAGCCAGCAGACACAGAGTGTGACCTGGTTTTCCTTTGCTTTCCAGAGCAAACAGCCATCTGGGACGCAGTGGCCAGCTACATCCAACAACAGCTCTTGCTACACAAGGTAGAGTGACACCCGCATCTTCCTCATCCCCCTAGAGAAGCTGGGGGGATCCCGTGGCCGTGGAGCTTGGGCTGCAGTTGCTCCTTCCCTCCTCAAAAAGCAGGGAACTCCCCACAAAATCCCCACTGAGAGAGAAAACAGGGCTCGGGCAAGGGTGGTGTCACCTCTGCTAGGTAGTCTTCTACTGCAAGGCTGATCCGTTGTTGGAGAACCCTGGATGCCCTTGAGTGGCTTCTGCCCCCAAGTCCCGCTTTTTCCAAGGAGGAAAAGGAAGGAGAGGACTCGGCATCTCCTCCCCAAAGCTCTCCCCACTGTCCCAGCTGATGCCTCCAAAGAGCGGGAGGTGGCAGGGTCCGAGGTACCATCCCTGGGTGGAGCCATCCCCCAGCTCTTCCCTCTTCACCCTTCACGCCCTTCTTCTCTGCTCCAGGGGGTACGAATTCCCACCCTCGGCTCCTTTGACGTGGTCCCCGCACAGAAGCAGGTTGGGACAGAGATTGTCACTATCCAGAGGCCTGTGTTTCGCCTGTCCAGGACCCTCAGAGACATCCACAACCTCATGGACAACGAGGATGACCTGTCTGGTAGGACAACAACTGCATGGTGTGGGTGAAGATGGGAGTTATCACATCCCTTGGCGAGAAGCAAACTGGCCCCTCTGCGAAGCTGGTCCGCAAACAGGACACGCGCAGTAAGAATCCCTCGGGGAGGGCTGCAGGGTGAGCGCCTCCATCCCTCTCGTGTTGTTTTTCCAGACAATAAGGTGTTGGCGCCTGTGAAATATGCCAAGGTGGCCACGGATGCCCACGTGTCCCGGTGCAAAGTGGAGGGATGCATCCTAGGCACCATGTCCCTCCTGTCTCACTGCCTGGCGAAGGGGAAGAGCATTGCACTTGTCCTGAGAGATGTTGGGGTGCTCCTCATTGAAGACAGGATGGTGCAAATGAGATTCTACTATGATTTCCTGGAAGAGATATCTGGGAAGACAAACCTCAGAATGGCTGCGTTCATAGTGAGTGTTTTGGATTCCCTGTGGCTCCAGCGGCTCATGCCGCCCTGAACTCCTCCGTGATTGAGTGTCATGGTCACGTCGAGGATGTCCTGGCATCTCCGTGTTCCTCCATTGCAGTTTCCCCAGCTGCTGGACATGGTGGTGTCCCGGATGGTACCTGTTTCTTCCCTGACTCGCACCAGCCGTGTCATCATCTTTCCTGAGTGAGTCCTTCCCCCAAGTGACCACGGGGGTCCTGCTGTGGCTCTGCCCTGTTGTCATTCCTGCAAACGATGGGATGGAGGAAGGATTTGAGGACACCGGGACACCTTTCCTGGGCGACCCCATTTCCTGGGATGCTCCCTGGGGATGGGGAATGGATGATTTGGGGGGGGAAAAAACACCTTTTACAATGGTGCCAAGCTCTGGCTGGGAGCAGAGCAAAAAGGGCTGGTGGTGCCTTTGGTCATGCCACTGTCACCTCTTTGTCACCAGGTTTGAACTGGAGTTTGTGCCCAAATCTCAGTCCAGGCACCCTCTCAAGGTCTTGAGGCGTGCCCTTGGTGAGGACATGTGGAAGAAAGAAGAGGATTTGCCACCCATCAGGCAACACACAAAAGGTAAGGCAGTTCCCGGCTCTTTTCCGTAGCATGGGCAAGCGGCTTCCGGTAGGAAAATCCACAGCAATGATGGTCAAATGCTTGCACCAAAGCTTCGTGCCACATTGGCACGGCCTCTTCTCCCAAGCTTGGCTTTGGGAGTGGGCCAGGATGCTCGGATTCTTGGGAATGACTTAACATTCCCTCTCCAAAAGAGGCTTGCCTACATCACCCACCTCCCCTTTTTCCAAACCCCGGCGCTACCAGTGCCTTCGCCGAGGAGCCCGGTGAGCGCTGGTTGCTGGGGAAAAGGAACTTGGTGCACGCTCAAGGCGTCAAGTTCTACCACCTGAGACTTTGTAGACCCTTCATGGCGGGCCACTGATCCAACGGGCACGCTGCCTCGACTCCACACATGCACTCATGCAGATATTTTCCCTTTTTGCTCAACCCTAGGATCCCCCAAGCAGAATCTCAGGCAGGATCTTGATAGATTTATTACAGCCGGCATAACCCGTACCGCTTCAAGGAGGACTTGCGTTTCTTAGAAACGAGGGGAGGAATATTGCACGTAGTTTTGACTTGCTCGGGATTTATCAGAGCCTGTCCTTCTCTCGGTGTAAACCTCCTTCCAAGCCAGCCATAACTTGGTGGGAGATGCACGGTGTCTGCTAGTACAGCCTGTAAGCAGACAGCTCCTAGGACACATCTTTAGTTTTACTGGCCAGCACCGAGTAATCCATGTCCCGAATGAGAGCAGATTTCCCTGCTAATTCTACACCTTTTATTTCCAAGAACCCTTGAAAAAATAGTAGGGGAATAAGCAAATCCCCAGAGCGATGGAGCACAGGTTAATCATCATCCTTTCCACGTGAAAGCAGACAGGGGTTCACCCGCTTTCCTCAAGCCTTATGCTGATAAAAGCAGCTGTCTCGAGGCCTCCTTTTGTCCAAGTAGGGAAAAATGTGGGTGTAAATCCAACGATTTTAGCTTTCACAGCTTGCAGCCAAGGCTTCCCAGCTGCTAACGCCAAGTTATGCTAAGTGATTCATATCACTTTTGCTGGTATTGGGGAGGCAGTGGATAGAGCAGAACGGCTGCCTTGGATGTTTTGGGATGAGATGTGAGCACCGCTCCATGTCCCTGGGACTGGGAGCATCACGGTGATGCTCTTCTTGACGAGGTTTCTCCTTCCCATTTGCAGCGGGACTTCCTGAAGTGCCTTTGCCTGCTGATTCCAGCTCGGTTACTAATAAACAGGAGGAAGTCCACAATAAGGCGGCGATGAATAAGAGGACGAAGCGCCAGGCTAGGTGAGTCTGGGGGCTCAGGACTGAGCATCTGCATCGGGTTACTTGCCGACCCGGTGAGAGCCCCAAACCCTCACTGGGTTCATCACTGCCTGACAGCAGCACAGGGCAGTGCGATGGGGCTAGGGGAGCCCCCATTTCAAAGGGGGGGGGGGGTCCTCCTCCCCTTCATGAGAGCACAGGTGTGGCCTGGGGACATGGGGACAGCTGTGTGTCAGCTGAGGGTGCCGGCTTGGGGAGGGCATTTCCCCTCCTGAGCTGCCGGAGGCTGCGCCAAGAGGCACATGGCTTGCAGGGCAGGATGTAGCCCCGAAGCCATCATGGCCTCGGGCAAAGTCCTTGTGTTATGTCCTTCCAGGCAGCTGCCAGGGATCCCCGGGGCCGTGTCTGGAAAAAAGTTGCTGGTGAGCGGCCAATCCAAAGGCAAACCTGCAGCCAAAGGCCAAGCAGCAAAGCCGAACCAAACACAAGCAGCAAGACTGCAGAGGCACAAGCAAAGACAAGGAGAAAAAATATACCCTGTTGGAAGCAAATTCAACACTGAAACAAATTCATCAATGAGCCCGGAAGCCTGGATGCCCAAGGAGCTCACCTACAAGGTCATGACTCCGCTGCCAACAAGAGACGAGGCAGCACAATTAGTACAATCAAGACCTGAAAGGTTCTGGTTGGTGCTGAAAGACCCACGGTATACAGTCTTAGCGGGATCCCCCATGCTCCCGGCACCGTAATAAGAGAATGCCTGCTTTCTAAATTTCAAAACAAGTCTTGGAAAGTTCACTCGACCAATCTTTGGGTAACAAAGATGGACATGAAAGCAAGTGACGCACACGCAGTGGTGATCCCAGCCACCAGCATGCTGTTTAATGACCTGGGAGAAGGCTGCAGTGACTCTCTCAGAAGTCAAGGTTTTCAGTGCTGTTTCTGTATTTGATACCCAAGGGATGGTTTCCCTCGGCAAGCGTTTCTGTGCAGGCATGTGCACGGTCTGTGACACAGGCCACGCAGGGGTACAAAAGGGGGCGTAGGGTGGTTGTTCCCACACTCTGGAGGAGCATCTCTGGGGTGAACACAGGGAAGAGCTTCCTACACGGCTGTTGCCACAAAGCAGTGACCCGCTAGCATAAGGCAAAACAAGATGGACTTCTGGGATGGGATGAAGCCCATCTTCGTGATGCCCAGCATCACCCTCAGAGGTACAAGCACCCACAGCCACTACAGGAGTGTTGTCAGGACTGAGAGTTGTGGCGTTGTGGGGGTGGGACGCAGGCAGAGCCAGCAGACAGAGAGTGTGACCTGGTTTTCCTTTGCTTTCCAGAGCAAACAGCCATCTGGGACGCAGTGGCCAGCTACATCCAACAACAGCTCTTGCTACACAAGGTAGAGTGACACCCGCATCTTCCTCATCCCCCTAGAGAAGCTGGGGGGATCCCGTGGCCGTGGAGCTTGGGCTGCAGTTGCTCCTTCCCTCCTCAAAAAGCAGGGAACTCCCCACAAAATCCCCACTGAGAGAGAAAACAGGGCTCGGGCAAGGGTGGTGTCACCTCTGCTAGGTAGTCTTCTACTGCAAGGCTGATCCGTTGTTGGAGAACCCTGGATGCCCTTGAGTGGCTTCTGCCCCCAAGTCCCGCTTTTTCCAAGGAGGAAAAGGAAGGAGAGGACTCGGCATCTCCTCCCCAAAGCTCTCCCCACTGTCCCAGCTGATGCCTCCAAAGAGCGGGAGGTGGCAGGGTCCGAGGTACCATCCCTGGGTGGAGCCATCCCCCAGCTCTTCCCTCTTCACCCTTCACGCCCTTCTTCTCTGCTCCAGGGGGTACGAATTCCCACCCTCGGCTCCTTTGACGTGGTCCCCGCACAGAAGCAGGTTGGGACAGAGATTGTCACTATCCAGAGGCCTGTGTTTCGCCTGTCCAGGACCCTCAGAGACATCCACAACCTCATGGACAACGAGGATGACCTGTCTGGTAGGACAACAACTGCATGGTGTGGGTGAAGATGGGAGTTATCACATCCCTTGGCGAGAAGCAAACTGGCCCCTCTGCGAAGCTGGTCCGCAAACAGGACACGCGCAGTAAGAATCCCTCGGGGAGGGCTGCAGGGTGAGCGCCTCCATCCCTCTCGTGTTGTTTTTCCAGACAATAAGGTGTTGGCGCCTGTGAAATATGCCAAGGTGGCCACGGATGCCCACGTGTCCCGGTGCAAAGTGGAGGGATGCATCCTAGGCACCATGTCCCTCCTGTCTCACTGCCTGGCGAAGGGGAAGAGCATTGCACTTGTCCTGAGAGATGTTGGGGTGCTCCTCATTGAAGACAGGATGGTGCAAATGAGATTCTACTATGATTTCCTGGAAGAGATATCTGGGAAGACAAACCTCAGAATGGCTGCGTTCATAGTGAGTGTTTTGGATTCCCTGTGGCTCCAGCGGCTCATGCCGCCCTGAACTCCTCCGTGATTGAGTGTCATGGTCACGTCGAGGATGTCCTGGCATCTCCGTGTTCCTCCATTGCAGTTTCCCCAGCTGCTGGACATGGTGGTGTCCCGGATGGTACCTGTTTCTTCCCTGACTCGCACCAGCCGTGTCATCATCTTTCCTGAGTGAGTCCTTCCCCCAAGTGACCACGGGGGTCCTGCTGTGGCTCTGCCCTGTTGTCATTCCTGCAAACGATGGGATGGAGGAAGGATTTGAGGACACCGGGACACCTTTCCTGGGCGACCCCATTTCCTGGGATGCTCCCTGGGGATGGGGAATGGATGATTTGGGGGGGGAAAAAACACCTTTTACAATGGTGCCAAGCTCTGGCTGGGAGCAGAGCAAAAAGGGCTGGTGGTGCCTTTGGTCATGCCACTGTCACCTCTTTGTCACCAGGTTTGAACTGGAGTTTGTGCCCAAATCTCAGTCCAGGCACCCTCTCAAGGTCTTGAGGCGTGCCCTTGGTGAGGACATGTGGAAGAAAGAAGAGGATTTGCCACCCATCAGGCAACACACAAAAGGTAAGGCAGTTCCCGGCTCTTTTCCGTAGCATGGGCAAGCGGCTTCCGATAGGAAAATCCACAGCAATGATGGTCAAATGCTTGCACCAAAGCTTTGTGCCACATTGGCACGGCCTCTTCTCCCAAGCTTGGCTTTGGGAGTGGGCCAGGATGCTCGGATTCTTGGGAATGACTTAACATTCCCTCTCCAAAAGAGGCTTGCCTACATCACCCACCTCCCCTTTTTCCAAACCCCGGCGCTACCAGTGCCTTCGCCGAGGAGCCCGGTGAGCGCTGGTTGCTGGGGAAAAGGAACTTGGTGCACGCTCAAGGCGTCAAGTTCTACCACCTGAGACTTTGTAGACCCTTCATGGCGGGCCACTGATCCAACGGGCACGCTGCCTCGACTCCACACATGCACTCATGCAGATATTTTCCCTTTTTGCTCAACCCTAGGATCCCCCAAGCAGAATCTCAGGCAGGATCTTGATAGATTAATTTATTACAGCCGGCATAACCCGTACCGCTTCAAGGAGGACTTGCGTTTCTTAGAAACGAGGGGAGGAATATTGCACGTAGTTTTGACTTGCTCGGGATTTATCAGAGCCTGTCCTTCTCTCGGTGTAAACCTCCTTCCAAGCCAGCCATAACTTGGTGGGAGATGCACGGTGTCTGCTAGTACAGCCTGTATGCAGACAGCTCCTAAGACACATCTTTAGTTTTACTGGCCAGCACCGAGTAATCCATGTCCCGAATGAGAGCAGATTTGCCTGCTAATTCTACACCTTTTATTTCCAAGAACCCTTGAAAAAATAGTAGGGGAATAAGCAAATCCCCAGAGTGATGGAGCACAGGTTAATCATCATCCTTTCCACGTGAAAGCAGACAGGGGTTCACCCGCTTTCCTCAAGCCTTATGCTGATAAAAGCAGCTGTCCCGAGGCCTCCTTTTGTCCAAGTAGGGAAAAATGTGGGTGTAAATCCAACGATTTTAGCTTTCACAGCTTGCAGCCAAGGCTTCCCAGCTGCTAACGCCAAGTTATGCTAAGTGATTCATATCACTTTTGCTGGTATTGGGGAGGCAGTGGATAGAGCAGAACGGCTGCCTTGGATGTTTTGGGATGAGATGTGAGCACCGCTCCATGTCCCTGGGACTGGGAGCATCACGGTGATGCTCTTCTTGACGAGGTTTCTCCTTCCCATTTGCAGCGGGACTTCCTGAAGTGCCTTTGCCTGCTGATTCCAGCTCGGTTACTAACAAACAGGAGGAAGTCCACAATAAGGCGGCGATGAATAAGAGGACGAAGCGCCAGGCTAGGTGAGTCTGGGGGCTCAGGACTGAGCATCTGCATCGGGTTACTTGCCGACCCGGTGAGAGCCCCAAACCCTCACTGGGTTCATCACTGCCTGACAGCAGCACAGGGCAGTGCGATGGGGCTAGGGGAGCCCCCATTTCAAAGGGGGGGGGGGGTCCTCCTCCCCTTCATGAGAGCACAGGTGTGGCCTGGGGACATGGGGACAGCTGTGTGTCAGCTGAGGGTGCCGGATTGGGGAGGGCATTTCCCCTCCTGAGCTGCCGGAGGCTGCGCCAAGAGGCACATGGCTTGCAGGGCAGGATGTAGCCCCGAAGCCATCATGGCCTTGGGCAAAGTCCTTGTGTTATGTCCTTCCAGGCAGCTGCCAGGGATCCCCGGGGCCGTGTCTGGAAAAAAGTTGCTGGTGAGTGGCCAATCCAAAGGCAAACCTGCAGCCAAAGGCCAAGCAGCAAAGCCGAACCAAACACAAGCAGCAAGATTGCAGAGGCACAAGCAAAGACAAGGAGAAAAAATATACCCTGTTGGAAGCAAATTCAACACTGAAACAAATTCATCAATGAGCCCGGAAGCCTGGATGCCCAAGGAGCTCACCTACAAGGTCATGACTCTGCTGCCAACAAGAGACGAGGCAGCACAATTAGTACAATCAAGACCTGAAAGGTTCTGGTCGGTGCTGAAAGACCCACGGTATACAGTCTTAGCGGGATCCCCCATGCTCCCGGCACCATAATAAGAGAATGCCTGCTTTCTAAATTTCAAAACAAGTCTTGGAAAGTTCACTCGACCAATCTTTGGGTAACAAAGATGGACATGAAAGCAAGTGACGCACACGCAGTGGTGATCCCAGCCACCAGCATGCTGTTTAATGACCTGGGAGAAGGCTGCAGTGACTCTCTCAGAAGTCAAGGTTTTCAGTGCTGTTTCTGTATTTGATACCCAAGGGATGGTTTCCCTCGGCAAGCGTTTCTGTGCAGGCATGTGCACGGTCTGTGACACAGGCCACGCAGGGGTACAAAAGGGGGCGTAGGGTGGTTGTTCCCACACTCTGGAGGAGCATCTCTGGGGTGAACACAGGGAAGAGCTTCCTACACGGCTGTTGCCACAAAGCAGTGACCCGCTAGCATAAGGCAAAACAAGATGGACTTCTGGGATGGGATGAAGCCCATCTTCGTGATGCCCAGCATCACCCTCAGAGGTACAAGCACCCACAGCCACTACAGGAGTGTTGTCAGGACTGAGAGTTGTGGCGTTGTGGGGGTGGGACGCAGGCAGAGCCAGCAGACACAGAGTGTGACCTGGTTTTCCTTTGCTTTCCAGAGCAAACAGCCATCTGGGACGCAGTGGCCAGCTACATCCAACAACAGCTCTTGCTACACAAGGTAGAGTGACACCCGCATCTTCCTCATCCCCCTAGAGAAGCTGGGGGGATCCCGTGGCCGTGGAGCTTGGGCTGCAGTTGCTCCTTCCCTCCTCAAAAAGCAGGGAACTCCCCACAAAATCCCCACTGAGAGAGAAAACAGGGCTCGGGCAAGGGTGGTGTCACCTCTGCTAGGTAGTCTTCTACTGCAAGGCTGATCCGTTGTTGGAGAACCCTGGATGCCCTTGAGTGGCTTCTGCCCCCAAGTCCCGCTTTTTCCAAGGAGGAAAAGGAAGGAGAGGACTCGGCATCTCCTCCCCAAAGCTCTCCCCACTGTCCCAGCTGATGCCTCCAAAGAGCGGGAGGTGGCAGGGTCCGAGGTACCATCCCTGGGTGGAGCCATCCCCCAGCTCTTCCCTCTTCACCCTTCACGCCCTTCTTCTCTGCTCCAGGGGGTACGAATTCCCACCCTCGGCTCCTTTGACGTGGTCCCCGCACAGAAGCAGGTTGGGACAGAGATTGTCACTATCCAGAGGCCTGTGTTTCGCCTGTCCAGGACCCTCAGAGACATCCACAACCTCATGGACAACGAGGATGACCTGTCTGGTAGGACAACAACTGCATGGTGTGGGTGAAGATGGGAGTTATCACATCCCTTGGCGAGAAGCAAACTGGCCCCTCTGCGAAGCTGGTCCGCAAACAGGACACGCGCAGTAAGAATCCCTCGGGGAGGGCTGCAGGGTGAGCGCCTCCATCCCTCTCGTGTTGTTTTTCCAGACAATAAGGTGTTGGCGCCTGTGAAATATGCCAAGGTGGCCACGGATGCCCACGTGTCCCGGTGCAAAGTGGAGGGATGCATCCTAGGCACCATGTCCCTCCTGTCTCACTGCCTGGCGAAGGGGAAGAGCATTGCACTTGTCCTGAGAGATGTTGGGGTGCTCCTCATTGAAGACAGGATGGTGCAAATGAGATTCTACTATGATTTCCTGGAAGAGATATCTGGGAAGACAAACCTCAGAATGGCTGCACTCATAGTGAGTGTTTTGGATTCCCTGTGGCTCCAGCGGCTCATGCCGCCCTGAACTCCTCCGTGATTGAGTGTCATGGTCACGTCGAGGATGTCCTGGCATCTCCGTGTTCCTCCATTGCAGTTTCCCCAGCTGCTGGACATGGTGGTGTCCCGGATGGTACCTGTTTCTTCCCTGACTCGCACCAGCCGTGTCATCATCTTTCCTGAGTGAGTCCTTCCCCCAAGTGACCACGGGGGTCCTGCTGTGGCTCTGCCCTGTTGTCATTCCTGCAAACGATGGGATGGAGGAAGGATTTGAGGACACCGGGACACCTTTCCTGGGCGACCCCATTTCCTGGGATGCTCCCTGGGGATGGGGAATGGATGATTTGTGGGGGGAAAAAACACCTTTTACAATGGTGCCAAGCTCTGGCTGGGAGCAGAGCAAAAAGGGCTGGTAGTGCCTTTGGTCATGCCACTGTCACCTCTTTGTCACCAGGTTTGAACTGGAGTTTGTGCCCAAATCTCAGTCCAGGCACCCTCTCAAGGTCTTGAGGCGTGCCCTTGGTGAGGACATGTGGAAGAAAGAAGAGGATTTGCCACCCATCAGGCAACACACAAAAGGTAAGGCAGTTCCCGGCTCTTTTCCGTAGCATGGGCAAGCGGCTTCCGGTAGGAAAATCCACAGCAATGATGGTCAAATGCTTGCACCAAAGCTTCGTGCCACATTGGCACGGCCTCTTCTCCCAAGCTTGGCTTTGGGAGTGGGCCAGGATGCTCGGATTCTTGGGAATGACTTAACATTCCCTCTCCAAAAGAGGCTTGCCTACATCACCCACCTCCCCTTTTTCCAAACCCCGGCGCTACCAGTGCCTTCGCCGAGGAGCCCGGTGAGCGCTGGTTGCTGGGGAAAAGGAACTTGGTGCACGCTCAAGGCGTCAAGTTCTACCACCTGAGACTTTGTAGACCCTTCATGGCGGGCCACTGATCCAACGGGCACGCTGCCTCGACTCCACACATGCACTCATGCAGATATTTTCCCTTTTTGCTCAACCCTAGGATCCCCCAAGCAGAATCTCAGGCAGGATCTTGATAGATTAATTTATTACAGCCGGCATAACCCGTACCGCTTCAAGGAGGACTTGCGTTTCTTAGAAACGAGGGGAGGAATATTGCACGTAGTTTTGACTTGCTCGGGATTTATCAGAGCCTGTCCTTCTCTCGGTGTAAACCTCCTTCCAAGCCAGCCATAACTTGGTGGGAGATGCACGGTGTCTGCTAGTACAGCCTGTAAGCAGACAGCTCCTAGGACACATCTTTAGTTTTACTGGCCAGCACCGAGTAATCCATGTCCCGAATGAGAGCAGATTTCCCTGCTAATTCTATACCTTTTATTTCCAAGAACCCTTGAAAAAATAGTAGGGGAATAAGCAAATCCCCAGAGCGATGGAGCACAGGTTAATCATCATCCTTTCCACGTGAAAGCAGACAGGGGTTCACCCGCTTTCCTCAAGCCTTATGCTGATAAAAGCAGCTGTCTCGAGGCCTCCTTTTGTCCAAGTAGGGAAAAATGTGGGTGTAAATCCAAAGATTTTAGCTTTCACAGCTTGCAGCCAAGGCTTCCCAGCTGCTAACGCCAAGTTATGCTAAGTGATTCATATCACCTTTGCTGGTATTGGGGAGGCAGTGGATAGAGCAGAACGGCTGCCTTGGATGTTTTGGGATGAGATGTGAGCACCGCTCCATGTCCCTGGGACTGGGAGCATCACGGTGATGCTCTTCTTGACGAGGTTTCTCCTTCCCATTTGCAGCGGGACTTCCTGAAGTGCCTTTGCCTGCTGATTCCAGCTCGGTTACTAACAAACAGGAGGAAGTCCACAATAAGGCGGCGATGAATAAGAGGACGAAGCGCCAGGCTAGGTGAGTCTGGGGGCTCAGGACTGAGCATCTGCATCGGGTTACTTGCCGACCCGGTGAGAGCCCCAAACCCTCACTGGGTTCATCACTGCCTGACAGCAGCACAGGGCAGTGCGATGGGGCTAGGGGAGCCCCCATTTCAAAGGGGGGGGGTGTGTCCTCCTCCCCTTCATGAGAGCACAGGTGTGGCCTGGGGACATGGGGACAGCTGTGTGTCAGCTGAGGGTGCCGGCTTGGGGAGGGCATTTCCCCTCCTGAGCTGCCGGAGGCTGCGCCAAGAGGCACATGGCTTGCAGGGCAGGATGTAGCCCCGAAGCCATCATGGCCTCGGGCAAAGTCCTTGTGTTATGTCCTTCCAGGCAGCTGCCAGGGATCCCAGGGGCCGTGTCTGGAAAAAAGTTGCTGGTGAGCGGCCAATCCAAAGGCAAACCTGCAGCCAAAGGCCAAGCAGCAAAGCCGAACCAAACACAAGCAGCAAGACTGCAGAGGCACAAGCAAAGACAAGGAGAAAAAATATACCCTGTTGGAAGCAAATTCAACACTGAAACAAATTCATCAATGAGCCCGGAAGCCTGGATGCCCAAGGAGCTCACCTACAAGGTCATGACTCCGCTGCCAACAAGAGACGAGGCAGCACAATTAGTACAATCAAGACCTGAAAGGTTCCGGTCGGTGCTGAAAGACCCACGGTATACAGTCTTAGCGGGATCCCCCATGCTCCCGGCACCGTAATAAGAGAATGCCTGCTTTCTAAATTTCAAAACAAGTCTTGGAAAGTTCACTCGACCAATCTTTGGGTAACAAAGATGGACATGAAAGCAAGTGACGCACACGCAGTGGTGATCCCAGCCACCAGCATGCTGTTTAATGACCTGGGAGAAGGCTGCAGTGACTCTCTCAGAAGTCAAGGTTTTCAGTGCTGTTTCTGTATTTGATACCCAAGGGATGGTTTCCCTCGGCAAGCGTTTCTGTGCAGGCATGTGCACGGTCTGTGACACAGGCCACGCAGGGGTACAAAAGGGGGCGTAGGGTGGTTGTTCCCACACTCTGGAGGAGCATCTCTGGGGTGAACACAGGGAAGAGCTTCCTACACGGCTGTTGCCACAAAGCAGTGACCCGCTAGCATAAGGCAAAACAAGATGGACTTCTGGGATGGGATGAAGCCCATCTTTGTGATGCCCAGCATCACCCTCAGAGGTACAAGCACCCACAGCCACTACAGGAGTGTTGTCAGGACTGAGAGTTGTGGCGTTGTGGGGGTGGGACGCAGGCAGAGCCAGCAGACAGAGAGTGTGACCTGGTTTTCCTTTGCTTTCCAGAGCAAACAGCCATCTGGGACGCAGTGGCCAGCTACATCCAACAACAGCTCTTGCTACACAAGGTAGAGTGACACCCGCATCTTCCTCATCCCCCTAGAGAAGCTGGGGGGATCCCGTGGCCGTGGAGCTTGGGCTGCAGTTGCTCCTTCCCTCCTCAAAAAGCAGGGAACTCCCCACAAAATCCCCACTGAGAGAGAAAACAGGGCTCGGGCAAGGGTGGTGTCACCTCTGCTAGGTAGTCTTCTACTGCAAGGCTGATCCGTTGTTGGAGAACCCTGGATGCCCTTGAGTGGCTTCTGCCCCCAAGTCCCGCTTTTTCCAAGGAGGAAAAGGAAGGAGAGGACTCGGCATCTCCTCCCCAAAGCTCTCCCCACTGTCCCAGCTGATGCCTCCAAAGAGCGGGAGGTGGCAGGGTCCGAGGTACCATCCCTGGGTGGAGCCATCCCCCAGCTCTTCCCTCTTCACCCTTCACGCCCTTCTTCTCTGCTCCAGGGGGTACGAATTCCCACCCTCGGCTCCTTTGACGTGGTCCCCGCACAGAAGCAGGTTGGGACAGAGATTGTCACTATCCAGAGGCCTGTGTTTCGCCTGTCCAGGACCCTCAGAGACATCCACAACCTCATGGACAACGAGGATGACCTGTCTGGTAGGACAACAACTGCATGGTGTGGGTGAAGATGGGAGTTATCACATCCCTTGGCGAGAAGCAAACTGGCCCCTCTGCGAAGCTGGTCCGCAAACAGGACACGCGCAGTAAGAATCCCTCGGGGAGGGCTGCAGGGTGAGCGCCTCCATCCCTCTCGTGTTGTTTTTCCAGACAATAAGGTGTTGGCGCCTGTGAAATATGCCAAGGTGGCCACGGATGCCCACGTGTCCCGGTGCAAAGTGGAGGGATGCATCCTAGGCACCATGTCCCTCCTGTCTCACTGCCTGGCGAAGGGGAAGAGCATTGCACTTGTCCTGAGAGATGTTGGGGTGCTCCTCATTGAAGACAGGATGGTGCAAATGAGATTCTACTATGATTTCCTGGAAGAGATATCTGGGAAGACAAACCTCAGAATGGCTGCGTTCATAGTGAGTGTTTTGGATTCCCTGTGGCTCCAGCGGCTCATGCCGCCCTGAACTCCTCCGTGATTGAGTGTCATGGTCACGTCGAGGATGTCCTGGCATCTCCGTGTTCCTCCATTGCAGTTTCCCCAGCTGCTGGACATGGTGGTGTCCTGGATGGTACCTGTTTCTTCCCTGACTCGCACCAGCCGTGTCATCATCTTTCCTGAGTGAGTCCTTCCCCCAAGTGACCACGGGGGTCCTGCTGTGGCTCTGCCCTGTTGTCATTCCTGCAAACGATGGGATGGAGGAAGGATTTGAGGACACCGGGACACCTTTCCTGGGCGACCCCATTTCCTGGGATGCTCCCTGGGGATGGGGAATGGATGATTTGGGGGGGGAAAAAACACCTTTTACAATGGTGCCAAGCTCTGGCTGGGAGCAGAGCAAAAAGGGCTGGTGGTGCCTTTGGTCATGCCACTGTCACCTCTTTGTCACCAGGTTTGAACTGGAGTTTGTGCCCAAATCTCAGTCCAGGCACCCTCTCAAGGTCTTGAGGCGTGCCCTTGGTGAGGACATGTGGAAGAAAGAAGAGGATTTGCCACCCATCAGGCAACACACAAAAGGTAAGGCAGTTCCCGGCTCTTTTCCGTAGCATGGGCAAGCGGCTTCCGATAGGAAAATCCACAGCAATGATGGTCAAATGCTTGCACCAAAGCTTCGTGCCACATTGGCACGGCCTCTTCTCCCAAGCTTGGCTTTGGGAGTGGGCCAGGATGCTCGGATTCTTGGGAATGACTTAACATTCCCTCTCCAAAAGAGGCTTGCCTACATCACCCACCTCCCCTTTTTCCAAACCCCGGCGCTACCAGTGCCTTCGCCGAGGAGCCCGGTGAGCGCTGGTTGCTGGGGAAAAGGAACTTGGTGCACGCTCAAGGCGTCAAGTTCTACCACCTGAGACTTTGTAGACCCTTCATGGCGGGCCACTGATCCAACGGGCACGCTGCCTCGACTCCACACATGCACTCATGCAGATATTTTCCCTTTTTGCTCAACCCTAGGATCCCCCAAGCAGAATCTCAGGCAGGATCTTGATAGATTTATTACAGCCGGCATAACCCGTACCGCTTCAAGGAGGACTTGCGTTTCTTAGAAACGAGGGGAGGAATATTGCACGTAGTTTTGACTTGCTCGGGATTTATCAGAGCCTGTCCTTCTCTCGGTGTAAACCTCCTTCCAAGCCAGCCATAACTTGGTGGGAGATGCACGGTGTCTGCTAGTACAGCCTGTATGCAGACAGCTCCTAAGACACATCTTTAGTTTTACTGGCCAGCACCGAGTAATCCATGTCCCGAATGAGAGCAGATTTGCCTGCTAATTCTACACCTTTTATTTCCAAGAACCCTTGAAAAAATAGTAGGGGAATAAGCAAATCCCCAGAGTGATGGAGCACAGGTTAATCATCATCCTTTCCACGTGAAAGCAGACAGGGGTTCACCGGCTTTCCTCAAGCCTTATGCTGATAAAAGCAGCTGTCTCGAGGCCTCCTTTTGTCCAAGTAGGGAAAAATGTGGGTGTAAATCCAAAGATTTTAGCTTTCACAGCTTGCAGCCAAGGCTTCCCAGCTGCTAACGCCAAGTTATGCTAAGTGATTCATATCACTTTTGCTGGTATTGGGGAGGCAGTGGATAGAGCAGAACGGCTGCCTTGGATGTTTTGGGATGAGATGTGAGCACCGCTCCATGTCCCTGGGACTGGGAGCATCACGGTGATGCTCTTCTTGACGAGGTTTCTCCTTCCCATTTGCAGCGGGACTTCCTGAAGTGCCTTTGCCTGCTGATTCCAGCTCGGTTACTAACAAACAGGAGGAAGTCCACAATAAGGCGGCGATGAATAAGAGGACGAAGCGCCAGGCTAGGTGAGTCTGGGGGCTCAGGACTGAGCATCTGCATCGGGTTATTTGCCGACCCGGTGAGAGCCCCAAACCCTCACTGGGTTCATCACTGCCTGACAGCAGCACAGGGCAGTGCGATGGGGCTAGGGGAGCCCCCATTTCAAAGGGGGGGGGGGGGGTCCTCCTCCCCTTCATGAGAGCACAGGTGTGGCCTGGGGACATGGGGACAGCTGTGTGTCAGCTGAGGGTGCCGGCTTGGGGAGGGCATTTCCCCTCCTGAGCTGCCGGAGGCTGCGCCAAGAGGCACATGGCTTGCAGGGCAGGATGTAGCCCCGAAGCCATCATGGCCTCGGGCAAAGTCCTTGTGTTATGTCCTTCCAGGCAGCTGCCAGGGATCCCCGGGGCCGTGTCTGGAAAAAAGTTGCTGGTGAGCAGCCAATCCAAAGGCAAACCTGCAGCCAAAGGCCAAGCAGCAAAGCCGAACCAAACACAAGCAGCAAGACTGCAGAGGCACAAGCAAAGACAAGGAGAAAAAATATACCCTGTTGGAAGCAAATTCAACACTGAAACAAATTCATCAATGAGCCCGGAAGCCTGGATGCCCAAGGAGCTCACCTACAAGGTCATGACTCCGCTGCCAACAAGAGACGAGGCAGCACAATTACTACAATCAAGACCTGAAAGGTTCTGGTCGGTGCTGAAAGACCCACAGTATACAGTCTTAGCGGGATACAACTTCACAATTCCCCACATGATGCCCTATATGTTTTAAGGGTCTGGGCTGACACAACACCACGCGTTTGAAGACCAGACTGGTGATCTCCAGGATGGAGCGATCAGGGTTTGGAGGTGCTCAGAGCACCCACCGAGGTGGCAGAAAGGTCTACATGCGGACAAAGAGCTTCCAGAACATGGCGGTACTGTTCGAGAAGAGCCTCTCTTCTTTTGCAGAAATCTCTCCGTCTTCAGGATGCAGGGAGCTGTGAAAAGAGACAAACAAAACGGCAAAGCTGTGAAATAGCACTGAGTTTTTTCATTGTTCGCAACAACCGTTCACCTCTGTGATAAGAAAGGAGCAACATACCTCAGTGCCCTTGGGGTGACCTTGCAAGCTGGAAAGCCCCTGGCTCACGGACAAGGGGGTGACGGTGCCCTGAAAAGGGCTGAGGAAAACGGTCACCTATTTTTTTTTTTTTTTACGCATGGTCAAAGCTGCTTTTGAGCCCTTTGACCTTCGTGTCCCCAGTGAGCCCCTCACTTCCCCACCGCCACCCAGAGTCACTTGAATTTGGGGTGCTGCGGTTAAAATTTATTACATTGATTACTGCTTCTGAAAAAGCCTTTGTTTTTAATCAGGGCTCGCTTCACTTGGGAGCTCAGGGAGCTCAAGGACAACTAATGAGTAGGTGGGTTTTGTCCTGAGACCCCCAAACAAGCAAGATGTGAGCAGGAACATCCAGACAATACAGTGTGCAGCTGTGTCATGGCGGTAACTCTGTCGCGCCTGGCCAACGTCCTGGCATGTGTGAACTTTGCAGATCGTGACACAGCGCACACCTGCACTTTGCATAATATTAAACGTTATACATACAGCAGGTGTGTAAACTATTTTTGTTTTTCACCGACTATAAAGGTGGGCATGCTGCGAGACGGGGCAGAACCCTCACATATGGGTAGACGCGCTGCACAGGAATTTTTTCACCATTCCTGAGAGACTCCTGGCACCAGCTGCAACGGGACTCCCAGCCAAAGGTGTGGGGGGGGCTGGCCAATGTTTAGGCAGGAATCAGTGAAGGATCCTATTCTTAGTCTCGTTAACACTTTGCAGGACTGATTTGATGCTTTGCTGCTCTTGCTCTTTGATCACATCGTGCATAATAAATAGTACTGTTTCCTTCTATCACATTGCCTGATATTTCCCCTTTTTATATTGTAATATAATAGGAATATAATAAAATAACCTGCATTTATTCTTACATTGGATTTGGAATTCATTTTGGCTGAGTATTCAGTCCGTCGGAAAAAGGGCAAGATGTGGGCCCAGGGGTTCTGCCTGTGCAGGGGTACGGGTCTCCTCGCATCTGTGTTGTGGAGGGTGGACGGTGAGTGCTGCAGTGAGCAGAGCCGAGGCTGTGCCCTCGTTGGGCCAGATGAGCCAAGAGCTTCGGGAACTGGCCCAGCACCCTCCTGCTCCCCAAGCCCATCACCCTGATCCTCCTGCAAGAGCTTGAGGCGGCCCCAGCATGGTACGGCTCGGGGGGGTGATGACAGACCTCCCCCGTGGACAGCATCAAGGATCTCCTGTTTATCGCTGGAGTACAGCACAGGGATAAAGATGGAGTCAGAGCGCAATCGGCCGGGTCACCATGGCAGCAAATGCAGGAATTTCCCAGTACTGGGCTGTTCTGCACACCGGGACATGCAGGCACAAGGGGGGCAGCAGGCAGGGAGCTGGGCACGTGACTCGCTGACCGTAAAAACGAGGGGACGGACCATGAGAGAGTCTTTTGCCTCGACAAAGATTTGAACCCTAAAAACAAAGCTTTGGGCCCTAGAAGAGGGGTTACACCCGTAACAATGGGGGTTTGAGCACCCAAGCGGCTTTGTGCCCTACAGGTGAGGGTTTCAAGGCTAAAAATGAAACTCTGGGCCCTAAAAGAGGCTTTGGTAACAAAAAGAGAGGGGGTTTGGCCCAGCATGTGAGCCTTTGGCCCACATTAAAATAAAGAGTGCGCAAAGTCAGCATGCGTGCTGGGCACGACTTATCCCCCGTGCATCCAGGGCTGGAAATAAAGACCGCCTGCTTTCGAACACTCAAAACCCGAGTATTAAAGAGATTTATCTCTGATTTTTTGGTATCAAACAGGTTATTTCTCCCCCTGGGCACGCTGCGTCACCTCCAGCAGCCATGGCGGCCCTTGTGCTCAGGTGGTTGTGGCGGGAGAGGCGTCCCTGCAGCGTCCTGGCATTTTGTCACTTGTATTTATCGCTGCGGTTCATTTGGGGCCCTTTGCTGCTGGTTTGGAGCAGCTTTGCTTCAGGGAGCGCAACTTCCTGAGGACTGAGGGGCGCGGCCGGGTGCTTGGCGGACTTCCGACCCATCGAGGGTGCGCTCCGGACGACTGAGGGGAGCTTCCGGTGCGCTGGAGGACTTCCGGCCCATCGAGGGTGCGCTCCGGACGACTGAGGGGAGCTTCCGGTGCGCTGGAGGACTTCCGGCGCATAGAGCGGCACGCCCGCTGTCGCGGGGGGCGCCGGTGTCGCTCGTGGCCGCTGCGGCAGCCGGCCTCGGCCTCGGCCTCGCTCCGTGCCCGAGAGGCCGCTGGGGGTGACAAGAACCCCCGGGAACCTCCCCCCCCCCCCCCTCCCCCCCCTCCGGGCGGGGCCGGGCCGGGCAGCGGGGCCGGGCCGGGCAGCGGGGCCGTGGCAGGCGGCGGCGGGGAGGCCCTGGGGCTGTTACTGGCGGTCGGGAGCGGAGGGGAGGAGGGGGGGCAGGAGGAGGCGGCGGCGGCGGCGACGCTCTGAGCGGGACCGAGGCCAAAGGTAGGTGGGTGCGCCCCCTCCTCTTCTCTTAATGCCCTTCTTTCTTTTTCTTCTTCCTTTTGCGCTTTCTTTCTGCATTTCGATTTTTTTGTGTGTGTCTTTAGCTTCTCTTTTTCTTTATTTTTCTTTCGCTTTTTTTTTTTTTACTTTTCGCCTCAGTTCCATGGCCTTCCTCTCTTCCCTATGTAGATGTGTGGGTGCACATAGGTACCGGTTTATATCTGCGTTTCCCTGATGAGTGCGGTGGCGTGTCCTTGGAAAAGGAAGGACGGGAGGGAGGGAGGCCGGCGCCCAGGGAAGGCCGATCCTCACTCATCGTCATTATTTCGCTGTTTATTCATGTCTCGTCTGGGCTGCAGCCTTCGGTCAAACACTGTGGCTGGTAAACGTGCCGGGGACGTTAATGACCCCCAATAAGCATCTAAACGTTGACAAAAATTCGATTAAACTGCAGCGTATGCTGATGTAATTTGCATCGGCTTTACTCTCGCTCCCCTCGGAAGTAATTCGTGCTTGTTTGGGCGTTTATTTCCATCCCCCCAAACCATGTGCATTTAAATTGGGCTGGTCACGACGTTCTCTTCGCTTTCTAATTTTATTTTCAATCTCAATCTTAATATTATTAACTCTGGTTGAGAACCGTTGCCACCATTTTCTTAATATTTGACTGTGTCCGTTATTGAATTACTCAGTTTTATTTCTTTTTATTTAAAAATCTAAAGCTTCGATTAATATCTGGGTTACAAGCAGGAGCTGCAGTGAACTTAGAGCTGCGTTAGAATTGTAGTTATTAAGCACACCGACTTCACTTCCCAAATCTTTATTTTCATTTTAAAATCTAAAACTTTCTTATTTTTCTTGGAAAATTATTTACTTCAGGAGCAAATAATCACCTTGTACTTTCCTTGGGAGTCATTAACACCCGCAGTTATATATAACACAGCGGCTATATTTCGAATTAGACTCTCCGCTAGTTTTCTGTCTTGAAAAAAGGATTGCTAATTTTTTGGAATTTATCTAGAATTCCAAATGCTAATTAAGGACTAATTACTGTCCTCACCGTCCCTGTCCCCCCCCCAGTTTGTTGAGTCATGGCAACAATGAAATTTTGTTGTGACTCATCCCTAAATTTCCTTTGTTGGTTCGTACCCTTGGTGTTGTAATCGTCGCTTTACCACTGAGTGGGATTAACTAACGCCTGTGATTTGTTTTTTTTAATACTAACTAGAGTTGTTTCTCTATCGATGTTAATCCTGATTAGCCCTTTATTATTTATGTTTTGCCACTGGTGATTTTATAACCTAAAATAATGTAAAATAATATAAATCGTGAGGAGTCGCTGCCTGTAAAGTTTTGTGTGGTGCCTTGAGTCTGGCTACTGCTTACCCCTAAAGACTCCTCTGTTATTTAAGTGTATATCCTAGGCGCGTTAAAGTGAATAACAAAGAGTAAAAATTAAGATTTACAGTATGTATCTCTTCTCTATTATATAGATAAATAAAGAGCAGGGACGTCGGAATTCCCAGGAAAAATGCAGTGTGCCCAGAGGTCGGAGAAGCACCCCAGCGCGTCTCGTTCTCTACAGGATTTCGCACTTTGACCATGCCAGCCTGTGTTTTTTATTTTCTGGGAATCAAATTCCCCGAGGAAGGAAGGAACGAAGCATTGTGGGTGCAGCAGGTAAGACGGCAGCACCAAACAGATGTGGAGCCAGCTACCAGAGACACCGATGCGCTCCTTCGCTGCAGTGTCGCACCCACAACCTCTCCAGGTCCGTAATTAAACTTAATTTGGCTGCGTGGAACACAAACCTGTTTTTTAAAGAGGTAAATAATTTAGGATTCTACAAAATGACGAGGGAAGGTGGTTTGTTAAATGTGGTACCACCAAAAATTTTCTGTCTGAAAAAGAAAATGCGCTGCTGTTGCTGGTTGCATCCATCAGGACCGTGCGTGCCACGGGGTAGGTTCAATCCCATAAAAGTCCTTCTCTGCTTTATTCCCAGCCGCGGGGCGAGTTATTCCCTGGAAATCACCCCTGGCAGATCCCAGGCACCGTGGTTTCTCCCTGCAGCCCCCATAACAGATAATAAATGTGTCCCGAAGGGTGGAAAGTGCGACGGGGGGTGAAAAAATTACTAAAAAAATAAAAAAGACGCGTGGCAGCCGCATCAAGCGCTGTGACTCGCACCCCAGCGGAGAAACAAAGTGGCTTGGGGGGAGGTTGGGGTGCTCGGGGCAGAGTGCAGCCCCCCTGCCTTGGGGAATCTGGAGAAGGTTTGGGGCAGCTGCAGAGCAAAAAGAGTCCTGGGAGAGGAGGGTGTCATGGGGGAGCATGTAGGGAGCCCCCGGGTGCCGGCAGCCCCTTGCTGTGGGCGCTGTGCTGGAGGGAGGTGGCCAGGGGCGGCCATGGTGCTGTGGGATGAGGGGTGTGAGGTGCTTGGATCTTGGCAGGGGGTCCTGGGGTGGGGTGGGGTAAGGAGGTAGGGGGGACAGCCCATTCCTGTGCCACCCACCCATCTGGGTGGGCCTGGGGGACCCTTGGGGTAGGCACAGACACCACCTTGTGCCTTGATGGGTGGAGGCCCCCCCTCCATGGAGGGTGCTGAGGCTGGGGGGTCGTTGGGCTGCTGTGTGTGTGTGTGCGCTCCCCCCCAGCCCCCTGCTGGCCCCGTTAGGCTTTAGGGGTAACACGTTGCCTGTCACCTGCCTTGCGCTGCCAGCAGACCCCAGCTCCGCTGGCTAGTGCCCCCTGCCCCCCCCCCCAGCAATTTCTCTCCCCAGGGGACAAAGGGTCCCTGCATGGACCCTGGCACCTGTGGCCCCGCAGCAGAAGCAAGCCAAGGAGACGCTGCGGCAGGTACCAGGATGGGAGTGGGCTCCACACTCATCCCCGCGAGCTGGAGGGATTGGCACCCACCTCCCCTCCTGAGCACCATGTCCCCCAGCAGGTGACGGGCGGGAGGTTGAGGATCAGGAGCATGAGCCGGGGCACAGTAGTGGCACCAATGCCTGTGAGATGTGCGGCAAGAGCTTCCGGCTCCGCTCCAACCTGCTGACCCACTGCTGTGGCCACCAGGGCCAGCGGCCCTATGCCTGCCCTGAGTGCGGGTGCCGCTTCGGGCAGAGCTCCCACCTCCTCACCCACCAACGGCTTCACACCGGTGAGCGGCCCTACCCCTGCCGCGACTGCGGCCGCAGCTTCAATGTCAACTCGGACCTGGTGAAGCACCGGCGGATGCACACAGGTGAGCGGCCGTACCTGTGCCCTGAGTGTGGGCGGCGTTTTGGCAGCAGCTCCAACCTCACCCGCCACCAGCGCCTTCACACCGGCGAGCGCCCTTACCACTGCCCCGACTGCAGCGAGAGTTTTCGGGACTGTTCAGCACTCACCATCCACCGGCGCGCTCACATGGGCGAGCGGCCCTACCCCTGCCCAGCATGCGGCAAAGCCTTTGCCGACAGCTCGCTGCTGGCCAAGCACCAACGCACCCACTGTGCCGACAAATCCTTCGCTTGCCCCGACTGCGGGAAGAGCTTTTCCACCAATTCCTACCTCCTCCGGCACCGGCGGACACACTTAGCAGAGAAACCGTATCGCTGCGGGGAGTGTGGGCGGGGGTACAGCCAGCTCACCCACCTCAGCACCCACCAGTGGGTGCACAGTGGCGAGCGGCCCTACAGCTGCTGCGAGTGCAGCAAGAGCTTCACCACCAGCTCAGCGCTCACCAAACACAAGCGTATCCACACTGGCGAGCGCCCCTACATCTGCCCCGACTGCGGCAAGAGCTTCAGCCAGAGCTCCAACGTCATCACCCACTGGCAGCTGCAGCACGGCAAGTCCCTCTGATGCCCCGTGCCCTGCCACCCCCTTCGCCCCTACTACCACCAGCCCCCTCCCCACTGTTTCTCTTAATTAAATCTGCGGCAGAGGCCACCAAAGTGCCTGGAGTTGGCAGGGGTGTCACCCCCCAGGGGCTTTGCTGAGTGGTGGTTGTACCCCCCCAGCCCCCCCCCCCCCCCCCCCCCCGCATCAGCCCCCTCCCCACCATTTTTTTTAAATAAAATCTGCAGCAGAGACCACCGGTATGCCTGGAGTTGGGGTGTGATGCGGGGTGAAGCGTTGCCCCTGGGGCCTTTGCCGAGCAGTGGCTGTGGCCCACCATCCCCCCCCCCAGCCAGGCACTGTGGTGAGGGGGTGGCAGCCATCATTCTGCGGGCGGGACACACAGGAACGAGGCAGGGGGGTCATCCCAAAAAGTGGCTGTTGCACAACGCAGGTATGAATTTGGGGGATGTGCGGCTCCTTTGAACTGGCAGGGACACTGGCGGGGTGTGCTGGGGTCCCCTGGTTGCCCCAGAGAGTGCACCCAGCACCCCCGGTGTTCCTGGAGGCCTGGGCCCCACACAGGATGGGAGGTGGGCTAGCAGGGTGCCCCCCATGCCAGATAAATCCCTGAGGATGTGGAGCTGGCGCTGGCTGTAGCCAGTGGGACTCCCACTGAAAGGGGAAGGGGAGAACAGGGTGCTCCCCTCTCACTGTCACCCCGAGGGGGCTGGGACTGGCCCAGCAAGGGGGGAGACAGGGATGGGGACAGGCTGGGGTACTGGGACGGGAGTGGGATGCAGGAGGGACCAGGAGACTGGGATGGTATGGAGGTGGTGAGGGTGCTAGGGGTGGGACTGGGATGGGGGTGCAGGAGGGGACAGAGATAGGTTGGGAACTGGGGTGGAACTGGGACCAGGATGGGACTAGAATGCAGGAGGGGACTAGCATGAGACTGGGACTGGGATGGGTGTGCAGGAGCTGATGGGACTGGAACCAGAATGGAAATGCAGGAGGGGACTGGGATGGGGGTGCTGTGCGGGGCAGTACTGGGATGGCACTGTTAGGCAGGAGGGACTGGGAGACTGCGATAGGATAGGGGTGCTGCAGGGGACAGGGCTGGGGCGGGGGTGGAGGAGGAACCAGGAAGGGACTGGGATGCAGCAGGGGCCAGGGGTGGGGCAGGGATGGCATTGGGACCAGCAAGGGGGTGCAGGAGGGGAAAGGGATGGGACTAGGACTGGGATGGGGATGCAGAAGGGGACAGGGAGTGGGATGGGGCTGCAGGAGTGGGTGCGGATGGCACAGGGATGGGGATGGCGGTGGCACTGGGAGCAGGACTGGGATGCAGGACGAGACTGGGATGGGATTGGGACTGGGATTGGGGTGCAGGGACTGGCCGGGAATGGCACTGGGACTGCGATGTGGTTGCAGGGGGGGGATTGGGATGCAGGAGGAATGGGGATGGGGCAGGGATGGGATTGGGACCAGGATGGGAGTGCAGGAGGGGACAGGGATGGGGTGGGGATGCAGGAGGGGTGGGGATGGGATGAGGACCAGGATGCAGGAGAAGATGGGGATGGGATGGGGATGCAGGAGGGAACAGTGATGGGTTGGGGGCAGGGGGAGGGGTGTGCAACAGGAATGAGACTGGGATGTAGGAGGGTACTGGGATGAGACTGGGACTGGGATGGGGGGGTGGTAGGGGACAGGGATGGGACAGGGTGAGTATGACGGACAGGGATGAGACTGGGATGCAGGAGGGGACCAGGGTGAGACTGGGACTTGGATGGGGATGCAGAGGGGATGGGCCTGGGCTGGGGGTGCAGAGGGGGATCAGGATGGTAGTGGGACAGGACTGGGGGTGCAGGGGGAGACAGGAATGGATTGGGACTTGGATGGGGGTGTCGGGGGGCACACAGATGGTACCGGGACCAGGAGGGGGGTGCGGGGGGGGGGACTGGGTTGGCTCTGGGAGGGGCTGCAAGGAAGATCTGGGGGGGGCCTGCAGAAGAGCCAGGGAGGCTTTGACAATGGACGGCAAAGGTGCTTCCTTGTGTAGTTGCTTTCCCCATCTTCCCTTATCCCCTCCCCATCCTTCCCCTCTGTGAGGCTGTCTGTGGTGTGCCTGCTCTGATGAAAAGTGCTCCCACGCCAGACCGAGAGCAAAGGAAAAGGGGCAGGAAGAGAGGTGTCGCAGTCCTTAGTTTGCAGGTTTAATGTATCGTCACTGTTCAGAAAACACAAGCGTGTATGTGGGTCAGGAGCCCCTGCAGATATTTATTATTAATAGCCTTTTTATTATTAATAGCCATTTCTCTAAATACAGGACTTCATGCAGCGGGTTCACACAGTGCTAAGCTCCTGGTAAACGGAATCGCTTTTATGCATACTGCAGACTGGAGGTAGCAAGTGCCAGGCGAGAGATGAAGGTGATGCCTGTCATACCAGAAGTGTAATATATCACCTTCACGTATGTGTAGCCTTAGTATAATTATGAGATTGTAACCCAGAAGTTGCTTTATTAGTATAATTATGAGCTTGTGATTGAGAAGACCTCATGTTGTAAAGGATGAGATTTATGATCCAACTTGCAAGGAATATCTAGGATGAGAGAAAGAACTGATTGAATGTCATGGACACCTAGCAGGTTTTGCCAAGAAACTTTGTAAAAGGACCAGGTTGATCAGGTCATGAAGTGTTCAGGAGCCAGCAAGGACTTGGTGGTTGCAAAAGCAGCCCTCCGACTCAAATCAGAAGAAAACTATGCATGTAAAAAAGAAGGAGGGACTAATGTAAGTGGATTCTGGGAAATAATCAAATATGTATGGGATTTTGGGGAAAGGTAGTGCATATTTATGATTATACAGAATGTAAGGGACATGTATGTCAGGACAAGGTGAGCATGTTAGAAGGAGAGCTCCCCCATGCTCCCGGCACCATAATAAGAGAATGCCTGCTTTCTAAACTTCAGAACAAGTCTTGGAAAGTTCACTCGACCAATCTTTGGGTAACAAAGATGGACATGAAAGCAAGTGACGCACACGCAGTGGTGATCCCAGCCACAAGCATGCTGTTTAATGACCTGGGAGAAGGCTGCAGTGACTCTCTCAGAAGTCAAGGTTTTCAGTGCTGTTTCTGTATTTGATACCCAAGGGATGGTTTCCCTCGGCAAGCGTTTCTGTGCAGGCATGTGCACGGACCACAGGTGTGTCTCTGTGCCATAAGTGGGACTGATGGCAGCTTTTCATTTCGTTCCGACTCAAAAGTAAACAAAGATTGTACCTGCAAAAGAATTTGAGCAGCTGTCTTGGTTTCCCAGAGTGAGCATACAAGCGCTGCGGAGCACTTTCCAGAGAGGTGCTGGTAACCCTCTGTGAATGCAGTGAGATGGTCACCTGCCACCACAGCCCATTCGCGTGAATTTCAGACCTGTGCCATTTGGGGAATGAGGCCATCTGAACCGCATTGAGTAGATGGTGGAAATATCACTCTTAAAGGGATGCACCTCCTTCAGTAGCTGCATCCCAGATCTGTCGTTGAGTCCCTAGAGGCCCTAGGCCCCAGAAGGGGGGGATCCCTCCTCTGAACTGAGGTCCAAAGGGATTCACTGCTGGATCAGGCACGGGCTTAGCAGGAACCTGCACTGTCCTTCTGCATTCTCTGTCCCTGAGCCACGCTGAGGATTTACCTTTCTCTGATTCTTGGCAGTGGTGGTGCGGTCCAACCCTGGGGAAGCCCACCATGCTGGATTATACAATCTTTTTTGGAAAGGATCCAGGTACTGAGCAGTCTTGCAGGGGGCCACAAGTGGGAGGCAAGTCCTGAAACCTGGAGGCATCAGGCGGTGCCCATGCTGGAGAAAAGGCAGAGGGGCAGGGCCTGACTTCATCCCCTTGGGTTGTGGGTGCTGAGCTGGGCAGGGGGAGACGTGGGTGGCACTCCCTGATGCAGAGGTGGCTTTTGCCTGTGTTGCTCAAAGGAGCAATTGGTCACACTGCTGCACTCCCCCACACGCTGTCCATCTGGTTTCATGAGGCCTGGTCAGTGGGACAACTTGTCCCATAGACTCAGAGAGGTTCCCCGCAGCAGCACTAGAGAGCCTCAGAGAGTGGAGGAAGTGGCTGAAAGTGGCAAAGTTGCAACAAAATTGTGCCAGCTTGCATGGAGGGATCACGTGTACAAATCCTGCCAAGTGAATAGTAACAGGCGACATCATGGTCAAAGCCAATAGTTTATGCCAATTGTAAATATGAATACGTGAGTAGTCTCGTGGTTGCTTCTAAGGACTCGGGAGCTGTAACACGGGGTCGTACTCATGCTCCCAGCCAAGAAGAGCCTTTATTGATGGCAGTAAAAAGGGTTTATAACTAGAGTGTGCTTCTGCTGCTTTCTTTCCAGTATGCACACATGACACCTCTGAAGTCCTAACTGCGCAGCAGAGAGCCTGGGAGCTCAGAGATCCCTCCTTCTGCTCTGCCCTTTGGCACTAGGGGTGAAATTACCCTCATCACAGGTGTAGTTTTGGTTTTCTTTACAGCCTAAAGCACCACGTGGGGCAGGAGATCTGCCAGGACACTTCCGGAGGGATCCCACTCCTCTGGACCAAAAGTTTAGTGTTGCGAGGAATCTCAGGAGGCATGGCATCCAATAGCTCCCTTTGTTCAGGGAACTGGTCAAATGACCTGTCTCCATTTCTGTAATGGTGCCTTAGATGCCTGGCTCATGTGCGCGCACTGCGGATGCTGAAATTCCTTGAGCGACCTGGTCTGATGTCAGAGCTGACCTTGCTTTGAGACATAGGTTGCACTAGGGACCTCAGTTCCAGCCCGAATTGTCCTATGAGGCTATGAGTTCCATACCATCTGTTTAGAGAAATAGGTACAGATTTAGACATCCTCACCTCCCGCTGAATCCCTTTTCCTCAGCAGGAAGCTTGCAGGAGCTTGCAACCACAGCTCCTGGCAGTGGCTGAAAGGCACTGGCTGGGCGTCTCTAGCTGAGTCTCCTGCCCAGAAGGAAACCATTGCCAGCCCCAGGATCACGTTGGCTGCAACATTCCACTGTGCGAGCTGAAGGCCCCCACAGATGGGAATCGTGGACCCCCTCTGAGGGTCCAGCAGCTTTCTAGGGTGTCTTGGGAGAAGTTCTTCACACAGGTACCACGTAGGCCAACCAAGGCGATGGTCACCTGAGGCTGGTTCCTCGCAAAAGAGGGAGTGCTGATGAGGGATGTAAGAACCGTTGTCAGCCTTGGCTGTAGTGACCATGAAAGAGTGGGTGAAGATTTTTGCCTCTTAGGGCCCTTATGGTGGGAACATCCCATGGACAGCAGCACTCAAGGGCACCAGACCACAGCATGGCTGGTCTTTCAGGCCTAAGGCCCCCTCCACCTTCTCCTGAGGCACCTGGAGTGACCCTTGGAGGAGCTGTACATGTCTGTAGTGGGGACATTAACAGTGGCACCTGCAAGGAAGGCAGAGCAGATGACTGCAAGAGGCCACAGCCTAGGAGGACATGGTGCTCAAACACAATTTCTGATGCCACCAGGCAGCTGCGTGTCTGTCAGTCCTGTCCTCATCGCCATGCTGGTGGGGGTGCCCAGCTGCGCAGGGCAGTGACGGCACCCGTGTGCCTGGCAACTCCTTCTCTCGCAGTGTCGCAGGGAGAAGGTGTGCGGGTGCTGGGAGAGAGCAGGCACTTTTGTGAATGACAGCAAAGGGAAGGGTGAGCAATGACAGAAAAGGCAGGAATATGGTTACACCAGTAATTCAAAGTCCCTAGAACTTGTGGTAGTTCCAGCGTACTGGATGGATTGTGCCCAGATGCTTTCTGTTCCAGTGTCTCTGGTGGAACAGAGGCAGCTTCTCTAACCCACCAGACTGCTCGGAATCTGACTTCTTATGCTGGCCCTTGGCACTTTGATTCTGGGACTTGCCGTCCCAACTTGGTTAGTGTTGCCCAAATGGTTTTCATTGTCTCTCTAATGCTTTCTGGCTCTTCTGCCCTGCTGAGGATGCCATCATTGCACCGATACACTGTGATGTCAGGTGGAATGGGCATCTGTGAGCGATAGCAGGGCAGTGGCTGTATCCTTGCAGGAGCCTATTGAGAGCATATTGAGTCCCGCTCCAGGCAAAGGCAAACTAGGCTTTA
This sequence comes from Falco cherrug, assembly GCF_023634085.1. Classification (NCBI taxonomy): domain Eukaryota; kingdom Metazoa; phylum Chordata; class Aves; order Falconiformes; family Falconidae; genus Falco; species Falco cherrug. Next base: position 77,381,498 of record NC_073701.1, on the reverse strand, counting down.
TCTTGTACATGGAGCAGAATCACGAGCGATAAATCCCTAACACCTTGAGGAGCCATACAAGTCAAGGAGGCCCCCTGTATTTGTGTCACCTGTTGGGCCTTGTTGGGCACTGCTGCAGTCAAAGGGGATTAGCACTGAATTTGCAGTTATCAAGAGTTAGGTGCCATTGCCCGTAAGGCTTTGTGACCAGCCAAAGCAGAAAACTGTGTGGAGAGTGGGCTCGAGTGGTCATACCTCTCATTTCTAAGCGTGCCACCACCCCATCCGTAGCAGAGTTTGCTGCTGCCGGCAAGGGGCATTGTTTTACGTTGGTAACTGGAGAGCGAGGAAGAAGTATGGATGGTTGTAACAGACCAATTAGTTTCACTGGTCCATTTTTCTCCCACATCCTCCCAGAAATTACGTGGAGGTCCCCATTGTCTTCCTTATCTCCCATCCCCAGAGCGGCAAAACTCCACACAGTCCTGTCAGACGTCTCCCAATGCTGACCATATGGCAGGTCAAATCCCAAAATGTTAACTCTCAGATGCTCCAATGGGCACTACCGTGTGGGTCATTGGTTTTCCCTGCCTGTGTAGCCATAACTTCATTTTTGCCACTAAGCTTCCCTTACTCCCTTTGTGCTGGGATATCTTACTTTGCAGCAGCCAGGTTGTATATGTAATGCCTCGGTTGTTTCAGCAGTGATTACGGACACTTGGTCACCTCTATCCATGAAAAAGTACACACAAATGGTTTTAGGTCCAATTGGAACACTGAGAAGGGGTTCGGGGCCTTTCTCAGAGCACCGCACGTTGCATAGTTATGTGTCATGCACAGGTTTGGTTACTGGTTTCTCGCTTCTAATGCAAATACGTATGCATCTGCAATAGCACTACTAAATTATTTTATGAACTACACATGCTCCCCTAGTGGGGGTTTGTCCTCTTTCGGGTGGAGCTATTTGAGTCAGAGGTCGCCATCTCCCACTGCCACAATTACCTTTGTCCTACTTAAACTCATTTTCTGTTGGTGTCAGTGGATCCCAAGACCTTATCAGCTTGTGTTCTCTTGTGGCCAGAGCTTTCCTCCTTGGAAGGCTTCTTCCTGCGTGACTTAGCTAACGGCGCTCTTTTCACTACCTGGTCTTTGTTTCTCACCCCTGCCAAGGCTGCCTCCCTTGACGAGAAGTCCCTTCATTTGTAACTTACAAAGAACCAGGCTGCACTTAGAGAGCAGCCCCGCAGCAGAAAGGGCCACCAACGAGCTGCCCCTGGCACCAGCAGCCTGAGCACGGCAGAGCTGGGACCCTCTGCGTTCCTGGGCCCTGTGTCCTGTGCAGCAGCTTTCCTCCTAATGTCTCCAGCGAGGACATCCCAGCATTCATGGTGGCTCCTCAACCCACTCCGCTCCCTGAGTGGCACCAAGGGACCTTCCCTCCCTCCCACACAAGGTCACCCCACTCACCACACATTGCAGCGCAGCCCAAGGCAGATAAAAGGCAGCCATTCTCTCCTCTGCCTGGCCCTCTGTCAGCCTCTGCAGGCTCCTGGTGCTCCGTGTCCTCGACTTGGTGAGAGAGGAGAGGAAGAAGGTGAGCAGTGATGCCTCTGCTGCTCGGCTGGGGGAGCAGTGCTTGGGGACAGAGCCCGGAGCAGAGAGACACTCACGGCGTGGCGGCTCAGCTCCTTCTCCAGGAGCTTGACTGATGGGACACAGGTCACCTGGGACATGGCACCACAACTCACCCAAAAGCGGCAACACAGGAGCTGATGGTCCAGGTGAGGTTGATGGAGGTCCTGTTGTTGCCATTGCCTTTGTCCTCCTCTTCTTGTTCCTCCTGCGCTGCCTCCATCCCGCTGCTCAGCACCCACAGCTGGTCCAGCGCCAGGCGGAGCTGTGGGCACAGGCTGGTGCCATGCCTGCAGAGAGCAGAGGCGGGCACTGAGCTGGAAGGGGCTCCTTGGGCTGGGTCCCCGCGCACAGAGCCCTGTCCCCCGTCTTCCCTTGGGACAGACATTGGTGCCTCCAGTACCAAGGTGGAAGGCCAGGAGGCCATCCCTGACATCAGGGTCCCCTGTAGAGACATGCCGAATCTGGCGGGGACAGAAGTGGCAGAGGTGGTGGTGGGGGTGACACAAAGGGGGGTAGAAGGGACCCCCCCTGGTGGGACACTGGGGAACCCACCCAAGGAAACTGAGGGCATCACTAGGGACACAGAAACCCTGCAGGGACACCACTGGGACATTAGGAACCTCTCAAGGACACTACTGGGACACAGGTGCCCTCCTCAGGGACCCCCAGGAATCCCCCTGGGGACACCATAGGAACATTAGGGACCCTCCATGGGAAAAACTGGTGACACCAGGACCCCCCACCACGGACACCATTGGGACATTAGGGACACCAGGAACCACCCAAAGGCACCGCTAGGACATTAATAACCCTACTAGGGACACCAAGACTCACCCCAAGGACACTATAGGCACATTAGGGACCCTCTCCGGGATGCCAGGTTTCCCCCAGGGACACATTGGCAACACCAGGACACCCCTGGGGACACCACCAGGACACCCTCAAGGATGCAGACACCCCCTCCCATGGAACCCCCTGGGACATTAGAGACCCCCTGGAGACAGCAGGACCCCCCCCAACCACTCCAGGTCCAAGACCCCCGCAGGAACACCCCCAGCAGATGACACTCACTTGTCACGCAACAGTTGCTCTCGACAGAGCCACCCTGCAGCAGGACCGTGCTCAGATCTGTACTGTCAAGGAAACATTTCTCAAAAGCCAGCTCCACCACTCCAAAACAGGCGGAACTCCTCCACACATGACCCCCCCTGAGCCGTGCTCCACCCCACACGTGTGGGTCAGATCTGTACGTCTGTGTGGGTTATAGAATGTATAACAGAGGCAGGATACTTTTCCAGCAGCCTCCTTGGCAGCCGTATCTGCTCATTGATTTCCTAATTCTGAAGTGGTTTTACCTCCTTGATGTGCTTTGCGATGCAGAGCCGCGACCACCGCTGGGTTCTGACTGTGCTACAATAACTCCGGGGTGTGAGGTGCATCTTTGATCACAGTTCCTCGAGCAGATCACAGTCCTCTGTCTTTCCCAGTAGCTCCCTGGGCATGAACCACTCCAAAGGCAGACAGACTTTGAGTCTGTCCATATGTTGGCTCGTTTCCCTTCGCTTGGGGCCAGTGCCCTCGTAAGGGTGATCAGTTTGGCTTCCCAAGCAAAGACCTCTGCGGGTAAAGCTTGGGACCCTGTTACCCATATGGTAGTTACAGCATATCCAGATAATTGTTCTCCCTCTTGAACGTAGCTGCTCCAGCATAAAGCTCCTGACTGTCACTGTCCAGGTGAATGCAGAAAAAGGCATCTTTTGTACCTAAAACTATAAACCGTCTCTGTTCCCCTGGAAGGGCTGTTAATTATGTGTACGCATTGGCTACTACAGGATAAATATGTTATTTGATTTATTGCTCTAAAAAGCTGCACTGACTGGAAATCTTCACCCCTGCCCTTTTTCACTGGCAAAATGGGGGTGTTGGATTTCAATGAGCACTCCACCAACAACTTGTACTTCAAGAATTTCTGAAGTATTGGTACGTAAGGGATTGCATCGGTGAGACCCACTATTGCCACAGCAGATATGTTGTCTCAACATTGCTATGGCAGGAAACTCATGCCAACACCACAGCGAATAATCTGTCTATACATTGTTAAGGCAGGAAGGTAACACCACTGCCACAGAAGAGATTTATCTATACATTGTTAAAGGAGGAAACCGACGGATGCCATGGAGCAACGGGGAAAGCTGATCCTGCAAAATTTAACCAAACCCCTGTGCACGTGCTCAGACCATGGGTCAGGGGGATCAAGATGCCTGGAGGCCTCTGAGGACCACCTGATGATGTTGGGCATGTACACCATTGCTGGGTGGAAGGTGTGGTTGAGCAGAACAGCTTGTAACAACTCTATAAAAAACAGAACCAACTAACATCGGATGGAACATTCCCCCACCAGACTTGGAAATGAATCGGGCTGTCAGGACACCACAGCTCCGGGGTGGTAGCTATTGCTGTGAACTCTTTCTTTCTTTCCTTCCTTTCTCTCTTTATCTCTCGCTCTCTCTCTCCCTTTGCATTTGCAGATTTCTTGCTGGGCAAATAAATTTCCTTGGCTCTTGACTCCATTTTGAGTCTTAATTCTGTTCCCGAGAATACAAATAGAACCACACGCCGGTCTCAGACTGGCATGCAACACTTAGCTGGGTGTCCTCCATACTGAGTTAAAAGCTGGCTGGACAGCCAAGCCCCAAAAGGGGTAATAAATGGAGTGACATCCAGGTGATGGCCCATAAGGAGTGGTGTTCCCCAGGGCTCAGTGTTGGGGTCAGTCCTGCTTTACAACTTTGTCAGTGACATGGCTAAGGGGATTGAGGGCACCCTCAGTGAGTTTGCATACAACATCAAGTGGGATGGGAGTGCTGATCTCCTTGAAGGCAGGAAGGCTCTGCAGAGGGATCTGGACAGCTCGGACTATTCAACTGAGTCCAGTTGTATGAGGTTGAACAAGGAGAAGTGCCAGTTCTGCACATGGGTCACAACAACTTCACGCAATGCTACAGGCTTGGGGCAGAGTGGCTGGAAGGCTCTCTGGTGGGAAAGTACCCTGAGGGTGCAGGCTGACAGATGGCTGAGCATGAGCCAGCAGTGTGTGCAGGTGGCCAAGGCAGCTAATAGCATCCTGGCTTGTATCAGAACCAGTGTGGCCAGTAGGACCAGGTCAGCGATTGACCCCCTGTACTCGGCACTGCTGAGGCCACACCTCAAATGCTGTGTTTCTGTTTTGGGCCCCTCACTTCAAGAGAAACGTTGAGGTGCTGGGGCGTGTCCAGAGAAGGGCAGCAAGGCTGGCGAAGGGTCTGGACCCCCGGTCGGTTGTAGAGCTGCTGAGGGGACTTGAGTCGTTTAGTCTAGAGCAGACGAGGCTTCAGGGGAGACCTTACTGCTCTCTAGAAGTACCTGAAAGGAGGTTGTAGATGAGTGGGGGTAGGTCTCTTCTCTCAGATAACAAGTGACAGGACAAGAGGAAACACCCTCAAGTTACACCAGGAGAGGTTCAGATTGGATATGAGGAAAAATGACTTCATTGCAAGGGTGGTAAGGCATTGGAACAGGCTGCCCAGGGAGCTGGTGGAATCATACATGGAAACATATGCAGTGCTTTGGGACACGATTTAGTGATACTCAGGTAACTGTTGGATGTGGTGATCTTTAAGGTCCTTTCCAACCTCAATGATTCTCTGTTTCTATGCTTCTATGATATTGCAAGCCTACCTAGACCAGCTGCTGAACAAGCTGCTCTAGCTGACACCACCTCAATTGCATAGTTAAAGGTCAGTCCAACCTGAAAAAAAACCAACCATAGAGGTATAAGAGCATATATAGAATGTGTCAACACAAATAGAGGAGTTCATGTGAAGAATGCTTCTCCACTCAAACGGCTTGTGGGAAAGGTATTTGATAAATCTGAAAAAAACAAGCCTGCTTTTCTATGGACAGGTCCTGGGCCATAAGGAGGATAATGGAGCAGTATGGTACTAGAAGGGCAACTGGATCTCAGAAAGTCCTTATGCAGGAGGATGTGCATGGCTGTGAAGGGCCCTGTGAGGTCAGTTCTGCCGCTGGAGGTGACCGGCCAGCAACAGGAATGTGGCTGGGACAGTCCCTCTGCCAAGGGACCCCATAGGCCCCATCCAGGAGAAGGGCTGGGGTAGGGGTGGCCACGTCCATTGTGCCTGGGGACATGATGGGACAGCAGCAGGCACATGGCTTGCTCGTGTCTCTGATAGAAGCTGAAAGGCCAGCATCGGTCGTGTCGTTTAGAAGATCATGTGGAGGTGACTTCTCTCTGGTGAGGGGAAAGACCATAAGAAAAGGCTAATATGTTGGGTTCCCTGCTTGAAGGGCAGTTTCTGAGACAGTAGATCGTTCCTGGGTAGTGTGAAGAAGCAGGAGACAGGAAATAATGTCACAAAGTGCTACTTGAGAGGTGGAGACTGGGTATCAGGAGGAAGAACTGTCACACCAAGGGTCCTGCTGTGGTGCAAGAGCTCAGCCAGAGGGAGTCTGGATCAGCCCATGGCCTTCTGTTTCAAGGAACAGCCAGTGAGAGGGGACATATGTCAGTGAAGCTATGGAACTGTTGGGGTGAGAGCAAGGCAGGGCAGTGAGATGGGTGCCTACAGGCTGCAGGGAAAGTAAGACACGTGTCCAACCATTCAGAACAGCCTGCAGCGAGATTGCAAAGGGTGTTGGCAAGGCTGGAAGGCTCCAACAGAACCCAGGTCTTTGTCCCCTTGGCTATGGCAGCTGCCTCTGCCACTGAGGCCTATGAGAAGATATGTTGTCCTCATGGCACTGGGGCATCGTTGCCTCCTTGCAAGCCCATGGGGAAGCTGGAAGTTGTTGTGCCGTTGCTGTCCTTCACTCACCATTGGATGCCCCACATTCCATGGTCCTCAGAAAGAGCCCTGAGGCCTGTGTGAGGGACAGCACCGACCTTCCCACAGGCTGGAGGTCATGGCTTGGCCTTTCTGCTTCACCAAGCAAGCCAAGGCTTTGCTCAGCAGCAGAGCTGCCTGCACAGCGCCTTTGCCCACCTGCAATCACAGCCTCCAAGGATGGGCTCTAACAAGGCCATGGGGAGGCTTTCTCAGCCATGGCCCTCAGCGGGGCCTATTAACGCTTCCAGGGATTGTGGGGTTTGCTCCTGACTTGGTGTTCTTGAGAGGTTTTTTCACCCCAGTCGTGACCTGAAGTGCACAGCACCACAGACACCTTGGGCTCATTACGAGGCAGAAAGCCCTAACAAGCCATGCCTCTTCCATCAGGGACATCTGCTCTTCAGGGCTTGTACACTAAATGAGATAAATTTCAGCAGTACAGTTGAAGAGGAAGGCAGGCAATGAGCACTTTGAAGAAATTATAGAAGAACTTTCCAATTGCTCTTGATGCAGAGTGTCTCCTGAGGAGCTGTGGCCAGGTGGGAAAATCAGTCCCTGGAGCTAAATACTGCGTGGACAGCCTTGCTCCTCACCTCTCCAGCCCCACTATTTCTCTCCTCAGCCCCACGGCACTTACATCACTTGACATCAGACCTCTCCAACCAACTCTGCAGATGAATATTGTGGGTTCTTTGCAGCAATTGCTACCTGCTTCCCTTAGAGACCTGGGTGCAAATAGGCATAGAAAGGGTTATTTTTCAGTAAGGAAAAAAAAACCAAACAAACCGAATACAACTTAATAAATATCAACATACTCTATTGAGCTGTATTATGTTTTTTCAAGCATATCCTCATGCTCCTGAAGACTTTCCTTTAGGGACTAAAGTAGAGACTACTGAAAGGCAGTCCAACTTTACCTCCCTGAAGCTCAAAGCAGAAAGTAGGTACATGGGAGGAATCAGAATGGCCCAGGGGGAAGAGGACGGAGGCTTCTGGAGAATAATCAGAAAAATACATGTCCTGATTAGCTTCTGAAGGGAGGATTTCAGGTGTACAGAGTTTCATCAGTACAGGTAGATATGCCTGGAAGATTAGAAAGATGAAAGACACAGCATGCTAGACAGAGTCGTGGGAAGGCAAGCACAGAGTATGGTTGGTATTTCTTCTCCCACAATTCATGCACATTCTGAAAATGTATTTTTTGGCAGAATAGGAATGCCACTGACACTTTATAGAAAGTACTGAACCATTTCAGCTGATAAAAAAATGTATTTTTGTTTGGATTGTAGGTGGTGGTTTTTTTTCTGAGTATTGAGAACAGTTCTCATCTTTTCAGTCAGGGCACCATCGTCTGACCATAAGCACCCAGTGCAAAACTCTAGAGGCCCCTGTATGTCTGAGGGATTTGCCTGGGACTGGCAGGTATCGGAGAAGACCTAGTGGAGACAAAAGCTCACTGGGACGTGCAGGTGGAACCTGGTCAGAGTGTGCCAGGCCATCTGCACTGGCATCAGGCATCTCTGTCCCTCTAACTGCATCCCACCACAGCACACAAATCCCCCTTCTGACTCTGACTGTTGCAAGGGCCGTTCAGTCTCTTCTCGGGACCTGAGTTCCACGGACTTAGCACCAAACACACTGTGGGCTCATTGCAATGCACAGAACCTTAAGAAGTCATGTCTCTCCCATCATTTACAGCAATTCTTCTGGATATGTATACCTAATGAGTGAAGTTTCAGGAGTGTAGTTAATGAGGAAGGTATGAAAGAGCATTTTTACAGAGCAATAGAAGAATTCTCCAATTGATACTGATGTCAATTTAAATGAGCACTCAATAAACCAGGTTTTTTTCTCTTGTTTTTTCATGTTAGAGAACTGTCTCCTGCAGATAGGGATGCAGTTTGCTTCTTCAGGATGTCTGGACAGGTAGGAGAAGCAGACTGCTTAATGTCCATCACTGTAGGGACAACTCTGCTCCTCACCTCCCCACCCCAGCATTTCTCTGTATTTGCATGTCTGGCTATGTCTGTGGAACAGACATCTCCATATGAAACACACGGGATGTAAAAGCCTCCCAGAGCAGGTCAGAAGTTGACCTTGGCTCCCCCCACCTGCCCAGGTCCCTCTCAAAAAGACAAACACACACTCAAATAGGTCCAGGATGAGCTTGAGCATGAAATCCATGAACATCAGCCTCTTCTCTTCAGGCCCAAAAGCCATTGGATCCTTCCAAGCAGGTCCCTCAACAAGCCAATGTCTTCTCCCCTCATGACCAGTACACTGATCCTGCTGTTTGCCTTGTTTCTCCTCTCAGGATACTGAACTCCACCTTCTCAGGCTTGCTGCAGCCAAGGCACCCCCTGACTTTTATATTGTGGTAGGAAAAGGTAGCGGAAACGCAGCAGTAGCAGCTTCACCATTCATGTTTAGCTCGTGTAGACAAAGCCTATAGACCATGAAACTTGGCCTGAGACAATCCGATTTATGACAGCATTGCTGAAAAATGAACTACAAACATTCCATGAAGCCAGCCTCAGAGGATGTGAATCAGGATATAGAACCAATGTATGTTGCATAAGAAGATGTCTGCTTAGCAACTGCTTAGTAACAAAACAGCAATAAACTCACACCGGTAAAAAGCTAGAAGGCCCAAGACTTTAATATGACTATTGGCCTAAACTGTCACATTGTGGGTGGTGAACTTAGCTTTTAAGGATATAATTAGCCTAAAATAGTAGCAATTATATATACACCGATATAAAAAATAAGAGGTATAATTAGGGAATTCTTTCTTTGCAGTCCCTATTTGCCAGCACCCAGCTCAAGCTGTAGTGCTATTAATAAAATGTACTTTCATAAAGGAATCTCTCTTTTGGCTTGTGCAGAAAGCCAGAGTCCATCCCTGCTACGGTGGCTGCTGTGCATCATTTCTGTAACAGTTTGGCGACCCAGATGGGACTGTAGGCAACCACTGGTGGATGTCAGACTCTCATTTCCAAAGATCCAATTGCCAGCATTGGGTGAGTTCACCTGGGAACTTTGGAGATGGGAGGCACCAACCAGGGAATGTTAAAATTCTGTTACTACATTCTAAGTACTGGTGCACCTGAAAATTCCAGTACTAAATTCTAAGTCTTCTCAGACCAAGTGGGTTTGAGCCCCATCTGAGAAGCATGCTTCCTGATAAGTGTGAGGTGCACAGATTTGCCATACAGGTATGGGGAACAAGCATGGCATAGAAAAGGGGATGCCCCTAGGTGTGGTATAAGAAAATTCAAGGACAATAGGTGGCATTGTTGGTGAATCCAAAAAAATAAGCAAATGCATTGTGTAAGGAAGAGTGGCAGCACTTAGAGAAGCAGGGGGCATGGCCCTGAAAAGGTTCATTAAAATGCAAGAAATTGGCTATGCTCTGGAAAATTTTGGAAGATCAAAACCCTCAGCAAATGTATTATTGTTAGGTATGGGATAATTGAGCATATGACCACCATCAAGAGAATGGGCAAAAATGAGGACAAAAGCCTTCAGGAAAAATTTTAGTTGGAGCAACTGTGAATAATTTAAGCAAGGCTCCTGCAGAGCTGGTCTCTGTACCATGCTGCACTCCTGCCTCTGTATCATCTGTCCCCCTGCCCCATTGCCTCTACTGCCCCCCGCTGCTGCTGGGATCCCCAGTCCTCTTGTAAAGCAGCCAGTGGTGGGGGCATTTGGCTGTGTGTGGGTGTGAAATGTTTTTCCCTCCTGCCCCAGGGTTACATGTATACACACATCCCTGGAACTCCAGGGATTTGATTATGTGGGTCAAAAGCCACATTTTTTAGATTTCAAAGCCTGAGGCCACTGCTCAGGGGACTGGCTGGGCATCAGTCAGTTGGTGTTAAGCAACTTTTTCCATTTGCCTCACCTGTATTTCTCTCTATCTGTTACTTTCCTTTACATTGCAATTTTTATTATTATGCTAATTTTAATTCATTTTAATACATTTTACTTAATTTTATTTAAACCGCTTTTATCTTAAGGCACAAATTTTCTCAATTTAACCTTCTAGACTGCATGGATTACATCTATGCCAATGCCCAATGCATGGGCAACAAACAGGAGGAGCTGGAAGCCGTCGAGTAGCAGGAAGACTATGACATAAAGGCCATCACAGAAACATGGTGGGATAACTCACATGACTGGAGTGCTGCAATGAATGGCTACAAACTCTTCAGAAGGACTAGGCAAGGAGGGAGAGGTGTGGGGTAGCTCTGTATGTCAGAGAGTATTTTGACTGCCACGAGCTGGAGGATGGTGGCACTAGGGTTGAGTGCTTACAGGTAAGAGTCATGTGGAGGGCCAACAAGGAAGATATCCTGGTGGGAGTCTTTTATAGACCACCCTACCAGGATGAAGAGACAGGTGAAATATGATGAATAGAGACGCGGGGAGCTTCTTGTTGCTGAGAGACACCTGAAAGCATCAGCTTCTTCAGTGCATCCTTGAGCTCTTGGTTTCTCATGCTGTAGATGAGGGGGTTCACTGCTGGAGGCATCACCGAGTACAGAACTGTCACCACCAGATCCAGAGACGGGGAGGAGATGGAGGGGGGCTTCAGGTAGGCAAAAAATGAGGTGCTGACAAAGAGGGAGACCACGGCCAGGTGAGGGAGACACGTGGAAAAGGCTTTGTGCCGTCCCTGCTCAGAGGGGATCGTCAGCACGGCCCTGAAGATCGGCACATAAGACAGAACAATGAAAACAAAACCACCAAAGCATAGACAAGCACTAAAAAGAAGCAGCCCAAGTTCCCTGAGGTAGGCGTGTGAGCAGGAGAGCTTGAGGATCTGGGGGATTTCGCAGAAGAACTGTCCCAGGGCATTGCCTTGGCAGAGTGGTAGTGAAAGTGCATTGGCTGTGTGCAGGACACTGTTGAGAAACCCAGTGCCCCAGGCAGCTGCTGCCATGTGGACACAAGCTCTGCTGCCCAGCAGGGTCCCATAGTGCAGGGGCTGGCAGATGGCCATGTAGCGGTCATAGGCCATGACAGCAAGGAGAAAATACTCTGTTACAATGAAGAAGGAAAAGAAAAAGATCTGTGCAGCACATCCTGAGTAGGAGATGTCCCTGGTGTCCCAGAGGGAGTTGGCCATGGCTTTGGGGAGAGTGGTGGAGATGGTACACAAGTCGAGGAGGGACAGGTTGAGGAGGAAGAAGTACATGGGGGTGTGGAGGCGATGGTCGCACACTACAGCAATGCTGACAAGGCCGTTGGCCATGAGGGCAGCCAGGTAGATGCCCAAGGAGAGCCAGAAGTGCAAGAGCTGCAGCTCCCGTGTGTCTGCGAATGCCAGGAGGAGGAACTGGGTGATGGAGCTGCTGTTGGACATTTGGTCCCTCTGGGCACACATCACTGTTCAAGAGGGAAAACAGAGAGAAGTATTTAGGGGACTCTTCATTGAGCAAAATGAAATCTATTTCTCATAGACCCTCCTGTGTTTCACTAACACAATTTTCATTTTCCAGGCGACCTTCCTTTAAATCTGAGGCTGGAGCTCCTGCTGGTGCTGTCTGAGTGTGCTGTGAGGAGCAGGGCCTCTGCCTGCTGGATACTGAGGAGTCAGCCCTGCTCTGCAGCAGCGGGTTGATGGGAGTTGTGAGGGCAGGGGCCATTCTGGGGTTTGTCAAATGAAACTGCTCCTAAAGCTGAAGGGCTTGTCTGCATCTGCATTGTCAGTACTAAGGAACTGGGATGGCAGAATGCAATTTAAAAGATTTGAGGGCTTTGACAGCTCCCCTCATCTTACCTGAGGTGTATTCCTGAATTTCAGTAAACCTCAACAGTTTTGATGCAGTGAGGGAGAACTGAATGAGTCCTGAGAGGCAAGAGGGTGGCCTGTGGCTTAGTGCAGAGTGAGGGGAGCTGATGTGTCCATGTGTCTTGTTCCCAGTTGCTCCTTGGTTTGCACCTTTCTGAAGTGGATAGCAATTGCGCTCCCATGTTCCCATGAAAAGCCAGCAGGCACTGCTGAGAGCAGAGGGATCCACCTCAGATGCCTGAATGACTCGTGTTTCCTCAAGGTCTCCGCAACCCACTTCTAGCCAAAGATGCATATGGCTCATTTCACGAACCCAAGAGCATTTTAGCTGTCATAAGCATTGTGCTTCTCTGCACTTCAGATGAAGACAAGTTGCTGGGGACATGTTTGCATCTTGGAGGGTGGCTCACAGCATAGAAGGACAGCCCAAGGGATACCAAGTGTCCTCGTGATGGTGCCTCAATAAGGGAGAGCCAGGTCATTGCCCAGCCCCACAGAGGGCATTGCCCTCAACCCCACAGGTGGCAGGAAAGCTGGGACACTTGTTCCCATGGACACACTTCAGGAATGGACCCACAAGATCAGTGTGTGACTCTTCAGCTGAAACACCCATCCCCAGAGAGCCTGACAGCAATAGCAAGAGAACAGTAACAAATAGCAGAGACAATGGAGAAACGAGGCAAAACAGAGTGAGGGTGCGGCTGAGAGAGGCCAGGGTGAGCATGCTGGGCACTGAGGGCAGCGTTGCCCTTGCCCAGCTCTGCTCGCCACCTCCCACACACCAACATTGCTGGGCAGCTGCTTTCAGCCCCTGTGCTCTGCAGAGGGACCGGGGCATGTGGCTGGAGAGCTGCACCGCGGCTCTGCTGGAGCTCTGGCTGCAGAGGGGGTGGCTTATGCCTTGGGACCCCCAGCCCTGAGGGCAGAGGCTTTGCTGGGGGGGAGAGCAGGCCAGGGGGATGCCTCAGAGGAAGTGGTCTGCACTGCAGGGGGTCATACAGAGCTTTCTGAATTCTCCCTCCCACAACATTTCTATGTGAAGTTTCCTCTAACTCCTGGTCATATACCAGCTGCCACAACACTTCCCTCCTGGGAGGTGTTTCCCTGTGCCAGGTCTTTCCCTGCCAGTGCTCACAGACCCCATCCCAACCTCTGTGCCCTGGCCCTATACAAACATGCCTGTCTGCAGGGCACTGGCTGGGTGCATGTACCTTGTTTGCACTTAGAGGAATAGTCAGGTGGGACCGAGCCTGATGGGTCCAGCAAAGGCAAAACTGCTTCTGTCCATGGAAGAGGAGTGCCTGGAATCACATTAGAAGACTCTGGGAAGACCCATTGATCCCTCTAAGTTACAGTTCAGGAGTCTCAGGGTCTTGTCAAAATTCAGAACTCTTTTAACATTTATTCCCTCCCACTCCCCAACAGTAGGAAAGTGATAACAGAGACTCAGAAAAGTACCTTACATTTATACTAATCTTGCTTTGCCCTTCTCTTTGAATCCTCCAATTGGAAATATTCTGGCAGTGAGCTGAAGCCGTTAGCAGCCCTGACCCACACAGCACCTTCTTAAGAGCAGAAGGACCCTGCCTTTTTTGGGGTCACTCCTTCCACCCACAGCTTCTCCCCGCAGCTCCTTGGGGAGCCCCCCGGCAGGCTGAGAGCTGCCCCTGGCAGGCGGCAGAGCCCCTGCCCCAGCACACAGCCCCCTGGGCTGCAGGGACCCTGCTGGCAAAGACAGCCCTGGGCACCCCGGGCTGCACAGCCACCTTCACAGTCCTGCAGCCGGCCCTGGCACAAGGCAGCCCACATGCCCTGGCCCTCCCACGCTGCAGCAGGGAAGCCCTGCTCTGCAGCACACTTGCCTCCTCCACAGCAAAATGCTCCCACACGGTCCCACAGGCTGGGGGTGTCTGAGCTGCTGCAGGCCTGTGTAGGAACTGCAGAGGCATTGCTCTGCAGCCACAGACTTACTGGGTCAAGGGCTGTGATGATTTCTCCCCTCATGAGCTCTCAGCATCGTCCCAGCCCAGCCTGCCTTGAAGCTCTCGGTGCCTCACTCCTCTGCCCTGGGTGCCTGCAGGCAGTGCCTCAGCCCTGCTGCGCTTTGCAGAGGAGCTGCTGGTGGGCAGAGCTGTCTCTCTGTAGCGCTGCCCATTTGCCATGAGCTCCCTCCATGGCAGAAGCCCAGCCCAGCTCAGCAGCAGGGAGCAGCCCAAGGCAGCCCTTGGTCCCCTGGGGCTCCGGGGGAACCTGCTGGGGAACAGGCTCATGCAATCACTGATATTCTATCTGCTACATCTGCACAGACGCTTTTTTCCAGTAGTGGCATTTCTCCTATTAGAAAAATATTTGAACATAAGAATCACCATTTGTTAACCCATCATTAGACAGGACACAAGGAAATTTATAGCAAAGCATCTAGGTTTTGTCAAAGCTGGGTGGAGGGTTGTCTTCAGCTAACTAAATGTAAGCACATAATTCTGGGTTTGTAGTCTCAGGGCTACAAGGACTCAGGTCTATTTTGCCCATGCCACATCACCATTCTGAAGCAAAGCCTTTGCACCCACAGGCTCTGGGACACTTGGTACCAGGTTGCCTTATGGCCAGGCAGAGCTGGGCTGGTGCCACAGCTGGGGGGCTTCAGCCCAGATGTACAGCAGTGCCCTCAGCCAGGGGCCCATGCAGAGGCAACTGGAGCCCGTCCTGTTGCAGACAGAGCTGTGACACTGGGGGAACCAAGTGCCAAGGCAGGTGGCAGAGCTCAGCACAGCTGCTCTGCAAGGACAGAAGCCTCCAACAGCCCAGAGATCCAAAATGGAGTTTAGACCTGTGGGACAATTCCAGGGAACCCTAAGGAGTGTTCCCTCCTTCAGGAACAGTTACGGAAGACACAGAGATACTGTGTGGCTGCTGCTGAATTGAGCAAGGGCAGGTGTGGGTACAGCTGACATTGTCTCTGTCCTCTTCTCCTCTGCCTTCCCTGGCCAGTTCTCCCAGGCCTCTGTGGCTGCAGGCAGGACTCTGGAGGAGATCACGAAGGTGACTCGACTTACACTGCAAGTTTGTCCCTGCCCAGACTCTCTGCTTTCTCCTATGACAGGACAGCACTGATAGGCATGAGGGGAGCATTTGTTATCTTTAAACCTGGAAGTCAGCAAGTTTTCAACATCACAATTATGCACGCGTGTGCCCACCCAGCATGCTTGTTCCCACATTAGGATGTTATGGACTGTATGTGTGGATAAGCAGATGGGTAAAAGACCAGGTGGATGATCAGGCTTAGAGGGCTGTGGTCAATCTGTGCTAGTCTGCCTGCAGGCATCTATCTAATAGGGGCCTGAAAGTGTCTGTCCTACCACCCACCTTTTTTAAGGTGTTTTTAATGACCTGGACAAGATGAGAGTGCTTCTTCATTGCATTTGCAGGCGACACTCCAAGGAGGAGAGGAGACACTACACTGGAAGGCAGGGCTGCCATCCCAAAGGGCGCAGACAGGCTGGAGGTATGGTACAGTAGGAAACTCATGGTATCTAAAAAAGACAAATCCACAGTTGTGCCTTTGAGAAAAAGGCCATTTGTTTAACCCCAGAACCCAAATGAAAACAAGATCTCAGAGCATTCCTGGGAATGGCCGTATGGTGTGGCTTATGGAAAATGAATTTGGGACACATTGCCAAACTTTTATGTGAAGCTGTAGGAGGAAACCAAAACCTCCTTGCCTGGACTGAGGAGTGCAGAGATGCATTTACTAAATTGAAACGGACTGGAATGAGTGCTCCAGCTTGAGGCCTCCCAAATCTAGAAAAAACACTTGAACTATTTGTGCATGAAAGATTACACATTGCCTTAGGAGTGTTGGCCCAGAGACTGGAACCATGGAGCAGACCCCTGGCGTACTTTTCAAAACAGCTAGACAGTGTCAGTAAAGGACGGCCAACCTGTCCCGGCACAGTGGTAGCTCAGTATTACCGATTCAAGAGGCCCAGAAACTGACACTTGGGCAAAAATGAAATTATGTCAGTGGAAAAGAAGAGCTAATTCATGATTGTTTACAGATGGTGGGACAGATATATTCTAGCCATGTGGGCTTGAAAGACACACCAACAGAAAATACAGACAGGGACTTACTTGTAGGTGGTAGTAGCTATGTGCGACATGGGACCCAAAGAGTAGGATATGTGGTGGTAAGTATCAAAGAGAGCAAAGAAGCCAAAGCCCTATCATCTGACATGTCAGACAAAGAGGCAGAACTCACAGCCTTACAAAGATCACTGGCATTATCAAGAGATAAGGCTGTTAACGTATGGACAGATTTGAAATTTACCTTTGAATAGTCCATGCTCATGGCGTCATTTGGAAAGAAAGAGGGCTCTGAACCTCTCAACAATCCTCAGTCAAATATGGGCCAGCAACCCAACAATTATTTCAGGTGACCAGTTGACCCAGAGTCATGGCAATTATGCACTGTAAAGCGCAGCAACTTGGAGATAGCTTAGTGCGTATAGGAAATGAAATGGCAGATGAAGCAGTGAAAGAAGCAGCTGAAAGCCAAGTATTGCTGTTCCTGCCAGAGAAACACCAGAAATTAGGACCTAAGAGCCCACGGTATACACCAATTAACAATCAATTGACTAACATACTAAAGGCAACCCAAAATCCTGATTTATTAAATGCAACCCAAAATCAAGGGTGGTGGGTGACTGACTCCTTCACATCAACTAACAGTTACACAGGAAATCATGTGTGAATTGCTTAAAGGGAAGCACCAGAAAACTCCCTGGTGAGTTGAGATGATGGTAGAAGCCTTGAAAGGGCAAGTCCTAAGTGTACGATGTCTGGAATAGCCAAAAGCAGAGTGGAGAAATGTGAATTATGCTTGAAGAATAACACTCACATACCCCAAAGACCTTTCCCAGGGCTGACAAAGAGAGGAAACAGCCCAGGAGATTACTGGCAAATAGACTTTTTCCAAATTACTGCAGCAAAATGTGTATCAGTATCTCTTAGTAATGACAGATGCTTTTTCAGGCTGGCCGGAAGCCTTCCCTTGCTGCACCAGTAAGAAGTATCATGTGTTAGTTAAGAGATAATACTGAGATTCAGGGTACCCATAGGACTTTCTTCGGGTAGGGGTCCACACTCAGTAGAAGAAGCCCTTCACCTTTTAGCTAAAGTATGAGGGATAAAATAGGATCTCCATACCCCATAGAGACCTCAAGCAACCTGGAAAGTAGAATGAATCAACGCGTAAAGAAACAGATGAGTAAACTTTCCCAAGAGGCTGAGATCAAGAGGCCAGATGCTTTACCCTTAACACTGCTACAGGTACAGGATCCATCCTGAAACTAAGGAGAGAGTTATTCCTTTGGAAATGATATACGGTAAACCTAGCCAGGTGACAGAAACAGGCGAGAATGTTGAAATAATAGGGACACATTCCCTTGAAGATTATGTTCTCTTTCTAGAAAAGGTCCTGTCCTGTCTTCACAGGTCCGTCACCGTGAGCACACCTCTATCCCTGGACATGCCTGTATGTCAATACCAATCCAGAGATTGGGTGTATCTCAGAACATGGTTGAACAAACCATTGGAAAAAGAAGTGGAAAGGACCTTTCCAGATTTTGCTCACCACCTACACTGCTGCCAAGCCTGAAGGAGTCACTCCATGGACATATCATCACAGGGTTAAACCTGCCACAATGACAGAATATACTGTCAACCAAGAAGAACCTTTATGCTTGAAACTACCTCCAGAATCCTAAAGTTCTATTTTAGGTATCTTGCATTAATTACAGACAGCATAGAGATGAATGACTGAAATAAGACCCTAGATAAGATTGAGTTGTATACAGGGAAGTTGGAGTCTGTTAAATGTCTCTGTAGATGTTTGTTGAAACATGTTTTACAGATGTGTAGAATTTGGCCTGTGATGTGGTGTGCTAAATCCTCAGCTTGGGTGGGATCAGGAGGACTCATGGACACGGAATACTCATTTTAAAATGGTGAGAAGATTGATGAATGTTGTTAGTAAGAGGGGTTGTTGTGTATGTACCCATTTCCCTGAATATACTCATGCAGGAATTCCTCTAGCTGGTATCCCCATCCCATTTGGGACTAACGGGACTAACTTGTAGCTAAGACCAGGATACACTCATTGGAATGAGACTGACCTCCAGACTTGGACAACATTGAATCCACACTTGTCCACTGTGAGGTGTGTTACTACAAATGAAGCCAAGACACACCAAAATGGAACTCTGGTCTTTGTGGGGCCCTACCCACATTGTGATTCATCAACGCAATTAATGAACCTGTCAGAATTCACTGCAAGTAGATACTGGAATGTTCCCCTGGGGACTGGGTGATGTTGGGTAAGTGGCAGTGTAGCACAAAAAGCTTTACCACCAAGATGGTCGGGTACTTGTACTCGGGGAGGGATTTTTCCTGATATGACTGTAACTGAGATATTGTATAATAACCTGTGGTTAAGAACTTACCTGCAGAGACATAGGCGGAGTCAAAACCCCCTTATAGAAAGACCCACTGGGTTTCATTCTTTTGCTGTGTGGATTATTCCTTGGTTAGGGGTTGCTGAATTGGAGAAGGCAGTGGTAGAAGTATCCATAGTAATGGAAGAGATGCCCAAGAATGCTTCAGGTGCCAAAAAAGCTTTGCAGAAATAGCCCCTATGACTGTGCAAAATAGAATGGTATTAGATATGAAGCTGGCATCTCAAGGTGGAGCCTGTAGAAGTGTTAATACCAGTTGTTGCATATATGTAGATCAAAGTTGGAGATTTTCTGCAGACTTGTTCACAAAATATTGGGAAACATCCTAATATTTGTTATGAGATCCAGAAATCTGACACCTCCTGTGGATTTCAAAAAGTTTTGAATAGGCTAACATCCTGGTTTTCTGATTTATATCTATGGATTAAGAAGTTAACCTCCAGATACCTTCTTGCTCTTACCCTTGGATCATTGCAATCTCTAATTTTTCTAGTTTCTGCTTTGAACTTCAGGAAGGTAAAGTTGGACTGTCTTGCCGTAGTCTCCCTAATGCTCACTATAGACAACTCTTCAGTTGTGGCGATGTACCTCATGGGGATCTGCTTGAATCAAACCATAACAGAGCTGAGAAGTGTATTTCATTACTCATTATATTGAATAGGGGGTTCATTTTTTTTTCTCCCGCAGTTAAAAAAACCCTATTCTATGCTTGTTTGCACCTAGTGCTCTAAAGGAAGCAGGTAGCAATTGCCGCAAAGAACTTGCAATATTCAGCCGTGGACTTCGCTGGAGAGGTCTGACGTCAAGTGGGGTAAGTGCTATGGGGCTGAGGAGAGAAATAGCAGGGCTGGAGAGGTGAGGAGCAAGGCTGTCCACACAAGTGTTCAGCTCCAGGGACTGATTTTCCCACCTGGCCACACCTACTAAGAAGAATCTGCATCAACAGTAATTGGTGAATCCTACTATCACTTCTTCAAAGTCCTCATTCCCTGCCTTGCTCTCTCCCTGTACTGCCAAAACTTATCTCATTAAGTGTGCAAGCTTTGAGGAGCAGACCTCCCTGATGGGAGAGACATGGCTTGTTAGGGCTTTCTGCCTCATAAAGAGCCCAAGGTGTCTGTGGTGCTGTGCACTTCAGGTGGTGGGAGGAGACTGAAGAAACCTCTCAAGAACACCAAGTCAGGAGCAAACCCCACAATCCCTGGAAGCGTTAATAGGCCCCGCTGAGGGCCATGGCTGAGAAAGCCTCCCCATGGCCTTGTTAGAGCCCATCCTTGGAGGCTGTGATTGCAGGTGGGCAAAGGTGCTGTGCAGGCAGCTCTGCTGCTGAGCAAAGCCTTGGCTTGCTTGATGAAGCAGAAAGGCCAAGCCATGACCTCCAGCCTGTGGGAAGGTCGATCTCCCAAGCATGTCAGTCTCCTGGACTGAAACCCCAACACATCAGCATTTCAGGTTGGTGGGCAAGTGCCTCAAACGAGATCAGAACATGGGCAATGAAGGAAAATACAGGCAATGAAAGAGAATGGTATGCTTCATGGAGTTGCTACCCAAGATGGAAAATTCCCACAGTAAGCACCTCTGAAATAATAAAAGAAGATATACAACAAGTAAAGTATAGCCAATGGGGAAAGAACTGACAGGCTAGGCTGTTCTTTTTGCAAGATATTAGGAGAGTACCACAGAAGAGCTTGTATCGGGGAAAGGGTGGCCTCAGGGCTGCTTGTGGGTACCTGTGAAGCAGCCCTGCACCTGGTGTGAGTTCCTTCAGTGCTCAGGGAGCATGCAAGTGCTTTCCCTAATTGCAAAACAGGAATGGGAAGGAAGGACGGCTGGCATGGGACTGTGCAGGGACCTGTGCAGGATTCTCGACCAACCTCCTGCACAGAGCAGGCTCAGACTAGATTACTCAGGGCTTCACCCAAACACGCTTTGGTCCCTTTCTGGGACAGAGCCAGCACAGAGTCTCTGGGAAACGGCTTCCAGCACTTGGCTATCGTCATACTGGAAAAGCTTCTCACTTTATGACCTCTGACCCTCTCTGGTTTCAGCCTATTGCCTCTTGTCCTTGTGCCTTATAGCATGCACATGAGCCTGACTGCGTCCTCCTGGGAACAGCACCATGCTGCTGCATGTAACCCCAAGACCTTCCTTTCGCAGGGCTGGACAAGCCCAGCTGTCTCAACTTCTTCTCATGCTGCAAGTGTTCTACCTGTGACCACCACGGTGGGCCTCCACTGAAATGAGTCCAGTTTACAGATGTCTCTGGTATTCTGGATTCCATATATTCTGGATTTGTTATCTAAGACACCAAATGTGGGGCAGAATCACTACCACTGCCTCTGTCCCTTCTCACAGGGCTCAGGATGCTGTTGGCCACCTTTGCTGGTGGCTCATGCTTTGCCTGATGACACCTGAGGACCATCAGAGCCTTTCCCACAGAGCTGCTACCCAGCCACGCAGCCCCCTCTGTCATTGCAGGGCCTTAGTCCACTCTGGACATAGGACTTGGGATTTTTCTTTATTGGATACCATGAGGTTACTTTTGGCACATACTTGTGTTTGGTCTGTGTCCTTTAAGGGGGCAACGCTGCCTTCCAGTGCAGTGTCTGCTCTCTTGAGCGTGGTGACATCTACAAATGATATGAAAAAATCACTCTCTCCTTTCTTCCAGGTCATAAAAAAGAAGGCAGATGTCAGAACAGACCCCAGAAGAACACTGCTAGCTGGATGCCTCCAGGCAGAGAACCAGGCACTGATCGTGAATTTCAGAGGCTGACTGTCCAGCTGATTTTGTACCCATCTGCTTCTCTACCCATGTAGGCCATAATATCCATATGTAGGCACTAGAATATTGGGGCAATGGTTTTGAAAGCTTTGCTGCCTTCCAGTGAAAGACCACGACTGCTCTGTCTAAGTCCAGCAATCCTGTCCTTTCCTCACAGAAAGCAGAGAGGATGTCCAGGCACAATCTGCCCTGGGTGAATCCACTCACCTTCTCTTTCATACACCCAGAAATAGTATCTCAGTGGACGTGCTCTGGGGCTTTTACTTCCACTGCTCATCCTTTGGCCATCTCTTAAAAGTGCGTGCCATGGGTGGGTGCTGCCACCCCTGTGAGAGCTCTCCCGGTCTCCATAACCTTTCCCAGATGGTGGAGAGTGGCCTCCCTGTGACAGCAGCCTGCTCTCTCAGCTCCCTGGGATACTGCCCCTCTGCTCCCACGGACTGCTCAAGATTGCCTGAGTTCAAGGCACTTGATCCCCTCCCACTGCTGCTTCTTCTCCTCCAGAGTCCTGCCTGCAGCCACAGAGGCCTGGGAGAACTGGCCAGGGAAGGCAGAGGAGAAGAGTATGCAGAGCATCTCAGAAGTATCTACACTTGCCCTTGCTCAATTCAGCAGCAGCCACACAGTATCTCTGTGTCTTCCGTAACTGTTCCTGAAGGAGGGAACACTCCTTAGGGTTCCCTGGAATTGTCCCACAGGTCTAAACTCCATTTTGGATCTCTGGGCTGTTGGAGGCTTCTGTCCTTGCAGAGCAGCTGTGCTGAGCTCTGCCACCTGCCTTGGCACTTGGTTCCCCCAGTGTCACAGCTCTGTCTGCAACAGGACGGGCTCCAGTTGCCTCTGCGTGGGCCCCTGGCTGAGGGCACTGCTGCACATCTGGGCTGAAGCCCCCCAGCTGTGGCACCAGCCCAGCTCTGCCTGGCCATAAGGCAACCTGGTACCAAGTGTCCCAGAGCCTGTGGGTGCAAAGGCTTTGCTTCAGAATGGTGATGTGGCATGGGAAAAGAGAGCTGATCTTTGTAGCCCTAGGACTACAAACCCAGAATTAAATGCTTACATTTAATTAAGTAACTGAAGACATTCCCCACCCCACCCCCTCCCCAGCTTGGAGAACTAAGATGCTTTGCTATAGACTTCCTTGTGTCCTGTCTAATATGGGTTAAGGAAAGCTGATTCTCATGCCCAAATCTTCTGATTGGAGAAATACCACTGCTAGAAAGAAAAG
Source organism: Falco cherrug (assembly GCF_023634085.1). Taxonomy (NCBI): domain Eukaryota; kingdom Metazoa; phylum Chordata; class Aves; order Falconiformes; family Falconidae; genus Falco; species Falco cherrug. Next base: position 77,358,682 of record NC_073701.1, on the reverse strand, counting down.
TCTCTGCAGAGGTGAGGTGATTGCATGAGCCTGTTCCCCAGCAGGTTCCCCCGGAGCCCCAGGGACCCCTGGAGGGAGCCCAGAGGGGCAGAGCAAGGGCTGCCTTGGGCTGCTCCCTGCTGCTGAGCTGGGCCGGGCTCCTGCCATGAAGGGAGCTCATGGCAAATGGGCAGCACTGCAGAGAGACAGCTCTTCCTAGGAACAGGGCTGAGGCACTGCCTGCAGGCACCCAGGGGAGAGAAGCATGTCAGAGGGATGTTAAAGACAGTCTGGAGAGGGAGGGTGCCAAGATCTCACTGGGTCAGAAATCTTCACAGCCTTTTACACAGTAAGTCTCTGGCTGCAGGGCAATGCACGTGAGTATTCTGGCAGGGTCCCCTCAACCTGGCATATCCCTTGGTTGGTAGAATGGAGAGGGACACGCTCTGCAGCAGGGACTCTGTGCTGCACAGTCAGAGGCAGAAGGCATGCCATCTCCATTGCCTTAGGGATGGCTGCAGGGCTGTGAAGGTGGTTGTGCAGCCAGAGGTGCTCAGGGCTGTCCTTCTGAGCAAGGTCCCTGCTCCCAAGGGGTCTGTGTGCTGGTACTGTTACACTGCTGCCTGCCAGGGTCATCTTTTAGCCTGCTGAGGGAGCTCCCCACGGTTCTGTGAGGACAAGCTGTGGGTGGAAGGAGCAACCGCTGGCAGGGCGGGGTCCTGCTCTTGAGAGGGTGGGTGCTGCATGGCTCAGGGCTGCTCAGAGCCCCAGATCCCCCTGTCTTTGGAAGAAGGACATCGAGGCAGAATTGACCTGAAAGAGAAGGAGCCTGTTCTTTCAGTTTTCTTCTCTGGGGTGTCTGGGTGGGCAGTGGCAGATGGAAAGCTCTTTCTGCACTCTGCAGAACGCACGGAGACCTCTGTTCTCATCAGCACTTGTTTGAGCTGCTCCTTAGCCCCTGCAGGCACACAGAGCTGCCCTGGGCTGTGCCTGGCTGCCAGCAGGGGTCTGCAGGGCAGAGCTGAGCATGTAGTGGGTGGGATGGGCTGTGTGAGCACTGACAGGGTGGACAAGTGGTGACAGTGAACCAGGTCCAAATAGGCACAGCTCCAGGCATCAGGGACATGGGCAAAGGGTGGGGGGGAAACTGCAGATAAGCACTGCGGGAAGCTGTCTTCAGAAAGCTCTCATTTGGTCCTTCCCTGGAGGGATCTGCTAGTAATTGTCTGCTGAGCAATGATCTGATTCTACCTTTAAGACATGGCACCTTCAGGATCCCCGAGTGTCTGCTTTGCCTGTCCCCCTGGCCTTGCCACATGCCCTCCAGAAAAGCACAGCTCTCCTGCAGCATCCAAGGGAATGCTGAGTTTTCCCTGGGCAGCCAGTGCTCCCCTCCGAGTCCTTTGCTTCTCTCTGTGAGCAATGATGTCCTTCTCCACCACAACTCTACCTTGGGGCTGGGAATGTTTTCAGATCTGCCCTTTGAAACAGCACTGCCCGCTGTCATCAGAGTGCAGTTGTTGATAAAGATATTTAGAAAGAGTAATTTGTGTGTGCAGTCCCCCTTGAGGCAGCACGAGTCTAAGCGCAGAGTGGCTGAGAGCAAGACTGATGGACTCGGCAGCTCTCCTGACTATGCACTAAACCACACGTAGGTGAGCCCATTTACTTGTCCCCTCCTTAGCCTGTCCACACTTTCAGGCACAAAAATTAGAATTTCTGTCCCTGAAAATAGCACTTGCCAGGTGTGGCAGTAGGAAAACAAAACCAGACCTCAGACAAGATCATTATAAAATCATGCTAAGCCTCTCTTCTGCTGCCCACACTCTTTAGAGTTGTCAGGGCAGATGGGAAACTTTTCTTACAACTGACATCCCTTGTGAATACTGGAGCTCTCATAAAGCAGCTTCCATGTCCCCACTACAGCAGGGCAGAGCTGACTGCTTCAGAGCCCACAGTCCTGCTTCTCTCTCACATTCTGCCAGCACAGACCAGAGGAAGGAAATGCATTTGCACAGGGAGATAAAAATATTGGGGAAAATTGACTGGCTTTACTGTAGAAAGTCTATTCTAAATTGTCACTGCCTTTCCTCCGTGACAGGTCTCCATGCCCAGAGGCAGCAGATGTCCAACGGCAGCTCCATCACCCAGTTCCTCCTCCTGGCATTTGCAGATTCTCAGGAGCTGCAGCTCTTGCATTTCTGGCTCTTCCTGGGCACCTACCTGGCTGCCCTCATGGCCAACAGTCTCATCATCACTGCTGTAGTATGTGACCACCACCTTCACAGCCCCATGTACTTCTTCCTCCTGAATCTCTCTCTCCTCGACCTGGGCTCCATCTCCACCACTCTCCCCAAAGCCATGGCAAACTCCCTCTGGGGCACCAGAGGCATCCTCTATGCAGGATGTGCTGCACAGCTATTTTTCTTCCTCTTTTTGATCACAGCAGAATATTGTCTCCTCACCATCATGGCCTATGACCGCTATGTGGCCATCTGCAAACCCCTGCACTACGGGACCCTGTTGAGCAGCAGAAATTGTGTCTACATGGCAGCAGCTGCCTGGGCCAGTGGGTTTCTCACTGCTGTGCTGCACACCTCTGATTTATTCTCACTTCCATTCTGCCATGGTAATCTTGTGGACCAGTTCTTCTGTGAAGTCCCTCAGATCCTCAAGCTCTCCTGCTCAGAAATAGACTATGTCAGGGAAGTTGGGCTTCTCATGGTTAGTGCCTGTTTATTCTTTGGGTGTTTTGTTTTCATTGTGCTGTCCTACGTGCAGATCTTCAGGGCCGTGCTGAGGATCCCCTCTGAGCAGGGACGGCACAAAGCCTTTTCCACGTGCCTCCCTCACCTGGCTGTGGTCTCCCTCTTTGTCAGCACTGGCATGTTTGCCTACCTGAAGACCCCCTCCATCTCCTCCCCATCGCTGGACCTGGTGGTGACAGTTCTGTACTCGGTGGTACCTCCAGTGGTGAACCCCCTCATCTACAGCATGAGGAACCAGGAGCTCAAGGGTGCAGTGTCGAAACTGACAAGTGAATGTTACTCTGAAGCAAGAAACTGCCCTTCTTCTGCACAGCACTTATAATGGAACACATTACAGGCCCAGCCTGTGCGCTGTTGTTTTGATTGGTTATGGTCTTGTTCTACTAGTAGAACATTCTACTAGTAATGATGTTGTCATCTCCTCTCTATTCCAATGTCACCAGAGGTACAGAATCCTCCATGCAGGCAGTTACTAGTGGTATCCCTCAGTGACCAGCACTTGGACCAACACTGTTGAACATCTTTATGATCCCCCTGTATGCTGTGACTGTGTGCACTTTCAGCTGCCTTGTGGATGAGGCAAAACTGGGTAGAGGCCTTGAGCCATCTCCTCTAGTTCACCTTGCCTTGAGCAGGAGAGCCAGACAAGACGTTGTTTAGGGCTTTCTCCAGACCTGAGTTACTCCATAATTCAATGAATCTTTGCATTGAAGTGTTTCTGATGACAGAATATGCTGAAGAAAAAGGAAATAATAATAAAAAAGGTTCAACAAGGATATAGATGAAATAGAGGTCTTCATGTGAAGAATGTTCCTCCACTCAAATGGTTTGTGGGAAACATATTTGATATATTTGATGAAACAAGCATGCTTTTCTCTGGAGTAGTCAAGCACCATAAGGAGGGTGATGGAGGGCTATGGTATTAGAAGGTCAATTGGGCCTCAGAAACTCCTCATGCAGGAAGAAGTGCATGGCTGTGAGGGGCCTGTGAGGTCAGTTCTGTCTCTGGAGGTGACGGGCCAGCCACAGGAATGTGGCTGGGACAGTCCCACTGCCAAAAAGCCCCTAGGACCCACCCAGGAAAAGGGCTGAGATATGGGTTGTCATGTCCATTTTGAATGGGGACATGATGGGACAGCATCGAGGCACATGGCTTGGCCATGTCTCTGGCAGAAGCTGAAAGGCCAGAAGCAGTCACGTGGTTTAGGAGAACATGTGGGTATTCCTTCTCTTTGGTGAGGGAACAGACCATAAGTAAAGGCTAATTGGATGCACTCCCTGCTTTAAGGGTATTTTCTGAGATGGTAGATCTTTCCTGCATAGTGGGAAAAAGCAGGAGAGAGGAAAAAATGTCACAAAGTGCAACTTGGGAGGTGGAGAGTAGCTATCAGGGGGAAAACCTGTCACTCCAAGGGTCCCACCATGGTGCAAGAGGTCAGGCAGAGGGAGTCTAGATCAGCCCATGACTTTGTGTTTCAAGTAACAGTCAGTGAGAGTGAAGGTACCTCAGTGAAGGCATGAAAATGTCAGGGTGAGAGAAAGGCAGGGCAGCAAGATGGCCGCCTATAGACTGCAGGGAAAAAGGGGCAGGTGTCCAACCATGCAGAACAGCCCGCGGTGGAGATGGCAAAGGGTGCTGGCAAGGCTGGAAAGCACCAACAGAACCCAGGACTGTGTCCCCTCGGCTACGGCAGCTGTCTCTGCCACTGAGGCCTATGAGAAGATATGTTGTCCTCATGGCACTGGGGCATCGTTGCCTCCTTGCAAGCCCATGGGGAAGCTGGAAGTTGTTGTGCCGTTGCTGTCCTTCACTCACCATTGGATGCCCCACATTCCATGGTCCTCAGAAAGAGCCCTGAGGCCTGTGTGAGGGACAGCACCGACCTTCCCACAGGCTGGAGGTCATGGCTTGGCCTTTCTGCTTCACCAAGCAAGCCAAGGCTTTGCTCAGCAGCAGAGCTGCCTGCACAGCGCCTTTGCCCACCTGCAACCACAGCCTCCAAGGATGGGCTCTAACAAGGCCATGGGGAGGCTTTCTCAGCCATGGCCCTCAGCGGGGCCCATTAACGCTTCCAGGGATTATGGGGTTTGCTCCTGACTTGGTGTTCTTGAGAGGTTTCTTCAGTCTCCTCCCACCACCTGAAGTGCACAGCACCACAGACACCTTGGGCTCATTACGAGGCAGAAAGCCCTAACAAGCCATGTCTCTCCCATCAGGGAGGTCTGCTCCTCAAAGCTTGCACACTTAATGAGATAAGTTTTGGCAGTACAGGGAGAGAGCAAGGCAGGGAATGAGGACTTTGAAGAAGTGATAGTAGGATTCACCAATTACTGTTGATGCAGATTCTTCTTAGTAGGTGTGGCCAGGTGGGAAAATCAGTCCCTGGAGCTGAACACTTGTGTGGACAGCCTTGCTCCTCACCTCTCCAGCCCCGCTATTTCTCTCCTCAGCCCCACGGCACTTTCATCACTTGACATTAGACTTCTCCAGCCACCTTTGCAGCTGAATATTGCAGATTCTTTGCAGCAATTGCTACTTTCTTCCCTCAGTGACCTGGGTGCAAATAGGCATAGGAAAGGGTTTCTTTTCAGTAAGGAAAAAAAACCCCAACAAACAACTAGAAGCAAACCCAATCCAAGTTAATAAATATTAAAATACACTTCTCAGCTCTGTTATGGTTAGTTCAAGCAGATCCCCATGAGGTCCATCACCATTACTGAAGACTTCCCTATAGGAAGTATCAGGGAGACTACTGAAAGGCAGTCAGAATTTACCTCCCTGAAGCTCAAAGCAGAAACTAGGTGGGTGAGAGGGACAGATATGATCCAAGAGTAAGAGGAGGAAGGCATATGGAGAGTAACTTCTAAATCCATAGGTGTAAGTCAGAAAATCAGAATGTCAGCCTATTCCAAACTTCTTGAAATCCATAGGAGGTGTCGACTTTCTGGATCTCATGCAAAATTTTAGTGTGTTTCCAAATCTCTAGTGAGTTGGTAAAATTATTCCACTTTGATCTACATATATGCAACAATTGGTAGTAACAATAGTACAGGCTCCACCTTGAGATGCCAGCTTCATATCTAATACCATTCTATTTTGCACAGTCATAGGGGCTATTTCTGCAAAGCTTTTTTGGCACCTGAAGCATTCTTGGGCATCTCTTCCATTACTATGGATACTTCTACCACTGCCTTCTCCAATTCAGCAACCCCTAACCAAGGAATAATCCACACAGCAAAAGAATGAAACCCAGTGGGTCTTTCTATAAGGGGGTTTTGACTCCGCCTATGTCTCTGCAGGTAAGTTCTTAACCACAGGTTATTATACAATATCTCAGTTACAGTCATATCAGGAAAAATCCCTCCCCGAGTACAAGTACCCGACCATCTTGGTGGTAAAGCTTTTTGTGCTACACTGCCACTTACCCAACATCACCCAGTCCCCAGGGGAACATTCCAGTATCTACTTGCAGTGAATTCTGACAGGTTCATTAATTGCGTTGATGAATCACAATGTGGGTAGGGCCCCACAAAGACCAGAGTTCCATTTTGGTGTGTCTTGGCTTCATTTGTAGTAACACACCTCACAGTGGACAAGTGTGGATTCAATGTTGTCCAAGTCTGGAGGTCAGTCTCATTCCAATGAGTGTATCCTGGTCTTAGCTACAAGTTAGTCCCGTTAGTCCCAAATGGGATGGGGATACCAGCTAGAGGAATTCCTGCATGAGTATATTCAGGGAAATGGGTACATACACAACAACCCCTCTTATTAACAACATTCATCAATCTTCTCACCATTTTAAAATGAGTATTCCGTGTCCATGAGTCCTCCTGATCCCACCCAAGCTGAGGATTTAGCACACCACATCACAGGCCAAATTCTACACATCTGTAAAACATGTTTCAACAAACATCTACAGAGACATTTAACAGACTCCAACTTCCCTGTATACAACTCAATCTTATCTAGGGTCTTATTTCAGTCATTCATCTCTATGCTGTCTGTAATTAATGCAAGATACCTAAAATAGAACTTTAGGATTCTGGAGGTAGTTTCAAGCATAAAGGTTCTTCTTGGTTGACAGTATATTCTGTCATTGTGGCAGGTTTAACCCTGTGATGATATGTCCATGGAGTGACTCCTTCAGGCTTGGCAGCAGTGTAGGTGGTGAGCAAAATCTGGAAAGGTCCTTTACACTTCTTTTTCAACAATTCATCCAACCACATTCTCAGATACACCTGATCTCTGGGTTGATATTGATGTAATGGCACATCCAAGGACAGAGGTGTGCTCACAGTCGCGGACCTGTGGAGAGAAGACAGGACCTATTCTAGAGAGAGAACATATCTGTGGAATGGAAAAATCACCTGGGGGGGGGGGGGAGGAATTAGACACCTCCTACTCAAATGCCCACCCACCCACCCACCACTGAAAAGAGTGAAACCCCCGCTCGGGAAGCATGCGTAGTCACCAATCACAATAGAAGAATGTATGACTAGGGTCACTCAAGCTACACCTGAGAATAAAGAGAAGTATAACAAGTGAATAAATGAGGGGACGAATGGGGAAGACACCACGGAGAGGAAGTGAATGGAAGACACCACCAAGACTGACTCCTGGGATCGGCTGACAGGCTGAGCCTTGCTTCTCCCCCCCTTGGGATGCCTTGGATGAGACTTAAACTAAGTGCTTCTTCAGGAGATTTAGAAATGTCTCTAGAGAATTACTCTTTAATATTTGTAGCCAGGCTGAATTGTTGTAATTTTTCCACGCTTTTTATACTTTATAACATTTTACTTGCATGTGCCTTTTTGCAAACACTCACTATCACCAGCAATCAAAGAACCTGTGGATCTGTTGCTGATAAAACTGTACTGTTAAGTAGCTGGTTGTCACAGTTTCTCATTGAACATGACCATACCCTAGAGTGTGGCTGTGCTAGTTCATGAGCACAACTGTACTGGCAGTGCAGACTGCTATCAGTGTATCCAGGCCCGTGGTAGTCTAATATACTTATTAAATGTGACTGGACTTATAAGGATAAATTGGACATCACTTAGAATTTAAACCTAGCTGCACCTAATCTCCCACCTCAATGAGGAGAGCTGGAAGGACAGGGGGTGGGTGGGTGGGGGGTGGGGGGTGTGTGCGCACGCGCTGGGGTGTGGGGGTGTGGGGGTGCAGGTGTGTTATGTCCTGCTACATTACTCCATCCCCTTTAATGCAACAGGCTGTGAGACCAGTAGTCTTACTGGTAGTCCAAAAGCAAGTCCCAGTCAAGGACATGGATGGACATACTCAGGAATAACTTGGGCCACAGGAGTTTCCACATGTATGGGCCAGCAAGGAAAGCTGGCACCCAACACAGCCAGGATGTCGCTCTCAGATGATTGCTCATGGAAATTCACCATAAGCCACTTGGAGCAACACAAAGATGACTTTCAAGAACCTCCTCCTCTGCAGGGCCATGTTTTGCCTGAAAAAGAGGGAGTCCTGTGGCTGTCAATGAGCCAAGTCTTGAGCAACACCCTTCACCACAGGTGGACTTCCCTCTTCAGGTCAAAATGCACCATTTTGGAAGTCTGCTGCTGAGGGAGAGCTGACAGAGCAGCGCTCAGGAGCAACAGGATTTCTGTCCACACCATTCAACACTGCCGGCAGCTCTTCCCCAGAGGAAGAGCTCCAGGAGCACCTTCCACAAGGGAATGAAAATCATCCCAGGAAGCTGAAATCATCTCTGAAGAGGTGGGTCCGATGAAGAGTGCTTTTCAGCAGTCTTTCTGATGTGAACCTTGTTCTCACTTTGGCTGAGGAAGCAGCCTTGCTTTCACTTGTGGTCACACAGATCTCTCTTAGGGGTGCTTCTCCGCACAGCTGGCAAATGCAGGAGCCTTGTCTGGCTTTCCTCCCAGAGCCCTCCCAGAGCTGCGTGGTCTCTTGCCAGAGCTGGGGAGAAACCCCTTCCCTGACGCAGCCTTGGCTGTGCACCCGAGGGTCTGGCTATGCAGCAGTTTGTCCTATCATGGCCAAAGTTTGGGGCTCCGGCAAATGCATGGGATTGAAACTGTGAGGGGTTTGGCTCTTGGTCCTCCCTGAGAATGACCACAGCATAAGCAGCACTCGTGCTTCTGCGCCTGGGTGAGAGCACTGGGCAGCTGGCTGGGGAACAGCCCCTGCTCTCCCCTTGGCTTGCACTGGCCCTCAGACACCCCCTTTCTCCCCCTGTCCGCAGCAGAAAGATGTGGTATGTATATGGCGAAGATGCACTGGCTCAGCAGATGTCTCCACAATGAGATAAGGGCACCTGCCGTCTCCAGGAAGGCTGAAGACTGTTCCTAGGAAAAGAAACCAGAGAAAAGTTGGGCCTCTCTCTTGGGGTCTCTTCTCGAGGATGCCCAGCCACATGGGTTTTGTCTCTCTGTTTGGGAGGCGGCACCGAACCCCACGCACTGCCTCCCTGGGGCGAAGAGCAAGGCGGCCTGCTCGTCTCCTGCCACCAGTGACATCTGGGCGGAGCTCGGGCACAGAGCAGCTCTCCGAGCTCACCCTCGAGCACTTGACAGCAAGCAGCAGTGCCGACCTTACCTGCAATCCCTGCAGCCTGGCTGCGCCGCTTTGCAGGCCCTTGAGTGGCTGAGCTGGCAGCTGGCTTCAAAACGCCTGTCCCCAGCTCCACCTTCGTGCAGAGGCTCCTGTGGGAGGAAAAAGATGCCAGTTGCCCACCAGCCCCACAGTATGTGAGCCAAGGACCTTGCCAGATGGCCTGAGGAAGCCTCCCTGGGGATGTCCCAGCTGCATGGAGAGAGGGCAGCACAGCTGGGCCTCTTCCAGGGGTCCCCCTTCTCCTTTCCCCATCATTGGCTTTACAGGCCTGCAGCGGGAGAAGAGAAAGCAACTGGCAGTAGCAACCCCTTGCCGCAGGAAGCCCACCCCGGCAACACATCCTGATTCTCACCCCATCTCTGCCTGTTCCCTGGCCCCTGGCACTAACCCCCGCCTCGGCAGTCACCTCTCAGTGGCCGTTTGTGGGGGTGGCACAGGCTGCTGTCCTGCACTGCAGCCCCCCTCCTTATCCCTGGTCACTGGCAGACACCATTAGAGTTCGGTTTTCCCTGTTTTCAGGGCCGACTTCTGCAAACATGCTCACTTGTTTAGCCGGTCGGGTGTAACATGGACAAGGACGTTGAGCCTTTCCTTGCTGACAGCCTTGCACCCTGGCCCAATTTACTCTGCAGCATATTTCTATCGACCGGTCAGCTTGGGGTACTGATTTGGGTCACTCTCTGCCTATGACATGGTTCTGCCCTGTGCTTCCATGGCTGATCCTTCATTTCATTCTCAGATTTTCATTCTTACATCAGCAGTAAACACAGTCTCAAACACTTGCTGCATGTCAGCCCATGGAGGGTTATACACACAGAAGATGCCTCACAGAGTTTGTATCACCTGCTCCGGATCATATAGTTGTCTGGGCTGGCACCAAGCACTTCTGGGCTGGAACCAAGTACTGCTGCCACATCCACACCAGCTCATGTCTGTGGTGGGCACGGGCCAGGTGGGCTTCCCATGGCAGGTGAGATGTTTTCACCCATTATTTTCTTCACTCCCATTGCCTCCTGATGTTTCCTTCTTCTCCCTCTGCAGCTCTGCAGGGTCAGAGATCTGTCCCTTGCGCATCTCCTCATCACTGTGCTCAAGCTCAAGGCTGAGGGTCTGCTGGGTGCGGTGGCATGCCCTGCACCCCAGGAGCTCCTCTCAAGCTCCTCCCCAAGCCATGCAGGGCTCCAGATGCCTCCAGCGTCTCTTCCCCAGCCTCCTGCTGGGCCCTGAGCATCTGTGATGAACACTCCCAGAGCCCAGCTAAGCTGTAGCGCAGGGGTGGGCTCCCTGCAGCTCTCGTTAACCGCCAGAAGACCCCTTGCACTGGCAGACCCCACAGGGAAGGGTGCCCGCTCACTATCCCGTCATGCTTCCCCACACCCAGGACAGACCCCCGGCATGGCCCCACCAGTGTTCCCCAGGAAGGGGCATGTGAACGGCAAACAGCTTTGCTTCCCCAACAGCAAGACCAAGACTGATCTCTGGTCCAGACCAGAGAGGGGGGAGGACAAAAACAACCTAAAAGTGCCCCAAGGCCCCTTCCCACCTCCACCCTCAAGAATGGCTGGCCAGCACACAGATGTCAGCATCACAGGGTCAGCAGTGCTGGCCCCGTCCCTTCCCCTTTCACATGAAATTCAACTCCCAAAACAAAACACAGTTCCAGTGGGAAAATATGGTGGGGATGAGAAATCAGTGCTGAGCACAGGAAAGCATCAGCAGTATGGGAAACCATTGAGATGGGAAGTTGTTCCAGAATTAAAATCAAACTGTCACAATGCCGGCTGACCCAGGTGCTGGCGGAATGATTGCCGTGGGGATGGAACTCCAGAACACTGTTTGCCCCAACAAATCCCAAACTGGCCAACTGCCGCGGCATAGAGCAGCACACTCCTCGTGGTGCTCCTGCCCTTCGGGTAACCCCCAACCAGCTCTGCTGGCCAGCATCTCACCCCATCACCCCCCTTCGCTTCTGCCAACAGAGAGGTTCCCCCTCCAGCTGCCGATGGCATCAGAGGTGCCCGGCATGAGCTTCACCACCCTGACCATGCTGCCACCGGTCACTGCTGGTGTGCTGCCCTCTGTCCCGGGGCTGCTGATCACCATTCAGCCTTCCCAGCTCCCCAGTGTTACCCACCAGCCCGCCCAGGCAACCTGGCAGGACATGCAGGGGCCCCTGGGGGACTCGGGGCAGGTCGTGCAGCTCCCACACGTGCTGCAGCTCCCCAGCGGTGTGCAGCTGCCCCCTCTGCCTGCTCCTTGTCCCCCTGCCTATGGCTGGGGACAGCAAGTGGTGATGGGGATGCTTGTGCCCTACCAGCCAGTGGGGCTGCGAAGAGGGTCCCCAGTGGAGAGTCGGCCAAGTCATGACAATCCCACCAATATGGCTACATGCCATGCTCACTTTATTAAACAAACAGGTCATATTTATAACTTAAACCGACCACTCACACGACTTTACACACAGGTGATTGGATAAAAGTCTCTGGTCACGTGGGCATCTGCGTCGCTGATGCTCTTGGAGTGCATGATGGACGGTGACTGTCCCAAGGACCAAGTGGCAGCCACAATGCAGGAGGACACCAACCCCTCCTGGCAGAGGGTGGCAACATCCCCCTTGCTGGATGCCAAAGGCAAGCAGGGTGGGCTGGTAGCGGTCCTCCCCACCCGGCTGCCAGAGAGTCCCATGGAGCCCTCTCAGGAGGGTCCTACGGACACTTCAGAGGAGAGCCCCTTGAAGGGATGCTCAGAGGGTCCCCACAAGGGTCTCCCAGAGAGTCCTCAGCAGATCCTGCTGAAGAGTCCCCTGGCCAGCCCCCTGACTGCACCCCAGCATCATCTACCCCGCATGGCCCAACTGGTGGAGAAGGTGCTGCAGAGGCAGCCCCAGGTCATTTTGACCTGCTTGCCACCACCACCAGGCATCTCCTCCTGCCGGGTGGCACCCAGATCAGGCAAGGCTGCTGGCAAACAGGCCAAGCACCCCACATTTGCTGACACCCTCAGGATGCCAGAGATGTCCCCCACGGGGCAGCATGTCACCGAAGAAGAAGAAGAAGATGGTGGTGTGCCCGGTGGCAAAAAGCTCCAAAACCCTCTGGGAGGGGAAGCCACACAGGGATGCCACGGCGGTGGGCTGTAGTGGGGAGCAGGGGGGCAGCAGCAAGCAGAGGGCATCCAATAGTGACTACATCCCCACCAAGCGAGCCAGAACCCTGAGGAACACCAGGAGACAAAGTGTTCCACGCCACCCCAGTCGCCATTGATATATTGATAGAGAAGGTGTGGAGCACAGATCCCTCTGACATGTGACCTGCACCTGCCCACTGCAGCCCCAGCCCTCTACCAGATCTGTCTTTCTTAATTCATTAAAAGTTTGATGTTCCTTGCACAGTGACTCTGCCTGCAGTCATTCATATAGCGGGAGATGGGAGTTAATGCAGCCCCTGCTGCATGCAGAGATCTGACCCTCCACCCTCCCGTCTGTCGAGATCCACGGAGCTGACCCACTCTCTAAAGTATTTACAAATGAAGAGACTTCTCATCAAGGGAGGCAGCCTTGGCAGGGGTGAGAAACAAAGAGCAGGTAGTGAAAAGAGCACCGTTATCTAAGTTGCACAGGAAGAAGACTTCCAATGAGGAAAGTTCTGGCTGCAAGAGAACACAAGCTGATCAGGTCTTGGGATCCACTGACATCAACAGAAAATGAGTTTAAAATAGAACAAAGAAAATTGTGGTAGTGGGAGATGGCGACCTCTAACTGAAATAGTTCTGCCCCAAAGAGGCCAAAATCCCGCTTGGGGAGCATAAGTAGTTTGTAAAACATTTCAGCAGTGCTATTGCAGATGCATACGCATTTGCATTAGAAGCGAGAAACCAGTAACCAAACCTGTGTATGACACATAACTATGCAACGTGCAGTGCTCTGAGAAAGGCCCCGAACCCCTTCTCAGTGTTCCAATTGGACCTAAAAACTTTGCATGCACTTTTTAGTCGCTGTCCCCAAAGTAATTTCCCCACAGGGTCAGCAAGCAAGGCGGTGGCGGAGTGGCTCTCTCAGACCCCCTGCCAGCCCTGCCCTGGGCGCCGGTGCCTCTGGCCCTGCCCCAGCAGACGTTGCTGTGCTGATGGTGGGGCTCCCTCCCTCTCCACTGCATTTGCAAAGGGAATGGCTGGCTCACCCTTTGCTGCCCACGCAGCCAGCCCTCACCTTTAGCTGCTGTCATTCCCAGGGGCACCGGCTCTCTCCCAGCACCCTCACACCTTCTCCCTGCGACACTGCGAGAGAAGCATTCGCCAGGCACACGGGTGCCGTCACTGCCCTGCGCAGCTGGGCACCCCCAGACTGGCACTGCCTGACTGCCTCCCTCACCAAGCACCTCCACAGTCTCAAGCTCCATCCCTTTAGATGGAAAGGGGGTCACTTTATTTCGAAGTAACCGTTCCTCATGAGGAACACAGTCTCTTCAGGAGGCAAAATACTTCAATAGCACTTAGAAATAAAGCTGGGGCATTTGGGGGGCCACCTCGTCACTACTCCAAACAGTGTGTCCTTCATGGAGAAAAACTGAAGAACTAGACAGTTTCCAGAGGACAGCAAAACCTGGCCTGCTGAGAGCTTAGGACAGTGCACGTCATGTTCTTCTTCACACTTAGTGCACGTTTGACAAGCTGCAAGATGATGGTAAATTACTTCCTTCAGAGAGGACAGCAAGACACTGTTGCCAACTGAGCTCATGTTTTTTGGGTTTTTTTCTGGTTGGCCAAGCAAAGAAACAGAGGCAGTTTCTAAGTGTGCAGAAGCACAGCTGCAGACATAATTCCTGTTGTCACACAGGCCGGAGGAGTGAACTTCATCCCTTTGGGTCCTTTTGAGAACACCAAGCATCCAGATTGTGCTGAAGGATGTTTTTTTACATAGGGGACCCTCGGAGAGAATCAGGTATGTCCAGGTTTATCCCCCGGGAAAATGCCCTGACACTGTCCTGCCCCTCAGGTGGCGTAGGACAATTAAACTTATTAACAAGCATGGGCTGATTCCTGATCCACCATGATTCGAACAGCAGCCCACAAATCCCTCAACTAGTTTTGTTCAGCCTGCACTTATGACAGTTACATTGCTCTATGTTGTGGGGGAAAGCAGATGACACAGCTTGCCCCTTTGATGTGCAGGGCTGCGTTTCAAAGGACTACGACAAGCCCAGAAGAGCACAGCACAGTACAGCTTACGAATCAAGTAAATATTGCATCACAAACCATAATGCATGTGTCTGAGAAAATGGGGTTTATGTAGGCACATGGGAAGTGGGTCTCTTGCTCAAAACCCAGCAAATCCTGTTTGAAAAAGTTCATATACTGAAACAATAAGGCAACATACTTGTGGACTTGTCTCTAAATCCCCACTTAGATGTAACTCCTTCACTGCCATCTGAAATCGTACAGCTTAAGGCACTTTTATGTAAAGCCAAGAAAGCTCAACTCAGAAGGCAAAGATCCTTCTTAAGGGAACGGATCATCTGTAACTACCACACACCTTCCCTCCCACTGAAACACAGCAGCAGAGTTAAAAGCACTTTTAAATTCCAAGTGGAGACATTCAAAAACTACAGGACATTCTCTTCCTAGCACAAAATAATCAACTTTTTCCCACTTCTCTGCAAACCTTAACCCCAGTGTTTTATATTTTTCACACTGCAGCACAGAAAGCCAGTACCCACAGCTGCACAAGGACTTCCAGTGCCGGTGTGCAAAGCATTGAGGAGTCTGGGCTCAGTCTTGGCAGTACAGGAGTGATCCACCTCAAATTCACTGCACAGTCTGCATCTGGGGGTTACACAGGTCAATAGTTAATCACTGCTTTTCCTCCCAGTAACAATAAAAAGAGAAAAAAATAAAACTCTTCTTACTTCCACGGCTCTTCTTTACAGGCTAGAGGTTTTTGGAAATGATGACCCATTTCACCCAACATACAAGACACCTTTTGAACAATTTTCAGAGCTGTCCCAAAAAAAACCGGACCTTACATAACAATCAGTCCAAAGAAAGTACAGAGGTCTCTGCACTACTGGACACATGCAGGAACACTTGTGTTTACTGGACACCTTTGTGTCCAGGAAAAGGCATTACACCAGCACACCGGATCCTTGCCCGAAAGACTTTTCAAACCACCTGTTTGTTGACACAGTCACTGCACTTCAACTCTTCCACCCATGACAACATCCTCTCAGGGGGCAGACTTGCCTGCTCTTGATCACAGAATCAGTCAGCAGAGTTCATATTGAACCAAGATAAACTGGGCCCAACCTCTATATTCACGGTTGGGATACACGTCTCCTATCACAGGGCTCACACGGCAGTCCCACCTGAGTTACGTATCTGAAGTTGCATTTCCCACGGGTCAAATATTCCTCTTCAGATCTGCCTTGAAACTGAGGGCTCATGGTCAGCGAGAGAAGAGAGTTCCTTGCCTCCTATGTAGTCAAGTCATGTTCCCCCGCTAAAAGCAGCCTGCTCAGGCCTCCCATTTGTGTACAACCTGTTAAAAGAGTAAAACCAAGTCTGAAGGTTATTAATTTTCTTCCTTAAACATCCTACCATTTGCAGCATTCGGCCCCAGAAGACGACTTCTGACATAGCAACTTCTCCAAGCAACCTGCAATAAAAGGCAGTTCAACAGAATCACCAACAGCCAGGTCTGTACCCTCGGGGAGACACTTTCAAAGCTCTTTGGAGGATTGCATTGGATCTGTGTGCTTTAGACCCCACTGCGTGGATTTACTATTTTACTGGCAAAGGTTTTATGTACCACACGTGAACATCTTCAAAACACCTACTGTAATGATCTCATGCATGAAGAACTCAATGGATGCTCCTACCAAGGCAGTGGTTCCCTTCTGTAGCCACTGAACAAGCAAAAGGATGGATCAGAATGACATTATCAAGCTCTGAAGCAAAATTTCTGTCTTCCTTTAGCTGTAATTTAGAGCTTCATTGAGTGCTAAAGAGTGTCAGCCTGACAGCTCTGAAGCATGAAGCGCTTGATCCTCTGTGCCAGAACTGCACCGGCACTGGCCACACAAGCTGACTGCGTACTCAGGTCAGGGTCAGGGTCAGGATAAGGGTCAGGGTCAGGGTCAGGGTCAGGGTCAGGGTCCGGGTCCAGTTCCGGGTCCGGGTCCGGGTCTGTACTGCCCTGCCACCGCAACATAGAAGTTGTGCACAGCCCCAGCCCTGCTATCCAAAAGCTGTCCAGAGCTTGTAGGCAGAAAAGCACCATTTGTTTATATATAAAGAGAGTTTGTGTGTTCTGGAAATGAGTTTCATTGTAGGCTATTTCCCCAAGATATAGGGAAGAGGAATGAAGGGGGACTAATTTCTGGTCAATTAGCCTCAGTGACAAGTAGAATCACCGACTCACAGAAACGCTCGGTGCTTTTGGGATACTGCTCCTCCTGCCTGGATTCTGAATTAGTGTCTACACAGAAGAAACACAATGCTTAGTGGAACTCCAGGCAAAGAATTTCATGCTATATTCTCAAAAGACACATAGTGAGGTTACCCAGAGCATGAATGCTTTTCAAGCATTTCAGTCTTTGGGAAAAACTTTGGTCAAGACCCTATTCTTGCATCACAAACCTGGCTGTACTGTTTCTTTGCTCCAACATCTGCAAAATACTTGCATCTACCCATGTTCCTCCAGACAGTCCAGCTGGGGAGTTCCATTCTTTTCCTATTTCTCTTGCACTGCAATTCCCTTCCACCTCTGAGTACAGGCACCAGTGGCAGGTGCAGTGCAGGTAACAGCCCTGCAAGGTCTCATGAAGACATTAGCTAATGCTTTGCTTGTTCTTGTACATTAACTGGCCAGAAATTCCATTATTTCTGACTTCTTTCTGCCATCTTTGTGCTCCCACTGTTCCTTTTATTCCAGGTATTAATGTTCTGGGTGCTGACAAGGCTCAGATTCACCTGATCCACGAAGAACTCCCTGAACTAGCTTGGGGGGGGAGATCCCATCATTCCCATGAGGATCATTGCCTGTATGTGTAAAAGGTACATAGACTCATCTCTACCCCACCCAGCTGGTTTAAAATCTTTCTGCATCAAACTCAGCCACACGTGTGCTACACAGAAGAGATTGATTGGTAGAAATGCATTTTACAGCTTTCTCTGACACCTTGTCATGATTTAATTCTGAAGTTGGGTTTCAAAATGAGGATTTCCTGGGGTTTGTCATCCATATTCTCATGTTCTGAGCAGCCACTGATGGGAGTTTCAGAGATTATTTCAGAGATATTTCCAGAGATTAGCCTAGGAATGGTGCGTCTTTATACCAAATGGGGCATATTTATGCAGCACGTTTGTAGAGAGAACATATTTGCACCGAAGCAGCTCATCCACCTGTAAGACATTGCGTTGTCATGGCCATCCTGCATGAATTCAGGGCAGTGAAATCCAGGGCTGAGGTGGAAATGCTGATTAAAGACATCTCAGCATGGTTGATGGAATGCTTTTTACTAGTGATGTGGTTTGCTCAGGTATAGATTTGATTTAATAGGTAAGGAATCTGAATAAGGTGGTTGTGACTTTGATGCAGTGTACAGCATCTGGTTTGTTGGGTCAATAATCTGCAAGGTTTAACTCAGTAACAAATTGCAGCTTTCATCAGCTCCAGAAATAAAACAAGGTGATGTCCAAATGCTCTCTGCCTGCCGTGTCCTTCATCAGTAATTACATTGTTTGGGTGATCTAAGCTTCTGCCTTGTGACTCGTTCCTTGAAGTGCCACTGTCAAAAGCAGGCACTTAACGTGAGGCGGGACTATTTGAGATTTGCTAGTCAGCAATTCTCTCTGGAAAAGTCCCGTCTCCACAAGCAGTGCAGTACATTGATATTCCTTCTCAGAATATCAATAAACACGCCCTGCTGCAAAGGTGTTCCAAAATCTAGATACACCTGTGGCTTTCTCAGGTGCCTGGTCCTACATTCCTTACTAAGGAAGAATTTGGATTTGATAGCAATGTGTTTTGATATAGGCTTACTTGATCTGAAAAGTGGTTTAATTTCATTAAAATATAACTTTAATAGCTTTTATTGGATCAGTTAGAGGCATCCACGGCTGTTTGTTGGACAGAACCTCTGATTTCTCTCAACACCAGCAGTTCGTCTTTGCAGGCAGAACAGAGCACATATATTTCTAAATACCAGTCTGTAATTGCAAAGCTTGTCCAAAGCCCAGTGCAGTGGAGATCTGTTCCGTTATTGCCACCCAAATTTTCGCAGTGCTGGCACATGGAAAGTGTAACACGTTTGAAAGATCTGGCAGGTGCCAGAGCTTTCCACTCAAAGACCGTCCAGCAGTCTCCAACAATATTCCAGCCAAAATGGTTTTAGCAGGGCTTCGACATTTGAAATCATTTGCATTTTCTTGACAAGTAAAAGGTGTTGACCAGTGAATGTTCTGAATATTGATGAAAATGAAGATGAGTCAAAAAGCACACTTATATGGGGTGTATTGACTCCTAGCAGGCAAATAGGAGAATTTTTATCTGAAGGTTGTGCCTGATTTGTGAGATTATGGAACTGAACAAATTCCCTTCATTGTTGGAAGAAGGGTTCGCCGGAGTCAAGAAGACGCTCAATATGAGTTATGCATCTTGCTCAACTTTATCAGTTTCTAACACTACTTATATAGAACCGATACACATGCATATTCATAAAGCAGAAATATAATTGGTTAGTAGTCTCTAAACGCGCATGGTTCTCACACCCCTAATTATCATGACTAAAATAAGCATTCTATCCATGTAGCTAATTGTGTTGCTGTGCTTCAGCCTTGTAGTTTGTTACTCCCTATATTCCCATACCGGTCCCTACCTTTCTTGGCCCTGCACCTGCTTTCCCAGCAGCTGTAGCTTGTTACAGCCACGGCCTGTTGGCACAAATAATTACTTGGTCTCAGGATTCAAGAATAGCTCAAGGCTACCTTTCTTGTTAACTTCAGCACAGCAACTTCAGCACAATTCTGATTACAGGCCTATTCTAATACCAGGCCTGGACTGTGCATATCTTCAGAGATTCTAAAGCCATGCTTCTGCAGCCATTCTTCTACACTTCATTTTTTATAAATTATTTCTCTTATATTTTCATTGTAACCTGATGTGGTATTTTCCACAAATGGGACTGGCATTGGAAAAATAATAGTCACGCTAAATAGTGGCTAAGTCTCCCTGCATTTGAAGAGACCTAAATGTTCTACAGTTAAACAATGCACAGTGCATGCAGAAAGTAAACAAAAGCAGCTGGAAGTGGTAAGTATGGAGAAAATCAAATTCACTGGAGAAAATTCAGAGACGAAGACAAATGAAATCTGAGTGGAAGACATGTATTTTCTTTATACTTTTTTTCCCTGGCTAAATTCGTATTAAACTGAATTTAAGAAAAAATTTTAATCTTTTTTTTATCTTGGTGAAGGGGAATGAGTGTGTTGCATTATCCTAGGAGAAAATCCAAACAAACATTGTACTGAGCTGCCAGTAGGAAGACGGAGGTTGAGGGTGATTTGATTTCCAGATAAAAAGTCCAAGAAATTTATAAATGTAAATGCGGTGAGGGGAAACTGAGGGCAGGACCCAGCGGTGAAGCCCAGGGCAAGGGGCACTGCCGGCAGGTGCAGGGAGGTGGTCCTTGCCCCCTGCCCTGTCCTGCTCGGGGCTCCCCCAGGCAAGGCAGGGGTGGCCATACTGGAAAGGGCCCCAGCCCCGCCCCCCTAGGCTCCGCCCACTTTCTGTTGGGCTCAGAACGTTGGTCACGGGGAGCCCACGGCCACCACAGGCAGCAGGGCAGAGCTGTGCTGGCATGCAGCGGCGCTGGCAGGAGGCAGCCTCTGGCCCAGCAGCGCTGCCACAGCACCAGCACCCCGCTTCCCAGCCTCGCCGTCGCCGGCTGGGCCCCCTCCTCGCTGCACGGCCAGGGCCCTCCTCTCCCGGGCAGGGTGGGCCAGGCCAGCTGCTGCTGCGGCTCCAGGTGGGCTCCCCCTGAGGCTCGGGGACCTGCGGGCACAATTGGGCCACGCAGCACTGACGTTGCTCATGCCTGACCCTCTCTGCCCTGCAGGGAGGCTCTCAGCGACGCTGAGCTGGTGCTGAGCACAGATGTGCGGCTGACCCGGGGCTGCAAGAGGAGCGAGAGGCGCCTTCTGCTCCTCCACAAGAAACTGGTGGTCGCCAAGTTGCGGTAAGACCCTCAGAGCCCAGATCCTTCCCCCCAGCCCCGGCCCATGGACCAGGGCAGGGACACCCTGGCACCAGCCCCAGGCCCCGGCCCTTCGGTGCTGGAGGCACCAATGTCCATCCCAAGGGCAGGTGGGGGACAGGGCTCTGCGCATGGGGACCCAGCCCAAGGAGCCCCTTCCAGCTCAGTGCCCGCCTCTGCTCTCTGCAGGCATGGCACCAGCCTGCGCCCACAGCTCCGCCTGGCGCTGGACCAGCTGTGGGTGCTGAGCAGCAGGAAGGAGTCTGCGAGCAGGATGAACAGGAGGAGGAGGAGGAAGGCAACCATGAGGGTAGGCCCTCCGTCATCCTCACCTGGCCCACCGGCTCCTGCATCGCCACTTTTGGGTGAGTGTAAGAGCTGGTCTAAAGAGAACAATATTGTCTCAACATTGCCAACCGAGACCTGGAAATGGAATGTGGTCCTTATGGACACCAAGACACAAAGACCCTGGGAAAGAGAACTGCACAGTATGAGGAGTACTATGCTGCTCCCTGCAACCTGGGACTGAAAGGAACAACTGCACCCTGGGAAGGAGAACTGCATGGTATGAGGAGTACTATGCCGTTCCCTGCCACCTGGGATTGAAAGGAACAACTACAATAAGGCCACATACTTCATTATAATATCATTATAATACAAAAACACACCTCCTGGTCTGAAGCTACCCGCCTCTGAGGCAAACCACGCCTCAAGCACTCCTCTTTGGACACGCATGATAACCTGGCTCGAGAAGGCGGAGACTGGCAACAATCCATGGACCAGAGGAGGAGAAAGGTGTGTTGCTTGGTATAAAAAGATGCCTTCTTAGCAACCAAACATTGGAGATCTTCCCCACCAAGGATCACGACGATCGGAAGGACCGGCGGGACGCTGCCTGGACCTGGGACTATAGGGACGCCTTGGACCCATGGTGGTAGCTATAAACCTCTTTCCTTTTCTTTTTACTTTACCTTTTATTCACTTTCTGTCTTTCTACCTATCGCACGCCACTTTACGGGCAAGCAATAAAATTGTGCTGTTTAATTGAACAAAACCCCTTGGCGTGGTCACTTTGATTTTTGTGCTTCGAGATCATAGTTAACAAACCATCACAAGTCCACTGAGTGGACTGTGACATTAAACTGGCGTCACAGACAGGATCCTGAGAGACAGAGGGGTGCAGGTTGTGTGTGGTTTGTAACAGGGGAAGGACGTTTTGTTCTAGCCACACTTGGCCCTACACCCAGCTGGGTGAGAGGTGTCCAGAAAGCAAGGGGGGCGACTTGAATTTCCTGCATACCACACATGCCTAGGACTTAGCATGCCAAACTCCAATTGAGGGCTCTGTCTGTTGGGATACAACTAAAAGAACTCGAAGTGCAAAAGGGGGAAAGTGCTAAAAAGGGGGGCTGCCCTCATGTTAATCAGAATTTGTCTGCTCTGCTCGGGAAAGTGAAGGGACAACCTTATAGTAACTATAAGCTGCCTTCCTGAAGCAGATTTTTGGTCCCTTCAACCATTCGGGGAAGAGAAGGGCGACGAGCAGTGGCTGTGTGTTTGAAACTAAGTCTAGCCTCCCTGAAGTGGGTTTGGTCCCTTCGTAGTGAGAATGGCTGAAAAGGCTGATAAACAAAATCCTTTGTTAATGAAAGATTGGAACATGTTTTACACATTTCTGGAAAAGTATGAGGCTCGACCCTCTGTACCTGGAGAAGATTTGGCTTCAGATAATTGGGCAAACTTGCAGAATGCAGTGGACCGAGCAACATCTTTACAGACTGAAGCTAAAGTTAGATCAGGTAAGGGCAAATCTATAGTCTGTGCCATTTTAGGAGCCAGCCTGGTCGCAGCAATCGAAGATCACCTTAGAAAACGTAGCAATGAAAACAAAATTATAGAATCCCTTGAAAATTTGTGAAAGTTCTGCAAAAAATTAATTATGACTTAGAACAACAATAAGAGAAAGAAAGGGAAGAAAACCACTTGTTAAAAAACACCCTGAAGGCAGCATGCTCTAAAGACACTAAAGTTCTGAGTGAAATGAGCTGGAAGTAGAGGAAAAGAGTATTAACCCAATATACCTTCAGAAGGAGTTGGAGGAGGTGAGAAAACATTTTGTAGAAAACCCTTAACTGAGACCCTTAATTAAATCAGAATATACTTCTCTGAATGAGGATGATGATGATCCTCACATTACAACCAAAGAGATACCATATACTGCCACTGAGCTAGCCAAACTGAAAAGGGAGTATGGACGTCTTCCTAAAGAGTCCGAAACAGAGTACATGTGGCGTATATCTCTAACAGGGGGAGATGAAATAGAGGATGTGGGAACAACCCAACAGAACATAATTTCACATTTGGAAAATTTGGGTTTGCAGATCCCTCCAGAAAAGGTCCAAAAGCCCTCGCAAGAAGTGAAATTCCTAGGAACCTGGTGGAAAGGGGGAATGACATGCATCCCACCAGATACCCTTGCTTCCTTAGAACAGATCAAAATACCTGAGTCGAAAAAGGATCTGCAACATGTCTTAGGGTTATTGGTGTTCTGGAGAAAACACATCCCGGACTTTTCTATCATTGCCAAACCTATTTATGAGGTGGGGAACCACTGACTTTTGAGCTCGGCCAGAGCCAAAACGCTCCACGGCACACCCCATGCACAGCTCCACCAGAGAAGGTGCCAGTAAGGGTTTCTGTTGGTAGTTCTCACATTGCCCCGATAGCCATGTGAAGCACACCACAAAAGTTGTGCTACCTGCTTTCTGGGATGAGATGGGGAACTGCTGACTTTTGAGCTCAGCCGGAGCCAAAATGCTCCACGGCACACTCCACGCACAGCTCCACTGGAGAACGTGCCAGGAAGGGTTTCTGTTGGTAGTTCTCACATTGCCCCGGTAGCCATTTGAAGCGCACCACAAAAGTTGCGCTACCTGCTTTCTGGGGTGAGATGGGGAATCACTGACTTTTGCACTTTGTCGGAGCCAAACAGCTTATATCATAAAATTAATAACCTATGATCAAAAGTAAATTATTAGGTATCTGCTACTTGAGCATATAATGGAGCTGTTATGAAGTGTATATTCCCATGTGTAGGACATATACAAAATATGTATATAAAAGTCCTTAGAGGAGACATTATTTTAGGTCTTTTGTTTTCTGTTTATCCTATAATATTTGGTTTTATTTCTCAGGGACCTGTGAATTTTAAATTTGGAGTCCTTTATGCTAAGGATGGGCAACTTACAGATGATGAAATGTTCAGTGATGGTGAGTTTTTCACCTTTTCCTTGGCTGAAGGTTGCATAAAATATTGAGCTTCACTGTGAGTACAGACATTCACAGTCGTGACCCTCTTAGAATTCATCTTAGGAGCCTTGAAGATTTGTATATAAATCAAATTGTTATACTGAATAAACTGTTTCTTTTTTTCTAGTGGGCGTTCCCACAATTAAGTGGTGTGGAGCTGAAGGGGACTACAATTTAATGGTGATGGAGCTGTTTGGACCGAGTCTTGAAGATCTCTTCAGTATTTGTTCAAGGAAATTTAGTCTTGAGACAGTCCTATTACTCGCTGACCAAATGGTAGGAAACTGCTTTGTTGATCTTGACAGTGCAGTATGTTCGAATATTAAAATTCCTTGAGAGATCAGAACCAAATACGTTGTTTCTGTAATTTAGAGGTGAATAGGCCCATATCATTAAAGAAAAGACTCAAGATTGGTTTTGTTTCTCTTAAATACAAAGTGCCCCATCTAAAGGGATTACAAAGTCTTAATTGATTTTTAAAAACCAGATTTGCACTGTTTGCAAACCATCTGTTGCACTGCTCAAAGACAAAAGAAATTCACCCGAGAAAGCTTTTGGAAACAGATGTAAAATAGACATGGGGAAAGAGCTGGAGAGGTTTATGTATTGTCTATCGAATTATTTTCTCTTTAATGCCCTTACATTTTACAATAAAAAGTTTCATTACCTCTTTTATTTTTAAGACAATGTTGTTAGTGTTTTTATGAGGAAAAAAGCGTATGCCTAGTCTCTCTTGAGTGATTTTTTTCCTCTTTATCTAGACGAGTTGAATTGAATACATTAACTCTAAGAACTTCATCCACTGAGATGTGAAGCCAGACAACTTCTTATATGGGCCTTGGGAAGAATTCCCTTATTGATTCCATTCCTGTAATAAACTTTGCAGCCTATGTGAGATAGATTGGCTGCAGTAACCAATTTTTTTCGCTAGACGGAAGCAGCGCCCCATCCAAACTAAGGGCAGCACATGCGAAGAATCCGCTTGACGCCTAGGGGAGAGGTTTTCGGATATGTATGCGTATTATGAAATTTATGAAATAACCCTGAGACTTAACCCTGAGACTCAACCCTCAGATTCAACCCTAAGACAGAACTTTAAGACTTAACCCTATGACTGAACTTTAAGACTTAACCCTCAGACGTAACCCTAAATTAACCTTGAAACTTAAATCGAAGTCTTAACCTAAAGACCTAACCCTAATATTTAACCCTAAGACTTAAACCTAATACTCAACCTTAAAGCTTAACATTAAGACCTAACTGTAAGACTTAACCCAAAGACTCAACCTTAAGACTCAGTCTCAGAGCGTTAACCTTAAGAGTTAACCGAAAGACTTGACCTAAAGACTTAACCTTTAAGGCTTAACCCTAAGACTCAACCCTAAGACTCAACCTTAAGACTCAACCCTAAGACTCAATCGAAAGACTTGACCGTAAGACTCAACCGAAAGACTTAACCTTAATACTTAACCGGAAGACTTGACCCTAAGACTTAACCCTAAGTCTCGACCCTAAGACAAAACCTTTAAGACTGAACTTTAAGACTTAACATTAAAACTTAACCCTAAGACTTAACATTAAGACTCGATCCTAAGACTGGACCCAAAGACTCGACCCTAAGACTCAACCGAAAGACTCGACCCTAAGACTCAACCGAAAGACTAAACCCAAAGACTCAAGCAAAAGACTCGACCCTAAGATTTAACCCTAAAATTTAACCCTAATACTCAACCTTAAAACTTAACATTTTAAGACTTAACTGTAAGACTTAACCCAAAGACTCGACCTTAAGACTCAACCTTAAGACTAAACCGAAAGACTTAACACTAAGACTTAACGCTAAGACTCAACCTTAAGAGTTAACCTTAAGACTTAACCGACAGACTTGACCCTAAGACTCAACCCTAAGTCTCAACCCTAAGACTCAATCTTAAGACTTAACCCTAAGATTTAACCCTAAGATTACACTGAAGACTTAACCCTAAATTAACCTTGAGACTTAACCCGCAGTCTTAACCTAAAGACCTAACCCTAATATTTAACCCTAAGTCTCGACTTAACTTTTAAGACTTAACTCTAAGGCTTAACACTAAGACTCAACACTAAGACTTAACTTTAAAACTCGACCCTAAGATTCAACACTAAGACTCAACTTTAAGACTTAACCCAAAGACTTAACCCTAAAACTTAACCCTAAGACTCGATCCTAAGACTTAACCCAAAGACTTAACCCTAAGACTTAACCCTAAGAATCAACCCTAAAACTCAACTTTAAGACTTAACCGAAAGAAAGATTTAACCCTAAGACTTAATCCTAAGACTCAACCCTAAGACTCAACCTTAAGACTCAAACCTAAGACTTAACCCTAAGACTCGACCCTAAGACTTAACTCAATGACTAGACCTTAAGACTAAACCCAAAGACTCAACCTTAAGACTTAACCCAAAGACTCGACCGTAAGCTTTAACCCAAAGGCTCGACCCTAAGACTTAACCTTTAAGACATAACCCTAAGATGTGGCCCTAAGACTCGACCATAAGACTTAACCCTAAAAACTCCACCCCACTACTTAACCCTAAGACTCGACCCATAACTCAACCCTGAGACTCAACCAAAGACTCGACCCAAAGACTCGACTTTAAGACTTAACCCTAAGACTGAACTGTAAGACTTAACCCAAAGATTCAACCTCAAGACTCAACCTTAAGACTTAACCCTAAGTTCCAACCCTAAGACTTAACACTAAGACTTAACCCTAAGACTTAACCCAAAGACTCAACCTTAAGGTTGTTAACCGTAAGACTTAACCGAAAGACTTGACCCTAAGACTCAACTGAAAGACTTAACCCTAATACTTAACCCTAAGAATAAACTGAAGACTTTACCCTAAACTTAACCTTGAGACTTAAGTCTGAGTCTTAACCTAAAGACCTAAGCCTAATATTTAACCCTAAGTCTCTACCCTAAGACTTAACCTTTAAGACTTAACCGTAAGACTCAACCTTAAGACTTAACCCTAAGACTTAACCCTAAGACTCGACCCTAAGACTCAACCCTCAGACTTTACCCTAAGATTCTACCCTACGGCTCAACCTTAAGACTTAACCCAAAGACATAACCCTAAGACTCAACCTTAAGAGTTAACCTTTAGATTTCAACCTAAGACTTAACCTTTAAGACTTAACCCTAAGACTTAACCCTAAGACTTGACCTTAAGACTCGACCCAAAGATTCGACCCTGAGACTCAACCGAAAGACTCGACCCTAAGACTTAACGCTATGACTTAACCCTAAGACTCAATCTTAACACTCAACCCTAAGGCTTAACCCTAAGACTTAACCCAAAAACTCGACCCTAAGACTCAACAGAAAGACGTGACCCTAAAAGTCAACCTAAAGACTCGACCCTAAGACTCAACCAAAAGAATCGACCCTAAGAATTAACCCTAATACTCAACTTTAAAACTTACACATTAAGACTTAAATGTAAGACTTAACCCAGAGACTCAACCTTTAGACTTAACCCTACGACTTAACCCTAAGACTGAACTTTAAGACTTAACCCTAAGATTAAACTAGACTTAACCCTAAGACTTAACCCTAGACTTAACCTTGAGACTTAACCCAAAGTCCTAACCTAAAGACCTAACCCTAATATTTGACCCTAATCTCGACCTTAAGGAAGATCATTTTGGGAAAACTATCACAACTCAGTGAATCTGGAATGTTTGAATCAAATCTGAACATCAGCTTACTAAAATTTCCAAGCTTCTGTTAGGTGAGTTAAACTTCACAATTTTTCTACAATTCCAGCAAAGTTTTATAGTCTTTTTCCCTAACTTTATGGTGAATTACAACTTTTACAGAATGAAATCATTGACATAAAATGGTGAATGATGACATTGCAAAGATATGTAATGTACTCATTGTGAAACACCCTCAAAATAGAAATCTCTCAATATTATGGTTTGGAAAATTCACATTCAGCATCAAAAAGAAAGAGAAAAGCAAAGAGAAATTTCTGCAGGTTTCTCCTGGAATTACATCAACATGACCAATATTCTTTCTTTTATCCCAGTGCACAAGGCAATAATAAACCTCAGGCCAAAACAGCCCTCTGAGCCATCTTGAACTCTCAAAATGGGACACTCAGGAGGCCCTTGTGCTTGTGGCTCAGTTTGACAGGTAAAGCATGTATGTCTGGAGATCTTCATCCACTTCTTGATTATTTTCCTGTTGTTTCAAATTTCAACCCTTGCAATAAAGTGCTCAGCTTTTGTAAACCTTCTAATAGACCTCTGGGTATGTGATAGAGTACAAAATTCTTGTAGCACCAACTGTTTATCGAAAATACTGTTTGTTCCAGATGTTCATATACATCACATACCACATAAAGAGCAGTATATACAGCATTCTGAAGTACAGCCAGATGAGCATATGTCTTTTTTACCTACACAATAATGTTACCCTTCTCTTGGACCCAAACATTTCCCAGTATAGTTGGCTGATAAAGATTTTCCCAGTCCTAAAATACTTTCCTTCCTAAGCCCTTGCAATGAGGTCAATCTCTTGGAGGCATAAAACTGTTGGCTTTATTACAGTACTCAGCAGCATTTGTGTCTAAGATGCAGGAGCTCTCTGGAGCTAACTCTGAATTGAGTTGCTTTATCATCTCTTCCCAAGCTGCAAAAAGTCAAGTATTAAGCCACTGGAGAAATTGTACAGTTCTGATATTTCCAAATTTCAGGACAGAAATCAGGAAACTTTAATGGAGTTCAGGTTTGATTCACATTTTCCAATGTTATTAAATCTGGAATTCTCTCTTTCTCCTCACCACCCCCACCGTCCTTCTAGACCTCCTCCATTTCTGAATCACCTTCTGCATGGCAAGGCAGTTCCAGAATACCATGGTCATCCTTTCTTTTTATGAAGATAGTATTTGCTGAACAGGACACAGACAACATTTTTAGGGTTCTTTTAATTTCTTTCATTTCTCAGTTTCTTGAGTGATTTTTCCACTCACTAGTTTTGCACACAGAGATGGAGCAGCAGTCATCCAAAAGAGAGAAAATTTAATCAGGTGGGTGTCACTTCTACTTAATTAACTTCTTCTTTTAAAAATCACAAAAATCACATCTGCAGAGCTTTGACATTCAACTGCATTTTAAAATTACTGCTTTCCATGGAGAAGACTGAATGCAATGATGAAAAGTCTCTTATGGGAAACATTTATTTTTAATCCTTTTTAATGGTATTTCCAGAATAACTATTTAGCTACATGGGGGATTAATAAAAACAATGAAAGGCAAATTTTTTTAACATTTAAAACAAGAAGCAATCCGTCACCCCCAAACATGCAATCACTTCAAAAGTTTATAGCTGAAATCAAGTCCCATCACAGTTCTTCCTCTGACCCTTAAAACTGATCATGACACCACTAAGGCTTCTAAACAAACTAATATTAATTATCTTTACATGCCTTTAAAGTACTAGTTATGCAAAGCAGCACAAGCCCCAGTTAATTACACAGTTAAAGTAAGTTTATAGTTGTTGATGCTTTAATGAGATTCAAAGAGAAAATGCAAGGACCTTGTCTGCAATTTTGTCTATGCCTGAGCTCTACCAGACATTCACTACACAATCTACCTGCTGCTTTGTAGTTCTCTTGCTATTTCTTCATGTCCCTTCATCTGTTTGCATCCTTCTGTGTCCTCCCTGTTTCATGTGTTGACAGTGAGTCAGCTGGAGTAGGGACCATATTTTTGCTCTATGATTGTACGATGTCTGACATAGGTGGGTTGGGGTCACTGAGAAGGATTCCTTAGTTGTCCCAGTTAACAGTAATGATACAGTCAGTGTCTGTGCATGTGCACTAAGTCCTGACCTGTTTTAAAATTGGATACTATGTGTGCATGCCTGAAGTTTCACGCACCCTAGGAAAAAGAACATGAATCAGCTGTTTCATAATCTGACTTGTCAGATAATTTGTCAATCAATATTTTTGATTGACAAGTTTTTTAGTTAAGTTAAACTCAGCTGAGGCTCGACACCATATTCCATTAGTTTAGCACCTGAAAGGCTGTCTAGAAGGTTGACCTGAAGTAGAACCTGGTTTCAGCAAATCCCTTTCTTTAGGAAATTAGTGCATCATTTACAATCAGTTTCAGGAGCTTTTTCAAAATGGGAATTTGCTGCGCATGGCAGCTGGGGTCTACACTGCCTCTAGAGCTTTTAAAAAATTGCTTTGTTTGCAAAATCTTTTAGTGAATGTATCTGAAATACTTATCTGATATGCTTTTATAAAGCCAGCTATCTCTCCATAACTATGTTTAAAAGAAAATCCCGTTTAAAAAATCTTCAAACTGTAAATTCTTTCTGTAATTAAGGGATCTAATTTTGTATCAGGAGTCTACACAAGACTTACTGAAATACTTGTAGATCATCTGGAAGCTTGAAAGGAAAGTTGGTAAGTTCCTGTGGCTTTAGGACTCTGTAATAGGATGGTTTATGCATAGGATCCAGTGAAAACGGAGAGTGGCTGAATGTGCATTTTCTCTAAACCAGTGGCACTTCCCAAGTAACCTAAAAACCTGAAATTTTCAATGACAAATTATATGTGAACCTCTCCTGCTTGTGCATCAGCCTCCTTCATAGAATATGATGGTACATAAGATTTGTATGCTCTGCTGCAAGTAATAAAAGGAAAAAAACCTAACAACATGGTCATTTGATCTTTCTACCTCTTTTATTTTCTCTGCTTAACTTCATGTATGGAAAGACTTGCACAAAAACTGGCTACTCTAATAAAACCAGATAAAATCCAATACAGCACGCTGAGGAGTAAAACTAGAGTTACATTGGGCTGTTGGCATTAGGAGAAAAAGGAAAAAAAACTTTTGTTACCTGGTTCTCAGACCCTTCCAGGCTTTCTCACTAGACAATACCCAAGTTATGCCAATACTGTGCATGCAAATTTTTTAATTTTGACTATTGGCAATGTTTTTCCAGTGTGAACCTACCAGTAAGCTTTTAGAATTGTAGTTAGGTCACTGGACAGCAGTGAGCTCATTTTCAAAGGAGCAGTTCACTTACAGCTTGCTGGGACTCTGGGATTTTCAGAAACCAAGAACTGAAATTCACCTCCATTTCTGATTCTGGAATATTCAACATAAGTACTTGAAGATGGCCTAAAAAAAATCAAAATACGTGCAGCTGGTGGCTAAGCATTACATCCCCACTTTGAGAAGGTGCCTCAGCTGAGACTCATTGGTGGCCTCCAAAGAAAATTCCATGCCTCTCCCTATGCTCTAAGTGCTGCAAGGCGTGCACCAGTTTGTGCTAATGTTTGGATTACTGCTCTCACCAAGAAATAATAACTAAAAAAAAGTTAATAACACAGCAGTTAATATTTAAAATGGATGCAATCAGTTGTTTCTCAGATGGTGAAACTACAGCTACTCAAGGGCAGCAATTCTGGTATTTGCTCTGTCCCAGTATTGTGGCTTCTTTCATGGGCAGCTGCACTCCACAAGGATGGAAATATAGAAAGTATCTGATGAGAGCGCATACCTCATCAACACTCATTTGGGGATGCTGAGTTGAACTTCTGCCAGGATGTAAGACCTACATCACTGGGGATTTCACAGATTTGGGACAAATTCAGATTTAAAGTGTTCTACAGCTGCAAGCTGTAGAACAGAAAATAACAAACTGCTGTGCTTCTATTCAAGCCATACACATGTGGATATGCAAAACTAGTAACTTGCAGAGGTCAAAAATCCCTACAGTTATCACTGCTCCCACGTAATCCTGCAGGCTGGATTTGGTTGATTTCTTTTTGACAAGGGTGTGCAGTACACCAGCTACATTCTCTGTCATTTGGTCACTTGAAATGGTGACTAGCAGCTCTAGCAAGCAGTGTGGCTGAACAACCACGATAGACTTCCTTCTGTAAATGTTAATGGGATATTTGAAAAGATGCAGAGCAGTGCTAAAGAATTTTTCAAGAGCTAAAACTTTAAAGATGTCGGGACATCTCTATATCCTTCCTTGTTCTCTCTCCAGACGTAGTGCTCTTTCTCACCAGGAAAAGATAAATTCCCAGTTTTATTAGCCGTGTCCTCAACCTCCATCCTGCAATCGCATCAGCTTCCCAAGGAAACAGGGGTTGTTTCTGTTTTGTATAATCAGGCCAGTGGCTGTCAGCTGTCGTTGCCCACAGCCGTGTCTGGCAGGCAGTGCCTCCTACCTAGAGTAATGCCCTACAGTACTCTGCTGCACGGCTGACCCCTTCAAGGTTCAATCTCAGCACAGCCTTTCCTGGAGAAGCAGTGTGTGATAAAACACGAAACCACCAGTTACACTGCACTTTCCAGCATCTCAGTGAATGTATTGCATGTGATAGATAATTAGTCACTTAAATAAGGGGACGTTTTGCCCCGCCACCTCAGTGCCAGGGAACAGCAACAGCACGACTTACTTGACTAAGTTCATGAGGACTCCTAAACCTATGATACTCTAGAAGGGCTCTGACTCTTGGGGTCTTGTGTAGTCCTGGACTCCTAAGACCCTTGCACACCCAGCCACAGCACTTAAAATGTGGCACAACTGTAAGTACAGCAAGAAATACGATCCTAGGAAGCATTGGGACCATGCCAGCCCCATCCATACATATATTTTAAAGTAGTGGGTGTAGAGCTGTGCTTCTGCCTAACAACCTGGCTTCAGCACACTTAATTTGGTGTTAAATAGTTCCTTTGTTTAACATCTGTTTGGATAGACAAACGTGAGCTCTGGTTTCATGGAAAAGTGTAACTAAAAATCAGAAGTGTTCTTGTTATCTCGGTTATCACAATCTTGCTTTCTATGAGTGTTATTATGTGCCCAAGGTACAGTCAGAATCACTTTTCTGGTTTTGTAACCTCTAACATTTTGATTTTATCCTTGGGAAAGAAAATGCTGAAAAAGTAGGAAAGTTCAGGAGAAATATGATATGATTGGCATGGAATCGTAGCTACTAATGAAAACACTCCCCAGGTAGCTTGCTTATATTCTGTAGAGCTGAATCTGCACGCTGTAATCTAACAACACAGCTTTAACCAGCAGTCACAAAGACATCATTTAAATCTCCTTATAATAACCAGGAGCTGGGCTTTGTAAGCTACAAAAACCTATGATATGATTCGGCTTCACCTTAGGAACACCCTGGGAGAAAGTTACATGGTGTACGTTTATGCAACTCAGATCTGTAGTTAGGTTGCCTGCTCATGTTTATTAGCCATAGACTCCCCTGAAAGACTCAGAAATTCAAATCACCGTATCTGATACTTCTTCTTATAGGATGCCTGATCCTATATTTTCCAATGAGGCATTTTCAAGAATGTTTCATTCTGAAAATACTGTGAACCCTGTTATAAATCAGAAGTCCAATGTGCTGGCAGCCCAACTGTGCTTTTAAGAATCACCATTGACTTATGGAGAGAATTATGGGCTAAATTTTCATTTATACCATGTAACCCCACTGTAACTCCAGTGAATTCAAAGCAGTTTTTCAGCACATACCTTAGCATCAGCAGAAAGTTACACCTTGCATGTCTCAGTAGGTCTCTTATAAAAGCGGTCCAATGCTGTACCGCTGCAGCAGAGCTTGCAGACATCAGCTCATAACAAAACAACACAGGAAAGGACATCAAAAGAGTACTTAACCCATCTCCACCACCTAGACAGACTCATATAGACCCAGGTCATTATTAGCAGATGTTTGTCTAACCTGTTCTTCTTGCTGAAGAAGCAGGCTGCCTCCCACAACAGCCTGTCCCACAGTTTGTTTGTCCTCTTAGGAAGGTTCTCCCTGATGTTTAAACTGAAACTTTCTGCAATTTAATGACCTGCTTCTAGTCTTACCTTTTATGGTTACAGCAAACAAATTATTCTCCTCAGCTTCAAGAGTTTTTGATATAGCTAGGCATAGCTGACAGAGAAAAATATTGTCCCACCCCTTACCTCCAGGGGCTTCAAGCAACCCTAATTCATTTAACCTTCCTGTGGTGGCTGTGCTTTCTAGACAACCCTTGTTGTCTGCCCCTGGGAGCTCCACAGTCAGACCACTGGTTTCCTGTTGCAGACCTCAACAAAACACAGCCGTGGTGATCTCAGTAGCTGAGGAGTGGAAGGGCATCACGTGTCTCCCAAGTGTGCTCTTGTTTATACACTGGAGCCTGTTGTTTGCCTTTTTCCACTGCAGCTTGACATTGTTGCTGGGCTTGTTCATGCTAGCATGAACATGCTAGCATGTTCCTTGAAATCCTTTGTGGAGTGATCTACATTATAGGTACACTGCATGTGCTGTAGAGCAAGAGATTCATGTTCAGGCCAATAACATGCTAGCATGTTCCTTGAAATCCTTTGTGGAGTGATCTACATTATAGGTACACTGCATGTGTTGTAGAGCAAGAGATTCATGTTCAGGCCAATAAAATGCATCTTGAACACATGTAGGAATGTGCTTTGTGACCTGTAAAACAAGTCATGCAATGTCAGCCTGAAGAGTCAGTTCTGCTGCCGCTAGCACAGAATAAATACTGATGCATACATTGATCTAGCACCGATAGTCCAACATCAGCCTGATTAAAGTTTTGTTCCTTCTCTCTCCCTTGCTTTCCTTCTTCCACACAGCCAGCTTTCCCTGTGTCTCCCAGACAGACTCACATCCCATCATCAAAAGTATTTTTTGGCCAGTGAGCAGGGACAGAGGCTGGCCGCTGCTCTAGGTGGGAGATAGCTGCTCACACCGGGGCCTTGGGGCAAGACAGTGTGAACAGCAAGCACTGCCTGCCAGGCTGCTCATGCTGCATGCAGCCCCCCTTGCTCACTGCCCCTCTCATTGCCTCCCTGTGCCTGCAGCCACCCAGGCTTGGGGAGCACAAGGTGGCACTTGGCTTTGCTTGTGGTTCACATAACTGCTTTTCAATCACCTCCAGGGAAAAGGGCTAGATATGAACCTCCTGCAAGCCAGATGTGCCCCACCAGTTGCCAGATGAAATGTGCTAATCTAGGGAGACTCAGGGTTTAGGTTTTTGTTTGAGGATGTTCTTGTATTTGACTTTGTGCAGCATTATCCCAGTCCTACTTGTTGCAAATGTAGAAGAATAAGGTCATTATGAATAAGTGGAAAAAGAATGAAACTAGAGAAGCAGCTGAGGCAGGTCACACTTAGGTTTTGTTTTCCACATAATGCACTGTTAAATGTCTCATACTCCTTTGGTGAGAGGTGCCATTTTGAGACCACACGCTGTGCTTCCGCATGAAGAATTCACACCTTTTTTTTGGGGGGGGGGTTGCTTCTCCTGTATCCTGTAATAAAAGTCTTCTAGACTGTGGTTGGTCTCTGTGTATTGGAGAAATAGTGGATGGAGTTGGGGAAGGAATCATGAAACACAGCACCCCGTTTTAAATGGAGTGAGCAGAATATGTAGCAATGGCAAACTCACTCCTTACAACTGTCTCGATATAATTTAATGTTAAACATTAAAAATGTTCATATTTTTATCATTCTAAGATCCAATTAAAATCAGGGAGGGAGAAACAACAAGCTTTACCTGTGTGTGAACAAATGACCAAGGAAAATGATCACGCACAGGAACAAGACACATTAATCATACTGAGTCTCATCTAACATCCAGGCAACCCATTCATCTTTAAATGATCGCTATGGTGATGGTGCATAGTTCATTCCTGAAATCGACTGCAAACTATAAAGGAAAAGTCATATGGCACCTTGCTGATACATGCCTTTGTACTGAATTTAGAATACAATGTACAGAGAGATTGCTGGCTTAATTAGTTGCCCACTAAGCTAGAGCTGGCTGCTATCTTTTTTCTCCATATGAAACCACAGAGCTTTTTCAGTACATTATTTCCACATGTGCTTATATTACTATCCCAGCCCCTTGATCCAGCATTTTAATAAGCATTCATCTCTAAAAAATGTATAAAGAAATGTCTATCCACTTACCTAAAGTATCCCTTAGCCCAGTCCTCCCTTTCCATCAATGTGAGCCAGAAGAATCCCCAAGGATACTCATAGAGTCTCCCTGGTAGGCGGCTGTTGTGAATCACATCGAGAGGCTCTTTTTTATATCATTTTATTCCTCTTTATTAGGGATACAATTTCTTATTCTTTACTCCAGACATATTAAAATCCTCTCTTGCCTGCGTAGCACTGCCTAAGGTCTCAGCTGGTTTCAAGACATGAACACCCTGCTAGTGCCAGACAGACACGTGCTACCACAGCATAGGGAATGGGATGCTGAGGTCTGAAAGCAAGCACCAACTTGCGCTTCCTCTGCAAGTGGTCACATGTATTTAAAAGGTAAGAAAAAAAGAAAGGAGTCAACACTTCTGCACCACTTACACATGCATCTGCCTCACACTTCAGGACTGCTTGTGTAGGAAAAAGATAGTATGTTTACACCAATACTTACACTTAAACTCAAGCTCTGGTTGCTTCTATGTTTCATCCAGTAGCCTGCATCAAAACCACCTTTCTGGGAACTAATCTATAGTCTAAATGTCTCATCTTCCTTATTTGCTTTATTTAGAGCTAATAACAATACTGAAACAAACAAACAAACAAACAAACAAAAATACAATACTCTGATTGACAGCCAAAGTTGTTTTAAGATGTTCCATTTTACATTTATCACTCTTTTTTGTTCATATTTAATATAAAAATATTTTGAAGTTAAACAATTATTGACAAAACTGAATTAAAATTTCCAGATAGGTGACTCAGTATGGATACCACAGTACCAAGTACCTCCTATCAGACTGCAAAATTAACTTCCTGTTATCTACCTCCCTGAACATTTTAAACCATCTGAAAATGTAACTGTATATGAATTTCTTCTAGTAATAAAATATATTGAATAGCCTTGTAATAAATTCAGTGGGTTTCCCTTTTCTTGCATGCTTTCATGAACAGTGAATCAGTTTTATTGCATTCTCAATGACGATAATAGAAGTGTTGGCCTAGAAGATACACTTCTACATTTATTAATCTATTCATATATCAGCTGGGAGATTATGGCAGACACTAGTGCATAAAACTACATAAAATATATTATAAGGTAGAACTACAAAGCAGTCCTTGTAGTCATCTTGGAAGGAATCAGCCACATGGATTTCATAAAAGACTTCAAATTGAAGGCAAAAGAAGAAAATAAAACAGGACACCAAATGCAACAAACTACCTAAAATATAAGACAAAAACTACATGTTAATTGCCAGTAGGAATATAAACACAAAACAAGTTTTGCATCTAAATAATCCTAAATTCTATTCTGCTATGCTACTGTTTATTCAAGCACTTGCTATGGCCTTATGGGAGCAGAGCCAATGACAGGTTTCTGGACTTTATATAAGAGTGTCAAGACACTGAGAAATCGTGTCCATGCCCCAGGCGAGATTTACAACAGCTTCTCCATTAACTCCCACACTGTCTTATATTGGCCTTTGCTGGTCTCCCAGTGTGGTACAGGCATTTATAGCTCATTTATACCGAACTGTTTAAAAGCCCCACTATCAGGCTTCGCAGCCTTTCAGTTGCCCAGCTACAATAGTTGGATTTCATTCCTTAGGCTTCCTTTGTGTTAGCCTACAAGCTATTTTCAGAAACTTGAGTGTTCAAGATCCTTTGACTCTTTTTCTTAATACCTACACTTACTGCTTCTTGCTGATATTTAAATCTCTTTACTACTTTTACTACTATCATAATAACCTCTGCGATAAACTGTTATCACATTAACCTCTGCTGTCTCTTCTGTATCTTAAACCACTGCTTCCTTCAACCCCTTCCTCATACATCTCACCTGCGAGGTCCCTGATGATTTCAGCTGCCACTTCCATTTGGAGCCCCTTGTGGGTGGAGTACTGTGCCCACGCAGGAGCAGCTACTCCAGCTGAGACTGCAGCAATGCTGGATGGAGAAGGCACTCCATCAGACAACACTCCTGTTTACACAGCACAGCACATTTGCTTCTTTTGCAATGGCTTGATAAATGTCAGATGCAATAGCTTGGCCTGCATTCAGTGAACGATCCGTTCGCATCCCGGCCTTTCTTCAGCAGAATTTCTACCTTGTTAGTCATTCCCCATTCTGCATCTGTGCAGCTCAGAACTGTCTTTCCTGAGCACAGAGCTTTGCTCTTACCTCTGTTAAAGTGGAACTAATGTTTCCACAGCATTTCTGCATTTTCTCAAGGTCAACTTGAATTCTCTGCAGTGCTGGAAGTCCCCGCAGCCTATTGCTGCCTGCAAATTTAATAAAGCTCTTTTCTAGCTTTCCAAATAGGACCCCAACACACCCCTGTGAAACTTAATTCAGTAACTTCCTCTTCTGAAGATTCAAAAGATAATCCTTCCTCCACTGCAACAGTCAGTTATTATAAGGCTTTCAAAGTCCAGAAGAGGAACATAAGTGCCAATTCCATCCAGGGATCCTTGCACTAGAAGGACATTATAGCAGACAACAGCAGAAACACATCCAGCCCAGTCATGAAACCAGCAGAGGATGCTTCCAAAGGTACGAAAATTTAGCTGCACAATACTTTTTATTACGTCAAATTTATTCCTAGTCTCTCACAAATCAAGGCTAGCTTAAACTCTGATGCATTAGGGTTTAACTCCTCTTGCCCAGGTAAGCACAGCTGTACTTGGTCACAGTATGCTCAGCGGTAAAATCCACCCTGGAAGTCATGCCTGTGTTAGACTGCATATTTTTTTTTCACATGGAAAAAGTCTTACCACAAAGGTGGTCACTGTACAAAGCAGCTCCACATCTCACGAGCACGTCTTGCTCAGGGGCTGCTCTACCTCTGACAGAGTCCCAGGGCTTTCCATACCATGCCAGGGACTTGGGTCACTCCCAGGAGAAGCCAAAGGCTGCACTGGTGGTTCATAACTAACCCTTCCTTCTCCTTACAGGTATAGCTCATCTCTCCCCTGAACTTACAGAGCTTGATGACCCTTAAGATACTGTCACGAGGATATCAGTCTCATTAGGCTCCCTCTATAGCAGAAACACAATAAATAAATAAATCGGGACATAATTTAGGTGCTCTGACTTACCCTTTTCAGAAACCCATGTCCTTCCATCAATTATTTAGACATTATAGGAATAATCTCCTCCTCAGTTGTTCCCCTAAGGTCACAGTCCTGTCACCCCTGAGGACTGTAATGTGTTTACCGGGACTGCAGCAACACACTAACTACATGGAGTAAACTCAGATGGAAGGAATCAAAGGGAAAACAAGAAAAGGATAATTTGCAGAGCATGCAAAGCCTGCAACCAGCATCCACCATTTTATATTATTAGAAATTTTTATTCTTCACATTCAGCAGTCACAGCCTGCTGCAGTTCTTGTTGCCATTAAAGATTACCACTCCTTAGTCCCTAATGTGCTAATAATGGGGAGAAAGGAGGCTGAAAGGCAGGAAGAACAAATGGCAGACATCGGGAACATGTCTTGAGCATTAGGGAAAATGTTTTTAGAAAACAGAGAAAAACATGAAGCCATCTTCCACTTTGGGAAGTGCTTTTCTATTAAACGAATGCCCCCATAAGTTATGTGTTAAGAGCACACAGCTGAAACATGGCAATAAGATTAAGCATTTTTATTGCTTTATTATCTTCTTATACTGGGCAAAAACTACAAACCCACAAACCTGCAGCTCTGGGAGGAAAAAAAGCAAGAAACAAGACTGAATCATTCTGTATCTTTTATCATCTGCTGCCATCTGGAAATAGGTGTATTTTCTACAAGGCCGGAGGATTTCAGGGAGAGCTCTAGGTGAGAAAAAGAAATTATAGAATGGGATTTTTTCAAAGCTAACAAACGCAGTAATTTTACTTCTGTGGGTTCTTGATCTACAACTGTGGTGTGGTGGGTTAACCCCAGATGGATGCCAGGTGCCCGCACACACCGTCACATGAAAAATCACAGCAAAGCAGAGCTGCTGGAGGGGTTTGTAGGTGTACTGATCCAGCTGGGATAGAGTTTGTTTTCTTCATAGTAGCCCATATGGTGCTGTGTATCAGATTTGTGACCAAAGTAGTGTAGATAACACACCAATGTTTTAGTTCCATCAAGGCCATCTCTATTCCTCGTGCTGCCCTCCTAGCAGGTAGGCTGGAAGTGAGCGAGAGCTTGGGAGAGGACACAGCTGGACAGTTGATCCAAACTGACCAAAGGGATGTTTCATACCATAGAATGTCATGATCAGCAATAAAACTGGAGGTACTTTCCAAGGTAGCTGCTGCTCAAAGACTGGCTGGGCATCTGCCTGCTGATGGGAGGTGGTCAGTGATTGCCTTTGTATCACTTGTTTTACCTTCCCGCTCCCCCTCCCCCCCCCCGCCATTTTTTTCCCTTCCCTAATTAAATGGTCTTTACCTCAATCCGTGAGTTTTTCTCTCTTTGCCCTCCTGATTCTCTCCCCCATCCTGCTGCGGGTAAGAAGCAAGTGAGCAGCTGGTGGGTGCTTAGTTGCTGGCTGATGTCAGCCCAGCGCAGCAGGAAAGCAGTGATACAGCTTTATAAGTGCATGTAAGAGCATGCAAAGCATCATGCATGTATCGACCCCTGAGGTATGCCACCAGTGACTGCTCTGCAGCTGGGCTTTGTGCTGCTGATCATAACCCTTCCAGTCTAGCTGTTCAGCCAGTTTTCAGTCCACCTCAGTGACAACACATTTAGCTCATACTTTATCAGTTTATCTATGAGGATTTTATGAGAGAAAGCCTTACTGAAGTCTACATAAACATCCAGTGTTTCTTCTCATCCATGCAGCCAATCTCCATATCATGGAAAGCTATCAGGTTGGCTAAACATGATTTCAGCTTCACAAATCTGTGCTGAACAAGTCCCAAGTGTCCCTTTTATCCACCCTGAGTTTGCATTTGTAGCTATTCATCCATAAGTGAGACTGAAAATTATTTCAATCTTCACAGGCAACAAAAGCTCTGAAGGAAAGGGTAGACCTGTGAGACAGCACAAGGAGGGCTGTCAAGTTCATGGGCGAGATCACTGAGAGGTCAGGGTAAAAGAAGTGAGCAAGGCTGAGCAGATCCTGACCTCAAAGCTGAAACAGGCCAGGAAGCTCTTCCAAGGGCAGGCCGGAGGAACGGCAAGAGAATTGTGAGGAGAATTAGGGAAAAGTAGTGCCATGGGGGCCAAACTTCTAAAGTATGAAAAATGACAGTTAAAATAGCAGTTCACCTAAAAAAAATAATCTGCACATCAATTAAGTTTTTATAAAATACTTTAGCATAAAGTTTTCCTGGAGCTCTTTTACTGCCACTTCAGTCTCTGGACAGCAATGGGCTCTGTATCTGAAAGGTTTGCTCCTGTCCACAGAACCAGTACAGTTCCTGAGGTTCTCCATGAACACCATGGGCTGGCCTGAACTGAGCTCATCAGATAAGACTATTTATACTACTTCTGCCAAAGATAACAGCAAGTCTTCCTATAACTTCATGTTGAATCAAGCAGTATGCTTTTAAAATGAGGTGACCCCTTGTCAGAAAAGTCCCACTCAATGATCTGCAGCGTCATGCTTACCAGCCTGACCATGGAAACCACTGCTGCATCACTTTGGTTTATGAGCTTTAACACACAGGTGAAGCAGCCTCTAAGAAGCGGTGAAGATGGGTAGTGGTTGACAGCGTACAGAAGCTGTGATCTAGTGCAGGAAGCTGTATTGTTAAACAAGCAAACACTTGATATTATTAAAAGTCATATTTAATAGAATTCAAAAATAGCTATTGAAAACTTTATTTGAAGAAAAACAAATCAATGACAGTTTTTGAAAATCCTGTGGAACAGTCTAGTTCCTTAACATTCGTTTTATTATTTGAAAAGAAAGAAGCAATTTGCATAGCTGGCATGTTAGTTCACCTTTGCTCAAGACAGCTCATAAAAGCATTCTTATTCTACCATTTCTGATTCGATCAAAAGTGGAAATGCATATGATTATCCTAAACTAGATCAAAGTGGGTATCTGACTAAGTCTCAAGGCAGCCAAGAATGTTAGTTCAAATTGCTTAGTGTCTGATATGAAAAAAGAAGAGATGCAACAGCCAGTAGGATAGCTAATGTATGGTACATTACACCTGCTTATATGACAATTCCTTTGAGCCAGCATTTTTTATATTTTCTTCCTCATATTAGTATCCCACCCAACCTAACAGTACTAAAAAACACGACAAAAAAATTAATTCATAATGTAACATCATAAGATCTGAGGAAGGCTGATGAAGCTTTTGGATAACCACTAAGAAATACAGAAATAAAGCGTATGATTTGAAATTACAGAGAAATACTAACACTGGAGTTCTGGTGACACAAATGTAGCACATAAGCAATTAATGCACATCTGAAAATAATGAGCTATCCATTAGGAAAAAAATCACTGGATTGATCTGATACTGCACACTGCCATACTTTATCGCATAGAATAGCATTAGTGCAATGCTATTTCCAAGTGGCAAAAAAAAAATACAATAAACTGAATAAGAAAAACCACTGAATTCACATATTTTGACATGGGGAAAAGGAGGATCTAATAACTCCTCAAAAGACCTGATCACATAACTGCTGTTATATTTTATGGACAAATTACTAGTGAGAAATCTAATTTCAAAATCTTCTATGTATTTAAGAGGACTAAACACATAAACATGGTTCACTGTATAAAGATTTATGGTAGAAGAAGAAAGGCTGTAACAGAAATATTATTGGCCATTAGAATTAAAACTCAATGAGTTCCCTGCTCCCGTTGCCAACAGCAGAACTCAGAGGAGATTTGGCTTCTGGCTGGGGGCCTCAGCCAGCTGGTCAGGAGGCAGGAGGCACCTAGGTGCTGCTGAAGGCACTGTCTGGAGCAGGAACCAACAAACCTGCTGAGCTAAAGGAAGGGGACAGCAAATTTTTAAGGAGAGTGGTAACTGCAGTAAGTAATATTGCCCTGGGATGGTGGGAAAATGTTTGCAGCAACCAAGTTTCTTCAGCACTACACAGGGATGTAACATGCTCCAGGAACCTTTTGAGAATTTTTAGTTGGGGCTGATGTTTAACCTTTGCAGGTTTTGTCCTGTTAAAAAATTCATGTTATCTGAGGAAAATAAAAACTTTGTAAAGCTGTGGGCAAATCCTGCCTTTTTGCTGAGCTGGAATTGTCAGAAAATAAAGGCCTAGCTAAGCTATGCTGGGGACCAGTGCTTTGACTCATCTCTGCTTCCTGTAAATCCTTATCTCCTCTCCTTGGTTTGACCCTTAGCTGTAAGTTCTTCCTCCAGGTGATCTGGGTTGGTTGGAGTGCTCCTTCCTGCCCTGCTCAGGGGGCTCGACAATTTCAATTTTCTACTAGATACCGCAAAGATTTGAAGCAGGAGTCCCATTGACTCAGCTCTCAGCTTTGTGTCAGGCTTGTTGTTTGATTCTCCCCAAGAAAGTGGGGGGTTCATTCATCTGAGGAAAGGGCTCCATGTCCTGTCTGAACTGGGAGAGCCCTCTGATCACCACCCAGGAGCAAAGAAATAATTTTCCAGCTCTCTGAGCTGTGTTTCTAGCACCTCTCCATTGCCCCCTTCTTTTCTGTTTCATAAAGCATGTCTTCATTCACAAGCCCTTCCTCAAGACCAGTGCTTCTTATCCTCTCCCATCTGGCCTGGAAGATGTCCACTATCCACATTCCACCATCCACCACGCACCATCCACCATCCACCACCATCCTGTTGTCACATCTTCTGGCAAACACTTTTGAGTATCAGCCCATGGCTGGCACTGCTGAGGGGGACTCCCCAAAGCCACCTCCATGTGTCCCTCTGGAAGCCATCCTTTGGTAACAGCTACATCAGGCATTAGGTGTGCAGGTCTGCTTGTCCTTGTACTCTTCCATTAGTCAATACTTGCCTGTTGTTTGCAGTGCTATATTTAAATGGTGAACTACTTGGAGCACAGTCTGTCCTTTCCTTTTGTGATTTCACAGTGCCTAATATAATGGGGTATTTCTTCATGACTTCTGCTGCTAGGGACAGACAAAGCAAATAAATAATGTTAATGCTAAGAAGAGCCTTTCTTTTGTCTTTCTTTTCTTTGTTTCCTTTATCCTCACTGTTATAACTATGCTTATTTCATTTAAATAAAAGAACTACTCAAACACAGTTTGGTTTTTATCTTCCTAGAGAATGTTCACAACTTAGTCCAAAGTTAAAAATAC
The DNA here is from genome assembly GCF_023634085.1 of Falco cherrug. Classification (NCBI taxonomy): domain Eukaryota; kingdom Metazoa; phylum Chordata; class Aves; order Falconiformes; family Falconidae; genus Falco; species Falco cherrug. The sequence goes on along the minus strand of NC_073701.1, from coordinate 77,314,495 downwards.
ATACCAAATCAAGAAACATGGAGGTTGTTTTTAAAGAAATAATTTATCTTGGTGGGCACTGCTGCTGTTTAGGAAAATAATCCATTTCTGTCTCAGCGGAAGCCTGTGCATAGTATTGAAGCCGATCCTTAATTCACGTGATTTTCTGTTTAGTTTGATCAGTACCTCAAAGAACAGCTCTTTTGTATCAAAAAAAAAAAAAAAAAAAGGTAGCTTACACCCTTCTTTTTGAGTACTTTAAGAACTGCTACTGAATAATTAACTTTGTTCCTAGGAAACATTCTTGCTTCCCCACAGATACATCTCTAAGCACGGCATGCAAAACGTAAGACACAACTGCAGCTGGGTAAATTGCTAGTTTTAATTTTTACGGCAAATAGCAAATTTCTCCCCAAATGTTTTTTTCAGTTATTCCCAGACTATTTGTATATCTGGGGAAAAATGCACCCAGTAGTTTTGGCTAGATGCTGGATCCTGAAGCCTATCAGAGAGAAGTTTTCCACAATTTATGCAACACACTGTGGTCAGTGATATCCACGCAGTAGAAGGCTCACATGTAATCCCCATTTCTGCATGTGCGGCCTGAATGCTGCTTCCCCAGAGAGTGCTCTGAGCAGCAGCCTGAGGAGCATTCATGGAAAAGGGCTGACCACAAAGTTCTTCTGAAGTCCTGCTCGGAATAGGATATTGGAACATCCTCTAGTAATTTTGCTGTTCTTCTGCTCAAGGAATAGAAAAGACAGACCCAGACACTATAGCAAGATATGCATTGTTAATAAAATTCAAATTTTTGTGTGCTCTCTTTTTTCCTAGCAAAGACTGTTACTAAAAGCTTGTACTTAGGTAAGCAAGAGAAAAGATATAAAGTTTAAGTATAAAATATCAGATTGTCATAGAACCGTAGGAAATTTCAGCTTCTGGTGTGCTTGGGCAGCAGTCTAATGGAAAAGAAGACAAAGGACAGGACTGAATTTTTAGTATGAGCAATGTGGTCTCCATTGGTATGTTCACTGCATCCCAGAGAATTAATGATGCTGTGAATGAGCCACTGAAACAGTAAGAGTTATCTACATATTCCATCTATTTTATAATAGCTGTTAATCTTACACAGCCTGATTTGATAAAACAGATCATCATATCTTGATTATTGTGTGTTTAATTTAAACTGTAATGAACTGTGCATTATACATGTAAATTGCAATGCAGAAGTCTCTAAAAGTAAATGAAGATGAGGCTACAGTCCAAAAACAAGTGTACAAAGCTATTGCTGAGTTCCTGCCCAAGTATGAAAAAGGGACCAGCTGGAGCTGAAGGAACAGAATAGGTACTCTGTCACAAGCCACCCCATGCCAGTGCATGGTGAAGAGGAAAGGGAGGTAGTAACCTAATGGGTCACATCCATCAGAGAGCCTCCTGCCCAGCATGTCCCTTCTGGGCAAGTCCTGCCGTGATAAAGTTTGGCTGTTTCATGTCTCAAAGTGCAAAGAAGAGACCCAAGAAGCTGCAGCAGGGGTATAAATGTTGATGTTTCCTCTTGGGAAGGCCACAGTATTGCATGGACTAGCTATGATGTTAATGAAAGAAACAGATACCTGAAAGGTGAAGTGCAAGTACACACTGAACTCAGGCTGACAAAATTTGGCATGTTGACCCAGTCCAGACCCATCATTTAACTTTGAAGCTGAATGGAATCGGACATCTAAATAATGGCTTCTATGTGCCGAAGTTCAGTGAGAAACCAGATCTATAACGAAAATAGAAACCTTTAATTACAATGGCTCCAATGCCTTAACAACAACTTATACTCCTGTTCCACGGTCACATTAAGCCAGCTCAAATCCTGGTGCAGATCAAGTCTTGCTCCCCCTGGCTCCTGGACACGTGCCACCTCTCTGATCCTTCCCTTCTGCCAACACACACGTTCGTGTGGCCGGGCAATAAACTGGCTCTGGGAACTCATCTGGCCTGCTGTCCCCCAGAAAGGATCGTCCCCAAACCCCTGCAGGACTGCCTTTGGGGTGAGCCACCAGCGTGAGGTGGGTGCAGCCTGCTCTCACTGTCTCTCCTATGAGGGATTTTAGCTCCTCAGGGTCAAAAGTGGTCAGGAAGAGAAAACTGTCCCAAAACAATCTAAGTTTTATGGGAGGGATTTAAAAAAAAACAGCTAGTCCAAACCTCTGTACTAAGGCAATTAAGTTGTCTTTGTTCTTTGCCTGAGATACACTTTTTTCTCCACTGTTGTTGAAAACCTTCAGCAAAGGATGTACTTTTGGATTCAAGATAAAACAAGAGAAAATTCCTCTCTTCTATCTTCCTGCCACCATTTCTTCCTTTCCTTCCTTTTGTCTTATCTTTACATATGTATTTATTGAGTTGTGAAAGAGGTTTGACTGATGTGTTCTCCAATAATTGCCTATGATCTTCAATGTAGCTATGGAAAACCATACATACAGCTTTAGGAGGTGAAGGGACAAATACCTCAGCATGCACACACCTTTAGCAGGTACTTATTTTCGAAAATAGACGTGTAAACAGCTATGTTGGAACCTGCAACACTTCTTGGTGTAATTATTACTGCCCTATGACTGTATCCTTGTATGATAAACATTCTTTTAACATAGTTCAATGCAAATACTTGATGAGTTAAGAAAAAGATCTCGTTTGCTGGAAATTGATTCTGTTGCGTTACAGTACTAAGAGACCTCAGTTCCCTGATATGTTTGAGGAATAAATTTTTTATGCTGCTAAACCTCATCTATAAAGATGGTTCGGGTAACCATATGTAAGTCTCCCCCTTCTTTTAAATGCAGTCCAAATCAGTGCATAGCCGGCAATAGACAAGTATTTTAAATCCTGTTTCTGTGAGGGGAGATCACAAAAGGTACCGCCTCAGTTGGTGATGTGTGGTGAATTTCTTGGTGCGTTCAATGGAAAGCAAAAACAACTGGCTGAATAGGTTGTACCTGAAAATCTTTTATAGCGAGTGTGTGGTGTATCGGGTTTGCGTGGCGAGGTTTTGGTAGCGGGGGGCTGCCGGGGCGGGAGAGAGCAGCGCGGCTGTGCAGGAGCAGCGGCCCTGCAGCCTCCCGGGCTGGGCAGTAGGAGGCCGGGGGGGCTCCAGGCGCCGGGGCAGAGGCTCCCCGGCAGCCCCCGGTGCAGCCCCGGCGGGGCGGGCTGTGCCCTCAGCCTGGGGGGGCCGCGGGCGAGCAGATCCGCCCCCGCAGCCCGGGAGCGGGGAGCCCATGCAGGAGCGGCCCGGGCAGAGCTGCAGCCCCGCCGCGGGAAGGGCTCCCGCTGGAGAAGGGCCTGGAGGAGCGTCTCCCGCGGGAGGGCCCGGGCTGGAGCCGGGCGGCGTGTGAGGAGCCTCCCCCGGAGGGGGCCGGGGCGGCGGAGGCGGCGGGGGAGGGACCGGCCGCAGCCCCGGCCCCGGCCCCCAGAGCGATCTCCCTGCCCGGACCCCCGCGGGCCTGGCTGGGGGTGGCTCCCCTGCCCGCCTGGGGGGCACGGACAGAGCGGCTGGGGGGGCACCTGCCATCCAGCCAGGGTCAACCCACCACACCTGGTCACGCTGGCAGTGAGATGCCCAAAGCAACCACCGGCAGGTGTACAGGCCTGTCATGTGTGTACTAGGGAAAACTGGTCATGAGAGCAAACTCCAGGCTGCCTACAGTAGACAGCGTGAATATAGCTATTGTCTTGACAATGTGGGAGACTGGATGCCTGGTTTCTAGACAAAACTTCACCATACAAGGATGCTTTAAAGCAATCCACCCCTCACATGTGCTGGGACGTAAGGCAGAAGTCATTTGCCCCTAACTAATTCTGTCATTGAGCAATACTTTTTATTTGATACATCTGCTAACCTGCAAGGTCACTTATTCAGTCCTTCACATCCTGCAAAGTCATTCCTCAAGTCAACATCTTATCCTCTGGCCCTCAGGTCATTAAGTCTGTTGTTCAGTATTATTGTTCAGAATATAGCTAACATATTCTATCTTCTTTATCTCTACTTTTGGCTAGCTATTGGTAATGGTATACACCTCAAACTGTCCTTGTTCTTCATCTCATAATTTTATGATGAATATCTGATACAGATCTCCAACCGCAAGTTGTTTATATGGTGCTTGATACACCTGTCGCTTCTCCACGATCCACAGTTTAGTGAAGACATTATTTATGTTAGACTGTATTCTCACCAGCAGTCCTTCCCCTGTCCATCTGAGCCCTGCACCACAGATAGTCATGGGGGCTGTGAGATATACTGCCTGGGTAAATAAATGTGACAACAATGCTTGCAGTTACTCCTTCTAGAACAGCAGTGCCACGTAAGGTCATATTTATTTTCATTGCCTTTGCTTTTTTGACCTGTTGATTATAAGACCTTATTGTTTTGCTGTTCTGACTAAGCTGTTTGTCTTTTGTTGTATCTCATCTGCTGATGAATAGATATCCCCTGCAAACCGAGACTGCCAAACACTCCTGGGACTCCATGCCAGATATTTGTTAGACAGCAGTATGAGACATTGCACGGAGATGATGTACCTTTGCCTATGCCGGCACTGATGTCAAAGCAATCAATTAATTACTGGTGTACTGAGAAAGATTTTGGGAAATAGAAATGGTTTTCCAAATAAATCTGTGTATTTTCAGTATCTTGCTATAACAGCATCGTTGGCAAATGCTCTTCTACAATCACTGAAGTGTAAGAGTACTAGATGCCATTAATTTCTCTGTTCATTAATATTATGTAGTGTGAAGGTATTGTCACTGAATGAAGAACTAGGAAGGAAACCAGCTAGCTCTAGGTAGTGGTACTGTGGCTTCTCTTCAAAATAATTGTACAAAGCCCCTTTTTGGACAGGAGCATTACATATCTCCAGTTGTCTCAATCACTTAAATTTTTCTTAGGCAATTCTGTCATGGTGCATTTCCTCCTTCCTTTGAGATGCATTTTAGACCCTGTTCCGTGCTGTAGTTTTGTTCTTCATATCACGTGCTTTGAGTGGATGTGCACTTACTTTCCCTGCAAACAGTCTTCATATCTCTGTAGTTTACTGTTTGAAGCTTTACGTTCCCCTTAGGTAATCCGTGTATACATCCAGATCTTTTATCTTACATTATCAGGTTTAGCCTTGTTTCAGTTGGGGGTCTATTTAGTGCACAATGGAAGCAGTCCATTATCCACATTGACATAATATGTCTTTCCCTTTGGGGTTGGTTTTTTTTTGTGTGTTTGTATGTGCTTGCAGTGATTCACTGCTCCTTCCTTCCTCTGGAAAGTCCTGATACATTCTCAGCTGTATCAGCGACTGTCCTTTTGATAGGTCTCCACGTCTAGTCTACGTGTTGGAAATGGATTCCAAGTCCTTCCAGGTAGAAGACTCATCTGAAGGGGAAGAAGTTGGCAACCATCCCGTGATGCTTCCTATTACATGACTGAATGATTGACTCTGGGTGAGTCACTCAGAAAAGCAATCATTTCAATAGCCTATGTGACTGTATCATTAAATCCGTCACTATACTACAAATCCTGCTGTTAATAGTGAGGCGGTTAATCTTGCTCTAAATGTGAAATACTTGAAATATATAAAATACTGCTATTCTTGTTCTTCCAGAGAGCCACATGGAAGACCTTTGGTCAAATATCATTATTTTTTTCCTTGCTTCTGTGAACTACCATTAGAAGTAGTGACCTGTTTTACATGTAAAATATGAACAGAGACTCTGCTCAGGCAACATAGTTTATGCAGTTTTATATATTTTTGAATAAAACAAGTGATGTTAATGTGATGGACATTTGTAAATCACGAAGTGTGGAATGTTCACCTCTGGTTTTACTAACATCAAAACACTACAAACTATCTCAGCAGTTTTAATAGGTATTAAACTGTATGAGCTATGAAAACTGTTGATAATGCTGGAGAACAACTGTTTCTGTGGATACTTCCAAACAACTGAAAAAGCTTGGGTAGGCTAGAAAGCACTCTGCATAACTGATCTTTGCCTCACGTCACAGGAGAATGATGGCTTTCTTCTTTGTGTCATTAGTTCATGACTTTTTTACTTATAGACAGAACCTTTTCTGTCATTATTTGTCAGCTGCAGATGCTGGTTCTTAGGCTGGCATCTGTCCTTCACTGAAAATCCTCCATGCAAGGACTGAGATTCTTGTCAGGACACCATCAAGAAAATCACCATACTGATTCCAGCTACTGCAAATCAAAGTTGACTTGAAAGCCTCTTGGAGAGCATGGTGGAGAGCAGTGTACTTGCAACAGGCTCCTGGAAAAGTTACCCCATGCCACCTGAGCAAAGTGCTTTACAAACAGTATGCACCTACTCCTAACCCCTTGGATAGCTGCAGAAGTCAGTAAGACCATAGTAAGCATTGACTTTTCAACACTAACACCCAGAATGTGGAAGCTCCTCCATTTGTTATGTGCTGTGATCCAGCAGGTCAACAAGCTGCTGCCAGTAAATCCAAATGCTGTCATCGAAGCAGCTTCTCAGGAGCAGAGAGGTGTGGGTTTATCAATCCTATCAAAGTCAAGCTCATAAATAACTGCATCAAAATACATCGTGTGTCAAGATAACCTTTTTCTCTCAGTACTAAAGATTAATATAGGGCTCATTGTCACCAAATCACAAAAGCTGCTGGACTTGAGGCTATTTTTTGCTGAGTTCCTTAGGAATTAGAGAATAGCTGGCAATATAATTTAGAAATATTTGCATTCCTAGTCAGGCAGTGGAAGTGTGGAAGCCTGGAAAAGCGATAGCTATTTTACATCTGGGGAGAAGGCAAATGAGCTCTAAAAGCCGTAATCCCTTTTTAGGAAACCTTCTTTTGGATGGATGTATGGAGCTGGAAACCTCTATTAAAATGCGTGTTTGGGATCTGGCTCTGACTTCTGGAACAAGGATCTACCACAGTCCACCTAGAAACTGGCTAGGGGACCTCTCTGGGTGCTCCAGGGAGTGTCTGCTGTGTTGAGCAGTCTCGGTTATTTTCTCATCATTCAAAAGCTCAGCAACAGCAATCTGCATGCCTTGCTCAGCAGCTGTCCCAGAAGCAACAAGAGCGCTCTATGATGGACTCTTTGAGTTTCTGGGCTTGTGTGACTACTTCTTAGAGCTTATAACAGCAATATTTCATGCTGTCTTCCACAGTTTATGGTTACAATGGCACTTCAAGTGAAATATTAGGCATAGTCTTTTCAAGGGGCTAAGCAAACCATTAGAGATGATCAGGGATTTTGAGCTCTCTTTCTTTAAGATATATGGACACCCTCCCCCAAAGAAGAATGGATTTTGAACCTCGGCTCATAGACAGATTCTGTTCTCACATGTGGAATTCCAAGAGCAGTGACAGATTAGAAACTCGTGCCAAAGTCATTGAAGCATTTAATAGAGTCTGAGGAAGCCAGTGTCAATCTTTCCTTTGTCCAGAATTAATTTAACAGAAGTATGCAGGCTCTTCACGTTCTTTGCATGGTCCACATGAAGTGAAATCTCATCTAAGTGTGGTAATCTTGGGGCATTAAATTACATTTAACCTAAATTGTTAACAGTTGTTGATTCTCCATGTTATAATTATATTGGCTACAAACAGGATCAAGTCAACAGTGTGGAGGAGACGTCAGTGGGGTGACTGTGAAATGACAGGCAGCCGCACCAATCCCCGGCTCCTCTGCACAGCTCATGTGCACTTGCAGCTCTGGGCTGGGAGGGCTCAGGGGAGGCGGGGGGCTCTGCACATATGTCCAGAAATTGCTGCAGTGGATGGCTTGGCTCAGCTCTCACAGCTATTTAAAGGCACGTGAGCTGCATGTTAAATTGGGCATTAGTATTTGCCTGGCTCTCCAAAAAACAGCTGGTTTGACTGTGCTGTACAGCAGTAGTGTTGGGGAATTGAGGACAAAATGCAATCAGAGCCCATAAACACAGAAATTACAGGACATTGGGGGCTGACTCCTGCTTCTTCTCTTCAGATGACAGTTTCATTAGGGCAACTCCCTAAACCAGAACAGTATTAGCAAATTAAGATCATGGCTTGCCACTGTACTTCGAGTTGCCAAGAAATGCTTGGTTTCTTCTATGAAGTGCCAGCTCAGGTAAACATCTAGACTTCTAGTGCAAGATAAGAAGGAGCATTTGCAAACAGAGGATTTGCCTCATGCCTAACCCAAACGCTTGGCTTGGGTGCCGGTTGCTACCAGTTATCCCAGCTCTGCAGGAGGTGGCTGTAAACCCTCAGGACAACTGAATATTTACAGTGGATTTATTTTAGGAAAATAAAACTGGATTCTGCGAAGTCCATAAATTGCTGTCTAAAATACCTACCAGCTCACAAGCAAACTATTACCAAAAAGGTTTTAAAGCACAAGTGAGTGAGAGGAACTACAGCACAAAGAAACTGAAGCTGTCTATACTAGCAAATTGAATGTGCCTGGGGCTATTCCCTGGCACTGAGGCCAGTTGGCAAGAAGCAGCCTGCATCCCTAGCATTAAACTGCCTTGCTTTCCAAAACAGGGTGGCCACGTGGCAACTGGTGCTGGGAGCAGTCCCTGGCCCATGGTGCTTCTGAACCCTACCCAGAAACTGTATGGGAGAAAGCTACTTGGCACAGGTGAAAATGTGCCAAGACCTGTGCTAAACACTTCCTGGTGCAGAGGACTGGGATTGCTGAGGGATGTTCCTGGTGTTGTTAAAGGTAGTGGTATTGATGTAGCCTGAAAATTTTAACCTCTGCTATGGACCAGAAGAAAAATCTCAAAAAGAATGGGAGTGACTTCACCCTTTCATGCTCCTGGCTGGGAGCACGAGAACTCGTAAGAGGTACTTTGTCCTGAAAGCTTTCCTGGCAGGAGTCTCATCCCTCATGCCATGGGTAGGCACACGCCTCCTCTGGAGTGCAACCATGCATAATTTTGACAAAGAGAAGCTATTTAATTTTGGTGTTTTGTTTTGTTTTGTTTTTTAAGTATAGCTTTTCCTGTGACTTTGGTGGGCTTGTAAGGCTTCGTTTTGCTGTAATTGGAACCTTCTTTTATGTTTTGCACTCTGCAACTGCTGATACATACTTTCACCTCTCAGCCATTTCTAACACCATTTTCTATCTTTGAATTTCATTTTTATGATAAAAGATGACAAGCATGAGCGCTGAATAAGACAGCCACAGTATTTGTTGTGACTGGAAGACATCAGTACTCAGTTATTTGAAACAAAACAAGTAAAAAAAATACCAGGAAAGAGGACTCCCCACTTCTAACGGCAGATTCTTTTGTAAATCGGAACAACGCAGAGCAGCCCAGCCAGGCTGGCCGTGGAGCTGGGGCTGTGGTTTCCTAATGCAACATGTTCAGTGGCAATGTTGGTTTCAATTATTCTCACAATCGCTTGTTCACATCACAGAACTGACATTTCTTGGCAGGATTTTTTTTTTTTTAATCGGATCAGGTCCCTAATCCAGTTCAAAATACAGTCCTGCAAATGGTTGTGCTGTCACAGCTGAATGGGCTGAAGACCAGTTGATAGGACACAGGAGATGAAGAGTGGGAGGCAGGAAGGGCACCAAATATTGAGTTTGCATTGAGTTTATAGCTGCTTTCTCTTTCTAATGCCTGCTACTTTTTGCTTTCTACTTCATGCCTATGGGTGAAAGTATAATCTGAGGAGATAGTGAGTTCAGGATTTCATGACTGTCCATTGCTTGTTTTCCTCGCACCCTCCTTCCTTCTCAGACTTCAGTCATGGTTAGTGCAGATAGTCCCATACTCCTGTACTGCTTTGGCAAGTGGTGCTTAAGCTTCCTCTTTCTGAGAAGGAATCACTCAGGTGGCAGGACAAGTTTTCACAGCAAATACCAGCTTAGTTTTGCCTGTATGAAGACTGGTAGATCTGGCCAATGCAACCACCCCTTTGAGAGCAAGCCCCATTCCAGCAGGACTTCCATGATCACTCAAGTTACCCAATACTTCTTTTTCTATGTCCACATTCACTAAAAAGATTAACTGGTATCAGATGTTTAATGCAATTAACAGCACTGTCAAAAGGCGAAGTACTCAGGCTAGCAGAGAAGGAACAGATCAGGGAGTACTTCTTCAATTAGATGCTTTCAGCTTGGTTGGGTCTAATGAAAATCACTGTGGAGTTCTTAGGGATATGGCTGAAGCAATCACAGAGGTGTCTGCAGCTAAAACTAGCTCTCAGGCATCTGTGGATGAATTATCCAGTTTGGAGATTATCTGTGCCACAGATGCAGAGGTAGCTCATGGCTCATTAGCATGAGCACCATTGCAGATTCCAGGGTCAGGCTGGGTCTAGAAATAGTCCAAAAACTTACATTCAGGACAAAGCTAAGGCCTTCTCTCAGAAAGCCCAGCTGGATGTGAGCTGACTGTGTACACCTGTACCTGTGTCATATTCCCTGCTGAGCACCAGAAGAATCATCATCTTAGGCACAGTGTGAGGAAAGTAGTATGGGTCCTTTCGAGCCCACTTGTTACGCCCATTTAAAAAGCCCCGTCTAACATGAGTCCAAAATAAGTCCAACTGGATCTGAGCTAAGTCTGTAAAAAGACCTTGGAGCATCTCTGTATTGTGTTCCCACAGACTTCATGGTTCCCTGTATCCATTGACTGGAGTGTCTCAGCCCTCCTGAGGCTCCAGCAAGGAGCTGACGGCATCCTGGAGGATTTGTGAAGCTGCAGAAGACTGGAAAAGAAGTAAACATTAAAAGAAAGGAAAGGAAGACCTAGTATGGGTCAGATCAAAGTCCTTAAAAGGCTGAATAAAAAACTACCTGTCAGACTCTACTTGGGAGAAGAAACTCAGATGTGAAGTAGCAGCCCACAGAGGTTGGCCATGAGTAAGTCAGGTTGAAAAAAGGTACTTTCTTTCTATGCCTTGTTCCAGCCCTGCCTGTGTCTGTGGCTTTTCCTGTTCCTGTTTACTGGTGTTCTCCAGCATTTCCCAAGTAAATGGCTGATGTCACCAACCCCAGTGCTGGGGTGGACCTCATTGCAGCCCTGTACCTAGGAAACGTGGTGGCTTGATGGTGCAACTCCTGCCTGGCACTGACACCAGGTCCATGCTTCTGTGGTAGCCTTTTCTGATTAGCCTTTCACAAATAAAGGGCCATTTAACTGCTCCTTCTTCTTGAATGTGTGGATGTCAGATGTTACTCCAAGCATCGGAAGGGTTTTACCCAAATCACAACAATGTATGAGAAGACAGAAATGTTTAAATAAGGTATCTAAACAACCCTGCATCTTTACACTAATTGCACTAGAATAAGAAATAAAATTATATAATGCCGTCCTTAAAGGATTTTTAAGTAGCAGTTTAATTCTGAACTGGATTTATGCAGGCATTAGAGTTCTAGTACAACTGCACTCCATTTGTACACTAAGTAATTATATGGTACCTGGTTGGGAAAGGTTGTGCAAGTATTGTAAATGTGTGTTTTCATACCCTGAGATATTCTGATATCTGTTTAGAAGAAAATCCGCAACTCCAGACTCTGTCTGGAAGAATCCACCTAAAATTAGTAGGGATGTAATAAGAGACATGCTTGCCTTTCTGCAAAAAAACACTGTGAAAGATCAAGCACCTGTAAGCTGCCCCAACCACTTTTCAAACCACATATTCTCTATATGCCACATCCAAGAAAATCCATTTTCTGATTCACCAATACTGAACAGTGATCACTTCAGTATTTTCCAGTCCTTCAACTGATTAACACCTTACGTGTCGCATACCTGAAGGGAGGCTGAATTACACCTGTGACTCAGGGCTTTTTGTACTATAATTATACACCTACATCAGAAACAGAGGTTTTATGACTTTGTCATCATGGCTAATGGATGTGTCTGCGTGCTGGCAGTGATGTGAGTTATCCATCCACCCGTCTCTGAGCTACTGGAGAAAGATCGGAGTGACTCACCTCTGGGGTACCAAGTCACACCAGCTGCTTCACACAAGTTCCTTCTTGTTTCTTTCCTCTGAATTTTGCTCTGTACGAATAGGAAAATCTGAGATAATCAAGCCCATGATCACATTTTACGGCAGATTAAATGACTCTCACCTCACTGCAGATGCCAATAGGGCAGCCATCTTTGCCAGAGCTTGTGGCTCTGGCTCCCCTTTAATCAATGGAGGGAAACAGGGCCCAATTCATCTTGACTAGGTTAAATATCAACATTAGCACAAGGTGAGTCACGTTATAAAAGTGCCTGTTCCCCTGCTGACTCGGAGACAGCCTGCATGACACACTCTGGCATTGATGGCTACACTGCAGGTAACCTGCAGTGACGGGTTATGGATCCTGCCCCAGGTGAGTCAGAAACAAGTGCACATGCATTTAGAGATCTGATGAAATAATCCACTCTGTCATCCAGACCCATCTCCCACCCCTCTCCACCTGACTTACTGCTCTTCCTTTTATTATATTTTTGCTGCATAGACACTACTTGGGCAGATCCACTGGATTAATTGCTATAGGGAAGTACTGCATGATAAATACAGGACAAAATGAGGTTCTCCCATGCTCATAATACTTATTTGTGTACAGATAAAATGCCCTAGACAGCCTTTCCCTCCCCTCCTTCCCCAAATCAACCCAGGCTTCTAGTCTAAAGTGATATAAAATCAAAATTATACTTGATTTGAAATAAGCTGGACACCCTTCAGCCTCAGGTCACCATTGAGAGGCTTTCTGGAGGTGTCGAACTGATGTTGCTATGCCAATCCTCTGGTGCTGAGGCTGTTCCCATTATGCTGTGCAATGGTAAAACCACAGGAGTGCCAAGGATGTAAAAGCCTGGCTCTCCCTGAGGACGTGGGAACACCCAGTCTTTAGATGGCAGGGGCTACTGTCTCCTATGGTGGCAGGAGATAGCACAGGATGGTGGCAGGACCTTTGGAAACTGTTCTGTAAACCAGCTGGAGACTGATTTGACTTTTTGCTTTGCATTTTTTTCCACTTTGGTGCAGCAGCCCAGCGCTGCAGGCAGCACACCTGGAGCCTATACGTTGAGCTGGGTGCCCACCAGTACTGATTCAGTCTTCTAAAAAAAAATTACTAATTTGCCAACCTAAAGGTACAGACCTGGTTTCAAAAGAGGCAGCATAATATATTCTTTTCAGGATTTGAAATGCTTCTTTGGATGGTTTCCTGGGGGATTTTTAATTTGTTTATTTTCATTTATACATTCAGTAAAGGGTCACATCTAATCCCAACTGCAACGCCATGGGCTACCTTTTAAGTACAACCGTAGCATTAAACAGTTTTGCTGAACACTCCTTCTGGGGAGGAATGGAGAGAAAAAGAAGGGCCTAGCAACAACCAAAAAAATAATTAATAAATATAATATTTTAACAACAAATTTTTGTCAAGTCACATATAAGCCCTTTCAGGATTATAATGAGGTTCAATGAAAATAGATTTAAAGAAGGATCAAGGCAATTTAAATACAGTTTTTAAAAGTGCAGCCTTGATGGGTAGGTAAAAAAGCAAGAATGAAAGTACTACAGAATTCACAATAACTTTGCTGTGAAGCCTTGGACCAAAACAAATAATAGCTATATTCACCATGGAACACCCCAAACCCCTCACCTGATGTAATTTCCAAAATGGACCACCCTGAGTGTGTTGAACCCTGATGGACATCGCCGTGCTGAGCAGAACAGACAGATACACACTCAGTGACCCCTACTTCTGAAATGTGCCATCCACCACCAATTTATGGCTGTGCTGGTTTTGAGCAAGAGGGTGTCAGGAGGGTGTTATGCATAACTACTCTTATCTATATAATTATATATACCTATTATAATTATATTATATATATTATATAAATATATAATATATATAATCTATATATATCTATTATAATTAGTCTTGGCTAATTGTGATGAATTTTTTTTGAGTGCCATTTTATAGACATGTTTTATGTAGGCTTCACTCCTCTGAGGCCATTAGAAGCCTCATCCAGAACAAGACATTCCATAACCCAGCCTTCTCCCCTTTGTTATCCACCTTCAAGTTCTGAAATAAAACCTTTTTTCTTGTCTTCGCCACCATTTGACACAGTCCCAGAGAATAAGATATCCATGAACCGGCATTTTCCTTCTGGTGATAATAAAACCTCCTAGCTCCAGCAGGTGCCTGAGGCTGGGGATGCCCTTCTCCCAGCTCCCGGCTCCACTACGCCTCGCCAAGAGCCACAGCTCTGCCTGCTAATGATGCACTTTCCAATAGCATCAAAATAATGTTGTACAATGTGATAAGACTCACAAAATGTTTTGGCTGGCTAAGGCGATGCGTGAGAAACACTAAGGTGTCGGGTGAGACCAGAGCAGCGCAGAGGCCCCCAAATCTTTCTAGCCCATCTGACATCATGCCCTGCAGGGCACCATCCTGACAGAAAAGGCAGGGGATTTTTCAGGATTGTCTCCTCTATTACTTTTAATGACCAGGCATAATTGCAGCACAGATTTTGAACCAGGAACCTGGAAAGTTTTGACAAGCTCTACCAAAACTTCTGCAGTTCATCTCAAGGACTAGCGTTACCAATAATGTCATTCTCTAGTTTATAGTTGTAATCCTGGAGCAAGACCTGATGATTGTTAATTTTATGCTTGCTTTCTCTCTGCTTACCCATTGTGTCAGCATATTTCATTTATGCTAGGCTTTCTAAAATCAATCTTCATTTTAATGTATAGTTACATAGTAATGTATAGTTCCTTATTGCCTTTTTTTTTTTTTTTCAGTAAACAGCTGAAGATTTAGTGTTGGTTTCTAACACACTGAATCCATTTATGATAGTTTACATAATCAGATTTTCAGTGCACTGTAAATCTGTCTCAAAATACTTACATTGCTCCAGGACTAAGCTGGTTAACTTTCTAAACTGTTTTTCATTATTTGTGTACATTTCACCATTTTAAGGAACAGTTAAGATGCTATTTTGGTAGGGCTTTAGCACCTTCCATGTGTCATTGATTCTTTTTTCCCCAATGCAGAATTTCCACAAATGAATGTTGTATTTCAGAATAAGAACCACTTCACTCATAAATAACTTCTAAGCTACTACATATCAAACTTTCTTGTGGCAATAGGGAAATTCATCTCTTGAATATAGTCGTTGACTTTTGCAATTAAATGAAGCGATGAAACTTCACAGGGAAGAACAAGCAAAACTAGCCAAAATGTTAACATGCAGATAGATGGGCAGTGAACCTATGAAGCAGTTCTCATGGGAAGCAAGAATGTGCCCCCAGAGGCTGCCCGTGGATTTTCTGTATGTCTACAGCACCCTGCTTTTAAGGTCTGAGGAGCATCAGGACTAACAGGAGCAAGACACAAGCCCGGGTGTATGGATGGCACTGCCATCGGAGCTCTGAAATTGTTCCTTCATGCAGTGGAGAACCAGACTTGCTTGAGCATGGTGGTTTGGTCTGATGTATCCTTTGGCAGTGGGACACAAAAGCAACGTGTAAGTCAAATGGAAGGGCCTGGTGACTATTGGAGGAACCACCAGAGGAAGCCTGCCCGAGTTACTCAGTGGTGTGAACCTTCACTTCCATGGGTTTTAGGAGGCTTCAGCTGAGTCGTGGCTCCGTATACATGTAAGTCAGCTTCCTGTGAAGGAACTTGAGGGTGAAGACCCTGAGCAGCTGCCAGCCAGGCTGGCACATAGAGTGACAGCTGGGGCTTGCTTGCATTTGCAAGGGTGGGTTTGACCAGTAGCTGATCCTTCCCTGAAGCCTGGTGTTTCTTCCTCTCCAGCATGAGGACAGCTCTACAGAAGTGCAACCCTTTTCACAGGCTCAGTTGCTAAACTGATTGCACTGAATCAGCGAAATTTTCTTATGAGGAAACACACTGAATTTGGTTCATATCTTCACTTAGAGACTCAATACCAGGCACTTTGAACTTGGTTTATAACTGTGCACACAGGGGTGTTGTTAAATCCTTTTAGAAGCTGAACTGGAAAGCGGAGAAAATAGCATTTGGATGTGGCTTTTGAGTGTGGCAGAAGTCAAATACGAAGTGTCTGAGTTCAGCGCTGGGAAATATTAGATATCCAATGCCACAGCTGGCTTCACTTGTTCCCTGTGATAACATTACCTTGCAAAATCAAGGGTAAAAGAGCAAACGATATGAGTTTAACTGGAGCAAAGTCAAGATAACTCAAGTGCAGTTGGGTAAGTATCACTTTGTTTATTACCTTATACCAACAGGCAGGATTTAATCAAAACAGTCAAACAAATGTCTGTTTTAAAACATTTGGTCCAGGTAAAACCCTAGACGTTTGGAGGTCGATTTTAGACACAAAGAGTTGCCTAGCTGAGGACAAAGCTGGGAAAAGGAGTGGGTGGTGTGGAAGGGACAGAACAGAAGAAAGAGCTAGGAGGCAAGTCTGAATAAGGCTTGGTGAAAACAATTCAAAGTATTTGTACCCCTGAGATACCAAATGAGAAAAAAATCCCAACACAGGTAGGTAAGCTGTAAAGGGTTCAGCATGGTCCATGTAGACAGCAAGTGCTGTGGATGGGTACTGTCCCTGCCAAGGTGATACAAACTGCATGGTAATGTTTATGGGATTTCAGGGAGGGTTTTTTTCATTTAAAACTTAAGAAAATAAACACAGTTTAGAAGTGGTGTAACCTTTGCATTATTAAAGTTATGAAGTTAAACACTGGGGAGTTTGGAAGAAGTAGAAACAGGCATGTTTGTGCTCTCTGCACACATAGTCCGTTGGGTGGCCTTTAACCACGTACGGTTTCTCACAGGACTCCTACCAACAGCCCAGGCTCCACTGTGCTGGGCTCACTGCAGTGTTCGACTTTGCAGATACCTGATGTCTGGGGGAACCACCGTTAACTGTGGGCTGTGGCACTCCCTGCTTAGCTCAGCAGTTCTGGCAGGTAGGAAAATCGTCCAGGAAGTACCCGGTGAATTTATGGTGCCTTCAGGGCTGGATGGCCCCCAAGCTGTTGAGTGCTAGATTGCTCTGCTAGATATAGACAGAAATTCTGCCTAAACCCTAGAGTAGTTTCTTGTGCTGGTGCCCCAGACTTTGTCCCTAGAACTTAAAAAAAAACCAAAAGCACATTGCTTAATTGACAGTATATGATCCTTATCAACAGGGTGGAGCAACAACATGGAGCAAAGGAGTGGGTCCACACCCAGCAGTCCCTGAGCTGCCCACTTTATTCCCCTGTTAAATATGTTAAGCCATAACTTTGCCATCTAGAACAACATACGAATGTCTCCCTTCCCAGGTTCAAGCTGAATGCAACTTTGTTCACTGTCTGTGGGACATGAGCTGTGCTAAGGAGTAGCCATGCATGGTGCCAGGAGGGTGCTGCCAGTGTGGGGTCCAAGTGGAAATTTTGATAACTCATTCTGCACCATTTGCTGGAGTTTTTAACCATCTGCTCTCTCACAGGAACTGTATGTCATGTGAGGTGGTCTCTGGAGGACTTTTCAATGATTGGGGCATAACAGCTGGAAAAGACCATCTGCCCGCAGAATAATTATTTATTCCAGAAGGGAGATCAAAGGAACTGACATCTTTTTTTACTATCTGTTCATATCAGGAGTGTTTCAAACCAGATATGGGTCTGAGCTAGATTCCCAAACTCACATACACCAGAACTTTAAAGTAACCTAAATCAGGCTGCATGGTCTGAGAGCAGATCCATAGGGCTGAATGCTCAAGTTCCTTGAATCAAGGAAGAAGGGAGATGGGCTGGGATAAAAGCATGTGTGTGCAAGAGAGAAAGAATCATTGATGGAGATGGAAACTGCGTTGTGCAGCTCTGGGTTCATCCCTGTTTCCAGTTCCAGCACACATAAAAAGGCTGTTCCCAGCTTTCCAAATCCGACATACACAGTTAGTGTATTCACAGATCTGAATCAAGTTACTGTGAGCAGAGTGCTCCACCTGAACATCAGCAGAGCTCCTTCTGCAGAGTGCTTCAATATGAGGGGACTGGCTGTCTTGGGGGACCTCTAATAAGCTGTGTTTGCCATGAGACTGCTGGTTGCAATCTCATCTACACAGATTCGCAATGGAGCTGTTGCATGAGTGATTGTGGGATTTGCGTTTTTGCACGTATGGAGTGGTGGAGCACACATCACCTTGAAAATCAGAGCTGGAAGGAAGGAATTAGCTCTGAAGAAAGAAATATCGATTTTGATAAGGGAAGCAAGCACCATCACTCATTACCTAATGAGCATCAAATGTATTCTTGATAGTGCATAAATGTAGGAAGCTCTCTGGTATGGTGATCACAAAGCAATGGCAGCCAGACCTTTTATTGGGAGCACCTGAAGGGACTGAGGCTGCAGCTGCACGAGGTGCTGAGCCACGTAAGCAGTGTGCTGCCTGGGAAGGGGAGCCCTTGAGCCGTGTGCGGGGGCCCATGGGTTAAATGATCTGCCCCAAACACATGGGGAGGGGGTTAGTGCTGGGCAAGGGACAGGGACGTGCTGCTGGCAGGCTGGGTTTGGAGCTCTTTCTCACCGTGTGTGCGCTGAGACAGCACACTGCCTGTATGTCTTGAAGAGAGCACGTTCTATTTAAAAAAGAAAGAGAAAAGATGCAAACTGGATGTCCTCCAGCACACTCTATTAAAATCTCTGATCAAATAGCATAGTAGTCAGCAGTAGACACCGTCCTTCTCTACGATATTCAAGACTTAAATCAGCTACTACTGGGCTGTAAATTTTAAGGTACATCACTGAGGTAGTCAGGATTGGCAAACCGGCTTTCAGAGCCAACTCATTCAGAAATACATTCAAAAAACTCATGGCATGGATTTCAAAAGAACGAGGTAAAACACAGCCAGTGTGACAGTGTTTGTGCTCGTTTCCTGAGTTTGGGGGTTCAGGTTTTTTTCCCCAGCCAGGAAATTCTCAAGTTTAACATTTAAAATGAAAGTAGAAGTGCTCCTGTAATTTCTTGACACTTTTAAATGTGTCTGTAAATGTGATTTCTTAATTAACGATGAAGCTGAGCAGTTTGTTGAAGATGTCTCAGTAGAAAGTTTCTGAAGTTGTATTTATAAATGAATTGCAAATCTCGTCAAATCTATAATTATCTACAACTGATGAGCACTGAAAAGATCTTCCAAGTTATTGTTAACCCTTTAGAGCTGTTTAAACTGTGAGTTGCTATATCTTTCTAACTTTGAACAAGGAACTTTAAATGAAGTTTATACTCACTACTTAACTCTGTGAACTGGATTTATGGATAACAGCAAATACTGTGAAACTGTGATAAAATCTGGGGAACTGGCAAAAGCATACTTGCACATACAGAGGGGAGCCAAGTGTGAGACACCCTGTACACTCCTAGGGGTTATTCCTTAACATGACAGCAAGCTTAAAACGCCAGCTGGCTGCCTCAAATGCCAGCTGTGCCCATGGGTTTGTCTCTCTGCCCTTTCCTTCCTACCTCTGAGATTTCCAAAATATGCTGAATAAGCTGTGGGCATCACCTCTTCTAGCACTGGCAGGGAGGTTGGGAGGTGGGGAGACAGCTGCACTGTACCCAGCTCCTCCACATGTAGATCATGCCTAGGGCAGCCCACTGCAAGCCCAACACATCCCCTGCCACCCACCTCCAGAAGGACTAGTTACACAGTTGTCTGAGCAGTGACACCATTTCCTTACATTTATATTACTATTAGTGTAAAAGGCAAATCATCCCAACTACTCCTGGATTTTTGACTGACATGAAGACTGTGAGAAGGGTGGGTGCAGCTGTTACTGGTGTCCTGCCCTAGCGCACCTTGGCAGAGACCCCGCTTGTCTCTCAGGACAGGTATTTGGGAGATACCTATCTCTCTGTTTCATCTGATCTGGACAACGTCACGCCTCTGACAGCATAGCCACCCACAGATATTTTGAGCAATTGGCTGGACACAGGTCCTGGTAAGTGTGCTATGCCTGTCACAGCAGAGCTCACTTAAACCCTTAATTAGAAGCAGGTGAAAAACCGGCTGGTGGTCCAGCAGCAATGGTGGGAAATACTGAGGGGTACAGTCTGCATTGATCCCTGCCCGAGCCTGGTACGGCTGTGGACAGAGCTGGGATCTGAGCATCCATCCTGCAGGAGCATTGTTTCACGAGCTTTTACATAGCTCACACTGGTCACATGTCCTGGGATAATGTGGGACACTCCAGTCTATCTCTTTGAAGACCCTGGAAAAGAGACTCTGAAATGTATTGCCATGTTATCTAAGAAACCTGACACAAAAGCTTCAAGTACGGATTTACAGAAACAAGTTGCACCTCATAACAAGGATATTTCTGACAGATACATTCCTTGATTAATGTTATTTGGACATGTGGTAATAAAGTGAAAATGTCAGCATAGTCTCTTTCTACAGCCTCACTCTTTAAGACTTTTGATAGTAAAATAATGTAACATTTCAAGAGAATCTTGCTGCAACCCCCAGCTAGTCCTTGGCCTTGAGTGTGCTGCAAAGCACATTACAGTGTGTCCAAATAATGAGAATTACTGCTGGCGGTACAAGGAGGAGCTCAGTGTCAAGGACAACATCCAGTTTTATCATGTTCCCACATAGCCTGTTGAAGATAATAAAAAGGGACCATTCCAACCAGAATTTGTTGTACACTTCTACTGTTTAAAATAATAATCTCAAAAAATGATCCTGAAGGCTCATGGATGGCAAAGACCTTTGCATACAGTAAATATTTTAACAGCTCATTTTCCAAATTTATTCCTGGCAGAAAATACTTACTTTTTTCCTAAGTTTGTTTTGAACCCTGGCTGTATTTACTTTGGCATGAGGAGAACTGCATGATGCTGCTTCTCCATTCCTGACACTACAGTCTGGTGAAGCTGATGAAACACTTTAATGTTAAGAGCAGTGGCACTCTGTGTCCACCCTTCAGTTCATCTCCCGTGCTAGGCTGAGCAGTAGAGTCTTTCCCTTAAGCCTTCCAGGTAGCGACCAACATATGGAGTCCCTGATTTCTCAAGCTGAGCCCACAGCCTTCCCCAGCTCCTGCTGTAGGAGGGACACCATGGCACCCCCAAGCTGCACAACGCAGAAGGCGCGGCATCGCAGGAGGAGGAAAAGCGAGGTCTTTGCAGTGCCGGAGTGTAAGGCATTTCTTCCATGAGGCATATGTGGTTTTGTCGTTCAGGAAAATTTTCAGGACCTGGCTTTCCATTCCCTGGAGTTTTTACTTCTAAACCAAAAAAGTCATACACAGAATTGTTTGGAGAAAAGGAGCTGAAGTCTAAATTTTAGAGTAAAAAATGCATTTCCAGATAAAGTTTGTAGATTTCTAAAGCTGTGGTGTGTATTAATGCATCCAAAGTGGTGGCACAAGCTTGTTTTGCAGAGATGACAAAGCAAGGCTGAAGAGAGCCCTTGCTGAACGCAGCAGCACAGCTCCCGTGGCCCTCTGGGAGTTGGGATTTTCTTTAGGAATGGAGGTGGATGAAGTTCAGAGGTGGATGAAGTTCTCAGTCATGCTTTTAGTGCAGCCCAGTTCCTGCTGGGCTTATTCCAGAGCCAGTGCCACGTGTCTTGCAAAGGCAGCCCTGCCTGAGGGAAAAATCCAACCCCTGCCTTGCCACCTCTGTTTTCCATCCCCTGGGAATGAGTTCAGAGCTGACCAGAGGCAGATGGAGAGGGAGAGGGCAGAGAGCAACTTGCAGCACCTTTGCCTTTCCCACATGCAAAGCCAGGGTGTCTCACCTCACCTCACCCCTTCTCTCAGTCTACATGTAGGAGCAGGGGGGGAGTCTCGGCCATCACCCCCATGTCTGGCAGGTGAGGCGGGGGGGCAAACCCCATCCCCCAGGGTGTTGTGGGGCAGGGGAGGGGGCAGGATCCCAGGCAGTGCCATGAGGCAAATGAGGGAGGAACATTTATGTAAGTCATGTTGGTTCATAGTTAATTGCTGGAGGACAGGAGAGTATGTGTGGAAGGGAAAGGGCACAAATACATTAACTTTGAGTAACCAGGCTTTGGAGAGGGGCTGGATGTGTCACGTTATCAGGTGACTGGCAAGGGCAAGAGTGAGCCTGCAGCTTCACCTTCACCAGCGACGCTGAGAAAAGCAGCGGTGTGGACACTGCCACCATCTCTCCATCACTTTGCTGCTCCTGGATCTTCTCCTTATGTTAGAGCAGCTGCTCTGTATGTGGTGAATCAGATGGGAGGATTAGACTCCTGGGGAAATAATTCAGCAAAAGGTTGGGGGTTTTTGGTTGGTTGGTTTGTTCCCCCCCAAAAAAAAACCCCAACAAACCAGGGGTATTTTTCAGCCAGATTAAAGCTGTGCTAGTAGAGCAGAAGTGATGGCGCAGGGTCAGGATGAAGGAGGGAAGGGCAGGGAGCCTAGCTGAGCCCACAGAGCATGCACAGAGGAAACCCAGGGGTGCCACAGCCACAGAGCAAAAGCCAGTTCCTTTGGGAAGTTAATGCCTCTGTCATGCACATCGGAAAGAAGTTCAAAACTCATCTTCAGACAAAATCTATATTTCTCAAATTCTGATGACGATCCTTGAATTTTTGAGACTGGCAATGCTGCAGTTTGTGTGTCCTCTGCCTATAGCTTTCTATGATTTTTTTCATTCTTTAATTAAATGACTTGCAAGTTCTTGCAAGGGGACAATATCTGCAAAGCTGAGTAAGGAAAGAGGAAATTCACAGTAGAACAACCATGAGTCAATGAAAAGCAATGAAGTCACTGTGAGGGGATTAAATGCAGGGGACAGGTAAGCAAACAGAAAGAGGATGACTCACTGCCTGGCAGATCTTGCCCTGAGAGTGGTAGGGTCAACCCCACCACCACTTTATTGCTCTTGGCAAAATTATTCTAAGGCCTATCTCACCCCATGCTTGCTGTGGCCAGCGGCTGTGCTGGCCCCGTGTGCTGCAGTGCGAAGCACTCCCCAGCACATCAGCCGCATGGGGATTTCCCCCACTGTGCCCAAGCTTCTCTGGTTAGCGCTATCTGGAAGTTAAGGACTACAGCTCTGTTTCCGTATTTCTTTCTCCTTGCTTGTGTGTCCTCTGCCTATTGCATATGCACATCCCACCACATGCTCCAAAGTCTGCATTTACAGCCTGGTAGTTCCCTGCAAATTTCCCTGATGAGGATGCAAGGTTGACTGGCCATGCACTTTGATACCTGAGATAAAAGTTGCCGTTGTCTGCTGATTTTTCCATACCTATAATATTGTAGATGTTCCTTCTGTCTACAGGGAGCACTGGCCCATTGCTTTAAATGGGCTCTGTGACTTCATCCTAAGCCTGCTGCTGGCCCACAGCCACTGAACACAGCCATGCTGTAAGAGGGGGACCACGACCAGGCAGCTGCACTCAGTGCATCAGTGCAAGGGTGCGCAAAGGGTGGATGTGGGGCTGAGTTTGGCGAGATGCCCCCTCCCTTCCCATCTCAAGGTGTGTGCTGCCCCAGGGATGCATCTCCTTGGGGAGCAGAGGGGATGGGCAGGGAGAAGCCCCAGGAATGGGGGGAGGAAGGACACGGAGCAAGGACTGGGGCTGGGGCAAGGGTCAGGAAGAGCAAGAAGTGAATCAAGAAGCACTCAAAGAAAAAAATTTAGTTTGAGGGATGACAGGGACAGAAGGGGCTATGGGAAGGGGCAAGAGGCTCAGGGAGGGAGACCGGAGGGTGCAGTGTCAGTGTGGGATGTTATGGGTGAGAACGTTTGGTGAGTTGGTGGTGGTTTGGAAAGTGGAAGGGGCTTCTTGTGTACTGCTGTGTTAAACAAGGTCTGTAACAATATCACCCAGACCAGAGACCTGGGGAAGGAAAATTCGCAGCCTCAGATCCAGCTGCAGGGCAGTTTCAATGGATTGTGATGCTTTTTCTTCACTGGGAGTTGCCACTTCAAACGTTGCAAAGGCCCCTTGGCATCCAGTGTGCTCTGCAAAGAGAAAACCATCCAGCCTGTGCCCGAGCCCAGAGCTTGTTATCTGCAGGCAGAGGGCAGAAGGTGGGAAGAGACTCTGCTGGACTGTTGGGATGGCATGATTGCAGCCATCTGCAATCTGCAGCATCTGCAATTGCAGCTCTTTGTCATGCAGCTGTGGGATGCCCGTCCCAGGCGGAGTCTGAAAACACAGCGAGGGCAGTGGTGGGGCTGCCACCCCAGCGGGGACTGAGCTCCAGGCATGAGGGCAGTTCAGCAAGGGCCTGACCTCTGCTGTCATCTCCCGGCACAAATCCCTCATTCTTTGGCTGATTTGTCTGGACCTAATCCAGCATTTTGTGTGTCTTGCAGGAATTGGCAGGCTTTGAGACTGCAGCTTCCTCACTTGGATGGGTGATAAGATGATGAGGATGACAACTGTGCTGGAGGGAGGGATTCAACACACCCTCCTAGTACCTCCCAGTGCTATATTACACAAGGTCACATCTATTAACAGACAGAGCTGTAGTGTGTGGCAAGTGGGTCACATTTTACCAGCTTCTTGTTTCCACCCAGTAATTTGCACTATAAGGGAAATAATTTAGTGTCAAACAACTTCTGTGGTACCGGAGGTCTCAAGGAGGGGGGAATGCTGCTTCCATCTGCTGGTTAACAGGAACAGGGAGCAGAGGGGGCAAACTACTGAAAGACTTTGTCTATATAAACTGTTTATTTAAATTCCACAAGGGGGCATGAGAGCAAGAAGTGAATCAAGAAGCACTCAAAGAATATTTTTTTTTTGCCTTTGCACTTACAAGAAGAAAGCTCCGGCAGACCCTGCCCCATGTGAGCTTTCTAACAAGACCTCCTCAAGTGACACACTGGGTGTCCATGTGTCCTTGCCTGTCTACACAAGCTAGAACTGGCTGAGTAGTGGAAATGAAATGAGAAAACCCGATTCCTGCTATGGAGCATGTCCATGGGGCAAGGGCTTGGGTTGCTTCTTGAGGAAGAGTTGGCAGCAGTCAGCACAGCTGTGGGAAGTGGTTACCTCCTTGGTGCTGGTACAACTGTTAGTGCTGCCATGTGGTAAATGAGATCAGAGAACTGATCTGGCTGGAAAATAATCTTTCCCCCCTCCCCCCCTTTTTCCCTCCCCTTTCAGCTGGGTGAGTTTTCAGCCAGATCAGTTCCCCGGGCCAGTTCATGGTGCAGCTGCACGTTGGCTTGTGACGGCATAGCATGAAGACAGCACAAAAACAGACTGAAGGCACAGCTGGGAGAGACTCCTTTCAAAGGAAAGTGCTCACCGGACTACAGCCTAAACGAGCTCCTCCTTCCTAACTGTGAACAAAAGCTCTATTAGGCATGTCCTCAGCGATCCTCAGGCTTGGCACTGGGGTAGGTCTGCTCTTCTTCCAAACATCTGTCTTCACATGCCAGCTTCCCCTCCCCACTGAACATGTGCAAAAGGAGCAGATGTGATAAGGAAGACAAACAGGAGAACAGATACTGAACCCACCACTGCAACCTCCTGCTGCCAAAATGCATCCTTGAATAGTGGGGACCAAGGTGTGGTCCATGCTGAGATGCCCAGCTTTGCAAAGTGGGTATCTGAGCAGCAGGCAGGGGAGCAAACATGATACAAAGGTACACACAGAGGTGTCACACTGCAGTGTCAGAGCCAAATTACTGCAAACTATTTTTTAAAAATCTTAATAGTGAAAAGAAGAAACAACCTGAGTTGCTAAGGCTTAGTGGCATCAGGCTGAATAACAGGGCCAGGTGGATTGAATGGGGCAGATGTCTGTAAAGCTTTTCATAAGGATGCCGTGTGTCCCTCTGTGTGTGCTGTCCTAGGTACACTGGAAGAAAACTGAAAAATCCTGATAAGTTGTGTGAGAAATTACATTGCTCTGTCTTGGGTCCGAGGGGCTGATCTCCTCCCAAGTAATACATTTTACAGGAACCTTTCTGATCCCTAAGCCGAAGGACATTTTTCAGCAAGCCACTTCCTTTGTGCGTTTCCCAGTGCACAGCTGACATGAGCAGACATGGCACGTCACAGCCTGGAAAGATTTCCCATCTCGGCGCAGGTCAACAGCTATGCCATGTCTGCAGAGTGATTTGGCACACTTCTAGCTGAACCCAGTTCATCAGAGCAGCTTCTGAAAATTATTTTGTTTTCAGCATCCAAGAAAAGCAGTCTACTTCAGCTAAAAGGATAAAAGACACTTCTCTCAAAATACTGACCATAACATGAGCATTTATTTAGAAACGGCACGTGGGAGTTGTAAAGCAAACAAGCCAAGATCAGTCCTACAGAAAAACACAACCACAGAACAGGAAAGGCTAATTTCAAGCTCATTACCCAAAATGATTGTTGTCTGTATGAGAGAGAATCATGATAGTTAGGAATGTCCACTTGAATGTGAAGCATTCTTCAGTTCTGGGAAGAAACATATTTATTTTGCTGATTGATGCAATAGTCAGTGCTTTGAGTAACAAATGAATAGTGGTTCCTTCCATTTAAAAGGAACACTTGGAGGCCATATTTATTAAACCCTCATACTCTTAAGGAAAATGGAAACTATTGGCCTTTTGGGGAGCTTTGCACCTTGCCTTGGGGCCATGACTCTCTAACTTCTCACTGCTGGATTCTATCACATTTGGACTGAATTTGCTTATTTCAAACTGCCTGTTAAAAAGATTTAAAAAATAACTGCTGTGGGCGATATCTACAGAGTAGTTATTATTTAGGATCATGCAGACTCTGCAAAGGAGTATCTTTAAATTCCAAATTTACTTGGATCTGATCAGGACTGAAACCATTCAGATTTGGCATATAGATAACAAACACAGATAAACTGCAAATTCTGCCTGTTCAGACTCACCTGTGCTGTGTCTCCAGATATACTGGAGATATTCTTTGACCCTGAAACTCCTCTCTTGCCTGCTTGCTTTTGTGTCTCTAGGGCTTGATCTGCTGGAGTCGGTGGAAGCTTTGCTCTTGATTACAGCAGGATGTGTCTAAGCTTGGCCTGAGCACTGATGGAGTCGAAATTGCAGCTTTTCCTCTGCTTCCTTATCTACACCTTTGGACTGCAGTTTAACTGTGCCAGTTTCAACCAAACCCCTGACTTCACCTCCTGCTTTGCTGCACCCTGTCACCTTTGCTCGCTTTGGGATCCTCATCTTGACTTGAGTCCTGTCTTACCTATTGCCACTCCAGGTAAGAACAGCTGTGATGGTTTGGACCATCTAACCCATGGATCTACTCTGCCTCCAACAGTGGCCATAAGCAGACTCCTAGGAAAAATCAAGAACAGACTAACATGTAGATATTTCTCCCTTAATAACACCGCAGCTTCCAGCTATTCTCAGCTCAGAGGATTTCCTGAACCTGCTGTGGTCTGCCTGTGAGCATAGACCCCTGCAAATACTTGGGAGCATGTAAGCTCCTTGCAATCGCAGTGTGCTTTAGGAAGGACCTCCTCGGCAGGTCCGCTGCCTGCTGCATGACAGACTTTGTCCTTTCATTTCCTTTGAACTTGGCTCCTACCAGCTTCACTAGCTGATCTCCCATTGTCCTGGAGACACAATCAACACTTGATCCCTACTGCTTTCTTTGTGTTGTTAATGATTTCATAGCTTTCCGTGTACAGTGTCCCCCATCTCATCTCTTTTACAGCTTGAGAAACCCCAGTCTCCTGCACTGTTCCTTGTACAGAAGTCGTGTCACACTTTTGCTCACACTATAACTCTTCCCTGAACCTTTCCCAGCTCTTCTCTATCCTTTTTGAGGGACCAGAACTGCACAGAGTCTTCAAGGTGTGGGTGCAAGATGGATTTATACAGCAGCACAGCAATGTTTGCTGCTTTACTGGCTTTTCCTTTCCTAGTAATCACAAACATTTATTTGCCCTTTGTTACTGAGCAGTGATCTGATGTTTTCGAGGAAGCATCTACAGTAGCTCTACAAAGGCCTCCCTCCTGACCAGCAGCAGTGAGCACAGAAACCATAATTTCTACATGAAGCTGGAGCTGCTTCTCGCTAAATGCATTTGTGCTTTACATCTGCCTAGACTGAATTTCGTTTGCCATTATATGGGCTGGTCACTCTCTCTCTTTAGGTCTTCCTTGAGTTTCTCACCATCTGCACTCATATTCACTACCAATAACTCTGTATTATCATTAACATTTGTGACCTCGCTGCTCACCTCCTCTGCAGCTCTGTGCTCCGGCTCTGCCCTGCTGTGAACCTCTCTGCCCTTTTCTTGCTTTCTCCACTCCAAGGACTCACATTGTCCTTCAGATTTCTTCACCTGGACCCATCATCCTTCACATGTGCCATGTGCAGCCTACACCATCCAGAAAAGCCATACTTTCTTCATACTTTCTGACACTGCCAGCTCTCTGCTTTGCCAAGTGGTTGTAATCATGGCAAACAGAGTTGTACCAATCCTCCGTGTCCAGGGGCAGGCTGTCCCTGCTGCAAAGGACAGAAGGGACAGGATGGGATGCTCCTGCCAGGCAACGGAAGTAACATTTAGGAATTTTTGAAATTCACCCTGATGTCATTTTTATTTTTTGAAGGCTTTAGAAAATAATACTGTGGGCTTTGTGAACAGGAAGAAAAGGATTTATTATCCTTTTTTGACTCTAGTGGTTACCCAAAGTTTGGATTGTTTCAGTTAATTATTTAGTGTCAGGATTGTTTCAAAACCTAGCTGATTATTTACAAAGAACAGGCACTGCCTTCTTTGTTTAATATGAGGAAACACTTTGCTCACTGCTCCAAGCTCTTTTCCAGCTAGTGGTTCATGCAGTTTGTACTACCAGGCAATACCAGCAATGTGTTTTGCTGGCATAGCTCAGCACCCTCAGAAGACTTGTATCATGCGCCTGCATTTTGGTGTGGTTTCTGTTGTTCCAGATAGTTGATTCCATAAAGGATGTTAATTGTTCGCTTTTGCTTAATGTGAATGAATAGAGCTGCAATACCTTCTGTTTCCAGCAAGTTTTAACACGATCTGTGATGGAAGGAACTTCATAAGAAGCCAGCAGCCTCCCAATTGCATTGATTTTTCAAAAAGGAGCGTAACTCAATCTGAAAACTAGTTTTCTTCACTGGTTTCTTTCACCAGTAAAGCACAGTTCATTCATGCAGTGTCTTCATCCCATAGACATCCCAGCTCTGTTGAAGCCCTGGAAAAGTCAAGCCTTGCAGTAGTAATAACATGGAATTCCACCACTGGAAGCAATTTCAACCAGGCTCAGGACTTCTAGAGATTAACTTGTTTGTTAGGTTTCCCAGTTGAAAAGCAGAAAGTAGTACACTGTACCTTTTCTTATTTTCAAAGATTTGCGAGTGGACTGTCTCTAATGAAAAGGTTAGAGAGACAAGGAGTTAGTTTGGAAACTTGAGTTGGCTTCAACAACGTTCAGAAATTGCCACATCCTTTTTGCATAACACAAAACTTTCAGTAGGTCTGTGAAATTCCAAAACATGCATGTGGCAATCACTGACACCAGCTCCTGGTTCCAGACCTTTGCTTATCCTCCATGTGGGAACATCTCATGGCCTTTTCCAGTGATTTTTGTCATTGAGATGGTGTGATTTTTCCTCCCTGCCTTCAGACTGGTCCATACTACAGACCTGAACATGTCTCTGAACACCTGTGGTAAGTGATGCAGGTCTGAGCAGACCTCCTGTATCCTGCTCACATCTTTTGTTATGTTGCCCAACATCATTGTTCATAACTGTGTCCAAACGCAGCCATGCCTTAAAGACCATCCAGGCCCTTATCACCATAATTCTCCACTTGAATTTCTCTTACCTCTGCATGGTGTAACACAACTCATTGCACAGCAGGAGGGCCAGCATTGCTCCTATAATCTAGGGATATTTTTTTTAGTGGTTGGGCTTTTTCTCAGCTATGGGTTAGCAAGACGTGGTCTCTGCTTTGCTTCAGAGGAAACAGCACAGAGGACTTGCTACCAGCAACCTTCTGCTGCCTGTTCTCCACTGCAGAGGACACAAATGCTTTTTCTCAAGAGACAACACTGCTTTTCTTATTATGGCTGCTGCTTGTCACACTCCACTTTATGAGAGGATGCATTTTCCAGCTTAATGTGTGTGTAAAGAACAAAACCAAAGAAGCCCTGCAGTTGTGTGAGTGATGCTAGAGCATGTTACCTCCCATGGCAGCGCAGCAGCTTCCTCGCTGTGGTGCATGTCAGCGTGAGTTTGAAATGTCCATGGGCAGCATGATGGGCTGTTACAGGCACCTGAGAGCTTTCCCTTGACTATAACTTTGGTTATTACTCCTCCTCACTTTTCTCTTTACCTCTAGCATCTCAAAGAGCAATGGACTATTTGGAGAGAGAGTGTCCCAGGCTACCTAACACAGAACTGCTCTGAAAACATGACGCATTAAGATGCTTTTCCACATAAAACTCAACAGAGAGATCTAGGCAGTTTTCTGTGTGCATCATAAATCTAAGTGCACAGCTAACACATGCCGAGACAGAGTCTGATGCATCAGAGAAGGTTTTCAGGTAGCTGGAGGTGAGCAGACACCTCCAAGATGAGCAAGGCTGGCTAAATCCCCAAAAGCTCATGACTTTGTCTCAGTGTCTCTTCAGTACACCCTCTGTTGCTATGCCCAGACTAATGGGAACAGGAGAGAACGGGAACTGTTGCCTATAGAAAATGCACCCTTTCTGCAGAAGATGTTTGAGGCTGCCGCCCTCCCTGCCTCACAGAGCACTTGCCTGGTGCCAGCTACATCGCTGCTGCCTGAGGAGCTCTGCCAGCGTGACCCAGAGCTGCACGCATGGAATAATTCTTCCCTAGCACAGCTCTGATTGCTTTAACAGCTGAGCACTGAATTTAGGTATTTCTACACGAGGCGCAAGTGGGTAGGGATGGGACCCTGGACAGACAGAGTTTTGTGAGAATACACAGACCAGCTCTTCATTCAGGGAGAGAAGGAGGCTCCTGCTGTTAAACTCCCACCACCAAGAGAAGAAGGGTGTCAGTGGAAATGAGACACCCTGATGTAGGAACAAATGACTGGTTTCATCCAGGCCCATGTGGGATGGTTCTGCAACAGAAAGAGGGACAAGGGCTGGTGTTGCAATGACTTCTGCTAGCAACCATCATCAGTTACTGTTGTGCCAGCTTTTGTGTAGTCATCTCAGGCTTTCAAGTGTTTAATAACTAGTAAAAAGTCCTTTCTTTGGCTGAAATTTGGCATATGAAATAGAAATTTGTTAGGAATACCGTTGCACCTTTTTTCACCCAAAGAAGTCTGGTGGTTTTCTGCTCTTGTTTTGGGGATGACTGTTCTCATTTTGGAGATTCCTTCTGGCTATTGCAAATGTAAGAGCAATTCAAATCATATTTACATTTCCTTATGTCTTTCCATCTCTAACAGCATTATTAATGGACTTAGGGAGCCTGTCACTTGTTAATCTCTATGAGTCATACAAAAAAAAGAGATCACTATTGTATGTAGTCTACTTTCTGTTGTCATTTCTTGCTGACTTATCTCCTCTTGAGCATGGGCTTGCAACAGCTGCTGTTGCAGGCTTGTTACCCATAACCTACATCTGCCTTTGCACAACAAACTGGAATGAAAGCAGTGGACTGAAAATGTCTTTCTAGACAGAACTGAACTTAATTCTCTATTGCCTTTTACTTGGGTGGAACAAGCACAATGACACTGTATCGTTGTATGCCATGTCACTGTATGTTGTGTAAGCAGCTCTACAAAATGCAAAGCAGTGGAAAGGAGTGCCTGGTGGCATTGTACAGCTCCAGTCTCCTTTGACTCTTTGTGGTCCAAGAGTCATTCAGGCACATCTCAGACCTGAGTGGTATTATCTTGTCTTTAAAGTTTTGTAATAATGAAGAGAGCACAAGAAAAATAAAAAAATACTTTGGCTGACTTGAACTGGTACAGGCCAATGAATTACCATGAAACTATTTTTTTTATTGGATAATTCTTATAATCCTTGCTGCAAATATGAAAATGAAGCATGGCTTGTTATGTGTTAAGTTTCTACTCTGAAGTATTTTGTTGGAAACTAGTTGCCTCTCATATGAAATTAATAGAAATTTCCTACAGCATATGTGATATAAGTAATTGCATTCCCCCAGACAGTGCTCTATACATTAATTATTCATTCCATTGCTGGTTATTTTGTCCTTAATCCAATAATAAACTTCTAGCTGTTCAACTCTGAAATCTTTTTGGTATCAAAAAGCTGGCAAAATTCACAGCATTTGTTATTGGGGAAGTAGTTCTGTGTTGGTAGATGCAGACTCCGCTAACAATTAGCTCTTGGCATACAGTCACTTAGAGCTTGTCCAGACAGCAGTTTTTGCAAGATTTGGCTTTGCATTTGCAATACTTCAAGTCATTTGCAGCACTATATCCATAGTCACTTTTAGGCCAAAAAATATATTCATATATATGTTTTCCTTAGGTTTTATTTCAATCAGACAAATCTTCTGATGCAGATTGAGCAGCAGCTCAACCTGAAGTGAAGGCCAGGAGCCCACAGTGGGGGGTGGGAAGGGTGAAGGACTGCATCAATCACTGCCATTAAACAAAATGCTTGTTAATATTTGCCCTTAGCGTGCAGCAAGCACGAGGGAGCAAGCTCTCATCTGGAAGAGTGTTTGGAGAGAAGCAGCAAACATGCTATAAATTAACACCCTTGCTAACTTAATGGAAACCTTCCTGCCTTAACAACCTGCTAGACAGAGGTATGATTGATCCCGCTATCCGGCAGTGCTCCCCTACCACGAAGGAAATCTGTGTGCACTGTGGTGGATGGGTGGAAATGAGTGCACTGAGAGCAGTTGTCCCAGCCAAAGACCTGGCCATGTCCACAGCATTCCCCACAGCACTGGGGTTGCCGGGTCCTACACCGTGCATGTTGCTGCAGCCACAGGAGATCTGCCACTAGTGAGAACACAGCTGAGATTTATTAGAAGGAGCTGTGATTTAAACGAATTGTAAACAGCCTGAGCGTGCTGTGGTTCATCTGGACTCAGCTTGCTCTTTGCCTCTGAAGCTTCTGATTACCAGGAACCTGACTACAAAGATGTAGCTCCTTTCATGCAGTGTCCTGCCAGGCTGGGTCACAAGTGTGCTACTGAGAGCACACATGGGTCTACTCCTGTATCTACCACCAGGTCCTCCTCTGCATCTCTGTGGGAGGCATCAGTCCCTCTTCTTTATTATAAGGAAATCTGTGCAGTGAATTGCTAAACCATCCAGCATCTCAGCCATCTGGGAGATGACTATAAAGGCAATTGCTCTGTCAGCTCTTTCTTATGCCTCTACTGTGGAAGTGCATGCGTAATCCCACTGAGAGCTCCGGGCTAGCAGACTGTTTTGTTACCATCAATGACAAGTTTGCTAAAAATGAGTATCCTGCTGTTGTCATTTTATATATTTTTGAGGGGTGCTGAGGTTGGAGGTGGGAAGCTGGGGAATGCCATGCAGTGGAATCAAATGAGGAGGCACCAGGAGGCTTTGGGTCTCCTTTAATATGAATCTGCCCTGGTTAATCCTGACAAGAAGTTGTTTCCAGCAGCTTGGCTTGCAGGAATGAACTGGGAGGGTCAGTCCAAAACTGGCCTTTGCTGTCAGAAGGAGGTATTTTACATAGAAGCCCTCTGCTGGTGCAAACAGTGGAGGAAAGATATATCCTTCAGCTAGGGCTGAGCAAAGTGAGAAGGAGCCGGAAGAGCTGGTGGTGCTCACCTTGCTGGTGTGCCCAACAGGAGGTTGCAGCCGGACCTTATCTTTGCATGGGGTTTTATACAGCAAATAGCTATTGCATGTTTGCTCTTTGGTGAGGAAACAAGGACTTTTTAAATAGCCACACCTAGGGAGCATTTTTTAGTGCCCATGAGCTGGGTACTCCTGTTATCACCTCTGGCAGAAGTTAAGGGCAGACTGGGTTGCAGAGGCACAAATGAACTTGCATGTGGGTAGCTGGCATTTTGGGGGTTGCTTTAAAGCATTTTGACAACATGCTTTCCTCTCTCCCTTGTACCTCTCCTGCCCTTACACAGCAGCTTTCAGCACGCACAGCTTCTGGGCTTGGACCTTGTGCATTTGGAACAAGTGAATTTGCAGTCACTCTGGGTTGATAATTTCTGCAGCTGGTAGCATTGGTCCCCAGCCTCTCCCCCACGTAGTGTGGGTGGTGAGGAGCTGGGGAGGGGGGAGGCAGCCCAAGGGGCAGCAGCCCTGTTTACCCATAACCAACTGTGCAGGGCAGGGGACAGCTCTGGTATGGGGTGGCAGGAGGGACCCCCACAAAGGAGGCTATTCCATGGAGATATGGTGGAGTAGGAGAGAGAGAGAGACCAACATGCAGGTGCATTGGGTTTGGTGGTGCTCTGCTGTGTTAGAGGTATCTCTGGTACAAAGTAGTTATGTCATTAAGTGGAGAATGTATACCAGAAACCTCAGCCATGGACCTATCTATCTCTCTAACCTGGTCTTGGTGCCCCTGGGCAAATGGCCATGCCAGCCTGCCAGCAAGGCTTCTTGTGTGTGAGAGAGGCTGCCAAGGAGCAGGGCGCTTGAGGCATTTTGGTAAATGTGTGAAAAGGAAGAAGCTGCTGCAGTGTTTCCTCTCTTGAGTCAGAGGCAGCTTGGCTCCATGCAGCTGAAATCTGTGTGGGTCCTGGAGCCAGTATCAAGCATCAGGCAGAGGTGACTGGCACAGGGAAAGCCCAGGTGGGAGCAGAGGTGGACAAGCAGCAGCAGCAGGAGCTGCTCCCACCAGTGCACCCCCTTACCTCCCTGGCTGTTTTTTCCTGGGTCTTTTTTATCCCCTCTTTAAGGAAAATACTGTTTGTAATTTGGTTCATATTTGGGAGTAAGGAAAATTTACTCATTGAACACCAGTTTAGCTTAATCTTCCTGTGTTTCTACATGAGGGGTTGGGCCAGGGCTATTTATAATAGCAGTGTTAAATCTGAGGTCAGGCCTTGTTGCTGGCTGTGACGGCCACAGAAGGTCTGCCCTCTACTACTTCTGCTTTTGCATCTCTTTCATCCACACAATTCAGGCTGAAATGTTCCTGGTTTGTTCATGGCTTGCTTCGTTTACACTTTGTTAAACAAGACAAATAACCATGCTATGTAATGGTGCTTGATTGTTCTTCACCAGATGTGACCTTACACATGTAGAAAGTGGTTCATACCTCCTTTAAAAAAGAAAAGGAGGGTGTGGGGGGTGAAAAAAGCAAGTTGGAGCCCTATCGACCTAGAGATAAAAGCTACTAGGAAGATAAAATGTCATCCAGATGCAGCAGTGACTGAGCCACAGGATGGATCCAGAAGCAGCTCTCCAGCAGCGGCAGCCTGCCAAGAAATCAGGTGCTGCTGGGGCTGCTGCCATCAAGTTTTCATTATTATTTTTTTTTTTTTACTTTGTCACTTGAAACGTGGCTGTGAGCATAACCCAAGGAGAAAGTCAGAGCAGAGGAGGACAGCAAGCAGCCCCCCACCAGGCTGTCTCCTTGCAGCTCCACCTCTGCCTGCCCTCTCCCAGCTGCCTGCATTGACACATAGCTGTGTTTAAACATATCTCTCTCCTCCTGGTGCTTTTTCACAGAAACCTCTGGCTTTTGACTGGGGAACAGGGAGAAGATGAGCACTTCTCATGGCTTTATCCATTCCCAGGGATGGAGGCTCTCTAGACCTCTAATGGCTTCTTAATTATCCAAATCCAAAATTTTTTCAAGACTTTCTCTACGTCATGCATCATATGGCCATGTTAGAGCCGTAAGGATATGGCATGTGCAGATACGCAGGAGGAAGTGCAGCAAAAGGAACCATTTTCTCATTAACTGTATCTACTGAGGACTGTATTTATGTTAAGCCTGGCTGTCATGTTTCAGCCCTGTGCAGCATGCCACTCATGCAAGACTTTTTATTTTTCAACGGATTGTATCTCTGGGGACTTCTGTGATTTCTGGCTGCTGCTTGGCTCAGAAAAGTGCCCAGGTCCTGACCCAACCTTGCTCCTCTGGTGGGATTCTGACATGTTACTGCCCATTAAGGGTGCCCCTGAGGTTGTTTTGGTCAGGGGATACAATGACTGCTGCAAGATTGGGGGGGGAAAAACTGCAATGCCTCCAAATATCTGTTTGCTTTTTAAGTTTCTGCCTGCTGTTTTGGCAGGTAGCTAGTGTATGCTGGGAGCTTTCAAATCCTTCTCCTGCTCGACATGGCACTACCTCCTCTGTCCACACCAGGCTGGTACTGCCTGGCGTTTCCACCAATGCAAACCCCTGCGTTGGCAGAACCCACATAATGATGTTAATTCTGGGGCACCACTTGTAGTGTTACTTGGCCTAGTCCTTAATTGTATGAACAGCAGTGATACTAGGCAGTGTAACAGTCTCCCCTTATACTTCAGTAAGTAAAGTCATTTCCACTGCAAAGAGTAATATAATGACAGGTGATTTCTCAATGGCTCTTTTAAGAAGCAACAAAGAGAAGGAGAATTTGCCCATGAAAACATAAAATTGCCCGTCTGAGCAGGTGCATGGCAGTGCAGCAGCTCCTGGCCCGACAGCCTAGCACCCAGCAGCACCAGGCAGGCACGTGGACAGCTGTTCCAGCTGTGCTCAGTGCCATGGGCCGAGTTCCCAAGTCTTATGGCCACAAAAATAATGGATTTTTTTTCATTATGGAACACATAACTCACTTGAGACTGAGCTATGCAGAGATGGCTTAGCTCACTTTATATGTTCCCTAGTCTTGCAATTCCTTTTCTGAATAGTAAGCAAAAATAAACCAACCCGAAAAGGAAATTATTCCTCTGGAGACCTTTGATAAGCGCTATTTATAAACCCTCTCAATTATTTTTTCCCATCATGGAAGCCTGGGAGGCCAGTCTGTGTTCTTTGTGATGTGCCTGCAATGAGATGTGGTCACATCTGTGGAGTATTCCCATCTTGGATGTGATTCCTGCCGCTCTGCAGTGTTGGAAATAGGCCCAGCTGGCAGAAGCCAAGCCCTTAAAAGCAACCATCAGTTTTGTGTACCGGTGATTTTTTTTGGAGGGGGTTGGTTTGGGTCCCCCTCCATTGCCCCCTGTTAATACACAGAAGACTACTCCTGTTAGAGTTACCCCTGAGTGACTTACAGCGGAGCTGCTTCCGTGTAACACTGGAAATCACTGAAGCTGCAAGGAAGCGTTTACCAAGTTTTAAAGGAAAAATGAGCCTGCCCTCTAGCTGCTGCGCACACACACGTCGCCTTCCCTGGCATTCCTACAGCAGGCAGGACAGGATCAGTTGTGCTTCCTGGGCTCTGCTGGTTCAGCGGCTCAGGGGCTCCAGCTGGGTTTGCTACGCGGTTCCTCTGCATGGCGATGACCAGCCATTCACTAATGTAGTACAGCTGTGTGACTTTTGCACAGTAAAGCTGATCGTCCAAGCCACAGGGCAGCAGTTTGTAGCGCGAGTTCACCCGCGTTGCCTTCATCATGGTGCCTTGAAGGGCAGCACCATTTCTCGCAGCCCTCAGGGTCGGGTGGTGCATAGCACTTAAGGTCAGCACCTGAATTTAAACCAGGTGTAAGATAAGGGCCACAGCAAAAGTGTGTTTGAATGCCAGTTCAACTATGTATATAGATATCGTTTGGATAAAAGGATCTTGAAAAACGCAGGAGAAAGCAAGAGATCATCTGTGTGCTAGGGGTCTGATACTCTAAAAGCATAGTGCCCCTGAGATGTTGGAAAAGTTCAGCATTTGGAAGTTTTGAATGATGAGAAGACAACCTGATGCTTATACTTGCTTATATATACTGGCACAAAAGCATGTGGCACCATACAAACAGATTGCCGTGCAAAGCAGAGGCAGGGGCCGTGGATTAAGAAGCTAATGGCTTGAGGCATGCGCTGCTTCAAGAAGTGGGGTGCACCTTAAAGATCTTCTGGATTTCAAGTCTGAGTAATTAAATTGACTACAAGGAGACAGTAATTTGAATTGTGGCTGGATACAGTAGTTGTTTAGGAAAAGCGAAAAGAGGGAAGGTTGCACCTTATGGGTCTTTCCACAGTGTTTCCTCACTTTCTGTCTGTTCTGGAGTTTATCTAAAAGACCCAGGATATAAGATCAGGCCCTTAGCATACCATAATGTAGGAAAAAAAGGAGGAGAAAGCATGAATGTATAAGAGGAGAAAAAGGAGCATTTTCCCCTTCTCATACTGGGAAGTTGCTATATGTGTTCTACTGGTTACATTGGTGAGGGGAGAAATTATTTTAGGGATGTCAGCATGTGTGTGCGTGTTTGTTGTCCATGGTGAAGCCTGGCAGTGGCCATTCACAAACACAAAATAATTTCTCCAAACAGTCTGAAAGGAAGAAGTTGTAAACCATTTCAGGAATGTTGAAAGAATTGCTTTGGGTTTAGTTGGGTTTTTTTTTTTTGGTAGTGTCCCTCCCTACCCCCCCTCCCCTCCGCCCTTAGAAAAGTCAAAAAGTTTTTTGCAGAGAAAAGAAAACATTTGGC
This sequence comes from Falco cherrug, assembly GCF_023634085.1. NCBI lineage: Eukaryota > Metazoa > Chordata > Aves > Falconiformes > Falconidae > Falco > Falco cherrug. The sequence goes on along the minus strand of NC_073701.1, from coordinate 77,275,997 downwards.
ACTTTCACCATGGACTGTTTTGTTTTCAACCATTTGAAATGAAAGAAAAGGAATTAATGTTTGGGGAAAGTGGTTCCTTTTTTATTGCTACCTCTGCCTAATGCAAATGCTGGAGATAACAGGGATCACGTCTGGATCCTTTCTTTGCCCAGAGTGACTTGGACACTCATTGCCTAAATTTAATGATGATGAAGTTCCTCCTTTTGTAATGGCAAATATGCACTCTGTGTCCTGTGGCAAGGCATCCTGGCAGGAGCTGGGCTCATCCTGAGTGACCCTGGTGCTGGCAGTCCTCAGAGAGCCCATTGACCTCTTCTGCAGATGCTGTGTCACTTCGCCAGCCACACTTAGGGGCTGACCAAGGCACAGAGGTATTTATTAACACAGTGGTCAGGCCACCGTGCTGAGAAGGGAGCAAGACTAATCAAATTAACTCTGTTGGAGGGAAAATATAGTTTTTAACCAGAACTTCTTGTTTCTTGGAGAAGCGGCCTAACCACAAGGCTGTGGTGTTACACCTTTTGTCTGAATGAAAATGGCTGTAGGGCACTCGAAAATAGCTCTTGAGCTGATACAGTCCTCTCCGCCCTTTGTGAGAAGCTAGGAAGAGAGAAAGGGGAAGACCAGTTTAAAGCTTTCTGGTTTAGTTTTTTCTCGGAAAACATGGATTTTAATTTACTTGTGAATTTTGTGGCAAGTGTCTGCTACCACCGAACGCTTAGAAGTAAAATGTGCAGCCTCCTCCCCACCAGACATCTGGCTAAGGCGGTGGGGCAGAGCGGCAGGGTGGGCAGGCGAAGGGGCTGGGGCTCCAGGGAGGCTTTGAACATGGTGGTCAAACAGGAGAGAGCCGTAAGTGAAGCCCAAGGTGCTGGAAATTTCTGTCTCTGAGGGTGTAATGAAGAGTGAGAACTTGCTGGGGTGGATGAGGGGCAGCTCTTGGGATGAGCCGTCAGGGCGGAGGTTTGCGGCGGTGCCAGGGGTGCGCCGCGGTGTGCGGGACCTCAGCTTGCTTCTTCCATAGCAAGGGTGAGACCTATGGAACAGCTGGCAGAAGCAGCCTGTCTGAAAGTAATGTTGAACAAGGAATTTCCTCACTTCGGAAGCCACTAGGTGGCATGTGAGGTGCAGCAGAAATGAAGCACAGTAGCTGGAGGCAGCGTAAGATGCTCGGTGGCTCGGCATCGCTGGAGGGGCCATCGCCCGGCCCGGGGAGCTGCTGCGCAAAAGCCACCTCCTGGTACTAACTCCATATTCTAACATGTCACAAATGTCTGAGCGTTGTGGTTTTCTTTTTCTTTAAAAAAAAGAAAATAAAAAGTTGGGTTTCTGTGGGACACGGTATATTAACAGGCAGGATCGAGCCCACCATTCTCCGTGGGGACCTCCCAGCATACCCCTGCCCCCCTCGGGGTGCAAACTGGGGGACATAGCCACCCACCCCCTTGGCAGGCTGGATCTGAGTCTTTGCAGCAGTTACCCCCAACCTTCTGCTGTGTTTTCACTTTGAATTTAAACAGGGTGTTGTTTTACATGAACATTCATCAGCTAGGAATTTATCTCTATATTTATATATAATATAATATAATGTAATAGAATGTAATAGAATGTAATAGAATGTAATAGAATGTAATAGAATGTAATGTATTATAATATAATATAATATAATGTAATGTATTATAATATAATATAATATAATATAATATAATATAATATAATATAATATAATATAATATAATATAATATAATATAATATGATATAATATGATTTAATTTAATTTAATTTAATTTAATATAATATGATATGATATAATATAATATAATATGATATGATATAATATAATGTAATGTAATGTAATATGATATAATATTCTATTCTATTCTATTCTATCATATTATATTATATTATATCATATCATATATTATATTATATTATATTATATTGTATTGTATTATAATATATATAAAATATAAATAAAAATTATATTTTATAAATGTCACTGAACAGCCACCATTAGTCTCTACCTACTATTGCAAGGGACAGTGTTGAAGCAGTTGTTCAGCTTTGTCACCTCTGCCTTGTATTGAACCATTTGGTAGTTTTCTTGTAGTATTGTGGTTGGTGGGTTGGTTGGGGTTTTTTTGTTTGTTTGTTTGCTTATTCGTTTTTAATGCTCAAGTTGAACAAACTCCAACAAAGATCCCATGCAAGCCCAGCTGACTAATCAAGGCTACTAATTTCTAGTGATGGGTCACAAATACATCTTTGTTTCAATAGCTAAAAGCATCTTCTATGATGTGCTTTTGATTCATTCCTCTAGCGGTAATTGCAAGTAATGCCGCAGAGGTCTCTTAAATTCCCCCAGTGCAGCCTTGGCAGAAGCCAGCTCGGAAACAACCCTCTGAATCCTGGCCCTCTGAATCACCTGGTCATGGCACAGAATGAAATTTTCTCCCAGCTATTCAGCTTGCAGGAACATTGTCATTTGGAAGAGAAAACTTAGTTTATCAACTGATGGAATAACATGTTGAAATACATGAAAAGATAAAGGGTACCTCTACAAAAATGTGGAAGCATAAGTAGCCCTGGCTATACGTAAAAGGATGTAGGTTCCACCTACTGATGAGTCCTGGTCTCTAGGAAGAGGGAAGCAGGGAAGTGTTTTGGAAGGCAAAGATGGAGATTAGGCACCTTACTTCTGCGCTGGGCATCCTTCGTGCAAGTGCCACCAACCACCCATGAAAGCTGTAGGTTGGACATGTGAAAGGTGAGACCAGGGACATGTTCCCACTCTATTTCTTGCAATAAGAACCCAGCCTCTACCTTGATTATGAATCACAGGGGCCCATCAGTAGCCCTGGAGAGGGCCTGCTGCCTTTTACCTTTCTGCCCCAGCGAGTATGTGGGTAGTGTTGGCTGGATGGTCTCCATCGGAGTCCTACACAGCCATCAAGGACTGTCAAGACATATATACTTTCTAATACTTGAAGTCTTGAGCAGATTTATAAATGAAGCAACAGTTTAGAAGTTTTAGCAAAGACTTGCTGGTCTGACTACCTGTGTTTTTTCAGCATAAACACTACTTAGGGTTTTTCAAAGCAAACCAAAGTGGTTGCTGTTGTAATTTCAGCATTAGCTATCGAAACATCCCTCTTGGTCGCTCTCTTGTTCCTGCGGTATGTAGCCCTGCCTGGCTGGCTTTTGGCTCTGCAGTTCAGAAGAATCTGTAGAGCTGAGCGAAAAGATGAAGGGAATCCAGCCACTTTAAAAAACCAAACCAAACTCCAGCCCCAACAAAACAAGCTATTTAGTAATTTCTGGCTGAATTTCTCCTTTTGTCTAAGGATTCAGGCTGGAACAATTGGGCATGGGGGCTCCATATGTTTTTGTTAGTTCAAAGGAAATAACTCTGTTGTGTAGGAGCAGTGATAGACCTATAATGAGCTATTTAGAGTAGCAATAAGAAAACATGCATAAAAATGTTGAGGTAGCATTGGATTTACTGTGATGAGAGAAGGTGCTAAAGGAGCCCAAACTGCCTGTCTCTAATAATTGTTGTCCCCTACACTGTACCTACTTCTGGCATGTTGCCCTCTCCCTCCCTCCTGCAGAGTGCTTCAGCTTATTTCCAGCTCTGCCAGCAAGTGCTTCCCCACCTGAGGACCCAGCTGCTGCTCCAACCCCATCAGATAATGAGCATGCCCTTGGCATTTAAGTTCATGTAAATTAAAGCACAACTAACTCACCAACTGGCATCCTAGACCATGTACAAAGAAGTCGGTAAACTCTGTATTGCCTAAAGAAGAAGAGGATTGACTCTTTAAATGCATTTAGTTTTGACATGCTGATGCTGCATGCTATAGCCACCCAGGCACAGAGTCCTTGTAGCAGAAACAGATTTTGGAGTAGAAACCTCCAGGAGAAACACCCAGACAGACAGTTTTGCTCTCACAGATGTCTGAGAAATCAGAAGTGTCCACCATCCACTTCAGGATGAACCCAAACTCCTGGGACTTTTGCTGTTTAACAGAAAGGTCACAGAGATCTTTCTTATCTCCATAATAGACTAGAAGTCACCAGAAAGGCATTTGCTGGCCAATGACCTGGTTTCAGACTGGAGCTTTGCACCCTCTTGCCCACACCCAGCAGGATGGGATAAGGCATGCCAAGGTAGCTCCTCTTTCTTGAGGGGAGCAGTTCCACCTTGTTCTGGTTAAAGTTTATTTGCAGAAATCTCAACCCTTGCTTTCCTACAGCCTGTCTACTATCCTCTCTGCAGGAAGTCCCCTCTCCCAGAACTGGGGATGGTCTCCCTTGCTCGGAGCACAGGTTGTGTGCCCACATTTTTGTAGCACTGTAGCCTTAGACTGGTTGCCTGGACTGGTGCCTTCAAGTTATTGATGTTTATCCTCTAATGATGAGCTTAATCAGTTCCCAGTAGTGTCACCTTCAGCTGGTGACAGGCTACTGGCTGGGTGCTAGTAGGTGATGTTAAAGAAACACAAAGTGGACTGGAGGAGGAAACCTCATGTTGATGATAAGGAAGGATGCTACAAAGGACTGACCAGGACCCCATGCCTGGTCTGTGGCCATATCACATCTGACCTGTTCCGCAGGGTCTTGGCTACACGAGCTGGGCTTCCAGAACCCCGGCAGGTATGAGCAGAGGGTTTTGCTGCTGCTATTGCAACACCGGTTCCCCCAAGAACTTTAGCTGAGCTCACCACTGTTCCACCCAGACTCCTTGAAGAAAAGGTCTCATGGCCTCACTTCTGGAAGAGCTTATTTGCTCACCAGAAGTTGGTGGCCCAACCCAACTTGAGTGATGTCAGGCACAGAAAGGGAGGGACCCTGTTCTTTGGCCTCAGGCCATGCCAGCAATGAGGACATGCCTGCAGCACTCTGTCAGCAGGGATGTTTTTCTTTAACAACAACAATATTTTTTTCTAAAAATTTTCTGCAGTATTGACTGAGAATTGCCTTGCTCTAGCCAAATTGTCTTGCACTCTAAGCTAAAACATCTAGTCTGGTAAAACTTTGCAAAGTAGAGGCGGATCACTTTGTTATTGCAATAGAAATGTTTCTTAGAACTGTGGGAAAAGAATAAGGTTCCTCAGGTAGTGCAAGTTTATGTGGCATTTCAGCTAAGAAGGGTATGATCATGTGTTTAAATTGCAGCTCAAAGCTTTTAGTGTATGTCCCTAGCTAAAGGGTCAGCTTTGGTTTTCCGGACACCGTGTTGCGCTCTGTGGTACAAACCAGAGGCAGCTCACTTGCAGAACACAGGGAAGAACCTGCAGGTCTTCCTTACGGGAAGGTTCATAATGTAAAGAATCAGAATGAGATCACAATTAAAAAAGATTTGGATGCATTCAGATTTTGCATGTTGAAAGCTGCAATGTTTTGAATGTCGAAGTATTTTTATTAGGCTATGAAGTAAAAATGTTCTGTTCTGGCAGTGCCAAAATAAAACTTCCAGCCTTACCCAAATAGGTGTTTACATTTTTTTCCTATGAAATGTCACCGAAATCTTCCTGTTTCCTGGGGATTCTGGGTTTCAACACAACTCTGTTTACTGTTTGAAAATTTTCAGCTCTTTGTAGCTGCAACTGCTGGCTAATATAGGATCAGTCCATCTACCTGCTGTACAATTTTGCTCTAAGAAATTCCCCCAACCGCAGCATTTTAATAAAAGCTGTACCATTGCATGTATGTTTAAAATCTGGTTAGAAACATCTTACCTGCAGTGTGCCATATTCTGAAAGAGCATTATCATTACAATAAAATCTCTCTTTTCTTTCATCTGTGACCTACTTTGCAGTAATTTCTATCAAAAAGTATAAATATCTCATGAACAAAACTGTACATGTTGCATTTTTTATCTTTTTTTTTTTTTTTTTTTTGGTTAACCTTAATGAATCAAGGCCCCAGAAGTCCAGCTGGCACTGAAGGTGATGCTTATTGTATGTTTTGGGCAGTTGAGGAGCTGGGGAGGTGAGGCTCTGACATGCTGGGTGCTCTACCACGTGAGCCTGCAGCAGAGCCTAGGAGACCAGCAGCAGCAGCTTCCCAGAAGCTCGGGACAGTTTCATTTCACTTTCCTGAACCTAGTCATTAAACAACTGGGGGGGGGGGGGAAAGCAGCTCTTCTGATATGAAGATTGTGGAAAGCCTGAAGATGTTTTGCGCTTCCTCAGTTCCCACACAATCTATTAGTACATGTGATGCAATGCTTTACTGTAAAATGTAGAAGATTTAGCTTGCAATGTGCCAGATCCTCTGCTTGTCCATGAGTTCCTCTGCCGAAATGTGGTGCTCGCACTGCCCTGTATTTTTAGCTCCTTTATCATGAGACGGAAGAGCTGGACAGATACCAGGAAAACTAATAGCCTGACTGACTGTGCAGAGGCACAGTACATGGGAATGGCCTCTGTGTCCTGACAACTGTGCCAATACACAAGGCGAAGGAGGGAAGGACTCTTCTGAGTAATCGTCCTGTAACTGCACAAGCAAGAGGTGACAGAAGACAAAACATTTTTCCACTTGGAAATGTTATTCTTTTAGGGGCCTTACCTTCCTCCTGCAATGATGTGGTGGCAACCTGTGATAAACACGAGCAGCACAATGAGCACTAAGTCCTAGTTAGAGGGTCAGGAACAAACCTTGAGCCACAGAACAGAAATGCCTTTTTGAATGCATTTATACCAACTCCGTGCAGTGATTCGATTGGCTGACAAAAATTCTCAAGGGGTTTTAATTCCATTTTGTTTTGGTTTGGGGTTTTATTCTTTTATTTCTTGCAATCTAGCCGTTGGAAGTTGATAGCAATGGTAGGAGCTATAAAGTGTAATTATTACAGTTGCTGTTCTGATTTTGGTTTAAGTTCCTTGAAGGCAAGGCTTTTATGAGCTGCAAATCAAGGGCACGCTGGTGAGTGCTTTCCTGGCTTTCAGAGAGTGATCAGCAGTGACAGCTAAAGAACCCATCTATTATTTATCAGATTTATCATAGTTTTGAGTTTTACCCTTTATATCATGCAGGCAGTGGAGTGGAGTAATAAAACACTGCTGCATGGGAAGTGATTTAACATCACATGGATTGATCCAAAAATAAACTTGACCAGCATCCAGGTACAGGCAACACGGACACTAGAATCTTTATGGAGGAGGTGGATTGCCAAATGCTGGGGTTTCTTCATTGATTGTTCCTTATGATGTCTTTCTTTTTTTAAAAAAAATGGAACTTTTGTCCATACTGACAATCAGAAAAGGCACTTTCATTGCCTGTTTATGCAGAGGATGGTGGGCCAGCATGTGCCAGACACTACTGTTATTACCAGAAGTGCTGCACCAGCTTGAAAAAATGACCTTTCTAAGACTGATCCTGGGTTAAATTTCTACAGAAAAGCCTGGCTGCTCTGCTGTCACTCCAGGACACCCCATTTGTGGGAGCAGCATGACTCCTCTCAGCCTGGCACCCAGCGCCTGATGTGCTACACCAGGAGGTGCTGATCCATGGTAGTGCCCATAAGAAATGCCCTCAGACTCTGTAAAGTATCGTTTAAAATGCTGTTTATGAGAACTAACACTGCAAGGATAAAATAGCACAGATAATCTTCCATCCCTTTAGATGCCAGGAACCCTGAGCTGTGCACCCACACGCAGCATGCTGTGCAGACCCCTCCACTGACAGGGTTACCCCAGTTTGAGCTGGTTTAGGATTTTCTTACAAGAGAACAACTCTGTGCATCATTTCTACTGTCAAGCAGAAAGGATATTTGCATCACAAGTCCTTGCCGCACTTTTGGACAAAAGCAAGGCCACGCTAGTGGTGTAATTGCTGGCACCAAGTGGGAGCTGCCCGCAGGCTCCTGTGTTACAAGATGGTGGTGAAGTTTGTCCTGCAGCTGCAGGGTGCCCCAGCACAGGAATGCAGTGCACGAATGGAGCTCCGTGGGTCCCCAGCTCCTCTGCGCACAGTGCCCCTCTGGTCAGGCTCTGGTCAGGTGCACTGAGGCTTCCCCGCACCCTGGTCTCATACAGAAGCTGTCCCAGCCAGCAGCGCTGTACAAGGGGGTCCCGAGGGGGACCTACGGCAGCATCACAGTGCTGCACCATGATGTTATGTGCCAGTTATCCTGCATTCACACACCAGACTGCCAGCAGTGGTAATTATGGCTCAGACATATGGGCTAATCCATTGCCTCTTGCTGTGAGATCATCATCCTCACAGCACATCTTTCAGCAAACCTGGCCAGGGAGCTTTAAGACACCTGTAAAAGCCCCTCAGCAAGCAAAAACTGAACCTCAGATCAGTGTTGTCAAACTCCTGAACGTCACTAAGCAGATGTTCTTCAAACAATGTAGATGTAAGCTTAATTGATGCAAGCAACTGTGAGTGTGTTTGTGCACCAGCTGATTCATGCCGGCATATTTTTGGTTCTACAGCTACTGCAGAAAAATAGAGTCCTCATCCCCCGTGACCCCACCACTGTCATTCCTCAGGCCTCTGCCAAGGGAGTAGAAAATGCTACCAAAGCAGAAGAGCAGCCTGCCTGTTCTGTGGCACTCAGGATGCATCGGTGCGAGCGGGCGCAGCGTGTGCACAGGCTGAGCCCTCCTGCCAAAGGCAGACACTGAAGCAATGACCACAGACCTAGGGGGGAGACGTGGTGGGGCTAAGGCAGTAACCTCCCTGAGCACACGATGGATGCTGCAGGTTTCTTCTTGCTCCCTTCAGTACAAGCCAGGAAGAAAATGGGAATGTGTACAGAGGTGTACGGAGGTGCATGGGGACCCTGAGCCATGGTGCTGTGGGGCGCATGGTGGCTGGTGGGCAGCGGGGGCTGCCAGGACCACCCCTGTGTCTCTTATGGGTTGTGCTTGCAAAGCACCAGTCTCTCAGCTCAGTGCTGCACAATGGCTGCAGAGAAAATCACTTTGGCCCTCCTTACTCAGTACTTTCATGTCTGCTTGGCCAGGATAGTTTTATTTTTCTCACCTTGTAAACAGAGTTGCCTTAACCTTCACAGAGGATTATCACAAGTTACTGGGGCACATCTGGAGCATACAGTGTGGCTGCTCAGGCTTCGAAAATCAGATTATATTTCCCTTTTAAAACCTAGAGCAATGTGTTCTTGAGCCATGAGTCACTTTAACTGTGACATAATCATTTGGATCATTTATGCTCAAAAAAGAAACCCTGAGCATCAAACAACAGCAGGAGGTGGCAAGGGATGGACAAAAGCCTCCAGATGCTTCCTCCCAAGTGAAACCCAGCAGAGAGCATGTCCAGTGCCAGCAGCAAGGAGCTGCATCCTTGTACCCTGCAAGGGCAGCTGGGTGGGCTCCTGCCCAGTGGCACATGTTGCAGCTTGGAAGGAAGCACTCCAGTGTTGCAGAAACTCATGCTGACATGACATGAAAACAAATGGGCTGTGGTGCTTGCAGCCCGAATGGGGCAGTGCTTTGGAAGCAGGGGGCTTCTCCTGTGCTCCCACTGCTGCACCCATGGCTTCTACCTCCAGCCCCACAAGTGCCCAGTGCACTGCTAGCATGGCCCAACCTGTGCCAATGCCCTGCAGCAGGGCCACGGCCCCAGTGTGCGATGGGGTGGTGAGGGCTGCACTGGCACCCAGAGGCTGTCCCCCAAATGGGATCCCAGACCCTGACACAGCCCTATAGCAGTGAACGCCACCTTGGGGTGCACCAGGAAGAACAGCCTTTCACAGGGGTTAGACAAACCTGACCTGACAGTGCCTCCAGGGAGAGTTTGCAGCAGTGGGGAAGGATCGATCATGTTGGATGTGATTCAATGGCATGGAGTCGTGCTTCCCAGGGAGCTGCAGCTGACTGCTGCCCCTTCCCGTGGCCAGCTCCTGCCCTCAGCCAACAACAGAGCAAAACAATGGCCCAGCGAAATGAAACCCTGAAAACCTCTCTGCTTTCCTCACATGATTGAAATGCAGCCTGCGGTGAGGGGAAGGGGAAATCACCAGTTTGGCAGCTCTTTTTAATTAGTCAATGAGTAAGCAAGGTCCGACAATAATCTGGTGAAGGTCCCATCATTGTAGGTGGCAACCCCTGACTTACAAGTCCCCTCTTTGACTTCAGCACAGGATTTTGCACTTGTGTAACGCAGTCCTGCTGTTATACAACTAACCCCAGCCACACGTTTTCTGGTTTCACTTGTGATTCATGTCACACAGGAGCCGAAACATGCTCACTGAACAAAAGCCGCACTGCATTATTTAGGTTAAGGTTTGTAATACTCAGACCCTTGGACAGCAACAGGAATATCAAACAAATTGACAGCAGTAAATGTTTACAGGACCAAAGATCACAGAAAATCAATAAAGTCTGTGAGATGATTGTGAGCAAAAACTTCAAAACCAGAGGCAAAACTTTCCAAACTAAAGGGCCAGCAAAAGATCCATCAGTGCTGATGATGCAGTTTGCTTCTTTCCCTTGTATGTCTTGTGCAATGCCACATGTACAGCTCAGACCAAAAGCTTCTGACCCTAAAATCAGGCTTTATATCATGTGCTTCAATGAAAGGACTTGTAGTAGGCACAGGGAGCACCAGGCTGGTCCCAAAGGTGTCTGGTTTGTGGAGTGCTTTCCTGGAATTTGTGCAACAACCAAATATCGCAGGCTGGTGCTTCCTAAGCTGCCTTGTGGTCTGTAGGGCGTGGGTCCATGGGCAAATTTTTTTGGTACACAACTCCCACTTGCAGATCAATAACTTTGTGCAGTCCCAAATTCTTGTGTGAGAGTGGAGAGGTGGTGCACAGCACACCACATTTTCAGTCCCAGATGGTGCTCTAACTGCAGGCTCGTTTGTGGAATCAGAGTTAAGCTGGAACTAGATGCAGCTTGGGGCTGAGTCCCCTTGCACTGGGCTGGGGGAAAAGTGCCCATGACAAAAGGCAGGCAAAAAGGAGGCAGCATCACAAGAGGAGGTGCAGAGGTGGCCAGTCATGGCTGGAATGATGCTGGGCTAAAGGGGACTCTGGAATTGTACCTGTGGTCTCAGAGCTCAGGTGTAATCCCAGGAAGGAGGAAGACTTAATGCAAAAGGCTTGTTATGAGGCTGAGGCTGCCCAGTGCCTTTCCCAACGGATACTTCTCTGGTCTTGTGATCCCTCAGCCCAGCAACCCAGAATATCCCTGAAACAAGAAATCCTGGAAAGGAGCTTCCCATAATCACCCAAGTTAATCTTCCACTCCCCCCCTTCCTGCAGCCTGGAGTGGCTGAGCTCTTTCTCTTGCAGCATGACAAATGCAAAGAAATCCTTCTACAGAATTAAGTCGATTAATATTTAAATCAGCAGCTTTCAACCTGCAGCCCGTTAAATCCCCTGGGTACAAGGTAAGTAACCAACAAATGGGAAGCCTACTGTCAGAAAGCTTGAATTTGTCACAGGGGGATCCCACATCTGTTAGGGAAAATATCTGCACCCATAAAGGTAAAATGATCCATAGCCTCCCAGATTTGTGTTTGCCTGTGAAACATCTGATATTCCAGTGGAACGGCATTCCTATGGAGTTAGCATTTAGCCATGAGAGAAAAACAGCCAGGACTAACATTTGGAAAAGTCATGCAAGTTTTACAAATTTGTAAAAATCCATTATGCAAAACCAGTTGTGTCATGCCTGTGTCATTTAATATCACAGGGATTTAAATCTTGGCTAACCCAACTGGCCAGGCCAGTTCTTTTATAATCCTTAAGACAAAAATGCAAAGTCATGTGTATTCTGTGTGGGGCTCTATTTTTATTTCTTGCAGGCTTCTAGCTCTTTCTCCATTGCTGAACTGCTTGCATAATACATTGCAATTTTAATTCAGGGAGAAAAGCATTTTGTGGCTGCCAGTGACCCAGGAGGTAGGAAATGTTTTACCAGTGAAATAGAGCAGGTTGTTTTATTGGTGACCAAGGAAGAGGAGGAGGTTAAAGCACGTGAAGCTGTTCCTGTGTTCTAGCATTTATTAACAAGACAATGCTGGACTGTATGTGCTCTCAGGGGGATCGGTGGTCCATGCTGCAATGCACTTTCATGCTGCACAAGGAAAGCTTTGCTTAAAGCCTTTGAAGGGTGAGAGTGAGTTAAGCAGAGAATGCCATTTCACCTGGTCCCATTACACAGGGCATTCAGCATATAAAAAAGCTTTTTGGCTGTGAGCTCATCGTGCCACATCCATATTTATTGAAGATAATGCAGAATTAGACAGCACTGAATGACACTTAGCTCTTTGCAGTACGACAGCAAATAGCCTCATTGAAGTAGGCACATGCTGTTTGCCTCGGTTTGCAGATGTGAAAACTGAAGTGCAGAGGTGGGCTGCTCAAGGTGATAAATGCCATCTGGCAGGACTGCGATGAGGACCCAGTCCTGCTCTTTACTGGAGTGCCCTTGTGTGACATGTTTCCAGACTTTGTGTTATGGATCAGCTCCAGCCTTGCCGCTGAACTTTTGACCTGTCATGTGTGGCTGTAGCTCAGCAACTGGGACATCCCTGGGGGCTCAAATGGTTGCCCTCCTCTTGGCCCTGAGCATGAATTAGCCACTCTTCTGATTTCTTGCTCTCTGCAGTACTTTAAACACTGCCCCACACTGAGCTTCCTACAGAAGCATGTTCATGCTTGGAAGTTATTTAAGAAAGTGTTCAGTAGCTGTTGTTCAGAAGTGCTATAAGGGCAGCCAGGTAGGAGGCTGGATTAGCTGATCTCCTGAGATCTGCTCCCATCCTAACTGATCTTATCTGAATGGCTGAAAAACATTGACATCCTGTTTTCTGGCAGGGATTGTGCTGAGGTGCCTCAGCTGTTTATCACCTGACATCTTGTGAGAGTTGTGGTGGCTCCAGTCATTGTGCTCCAGAGCCGTCGCTGCTGGAACCAGCCTGAGGCCACCAGTGCCTTGGGATGTGTACACCAGGGTTGCTGTCGAACCAGTGGTTGATGGTTTAGCTCTTGAAGATGCTGGGCACGTGTCAGCAGCAGGTTCCTCTCAAATTAATACATAGCTGCCTAGAGTACACTTGATTTTCATGCAGCTGGCTTTCCTGGTAGCTTAGCCAAGGTGAAAACCACCAAGGAGTGAGGATATGCCTCTGCCTATGGCACAGTGCTTTTCCTGAGCTTGGAAGACACTAATCCCACTCAGCTATTAAAATACAAATTTTCCTTACAGGGTGGGGCAAGCACTTAAATAACTTGATTTGATTTATTAAAGCCTTTTAACTAACCTGTCACAAGCACTTCAGTAACCTCTGAAAAATAGCTTGGGTCACCACTGCCTTGGGATCTCCTACATTTTCGTGCCCAGGCCATACATCACATGCATATAGAGTGTATAGTATGTTCAACATGTGTGTGTGTAATTTGGTTCCCATTCTCACTATATCTGAGCACCTGCTATTGTACTTTTGAGAAGGGAAACACTATTATCCCTGTTTACAAAGAGTAAACCGAGGCACAAGGAGCCCAGTGCCCAGGTGAGGAGTGCCTGACCCTTCCCTGTCTCTCACTGGAAGTCTGATGGGCGTTGGGTAAAAAAACGCTTTTTGGGTTGTGCAGTTTAATTACTTGTCTGGGGGCACAGAGGACAGCTACAAAGAACTGAACCTAGATTTCAGACTAGCACCTCATGCACCAGATCATCCCCTATACCTCTCCCATGGAGGCAGAATTATAATGTTTGCATAAGAAAAAAAAATTGCTGTCCTTGGCAAGTACTGATTTTCTTGATTGAGTAGTTTCTCTGGTTTCATAGTTTAATTCAAATCTAAATAGGAATCCAAGTATTTCTAGCATCTTAGTAATGTGATTTTTCTACTACTGTGAGTTTTGAGTTGTCACTGCTTTGAAATTTTCTAAGTTAGAATTCTTAGACATTACACACATTTATACCTGTCACATTGCATTCTCCCACTTGCTTTTGAAAAGAAGGAATCATTAATGTGTTTTTTTCTCATGGGAAAATATGTTTTCTCTTTCCAGAATTACATTGAAATAGAGAATCAAAACTGAGCCTTCATGCTTTTTTATTCAGTAAATTGAACTATTGTACACTATTTTTCTCTCCATACTTTGTGTTAACTTATGTTTAATGCATGCCATTGTCATTTCCAAAGCTTACATTTTTCAGGGAATTTAGATGCATGTTTTTGGTCCTTTGAGGGTAACACATGATATTTCTAAAGACCTTGGTTTGCTGTCTCTTAATTCCTCTGTTCTTTGCAGGTGTCCTTTTCTGCACTTGAGAATACTTCTCATTATTCCATGGATTCCAGCTTAAAATTACATTCCTTCCCAACACCAGCTGGTTTATCGATTCCTTTGAAATGTGAGCCTGTATGCAAGGGTATGATTGACACACGACAGGTAAAATGACTTCTCCTTAGGCCCAACTCTTACTGAGAACTTGGCTGCCTCCAGGTGAGGCATTCACAAATGAAATGCAGGACTCTGCACCCTGTTGGGTGTTTATGGACCCCTCTCCCATGCACAAGAGCCCTCAGGATTGGATCCAAAACAGTCAGTGCTCCAGGCAAGCCTTGGAGAGCTGCTACGCCCAGAGCAAGGCAAGAGCTAAGCATCAGCCCCCAGGCACCTCAGCCAGGGCTGTGGGCAGGCACTGAAACAGAACAAGGTCTTAAAAAAAAAGATTGGTCAGGATGAGTTTGGTACAATGCTCTGGGTGATGCTCTGTTTGTGTTGAGAAAGGAATGTACTCTGAATAATTAGAAAAGGTTCCAATGAATGTACTCTGAATAATTAGAAAATGTAAGGTGGGCATCTGAAGGAGATAAGGAGACCATCAAGTCAGGAAATCATTGAACAAAGAAAATTGAAAGGTCTACCCACCTAGATCCCACCTATTGTGAATGGAATGATTAGGTGTCAAAATCAAATGAGTATGTATGTAAAGATGTTGTGTTACCTCTCATGAAAACTATATAAAATACCTAACTTTTCACTGAAAACTTCAGAGCTAGTTTGTCCAGTGCGAATCAGCTAGCTCCCCAGCGTTGCACGAAATAAATACCTTTGCTGCTTAAAGACAAAATTAGTCTCTGAGCAGTTACTCTGTGCCGTTTTGGCATCAGCACCTCCAGAAAGGATTTGTCAGGGTGAGTCGTCAAAGATTTTTCTTTCAAGGAACCAAGCAGGACTCACTTCTTTAAAACTGGGCTGGGGAAAATGTGGCTCATGCGGCCCCCTTCCCCTGTGATTCAGGTGATTCAGGAGTTCTTAAATACAGCAAATTAGCAATTTCTAACCATACTGCGAGGCAAATTTGATGGCACTAATCATCTGTGAACACATAAAAACATTTGCATTTTTGGTTGAAAATTTTATGTTTTAGGGATATGCTGGCATTTCTTCTAGGTGTTTAACTAAATGGTTCCTTATCAGTTTTTGCTTTGTATGTTCCTGCCTAACCCTTCCAATATTGCATGTAGTCTGTCTCTATTTCCTTCTCTTTCCATTCATATCAACCTTTTCAGAATTCCTCAGTCATCTGATGAAATTGCGATCTATTATCCACATCTATACTTTCTAAGACTAATAGGGGAACAAGTCAAGAATAGAAAGATGTGCAAACTAGCATCTTGCTGTGACTTACTGCTACAGTCCCTCCAATTTCTTATTAGACAAGGTGATTCAGGAACTGTGATTCAGGGGATAACAGGTACTTTGGTGGGAAACATCTGTCTTCTGGGATGGGCTTTTTGTTTGCTTGTTTGTTCTTAGATTTGCTGTATGAGGTTTGAATGGTGTTACCTGATAGGCTTTTCAGGTGCAAATCGGCAATGTCAGCACATGAACAAGATGACTGCAGCAATTTCAGACCTATCAGCCTGACCCTGGGAATGTATCTGGAAATGTATCTACTAAGGTGCACTCACAAAGGTGAGTTGAGGTATCTGTGTCTATGACTACAAAAATTACTCCCCCACCCGAACCTACCCAGGGAAGTACCACAGATACCACTATCCCTGACCTGCAAGCTCTGTCTGCGTGTAGAGCAGCAGGTCCATGCAGCTCCTCCCTGTCTCAGACATTGCACCTGCCCAGGGAGGGTTTGTTCACATTTGTTGGGCAGTCCGGTCTGGTTGGCCTTTTTGAGGCTGAATCCTTCTTATCCTCACCCTCCTGGTGATGCTTCACCGATCTCCATGAAATTATGAAGTCACTTAGCAGCCAGGTACTTAAAGCACGGAGTTGGGCTGACCCAGCGAGCAGCCAAACACCCACAAAGCCACTCACTCATTCCCCCTTCCCCAAGACAGGGGAGAGAATAGGAAGAACAAAAGCAAAAAAACTTGTGGGTTGAGATAAGGGCAGTTTAATAGAATGAGGAAAAAAACCCAGAAGTGATGCAAAGGAAATCACTCGCTACCTCCCACAAGCAGACTGATGTCCAGCCAGTCTCTGAGCAACAGCTCCCTTAGAAGCCCCAAACCTCCCCTTCTTCCTCCTGTCCCTAGTTTTATTGCTGACATGACATTGTACAGTACGGAATACCCCTTTGGCCAGTTCAGATCAGCTGTCCCAGCTGTGTTCCCTCCCTGCCTCTGGCCCACTGCCAGCCTACTCGCCGCAGGGAAGCAGAGTGGGGGAAAGAGAAAGCCTTAACGTTGTGCAAGCACGGTTCAGCAATAACTAATACATTGGTGTGCTATCGACACTGGTTTAGCCACAAATCCAAACTGCAGCACCGTACAGGCTGCTGTGAAGAAAGTTGACTCCATCCCAGCCAGACCCAGTCCAAGCACCTGCCTGGGACAGAGAGGGAAGGCCAAGTCCTGCTCCCCACACTTGCTCCTGCACTTTATCCGAAGGCTTGGCAGGCTATCACACAGGGGCCAGCCTGGGCAATAAGGAGAAGAAACTGGGGCTTCCCTGCCTGGCTCAGTGTAAGGACCACCAGACCAGTGCCAGCCACTTGTGTCTTTGGTCCTCTGACATCCCCAGCATGTCTGATACCCGCTTTTACACTGTCAGCTTCAGTGCAAGGGTATGTTCCCGACCTGCCAGCGGTCTCCCTGGCTCCTGGAAGATGTGCTTTCAAATCCTCTTCTGGCACAAGAGGCAACTCAATTTACCACATTTACCTTAGGTAAAAGAGGCTGGTATTCAGTATTTCTGCATTTAATGAGACGCCTGATGCTGTTAGTGTGTGCTAGCTGCATTATGAGGGTACTGGACAGAGTCAGCCCCCAGTTGTCCAGTCTGGAGCCATGTCTGCATCTTACCCTGAACACAGGCATGGAGCAGCTCCTCCTGACAGCCTGGGGCCGCTCCAGCCTCCCCTGGGAGTAAGCTGGAGGCCCCGAGAAATTTAAAAACCAGTATTTGTGTGCCTCAGCATGGTGCTAAGCAGAAGTCTTCAGACCCACAGATATGAACAGAATTGGAGTTTCAGCTTATAGCTCCTCCAGCTCACTTGGTCTGTGATGCCACTTCTCCACTCCCTCCACTGAGCCACGGCACATTACCCATGCTCACAAGCACTCCTTCAGAAAATGTCTGAAAAAACAGTGGTCCATT
This sequence comes from Falco cherrug, assembly GCF_023634085.1. Classification (NCBI taxonomy): domain Eukaryota; kingdom Metazoa; phylum Chordata; class Aves; order Falconiformes; family Falconidae; genus Falco; species Falco cherrug. The sequence goes on along the minus strand of NC_073701.1, from coordinate 77,258,436 downwards.
TCTTTCTATTCTTTCTTTAAATATCCACAATAATCTCTAGGCTTTAAGCAGCTAGTGCCCTAAAAGCATGTGTTCATCCGTATGCTCTATTAAAGACCATAAGCAAGATATAGGGAAATTTTCAGCTTGAAATAAAATGCGTAGTTACAATTGCCTTAGTTCTTTCTGGATCTCTTGGTGCTTCATAATGCATCTGAGCATCCTACATCCACAAGGATAAAAAAGACAATTCATAGGCACATTAATTGTTACCAATAGTAATATAATCTGACTGTCATGGAATCAAGACTCAAATAAAAATCCCAATGTCTGGAAATCAGCTCTGTTGTTTATAATACCTTCTGTTAGAGCTATAATGAGGCAGAAAGGTGAGGAGGAGGTCCGAAGCTGTATTTCATAGACTATCAAATCGCAAGATGGAGCCAGATTCATCCACATAAATATTTATATTAGAGAGACAAAGCTGCAGCAAATTCTTGGCTGATGTGAAGAGGCTTCAGATGATGTGAATTTTTATGGCTTGTGCTTTCCAGCAGGGCTGTGACAATTCACATCAGCAGAGGAGCTGCTACTCTATAATTAGCCAAATCCTTGCAACAGGGACTGCTGTCACCTTCCCATCAACCCTGCTCTCCACACACAGTTGCTATTTAACCAGTCACAGAAATGCTGCTTATCAGAGCATCTCGGCAGTGCACCAAACAAAAGATTATCTAGAACTCAGGCTCACTGTCAGACAGGCAGAGCCACAGACAACAGCCGAATTAATTCAGGATCTTTAGTTATGTCAAAAGATCAAAGATCAGCAGATCACAGGACACAGTTTCTTTCACAAAATGCTGGATGCAGGAGTTGGACTGAAGTTGCTCCTGAGCTGTCACCTCCGGGTTATGGCAAGGGAGGCAGCATGGGAGGGAGTCAGACAAGCTCACCCATGGGGGAGCAGGGAGAGCACAGGCATCTGCTTCTGACTGCAGCCTGGGTTGCTCCTGCACACGCCAGGGTCTCTGAAATTGGTTTTTATCCTGAGCGTTACATCCAGCAAAGATGCCTGTTAATACAGACAAAATAACAGAAGGATTACTGGGGTGATGAGGTCTTGGCCAAATGCCCTTTATTACATTTTTCCTGGGGCAGCGGGGGGAAAGGACAAGCTTTCCTGGCCTCGCTGCAATGTGGGAGAACTTGGGTTGACCTGCACGGCTCAGTGTGGTGCAGTGCTTGCAGCTTCCCTGGTAGGCCAGCAGCCCTGCCCTGTCCATTGTAGCCTGGTGCAAAAATAGGCCAGAAGGGGCTTTCCTGGAGGTTGCACAGTCCCATCAAATGCCCAGGCAATGCCAGAGTTTAGCTGAGGAAAGTGCCTGCGATATTAGAGAAAGACATGGACAAGGCAAGTAATTAGAAACTGGAAACCAGAAAGGTCACGACATTCCTTTGTATAAAGTGAACATAAAGCCCATGCCCAATCCACTTGCAACCCTCATTATCCAAGCAAAAACAGGGACTCGCCACAGGCCAAGGAGTGGCCTGCACTGGGGTTGACCCTCCAGCTCACCTTCCAAATCACAGACCCACATCTGGGGTCACAGCAGTGCCTGTGGATGCTCCATGGGGGTTCCCCTGCTCTGGGACATCCATGCGTGGCTGGGCACCATGGACGGGAGCTGGGTTCTGCACAGCATCCCTCAGCTCAACTTCTGGCACGAGCTTGCTGAGGCTGTGGTCTGCCACACCTGGTGCCCTGATCGGACTGTTCAGGCAAGGACCACAGTGCCCTGCCCCAGCATTTCCATGCTGATCTGCGCTGAGCAGACTCGGTGCAGCTCCACACAGCCCTTACTCAGACCAGGGGTTTAACTGGTCACCTCATACTCCTCGCCAAGCTCCAGGGAAGGCTCTTTCTTTGGGACATAAGTGCTATTTCAAAGAAATGCTGCCCTTCAGGAAAATCACAAGTGGGTGTTTTGTTTCCAGGAGTGACTTTTCCCAAGGCTTTTGCAGTGGCACTGCCTGTGTGGGCTCCCACACCAGCCTGCTCTCTGGAACCCAGGCTGATGCTTTTTTTGGAAGTTTACACAGAATTCGATTGCTCTTGTTCTGCAGTGTGACTGTGTATTTCTACTTCTGGCCTGGAAGATTTGCAGAGTCAGGGCAACCCCTGCGACATTGTCCTGAGGGATGTCTGCATACAGCATCCCCCCACTGCCCCACCTGGAAGCTGCCCCGGCCACTTCTCCAGTTAAATGCTTGAACCCTCCTGAGAAGAGAACCTCAAGATGCCTTCGCATACTAGCACAGATCACGGAAGTATTAGTTAAGCATCCTCAACTTCTTAAAAACAAGGTAAAGGCAGTGGGGTAGGAGACGTTCCCCTTGGCATTACAGCAATATGAAGAGTTATATCCCGTTATATCCCGTTACTCTCGTCTCTGACTCCACCTTCTCACAACACTTCTGTGACCGCCTCTTTGGCAAACAGGTATTACCTAACCCTTAAGCAAACACCACTCAGTTTATCAAAGTGTAGTTGAAAAGGTAAATTGCTTTATGATTATGACTTTCCACCACCTGTTCCTGTGTGATTTGATTGCAGAAGCTCCAGAAAACTACAGACAGAATTTCCAGATTATTCTTAGAGAGGATATATATAAATGTGTGTGTGGAGTATGTGTGTGTATTTGTTTATATGAATGAATATATGTATATACACACACACGTTTTGCTTATTGTCTTTTATGTGTGTATGACTACAGAGAGAAAGACAGCAAAATGGGTGGGGACCAACTTCCCTCAGCCCTGTCCATGCAGTGAGCTGTGTCCTTGCTTCCCTCCATCTGCCTCCATGCTCATGTGTCACAGCTGCTACCATACGCATGGTGCTCCTGCTCACTGCCAGGATGCAGATGTTGTAGCAACTTCAGTTCATGCCACCACTCCTCTGTGTGCCCTCAGATGTGCTGCACAGCCCAGGGCATCCTGGGCAGCAGATGGAGCCTTCCCAGGGATCTCCTCCCCTGCCAGGGTGATGCACAGACCCAAAGCAGGGCAGACGTGAGGCTTCACTCAGCCCCTGTGCTCTCTGCCCTGGGGACAGGAGGGGCATTAGCCCACAGGATGTGCCTCTCATCCCCATGAGACCGCTCCCCTTGCACACAATGAAGGCATCAACACCTTCCCACCATGGCTAGTGTATTTCCACACCCATTCCGAGTACGAACAAGCAACTGCTAGGCAAAAATAGGATCTCAGTTGCTGTGGGGCTCTCAACACTTTGCTGCAGTCATTGACATTGCCAAAGCATCACTGCCCACAGTGAGGATATCACCACAATCCCCACCTGCAGCCCAGTCTGGTCAGCCCTCTGCCAAACAACAGCTTGGAATGTGCGAGACCAGTGCCAGGCCCTGCTGAGGTCTGGAAGACATCAGTGCACTGCTGGGGTGTCCAGTCCCTGACTTTGGTAGCCTGCTGTGCTTGCTTCTGGGTGTGGTGGTGACTGGTGGGGGGCAGCTCATGTCTGGGGGGCAGGAAGAAAGACCCCAATGGGTCACAGCCATGATGGTTGTGAATCTGGCCCACACCATTCCTCTTCCCTGTGAGGTCCCTCAGGCTGTGATGGGGATATGGGGATCATCACAGGCTGCCCATAATGACAGGGAACTGCCGGGAGTTTCTCTGGCTTCAAAAGCTCCACCACACCCATCCTAAGTGGTCTTCTGGACATCATCGAGGACCCTACCCTCCTAGTCACCCTTCTGTGACCCTGCCCAGACCCCACTGTGGGAGCAGGGTGCTTATAAGCTGGGGAGGCCACCAGGACACGGCTGGAGCAGGGGTGCCTGTTTGCTGGGGTACGTGAAAGGCTTGGAGCCCATTTTGTGTCTACAACTTCAGTGGAAGCTGCTGTGCAGAGGGATGCGGGAGGAAATGGGGAATGGCTGTGGTGGCCCTGGCTGGCTGCACCACCAGGCTGACCAGCAGTCTGGCCAGAACAGCTGCCAGTGAGAAAGCCCTAGGACCACTGTATGTAACCAGGGATTTTGGCAGCCCCAGTCCATGGGAACCTTGCTTTGGGGGTCTGCAGGGCAGGGCTGAACTGCATTTCATGGTGATGCAGGCTGGAATGGGGTCCTGGGCTGTGGGCAAGGCAGGTAGGAAAGGATGAGGCCATGGTGCCTTTCCGCTGCCTGCTGCCTCAGAGGCATTCCTGGTTCTGCCCTCTGCATCAGACAGGGTCTGTCAGACCTCAAAAAGTTCAGTTTTTTTCTTGATTTCATTACTTTAGGCTTGCCACATATGGTGTGAGTTGTGCTGCTCCTCAGGTCTCAGCAGTACCTTGTATGAGCTTTGGGTGGGAGCTCAGTTCATCGAGTGCTTGATGCTTCAGGTCCCTTAATTAACAACCTGTCCGTCTTCAATAATATTGGAAGAACTGGTACAGTGATCCACTAATAGATAATTAAAGGAAGATAATAGGATTAGTGTTGCATAACTTAGATTTATGAAAGATATTACATTCTCATTTTAAAAGTAATGTTAAATTAGTTTGAGAAGTTCGGTTGATAAACATGATGCAATTAGAGCAATACGCTTAGACTTGTGTAAGGAAGATTGCTTAATCTTGTATTCTGACTGAGATAGAAGATAAGACAAAATTGACACTGAATCTTTGTTTTTTTCAGGAGAGATCCAGAAGAAAATAATCATTATTGACAGTGTTGGAGGAATTAGTAAAAATACTGGCAGAAGCAAATAGTAAGTATTTCAGTCTGGTAAAATATGATAAAACATCTCTAGGAACAAAAAAAATGCAGGTCATGTTTGCCTAATAAGGTGTTCTGTCTTGCAGAGCAATAATTCTGGAAGAGATTAGGGCTTACTGGTAGATAATCAGTTGTAATGAAATTGCAGAATGATGTTGGGACCTTCAGAGCCAACGCTGTTCTTGAATGTAGCCCCCAGCTTGTCACTGGGCATGAGCTCAGTAGCGTTTGCTGCCTCCACATTTGGCACAGGTGCAGCTGGAATATGATGTCCAGTCCTGCACTTTGTGCTCCAGAGGGATATAAAAAACATCAGAGAAAGTTCAGCACAGACTAATACCGTCTGAAGGCCTGAAGAACCTCTTACTGGAGACACAAACTACTTGTCCTCTCTAAATGGTCTGTAAGAACCTGGTAAAAGTTTTTGATGTTACAGATAAAGATACAACAGCATTCTTGATTTAAAGTTGATAGGTAAGTTTAAGTGAGAAATACAATATAATTATTTTCACTAATGAGTGAAAAAAAAATATTTCACTCATGACTAAATTGTCATCGATTTGCCATCCCTGAAGAAGTTTTCAGTCAGTGTTTCTCTGAAGGATACCTTCAGATTCACCTGTAGTTACTGGAATTGAATCAAGGGCTACTTTGGGGGAATTAGGTAAGGACTCAGACAAATGATCTCTCCTGGCCTGACGGTTAGAGGTAATCGCACAGCTCAGCCCTATGCAAACCTGAAAATCAAAGTCTGAGTTCAGTATCTTTTCATGCACTGCCGCACAATGTTCAACATCTTGGCAAATGCCAGGGAGGAACAGAATTTGTGCTAGTGACTGCAGGGCAGCCAACACACTCCTTCCCTTTGGGGAGCTCCAGTGCTTGTGGTACCTGCTGTGTCCCAGCTGCTGGCTCGGTGGCTCTCAGTATGCACCTGAGCAGCAGAACAGAATTTTATGGCGCATTTAAGACATATCAGATGTAAACTACAGAATCCCATTTCCTATGTACCTTTGTGAATGCTATTCTAATCTCCAAGCCTGTGTAGTGGAATTGCAGAGTAAATCATGACTGGTAAGCTTGCATGAAGCCACCTGTGTGAATACCCACCTCATTGCTCTGTGAGGCCGTGGGGAAGGCTTGCCTGGAACCTGCAGTTCTGACCCTCCTTCTCCAGGACCTTAAAGCTGACGTGAGGGGCATCTCTACTCACTCAGGGGGAACTCTGCCAGCTGCCATTCTCTGATGGAAAGCTGGATAGGAGACCAGATCTAGCAGCCAGTGCCAGTGTCTGAGGGCCAGCTGACAAATGTGGCGATGCATGCTAAGCCCCTTGCTCCAGCACATCGCACCAGCTATCGGTTCAGTCCCCATTGCCAGCAGCCGATGAACACCTACACTTTTACTTCATCCCTTGTCAATGTGGGTTGTATCATGCTCCCATCTGATTGCATTAAGAGCAAATGGATGTGAAGCTCCAATCTTCAAAGCTTCTCATGGATTAGGAGTGGCTTTAAGGCAAAGCTTTGTGATCGTCACCTGCTTCAACCTTGGGTTGCCACATCACCAGCAGTGTCTGTCGGTACTTGCAGCCTTGTACGCAACAGTTTACCCAGCAGACTGTAAACAAACATTTGTCAAGAAGATGGTGTGTGGCTCTGCACAGCTCGCACGAACAGTCTGGCTGCTTTATTATGTCCTTCTCCTGGAAACTCCAGTACCACTGGAATTTAAAAGAATGCTGTGATTATGTGTGTGTGTATACATAGACAGATACCCATATGCATATAGGGAGAGCTGAGGATATAAAATGTATATACTACAGACTACAAATATATAATATAAATAATGTAATTATGAAGCAATAGAGTATATTTATATAAACATATATATGAACACACACATATATATATATATGTATTGTGTTGTATGGAAAGAGTTAGAGTCTGTGAGTACAATCGCCGCACACATGCCCATCACTTCTTCTTAGCCCCTTCAGCTGGTGTGAATCCAGAGCTGATAAAGGGCACTCAGCCCACAGCTCAGGCATGGAAGCTCCTCATTCTGCTCAGTGCAGTGCTGTCAGCAGCCCCATGAGCTGCTGAATCCTGTCCTTTCAATGCCCAGCAATTTAGCCTGGGCGGACTCATTTCTGGTGGGATAAGATTCTGAGGTCGGCTGAGACTAAAAGCTAACCTCGGGGCTAGATTTGCACAAGCAGTCTAGACACAGGAGCTTTCTCCTCTGCAAGGACTCTCTCTGCAGGCACTTCATTTTTTTCCTTTTAATTATTCTTTTGAGAAGATTAAAGCTTTGAAGAATTTTTAGAATAAGGAGCAAAAACTAAAAGTCTGCCACTTTGTGTGACTGTGTTTAACAAAATTCTCTATTTTGACTTTGAATGCTAATTTAAAAGCAAGCAGCCAAGAGCACAGGGCGTTTCTGATTATTCTGTGCTGTTACAGGCAAGAAGGTTCAGGAATGAGAACGACAAACCAGATGTCATGACTATTACTTGAAACTCTTCTTTCAACGGTCACATACGTTAGGAGTCTGGATCAGTGAGGAATGCTAGCTGCTTCTACAGGTTTCTTGCTTTTATATTCTTTCAATAGGACTGTATATCCAAATACAGCAGTATCTCCTTTCCCAGCTCAGACCATTAGAGCTTTGTAAATATATATGTTCATCCCATTTCTTGGTTTGGATTGCATCACCACTTTTAGCAAGGTGCAAAAGTTATTTTTGTGTAGCTTTTTTTTGTGTTGTATTTGTGCAGCTCTATGGAATCCAAGAGTAATTCTTCCAAGGCTTTTTATCTGGTGCATTAAATAAAAAGCTAGATGTGAACTGCTTCAGTAACATGGCTTGGTTTATTGACTATGCAATGGCAATACAGTTGACAGACCTTTACTTGACAAACTAAAAAATCTCTGCTGTCTCATTCTCCATATTTGAGTAAACATCAGATCCCACCTTAGAAGCAGAGTTAAAAGTCAAACCTTTGGGGGACATGTGATGCTTTATTTTGTATTTTACACCACGCTACAAATTTTGTCTTCAAATGACTTCTTGACTTGTGTAAACACAGAAAAACAAGCCATACATAGCGACATGGTTAAAAAGGCACCCAAGATGGTTTTGTAACTCCTCCTTGACTGGTCTTAAGAGACTTGTGCGGTACAAGCTATTTTTAACTGTCTCTTACTGTGTAAGGATGAACACTGCAAGCACAAAGAAGTGTGTGTCTTCTCTGCAAGACCTGTGCCTGCTGCGTAGGTGCACCTGCTGGAGCTGTCCTTTTGTCAGGCAAGCACAAGGGATGCAGAGGTATTTTTAGTCTTTGTACATACATATTTTCCCCTTCTAATCCTTGAAGGACAGTATTCTGGGGCAAGGACTATGTCATCCAGTGAGTCACAGGAATCGCCTGTAGGACAGTTTATTGCTTCCAGCCAGTGCAGCTTGCCAGAAGCACAAACATCCTTTGTTTCCCAGCAGTTCTCAGCAGCTCAGCCCCCTCCTCATAGTGAATGCTGTCCCTTGGTATTTCATCAGAAATGGTCCTCAGACATGCTTTCTCCCACTACTGTTTTATAAAAGTCTCTTCAGTTCTTGTGTCAGGGATTCAACCTTCCTGTTAAAGGTATCGCTGAAGTGACATTTCTGCAATATTCTGCTTTCCCTACGTCTGTCCCAGCTCAGAGCAGGTGTCACTCCATGGTTACAACAGGTTTGCTTGTTTATACTTTGGTGCTGTCCTCAAGGCTTTCTCCCCAGGCCAGCTCAGGCTCTGGAGAAGGAGCACATCACACACAAAGCTGTCCCTAGTGGATACCCCATCATCCTTCCCTCTGCAGCCGAGGTGGTGCTGGGCTGCCAGTGCACACAAGGGCCAGAGGAGTGTTTCACACAATGTCCTAATGCCCAATAACTGGCTTATTAAGCAGGGCAGCCATCCCTCCACCCATGCTACTCCTACAGCTGTTGTCCTCAGTTCCTCCAGTCCCTGTCTCCTCCAGCCAGCAGCCATTTTCACTCTGCCCATCAAATCCACCCCAGTGGATGCTAAATCCCCCCCTTTTTTGTTTGTTTCTCTACTTCTCAGACTATGTTATTGTGGGTGGAAAACAATCTTCTACATCCCCCTCTGCCCTTCCCAGTTGGATTTCTTTCCGTCTGCTCCTTTTGGTTGCCAGGTTGCCATCCCGGGCTTATTAGTTCCCTCTCCTCTCCTTTTCTTGCACCTGTCTGAAAAAGTACTTCATCTGATTTACATCATTCTTGAAGGTACTGATTTTGCCTGCAAAGAAGATGCCAAGTGAGACTTCTGCACAGCTTGTGTCAGAATGTGATTTAAACAATGACTGCCTTTTCTTGGCACCAGGTGATGCTTCATGGGACTGAGCTTTTGAATGCAGAGCTTGGAAGGATGAAATATAGCACTAACCTTTAAGGCATCTCCAGAAACTCAAAACGTGTCACTGATCAAATGTCAAGAGCAGTACTCTTAAAATATTTTATCTGGGCTATATGATTTGAAAACCCAAGCACTTTGCTACATGTGTTAATTGACGATGTATCACTGAATCAAATCATTTTTGTAATGATTATTTCTTATGCATTATTCTCCTGATTCTCCATATGCGTACTTTTAGGTGTTATATTTTTTAAATGAATTATATTTATTTGAAAATATGATGAGGGATATGTGCACGCCTGTACTATATGGCTTTGGACTCAGCCATTTGAGTCTGTATAAACAGAAAAATGGCAAAGCTTGATTTAAAAGTACTTTGAAATGTTTCTCTTCTGAGAAACCCTAAATCACTCAGAGTAACCATAGGGATCGAGAGCCATGTTCAGAACCTGCTTCAAGAACTCCTCAAGACCAGGGTCAAAAGCCAGAACTCCTTTGTCACCAAGCTGTACTGACCTTGGTAAGGTCAGGGAAGAGATCATACGACATGCTGCTACTCCGGGAAAAATGCACTTGATGATCAGAAGGTGTCCGTGTTCCTGAATGGTTGTATCAAGTATCAGTGTATAATCAGATTATCAGCCCTTGTATGGTCCTAAACTAGCAGATCGGGTGTGTGTATATGCTGACCTTAAGCCTGGGCAATTGGTTTTGCTTTTATTTGGCTATAGGTGCATGAAGTTAAGCAAATGTGTGATTGGAGTCTTCACAGGAGTATGGCAAGGAGTATGGCAAGGCCTTAATTCCAAAATTGGGTTAATGCAAGTGGGTCCTTGAGCCCCCATTGAAATTGGATCTTCAGCTGCTTCTGCACGTTCACACTTTTGTTGTACAACTTCTGCTACTGCTGTAGGTAAAAGCACTGTTCGCATGAGCAAAGTTCAGCACAGATTTCACCTGGCAGAGGGCAGGAATTGAAAAATGAGTTTACCTTGATAACACCATCTTCAAATCAACAGCAGCTGAGAATGCAACATTTTCTGAAAGGGTTCACTATTGAATATCTAGGATATTTGCAAAACTGCGTTTCAATCAACTACTGGATCCAATGGTTAACCCAGATGTCTGTGCGGCAGGCTGCTGTAATTTCCACCATCCTCTTATGGTCTCATTCTTGGACTTTTTAGGTTCCTTACATCCAACACCTCAAACTACAATTAGCACTGACTGTACCCTTTCTGGGTATAGCTCTGAGGCTCTTGGTGATCTCCTTAGGACCAAAAGGATGGCAAGGATTTACCAGAAGTGAGCTGGGTTTATACTGATCATAAAAGATTTCCCAAGAGAGCTTACAAAAAAACTGAATTTCATGCATGTGTTTTATAGACATCCTGATAGTCCTTTAAAGCTCATCAGTTTAATACCAGCGATGGGGTGGCAAACAACTCGTACCAAGGAACTGATGATAAAACTGGGACAGCACAGCTTTGAAGGAAGGCATCCAGCTGACAGGTCAACAGAGAAAAGGTAATTTGAAGAAAAGTTCACCACTGCCTTGTCATCAACAGGAATTCATGCATTCAACCTATAACAACATCAAGTCCTCTCAGACTGGTTGCTTCTCCAAAGCCTGCAGAGACAGAAAAAGTAAATAGCCATATTACACAGAAGAAACACAACAGGCAACAGTGCATGTATATATATCTATATGTGTCTGTGTCTGAATGCATTGCATGCGTAACAAAATGTATATAATGCATATGCAAACATAACAGATTTGGAAACACTGGAATGCAGCAAGCATTCTAGTAGAGCCTTATCACGTGTCATTTATGCATGTGCTAAGCTTTATGTACACACCTAGGTTGTTTACTCTGCAGTTCTTGAAGCAGAATTGGAATTTACAGTAGTAAAAAGCTATGCTTCTAAAATATTCATGTAAACATTTTACTTAAAACATTTAGGGGTCAGTCAGGCTTCTAGAAATAAAAGCAAATCAAAACCCCAAAAGAAACTAGTGTGGTTTTCTGGTGTCCTTTATGGCTGTGTTTTTCCTTCATTTCTAATTACAGGGAAAAAAAATATCACTAAATGTTCCTAAACCCCAAGTTTAAACCTCTCCTGTAGTCCCCAAGATTCTGCTTCCATGTGGATGACTCAATCTGATCACAGTGTTGCTTGAAAAGCAATTCTTGAGATTCATCTTGAACAGTTATGGCTGCTTCTGTGTTTTACATTCATCGAATTCTGTTCTGAATGCAGTGTGAACACCCTTTTCAAATGGATTTTGCAAAGGGTTTGGGGAAAGTTTTCCTAAGACAATCTTCTCCCTCACCTTTCTCTTTGCCACATGAGCAGGGCACATTTTTTGTGGTGGTTAAACTAATTTGCAGAGATGGGCCTGTAACATGTAAACTGTAATAGCCAACATTTAATTTCCTGGCGGAAGCATTCCTCATGAAAAACTGGCAATGCTTTGGCATATTTTTGGGAAGAAGAAAGAGAGGGGATAGAAGTGAACAGAAGGTAAAAAGGGAGGGATTTTATTTCTTTTTAATAGTGCTGCCAGTAACCATGTGCATCCAGTTTCACCTAATCATGTTCTTTTTTATTGTCCCCCACTGGACTTTTTCTCTGCCAGATTATGGAGATCTGAAATGTATCTGGTGGTCTGCAGTGACTGTACGAGATACCCACTACCCCAGCAGTCTCAGGCCAGATGTTAAAGAAACTTTCTGCTCTACAGAACACATACCAACTTGTATTTTCTCACTTTGTCTTTACCTGTGTTAAATGCAGATGTTGAATGAAGGCCCCTGATTACCAACCACTTGTATTCTGCCTGCTGCAAAAGCAGCTTCGTGTCCTTTCACAGCAGAAGCGCTGATAACATGCAGTAAGCACAGCCAGCATCATTGAGATGACGGACAGGAGAAGCTTTAAAAGCTTTGTTGAGGGACAGAAACCATATAAAATAAGGGTGATTTTCCACATATACCCAGCACAATAGCTCAGAAGGTCAGGAATGGATCTCACTGGCTATTTTTACCTGCCAGGACTAGTGCTGACTGCCACAATACCTTAATGCTTCACCTTCCCAAGGACACCAAGCCTGAAGGCTCCCAAAATTTACTGTTTTACCGTTGAGTACGAACATAAACAGTAACCCAAAAGCAGCTGACACACTACAAAGCCACACTGTTTATGGGGTAATAATGTACACTGTACCCATATCCAACACATTCCCATGGAACACTGGTTTCATAGCATACACTGCCATTCATGGGCTCTCCATCAGCAAATCTCTGAAAGTGATCCACTGACTTGGGAAGCCACAGGAGGGCAAAATGAATAGAAACCACATTTCCTGTGGGTGAAAATCAGGAGAAAACCATTGAGGAAGCGGCAGTGTGTGGAGCTCACTGTTGTGCTCCCACGTGTCTGTTCAGTTGCCTTGTCCCCAGTAAGCCCTGGATACAGCCCCCAAAGTGGTCCATGGGAAAACAAAACCAAGAAAACCTGACACCCCCCTTTATGCAAAATCAGTTTTCTCCAGAGCATCTCGCAAGTAACACTTTGTCCTGTTTTCTCTGAACCTTAAGCAAGGGGTTCTCCTGAAGGAGGAGTTACCCCCTATGCCCACTCTCAGATTTCTGTTCCCTGTCTTATCAGCTATAAAGCTATTCTAAAAGTCATTTTAGCAATTATTTTAAAGCTGAAACAATACAGCTTTTTTTTTTTTATCCTTCTCATCTTGCTAGGAAACACTTTTATTTTTTTTTTCTGACTCAAACTGGCTATTAGGCAGGGTTTCAGTATTGCTGGTGAAACTCATCCCTCCTCAGCTGCCCGAGGTTTTATTTGTGGCACCCTAACAACCATATCAGGTTCTTTTCATCTCAGACTCTCATCCCATGGTGCTCCTCATTATTGTTTCAAAAAATACTTTTACACAACAGTTGTGGAGGGCCAGAAAGTTATTACCGTCTTCCACCAATCTTGCCAAAGAGATTTATCTGTCATGACCAGGAAGCCAATGGCAGAAGGACTGAGACAATCCAGGTCCTCCACGTCCTATCTACCATCCCATAGGAGCAGTCTTAGTTTCCAGCAGACCCATCCCCACCCTGTACTTGTCACAAAACTTCTGTACAGACAGTTTTGGGTATTCAAACACCCTCTACCAGCCTGCCAAATCCTTCTGTCAAGCACTGCCTGGAATGAGGCAGGCAACCCAACAGCAGCAATCACATATGATCACATCAGAGAAGTTTATCACGGTGAATCCACACATAGTTTGAAATAATTGGGCTTTTGCAGACATGGTCTACAAGTAGAGGAGTCTCCAGCTAGAGATGGTACTGGGGTCAGATTCGTGGATTACGCCAAAGCCTCCTTCCACACCAGTCTCTGTGACTAAGCAGCTAGGGAATATGGAATTTAATCTGTAGCCTCAGGAAATTCTGTTTGCCTTTAAAGAGGCTTAGACTCCAGCTCACAGTCTGCAGCATGTAACCTGCAGTGAATATAGTGCAACACAAATGCATGCAGAGAAATAAGGGAGCACTGAGAGGACAGCACCATGGGAGTTGCTTTCAGACCTTTTCTGGGAAACCAGCAGGACCAAGTGCCTCTCTGAGGAGCCCGTACTGGTGTACACACACAGCAGGAATTACAAGATCTGTGATCTGACTGGGATCACGGAGACATGGTGTGGCAGCTCACCAACTGAAGTGCTGCCATGGATGAATACTGGCTCTCCAGGAAGGACAGGCTGAGAAAGCAAGGAAGGGGTTTGCCCTTTATGTGCAAGAGCAGGGGCAACGCGCAGAGCTCTGCCTGGGGTGGATGGTGCCAGCTGAAAGCTTATGCGTTAGGGTTAGAGGGCCAACCACTGTGGACAATGGTGTGGTGGGCGTCTGCTACAGACCACCTGATCAGGAAGAGCATTTCCCACTGGCCTCAGGGGCCTGTGATTCTTGAGGGCAAATCTCACCAGTAAAGACCAAGGTAAAGTGACCACTGTTTATCTTTATGGTATCAAGGCTTTAGGCACTGTCTCCCAAAACATTTTTATAAACAAACCAATGAAGATGATAAACCAATGACTAGATAAATGCACAGTGAGGTGTGGATCAGTGGCACAAAGTCCAACCAGAGGCCATTCACTTGTGGGGTACCCCAGGGGTCAATACTGGGGCTAATACTGTTTAACATCTTCGTTAATGACCTGGATGATAAGACAGTGCCCTCTCAGCAATCTGGCAGACAGTTTAAAACTGGGAGAAGTAGCTGATGCCCCAGACTGGCTTGCTGCTGTTTAAAGAGCCCTGCACAGGCTGGAGAAACAAGCAGACAGGAACCTTATGAAGCTCAACACCTTCATAACACCTTGAACAGGGAAACACCAAGTCCATCACCTGGGCAGGAATGCCTTCAGGCAGCAAAGCAGGCAGGAGGTCAACTGACTGGAAAGCAGCTTTGCAGAAAAGGACCTGGGGGTCCTGGTGAAGAAGCTGGCCATGAACCAGCAATCTGCTCTTGCAGCAAAGGAGGCCACAGCCTCCTGGCTGCATTAGGCACAGCATCACCAGCATCAGCAGGTTGAAAGGGGTGATCCTTCCCCTCTGCTTACCACTGGTGTCTTGCATCTCAGTCTGGGCTCCCCAGTACAAGGCAGGCATGCACATACTGCAGTGAGTTCAGCAAAGGGTCATGAAAATGATTAAGGGACTGGAGGATCTGACACACAAGGAGAGGCTGAGAGCTGGGACTGTTCAGCCTGGGAAGAGAAGGCTCAAGGAGATCTTATCAGCATGTATGTATAAAGACCTGATAGGGTGAGCAAAGACAATAGAAACGGACCCTTCTCTGTGGTGCCTAGTGAGAGAAAGAGAAGAAATAGGTGTGAACTGAAACACAAAATTACACTTGAACACAAAAAAAGCCCAACACTTTTACTGTGAAGATGTTCAGACAACAGTGCAGGTTGCCCAGAGAGCACGTGGGATTTCCATTGTAAGAGATTTTCAAAAGTGCCCTGGACACAGCCCTGAGCAGCCTGCTGTAGCTGATCCTGCTATGAGCAGCGGGGCTGGACTATGTGATCTCCAGAGGTGCCTTCAAACCTTATCCATGCTGTGACTCTGCAGCCGTATGGTATTTCTTGTAGGTGCCTGCTCTGATCCTCAGCTCCTGGCTCATAGCACAGGTAGTTGACGAGCAGCCTGTCCCTTTTTCAGTTCACCTAAGCAGGCATCAGTGCCAGTGGCACCACTCACATTAATACAGAGATAGGATGGCTAAGGAGCTTAATGCCCAACTCCTGCAGCTGCCCCTGCTCAGGGACAGGAATATCCACAGTGCCAGAGCAGTAACCTTCTGAATCATTCCAGCCCAAATGCTCAAGAGTATGTCAGAGCATTTGTCTGTTTTGGACTGATGCAAGGAGAATGGCTTATTACACTGATAGAAAGAAAGAAGTTCTTTAACCTTTTAGCCAAGCTCTCTTTCAGCTGTTGAGATAAGGTGGACTAAATCCAGCGGAACTGTGAGTTTCCTTTTATTAGTGATAAAATCTAAGCTGTTTGAAACATCAGGGGGATTTAATAGGCTTAACAGAGACCCCTAAATTCCTCAGAAGGCCTGTGAACTTGGAGTCCAGATCTACAAGAGCTAGGAAGCACCTGGCACCTTATCAGCAGTCAGCTCAGCAGCCTTCAGAGAATGGAAATCACCTTTTTGTTCAGCTTCCCTTGGTAGCTTGCCAACCTTCTTGTTACTCACTAAGTCAACTGTCTCTAGAAAATATGCTTTCTGGTCTAAGCCACAGGATTCAAAACACAGCTTAATAATAAGCAGCAAGTTAATGGGAATTATATGGTATCGTAACATCTCAATGGGTGGAGGCAGTTCTGCTCCTTGACTGCACAATGTCCTAACCAGTCAATGAGTTTTGCTTGGTGGTGCCATTGCCCTGCAGGCACAGTGTGCTTCTCATCAAGCTGTCTGGCCTCTTCCCTTCTGGAAGGCAGCAGGCAGGCAGGGATACAGAGGGGTAGTATGGAGGAAAGGCCTGAGGAGAGAAAAGCCAAGTAACAGGAGTAGGTGGATGAGCAGTTAGCAAACAACCCCAGAGCCATGAAACTTCCTTAGCAGTTTTCTCAGAGCAGTTGAAGCATTCCCCCCCCACACACACACACTGCAGCACTCTCCAAACTAGCCAGGTGCAACAAGGTCTTTCACCACCTCATACCAGCATACTCTCCATGCCAGTCCCTCTGCTACCTTCTCCTAGTCTCACCTCATCCAGAGCCCACTCTCTTTTCCTCAGCTGCTCTCCCTTCATTGGCTGCCCAACCTCTTAAAAGAACCAGCCACAGCTGCACCTTATCTACATCGGCCAACCCACAGCTGTATATTATCAATGATAATTAACCCAGCTTCATTCTTCTACACCCCCCAAATTAGCCTCATTGTGACCCTGGGTGTTTCTGTTCGTGTGGCTGAAGTTTGCTGAAGCTGCTTTTCCAATAAGGTCATTTTAATAAACACAAATACTCCCTGTGAACCACTACAATTGGTACTGTCTGAAGAGACGTAGGATAAAATGCTCTTGCACTAGTAACTAATACTGAACTATAATCACAGCTATCACTAAGTCTTCTCCCTTCCCCTTCAAAAAATCTCAAATTTACATTTATTCTATCGGCACCCATGCCCAGTCACTGAAGAAGCTGTAACATAAGAAGAGCTGCCAAAGCTGTGGCCAAGGCCCAGTCAGAGACTCCCATGATACACGCTACGAGGGATGGGAGAAAAAAGAAATACAAGGGCAAAGGAAGTGGTATTCCCAAGTACATTCCTTTCTCTGAAATGTTAAATATTTTGCAGTTGCTTTGACCATTTGTGGAGTGCTCTCCATTAAATATCATCATTTGCTATCCCATTAATCACAGCAAGTGAATTAGTAAATAGCTGTGATGAATGTAAGATATGTGTCAGCAAGCACTAATAATTTTTTTCTAAACAAAACTCTGTCTAGCTCTAGAGAAAATACTCCCAAAAAAAGTCTGCATGCTCACAGATCTAAGCAAAATGTGCATGAGAATCCAGGACTTGACTGGTTCTCCCATGTCTGGCTGATTTCTGATTCTTCGCTCTTTTAATTTCAAGTAGCAATGTGAGTTTGCTTATTCTGCAGCACAGAGTGTATTGGCTGTGTCATTCCACTTGAATAGCCCTTTCGTCTGAAACGCAGCTTATGTTCCCTTTAGCATGACAAATAGCACACTTCATCTCCCCCTGGAGCCTGGAAAATTGGAGATGAGATTGGCAGTGCAATATAGGGAGAGATGTCCTCGAAAGAGAGGCAGTGGAGACAAAACCATTTGGCCTGAGTAGAAATAATCACTGGCACTTCCAGCCAGTCTTCTGATTTCAATCTGTATTTCAATGTAAAATTACTTTCATCACGTTTGTACAGCACCTAGCATAATTGCATCCTAATCTTGACTGTGGGTTTCTGGCACTGCAGTAAACCAGACGTTGAGCTTATAAAAAAAATACACAATCAATCACATGCCCTCAGCATAAATTAAATCCAGGCATGGGTCTTTGTACGACTTCAGCTTTGTACATTAAAAAAATAACATTGTGTCCAGAAGAAAACTTTTCTCAACTAATCCTGCATTTTAGAGCCAGCAAAGCTGGGGGTTTCTTTTTAAAAGATATAACATGCAGGTGGTCTACCATTTGCTGTGGGTACATAAAAGGAGTATTACACAGATAGCGAAGGAGGAATGGATGGATCTGGCAGATGGCATCATGTTCAGGGTTAGCCAAATCCCCTCTCAGGCACAGAAGCCCAGATGGCCAAGCAGAAACGCTTTCTGCCACAAACCCTTTGCGTGCCTTTGTGGCATTTCTGCGCTGGGAGGGGAAGCATGTCAATTCACAACCTTGCTGCAATAAAACAAAACTGGATGTATTTTGGCAAATATGTTCATTCTCAGGTCCCTCTTGGCCCCAAAACTTTCCTCCCCTCATCTGAGCCTCTGCCTGGTTGGAGTGCTAATTACAGCTCCTGCATGCTGTTAAAGGTGGTTATCACTGATTTTGAAAGCCAGTTTTGCAAAAAGGGGCAAAACCTCCCTCCTGGCAAGTTTCTGGCCATGCACGTCTAAAATCAGTAAGGTCTGTCTGAGAATCTGGTATTGCAGAGAGTGGGTGGATGCAGCTGCTAAAGGAATCCAGCAAAGGTGACTGGTGCTGATGGAAGTGCTTTGCAAAATGCTCAGCACATCCCATTTGTCTTGACATTGCTCTTCAGCAATCTTGTGGGATTTCAAAAAATCTGCTTTGCTCAAACTCACTGGAGGTTTGAAGTACACAGTTACCCAATAAATTCTCACCACTTGTCTCACAAATGACATGGCAGGACATTTAAGGTGTCGAGACCTTGTGACCAGCTCCTGCCTGCTGCTTTTCATGCTCAGCCCAAGTTGCCACACACTTGTCTCCTCAAACTTGAAGGCACCCCGTGAAACCCCAACTGAGGGCTGTTGCACAGGCATAGTGACCTTCCAACCCTGTGCATCCTCTGCCAGGGCACTATGGTGTCATGGCCAGTGCTGGCACATGCACTGGCCATGGTTAGCCCAACAGTGGAATAAGGCTTGGAGAGATATTAGTGAGGGCTACAGACCCCATTCTCACCAATGTATCCCCAAGCTGCCCCTGCCTGATGCATTTGGTGAATTCTCAATACATGCAGAGAGAGTGCACAGGGACTGGATGGGGGAGGAGGAATAGGAGGAAGAAAAGTCAAAAATGGCAGAAAGAAGTAGGGCAGGACAAGGAGGGCAGAAGCAGGGCTTGGCTCAGAGGTAAGTGGAGGAAGCATCATACAGCTTGGATGAGAAGAGAGGGTGAATTACCAATTATCTTTAATCTCCCCTTCTCTTCTGCCTTTCTTGAAACCTGACGTTGCCTCCATACCATTTACAGACATGCTTAACACCTTGCACAAGCCTGCTCCCTCACATAGGTTTTCCTTTTCTCTCCTCGTCCCCAGTCCTCCCTCCTGACTGCCAGAGCCTGTGGCTGCTCCCTTGGTGCCTGCTCCATCCCCAGCTGAAGGAGCCCAGCTGTGAAGTCACTTGAGCTGGGATGTCATCTTGTCCTCCTCTACACACATGTCCTCTCGTGATTCCCTAAATGCCTGTAAAAATCTGATAGCTCCTGTTCAGGACAATGACTCCTTTATCATGAAAGCCCTCAACTCCAGCACATCCTTCCTCTTCCTTCCTGAAAAACCTCTCCTACCATAAATTTTTTGCCTTGTGCACACATTTGTGCCAGGGAACAGCCCCTCTACCATGCTTGCTGTGGTTTACGAGCAGAGGTGATGCCCCTAAGCCAGTTATCCCTTGGCTGTCAGGCCAGCTGGGCCAGCAGGTGCTGTGCTGCAGCCTTCACAGCTGATCATGGATGGGGTGGGCAGTCCACTCCATGGCGCCCGGCTGCTCATACTACCTCCTTTCAAGCCACAGCAGGCTTCTCCATGTTACACCCAAGCCGTAGTCTCCAGCAAAGAACAAATCCAAGCCAGAACCAAGGCCTAAGCACCAGTTTGTAGTAACTATATCATCTGAAAGGTCCTTGGCCAGCCAAGGTGCGGGCTGGCTTGAGCCTGGCTCCTTGCAGGCTGTTTGGATGCAGCCATCTGTATTGGTGATGAGCAAGTTTGGCTGTATAGACACAAGCTGAACCATGCCAGGGGGCCTCTGGGCCAGAGAACGGGGTTTTATTTCCTAGAACAAACATAGCCTCCACATCAGGAAAGCCTTCAGTGTAGCCTGCAAACTCTTGGAAGCAAGATACACACAACAGCCTCTTCAGCAAAGTGTGATGGATATAGTATGACTTGACTTTTTGCAGATTACAAGCAACTTTGTTCCAGGGTTGAGTCAAGGCAGTGTAAAAGCTCTCCCAAAACCTCAGTGATTGTTGCATGCTCAGGTTTCATATTCAGCATTTTATTACTTTGGCATAAGCACCTTCCATGCCATGGAAAGGAATTCTGCATCTCCATAACACCAAGCAATGACTTTGCTCCCATCATCGGTTAAACTACTGTTGCTGCTCCTTCTGCCACCTCCGTTTCTGCATCTCTTCCCATCCCATAGACAGTCCCAGGTCAGACTGTCAGACTCTGGCAGATCCTAACAGATTCTGACTGCCAGGGGTGTCAGGATTAAGTCTAACTTTAGTGTTTAGGTTGCTGAGACAGTAAAATACTGAATGGAAAGTTCAGCGTGTCTCTGAGAAGGTGGGTTTTGAAAGGGCACATGGTTCCGGCACCCTGGGCAGGCTCTAGCCAGCCAGAAGCATGTGAGGGGAAGAAGGATGGCAGCTCACGTTCCACTGTTCCCTAGCTATGGCAAGAGCAGTATTAGCTGGAAGGTTGCATCTCTGGGAGAGTCATGGAACAAGCCTGCAGTTTGCTCTTGTGCAAGGATGTGTATTAAAAAGAGACACCCCCATTTTGCTCTTGAAGTACCTAACTGAGCAGGTGGAGCACGAACGTCAACAGGGTGTTGAGAAATGGCGAGTTGTTGAAAGGAGAGGTAGTGTTTGCTAGCTTGATGGAACGAAGAAAAACAATTCTTAATTTATTCCTGTCTTTGAAACTCAAGGGCCTAGAAAAGCTGGGCGTAACCTTTATGAGCTCTTAAAGCTGACTGTGATTTCCCAGGGTTCCAGGAGAGGACATGGTATTGCTCACCAGCAGTCTGACAAGCAGCCATGACATACCACTGAGACAGCATGCAGCCTGGCTGCTTCTCCCAAGCCCTTTGGTGTCCCTGCCTCCTGTCAGGGCCTGTCAGCCCATGCTGAGCCCCACGAGCCCATGGCTCAGCACAACACTGCCACCAGCATTTCCGTGCTGCTGCAGCATGGGTTGGCCTTGACTCCTGTTTACTTGTTAGCATGAGAAAGGGAGGGGGTACTGCTATATTTGAAAAATAAGAAGTTGGTTTCTTCCACACCATTTCATTGTTCCAGCTCCTGATTCGGTTCCAGGAGCTTGTCACCCCTCAGCAGGGATGGCCCTGTGACAGAAACAAAGTCTCTTTGTTTGCTGTGGATCCCTGGGCAATTCTGGGACCCAACTCCCACTGAACTGCTTTCAAATGCTTTTTCCGGCAGTAAGCTTTGAGGTGGTTCCATTTCATCCCACTTCTTCAGGGAGTTATCCTGCATAAAAATGCTGTAGCTCTTTCCCCGACAGGTCCTTAAGATATATTATAACTATATTTCATACAGCTGCAAAGAGTCTGGCAGCATTAAATTCAGATGGAGCCATTTGTCACCAGAGGTTAGCAAGGATGAACATAATTTAATAACATGACGAAATTCTTGTTCTGTTTTTGCTGGAACCCCAAAGCTGTGGGCAAGAACATTTCAGGCCTGAGATCCAGACCTTGTTGCCCCTAAGTAATGGTGGGCACAGCCTTGGGGGCACTGCTGGAAAGAAATACTGACATATGATGCTAGTCTGACAAATCTGGGGGGATCTGTTATTTTCTGAAACTTCTGCATCTATTTCATTTTGTGCTGATCAAGAAAGCTCTGAGCTGAGACCAGATGGTACTGATTTGCACAGTGTTACTGCTGGTTGAAACTAAACAGTGCTGCACTTCTTTCACACAGACAGCTATTAAACTGGCAGTGATTATTATTTATTCATTGGTAATTTCAGTGATGTTCAGTTGGGAGTGAAACCACACTCAGCTGGGCACTATTCACTTACACACACAGGGAGTTACAGTTCTTTGTCCCCAGAAACCTAAGCCTGAAGTGAAAACCCCAGATGCAGAGTGCCCTGACCTCAGGCTGTTATCAAATACTTCACTATTTCAAAACCCATTTCTCAGCAAGATGGTTCCTCTTTTTTCCTCCCCAGCGTGAAGAGGCGAGATGTATTACAGCAACTGCTGACTGGACTGGCTGAGAAGACACCCTCTGAGGCACCGCCGAGGTGGCCTGGGGTTGCTGCTTCTCTTTTCTGCATCAAGACATGCTCTGCCACGTTAACACCAGACTAGGCCACCTGCACCCATCTGAGAGCTGTTGGATTTTGTAAAACAGCCTAAACTGTGGACACTGGGAGATGTGGCCCTTGGGCGGCTTTTTTCTCCTCATGGAGGAAAAAGGAAACTGCATGAGGCAGCACTGGCTACAGAAATGTTTCCCTGAAGCAATTCTTGGCAAGCCCTTCTCGAAGTCTGTATTAAAACTGCTGATTTTTGAACACTATGATCCAGCAGAGCTTAGGGGACCTCAGAAGCTCAGTGTCCCATGTGGCAGGCCTGGGGCAGGGCCTAGACAATTCTTGGGGATGGGGGAAAACGGCACTTTGGAAGAACAAGGTATCTCTGGGGGCCTGGAGAGCCCAAGAAACAAGGCATCAATGCAACCCCCATTTACCTTTGTGAAAGAAATCAGCAGAGGGTGGTCTCAAGAGGTTTTGTGAGGCCACCTTGCTTTCCCTGTTACCCTTGACTCCTTGATGAATGTACCTGCTGTGCTCCAGCACGTGACAACATGCAGATAGTGAAATCCACTGATGGCAAACATCAAGATGAAAAAAAGCTTAATGTAACGGTTGCCATAATAATTTACACCCTATTAGAATTTGTTGTAAGGCTGTCTTGCTACAAGTGTGACAGAGGCCAGTGATACCCTTAAAATGGTAGAGCTAAGCCATAGGTTTGGATGGTAGAGCTAAGCCATAGGTTTGGATAAATAAAAACTTATCTGCAGCACTGATTGATTGCTTTGGACAATATTACAAATTTTCCTGGGAAGTTTTATGATCCAGAATGAATTGGAAGTTTGTTCAGTCTGAATAAATTCTTTCAGTCTGTAATCCAAGAACAGAGATTTCCAAATTCTAAAACCAGGAAGATACCCTGGAGTGGCAGGAGCTGTCAGACTGAAGTTCTAAGTCTGCCCCATAGTTACACTTGTGGCACAGCTAGGTACAAGCCCAGCACACTTCAGTCCTTAATTCCCTGGGTGGCCCAGGAACACCCCAGCCTGTTATCAGTACAGATGAGATGGTAGGGCTGGTTTGAGACAACAGACTGCCTTGAAAGCAGGTCTGAACTCCTTGGCACCTCCATAATTAATTGACACAGGAGATCTCCAGATGGGAATTTTGCACAGTTATACATATTCCCCCTGGTAGCTCTTGCTGTAGCTCCTCTCCTTTGCATGCCTAAATGTGTATATGTTGATTAATACCCTGGGTGGAGTGTCCCTGATACTCCCATACATCTCTGCTCCTTCAGCAGTTGCAGAAGGGATCAAGTTGTTTGTAGATAAGACATTTGCAAACAGTCAGTACAAACAGTTCCTGCCGATGCAAAAATACTCATGTAGGACAGCCTTTTGTGCACAGTTAAGATATTTAAACCAGTTTGGTATGTAGCTGTCATGGACAAAACAGTTCAGAGCTGGGAAATTTTACTTGAGTTCATTTATTGCCAGACCACACAAGCTTCTGATCCCTGATTTGGATACCAAGGGAAAGATGAACACAAACAGCTAGACAAACATTGACGTGAAACTCCATCATCCCTCCTTCCCAGCCTCAACTTCCCTTACTTTTGCCACAGTTACCAGTCTGTCACAGCTCCTCTGGTGATGGGATATGCGGTGTAGGATGCATGTGATGGCTTTCTGCTGCCTGGCACGTAACTTCTTCTGCCAGGCTGCATTTTGTGGTTCATTACACTCTTTGTGTAATGGTTTCTGCTGCACCGTACATCATGGCCTCTGCTGCTCTCTTCCTCAGTGTCCCTGCTGTGGCATGGGTCACCCATAGGTGTGTTTTTTCACCATGTAGTTTTCACCTATTTCAGGGCAGGCTGGAACCATTTTCAGCAGATGGCAGGTCATGGGCTTGCCCCAGGCAGGTCACCGCTGTAAACCAATGCTACATACAGCCTGCAACACCTGCCCACTGCAGCAGGTACGGTCACAGGGATGGATTATGCCTGGTCATGCAGGACGGTGGGACGGCTTGCAACCCAGAACTTGTACAAGCACTGTAGTGGGCACTCCTGTTGGCACGGGACAATGAGCAACCATTCTGAGAAATCTGATTCCCCATGTGAGAGTTAGCTTATGATAAGATTGAAAAGTAATGGTTTTGTTTTAAACAAACACTCAGTCATTGAGTGTCTACTCAACATCGGGCTGCATGAGACATGGTTATTAAAGTACCTTCATAGCACTCCCTCTGAAAGCTACACAGCTCAGTGGCTCAGTATATCACCAAAAGCATGGACATGAGGTTTAACTCTGCCTATCAGCAGTTGGCTCACTTCAGTTAGGAGCTGTAGCAACCACCTCAGAAGTACAGCCAAAGATTATCAGAACTGAGTTTTTTGTTTATGCTGCCAAATGCAGGGAGTCTGAAAAGTGGCTGGCTGTCCACTTCTCAGAAAGCATTGCGAAGGAGGAAACCTGACAGCCCCATGTCTGCCAAGTAGTGGTCCTACTTTAGGATGAGTTTCGGTCCTATGATTGCCGTGTGCACACGTGTGTGTGTAATGGGGAATCTGCTGAACTGGCAGAATGGAAGTCAAAGCCCTACTCACAGTCAGGCGTCATGTAGCTAACTAACCTCTGTATGCTTTAAATAGAGATCTGGGACCACTGAGGCTTGCATAAAGCGTCTCAAACAATTCCTCTGTGTAGTCACACTATGAGATGGGGAAACTCTCCTCGTATCATGTAAGAGCTGTACAGGCCTGCTCCAGCTGTGCCCATTTTGGGAAAGGATTAAGAGAGGCTTAAGTGTGTGGGGCAGCCTGCACAGTTTGTACATTTGGGTGGACTCTATCCTTCTTGCTTCTGCTGGCTGACTTGGAGGTTTCATGCTTGGTAGTTTTTCACACCAGTGCTGCTCTGTCTGAAGGTACAACAATTGCTGTAATTCTTCATTGGTCTAAATAATTTCTGACAGCTTTATTTGTACTTAGCTAAATTTATAAAGAACAATGTCAACTCTGGTAGCAGTTATAAAGTCCTCAAATATGCTCAGATATTGCTGTCCATAATGAGTGCACTGTGAAACCTAAAGATTCTTTTCAAAATACACTTTTAAATTAAGACAGCCATGGCAGCTTCTCAGGGAATGCTGTTTGCAGTGGCCAGGCACTTAATTTTAATGCTGATCCCTAATCCTACTTCAAGTAAATCAAAAATGGAAATAAAATTGTGCTATTACACAATTTCCAAGGCAGTCAGTTCTGCTGTCAACAGATGCAGTGGCTGAAGATCCCCTTAATCACAGACACAGGTTGTCTGAGAGATACGCCCCTGGATAAAAGAACAAATAAAACTTCTGAGTCACAGACATGTTCTACTGTAATATTAGATGTTGCAGACTGTGAAAATGTCACCATTAGTACAAGTTCTGGCCCCTCATCAGGCAGAAAAAATATACATAGGTCAGTTAATCTGCCACATACCGTATTCTTTTTTACTGTTATGGCAATAGTATCTCCATTGAATTCCTATGTGTAATTTATCTCAGAATAGTTAGGAGAATAAATATATATTTATAAAAAAAAATTAAATCTATGTTTAAAAAAAAAAGTATCTCTTTTTTATATGTGGATCTCACTACTCTGGACAGTTGCAAACTTCTACAGTCACACCACAAAGTTTTCTCAGAAGCACTCACAAATTCCCCAGGGTAATTACTGTCACTCCATGTGTATCTTTCATCTGTCAGATATAGTAGATTGAGATACAGTCTGCCAAATGATCAATGCCTGTTTTCTCAAATCCCTTTAAAGATGCTCAACCTTTAACTGTTCTTCTCAGACACCAGATGAAAGCAGCATTTAGCCATTCAGCAACTGAGTTTTGCTCCATATATTCTCCCAAGGCCAAGAGAATGGAGATTCCTTGAGGATATATGAAGGTGATATCTGACAATGCATTCTCAGCTGACAGGTACTTCAGCACATAGTAAATAGCTGGAATAAAACCAAGTATTTTGGGGGGAGTTGCATAAAGACTAATCTGATTCAGAATTCCTGTGCAAATGTTGATAGGTGAAACAGCATAACATAATTTTAAATACAGGCTGTCTTCCTCATTCCTTTCTGCACTCTCTTTCTTTTATTTTTTAACTTAAACTTTTGTCTTTGAATTCCCAGATCACATTTTTCCTTACACATGATTATATATGTAAAAAGCTGGAAACTGATGGGTTGTTTAATTTCAGTGTATGCATATGGGCTGCACTAAAGCCCATGTGAGTTACTATATTCCTGCTGAAAGACTTGGAAACAGCAAAGGGCAATATGTTACCGGAACTTGTGAAAGGCTGCAGCTGTCTATTTAATTAGTCTGAGATTGCATTTTTTTGGAGTCAGTTGAGATAAGAAGCTGTGAGCTGCAGACTGCTAGCTGACAAGGCTGTCATACCATGGCTTCAAGGGATTTGAACCTCTGCATTCACAGAAGAAGCAAAGCATTTTCAAGGCTGCATACAGGCAATGCCCTGTTATAAAAGAACACTGTGTAGGAGGAGCCCTTACCGTCATCATCCCCAAAACCCCAATAATTTTCTCGAAGAGACTGAGTGTCCAACCTTATGTAGATACTTCTCTGCTTAGTACCTTATCACTACAAGTACTACGTACAGATTGATTGTATGCCTGTTGTAAGGCATGTGCTGCAAAAGGTCTGGCTCAGATTTTGCTTGTTGCATAACTTCCCCACTACGGAGTTATCTGTATCTCAAAGCAGGTTTCAAGCAATTGTCAGGTCTCTCAGTGTTATGGAAAACAAACGTTCAGCTAAACGTCCTTGCTGGGTAAGTCTGCAGTAAGGGTTTACTATGTGTTCTGGAGTGAACTATGGGGCCCAAACTGCTGCTGTCAAATTGCTGTGTCTCGCTGGTGGTTAATGGGAGATTGGGGATTGTTATTTTGGTCTGAATCACTGCCCAGATCGGGCAGGTCTCCGCTGCACAGTGGCTCAAGAGCCCTTCCATGAGCACTGCACCCGAATGCTGTGGACACCTCTAATGCACACCACAAACCTCATTTATCTGCTGCACATGGGTCTTGTCAATGTCTTTAGTGGCACAGCATTTAGAAGTTGCAACAAGGTCCCTATAGGATAAGTGACTTCTCCAGGACAAAAAGTGACACTGAGGCCTCTGGAGCAGAAGTATGAAGAAAGTGTTCTTCTAATGGCAGAAAACTCTTGGGCTTTGATAGTTACTCCACAGAAAAAGAAAACTCTGGGGCTGGAGGCTCACAAAGCATGCTCTTGAATGGTCTTAAAGGCTTTGCCAATCCTGTTGCCTCAATTTGGACTGCTGGTGCTGCTCTGTTAGGAGTGGCTGCTCTGCTACCCAGTTCCAGTATGGTCAATAGGCACACATTTAGGGGAAATGATGTTCCCACTGCAGACCAGGTGTGAGTCAACAGACCAGTTCTGATTCAGGGTCCCTGGCAGGATAGGGTCACCAGTCTCCATTTACCTCTAGGCCCTGGGCAGAAGGACAAGCCATGGCAGCATGGCAGCAGCCTGTGTCTCTCCACCTGAGAATCCTGTGGAGAGAACATGCGTATCAATCCTGTCTGATTGCAGGTGAAGATTCTGAAAATGCACACTACAATGCACTGCTCACACCTGCTCCCTGCAGTGCTCTCAGTGACTGCAATGGACTGAGAAGCCTCAGAGACTTGTTCATTTGTTGCCCGTGTTGTAAGAGGATTAGGCCATTGAGTGGCAAGGTTCTTTCAACACATTCAGCTCAGCAGCAACCTATGCTTCAGATCGCAGAGAGGAGTTGAGCAAGCACAGGCAAGGGGAGGGAAGAGTCAGTTTATGCACAGTACATGAAGTACATCATGGTAGATGTCCTCCTCTGCTGGGAATTAGACAACTCTAATTAGTGAGTGAACTGAGCACCTCTTGCTGATTCAGGCAGTCCTCTAGGAAGGTGAATGATGCCTTCAAATATAGAGACAAAGCCCTTCCCACACTTGCTCTTCACCTGCTGTATGCTATGCTGTGACCCATCCAGACCCAGAAGTGGTCTGGTCCAGCATGTTTCTGAACACTTTAACCAACCGTTATTGGCAGTCAGGTGGGGATTTGGCTTTTACAAAGACAGGATATTATCTGAGGATTGAAGACTGCTGGGGAGTGACAGAATTGGAACCAGAGCATCTTTGTCAAAGGGCTGGCCATCCTGGTAAGAAGGACTTTAGACCAGAAAGATTGGGAAATGCAGGTTATGACCCACGGTTAGGTGAGGCAACAGAGGTTGGTAGTGGAAAGCAAACAATGCAGGTGGGTGGGAACAAGAGAGATGTCACAAACAATAGGACAGGGCAAAAGGACACCCATCTCAAATGCATGTCCACAGCCTGAAAAACAAGCATGAAGACCTAGAGCACTACATGCAGAACTGCAACATCACTGTAACAACTGATACGTGGTGGCACAGCTTGTATGACAGCAGTAATGTGAGGGATGGATAGAAGCTCTTCAGGAATGATAGGAGGGAAGAGGACAAGAGAGTTGTCCTCTATGTGAAGAGGCAGCTTGGACATATGGAGCTCTCCTATGGGACAGATGACATGCAAGTTGAGAGTTTATGGGTCAGGATCAGAAGACAAGCCAATAAAGACTGTATTGTGGTGGGACTTTGTAACAGACCACCCGATCAAGGTGAGAAAGTGGATTGAAGTCTTCTTGTAACATAGAAGTCTCTGGATCACAGACTTCTTAATACTTGTGGGGGGGTTCAGCCTCTCTGACATCTGCTGGAAGGGCCACACAGCAGGATGTAAACAATACAGGAGAATTTTGGAGGATGCCAGTGGTAAATTCTTTCCACAGGAACTGAATGGGCCAAACAAGGGTAACATACAGCTGGATCTGATATTCACAAAGGAGGAAGAATTAGTTGTGAATGTGATTTTATCAGTGGCAACCTTGCCTGTACTGACCATGAAATAGCAGGGCTCGAGATCCTGAGGAGAGTGAAGAAGGCAAGTAGGAGAGTACAGACCCTGGAATTTAAGACAGAAAACTGTGGCTTTTTCAGGCAACTGAAAAAAAATGTAGAATCCCATGGGAAACAGCTCTGAAGTGTGAAGTAGCTCAAGAAAGCTGCCAAGGCTCTAAGTACAGCATCCTCCAAGCACAAGTGCAATATGCAGGATGTCAAGTAGACTTATCAGGAGACTGGACAGTGTAAATAGGGAACTCATGACTGAGCCCCAGTGCAATCAAACAGCATACAGGAGGTTGGGAGCAGGGACAGGCAACAAACGAGGAATTTAGAAAGATTGTGCAGGCCCACAGGGATAGTTAAGAAAGCCAAGTTCAAGTGGAGTTGAAATCTGAAAAAGATGTGAAGGGTAATAATAGTAGAGCTTCTACTACTATAGTAGTAGTAGAAACCTGAAAAAAGAAAATATGGGACCGTTGCTGAATGGGGTAGGCTATTTAGTAACAGTGGACACAGAAAAAGCTGAGGTATAGAGCGCCTTCTTTGCCTCAGCCTTCGCTTACAAAGTCTCCTGGACATCTGGGTTGAAAAGCAGGGTTTAAGGAGAAGAACTACCAGCAATCAAGTCAAAGATGATTTGCTAGATTTCAGTCCACTCAATTCCATGGGACTAGACAGGCTGCATCCAATAATGCTGAGAGAACTGGTCAATACTGTAGTGAGACCATTGTAATTTTTGAAAGGTTGAGGAAAGTCCCCAACTAGTGGAGAAAGGCCACTGTTACACCCATCTTCAAAAGGGCATGGTCAGCTTCACTACAATCCCTTAACAAGTCATGGAGCAAGGCCTCTTGGAGCACATGTCTGGGCAGGTGAGTGAGAAGATGGTGATTTGGAACAGTCAGCATGGTCTTTACAAAGGGAAAATCATATCTAACCAATCTGACTGCCTTCTATGATAAAATGACTAGATTTGTGGTGAGGGGAGAGAAGTGGCTGCCCCTCGCTTTGAGTTTAGCAATGTTTTTGATGCACTGTCTCACAATAATCTTGTACCCAAGTTGGGATGTTACAATCTGGATAGCTGGACAACTAGACGGAAAAAGCTGGTTGGATGGTTCGGCTCAGTGGTTAACGGGTAGTAGTATGCCTGTAGGCAAGTAACAAGCGGAGTACTGCAGGGGTCTATCATTCGACCTACCCTGTTCATTAACTTTACCAGTCACCTGAAGGAGGCACTGTCATAGAGTTTGCAGATGACACCAAATTGACAGAGAAGGAGGGAGAAATAGACAGTATGCTCAAGGGCATAGCAGCTATTCAGAGAGACCTAGCCAGCTTAGAGGAATGGACCAGCAAGAACCTTCTGAAAATCCACAGGGAGACATGAAAAGTCCTGCACCTGCAGCAAGGAGAACTGCCTGCAACTATGCAAGTTGGGCACTGTTTGGCTGGAGAGCAGCTTTGCTGAACCCAGAGGTCTGGGCAGACAGCAAGCTGAACATAGGTCAATAGCGTGCCCTGGCAGCAAAGGCTGGCAGCCTCTGGGGTGTAATAACAGGGGCAGCACAAGCAGAATGAGCAAAGTGACTGGCATTCATTAGACCACATCTGAAATATCACATCTGAAATTCCACATCCAGTTTAGGGCCCTCCACTAATGATGTTGATCACTTGGACTAAGTTCAGTGAAGGTTCAGGGTGATCAAGGGGCTGCTGCACATGCCCCATGACGAGAGGCTGAGCTTCTATAGCCTGGAGAAGACAAGGTTCTAAGTGATCCATGGCAGAAAAGTAAAAGATAACAGGCATAAACTGAAATAAAAGAACTAGTATCAGACTGGGTATTGAGGACAACTTTTTTCAGCCTAAGGGCAATTAAGCATTAGAACGGATTGTCCAGAGAAGTTGTGGAGCCTCCATCCTCTAAGAATTTTAAGACCCAACTGGATAAAGCCCTGAGTAACACAGTCTGATCCCATAGATGACTCTAATACCTCCTGAGGTCCCTTCTAACCTGAAAAATCCTATGATTCTATAAACTTCATGGAGTTCTCATTGCTGTGCCCATTGCCAGTGAGCATGGTGACACACCATGGATTCTGTGTTCAGCTAGGGAACAGAACAGTAGGTTCTAATGGCTTTCAGTGGAAGTTATCTCCAACATACACTGGTCTCATGCTGACTTACAATTGTCTGTGCACCCTGGGGCTCAATTGTCTGAAGCATTAAGAGGTTCCTATCTTGCTTTATTTTACCAGAAAATACCTATTTCTTTCAGCCTTTTCCCCCTTCTTGTAGCATACTGCTGGAATGGTTCTGCTGATGACTGCTTGGACTCTTGGGAATGCCAGTGTAGCCTCACAATGGGCAGGCATTTTCCAAGGCTAGTGGAAGATGGAGAAGGAACACTGTAGCCCAGGAAGCTGGAAAAGGAAAAAGGAAGACATGCAAAAGGCAGCGCTGCACTGATTTTTCCCATGTAAGGAGAGCAAATGTAACTGCAGTAGCACTTTGCCAGTAACACCATGACTGGCAGGAAATGAAAGCGGATGCTGTTCAGAGCAATTCTTCCTCACAGAACTGCAATCACAATGTACACAACCAGCACAATTACTGCATTATGGTCTTAACCAGAGCGACTGATGTGATGCAGCTGCCGTCTCTGTAGAAGTCTTCTCCAGCTGATACCAAACAAGGGAAACTCCTGTTCAACAAACCCACGACACTCGACTGTCTGTAAGTGGTCTACAACAGTGAGAATGCTGGGACAGCTTTGGAAAATGTTTGCACTCACAGTCTGTTGCACTCATGCCCCCTTCCCCCTTCTCTTAGGGTTGAAGCAACTGTACAAAGCAAACCAATCACCAGTGTTAGGCTTCTGGGTAATCAAGAACCACGGCATGAAGACTGAGGATGGCAGTGACAGAGGAAGGACGCTCTTTACTGTTTCCATTGGATGGACTTTATCTAGATCACTGTTCTTGCCTTCAGATGGGAATGACAAGCCAGTGTCTCAGGTTTCCTCTCCCGTGACAGGCCTTATATAAAGGCCAAACAACATGTGGCACCACAACGAACTCCTAGTCAAAGTTTTCATCTTAATCATCTTAAGTGAGATCATTTTTGACAAGCCATTGACCATTGACTGACTAAACCTCAAATCAATATGCTGCTAATAAGCATCCCCTTCTTGCTAGGATGCTAGGAAATCCTTCTGGCAGCAAAACCTGACTCCCTTCTCCCAGCATAGCCTCACATAAACAATGTCATTTCTAGACCTCACGTCTTCCTTCTGTAGGAGGATGCAGTCTGGGACATTTACGTCTGTTTGAGGAGAATGAAAAAGCAAAAAGTACAGCAGAAAACCCCAGAAGGGATAATAGCGAACAGCAACCAAATGCAGTGCCCATGCCAATGGACCCCAGCTGCTGAGTGGAGGGCTTCTTGGAGCTACAATACAGGCCATGGAGGAACATCAACAAAGTGATTAGAGAATGAAGTACACACAGTGACAAGGGCACCACAAAAACTCTTCCAGATGACTATGTGGAATTGAAAATTCAAGGGCTAAACACAATTAAATGCTGTAAACTGTTCTGAATCCAGAGCCTGGGACCAAGTCTTTCCCCATAAAAACCCAGTGGACATTTAAAAAATGGTTACAAATTTGTATGTCTTAATTTCCCAATTTATTAAATGAAAATAATAATTTACCTATTTGATATATTTCATAGGCTTCATTCCTTCAATGATCAAAGAGCTCTAAGATCTTAGGAGGGCAGACTGCTATAGAAGCATAAAACATACTCTTTTTGATTACCATCTCATTGATCAAAATGTCTCATATATTTGGAAATTCTCCCTGAATTGAAGTGACTTTTCAAAACCACACAGCAGTGTTTGACTACATGTGAAAAATAACCTGAAGACCTCTGTTCCAATTAAGCTGAAGAAATGGGAAATTTATTCAAAATGCTGGATTAAAATTACTTTTAAAAAATCTGTAAGGCTCTGTAAGATAAAAACACAAAAAAATCACAGAGTATAAATTCTTCCTATCACAGATCTCTTTGGGCTTCTGATCTGACTACAGGAGACAGAAAAATGTAAAATTACGGTTCTTGGAGAAATAACCTATTAAAAAAAAAACTGTGTGAAGTACATAAGAAGGCATTTACCAAGGAATGTTTGTAATCAACATTCCATGAAAGAAAGGTATGTTTTCCAAATCTAACCGCATTAATGGCTTTATCAAAACCTTCCAACGGTTTTTACATGACAATATAGTGATGTGGGCACTTCATTTCATTCTATAATGCAAGACCTTCTGATAACAGCATAAATAATCAGTGACTGATACTTGTAAAGTAAAAATGCAGTCTATTTAATAATAGAATATACTTTTCATCTTGTCCACTGGCTAGTCCATAGAAGATAGGAATCTACTACTGCTCCTGATAGTGTTTTTAATACTGAGAAACCCAGTCCTTGTGAGTTTAATCAGATTAAATGCAAGAAGCTCAATATTGATATGATACATGGTCACACTGATGTGACATACAGCAGTTTTATTCATTATTTGAAAATCTGTTTTTATCCAATATGTTAAAAGAAATTTGTTAATGGTACAGGTCTTAATTGGTCTTTGAAGGATTTAATTGTCATTATTTAGCCAAACTGGACATGGATCAGAAAAAAAGACATTTTAAATTGTTGTGCTAATGAGTCTTTTGCCTTTGTTGAATCAGAGTTCATATGTGATAATCCACTTTACTTAAACCAGAAGAGGGGAAACTTTAATCTTAAATATGCCTAATTCCATAATCTTACACCTGTTTTACATAGCAGTAATTACTACTGATTTCAATATGCTTATGCCTATTTTATATCAATGTAGCAGTGAATGAAACAAGCCCCAAACATTTTAATTTGACTCCTCTCAACCTTCCTTATTCACACAGCTAAGTTGTATGTAATCAGTACATATGAAACAAGTAAAAATTTATGCTCCATCACTGTCTTTAAAAATTGAAGCACCTGTACTTGCACAATCGGCACTGAGTGCCAGGTAGAGCCACACAGACCTGAGCTGTAGAAGATTAAAGCACCTCAATTGCACTGCCTCTATGTTAACTGCTAGGTGTTGCTCCCAAAATGTTAAGTGAAGTCCAGGTTTTCCCTAGGCATTTTTAATCTAAAGTATTAAATCTGTGCAGGAAGTCACTATGACTTTCTAGATAACCCAGCTGAAGATCAGAAATTTCAGAAGATAAAATATAACATAGTCTTTTACACATTAATAAATCACAGTAGCATTCGCAGAAGTACTCACAGGTGTTTTGGAAGTTCTTGGCTCCTTATGACAAATTTACAGAATTTAAAATCTTTCTCAAAAGGTGTGCAGAAATATCTACATGGGAAAAGACTTCGCTAGGCATTGCTTATACAGACCCACTGCACCATCACGTGCTGACCTCCTGAACCAGAACTGTTCTAAATTACTTTCACCTGAAGTTGACAGAAGAAATAGTGACTACAGCAATTGCTAGAAGGTATTTACAGAGCTTGTGGTGTCCTTCCAAGTGGGACACCTACAGCTGCAATCTACATTCCCCGTTCTGATGGGTCTTTCAATCAGCTCAGTTGAAGAAAGTCATCAAGAAGGCAGCTATCTTCATGAAGAGGTCACTATCTGTGCACAGTAAAAGGGCAACAGCTGATTCATGTACTGCCCTTTAGCCACCTTTTTTCACTGTTGGCATAGTATTCAGGGTCTTCCGTAATCTCTGGTTGTGATGACAGGTACCATCACTTCCTTGGTACCCAACAGCCAACATCATCGGAACAACAGTGCTGCATTATCTAAACAACTGGTTGGGGCATTTTCTGACTTAACAGGTAGGAAAGACTGAGTAGGTAGAACTAACAAATCTCATGAATATGTATAGGATTTAAAGAGTTTCTTATTGAAAAGAGAAGTTAAAATAAAACCTTATCCTGCTTGTTTCCAACACTTCTGTCAGGCTAGAGCATGCTCAGGCTTCCAGGAAACCCCAGTGGATGACCCAGCTTTATTTAGTGCTCTGACAGAAAATGGGAAGCCCAGAAAGCCTGCAGCCATTGGTTTCAAAGCTTCCAGGTTCAATCACTCTTCCCAGGGCTTCCAGTCTCCCAGTTCCTTTCATTCCACTCAGCTCCAAGAAGAGCATCCAACTTGTGCACTGCAGCTGAGGCAGGTGTCTTGAAGCTGAGGAAGACTGTTTTTAAGAATGTATTTGGTGTTTATAATAAAACAATTATTAGTAAATTCTTCCATATCAAATATTGACATTTCTACTTCTGTTACTAACACAAAGAATTTTCACTGCATACACACGTTTCCCACAAAGCAGATATTTCTTATTTCAACCAGCTCTGCTCCCAGTTATTTTATGTATTTATCATTATGATAAGACAGAGAAGTACAACCATCCTCATGTTACAAGGAAGGAACAGGCAGCAAGATACACCATCACAAGATGGTGATAACAGCTTGCAGGTAAGCAAGGGAGGTCCAGGTGGTAAGTAGGTGTGACAAAGTGAGGGAGCAAGAGACCCCTTGGGACGGATAAAACAGGTGCAAAGGGGCCACCCAAATGCATGTACACAAATACATGTAGCTAGAGAAACAGGAGCAGCTAGAGCTCTGCATCTGGATACAAAGCTATGACATCATTGGAATCACTCAGACATGAGACCAGTCATATCACCAGAGTTCTGGGAAGGATGGATGGATAGATGGATGGATGGATGGATGGACGGATGGATGGACGGACGGACGGACGGATGGATGGATGGATGGATGGACGGACGGACGGACGGATGGATGGATGGATGGATGGACGGATGGATGGATGGATGGACAGACGGACAGATGGAAGAAAGGCTTTCAAGGATGATGCCAGGAAAACCAAAGCTGAGCTAGAGTTGAAACTTGCAAAGAACATCGGGGACAACAAGAGCTCCTACAGCTATGTTAGCATTGAAAGAAAGCATTAAAATAAAAATGTGGCCTGCTGCTGAATGGGGTGGGTAATTTAGTGACAGTGGGCACAGATAAGGCTGAGGTACTCAATGCTTCCTTTACCTCAGCCTTTCCCAACAAGGGCTGTTGTGTCTAGAGAGGGGAGCAAAGGAGAACTCTCTTCCTGGAAGAGGTTTGAGGCAAGTATCTCTTAAGAAATCTTGACTCGTCCAATGTGATCAGATCACACATGCCCCATGAGGTGAGGCTGAGCTTGTTTAGCCTGGAGAAGCATTTAGGGAGCACCTAACAGCAGCCTTACAGTGCCTACAAGCAGGCTGAAACACAGAAGGTTCCAGCTGGATATAAGGTGGGGTGGGCAGGGAGGGGGCGGTGGGGGGATATGTCTCGAGACACTGAAGAAACTCTGTCCTTTAAATTTTCAAGACCTGACACAACAAAGCCCTGAACAACATGATCTGAATTCCTTATTGACCTGCTTTGAGCAGCAGGCCAGACCAGAGCTCTTCCAAGGCCTCCTCCAATCTGGACAGCTCTATGAATTACCACAGAGCATTTGAGTTGCCTGAGGTCCATCAGGAAATGGTGGGAAAAGAAACGGACTCAGGATTTGCCAAGACTTCAGCTCACCTTTTTCCCTTCCTGATGCATTTCCGCTCCCACCAGCTCAAAATAACAAAAAGGTTTTAGAGACTACACATACACCATTGCATCCAGGGATATCCCTAATTCCCAGGTCTGAATCTGGAACCATACCACCTCCTGACTGCATCTGGAGCTCTCATATCACCTTTATGAGGCTGGAAGTTCATAGCCATCCTCCTTGCCCTAACCCAGCCTTGCACACTAATGTGCATACTAAATGATCTCAGGTACATCTCCTGGAAAGCTGAGATGCTAGAAGAGATGCTAAACTGGACAACAAGCAGCCAGAACACCACTGTTCCAGTGTGACTCAACACATAGATTAGGACACAACTCCTCTGCGGTTTCCTGATCTAGTGGAATTCCTGAGAACTCTCCCATAGCCATGACTCATAGGAGGGGTGGGGAAGATTGCTCCAGCACTGTTTGCATAAACAAAGATGACTGACCATTTCTTCTACATACATATTCTCACTGTTGTCTTCTGGATCATTTATTTTCAATCTTTAATTCCACTCCCACTCTTTTCCATTGCTCCATGCTAGTCAGTGGACTCTCATTGTCCCCTGAATATTTGTCTTTGGGAATAAAAGTTTTGACCCCTCAGTATTTCAGCACCAAATAGAACATTGTTTCTTAAGCTACACACTCAGACATCCCCCCTGCACATTTCCATCTCACATTTCCAGTGTTGCATTTCCATTCTCTCTGTAAAAGAGAACTTTGGGATTAATATATATTGCACAACACTTGTCAGTCAATTGTTATTTAAATCTCAGAAGTCTTCTAAATTTAAATCTTTTAATTGGAATCAAGTTGTTATCAAATGGCAGATCTTTGTGACAGTATAAGTTAGGTTACTGGATAATACAAAACCACCAAAAAATATCAAGTGACACAGAAATAAATCCTCTTAAGAGGAATATGGATTAATTTCCACTACTATGATCAGTTTATAAAAGAGAGAAAACATCACCATGTAAACCATAGAAGAAGGTATCTGCAGAGAAAAAGTGCATCATATACCTTCTGCTTCTCCAGCAAGAAGAAACTCCTGCCAGAAGCAGCAAAGTGGGTGCTTTAGATAAAAAGACAAAATAAACAAGAAAATGAAAATGTTAAGGAAGGGACTGGTTCCTTTTATATATATATATATATGTATATCTCCTTATATATAATTAATTAAATATAGTAAAATTAACAGAGACTATAGAAAGGTTTGCATTTCCTTTGACACCAAGGATTGTCACTACCTAACTATTCACCTCACCGGGTTCATTGGATCACAAATTTCCCAAAATACTTGTGGAATGAATATTACTCACTACCTGATAAGCTAAAGATTATCTAATTTTCATGTTTAAAAAGTAATATTGCAGCAGATCTCATTATTGTTTCATCCCAACTTCAGTGCTGTTTTGACACAAAAATCACACTTCTAAAAATTAGCAATGTCTAATCTCACTTCTGTTACTCCCCACTAACTCTCCCTCTCCGCTAACCTTGAGATCTTAGGATCAAATTTACAGAGAAAGAAATATAAAAGACACCTTGCTAATGATCCCAGAGGAAGGACTAGCTATAAACAACTGTGGATTTCAGGGGTGTGGTTTAATTATTTGGTTCATTTGTTGAGAGCACTGAGGAAGAAATGAGACTATAGGCAGGAACTGAATTCAGGGAGCTTGGCAACCCAGGAGGCGAAGACAAACTGGCAAGAAAACACCGTGTGCAGGGGGCCATGCTGGAAATCAGTTCAGTGCAACTTATCAGATTGACAAACTCTCCTAATGTCGCCAAAGTGAAAGGGTAAAGCCAGACCCTACAGGTATCTGCTAGGTGGGTGCGATCCAAATCCAATAGCTTAAACTGGGATCCCACATTGATTCCTGATGCAGCACAAGCTGTTACACAGTATGCCTGCCATCTCTCTTCCTGCTAGGCTCAGGCAGCTTTTCCCTCCACTTCTCAGCACCTCCTGTGGTGCCTCATAATTTGAGGTTATGTGTTTTTTTAATTTATGCATCAGTCTGATCTGGATTGAAATGGATGCATAAAGTTCATCCCTGTCTCCTCTTCTCCTGCCACAGTAGGCTCCAATCTCCAGTTTTCATTTTGTGTGTAATTACAAAGCACTACATTAAAATTGGGACAAAGGTGAATAAAGTAGAATTTAACAGAAAGAAAAAAAAAAAACAACACAAAACTAAATCCAAACATACCATTCTACCATTCATAAAACTCTGTATAATGTAGTAGGTGCCTATTTGTTTAGCCCAAAGACCTTCATGGTGGCTATCGGTTTGCTTCTGTGCAAGCCCACAGCCTAACTGTTTTGGTGCCTACCTCTCTTCAGCCCATCAGCATCCACAAACCATCCCTCTGCTTATATCCAGCAAGCATTTCTAGGCCATGTTTTGTGCACACTAATGGGATTAAGCTCTTTGCAAAAGGCAGCTGCAATCTTTTTCTGTGCAGAGAGTGAGAGCAGAAAACTGCCCACACATTTCACCAGCAGCATGGCAGAAAGGGGCAGCGCGGATGCTCCCAGCCCACACCCTCTGGCACAGCTCCCCGACCAGCCTACCGAGGGCTGGGTGCTGTGTGTAGAACTGACAATGGATTGGGTCTGAAAGGGAGCAGAAGAAGCCTTCATCTGAGTTACACCGTAAGGATTGTGGGGCACTGCTCTAGGAGGGTGTCTGCTGCTCCAGTGACTCTGCATTTCACGTCCATCAGCACACAGAGATCCTGGGAAGCACAGTGCCCTGTGCACAGTGCAAATATTATGTAAAACCACTTTAAAAACAAACAACCAAACAAACTTCATCTCAGAGATTTCTGTTTGAGACATCAGAAAGAACTCCAGCTCCGCAAACAAGTGCATCCACACATTACTTCATCGCTTCTGCAATTACTCACCAAACATGCTGATTTTAATCCTGCTCGAGTCAATAAACTGGCAGCACCCTAAATTTAATCCCCTGAGGTAGTTTTTGCTGGTTATGAGTTTAGGCTAATAGTCTAAATTGAACTCTCTTCCCTTCATTGTTACCTTTGGAAGCAATAAAATACCAACCTAAACATAAATTTCCATGAGGATTTCCCCGGTTTCAAAGGTGTCCTCCTAGACAGCTCTATTCCACGTCTGCGCAAGAGAAGCACAGGCCACGGCACAGTCCAGCAGCAGTTTGCATGCACCAGCACTGGGTGAGCAGAAATGATCCTGAATCTGTCTGCCGGGTTTTCTCACCCACAGCTAGGATGACTTAGCACAACAGCCAGGCATCCGGCATCCTTACAAGTACCACAGCCCCAGCCACAGTTACAAGCACCCCCAACTGGCTAAAATGGTCTTAATTTCTCTCCTGGTCAAACCATAATCTGTGATGGACTGTTAGCAAAACGGACAACACTTGGGGCTCTGCCTTGATCCCTTTATAATCTAAATATTCACACTCCTCAGGAACAGCAGGAGCAAGGTCTTTGCCTGATAAAGCTCCCAGTTCTCCTTTAGAAAGGGTGCAAGGGGAAAAATCACACGTTTCTTTAAACTTGCAGTGTGACAAATTTTGTAACCTTGTGATATTTTTTTGCCAGAAAGCTGTCTGTTCAGTACAGCTTGCCCTCCGTAGCATTCTTTCAGAGAGCATAAATAATTTTGTCCTTTTTTTGCCTCTTTAAAGAAACAGTATTCAAGATCCTGAGCATACTAAAGACAGCAGCAGCTCAGAGTGCTCGCTGGAAAAGCACTGCACGTTACAGGATCAGGCCTAAAGTAGAAAGTGTCTGAGCGTGTTAACACAACCCCAAAGAAAAGACAGTTCAGGGCTGAAGTTCATATGAGGAGACTGGTCGATGTCATCAGCTGTGAAACTGCAACTCTAGCTGATGGGTGTTCCAAAATGCTGAAGGTCTGGCCCTCTACTGCTTTTTACAAATGTGTTGATTTACCTTGTTTTGCTTCACATATTGTCAGGCAAAAACATCATGAATATTACAGAAACCGGGCCATTACTACATATACTAAATATGTATAACCTCTCATTTTGTCTACACAGTGAAAACAGAAATTCCGGGCAATCAGTGTTTCTGGGGGGTTCCAGGTTTTTTCTTTTCTTCCTGGGTAGGCAGAAATCAAATTAAGATAAATGTAACTTTCAGCGTGCTAGAACAAACATGGAGACTTAGATCATTAGAAAGTCATCTTCTGCCTTTTCACTTTTCAAACTAGACAACTGTCATTTGGCCCTCAGACGTAACTGTGGCAGCATGGTTGAACCTTTGCATGTTCTGCCAGCTCAGTGGTGCAGCGGGTGTTGTCAACCTTGTATTTTTACCTAGATACACAACTGTATGTCTCTCTCTCATATTTGAATACATACTGTGTATTGTGAAATACTCAGAAAAACCCAATCAGTTTAGCTTCAGGTCTCTTATCCTTCCACCGTACAAAGCTCCATCATGCCCCGCAGAGACCGTGGTTGCTGTTGTTACTGTGTTAGTGCAGAGGCTCTGGCTGGAATCCGTCCTCACCCACATCAGGTGATAAAACAAACATGGAACGAGAAATGGTCTCAGCTCCAGAGGACTCACTATTTATTGTTTTACTCTGGAGCAGTAAAACTGATTAAATTAGAAATGTTACTCTAGACAAATGGCAGTAAAATCTTCACACTATGTCATAACATCATATATTCTCCATTGGCCAAACACTGCTGAAGAAACTACTTAGAAGTGCTTCTGAATCCTGAAATAGATTTATGAGAAGTATTTCACTCTTCTTCCTGTAAAAGCCAAATGCATTCACCATGATGAACTCTATTTGCCCAAGCTGAGCCTCAGGGCACTGTAATGAAGAAGAGGAGATTTGGGTTGGGAGACAAAGAAAATATTTTGTGCTTACTTGATTTAAAAGAAAAAGAAATCCAGCTGTTTGAATGTCTGGGGACCATGATGTGTGGGCAAAGGCAGGTGATCCAGTCTAATATTCATGTCAGCTCCCTTCTTGCACTGCCTCCCACACTCCACAGCCATCACTTAACAAGCTGTATGGGGTTATTTCAGTTGCACATCAATTATGCCATGGACACACTCTGTATAGCTCAGAGGTAATTAATACAAAGTTTATTGGCTCAGGTGCAGCACTGCACAAACAAGGTTTAACAGCTTTTGGTGTCAGTTCAGAACTGGGAGCAGTTTGGCCATTTTTATGTGATCTGGAACATGAAGATTAACTGACCTTGTGACCCAACTGTCAAAACACTGACCCAAACCAGCCAGACACTGTATATCTGGGCCACGGTACAAAACCAGGAAAACTCAGAAATGCTGCACCAGCACCTTTAACTTCATGGAGCTATGTTAGATTCAGCAACCTCCTGCCCACGAAGGTTGTTCTTGGTCCAAGCTGGTGCTAGACAGATGC
Organism: Falco cherrug; assembly: GCF_023634085.1. NCBI lineage: Eukaryota > Metazoa > Chordata > Aves > Falconiformes > Falconidae > Falco > Falco cherrug. The sequence goes on along the minus strand of NC_073701.1, from coordinate 77,216,085 downwards.
ACTCAAAATATCCATTCGTAACACTTGCTTGCCATCCAACTCACGAGGAATCTTAAGCATCAAAAAAAACCACAGAGCAGATCCACCTGAGTGGCTCTTTGTGGAGGGAGCCTCAGGACTAAGCCAAAGCTGGTAAACTGTGCTGGATCCACAGCACCTACGCAGAACCAGTCAGGCATCTCTGTAACACATGGAACTTCTGGGTGTCCTGTGGGATTCATCCACCTGTGTGACAGCATTTTCAACTTATGTCAGCTTCACATCACTCTGAACAATGAAGCAACTGAATTTTTGTTACTCTCTGAAGAACATGCAAAAACCTCAGTACTGGTTATGCAATGCATGCCAAGAAATAAAACATTATGTGCTGCGATACAAAGCCATAATCATAATCTGAAATTCACCTCTTCCAAAAATCAAGGCAAAAGCCTCACAGCACGTCTAGAAAGCTCGTAATCCAACTCTCAGCAGAAATACATGCACTGACTTCCAAAGCTAAGACCTAATGGCAAGATACAGTTCTTAAGAAGGTATAAAGAAAAAATGACTGGCTGTGACTCACGCTTAGAAGCACAAAAACTGACAAAACCTTTGAAGGTTAGCTGTGCTGAGGTGTGAATCTTACTGACCCAGGTCCTGCAGTCATATAAACACCTCTTGGTAGCTGGAGTTCAGGAAAGAGATGCTATGCCATGGACTGAACAGGAATTTCAGCAGACAGTCCACCAAGCCACAAAATATTAGGGTTTACATATATCTATATATGGTTTACATGTATATATATATATACACACACGTGCACAGACAAAAGATCTAAATATCAAATTAGATATAATCTAGTGCGACTGATCACCAGAAGACTGCTATCTCCTGTAAACAGAATCTTGAACTGGATTGAACCTTGTCCTATATACTGCATAGACAAAGCAATTCCTCTGATTTTTCATACATATTATAGTCATTTATTTATACAGTCTGCACAGGACATAATTTTTAAAGACAGACTTCTACACAAGCCTTTGAATGACTATGAGGCAGAAATACTAGGCTTTCATTCACTGAGTATGATGCGGCAGGATTTTTTTATTCAAGCCTATGCAAAATAATCTACCTCTCCGTGACTCCTTGCGATTGGGATACTGTTTAACAGGACTATTCATGGATACTGTTTAGCAATGAGAATTAAATTCTTGAGCCCACTAAAATCTACTTAGGTGATCTTAACCAATTATGCACTGATTAACTCTGGAGTCCCAGCCAGGTATTCAAGGAGAAAGAAGGCTACAAGAACACAGAGGAAACGCTGAGATGCTGCAGAATGTTGTTGGATGGGAAGCTTTAGGAAGGATGAAAGGAGATTTAGGAGACTTAGACTTGAATAAAAGTCTACAGGCTCCACTCTGTTTTCCTCCTGGCTCCACAGTGAAGAATTGTATGCACCAAGGTGGAGAGTGACAGATGCCTGATGAACTCCAGCAACACCAGCCTGGCTGTCAGGCACCGAGGGACTTGTTGCCAATCACTGTAAGCTTAAAGCCCAACATAAGCACTAGTTGCACCAAACCTAAAGCACAAGGGAGTACAGCTAAAATACTGCTCTTTTGCCAGCATATTTGAACAGAAAAATAACAGCATGAAGAGATAATGTTGACATTTAATCTGTCAATATGCCTTGGAATGATCATACAGATACAGGGAGCACAGGGGATTGGTTCGGGCTCCGAATTAACAACCAAAAGAACCAGAAAGACTTTAGGAGTGGAAATTCACACTCTGTGCGTAACCACGTTCAGTTACATAGATCTTCTGTGCAACTGTGACAGGACTCTCATGGCTAGATGAAATAAAGTTTTGCAACAGTGATCAAAGAACGGATATAACGTAATATTGATCTTAATTTGGTTGTCCTTGTATACCTCCTAAGACATCAACCTGAGGATATATTTGCAGGATAGCTTTCCCCCATACACAGCAGCAGGCTACACTATAGACTTCATATACATAAAATGCTGACTGGAGAGTTCTGCTATGCACAATATCACTTATTTATCAGAAATCCCTGGGAAACAAAACGTGTCCCTGGATTAATATGAATTTATTAAAGCTACCGTTAAGAGATTTGTTTGTTAAAAATATCTGAATGAGTAAAAATCTCTCATCTCTAAAAATCTCTCTCATGCCAAAGGAAAATGTTAGAAGGCAATTATTGAAGAACCCCAACATTATCAGCAGGCCAAATGGTATCAGAAACAATTTAGCTGAACTTGTATTTAAACTGAAGAACATGATTTCTTGGTGTGGTTCCATGTGAAAAGAGAAGCCAAGCCCCACATCCATTACAAATCCTGATTTCAATAAGCCAGATGAACAGTTCAAAGTCACTTTCACAGATAATAGATGACAAATGCAGCACAGGAACTGAGTTATTTGAGATTCCTAGGTTTATTTCTCTTCTACCATTTTAACTATACTCACACCATCTACTGCTGCAAGAGTTGTATTTAATTTTGTCCCAACTTAAAATATGTTCTTTTCACCAGCAAACTGTGATTTAATACAGTTCTGTTTAGCATAATACCATTTTCTATTAATACTCCAGTGTCCTAACTTTACAATATTTCATTACAGATACAGCTTTAGATATGTTCATATGAGCTAAATTAAACCATTATTCAAGTTCTGGCACGTCTTAAGATACAAGAAAGAGCCAGCAGGAGGAGGAGGAAGATGCTGACAAAAATTCTGTCTCAGCAAACCATCATCAATTATTCTACTGAAGGCCTGAAGATATATCTGGATAATTCTGTAGCAAGAAATGTCATTTTTTTGAAAAACCAACAAGCCCTGTAGTATTTCCCTGACTTTTCTAACTTCTTGCAACAGTTAAGATAAAAGACTGATCTGATCAAATTTATTTATTTTTTTCTTTTTACTAATCTGCCTTATATTAAAATAGACTTTCCAAGCAAAAAATAAGATTCAACCTTTGCAGCAGAGAAATTTCTCCATGAAAAACACACAAATAAATGATGTGGTAAGTGGGAAAATTCTGATGTAAATGACATCACAGAAGAAAGTTTTGGGACCAAACAAGGGAGATTTATATATCATTTCAAATTATCCCATAATCATATTGTCGCATTAATAGGACACACCACAAAAGGAATCCTTGGAAGGAATTAAGGAGAAGTCAAGCCCAGAGAACTTCAGAAAAATCATTTTATGTTTAAGGAGGATATGGGAAAAGGTAGAGCAGCTTTCTAGACTAGCAAGTAAATAGCACTTTAAGTTAAGTTTTGCTAAGGGAAGAAAGCAGACTGGGTTGACTATGCAGCAAGAAAAGAAAAAGAGGTAAGAAGGGAAAGAGCTATAGAAAGCCCTGAGAAAGAAAACTGAGAATTCAACTTTTTTTTTTTTTTTTTTTTTTCCTGTAATGGGGAATTAATGGTAAGAACATAACTTGGTGACAAGGAGCAGAGTTAGTTGCAAGTTCACAGTGGATAACAGCAATAACAGCTGTCACGGTTTACCTTTTTAAAAAAAAAACCAACAGCAAATAACTTTAATACTTAGAAGTTGTAATTAAATAAAAGACCTGGAACTTCTCTCACATTAAATGGCATAAAGTAAGAGCACGCTGAAGTCAACAGGGGCACACAAGGGTGACTGAAAGAAGCTGCACTGAAAACAGTGCAATTATGGATCTGCCAGGACTGACATACAATCAAGTCCAAAATATCTGGATCCCCATTCCTGATCTTACTCTGTGCAATTTTCTTGGATTGTCACGTTTCTATGAAAACCTAACTGGTGAAAGCCATCTTTTCCGAATCATCCTAATGAAGTTTTCAGTTATACGCTTTTGGGTTTGGATTTGTATGTCATCAAACATCAACCTAAGTGTTGATTTGCGAATGGTTTTACGGAAAAGGCCAATTATGGAGCTTCTTTCTAACGTAGCACCAATCGGTAGTGTTGTTAATATTTCATGTTCTTTTTCTATATATCTACTTAGTACAAACTAAGCAGCCCATCTTCCTGTCACGGACGAGCCACTATTACACCCGAAGCCCCGTTTGCCACGCGCTCCCTCCAAGCGCAGCACTCCGCCGTCACAGGATCACATGTAACTCAAACACCTCCAGCATTTACACCACCAGACTTCAGCGACGGTGGCCACAAGGAAAGCTGTCGGAAGGCGTACGTCTCTTTGTACGTCGTCTACTGGACAGCACCTGCTCCAAAGAGGGTATAAGTCAGTGAAGCAGCATCGTGTTCTCGCAGGCGGCCGGGGGTGCCGGGACCAGGCCCGCAGGCCGGCGCTCCGGGGACAGCGGCAGGCCCGGCCGGGCAGCGCCTGGCTGCGCGGGCACACCGCGCTCCCTCCACTCAGCAGCTCCAGCCCCGCTCCGGGCGCTCTCGGCCTTCCCCGTCTTCCCAGTCCTGTCGCTCCCGCCTCTTCCCCCCAGCGTATGCACCCGTCTCCCGGCCCCTCCTCACCGCGGCGCCCGCGGGCCCAGACCCCGCCGGCAGCCGGCCTCGCCCGGGGCCCTGCCCGCCTCACTCTCGGGGGGGGGGGGGGGGGGGCGGCCGCTAAACCCCCTCTCCCGGGCTCCGTCCCGCCTAGCGGGGGCCCTGCACCCCACGGCACAGGCGAGGCCAGGCCGCCGGGCGGCCGCCCTGCCCTCGCTTCAGCGTTCGGTCGCCTGCGGCTGCCGGCACCCTCCCCCGCGGGAGACAGCTGCGGCGAGCCCCAGGCCGAGGCAGCCCGGTGCGGCTCTGCGCCCCTCACAGTCCGGGAGAGCGGGGAGGCGGGCGGGGAGGCGGCCCTACCTCCCGGCTGCCGTGCCCCCGGCACCGCGGTGGCCCGGGGCACGGCACCTCGGGGCACGCCCGCCCAGGACCGGCCCCCCGCGGAAGCCGAAGCCGCCGCCCACCCTTTCCCGTAACCTCCGCCCGCAGGCGCTGGCCGCGGAGAATCGAAACCGAACCCCCCCTCGCCCCCGGCAGCTGCCCCCTCCCCGCCCGTTCTGCCGAGCACGCCGCCGCGCTGCTGGCCAATAGCGACAGAGCGCGCACCGCCCGCGCAGTGACGTCACCGGGACGGCCCCGCCCCTCCTGCCCTCCGCCCGGAATCCAATGAAAGCGAACGTGCGGCACGGGGCATCTTCCCGCCCCCCCAACGTCACAGCCAACTCCTCCCTTCCCCTGCACCGACCGGGCGGCGGGCCCAATCAGAGCCTGCCTGGCGCTCTGGCCCCGCCCATCCGGGCAGTGACCTCACGGCCCCTCCTTCGACGGCGGAGACGTGCGGCCAATCAGCGGGGCGGGCGGCCGCGCGAGCCCCGCCCCCCAGGCGTAATCCCCTTGTCCCCGCCTCGCCACCGTCTCCCCTTTCTCCTCTCTCCCCCCGCACCGAACGCCTGGCGGCGGCGGGTGGCGGCGTAGCCTAGTCCTGTCCGTGCTGGCGGCGGCGCCTCCTGGGGCTGGGCGACATGGAGTGCGCTGCGGCGGGGACCGAGTTCAACATCCTCCTCGCTACCGACTCCTACAAGGTGGGCGCGGGCACGGCGGCCGGGAGGGGGTCACCTCTGTGGGCGCCCCTGCACTGCCGCACCGGACCCGCCGGGCCTGGCGCCGAGGCTTCTCCATCCTCGGGGCGCCGGGCCAGGCCGGCCCCGTCGCCACCGCTCCCTCCCCCTGCCCGCCTGGCCGGCCCTGGGAGGGCCCCCCCCGCCCCCCCCCCCCGCCTGAGGGGGTGCTCTGCCTCGGGGCGGCGCGAAGGGGCACCGCGGAGGGAGGCCTGGCCGGGTGCTGCCCTCGCTGCCCCGCGCCGCCGAGGGGGCGGCCGGGCCCGCTGCCCTCCTCCCTCCTCCCCGCGGGGTGCCCGGGTTCGCTGGCGGTTGGGGAGAACAGAAAGTGAAAGTGGGCAGGGGGTGCGCCGCCGTCCCACCGCCCTGCCGGCGCGGCGCGGGGCCGCCATGGCGAGCACGCTGAGGGCGGGGGGGGGGGGGGGGGGGGGGCCGCCGCCGAGCATCGTCTGCTGCCCGCCGGGGAGGGGAGCGGGCGCGCTCGCCGCCTCGGCGGCAGCCGGCGAAACTGTAACTCGCTTCTTTTTTTTTTCTGGTGGTTTTTTTTGGTTTTTCTCGCGTTTCGCTTCTCCCTGGGGGGAGAAAGGGTGCTGGTGGCTGGGTGCCCGCCGGTTAGTGCCCGGCTGCGATACAGGCCGCTTCCAGGACCCGGCTGCCTGACCCGGCGCGCCGGTAGCCCGCTGCTTGGGTCCCGCTCCTTGCGGTGCCGGGTGTGCCGGGCAGGGCGATCCGGCAGAGCCAGGGCATCGTAGTCCTTCGACGACCGCCCTCTTCCGTGAAATCACTTAAGAATCGGGGTGCTTGGCGCCGCGGCCAGGTACAGTCGCGCTGTCCGCCCCCCGACCCAGCGGCCCCCGCCGTGCCCCGCAGCCGGGTGTGCGGGGTGCCCCGGGCACGCCCGCCGCTGCGCAGCCTTGCGGTACCGTGAGCGCCCGCTTCCCGGGCAGCGGGCAGAGCCGGCGAGGGGTCCCCGACCCTGGTGGGACAGATGTGTCTCCTAGACTGAAAAACTTTCTTCCTTCCGGAGCTGCCCTGCGGTGTCAGAGAGGTTGGTGCCCTGAACAAACCACAGCGACGGACCCGATTGTCGTTATGCAGCGTGTATTATGTTACAGCTCTCTGACCACTCGCGTGGGTTTCAGCAGGGAGGGTACTTCTAGATAAGGAGTCGAAAAAAGCAAATACGATGTTGTGGCCGGGTCTCCTTACTGTCTAACTACCAAAATACCGGCCTCGGTACATGCTCCAGCTGCTGACTTGTGCTGTACACCTTTCCTGGCTCCTCCCGCTGTGATGTTGTTATTGTACGATGTTACAGGGTGCTTTTTTGGTAAAGAAATCCTTAACGTTTATTGTTGCTGTTTGTGGGAATGTGTGTTGGAAGACTGGAAGATGCTGTTAAATCTTAGAGTGGCTCAGGCGAAGCATCTGAGTGCTGCTGTTGAGGGCTAACGAAACTGCTTTCAGTAAGGGCTTAATCTAGCTGCAGTGATGTTTAAGAACTATGTTTAAGTGTTCGTTATCAAACCTGTTCGAATCTGGAAGATCCACTTTTCTTCTATGGCTGAGACTAATCACATTAAATACTGTAGGCCTGGCTTGAAACGGTGTCTTATTTTAAATCTAATTTGCACACTACTTCTAAATTCACGGGATTGTGCTCTAGGGTTAGTGGTAGTGAGCAGCACTGGAGTGACAGGTGACCAGTTTGCTTCTGTTTTGTAGATTATTCCAGGAGTGGTAGAAATCTTAAAAGGCCCAAGTTTTCTGTTTCTCTTCCAGCTTAAATCTGAAATTGGGTGAGGTTTTCTGTGGCAGCTAGGAGCATTTTGTGTTGTATTAAAAACAGTTGGGATTGTCTGTTTTGCTTTGTTAGGACTGCTCAAATTGTTTCTCTTCCTGTATGCTTTTTTCCAAATCTTAGGAACTTCAGACTCTTTGAAAAATGCTGAAACAAGTAGCTTCTTTTATCCTGTTAGGTAACATAAGCAAACATCGCTTATCTTCTCCTTTGGATGATACTCTCGTTTTCTAATCAATGAAACACTGAAAAAGTTCTGGTATCTCAGGGTCATATCTGTCAGAACTCATTAGTTTGAGTTAGCTCCAGTGTCCTAGTTCACAGTTGCTACAGTTGGAAATTTGGGTAGAGAGAAAACTGGTTGCTGGTTTAGTGCCTATAAAAACTCAGAAACAAAGTAGTTTGGTAGGCAAAGATTTGTCTGTTGACAGTTAACCCTGCCTCCCATTCCTCTAAACATTTTCCTGTCTGTGTGTACATCACAGGACATTTCCTCTTAAGTCATAGAAGATTATCAAATTCTTGCTTTCAAACTCTTACAAGCTGTTCCTGAAAAACAACTGGGTGTCATGCTAATTTCTAGCATACCGGATATTTTTAGATAGGAATAGTTCCCGTCAGGTGAATTTCAGAGACTTGCTACACCCTGGACCTAAGCACTGAGCTGCCGTTAAGAACTGGGGCTTAGTGAATTGTACAAATGCTCCAGGATTTTGAGGCCAGGCTTCAAATTGTGCAGTTTATCTCTAACCCCCCATAACAAGATAAACATTTTGACATCAGTTAGGTTTTTTTCTTCCGGTGTACTTTGATGCATATGCTTAAGCTTCTCCAAATCCCCTACCAGTGTAATTCCTTCTGTGTGCTGGATGTTATATGCCATCCCCTCAGACTCTGGGCATAGGCATATGGTATGGGGTGTGTGTATCTTGCTGGTAAATAATAGCAGTCTTTAGTTCTTTGGATCATCAGACTTTGAAGAGATTCATCAGAGCGGCGTTAGCTGGGGAAGCTCTTTGTGTGGATGTCCAGTGTAGCAATAACACTTCTAATAGTAAAGTCTTCTGCTGGTGACTCAGTATTGCTGAAAAAGGGAAGCACTTGTGGTCAGAACTGTTGTTGGTAGAAAGCTGCAAGTGAGGGGGATCAGCAGGCTCCTTGAAGCTCACTGTTCATGCTGCGTGATGTCTTACTCTCGTGTCTATACCAAGAAGTCCCTGCAGTCTTGCCCCTCTGTGACAGCGAGGGTGCTGTTTGCTTGAGAAGTGCAGTGAGTGAGGGCGTCTGCCCTTCAGTTCCTCACTCGTGTGATGTTGTTGACACACCACCTCTGCATTGTCTTTCTGTTCGATTCCCAACGCTCTGTTTACCCATATTTGTTTATTTCTACGCAGGCAAGAAATCCTCCAGGGTATGTGTAGTCTGAAGCTGTACTGAGAGGATCAGCTTAGCAGAGCTGTGGTGCCGTTCAGTCGGAAGATACCAGTGACTGGCGTATACCAGCCCTGGGTGGATGGGCCATGAGCTGCAGGCGTGAAAGGGCTATCCAGATGAGAACTGAACCTTGTTCGCTGCAGTGATGATAGCTTATTTTGCTTTTACCAGTGAGGTGTATTGCTGTTGCTTAGAATGTTTCGTAATTAACCTGATAGTCATAATAAGCTGTCATGCAATTACCCCATAGGAGGACCTGAACTGTAAATGAGATCTGCTTCAGAATTCAGTTCTTTCCGGACCCTTCAAGGAAGCCTGAAAGATACATTTTAACGCTCAATGCCTTACGTGTTGAATTTTATGTATTTGTCACTTTGAATTCTTTTATTTCACATGGATGTAGGAGAGCACTTCTGAAACACTTCATGTGAGTGTGTGTTAATTCCAGGCTCTGGCAGCCTGTATATTCTTTATTTAGAAGGCTAGAGGTATGCAAAGAAGAGACATGAGTACTCTTTAGCTTATTGATTTTGAGTAGTACATAATGACTACAAAATACTCCTTTCAGTAGCCCATATATGTGTGTATATTTATTTTTTTAATTAAAGTCTTGTGATTGAGGGGTTGAATGTGTTCTCTTACCTTCTGTAATTCTGTCAGTGGAAAAGCATTGGAAACTTACGCTTCAGCACTCCTCATAAGAAGCAGTCTGCGCTCCATCTAGGTTCATTATCTTCCAAGTCTTGATTTGCAGTCACACAGTCCTGTGACAAACCCCCAGTCATCGTTGTTCTAAGGGAACACTGCAACTGTACAGAATTCAGCCAGTTTTTAAATTAATAGAAAGTAACCCCTCCCAGAATCATTGCAGCTCTCACTGCTCAAAAGATAAATGTTTTTCTTTTTTCATTAAGGAACAGGAAACTTGTAGCAGTATGTGAAGTGGTACGGCTGACTGTTCACAAATGTGTAAGCAGTAAACATAAGGCATTTTGTCATCTTTATTACGATAATTTTGGATGCAAAACCATGCTGGTTTTGACTGGGGTGGAGTTAATTTTCTCCATAGTAGCTAGTACGGGGCTGTGCTCTGGATTTGTGCTGGAGACAGTGTGATAACACAGGGATGTTTTCGTTGCTGCTGAACAGCGCTTGCACAGAGCCAAGGGCTTTTCTGCCCCTCACCCCACCCCAGCAGCGAGTGGGCTGGGGGGGGCACAAGGAGCTGGGAGGGGACACAGCCAGGACAGCTGGCCCCAACTGACCAAGGGGATAGCCCAGACCATATGACATCATGCCCAGCATACAAACCTGGGGGAAGGAGGAGCTGGAAGGCAATATTCAGAGTGATGGCGTTTGTCAGCCCAAGTCACCGTTTGGTGTGATGGAGCCCTCAGTGCCTGGAGGTGGCTGAGCCTGCCTGCACGTGGGAAGTGGTGAGTGAGTTCCCTGCTTTGCTTGTGTGCACGGCTTTTGCTTTACCTGTTAAACTGTCTTTATCTCAACCCACGAGTTTTCTCACTTTTCCCCTTCCAGTTCTGTCCCCCATCCCACAGGGAGAGTGGTGAGTGAAGGCTGTGTGGGGCTTAGTTGCCAGCTGGAGTTAAACCATAAGAAAAACACACCAGAATTTTTAGTGGTAAAGAAACCTGCCATAAAGTGTTACCTTGTGTTTTTCTGAGTAATTTAGAATACATTCAGTTCTGGTGCATATACATGACCTTGTTTTTTTAATGAGTGTGGATGTGGTCGCTTACAGCATCTCTGCTGATAATGTGCAGCTTCCATAGGAATTCAGTTGCATGCATGTACTTTCCTTAGTTTAGTACTGACTGAGCTCTTAACTTTTCTTTCCTCATCCCTGGTCCTCTTATTTTTCAGTACACATACAAGAGATGACGGTTGAACTGGAATACAGAGACATTAAAAGTGGTACAGGATTAACCTTCAGTCATAACCTGCATTAGCTTATCCCTGTCATCTCATAAGATCAGATACCTCCTGATATTCCCACTTTAGTTCTCAAACATTATCTTAATCTGTATTTGCTTCACTTCACACAGAAACACACACCCTTTTTAATAAGGGGGTCTGGATTCTTTCTGAGGCTACTTTTGTAATTTGAAGCTCATGTATAACCAAAATAGTAAGGTTATACTTGTCTCTTATTTTTTTACTTACTTCAAGTGTCTTGCACTTTACCTGCTATTGTTGGATGCCCTTTTTGTGGAATTATTAAAAGATTGATTCTTCTGATGTTTCCTCTTCCGTTCAAATAAGCTTATAATTTTACCACGCTGACTTCTGGTTTGGTTTTCATTTCCACGTTTGTTTGTGTTGAGTATTCCTTTTGTGATTGCTTTGAAAGCTACAACAGCATCCTTGTTGAATATAACTGCTAGTCACAGTCGTGGTTGGTTGTTTTCCTGAAGGGGGTCAGCACTACCTTATAACTGCTGTCAGTTATGTCTCATCCCAGTGAGGCGTATCTGATAAGGCATTCCCTTTGTTCCCAAGTACCGGTTCACCTCCTCGCTGTTGTTAACGATGTTGTTTTCCGTATAGGTTGTTGGCAGCCTTTGCTTGTAATCGCTCCATTGGCTAAACCTCGTAAAGGTTTAGGTAAAGCAGTGTTTCAATGACCTCTTTCCACAATGTTTTAAAATAATCATGGGGATCTTAGAGGTGATTTGCAGCATTCTCCCCGGTGTAAATGCCAGAAGCACCACTGTGGTAAAATAAGCTAAATTGTACGTGGGGGTGAGGATCTCTTCCAGCACCAGCGAGCCATTCTGACACTGCACCCCACAGCCAAGGCTCTCATTTTCGCTTGTCACATCAACTAGGCTGCGGTCAATTCTCACCTATGCTGGAAAGGCTGTAGCTCACTTCAGTGTACAGGCAGGCTCGTAGGACAGTGACTGACCCATACCTGGGCCCAGTGACTTGCTGCAGACCTGAAGTGCTCTTGCTGAGTGGCCCAGCTATGAGCTTCCAGGGATATGCTGCTTCTGGCCTGTCTTCCACCTGTCCCTCTGATTCTTCATGTTTGTGAAGTACCATGGGTTCAGTAGCTGGGTTCTGTACATGGGTTGCATAAAGATTTTTCAGAATGGCTCCAGAAAGTTCAAATTCTGTCACAGTTGAACTGTTAACATCGTATCAACTGTAGGCAAGATCCTGCTGCCTAAACACTTGGGGACTGCTTTTCTTCACCATAGGCAGGGCTTGGAAGCATCTTTCTGGTGGTTCATGTTAGCACCCATCTGAGCCAGGTGAGCCCCAGGAATAAATCACTGACGGAGAATTTGGCCATGCCTGACCTCTCTACTCATGTCGGACTTGCTTTTCTCATGTTTTCAAGTGGTTGAGTTATATAGACTCAGTCTTTCAAAGGAACTTAATTGCAGTTTCTTGTCCAACGGTGCTTGTAGATTAGAAGATTATTTGGCTTTTATGCCAAAGGTTTTCTTATCTAGCCTATAAAAATACAGCCTTTACCTTAGTCATTCCTGTTTTGTGATGAATACCTGTTAAATCCTTTTTCTTAGAATTTAACTGTTAATGTTTGGGGTGGTTTTTGGGTTGGTTGATCTAAATGCAACTTGTGCTTCATGGTTTTCCTGTTTTCCTCAAATGGCTGGCTTGGTTTTAGTTAAGGAGATGTAGTTGTTGTGGAAGTGTTCTTTGTTCAGATATACCCTTATTTGGATTAAATTTAATAAGAAGATATCACAACTGGAATAAAAGTGCTCTATTTCAGTCATAGTACATAACCTTGTTGCAGGTGGTTGTTCCAAGGCTGTTTGTCATACTTTTTGTAGACAAAACCTAAACCACAGCCTTTGAACTGACTATCAAAAAGCATTTGAAGATATTTTGGGGTTTTGTTTTCTTGTAAGGGTCTCTTAATCCCAGTAGGGTCTTTGGGGTTTTGTTTTTGGTTTTTTGTTGGGTTTTGTTTTTACCCCTACTGACTTTATAGTCACTCCTGCCTACCAAGAGCTTGTCTGCACATGTCCTGCATCTGTCATCCCCTAACAGAAAGTACAAATTTATCAATACTCTCTTGATCTGTAAAACATAAAATACACTTCAAATATTTTACATTGTCACTGGTTGTTCCTTCTCTTCTTTAGAATACAGAAAGATGAAAACTTCATCTGACAACAAGGAAAGTCCAGGCATTTTTTGAAGCATCATTTTCATTGTCCAAGTGCCTTGTAGTTGTTGTGTTGGGTTTTTGTTTGTTTTTTTTTTTTTAATTTGGTTGATTTGTTGTCCCTGGCATTCTTTGTGAACTGCTCCTGCTCCCTAGAGTTTGATCCTTTTTCAGACTGTTTTAACCACCAGGCATTTCACTACATGCCAGACCTCCCAGCCATCACTGTGGTGGATGGGTATTATTTCCCCGTGTCATAGTAGTCCAGAACTGCCAGCTAACGGTCAGAGCTGCTGTGATGTTTTGCAGGCAGATGCTCCTGACAGGTACAGTGCCCTCCCTGACAGCTTGAAAGCAAAACAGACAGTCAGATAAGTGAACAGGGGACGCCATGTCGTGGGCTTAACTTTTCACATACCTATACAGCATGCCTGTAGTAAGCCATGCTTAGCAAGTGTGGTGTCTTTAAATAGTGAGTTGTCTGCAAGAAGCCTTGTGGACACCCAAGGCGTGTTTCAGCTTTATAGATAAAACTAATAGTGTTGAGGAATGTCAAAAGAAGCACAAGTTATTTAAAATTGCAGTTGTAAAGTTTGCTTAGATCTAAATATCTTAATTGCCAGGGATGTGTATTTTTCACTGTTTAAATAGATTCTAATGTGTGAAGAATATAATTGAATCTTACACCTATAACTGTTGTAAAAGTAGTTCATGGGCTCTTTCAAGTACTTGAAGCAATTTAATTGATAAAATGACATTTTTACCATGCACAGAATTTTTATTTAGATTTGAGTCCCTAGAAATAACTGTGCTCTGGACATTAGCTGGTATGTATTTTCAGGTTAATATCTAATCTAATGTCAGAAAAATTAGCTAAACCTGTAATTTCATGTTTGAGGAAACCTGAGTGCGTTTTTTGGTAGGTAATCTGGAGGAGCAGTTTCCCCAGGTATGCTACATAAAGAATAAATCTGGTTGTTAGCATTCCAGCCTGATTTCAGCCCTCCAATTCTGATTTGCAGCCAGAGCACAGTGTGTTGTGATCATACTTCAAAGTAGAGCCAGAATGGGAGGTCCCTAAAAACCTTTGTATTTAAACACCTTAGGAAACGGTGGCACCAACTCAGTGTGTGCACTGCACACCTTCAGCTAATTTGGGTCTGTAACCCATTTGACAGAGAGAAGCTTTTAGCTGGAGGAGATGCTATGAACTGCAAAAGTAAAAAAAAAAAAAAATAATTAAAAGATAGTAGCTGAAGATCAAGCAAATTTTCATCATAACATAGGTGTTGGCTTGAGCAACCTGCCCATACTTAGTAAGCTGGATGATTAATTTTTTTAAAGAAATCTGAGTGGGCAGTCTCATGCAGATGTAGTTTTCTTTGTTTTGCTTGAACTGTTGTAGTAGAACAGTGTTACAGTAGTTTGCTCTGGAGCTTCTCTCAGGGAATTCAGATACCAGTTTGGGGAATTGTTCTTGGGCCACCTGCTACATGTACTGGAAGCTGGTGGGCTCTGCGAGCATTTACTCTGAAATCATGGAGCTGGAGCATGCCAGTAGGATGAAGAACAAAAACAAAAGTTGAACAGAGTTCCCGGGCGATACAATCACATCACAAAGATTCACCAACTTAAAGTCCAGTCCCAGTCACAAAACACAGCAAAATTTTTTCATCTAGTTGTTGTAACGGACTGAAGTGGCAAGCGTGCAAAGCGAGGAGTTTCTACTCACCATGCCCCATGGTGAATGGACCTGCTCGTGATCTGTTCCATGCTCTTTTTCTTGGAGTCCATTTAATGCAATTTTTTTGTAAGGGTGTTGGGGGGGTGGGGGGGTGGCATCCTTATTGCCCTTAGAAAGACATGTCAGCCAGCGTATTTTTGACTGCTCCAAGGTAAGGGTGGAGGAGGTTGTGTGGGGGTGTGTTTTGGTTTTGTTTCTTTGGTTTCCTTTAAAAACACTATGATATCCTGAGGAGAGTTTTCTGTGAGCTGGCAGTATGGTTTACTTTTTTGGAAGCTCTGTGTAGAACTAGGAAAGGACATGTTGTAATTTGTGGAGTGAGAAATTTAATAGCTAGAACTAGATCTAAAAGCCAGGTTTTGTCTTTGGGACTAACATTGCTACTGTTCAGCGTTTGGCGTGCAAGTGCCGGTGGAATCGGAACAGGAAAGGTGTGTGCTGTGTGAAGTAAAGGCAGAAAACCTGCAATGACAAGCTTGGGTTTTGTTTGATTGGCCTTGAAAACTTGATGCTGTTAAAGACGATGGAAAGATCTGCAAATTTACCTTTTTGTTATTTGAAGGTTTTCTTGCAGCATTGGAAACACAAGCGTAGCAGCGTTGTGCTGGTATAGGAGAAGGAAAAAATTCACTTGAGCAGTCTAGTTTGTTGACCAAACTGAGGGAAATACTAGGGATAAATGGTATCTGAGAGGAAAAAGAAAACTGTATTTTTAAAACACTTTAATATACAGTTTTAGCAATATAGGTATGGGAAAACCTTCAGATCTTTTATTTTGAATGTGTCAGGGATACATTTAAAAAAACAGGATGACAAGGAAGAAATGGTAAAACTGTTTTCTAATTCCTCGTGATATCACAAATAAAATATTTAAGGTGATTTGGAGTAAGAAGTAACAGCAAAAGACTTATATGTTAGAGCATGACTGCCTTGTAAATATGGGGGTTTGCAAAAAATTCAGACGTGACTTTTACACCTTTTTGGGTTTTGTTCTGATGTATGATGGCACTTTACTTGGCTGTAGGAAGAGTTTTCCATTATGAAACATACAGACTTGTTCACAGACTTTTCATCATAATTTAAGAAAACTTTTCATAGCTTCACCTTTGGGAATGCCTTAAGCTGATTTATGTATCTTGTAATTTAAATATCGGTAGTCTGAAGTTAATGTCATTGTGTAATCTTTTTGTTTAATATGGAATTACGGACTTTGCATGGAGTTTGCCTTTTACACATTAGGAGATAAAATCTTGCAGGTTTAAGTTGTTAATATTTAGAGTGTACTTGCTTCAAATGATGCATTACTCTAAGTTTCTGGGTAGACTGACTATCAGTAGCTTAAAAAAAAGCTGCTATGGTTGAATCCAGCATAACACTGTATGTAGTCCATGCTTACAGGCTGCAACTTTTCTGCTTCCTTCACACTGATCGTGAACTTCCCTAAGGATTGGGAGAAGACCTCTGCCTAGCAAACTTACAAAACCAGTAATGCTGTTAAGCTGGTTTTGATGTAACCAGGGCTTGAGAAGCCCACTGTGCTCACAGTGAACGAGACGCCTGGGTAAAGGCCATTGCCAATGCCTCCTGGAGTCTGGATGGCTTTTATTTAAACTATGTTAATATGGCCTTCAAAACTTGAATCGAATACAAGCAGGTACTTCCACTTTGGTAGTGGCAGGCGATTTTGTGCTTCCCGTAGCTGTTTGATTTGGCCAAAGCGCGGGAGAGCAAAAACTGACCCGGCGTGTTGGTGCTCAGGGCTGCTCCTAAAATCCTGCCCAGTGGCTTTCCTGGTTAATGAAAGTGAAGTCATCAGGGGAGTGGAAGAGCTGACCGTGAAGATTACTCCAAGGGGAAAATGTTGACACAGAAGGAAAAATAAGATAAGGAAGAGAGTCTTTTGAACTGCAAATTGAAGGTGGCTGGAAAAGGAGAAATCCCCTAAGTATTGTCTAGAATGTGAATGGGATAAATAATAATAATCCAGAAGAACTGTGGGTTACTCTAAGCTGTAACGTACAAACATGATTTCTCTTGTGCTTTCTAGTGATGTCTTGAGCTCTTACTGAAGTTTTTCTTAATGTAGGTTACACACTACAAGCAATATCCACCTAACACAAGCAAAGTATATTCCTACTTTGAATGTCGTGAAAAGAAGACTGAAAATTCCAAATTAAGGAAAGTGAAATATGAAGAAACTGTTTTTTATGGTTTGCAGTACATTCTGAACAAATACTTAAAAGGTAACTGTCTCAAATTCCAGTAAAACTTTACCTGTAAATAAATACCATAGTATTTCTCAAGCCTGGAGTGTCGTAGTTGAAACAACTCTAGGTTATCTTCATACAGTGTAGGTGGTGACACGCATAAGACCTTATTTATTTGATTCTTAAAATGAGATGCCCACCCTCGTAAAATGATATTGACTGTTTAATTCAGATACCTCTCTACTATGTTATTTATGCCAACGGTTTATTAAAAATCAAGAGGTGTTTATATCCCAACTTCAGTGGGCTAAAATGAATGGAAATCGAGCAAGACTGTGCATACAATCACAAGAAGATCAGAGATTCAAGGGAAAATACATTTTGTGTTTTGAATTTAAATTTTAGTCTGTATTTACTGGCTTATTTACTGTGTAAACTAGTAACGGTTTTAATTTCCCCTAAATTTTGGTTGCCACTCAGCTTAGATCATGGAATATGGCAGCTATGTGTGAAAGTGTTTTCAACATTGACAACTTCAAGAGTAACATCTGAAAATTCCTTGGTGCCATTTAATGTGGTGTTTGCTTTTTTGCATTATGTGCAAATATCACCTGTTCTGGCCTAAATGCGAGTTGCCTTCTGCCAAGCTTTAGAAGGAAAGCTTTAGTCATAGGGCTTTCATAGCTTTGTCTTGATCCAGAATCTGTAAATCTCTGCCAGTTTTGCCAAAGATTGGAATTCCACTATAATCAAAACACTGGATAATCTTGTTTCTTTTCTCTTTAGCAATCTGAAGATTGTTCTCTAATGTTGATTTCCAGTAGATGCTTGATCCTACAGCAGTAGCAATGCTTATTCAAATAACGTGGTTACTCTTGTCAGTTCCTATCGCAAAGTGGTCAAACAAAGACTGGTTGTAAGGCTTCTCCACGGGAATTCTCCCTGGAGCAGCGTAGCTTAACCCTTGTGCTAGTGTGGCTATGTCTTGTTGCATGTGCCAGCTTGCACAGTCATCACATTCCTCTGGGAAAAGCACTGCTAATAAAACTCTTGACAGGTTGTTGTCTGTCATAAAAAAGTAATAATCTCAAATTGTTCCTGAGTCACCCGCAAACCACAAGTGTATTTTGTCCTGGTGGTTTTCCTGAGCATCTTAATCTATATAATAAATGAAAGTAAAATTTGGTTTTCACATAGCTGGTATACTGCATTTGACATGTTTTCCATCTTTTTGTGGGAGGCAAAGACTTTTCTGTGTCTGAACCTTTTTGTTATTTATTTTATAATTTGATGACTATCTTAAGTTTCTAAGCTTTCACCTGTTTTTGAAACCACAGGTAAAGTGGTGACCAAAGAGAAAATCAAGGAAGCCAAAGAAGTATATAGGGAGCATTTTCAAGATGATGTCTTCAACGAAAAGGGATGGAACTATATTCTGGAGGTAAGAATTTATGAAAACAGTATGAGATCATAATGAAGGATTTATGAATCAACTGTAGAATAAATAGAGCAGTCTCTCCTTTTAACTGTGATAGTAAAGACTGGATAAATTTAGCTTTTTATGTTTAGTGTACAGGGAGTAGCAGCTGTCAAAGAATAATCATATAATTGTAATTCCGTAGAGAAAAGTAATTTTCATCCTTTCAGATGCCAAATACGGCTTTGCAGGTAATAAGGATTTATGGCTGTCGTCAGCCAGCTAGTCTTAAGTGGGGGCTTGGTGGCAAGTCTCCGTATGTAATATAGTGCTTAGTGGTTGCTTGCATCATTTACATTGCTTTCTGTAACTAATCATAACCATTTTTATTCTAATGCAGAAAGCCGTACAACCTCTTGCATGTGTAAATAGTTCCAGAAAATACATGTTTTGTTAAATTCCTAAATTTTTCAGAGATACTCAAATTGAACTTTGTTATGAAATACAAGGCTTGAGCACTTCTGACACACAAATACTTCCAAATTAAGTCTTTCCACAATTATCCTCTTTCCCTTTTGTTTAAAAAGGTGTCAGTCTTCAGGTAATTGCAAACATCTTTTCTCGAGAAAAGCAGCAGATTCAGACTAGTAGCATTCATCAGAGCTGTTCTAATCTCGGCAGATTAATTAAATGCTAAGTTTCATTGTGGGTTCTAGTGAATGGATATTTTTGGCATTTGAAAACACAGGTTTTAGTTCTTTGCATTTATTTTTCCCTGGATACCCTGACTGTATGCATTTTATGGTGGCATCTGTCTATGCGTGTCATCGTGCAACCAGGGTGGACCATAGGGTGTGCAAGAGAAAAGTGACTTTCAGTTAAATGTTGCAAATGGCAGCAAGGTAAATAAAGCTGCTATTTACTAAGAGAGTGAGAGGTGTCTAGAGGACTTGCATCTATTTCAAATAAGTACAGATGTGAATTCAATCCATATTTGTCTTCAAGCTACATTATGCTTTGTGAACTGCTCTCATCTGTGTTTAAAGTAATCTTGATCCCTCTTTGGCTAAACTGAATTAATACACTTCTAATGCTGCATGTCTGTCCATGCTGAGTTTTAATGTGGTTTAACTAATTCCGTTCAACTTTTGGTTTAGTGAAGGGAAGCCTTCATCCATACCCCCAGTATACACTGTTTATTCCCTTGTCGGATTTTCTTGGTAAAATCGTGCATATGTAGAAACAAACACAGCTTCCACTTCTTGATCTTAGGTGCTGATGGCTCTCAAACTGGAGGTGTATGTACCCTTTGGGTCTCTGTATGCCCTTATATACCCTGCTTCTGCTCACTGAATTCCTGCATATATTTACATACCTACCACTGCTCGCTCTCTGGCTCTGTTACCTAATGTGTAGTGTTAGGTAAAGTGGAGGGAGCAGTAGCTGTATGAATGAAGTGCAAAAATGAATTTGAAAAGTACATGCATGAATTTGTACTGAGAGTAAATGAATGAGTAAATACTGATAGGGTGAAGGGGTGGAAGAAAGAAACAGACAGCCTGGAGAATGAGGGGGTCGTGTAGAGGCTGGAAGTTGGCAGAAATTGATGATGAGTGATAGAGATGTAAGCCCTAAATGATACAAGTTGACTTTACCTAAAAATTTCGAAAAGGGCTATAATACAGTGCTGTGCATGACCATACTGCTTTTTTTTCTGTGGATAAAATCAACACCTATGGCAACTTTGAAATCTGTTTTGTTTTTTCACTTAACTATACTTTTGTCTTTGTTGTATCATTAATAAATTATTTTGAGCCTTTTTGAGGGCTTCATTGGCATTTGTTAATCCAGAGCTGACATCTCCAAGTCTGCTGACTAAACCCTGTGTGGTATATAAACACAGTTTGCTTCAGTATATCACCCTTTCAAAGAAACTTTTAAACCATAGTGTAGAAGAGACTTCTAACATGTCTTGAGCGCTGGAGAATATTTTGACGCTGCTTATGAATCTGTGTAATATCTCTGAATTAATGCAATTTTTGTTGCCTTTAAAGGATATCTTATGAGAAGTTTCCTGACAAAAAAAAATTAATACACCAAACATTTTGAGTATTATCAGTTTAGCTTGCAAAGTTCTAAAGTTCTTTCAGCAAGTTATAATTAGTCTTTTAGAGTTGCTGTTTGCAACTTACTTTTTCAAAAGGCATATTTCACACAATATTTAGTCCTTCAGGGGTGAAAGACTGACTTTGACAAAAGAACGATGCTTCAAGATGAGTTTTCATGATAAATGAGTAGTTGATATGACAAAATACTCTCTAAAATAGTTATTAAATGGATCCTGGCCTAATAAACTAACAAAGCACACATCTATACTAAGCAAAACTAGGGGTTTTGTTGAAGGCCTAGTGTCCTGGTTTTGGCCTCGGCAGAGTTAATTTTCTTCCTAGTACCTAATGCAGTGTTGTGTTTTGGGCTTAATATGAAAATAATGTTGATAACACACTGATGTTTTTGGTTGTTGCTAAGCAGTGCTTACACTAAGTCAGGGGCTTTTCAGCTTCTCAGGCCCTGCCAGCAGAAGGCTGGGGGGGCCCAAGGAGCTGGGAGGGGACAGGACTGGCACAGCTGACCCCAGCTGACCAAAGGGATAGCCCAGACCACATGTCATGCCAGTATATAAACTGGGGAGAAAGCCGGCCAGGAGGCACTGCTCAGGAGCTGCCTAGGCATCCGTTTGCAACGGTGGTGGTTGGCAATGGCATTGTGTGTTACTTGTTTTGTATATTCTAATTCTTTTTATATCATTATTATTATTGTTCCTTTCCAGTCCTATTAAAGAGTCTTCATCTCAACCCACGAGTTTTCTCTCTTTTACTCTTCCAGTCCTCTCCCCCATCTCGCTGGGCAGGGGGCAGTGAGCGAGCAGCTGCATGGGGCTTAGTTGCCGGCTGGGGTTAAACCATGGCACTTAGATAATACAGCTAAACTTTTTTCAGCTTACTCCATGTGAAAGTGCTGAAGAAAACTGAGTTGCAAATATTTCTTGTTCTGCAGGTAGAACTTGTGGCTTTTTATACAATATTTAAGCCTTCCTGACTCAGTTTGCAGAAGGAATACAACTGATAACCATCATTTGGTTTGATAAAAGAGACTATTTTTTAAGTTACAGGATTTTCCTCCTTTTTTGATAGATGCAGATTTTGTTTGTTTACTTGGGCTTGTGGGTGTGCAAACAAACAAAATTATTTTTAAGGTTAAAAAATGAAGAAAACAAAAGCTTTATTGATAAACTTGTAGCCTGACTTTTATCCGTTGCAGTCAAATAAAAGAGGTAGGTCCTAATCTTTCCTGTTGTCTAACAACATGACTATTTCTTACACAGAAGTACGATGGCCATCTTCCTATAGAAATAAAGGCTGTTCCTGAGGGCTCTGTAATTCCCAGAGGAAATGTTCTTTTCACAGTAGAAAACACAGATCCAGAGTGCTACTGGCTCACAAATTGGATTGAGGTCAGTTTTGAAAGTTAACATGTTTTTTCTAAGTAAATATTAATGCACTTAAAGGCTGAATCCTTTATTGGTTTAAGGGGAATCTGGCAGCTTTAATTTTCGCCTTTAAGTAAGCCTGGGTTCTGTTTTTAGTGCTTTTACATAGACCTTTCCCCCCTAGCTGGCAAGAGACTGTAGTAACTTTACAGGAAATGCACAACAGTACTTTCATCCACAAGGAAAGGAGGATGAGGAACAGGGCGTTGTGTGTCTTGTAGCTCAGGAGCTGTAACTCCTGAGGTGGCAAATATCTGGCCTACCTTATAAAGGTGTTATAAAGGCTAATTACTTCAGCCCTAAAGCAAACTGTTGAAGGCATCGGTACTTTCTGAGTGGGCGGTGAAAATAAATAGATCTTTTTGTGCCTGGTTAAATGCCAAGTGGGGATTTTTATTAGGTGTATGTTTGCTTAGGAATTAATGTGATGTGTTTTGTTTTAGACTATTCTTGTGCAGTCGTGGTATCCAATAACAGTGGCTACAAACTCTAGAGAGCAGAAAAAGATTTTGGCCAAATATTTGCTAGAGACTTCTGGCAGCTTAGAAGGACTGGAGTATAAACTGCATGACTTCGGTTACAGAGGAGTTTCTTCCCAAGAGGTGATACTACTTATCTCATAGTTGGAGAAGTGTAATTGTTCTTAACCATAAAGGACTGTAGTGTGCATCTGTTAACAGTTGTGTCCCTGTTCAGCAGTGAAACTGTGAATGGGGAGAGCATGCTGTGTTTGGACTTATGGGGGGGGGGGGGCAGGGGGTAGATCTGTGCCTGAACTGTGAGCGCTAGGCTGGGAGAGCTTTTTTCTATATGGAAGCTGTCCTTCCTGTGTAAATGCATGAAGAGGGGGTTGGTGAAATGGGAACAGTGGCAGAGTTTTGCTGCTACAAACTAGTGCTAGGTGGTGACTGGGTTTAGGCTTCTATGCTTGGTGTGGCAGCTGGAAGTTGCATCTTTTTCAGACTGCAGGAATAGGAGCTTCAGCTCATTTGGTGAACTTCAAAGGAACAGACACTGTAGCAGGAATTGCATTAATTAAAAAGTACTATGGTACAAAAGATCCGGTTCCAGGATATTCTGTTCCAGCTGCTGAACACAGGTAAGATATTGGGCTATTAAACCCTTTTTAAAAATAGCTTAACAAAATGTACTTTTTTTCTTATCTGTCTTTGTATGCAGAAATATTAAACTGTTTCACTTATACAGTAGTAACTGTGACTGATCCAATTGTTGAGGCAGAAGTTCAATACTGATGCCTGTGTGTGTTCTAGGGGCACAAGAGTGGCACGATTGTTCTTAACCATAAATGTGTTTTTAAATGTTTTTAAGTATAACCTTCTTATCAGTGTCTAAGTAAATTTGAATTATTCTTTTTAGAATTAACTTGAAGGCCTACTGATTAAAGTAGATATTGAGGATTTGTGTTGTGAACTTAAATTTTGTTTTAAACAAAAAATTATAAAATTAAAAAAGCATAGTAGTTGCAATTCTGGACTCTCCCCACATCATGTTTTCCCTCCAGAAGTTCCTTTAAAGATTTCCATCCGCATAACTAATTCAGCCAATGGTAAATCCTTGATCTCGAAGAATTGTGAGAGTGTTCTTGGGAGTAACTGATCTCAAACACATTGAGATGAAGAGCTCTCATTTTTTATATCCAAATCCTGTACAAGGTCAGGAGTGAATGCAAATCGTTGGACTTTATTTGCATGTCTGCATACTGGAATGAACAGTAGATAAAGGAAGGGACAGTTATGCTTTTCTTAGAGTACAAAATCTGGTGCTTTTAAATAGTGAGTATTTTCACTTACTTTTGCAAGACAGATACTGGAAAGGCTTACACGAATAGCCCTTAGAGGATAGTGATCATCTTTAAAGGAATACTGCTTCATGTAGCTCTGGACCATTGCTGTAGTGCTGTTCTAGAACTCCTGCATCAGTAGAAATTACAGATGTTGTCTGGAACATCTTCTCTTGGCTTAGCTTAATACTAGTTAAATCCAGAAATGATGGCCCAAGCAACTATAAAATTCTTTGTAATGAAAGCAAACACACGGAGTCAAGAGAACAAGCGTCTTTTGCATAGCATGTTGAAATGGTGGCATAAGAACAGATGGCTTAAACTGCCCTAACTAAAGTTTGCATTGCCAAACACAGGCTGCAGTCACACCTTTCCAAGTTAGTACACAAAAAGGGGTCTTGTGCAAGAGACCAAAATTTTTCCAGAATTGTTCTACTGTTCCACAGCCACCAATGTGAGTTGGTGTGAGTGTGGTGCTCACCTCTGGTGTGCCACCAGGGTTATGCCTTGGACTTCCCCAACCTCTTTGGAAGAAATTTTGGTTTGTCTCTTCACTACTGTGACGACCTGGGGCTTGTCCACACAGTAGTTCATGCTAGCATTTTACAGTAAAAATCCAATGCCCACAAGCTCTTACTACACACCCGTTCTTTGTGTGAGGGTGTTTCTAGGTGTTCACACACAGGTTTAAGTCACTTAAACTGGTCTGTGGTGGCCTCATACAAAACAGCTACTGCCAATCCACTGGCATTCCATAACTTACTACCTCTTAGCAACTCTGGTTTACATGCTTGTTTGTACCCTTCTACCAAGGGTAATGCCCTGAGGTTCCTCTCAAAGAATGTTTGTATGAGTGAGGATAATAGTTTTATAGCACTGTTAAAACAGAAAAGGCATTGTGTTTCCTTCTACGACTTTTCTGCCATATGCTGCTAGTTCCCTGCTTCCCATTTTGCAGTCTGAAGTTGCCAGAGCAGATGTTCTGTACTTGTATCTGTAGTTCCCCACTGTCTGAATTTCAGGTTTAAAAGAGAAACTCTCTCCCAAATGTTTAAAAAAAAAAAAAAAAGAAAGTAAAAGAAACAAACCACATTTATATGTGAAAGGAGTTTCATGTGTCAAGTGTTTGTCTGAGTTGCCAAAGATAAATCCAGGGTGCTGTTTATTTACTATATAGCATATTTATTATCCGTGCAACACAGGGCTGATAAGACAGCATAAGCTATGTACTTGTAATCATGTTGCCTATTGTTATCTTGAACTGTGCTGGTAGGAAATATAGAATGTGTGATTTAACATATAAATGCTGCTCTAATACGGATTTTTCAATTGGCTTTACAGTACCATAACGGCTTGGGGGAAAGATCATGAAAAAGATGCTTTTGAACACATAGTGACACAGTTTTCTTCAGTGCCTGTATCTGTGGTTAGTGACAGCTATGACATTTACAATGCTTGTGAAAGAATATGGGGTGATGACTTAAGGCATATAATTGAAGCCCGAAGTCCAGAGGCACCGCTTATCATTAGACCAGATTCTGGGAATCCTCTTGACACTGTTTTAAAGGTAATCCTTGTTTAAGTCATTTGTATATAAGATTGGGAAGGGCAATTGTTTGTTTTGTAGTGACTGGCTAACAAACGTAGGAGACATAATGCTCTAACTTGCTACACGTAGTGTATAGTCAATGCTGGGCAATTTTGACCTATGAAAAAATGTAAACATTTACCTCATCTCAATATAGATATGGAAACTTTTGCAGTCTGAACAGTTTGATCTTTTTCATCAAACCCATTCTTGCATACCATCCTTGAAGCTTTTACAACAGTAACTAACCAGTTCTGCTGGTCTAACAATGCCGGAATGATTCTATAAAGAGAAACTTTCATCGCTTAAATAAAATGGGAAACAACTTGAGTATTAATAAATGGCAGGCCAGTAAGACTTATTACCAATGAGTTTAGGTATCTTGGCATCCTGTTTTAATGTAATTCAATGTTTTATGCTACAAATACAAGTTTAGCACTCTTCTCCCTTTTGTAAGATGTGCATTTAGGTCAGTGGCATGTGACCTCCAAGCTGAAAGATGCTTCTCACCACATAGCTCTTTAGAGAGCATAATGATTGTTGCAGTTCTGTAGTAAAAGCTTTGGATACCTCTGAATTTGAGTAGCTGTCAGCACTATTCTAATAGAAAGTAGGGGAGATTTTAGTTGTGTTGGTACTCAAATCAGATCCATACAGCTTCAACACTTTTTTCTTCGGGACAAGTGACATATCCCAAATAGGAACTTTGAATAATCTTTATCAGAACTGATAAGAAAAACTTGTAACTGAAGTGTTTAGTTTAAATTATTGGTCGCTAACAAAACCGAAGAAAAGTAAAAGCCTCATCTAACACCTTAAGGGATGTCAAAAGAAGAGCAGAACCTTCAGCTGACGCATTTAACAGCAAAAACTTACAGCAACCGAAGAGGGAGAAGAGGGAGGCATGGTTTTGATTAGCTCTTTGGGTACAAGTTCGTAGAGGCCATATGGTCTGTGACTGCTTTAATCTGATGGCTTCCCCCACAATGGTTGGCATGCTTTTTGTTTGTGTGCTGCTGTGGACAGATTTAGAACAGGATATGTGGATTTATTTATGAGTTGGTTTGTTTGCTTTTTTGCTGGTTTTGAGTGTTTTGGGTTGGTTGGGGTTTTTTTGAGAGAGAGCGAGCATGACTCAGTGTGGAAATCGTGTTTCTGTTTTGGAATGGCAGGTTTTTATTTTTATTTTGAACTGTCTCCCTTCTCTTTTCAACAGGTCTTGGAGATCTTGGGGAAGAAGTTTCCCATTACGGAGAATTCGAAAGGCTACAAGTTGCTGCCACCATATCTCAGAGTTATTCAGGGGGATGGTGTGGATATCAACACATTGCAGGAGGTAGGAGATCCTGTTCATGTGTCAGGGTGACACTGATAATGCTGATATTTAATCTGGACTCTGTTACCACTAGTCAGATGCTGCAGCAGAGACTGCTGACCCCACCCTGCCCCTTCATTCCAGATGCTGGCAGCTATATCCTCACATGTTAAACAAATTCATTAAAACTCCACAGGGAATTTTTAAGATTCATAAAAAAACTGAAAGGCATTTCCTAATCCCCCTGTTGTAACTCTTCTCCTCCCACTGTCTCTCCTTTTGTTTGCTTTCATCCTGCTTGTCAAATCTAATTCAAATCAAAATCTGGCAGTGTTTGGTCCTTTCATTGATATCTCAGGCATACTGTGTGATTGCTGTGCTATAGCAACAGTAGTAATTAACGGGTTTGGCTCATTAGTTATGTACCATCTGAAGTGTGCTTGCACTCAAATATTGAAGGTGTAGTTTTGAAGAAGACCTTTTTTAAAAACAAGGGTAAGGGTTCATTGATTTTTGGAGAGTGGAATAAGGATTGGTGAAAGCCCAGGCAACATGTATAACAGGTTAGACTGTAGTCTGAGTTAAAAGTCCAATTTCGTCAAGGCCAAAATTGGCTATTTAGTACATGCTGCATGCTTGAAACTAGTTATAAATTCACCACTATTGACTAGATGGAGATCCTAGGTAATATAATGTGGCTGCGAAGGTACAGACTGCAGTAACTGCAGATGACAGAGGAGGACGACTTGGCTTTTATTAGGTTTGTCCTGTATCATTCATCTTCAGCTGTATTAGAGTTCAAAAACAGAAAGAAGTTGAATAAACTTAAGATTAATTTAACTTGATTTTATTGACACTTGTCTTAGCTTTCTAGACTGACACATCCTTAGATTCTTCTTAACAAAGTTGGCTTTTGCCGGTTCTCAAAATTAGAAGCAAGAGAGCCATCAGGCTTGTTCTTTAGTCTGAAACTGCCTATCTGACATGGGCACCCATGTGAACCTCAACAACAGAACTCAGATTTGTCACTTGGATCCTTGGAAAGCAGTTAATACTGAGATTGTTACCCGACATGCGTTATGGTTTTGCTCCTCCTCCAATAGCCTTTAAAGCAAATTTTATTTTACTTTTTTTTTGTCCCATGTGGCTTTTTGAGACTGTACAACCGTGCTAATGAGTTTAACTGAACACAAGCAAGAGAGGCTAATAGCTGGAAAGAAAGTTTTCACTCAATACTAGGGGAAAAGGGCTTTATTTTTTAAAAAACTTTTGCTTGTTCCTAACAACCATTTGTCAGGACTGATGCCTGTATTAGGCAAAGTAGGCTGTCACTGAGACTTTCATGAGTCGTAACAGGAACGAAACTGGACTATTAATTCGTTCTTGTATGGAACTCAGTGGTTGCTTTCTGTAAGTTATACTGGATGCTTATATAACATTGATTGTAATCAAAATATTAAAACTAGTATTTAAAATTTTTTCATTAGAACTAGAAATGCAATGCTCTCAAAGTTCTAAATAGAGCAGGAAAATAATTCCTGTAGCGAATGGGAAAGGATGACGTAGAAGGAGCAATTCTTTGTTCAGATGATCTGCCTGTTTTACGTGTTTTCCTCATTGAACTGTAACTGATTACAGAGGGAAAAGGCTTCCTGTAGAAGAAGAGAGCTGAAGATGTAGTTCCACAAGATGTGCAGAGCAGACATAACTCACTGTTGCCTAGTGGCTGCCTTCTCATCTCTTCCTGACTCTGTAACCTTGCTGCACACATCATGTCAGCTTTGGGCATTGAACTGCCAGTCATTAAACTGATTTAGCCCACACATGTAGCAGCAAACTCTTTCAGCTGAAAGCAATCAATTTTGTGGTTTAATGAATTTAATTTGGCCCAAAAAAGGGGCCAGTACTCACTAGCACCATACAGGACAGGGAATAAACTGTCATTTTGAACTGGGAGAAGCAGTCAGGAAGGGAAGAGACACTTCTCATTTGACAGCAGCAAGTTATGTTGGAGCAAAAAGATTGTGATCTTGCAGCCTAATTTTAGTTATGTTTAAATTTCATGGATCTCTATCTTCTTTTATCAGCAAAACCAAGTTTACCATGCTGCCTTTTGGAAGACAGGGTAATAGCTTGCCGTTTAAAAAAATGAACCAACCACACAAAACCAACCCAACCCCAAAAAACAACACCCCAAAACCAATCCAAACCTGAAGTATAATTCATCCTTTTTAAAAAGGATTTTACGTGAACAAATATGAATATTGTTGTGGCAGTCTTTTCGCGCCCCCCCACCCCCCACTTATAGCCTGTGCAAGTGATTGTTCTAATTATTCCATATCAGCCTTATGTTGTAGGTGTGATTTATTGTTACGGATCACATGAAAGGTAATGGGTACAATAGGAAGATCTAGATGAGTAATGACCAATCAGTCTCATGTAATGATCCAAACTAGCTGAAACAACAATATAGAAAACAACTTGGAGTATAAACTGGATTTTAAAATTCTTTGTTTTAATAGGGGATGCTGGTAGAACAGGTAAGGAACATTTTCTGACTTTCTTTTAGCATTTTCACTTTTAAAAATCATTACAATCTGCTAATCCACAATTTACTACACTTTCAAAGGATTTTCTTTGAACATTCAATTTCCAGGTGTCTTCAAATTTTTACACAAAGAAAATCCTCTAATCTGGAGTCACAGTTGGTGTATCTAATCGTGCTCATAATGGTCAGAGGAAGCTGGTCAAAATCTTGACATCTGAACTGTTCTGCCTGTATAGGTTTGAAAGTGCGAGGCAAGAAATTGTTCTGTGTTGTTTCCCTTTGGGGGAGGCTTGAGTTGTTTCAGATCTCCCCCTTTTCTTCTTCCCTGTTACTGCTGCTGTTTGCCGTATTTTCGCCATACCTAAGAAGCTGTTACCTAGTCCTCTGCTGCACGTCACTGGTAGTCAGAGCTGTCTTTCAACTTAGTCTCAATTTCCCTTCCCTTCCACCCTCACCAGCCAAAGATCAGTCTGAGTAAGGAAATCCCTTGGGAGAGAGTGGAAAGGTGGAAGCCAGCTCTTCACCCAGGGTGAGTGAGGAGTTGTGCCTGTGGCCCGAGATGAACAAGCCATCTGTAAATGAGAGCAGGAACACTAGCTGAAAAGGGGTTCACGTTTCTTCTCACACAGGCAAGAAGGTTAAGGGGCCATGGCCCACCTACGCTGTACTTGGGCTAGCAGCTGTTAGCCTACAAGTATCGGTGAACATCAAGTCTAAGCATAGTGTACCTTACTAGGATGTTGTTGATACCAGGTAGTTTGCGCTGCATCTTGTGGGCATGTTCAAGCAAGTTCAGTGTCAGACCTGATCTAGAAAACTGGATAAGGAAAGGAGTAGAATGCTGGCTTAGGCTTGGCCAGCAGTTCCTGTGGCTTCAGGCTTGGTCAGCATCTTGACAGAACTTGCTCAGAGTCCGGGTGGAGTTTACATACATTTACCCCTTCAAAAGGCAGTGCAGGTAAGCAGGGTGTGTATCCGAGCCCAGTCAAGTCTGGTTCCTTACGGTACTACAGGGCCTTATGCTTAAGTAGAGGGTATGCAAAATCCTTTTCCTTACCCTTTCTTTGTCATCTTCAGTTACTTCTGAGATGCTTAATTAATTTCAATCCTTTCTCCTCCCTGAGTACCCCTGACTGGTTCCAGGAGAACCTAATCACCTGAAAATACAGATTCCTTTTGTG
The DNA here is from genome assembly GCF_023634085.1 of Falco cherrug. NCBI lineage: Eukaryota > Metazoa > Chordata > Aves > Falconiformes > Falconidae > Falco > Falco cherrug. Next base: position 77,185,746 of record NC_073701.1, on the reverse strand, counting down.
CATGGTCACTGTCTGAAAGGGTGTGATGATTACTGCTAAAATCAATAGGATTGACACATATCAAGGAGGTATTTGTTCAGGCTACAAAGCTTCCAAAAGGTTCTCTTAAGTGAAGGCCATGGTGCTAGGGCCTGAGATTCTTTTGCTTGGCTTCTTAGATGAGGCTGAGTAAGCTGGTACCATTAGAATGATGAAAACTTATCAGTGAGATCTCTACTAGGGAGCAATCTGCTAAAAAAGTAGTGGGGAGGTGTTCAGAGCATACCCTGAAAATGTTACGGCTCTGCAGTCCACCTCCCCTGTTGGCTGGCCTCTGTAGGCATTCAGGCTGAGAGTATCCATGAAGAGACTGTATGTGACTAACTGGGTAAACAAAATACTAGTATGCTCTTTTATTTACGGTAGCTACCCATTTGCCACTGCCTTAGTTGGAATAATCTCTTTTTCTTTTTTTCCTTTTTTTTTTTTTTTAATGAATGAACCTTTAATTTTGACTTAGCTGTCACCTAAAAAAAAAAAAATGGCTTGTCATCAGAGCTCCTGTAATGGTGCTGTTCGGTGTTACTGTGGCATTTCTTTTTGGTGCAGGAGGCTGAGATCGCACAAAGGATTACCACATTTCTGGCTGTGTTGAGCTCTGAAACTGCACTGTTCCGCATAGATCATGTCCTTCCATTCTGCCTCTCACCTTCCTTTTTTCTGGATGGATGGGATTTTGTTATTTCAACTGCTCTGAAGTTTTCTCACCCACTCTTGTTAGTAAAACGTTTAGGGGATAGGACTTTAAAGATGCCCTTATTGGGGCTATAGCAATCATTTCAGGCTGTCATAAAAGTAACAGGCCAGGGGAACAGATTTTGACCATTTATGAGCATGACAAAACTAGCACCCATTACTTCAGGCTAGAGGATGTCATGTTTGGCTGGACAGAATGAAGGTGGGGGGACATACTCTAGTAAGTTTTAACTTGACTGTTGGGAGCAGTGTAGCTCACATTGATCTGTACCTGCCTGAGGAGGTGGCAAAGTGAACTCTTTGAGCAGCTGTATGTATTTCCATTTCCCATCTTCAAAACTGCTAATCTGATTAATTCTAGTCAGTGTAGTTTTTCAGGAGAATTGCTCTGTTGAAGTCACTGGTCAAAGTGAATAACAACTCTCTGGAACGGATGAGCAAGATGACTGCATTGTTTCAGGATACACGCTATGCTTTGAGGTCTTCCCATAATTCAGAGAAACTGGAGGGCTCTGAAGTAGCCCACGAAGTCTCTTTATTTTCTTTAAAGTTTTCATTGTCTGGGCATTACATTACTGTGCTGCCCTAGTGTGGGAAGTATGTATGTTGGCATGGTAATAGTTTTACAGCACAAGCTTTCTGTAATTGTGCCATGCTGGAATCACAAATAAAAAGGCAAACAGCGAGCCAAGTATTGACAGAATTGTTACATACATCTCCTGGAAACTGAATGTTAGTTGGTTTAATTGTCTGTAAAAGCATCTTGTTTAAGTAGTATAATATTTTTATTGAAAAATGGCATGGCCTAGAACTATGCTTTGTCATAATTTTCTTTTTCTTATCAGATTGTGGAAGGAATGAAGAAGAATAAATGGAGCATTGAGAATATTGCCTTTGGATCTGGTGGAGCTTTGTTGCAGAAACTAACCAGAGATCTCTTAAACTGTTCCTTCAAATGTAGTTATGTGGTGACCAACGGTCTCGGGGTATGTTTTTGTACAACTTCTACTACTCTGTTTTCAGTAGAGGCCTCCCTACTTAAAAATCTGTTTGATGTTTCCTGTTACATTACCATCATCCACATTAGGTACACAAGCCCCACAAAGCCCTTTCCTTTTGAAAAAATACTCTTTTCATTTTAGGTAAATGTCTTCAAGGATCCAGTTGCTGATCCGAACAAAAGGTCAAAGAAAGGACGACTGTCACTGCATAGGACACCTGCTGGAGATTATGTGACACTTGAAGAAGGCAAGGGAGATCTTGAAGAGTATGGGCAGGTATGGATTTCCAAAATGCATTGCATCATTCTCATACAAAAATAGACTTGAGAAAAAAGCAGGTTGTAACTTAATATCATAATTTAATTCTTACTGTCTTTTTGTTCAGCTCCCGTCTTACTACTACTGAAGTGCACCTAGTGCCAAATTCAGTAACAGCAGAATGTTAGAATGTCAGTAGAACATTCAGGCTTTACAACTAGAGAACTTTTGCTTATGTTTGTCTTGAGAACATTGCTGCTTTTTTCAAAAACTAATGTCTCAACGTTGCAGAATATATACTAACAAAGAAGTTCTTTATGGGCTGTATCGCACAATTTGAGTAGTGACCTGACTTGCAGGTGGGGGAGGGACAGGCACAACTAAAATTTGTTTCTACTTCCCCATTGAGATTTTTAAATAGTTCCTTCGGGTGTTAATGCTCTGTACATGGAGTAGTTGCCCAGTTTTGAAAGACTTTAAACTAGAAATCTAATTTCCCTGGTATAATTGCAAAGCCAGATACTATTTCAGTAAGATAAGCACAAATTTTATGCTGATCTCAGGCCTTCAGTTTGATATCTCTTACATTTTCAGCATGCAAGCAATTAAATGTTTAACTGCATGTTGAGCCTCTTCCTGAAATAAGAGGTTGGAAAATAAGTGATAAATTGCACTTCAGGCTTTAGAAGCAGGAAATTTCTTGAGTTTTCTGTTATACAGAAGCATATTTCTGTGCTACTAGGCAGAGGGATACTACTAGGCATACTGTTCTTTGAAACAGTAAGCATAAAACTGAGATGTCTCTGAGAAATTTCAAGACAGAAAACAACAACCAGAGTTGTATACACTGTACGATAGTATTATAAAGATAATGTGGTCTGGATGCAACAATAAGAAAAGACTGACAAAGTTGTATATACAAGTACACACGTGCTGAACATTCATATATACATATATATATATGTATGTAGAGAGGGAGGGACCTAATGGTGAGAAATCTCTTCAAAACAAATCACAAGACTTTGGCTCTGAAGTTAGGCAATATACATTTACTAATTTTTTGAAAGATGAAGTAAGTAATTTTCCCAAATTTCTGTCCTGGGATATTAGAGGGGGTTGTTTGTGTGCAGGTTCTGGGGCTCCCTGGAAAGTGACAGGGTAACGTACACTCTTTTGTGGGCCCATTTCCCTAAAGCCGCAGGTCCTTGCAACAGGTCATCAAGCACAGCAACTGCTCAGCACGGCTTCTGTGCTAATTTTCTGTACAAAGCTGTACTTACTGATCTTGCAGTGTGCTGTTGGCAAGCACTTCTTGAGCCACTGTTTTACAAAATATATGTGCAAAGGGGACTGTGAAGAGAGATACATTTTTATTTATTTTTTTTACTTCTCCCCCCGTAGTTGCTCAAGAGGAAATAAAGATGTCGTTTAAAGCTTTGTAATAGAATTGTATTTAATTGGTGGAGTGGTTTTTTTTACTAGCTGCTCTAGCAAGGTGTATTTAGCGTGTGTGTATTTGGCTTTGGCCAGATGTGGTCACTTTAGGAACTACTCACCGCAAAGCTTCTGTCTGCACACAAGATTGCCTAAATTCCCTTCTTCTGTCTTACTGTTAGTGAAAGGTGTCAGGAGAAGCTGTAAAGATTTGGTATCTTGACGGTTTAAAGCTCTGCTCTTACACAGCTTGATGCGGGTGCTCGCTGTTGAGCTCGTGTAACCTGTGTTGTTTGTTCATTTGCCAAATCACCCTCACTAAAACAGTGGTGTTTCTTGCAGGATCTCCTTCATACAGTATTTAAGAATGGAAAGGTAACGAAATCATACTCATTTGATGAAGTAAGACAAAATGCCAGGCTGAAGAACAGTGAACTAGAAACGGCGTCTCACTAAGTTTCATTCCATGTCTCTGTGTGTGTGTGTGTGTAACAAGTACGTACTGCATAGCTACTGGGTTTATTGTACAGATTTGTCTGTTAGTGTTTTATGACATTGTAGCCAAATTATTTGTTGGTTTATGGACATACTGCCCTATCTTTTGCCAGTCTTTAGAAAAGATGAAATCAGGAAATGGTACTTACATTGTAAAACATATTTAATGCTACAGTGTGCTTTTTAGGGCCCTTTGCCGGTAGTGATTCAATCTGGTATTGATCTTTTCACAAATGAGACAGAGCTGAGAAACTTTTTTATATATAACAGAATATCACAAAATGGATTTACATAAAATTATCATAATTGCTTTATGTTTATATTTAACTTGTATTTTTGTACAAACAAGATTGTGTAAAATATATTTAAAGTTTCAATAATTAAGTCTTTCCAACTTTTCATGATTTTTATGAGCACAGACTTTCAAGAAAATATTAGGGGGGGGATCCATTGCCTTTTGTCCATTAATCAGCAAATAAAACATGGCCTTAAAGTTTGTTGTGACATTGTACCATTTGATGACTAAATCAGGACTTGTTTCTCCTTAAGATCCCATAGAATTGCTCACCTCACCGTTTCTTGTAGTTGTCTGTATTAGTAAATCTGCGTTAAAGAAAATTACTGTTCTTACTAGAAGGTTTAGGTACTACAGACCTTGCCGGCGCGGTAAGGTATGTAAATGAAATGCCAAATTTGAAAGGATTCTCTACTGCAACTTACCTTGCCAAGTCTATCCCACTTGGCATATGCACCTCAATATTTTAAGAGTAAAGTTTTTAAGAGATCTCCTCTTCCACTATAGAATATATGTGTAAAATACTGAAATATGGAAGCGGTGTATTTTAAAGTAACTACACTTCTGGGTTTATTTTTCATATACTGTAAGTGACATGACTTTAAAGCAAAATACTGGACTGGGTAGTGCACTTTTTTACTTTTTTGTATTTTTTTCATTGATTTGCCTTTTGTCAGACTGGATGTTAAATTGTAAAAATGTTTAACTATTTTTGTTAACAACTTTAATAAAACTTTATGCTAGCCAAACTCCTACATGAATGGCAGACCTGTTTCCCCTTCTCGCCCTGCCTCACTGGGGTGAGGAGGGGCTTTTCTTCTGCAGAGGGTAACTGTAAAACAATGTGTTTGAGAGAGACTTTTGAACTGTCTGCACTTGATTGTATTTGCTCTCTGCGTATGCTTGATTTGAATATCTGCTGGAAGACAAAACTGTTAAGGATTTTTTTGAGAAGCTATGTAGTAACCTCTGAAATGTTCGATAGTACTGTAGGATGGCTCTCGCTAGAAAAGTACCTCCCTTAAAAAAACAACAGCAAAAGCAAATGGCTCCTGCGTTATGTTGGTGATCAGCTATCAGCCAATAGCTCAATATACTGGTGTAATTAATGTTTTTAATTAGTAAATGATGTTCCAGAAAAATGTTAGGGGTCATCTAAAATAATTTCAGCCTATATCATTTTATAAAATGTGCTTTTAAAGGAAGATTGAAAAGCCATACTTCATTGTTCTTATTCTCTTGCCAAAAAGGGCCACATCAAAGCACCCACAGTATTTCCAGGGTTTGTGGTTAAGACATTTATGCCCAGTCTGAATAGTTCTTGTTAATAACAACTTGTTTTCCACTTGTAGTGTATGTAATTATACATTTAAGTGATGTATTGTTTTAAAGATAGTGCTTTAGTAAGACTCTAAATGCTGACCTTTCACACTGAGGAACTGCCTTCCTTTTGCTATTAATGATATTGTTTGTATTTGGCCAGGAAAGGTTTGAAATCTGGACCTAGGATCAGTAGCAGGTAAACAGTACAGAGCCTATTTCACTCCTCCACATGTGTACTAGGGAATTTTATGATGTATGGTTTAAAAAAACAATAAAGTAAATGCTGCTTTCATTCTGTACCAATAAAAATTTTGATAACTATTGACTACCCATAACTGATATTTTTGTACTTGAGAACTAAGAATATACTGTGGAAGCACTGTGTTCTTGTGTACCATGAAATACATTAGTAATTGTTCGGTATTGTCTAAAACTTTTAAGAGTTGAAGCAACTTGTGCATGTCACCTTCAGAAGCTGTCGCATCACTCATTTTCTTAAATGTTAGTATCTTAAAAGAAGAAAAAAAAAAAAAGAACACCTGGTGCTATTCAGACCTGAATACATGTCTCTGTGTTTGGCGGTTTGATATTCTGGGCATCAAGGGGTTGACAGAAATTACTGCAGTGCTTGAACCATAAAATATCCTGATTCTTCCACATGAAAGCAGGCAGCATGTTTGTTTGCTTTAAATTACTAGATTTGTAGTCATTGATATATTTTAATTATCCCCATTTCATAATATAATACAGTATTTGTATTTAAAAATAGGAATTGGGAGTTTTGTGTTTAAGACTCTTATTTGTAACCATATTTAGCATAAGAAATGGATTTTATAAGACTATTTTTTTTTCTTCAGCTGCATGATTATGAAAGGATGCTTTTTTGGTACTTCGAAAGATCTGAGGAGAGAACAGAAGAGTACTTAACTGTTTGGTTTGCCAAAATCGGAACAAAGCTTAAACAGCTGGGTTTTTTTCTTAAAGGTTTTTACATTCCTTCTTAACCTGTTTAGTGAAGAATAAATATTCCTCACTTAAATCCTGTGTTAAAAGTAATTTTAATGTACTTGACATCAACTACCAGTATGTAATACACATGGAAATAAAGTTTAGTTCTGGCAGTGAAAATGATAGCCATCTGACTGTGTCTTGAAGTTGTGATGTTGGGCATCCGATTTCCTTCCTGTGCTCTTTGTTGCTGAACACGGAGCAGAGCGGTGCTGTCATTGCAGCGCTCTGTAGGGAGCTGCTCAGTTGGCTTGCATGCAGTTTGTGATTAGATGATTGAATTTAAGCAGCTCAGTTCTAGAGAGGGGAAAATGGGCTCTTTTTTTGCTTTATTGCCCCCCTCCCCCCCCCCTTTTTTTTTTTTTTTTTGCAGGGGTGTGTGTGAGCACATTGGTGCTTCAGCATCTTGCCTGTTTGTGCTTGAAAATGAAGCACTTGTAATTGAGCTTGATACAAGGAATTATCCTTTTTTTATATATATTTGACATAATCCTTTCTCAAATAAAGATGCATTATTTCAATTTTACCTCTAAAGCCACTAAAAATGCTTGATTAAAAGCAAATTAACCAAAGATGTTTCAGCCAGCCTTCAGTTCACTTCAGTATCTGTCAAAAAATGTCAGCTCTTCATCAGAGAGAACATCTCATGTCCCTTTGGACAGGATTTTCGTAACATTTTAACTTGCAGAGGGTATGTTACAAACACACATCCACACCAACAGCATTTGTAAGGCAGCTAGTGTAAAGATTATTTATTGTTATTTGTTGCTGGTCTCTTCAGGTTGTACCATAATGTAAAAAGGGGCTCTTGTAGCCTACAATAATGGCATTTTAGCACTTGAATTTAAAGTCTCTGTTACGTTATCTTTACAGAGAACACGCACAGCTTAAGCGGTAGGCAGGCCTCTTCCTCTTCCCCATGCTGGTAAGATCCTCCATCTACAACACTGGCTTTTCTCACTCTAGCCAGCCTTGGTGTAAGTGACTGTGGGCTCCCGGGTCATCACACAAAGGAGTCTGCAGGGAAATTCCAAGCCTCAGGCTGTGCAGGAGAAGGCAAGAGACTCACAAATGTGTCTCTTCCCACATCCTCCAATTTACTGTAATAAATAAAATAGTATCTGTGCTGAGCTGCCCGAGGCAGGAACTGTTAAGGATTCATTTGAGCAATAGTAATTGCATCTTTGCCTGGTACTTATGGGGGGTTTTGTCCACGAGAGCCCTATCGGGGTCCTCTAGGTGCACGCCTCTGTGAAACTTGTAACACCTGAAAGAAAGATGACCCTCTTCTCTTACACCTGGTGGATGAAAGCACCTGATGTGGAGAGCTGCATGCCTTCTAAATAACCCAATGATCGGAAATAAGGGAATGCTGAGACTGAAGATGCTCTGTGAAGTAACAGTTACTGAAATTGCAGTTGTTAACCAGGGATGATACTCGTTCCCCAGCCCCTGCTGTTTTACTAGTAACACAGCTGACCTTGTTAATGAGTTTAAACCATGCTTCACAGTTATTGAAATATGTTTGGTTTTACTTTATGATAAAGGATGAAAAGCAGTTGGCAACAGAGCATTTTGAAAAAGTATTTTCCTGTGGCATGGTGTGTTGTTGAAAAGTGCCCTGACTCCTGCTGTAACATAATCCAGAGCAATTCAAAGGGTAGGGGAGTGAAGTCAGCAGGATTCTTCTTGGGCAACATATTCTGTTCCATATAATTTCCTTACTAATCTTTATATGAGTACTCCTAGCTGCTTTTTTAATCGAATTTCTAGAATTTTCTGTTTATGGTGAGGTTTCCTGGAATCAGAACTGCAGTCCTCTCTCCTGACCCTGGCTGGTGTGGAGAGGTCTCTTAAGGATGGATAGAGAGCCATCATGCCTCCAGCAAGGTTTTTACTTCCCTCTTACAAAACTCAAGGGCAAGTTTATTGTTTGTTTACCTTTAAGCCAAAAAATGAAAATATTTGGGTTGTATAACTCCTTTTCCCCCAGCAATTTAGACTGTCTCTAAATCAATTCAAGCTGTTTCAAGATCACAAGATACATTTACTCAAGCATACTGTAATTTATCAAGATACATAACTATTTACATTTTCATACACTTCATTGATTAATATTGGTCTATGAGATCTGAGGATCTGATTTTTTGTAGTTGTTCCAATGCTTGTGTCAAGTAAACATACTATGTAGCCAGTTAATTATAGATTACTGAAAATGGCTTCAGAATTTTCTATAACTACAGTACTTAAGAAATTGAAGTGTGTAGATAAAGAATGCATGGACAGATCTAAGGGCTTGACATTTTTACTACTTTGTCAGTTTAGGTTAAAGCTTTCACATCAGCTTTTACACAAAAGGAGATGAGGTAGCTTATTTTATAATGACTGAGTATTCATATCACCAAATTATTAATAAAAGTGACATGCATATCAGGCTGACTGTATGGTCTCCAAACCTTCCATCTTCTAAAGTAAAGTGAAGAACATCACTCTCAAGTGTCTTCTTTTCCCACAAAAGGGAGAAGGTAAAAAAGGCTGTTTTCTCAGCCCATTTTGGATGTGGTTTCCTCAGCTCTCTGGCTAAAGAGCAAGGCTGGTGTGCTCTTCGCTTTCCAAGAAGTTTTCCCTATTCCAGACGATGCTGCCCTATTTTAAGCATAAGGAATTGTGGCTTGCTGTTGGATGTGGCAGAAGGCTGGCATACCCTGGCAATTGCAGAGGGTGATCTCTGGGTGACATGGCTTTGGGTAGAGGTACGCCTGTAAGTCACAGAAAGGTCAGAGCATGACGACTGATCTCCCCCTGGTGAGGGGGCCTCCCTGTCACTTCTGTTTCAGCTGAGCAGGTTCAACAGGTTCAAGTCCATCCTGTAATCTGCTGTGCAAATGTGGAGGCTGCTCAGCCGAAGCAGAGGGTTGCAGTGTCCCTGTGATAACAAAGCAGGGGTCTGTTAACGTGCCCTGGTCTCACCTTCATCCGTTTTTCAAGGTTTGTAGCTACTTGTTAAGCCAAATGCCAGTGACAAACTTCATTAAAGCTACTGTTCTTTCCACACGCTGGTTTTTGCAGCCTCACCACCACAGCACTAGTACTTGAAGACCATTATTTGCTTTTATTGCAACAATAAATCTCCAGAAGATAAAAAGGAAGATTTCACCTCTGTACGAGGTTTTGCAAATCTTTACACCTTCGGACACAAGCAAATAGATTCGCACACTAAAACCAAAAGAGAAAGCTGTCCTTTTGCTGCCTTTCATGTCCTGAGCTGTGACCATGAAAATGTTAATAGAGATGTGAGGATTTGGCAAAACAATGGATTTGTTCTCTTAAAAATTGGTTTCCTTATAAAAGCCATATACTAAAACATACACTTATAATCTTTATTGTAATTCATAAACCATAGATGAATACTCAAACACTTTAGCTTGGTTTCTGCGGGTGCTTTTTGACTCCCCGGTCCCAGCCAGGTGCCAGGCAGTTTCCAGACGGTTAATCCCATCGGACAGAGAGGCCACGCGGGCACACAGCAAGGCAAAGTACTCAAGTGCATAGAGAGCACAATGCTGGGCCTTGTGTCTGCTGGGCAAGTCCAGCGCTACTTGAAATAACCCCATCATGGACCCCCGAAGGACAAAATGCATTTGCAGTGGGTTTGGTGAGCCTAATTCTGCTCCAGCTCTACTTATAGCCTCGAGGCTATTCCTGTGGCTGGTTTGTTGTAAGAAAGCACACAAGTGTTGGATCCCTGGTCTGATTTTCACAGCCTGTACTGTGATTAGGCAAGACTTGGAAAGAGTTTCATTAGTTTCTTCCCTGTTAAAATACGGTCCTGCCCAAAGGTGTTTTGAGGCAAGAACCTATATGGTGTGGTGTAGGCCAGCATGAGAAGAGGGAGTGACTTTGCAGGTTGTGCTATGATTGTAAATAATAATTCCTTCCCAAGTCAATTGTTTAGATATACATACTGTCTCCAAGATGGTTGTTACAGTGCTGCAGCAAAGGCAAGGGTATGGAGATGCGTGTTGGCTAAGGCTGCTTCTGGTTCTTTTCCAACTGGCTTTCTTTACTACTCTCTTAAAATGTAGTTTGGAAAGTACCACTCTCACCAAGCAGCCACATGTAATTTTCCTACAATGCGGTAAAGCTCTGTGTTACAGTCTCTGTTCTTGCCTAACAGTTGAATTGCTTGGGTTTCTTTTTGTTTGGTTGGTTTTAGTGCTATTGAGCTTTGCACTGACATTTTTGTGAAGCTGTTTTTGATAACCCCAGGATTTTGTATTTAAGTGGTAGTAGATGAATCATAACACATCACTTCATGCGTGAGGTTAGGGTTATTTTTTCCTGTACTCATCAGTTTATGTTTATGCTAAATTTCATCTCCCATTTTAATTTGCAGTCACTGTGTTTCATAAGGTCCTTTTGCAATTCTTCACAATGAACTCCCATCTTTATTACCCCGAGTAACCAGCACCTCCAGCAAACTGTCACCTACCTACTCATCCTTCTCTAGATTGTTTAATAACATGTTGAGCAGCATGAGTTCCGGCACAGATCACTTAAGTGGAGTTTCACACTGTGAAAGCTGAGGGGGTTTCCTTCTGTGCTTTCTATCTGTTAACATCGTACCCATGTAAGGATCTCCTTTCACGTCTCAAAACTTCTTAGCTTCCTTCAAGACTTGATTACGAACCTTGTTGAATGTCTTTTTGAAATTAAAGTAGGTTATATTAAAAGGGTCTCATCCACAAAGCCGTTGACTCCTTCAAAGGGCTTCAAAGAAAGTGACTTTCTCTTGCACATGTCATCCAGAGTCTTCCCCAGGAGCTTAAATTCATTCCTTCCACTGTAATTACAAAGTTAAGTTTGTCTACCTTCATCATCCAGCCCCTCGGTCTTTCTGTGCCTTTGTCCACAAGACCAGTTCAAAATTTGCAAAATCTGGCTCCAGACAACTCAGGGAATTTGTGAAACTGAATCTTGTTCTCCTGCTGTCTTTGCCATGTTGCAATGCAGTCCTCAGCGATGAATGGCACAATGCCGACATTGTGCTGACATTCACCTATTCACCAATGCTATTCGTGTGCTGACAGTCACCTATTTCAGTGGAGTAGCTTGGGATAAGAAAATCAGCTGGGTATTAGGACAAATCTATTCACCAGGTCTGAAGTAAAGAGACACAGTTGTCAAGTGACAGACCAGCTTGTGGGAGGCTCGGCACCTGGTGATGCCTCTCAGGGACTTGCACAAACAGGAAAGCTGGACATTATGAAAGAGACAGCCTCACCAGCCTCTTCACGAGGAATTTGATGTGGACTAGAGGCAGGGAGAACCTAGTCTGCACAGTGCTCGTCCTTGGACTCCAGAGAAGTTCTTGTATTCCACAAGGGACTCTGGACTAAACCAGACTCCAGAGCACTTCTGAACAAAGTGCCGTTTGCTTTAGAATCCCATGCAAGGCTCTGTGGACATGTCTCATGTCCGAAAAAAATAGTTATATAAACCTGGTCATCTCTGTCCTTGAAATGAGGGTATATTGAAACCACTGAGGTGCCTCTGGCATATTTGGTGGGCATGAAGTGAGCACGGGCAACTGGTATTTTACATATGTTGACTGTACAGGGATCAATGCCTGTAAGTGTATGTACATACATGTATATTTTACATACACTAAGATGCAAATCTCTCTGTCTATAAATAGACAGATGTATATAGATGTGTATATATTCTATCTATAGAAGGATATGTCCATAAAGACTAAAGACATTCTAATATATTTCATGGACTATGATCTTTCACAGACTCGGTACAGGGATCCTTGCCCTATTTCTTCCCGACGGCTTCATTTTATACACAGAAGCGTTGTGTAAGCAGCCTTTTCAGCTACCACCTGTCTGGCAGCTTATGCTGAAATGATCATCTATGATTACTCCTAAATCTGTCTCTGAATTAGTGCTTGCCAAGACAGTCTGCATGTCTGCCTCTGGTGTTGTGTAAGTTGGTATTTATCTACCTGCCAGTGGACGTCATGTGACTGTGACCAGGCAAGACTGGTTTTCGGTTTTTGTAGCAGTCACCTGTCTTTATCCCTCTTTATTACCCTTCAGTTTACATGTCTTCCACAGACTTAATCAGCAGAAGTTTTATGGCATTGTCTAGTTCACTGATGAACAAACTGAATTGTGGCAAAAAGACCCCCGCCCTTTGGCACCGCTGCTAAAAATGGTTGTGTTTGTTGGTGACTCCCAAAGATCAATATTTTGATATCAGTGGAAGAACTAGTTCTTAATCCATCTAGTTAATTACCTGGCAATTACCTGTAAATAAATAAAACCAAATGTGGTGCTGTACTAATGCCTTGGAGGAATTAACATTGCATTAGGATGGTTTTCTTTATTCAACAGACCTGCAATCCCATCAATAAAAAGACACCAGCCTTATTTAATTCCCTTCATTACTACTTATTAAAGTTCTCTGAACTGAAAGGTTAAGGACGATGTCCCTTTAGGTTTGAGCAGAAAGTACTGCCAGCCAAATCCTGGCATCTACTGCAATTCCTAACAATGAAAGGAAATACCTTTAGCCAAGGAATGTGCTGGGAATATTTGGCTGGAGAAAGCGGCCCTGGAGGAGAAGTGAGACCTGTGTGTTATCTAGGTAAAGTCACAGGAGAAGTAGAAACCATCACGCTGGGGACTGTCCTGCCTCGCACAGCCCAGACCTGGCAGCTCATCCATCCCTGGGCAAATGTCTGCATTGGACCAGCTTGCTGAGCCACAGGGCTTGGGCTCCACCTCAGCACCAGGGGGCTCCTGGGTGAGGGGAGGTCCCAGGTGATGCAGGACAGGGCACTTTGAAGCACTCAACACCTGGACAGAACCAGCAGATGATGGTGCAGCTTGCACCTATGTTTCTATGAGATTAAAACCTGTGTACTTTGGTGATAAAGAAGGTGGAAGATAGCTGTGGTGGACCTAAATCAAGTTGATGATACGTCCCCAACACTCTGCTCCAGCAACATTTAAAGGCTTCTGAAATGAACATAAATGTAGTGTTCCCCCATGTTTATGTGCCAGAAGTCACCACAAAACAGTGAGCAATGCTGATGAGGTAGGAAAAGAGTAAAGGAACAACATTTTTAAGGGAGAGCACAACTTCTTGAGATACACATGGTCCAGGGCAGGCTGGTGATACATCCTCTCCAGTGGAAAGGGCAGCCTCTAGCCCTTGTTATGCCAATGCTTGTCATACACACAAGAAGGCCCAGGGCATTTGTGTTTCAAAACTGAGTTCCAGGTCAGCCTGGCTGCAAGCTCGAGGACAGCAGAAGTCGCACAGACCAAGGCAGTCTGTAGGGAAATGGCTGCTTCGAGTATGCCAGATCCCTCTGTCTGCAGCTAAGAAAAGCCAGAGGGACGGACACTGCTGAGGGCATCCTGTTAAGCACAGGTGAGGACTGTATAGCTCTCACTAGTGACCTTTCAGCTTCCAAAACCTTGGCTGTAATTTGCAGAAATGCATTTTGCCTTTGCCATCACACCTGTGCAAGTGGAGGTGGGAGGGAAGGAACTGAACTGGAGCCAGCTGAGCACCCTTTGAGCACGCTGCTTCTCTGGAAGTGTCAAGCTGAAGCCAAGAAGCACAGCCAGGCCGTCTGGGACCCTACAGTGAGTCCTTTCCATCAGCAGTTGCTGCCCAGATGCTGCTCTCAGGAGGGACCCCTCTGTCCCTGCAGCCCAGCACCCTCTGGAGTGACTCCATTCCCAGGTCCAGGTAAGTTCCAAAGGTGAGTGAGCAGCCTCAGGACAAAACTACATCTGGTCTTCAGGCAGCAGCAGGCTTCTGGTGAAAACTATTCACCCGTCTTGTGTTTATTTCCCCTGGGGAGAGGCCCGCTGTCTCAGGACAGTGTGTGATGTTTTTCTCTCCTGTTGGTGCAGGCTGGGGACCAGGCACCCCCGGGTGATGGGCAGGTGTTGGCAGCGCCAGTGGCCCACAGGAGATGCGCTATACCTCTCCCTCACTCATTGATGCTTCCTTCTGATTAAGGTCCTCGCTGATAGGCTTGATGTCAGCTCAGTACCAGTCAGGAAAGGGCAGAAGACAACTCCAGAAAGGAAAAATTATTTCAGAAGTGGAAGAATCCAGGGTTCTCTGATGCTTTTCTCTGCTGGGTGAATAACAAACTACCTGGCCACAGCATTTGTAACTAGACTCTTCTCCATATTTTTAGCAACTGATCTATGAGATCATTTTTCTATTTTCAGTTGTTTGTGACTTGGGACTTTTCTGCTGGGAACATGCTGAGCAGGAAGGACCATATACCCTTACCTTCCAGCAAGGGGCTGAGCAGACCCTATGCACCCAGCAAAGGATACTAATTTTCTGAGCAATTTACCTCCCTGGAGCATCAGCAATCCAGGGCATCAACAACAGTTTTGGAAATGCCCTCCATATTGTTCCTCCGAGATGCATGAGAATAAGCATGTACCCAGGAAAAGTCCAGACAGTCCTCGTTAAACTGACCTGAACACTTCCATAAGCATGCAGAGTCTGTCTGTAAACCTGGATGTCATCTCTGGTGCCCCACTGGCAAGTGAACAGTGTCTTGCTTAAAGCAAGAAATGTAATTCCCACGCATGCCTTTCGGTGACTCAGCGGTTTCAGTGCCAAGGGTCACACAACAGATCATATACTCTGAGTATCCTACACCATTCCCAGTATTAACACAGTGCTTGCTACAAACACCTAGATCTGGTAGCTGGACACCACTAGCAGGCCCTGCTATCAGAAAAGGGCAGCTTCATCATCCCCCACTTGCCTGCTCCTCTCCTGCCTGCCCTACTGCGTTACACGCAATGTGCCTTACATCATCTCTTACCTCAAAGGACAAAGGGATCCAGACCCTGAGCGCTGCTGTTCATTCATAAATGAGTAAGGACACAGTAACTAGTTGACTGAGCAATAAGCCACAGCTATAACTTTACACCAAGCCAGCAAAATTACCTGCAGGATCCCCCTAATGCCACCTGTTTTGTGCTAAAACCGCAGCTTTCTTTATCTATGCCAGAACTTTAACACCCATTAAACAGAGACAAGCTCTTGCAAATGGGGCAAGGCTCAGAAGAGGCAAGTTACCTGGTCTGTCTGCAAGTGGCATGGTCCCAGCAGTGTAGGGACACAGGGCTGATGGCCACAGCTGGGCACGCTCCTGCCTGGTGTGTCAGACACAGCCTCAGCCACTTGCTCCCATGGCTAACAGCTCCCCCTCCAAATTTGTTTCACATTGTAGAAGTGATTTCTTGGTAGCAGCATCCTCCTGGCACCACATCTCACGAACCCAAGTCCCCCGTAATGTCACCTTTTCTCCCCAGGTGGCTATGTATGGACATGCATCAGCCACTCCCTGTCCTCTCTTTGGCAAGATAATTAACCTCCCACTGCAAAGTGCTTCATAAAGAGGAGTTTATGCCCCTTCCCCAGCAAACCTGCACCACATCAACAACCCTCCAAAAGCCCCCGCAGTAACTGCCACCTGGGTGGCAGCAGTGCCATCATCCCCTCAGCTCAGGGTGCCCCCCCCGCCGGCTGGTGTCTCACAGCAGGGCGCTAGGACTTGGCTCACACCCCAATCGCACTGCGCCCATGTGCTGGGTGGGTGAGCACTGCTGACCTTTAAGACCTTGGCACAGCAGCAGGTTTGTCAGCCAGGATGAAATTCTGGCTCTGGAAAACTGAGAGTAAATCCAGGCGCAGAAGATCTCGATTTTGCCTGAGCAGACCCCTACGTTCAAGGTAATCTGTGGGATTTTTGCACATTAGGAGCCTTGGCAGGGCTCCGCTAATGGAAGCACAGGCACCAACGTGGTGACCCTGTGCGGAGCCACAGGACACGGGAGCTCCTTGCAGCCTGATGGCCACCACCGACCTCTGTGAGCCAGCAAGCACAAGATGTCTCAGCTTTGGGACTTCAGCGTTTCCACAGCTTCAGGTTCACCAGCTCAGCTGCAGAAGTTTTAAGCTACTTATTTACTTTTCCTGTGGTGCTTCAAATGTATAAAGTTCTTATAGAAGTACAAAATGGCACTTCTACTACCAAAAGGGGATTGTTTATCAGGTTTTATTTCCTTTCAAGTTAGAGGAGGAGTGGAAGAAAATATGAACTTTTTTTTCTCTGAGAAAACAAACTGACCTTTGAGTGTTATGAAAGTCTTTATACAATAATTTGGGCAAAGAGAACTGGAATTTCTCCTGTGAGGCATATTTTTCCTTTAAAAATGTCAGTTTGCTAAAACCAGAACAGTTTGCAGAAAGGCTCGCTTTCAGTGAATCTGCCCATTTGATAGCTGGTTAGAAAAGTTTTGAAACTGCTGAAATGCTGAGTTTGTCAGCATAACTCTTCAAATATGAAGTTTGTCTACAGTTGGAGTTTAAAAAAATTAGAATTAAAAAAATAGAAAAAATCAACAATAATAAACAATAGAATTGAACTAAAAAATAACTGTTTTTGCATTATTTAAAACCAAAATGTTTAAACAGACCTAAACCAAAACACATGGTGACCATCAGTTTACAACAGCTTTGAAATTTGGGTTTCTGGGGAGTGGAACATTCACCCCATCCCAGGAGGAGACTGGTAAGCAGCCCTGGCAGGAAAGCTGCAGGGTATATGGGCACCAGGGCCGTGAGGCTTCATGCCTGTGCTTTAGGATAAACTGCTGACCTTGCGCAATGGCATCGCTTTCTTTACAGGTATCTCTTCCAAAATGGGCTGACCCTGACCTGTGGCTGTGACCATGGTCATGCAAAGCACGAACTCTGCCTTTGTTCAGGCCAGCACACAGCCAGTAACTCCTCTGAAGAGCTGTGCACAAAATAAATATGTCTAGCACCCTGATGCAAATATAATGTTAGTTAGAAATCAGGAAGCCCCTTCTGACTGATGAGTAGATTCTCCCAGTGGCTCGGAGGTGGGACACAGCCACTGCATGGTTTGCCTGAGCCCACAGGCAGCATGGGGAGGGATGAGGTGATGTAGAGTTGCCCTTATTTCTATTTATTTTACTGATCTGCCCCTATTTGACGGGTTTTTCAGTTTTCAGAATAGCACAGGTTCCAAGCAACAGGTGCAGCATTTCTGGCTCTCTCCCTCTTCACCAAAGGCAGTGCAAGACATCTAATGAAAAGAAGAAGAAACATTAAGCTAAAGGCACATGTTGGTCTTACTAACCAACACTAACTAACCTTAGAAGGCTTATTACTGTTCTGCTGCTACTTTTTACCTCAAAAAGGAAGTACTCTGGGCTGGAACTACTGTGAGACATGTTTAGAGCAAGATAAGAGTCCAGTCAAGATCCTGCCCTCCATTAAAGGTATTTTTGTTCAGGAAATATATTGGTAACCACTGGTGGGTGGGGGAAACCAAAGCAGATGATTAAAAATAGGTGAGTAAACTGTCTTTCTTTTTACTCTTTTTTTTCCCACCTGCTTTCTGCACCAGAGAAAGCACACAAAACCAGATACATTAATTCTAATTTTGGGAAAAGTGGGGGGTTTAAGGCTAAAACAGAAAAGGAAGACTTCATCTTGAAACAACACCCGCCAGAGCCTGCACTGGCAAGGTGCTAATGCGCTTCCCGCCTGGGTGAAATGATGCTGCCTTTGGCCTTGAGCCCCATGGCACACCAAAGGCATGAAACTATGGCTCATCATAGATAACTTTTATTGTGGCTTAGGGCCAAAAAGGCAAAAATAATGACTTATATTTGCACAGCACATTTCATAATCCACTGGGGTTGCAACTGAGCAGGTTGTGTGCAGCTGTGCCCTTCTCATTCAAATTCCTGAGTGCCAAATTAATGCGCTGGTTTGTGCTTGTTAGAGAAGACACTAAGTGGCCTGTCTTTCCTCTTTGTTGCTTGATAATGCATCCTGCTGCAAGTCACCCTGAGAGCTGCTGCTGTTGATTTTTATCCTCCTAGGGCTGAAGCAACACTTTAATACCAGGCAGTGTATAATCAGTACAAACCTGCCCTTGCTCAGGTCCCCAGCTGGAGCAAGAGATGTATCTGTTTGAAAGCCAGAAAGACAAAACCATGTGCTCTCTCAGCTGTTCATCTCCAAACTGCTCTTTCTGGCAGCTGGGCATGAGGCTTCTTCATCTGGAATTAATGTCTATGTCTGCTCTTCAAAAAATCACCCATCACTTATTTTTTTGCCTCCTTGCTGCTTAGCCTAACATTTTCCTGAATAGCCAGGAATAAAGTGGCCTTGTGGGCTTTTTTAAGTTCACAGAGCTATAGGTGAATAACAATACCCAAGAATCAAAAGCATTATGTTTAAATGTGTCTAATAAATACAATGAAGAGAGAGAGAAGTCTGAAGGCTTTTCTACACCTGAAACAGATAATTCAAGGGTCATGAAAGATTCACTGCGATAAAAAAGGTAAGTCCCTGGAGCTTTTGGAATAAATCTGGTCCAAACCCAAAGAGAGTCAACCAGGGATGCCTTTAATAAATGTTTAATTAATCAATCATTGGATCATGCAGTTCCTAATTATCTTCTAATAGGCATTTTACCCAGTAATTAGTTTATCTACGCACTGAGCTCACACCAAAGGCCAGCGTCCTCCTCCCGCTGGGCAATATTGGTGATGAATGCTTGTCAACAGTCCTCATAGCCCCTGGAACAGCCATGCTGGCTCAGCACCCAGAGCTTAGCTCAGAGAGTCACCCCAAATCACAGTGCCCAAACGGCCAGATCAGGTGGGTGCCTGTACCTGCAGGCAGGGTTTGAGGGGTGGCTGGGGATCCAACATCCCCCACAGCGGGCAGAGGGATGCATCCTCCCACCAAGACCTGGGGTGATGCAGTAGCTTCCCTTTTCACCTGGGATTTTGCTGGCAATGGGAAATCTCTGTCTCCCAGCTCCTGCTGGCATTGTCTATGGGAGTTGCAGGGGCAGGATTTGGCTGGGCTGTTGGAAGTTTATCCTCACCCTCCAGGAGCCACAAAGCTCCCAGGGTAGCCAGTGGAGTGATGGGAGGGGTGAAACCCGAACCATGGGCACCCCAACTTGGGCCTGGGGGTCCTTCAGCCACCTGCAGTGCAGTGGCAGGAGCTCAGAGGAGCAGTGCAGCCTGAATAATGCCATTTTCCAGCCCAAAATAATGCCACTGAAGCCAAGTCAATGTCAGCTTGTGTTCTACATATTTATGGGTTGTTCTGCCCATGTCTGGTGCGGAAGAAATAATAACAGTTGTACACTAGACTGATGCGGTCCTTTTGGGCTTGGGCTTCACTGTGCCAGGCAGGAAGCCCAGCCCCGCTCCTGCCCAGCAGCCACCCCAGCACCCAGCCTGAGAGAGGAGCCTGACCCCAGCTTTGCAGAGCACCACCTGCCTCCTGGGGTGTCTAGTGCAGTCCCACATCCATCCCATGCTGTAGTCCCCATTCAAATAGCAATAGCATGAAACTGTATTTTATTTAACTCAGTTTTGCTTTCTATAAAAATACAGTAAGAAAGATTATTTCACCAACCAAACTGGGGGAATCCATTACATAACTATCAGAAAGCCCTGTGCAGCTTTCTGAACTACTCTGTTGTTAGATGGAACTGGTTTCTTTTGAGGACTATCTTTATTTTGACTATTTATTTAAAATATTTCAACTAACAACCAAACTAGTATAAAAAATGTTGCCTTGACTCCAGACCCAACCTAGAAGCTTTAAGGTTGATTTGCTTTAGGTTTCTGAGACCAGAAATCAGTGCTGGGCTTGCAGAGGATGCTCAGCTGCAGCCCTGTGGCACAGGCACAGTGTAACATCACACCTTTGCCTCTTGAGCATAATGCCACCTGAACACAGGCTGTGCCCCTTCCCTGCCTGCTTGATTTTTTGGGGCATTTTCTCTTGGTAGGTCTGTAAGGCCTTCCTCAGGGAAATACTTTGTAACCTCTACTAATCACGAAAATAATTAGGTAGAAACCCACATAGGAACCCTCTAGTTAGGATCTAGAAATGCATCTTGCCAAAAGCCAGAGCTGACATCTCCTGGAGCAAAAGGCTGGGTTTTTCCTTCTCAAAGGACAACAAAATATGAGGACGTCCCCACCAGTGCAATCCCGGGTCTGTGCTGCAACCACTGCAGTGAAGCCTTCATGCTCAGCGGTGGATTCATGCTCAGGCTGGCATTGGTTGCTGGAGGCTGTGTGTGACCTGCTGGAGTAATCCCATGTGCACAACAGCTCGGACATGTCTTTTGACATAAAGGTGACAACTTCATGGCTCGGCTGAGCAGTATGTTGGAGCTAGGTTGCTTGTCTGACTTGGCACTATGGGATGGGATTGTGTAGTGGGAAAAGTCAGTATCAATTAATTTCAGCATTTTTAGCTCCAGCTTCAGTTATGTGAAGGGCCGTCTCATTCTGTGAGTAGTTCTTCACATCCCATCATGGTTCAAGCCGGTTTCTTACCTGCCTCTTCACTCCTGTGCTGGGGCGCTTGTGGGCGGGAGGGTAGGGGATGGTATCTCCCTCCCTCTGTGTTCTCAGCCTGGGTAACTGGTCCCCAGCTGACAGCCAGCTCGTGGGGACACTGTCACTGCTGTCCTCACCATGGGGTTCCTGTGTGGCAGCACAGATGACCGCACATCAAGTGCACAAGACTGTCCCCACGTCATGCACATCACCATGTTATCCGTTACCACTGCTACAGTGTGACCGCTGGTCTCTCACTGATTGCATTTCTTTTTAATGAAAGTAGATGGACTTCAAAGCCCCAGAGGAGTGATTTCAGGTAGGGGAGGGTCAAAGTGTAGCTCAGTCTTGCTGGGCAACTTCATAAGCTGAATTTGACAGTGATTAGATAGAAATGCACGGATGTGCCTCTGCTCCAGGAGACACGTGTCCACCGATCCAGGTAGTCAGTGGCTACAACCTGTCTTGTCTGCAAGGGGATGCAAACAAATTTTCTATGGCTGGACAGAGCAGAGAGATGCATGCTTGTGGTGGGCATAGTTGCAGGGAGGGATTTCATGAAGATCCCAGTGCTGGCAAGGAGCCACCAGGACAAGTGCAGGGGTTGTAGCAGCCTCCTGGACAAGAAGCCAGCACAGGTTGGTCACTGCCCATAATTTCAACGAGGCTACTATGGCATGTACAGGCTTAATGTGAGAGCACAGGTATAGCTGGAAGGGATTCAAGGAAAGAAGAAGATACCATGTAGACAAACAGAAACAAACAGGAGTTTTTTCAAGGAAAGACCTACTTTTTAAACAAGAACGGGAAACCCTGGAGGAGTTGGGGATGCTGCTGCTGCTTCATCCTTTGACTCCACGAACAAGGCAGGGATCTGCAAAGCAGTTGCCAAACCCCTGAGAGTGTGAGTCCAAGGCATGTGGCAGCTACAGAGGCACCATTTCAGCTCAAGGCTTTGTCCCCCAGGGCCCGAAAACCCCCGAGGGTGGCTGTGGCTGACTCTGGTTTCATACAAATCACTATAAATCAGACATAGGTCCCATCAGGTTCGTAAATGCACATTACTGCTGTCTGTACCTCATTGCTCAGTCTCTTGTATGCCGTTTCACAAGGAATCCCCAACTCTGGTGCAGGTCTCCTTTTCCACACATTTAAAAGAAGGTGAATTAACCTGAGCCTGTTAGTATGTCAACCAAGTTGAAACATTTGCAGGTAAAACATAAAGCTCAGGTTGATAATGGCAACTGGAAACCTTGCTAGAGCAAGATGTAGCATCTGGAAACAAAACAGCTGGGGATGCACAACAGGCTATTGAGCTGGTTTGGGGGGAAGGGGATGTACATGAGGCTATTGAGCTGGTTTGATGGGAAGCATTGATTTTCCTCTATAGTCAAATGCTGCCACACAGCTTCGCAAATTCTCCCTGCTCCCACTTCATTCAAAAGTTAAAAATGGACTGCAGTGCTGGAGAAAGGGTTGATGAAACAATAGCTCTTTTTGTCTTTTCTTCCTCAGCAACACAGGGAGAACAAATTGCAAGGGAAAAAGAAGGAAAAAGCATGTATCTGCCAAGATGAGTCTCGTCCTTTTTGCCAGTGGGCTGAGCAGAGTACGTAGCGTCTTTCTCAGAGGAATCACAACTGCAGTGAAAACTACAACTGAGTCAACTCTGGTGCCAGGAAATCCCCAGTTTTCCCACATGAGATGACCAAGGAAGATTTTTGGTCACTGAAGACTGTTACCCTTTTCCCCAAAGGCAGCACAGGAGTTAAGAGTGTAAGCAGCTGCCCTCAAGTAACAGGACTATAAATCTCTGTCTCAAGGGCAATGAAAATGAAACTGCCTCAAGTGCTATTGGAAAATCCCTCCTTGTTTTTTACTGGATTCAGCCACACAGAATTAAATCACTGGTTTTTCCTTACTCAGGGCTGTGCAGCTTGTAGATAAAGGAAGACAAATGTAGTCATCTATGGCATCTTGCTTGGTTGATGCTCTTGTGCACAGGGGCTGTATAAAACCACCTTCCAGAGTGAGGCGACAACTCATCCATACAGGAACCAGGCCCTGTTTTTGTTGAACTTAGTTTTTTTCTTTCATGTATGGAATACCTGACATCAACATCGTTGTGATAGCAGCTGCACAAGGAAATACATTACTTCCTCTCTGAGTGTGTTCCATCACTCAACATTTTATTTTTGCACTAAACCACAACCGGGTATGTCACCCTATTCTGTGCCCCACTATCCCCTGCCACCGGAAAGGCACTAGAAAAGCATCATGGAGGCAAAATGTGCCACAAAAGGCCCGTTCAGTATTTGCGTCAAATGCCTTCCCCACAAACGTGATGCCGAGGCAGTTTTCTGGACTTACAGAGTAGCCGAGGGCTTTTCTTGCAGCATATGCCCCTTCCTCCCAAAGCTGTCAACCTAAATGGGGACAAGAAATCCAATCCTTAGCAAGACCTGCAGTCCAAACTTGCTCCAGAACCCAGAAGACAATGAAATCCTCTCTCTGGCTGTGCAAATAATGGAGAAAAACCCAAAACATTGACAAGCTTCTTATTGCTTTTCCTTTCCTTAGCAATAATTCCTTAGCAATAAATCCTTAGCAATAATAAGACAAAAGAGATAACTTGTATCCTAAAAGAACTAGGTTCTGCTTGGGTGCAATGCCGTTGATGTCTACGAGAAGGCTATCAGCAAGGGCGTTTGGGTGTTTTACCCCAACACAGAAATGCAGAAAACACACTGCTAGCTGACTGCAAAATTCATAAGCACTCCCTGCTCCCTCGCAAGCTTTTGCACAAGCTCAGGCTCAAACTGATGTGCCCTTGCACCAGCTGGAGCAGGAGGCAGCAGCTGGGTGCAACGTGACCTCCTCTGCCCAAAGCAGCTTTTGCAGCAAGAAAGTCATTAATGACTTTGCAGCAGCATGGGGCAGTTCTGGGGGCTCTGCTGCCTCCAGCCCTGGCTCCCCACAGGCTCCTGGACAATCTTCTGCATTCTCTGAGTGTCTGAGATGAATCCCATGCTGAGGGCTGATTTTCTTAATATGGCAGCTGAGTTCAAATAAACCGCATTTTATTCACATACAGCTGAAAGATTTTGTTGGATCCAAAATGTCATGTTCTCCGTCTGATCAGGTTTGAATCTATTCTCATTATTAAATAAAGAAAATTTCAGAATAAAACATGTTTTCAAAATGAAAAACTACAGCATTTTAATTGAAAATATGTAAAATGGAAGTCTTATTTCTATACATGTATATTATATATATGTAACATTAATAAAAATATGTCATATCTTTTTCTTTTCTGTATATATATCATACCCTTATATTCACCCCAAAGACACTTTCTGAATTAGATACAATTTCTTGTCAACACAGGAGAACTTTGAGGGGAATAAGCCATTTATCAGAAATAAAAAAAAAAAAAAAGAAGAAAAAAACCCCAAACAAATCCCGACCCAGTCCCTTTTCTAGATCTGCAATTTTGCTTCCATTCATATTGCAGTCACCAGTAGGGCTGTTGGCTCTTCCGAATGCACCTGAGTGAAATTCAATCTAGTCCTGAGGTCAACTTGAATGTCAGCATTGCCTAGATGGGAGAGGTCTTACTTGAGCGGTAAGTGATCTATAGAGTTGTGCTGGTTCATTGCACGGGGCTGAATGCGACCTTTAGATTGCTCCTTCAGCTCATCCGAGACTTTGTACATTATCTTTGGGACATTAAGCACAGCAGGATGAGCTCTCTGGGGAAATTCGGCAGTGTTGCCAGCACTCTGATGTCTGGTCCTGTGGGACGCAATGTACTTCTATCTCCGGCTTCTGGAGTCATATGAATATGTGAGGATCTCAGCTTTCAAGACATTGAAAAGTAGGTTTCTAGCTATTGAGACTGCAGAGAAAAGCTGGCAAATGTCACCTCCTAAAGGTAAAGAATCAGAAGACAAATGACAAAGAATCAGCTGTAGCAAAAAACTGATTTTTAAGCTAACTGCATGGCTTAAAACCAGCACGTTTTTGAGGACCAACTATCAACTTTTGAATAGTTGGAATAAGAAATATCATTAAATTCATGAAGAAAGAAAAAAATGATCCTTGCTTTTTCCTTCTTCTCTCCCTGCCCTTCTTCCTTCTTTTCTAAGGCTCTAGCCTATTGCTTACAGTCCTTGATGCTTCTCGGTCCAGACATGCCATTGGAGGAGGATGCTGCTAACCAGTCAGATGAAGTGTGATTACTGGGAATTTTCCAGGGTTACAAAATGTTTTCCTTGCATCTGCCAAAGCTAACAGCAGCAGCAGTCGCTGAACACGTGCCACTGGAAAATCACAAGCAGGCTGGCTGCCAAGTATGCAGAGCTCTTTGGACAGAAGCATGTCAGGGTCTTGTGAGTGTGAAAGGACATTGCCATGTCTGAGCTGGCAAGGCAACGCTCCGGGCTGGCCTCGGGCACGTGACAGCCCATGACTGTGTTCCCAGCCAGGAGGGCTGGGGCTGAGCCAGGTGCTGCCTGCAGAGATGCACTGCGAGCTGCTGGGCTTCACATCGCAGCAAGCCTTGTGCAAGGACTGTCCGTTTGCCATCAGAAGAGCACATTTATTTTTAATGGAACAGTTTAAGTGGAAGCAAAGTGGTCAGCATGGAATAAACAATCTCGGCTAATGGCATGCTGACATTCAGTCACAGTTCAGTGGGGACACCTCCAGCACCCCTTGAATCTTGTGCCAAGCCATCAAATCCCTCTCATTCAGCAATGCGCATTTGCCAAAAAAAGGCTAAAAAGAAATCTATTGAGGAGTTAGTCTACTGTGAGCACATGAAGAGGATCATCACCAGTTGGTGTGGAGAATTTTAAATTTATACTGCCCACATATGTCCACACTAGATCAGACCTGGAACCTGTCTGGCTCTGTAGCCTGTTCCATGGCAGTGCCCCAAACTAGGGGAAAGATACCTAAAACTATGGAAGTCTTTCTTCCAGCCTCACATGAGTTGTGACATGCGGGATTTGGTGAGGGAGTCCATTTGCCAGTGGCACTGTAGCAAAAAAGGAGCTCTTTTGTACAACTCTGAATCCCATGGCTACAGTAATGTCTCATCCAGAAAAAAGCTGGTGGGAAAGGATGCATGCATGTAACTTAGAGAGATCATAATTTTTCACAGAATCACAGAATGCTGTGGGTTGGAGAGGACCTTTAAAGATCATCTGATAGTCCAATTCCCCTGCCATGGGCGAGGACATCTTTCACTCGATCAGGTTGCTCAAAGCCCTGTCCAGTCTGACCATGAACACTGGGTGACCTGTTGCAGTGTGTTACCACCCTCATTGTAAAAATTTCTTCCTTATACCCTGTTTTGGTAGTATCTGTCCAGGTGAGAACCTCATCTTATGTATACAGAGAAACAGGAACACACACCTCTGTATACAATTGCTCTCATTTGGGTTGATTTCTACTTTCATGCTTTTGCACTGAAGCCTAATTCTTCAATTAAAGCTATCTATTTCCATGGGACATGTCCAATGGCATCCACATTTTTAGGATATGACTTCCAAGGAGTTATTCTTGATTTATATCATCTTAATGAAAAAATCGAATGAAGCTCCATCTTATAGAAGGTTTTGTCAAAACACTTAGGCCCTAAATTCTGCATTCCGTTAACAATATGCATTTTAATCAGGTACTTGAAATTCATATCTTAATGTAGATTATGTGTGCAATATGTTATGTGCCAAGCCTATATATACCTCTGTGAGGAGCTCAAAAAAACCCCTCAAATCCTCTCTCTTGGATGTTAACAGGCAAGCATGGAGAAGGTAGAATTTTTAGGCACTATGTATAACCAAGAATTTGGTGCACGCTCACAGAAGTGATCAAAGGGGGCAGTAACAGTGGATTTATGCCTTTGCGGAACCAGCCAAGCTGGGACAGCCTCACAGTTTGCTGCCTGTGGCCCTCAGAGGTTGTTCCAGCTTTATGTTTCACTAACACGCACAACCGAAATGCTGCCTGGGGGCAACAGATCA
The DNA here is from genome assembly GCF_023634085.1 of Falco cherrug. Taxonomy (NCBI): domain Eukaryota; kingdom Metazoa; phylum Chordata; class Aves; order Falconiformes; family Falconidae; genus Falco; species Falco cherrug. The sequence continues at coordinate 77,158,694 of NC_073701.1, read as the reverse complement.
GCAGGACTGATTAAACCAACTACTGGAAAAATCCCCAGGAAGCTCGTCAAAACATAGCATCTCCAGCACTGAAACACAAGCTGTGTTAGTTCCTAGAACCCACTCCTGGGTTTGGTTGGTTTAAATGGTATGTTCATACAGACACAGACATGCAGCCAGCCCGTGATCCTGAGATGACAGCGCAACAGGTTATCTCTTACAGCACAGCAGAGCTGGAGGCATTAAAGCGCTGTGCACAGGTAAGGCACATCCTGCTGGCTGTGCTCTACTGACATGCAGGTATTTGCTGAAGGGCACATTACAATGACAGGGGCACCAGTATGTATAAATGACTCCAGAGCAACCACATAATTAGGCAACCTAGACTTTCCTTCTAAGCTTTCAGTTCTTCAAAATTTTCTCTGAGTAAAGGGCTCATCTGTGAATATGATGAATGGCTCATGAAATGGCTTGTACAGCAGGATGCTTACAATAAAATGGGTTTGGAGCAGACAAGGCAGCATTATTATTCCCCTGCCTGCCTGGCTTCTTGCCAGCCTCCTGCCGCCTTCTATCTCCCATCACAGGAGGCTGGAAAAATTCTCCCAGAATTGGTTAACATGAGAGAGATCCTATGAAAAAAGGATACAGTATGAAGGAGGGAGGTGATGGTTGAAGGGAGAAATCAGGATTGCAAGGGCTGACGCAAGCGTTAAGCACCTGGAGAGGTGGAAGAGCAATGAGAGTCACCACAACAGGGAGCAAGAAGGAAATCCCAGGCAACAACTTCTCTATGTACGCTCCAGCTCTTCCCCAAAAATGCTGCTCCTATATGAGAAAATTCAAGAGTGGCAAGGACAGCCACCTGCCCTGGAGGACTGTTGGTCAGCAAACGGGTGAAGCATTCCAGGGCAGGAACTAGACACATGGACCAGCTCTCAATTATCAGGCACAGTTTAGGAGTGAGCATGGTCCAGAGATCATTCCCACCCAGTCCTGCAGCCACCATGGTTTGGAGGTTAAGGCTTTATGAGTGGAGAGTCAGATAACGCCATGTCAGCTGGCCTCCATGTCCAGGAGGGTCCCTGGCCATGTTTAATTTACTGCAGCTGAAGCATCTGGGAAACTAAGGTTTTCTTCTGTATTTTATACTACATTTTACACTGCGTTTATACTGCCAACCACCACAGCCTTATGGCTGTGGAAAGATAAGAATTTTTAAAAACTGGACTGGAAAAACCTTTAAAGCAAACCTTTAACCTGATTTTTAAAAATCTTTCTGTGAGGGCCAGTTGTTTCTACAGCCCAAGTATCTGAAGGCTCAGACTTGTCAGGTAGCCTATAGGAGACCCTTTTCTTCTGGTTTCTCTGTGATATTGCTTTCCTAGGATAATTTGGCAACATTGCAACATCTTTCTCAACTGCTATCCTCGTTTGTTCCATTTTCTGCCAAAAATTGTGCTCCTGTTGAAGCTCACAGTCTGACTGCCCAAATTTATTCCCTGACTGGATGCAGCAAGCAAAGGCCAGAGGCCAGGGGTCACTGTGTGCCTACTTGGTTTGTCTCTGCTAAATGTCAAGCGCTGAAGCGGTCTTGGAGGAAAGATGTTAAACATGTAGCTACCAAATTACAGTGCCAAGAGTATGGTTTGCTTTTTCCATGCGAAGTTGGACTTGGCCAAACTCTTGGCTTGCATCGAGGAGAGACCTCACCCTTGCATTTGGAAGGCTATGAACTTTTAGGCTAAGGATTTATGAACTATTTTCTTTCATTGAGTAGCATTTGCTTTTAATGACATCAAGGAAGGCTTTTTTATTTACATAGATTGCTTGAGACTTGTTTGATTTGTGTTTTGTTTTCTAGAAAATTTAATCCAGTCAGATAATAACTGAATTAACTACATAGCAACACTTTAATTTTATTATGCCCTCTATTTCAGTCTTCACTTCTCATTGCCATTTCCATGTTATTTAACCCATGTGTATTTTTGCAATTTGTGATGTAAAAGATACGATCTACCTAGTGTATTTCATTGCTTCCAAATGCTTAACAGATTCTTTAAGAATTTCTATTGTCTCTCCTTTGGCAGACAAATAATACCTGCCTGACCATCTGTATTTGTGTACAGTTATCCCACCCAAGTACACAAGACTTCCTTTCTCACCATTTAGAATGAGAAATATTTGTACTGTTGAATAGATTAATTTTTATTTTATGGCCTGATGTCCATGACCCGGATTTGAGTTATAAACTGGTCATGTGTCAGGGCTCATTATCCACTGATTACATAAGCTATTGTTACCAGGATAAATTTAGAATTCATCTGAAAATCACAATTAATCATTTGACCAGCTCTACAAATAAGGTCAGCCAACATCTACTGTCTCTAAGTTCATGTATATTTTAGAATATCTTCTGTGGTTTAGCTGCCTTGATTTGTGTTATAATCAGATATATCTAATTACAGATTCAAATTGCTTTGTATAGTTAGCTTACTAACTCAAGTGTGTTGGCATGTCTTTTAAAGACTATCATATTCTAAATATGTGCATAGACAATAAAGTAGCAAGATCTGAAATAATTACTATTTATATCCTTCCATTGTTTGCTCAAAACCCAGTATTTCATATTCAGATATTGTTTTCAAGATGATTAAGCTGACTCCTAAAATGTTTTTCCTAAAATGTTTTTGTTTTTTCAAGTCCAATAATGCTTCAGGACTATTTCCATCTGGTAGTAATAGTCCTGTTTATTCTGGAACATCTTGGTTTATATTATGCCTCTGTGTCACAAAATCTATTGAAATCATGCAAAACACCAATCTTTCTGCCAAAGTCAATAAAATTACTACTTGTTGAAGAAAACAGTAAACAACAGAACTTTTTAATGATGTCATTAACACATCCTTTGTCAACAGTTGGGAAATCTGGAACCTTCAAGAAAAATAAATAATAAAAAAATAATTAATTCAGCTTAGTTGTACAATTAATTACACATAAACTTCTAATGAGATTTGGCTAGAAATGCAAACAATTTTTGTAGCAGCATTAGCTGCACAGCAGCATAGCAGCTGTAGTTCAGCATGTAGCGTTGGTGCTGCATTTTATCCATCCATCTCATAAATGGACACATTTTAAAGCTTTTTTAATTCTGAGAGTCAGTACGCTCCAACAGGCCCTTTGCAACTGGTCTATAGACCTCAGCTGATCTTGAATCCAGTTCAGGAGTCTGATTCAGTACATTTTGGGGGCTCCCAAGGGATTTTGTCCTACCCTACATTTTCTGCTGGGAACCAATTTCTCCTGTTCTTTGTGTTCAGAACATTCCTGGGATGTCACCCCAAACTACCTCTTGCTTTGTGCCAACACAAGCTTTTGTGCATCCATTTGGTACAAAAAAAAAGAACCTACTCATGAGTTTATTTTTTGCCCTGATCAGTTCAAATGTGTGACAGTATAAACTTCCGCTGAAAACAGTGCAGCCATGGATGAAGTATGTTTATTTAACAGTCAGTGCCAACGAAGCAGCACATAAAGCACTAGAAAACAGAGTGGTAGGCTGAAGTCCAGTGGACAGATATTGCCAGAAAATGGGGTGGTATGGTCAAAACTGAACTTGCTATGTTAGTTCTCAGACTGCTGTCAGAAAATGAAGAGAGGGGGAGAGGGAGGGGTTTTCTGATTTGTAGATTCATCAAAAAGTCAATTAATAATAGCATTACAGAGGTGTGTTTTCCATAGTGTACAGGTCACATGTAGTACTAAATGCTAAGCTTTCATGAGACCAATGTATATTCAGGGATCCTACTGATAACCCACACCAAGCTCAAGCGGTCTGGCTGCAGCACAAAGTATGTTCTATCACCTTTCCTCCATGATTTCCACTTTAAATCAGCATCTATGGTATTCTTAATGTCTTCCCTTCATCCAATCAATTCTGTTGGGTTTCACAGATGACAAACATAAATTAATAATAATTTATTAAACGAATAATAAGCCCCTTATCCTGAAAATGGGTATTTCCACAGAGTGCACTATCACAACACGCCACTAGATGGTAGAACAGGATTCTGTCTGCACAGTGCTGTAGCCACTCAGAGCTCCCAGAAAAAACCCTTCCAGTAAGAAACTAAATTAATTCTGGTGGAAGATTCATAAGTCTAGAAAGTAATTTAGAGTTTTTATTGCAAGTGCATACATCATATTCTTCGTCCCTTACAGTTAATTGTTATGTTCCAGAAATGTCTTCAGCAATGACTTACCAACGTGTATTTACAGAACAAGGCACATAACAGAATACTTACTGTAGAGGGCAAGTCCCGCAGCTACCTAGTTAAAACCTACAAAGCTATGAACTATGAAAATTAAGCCACAGGATTCGTTTGTGGATTTTGATCCCCCATGGAAATCACACTGCCTGGGAGACATGCAGTTACGAGAAACTTTTGCTCTGAAGCATCCTTCAGAGGAGCTACTGCCTCTGTGGCAAGGACTGCTCCCTCTTGCCCTTTGGAAATGTACACAAAAATGTGGGGGGTAAGGGACATGACTGCCTGCCTTTCGGTGGCTTCCACAGAGATCAAGGAGAGTAACAAGAATTTTTACACATGCAACAGTAGAAAATTGAAATTCAAGGCAGAAGGGTACTAATAAGCAACATAATAGTTCAGAAGTAACTGTCCTGCTATGAGTGAAATGTTTACCATTTATTTTAAAATTTTTGATATGGTGTCTCAGAGAAAATCTAACTTTTATTATCCACAGACCTTAAAACCTGCTTGGATATGATAGAAGAATGGTACATGCAATGAAATATGTCTCAAGGACTTTTAGTAGAGGGCAACATTAAACAGTGATTTCCAGCGCCTTGGAGAAAAAAGCAGAGGGGTGCCTCAGAAATCAGGGAAAGGAACAACATCACTTGGCATTGTTATTAGAAATCCAAAAGAGAAATAAATGGAATAATAAATATACTACCAGGTCTAAAGAAGGAATATCTATCTAAAACATCAGAGCACACAAGCAAATAAAATGATACAGATACTAGAAAACAAACAGATAGCTAACAGAATGGACAAAAAATATGCAGCCTATTTACATCACAAGAAACTACCTGTAGACAGCTATTTGGCAGGTGAGATTTATTTAATATGGGAGGAAGAAAAGCATTTTCCCCACCTGCAGTTTCCAAAGTTATGACAGACCTACTGAATAGACAGCATTGTGGACAGAGTGGTACCATGCAACGGTGTGTCCCCTGCCAGATAAGCATTAACTTAATCATCCACTCTTTCTCTATCTATAAACACAGAGCTCAGGACTTCCCTGAATTAATCCTTGTTTGGACTGTGTAGGGGATTAGGATGGGAAAAGAACATCATGTATCATCAAGGTTTTTTCCACTGCTATCACAAGCAACAATATTGCAAATACTCTAAACTCCCTCTTAAAACAACTTCCAGTGTTTGCCTTCTGTTGGAAGACATTTCCAGAATCTCAGACTTAGACTTTATGTTCAGCATAAATTATATTCTTTGATTATATGCAGTGATCCCTGTGGTAAAACAGTCTTAATATAAATCTCTGCCTTCCCTAGGTCTACTCCCTCATGAACTTCAAGTCAGCAGTAATAACTTCAGTTACCCTTCCTTTTGCTAAGCTAAATCACCCAAGTTCTTTCAGTCTGAGAAAATGAGCTCTCCGTGACCCCTAATCATCCAGGTAGTTTGAATTAATCTTTCACAAGCATTAGTAAATGAGACCGCTGTGTAATGCTCCAGAGGAGGCTCACTCGCTCCTTGCACAGGGGCAGTAGTGTTTTGCTGTCTCCATCGGAGACACGTATCCCCAGGGCAGGCAAGAATCCCACTGGTCTCTCCCACAGTCTCGTCAGACACCATGAGGCCAGCTATATAAACCCACAGATTGTCCTTCTTTTTATTTTCCAAAGAATGGGATTCGGTAAACTGATAAATTTTTAATATTTAATATTTTATATTATTAAGAATGCAATATTCATTAATTAAAATATTTATTTTCAGTTTAGAGCTGTCAGTTACCTAGTTTCTAATTAAGTCTGTGTTTCACATCAGTTTCATATCCTTCTGGAGTCATCAAGTACCAGGTCAAATACCTTGTAGAACCTGGAAGCAGTTACAGTGACAATTATTATTGGCCCCAACCTTTGATCACCACTGGTTATTCATCAGCTAATCAGCAAAAACTAACTCCCACATGACTGTGTAGCTTGACATTAACTATATTGTTCTAATTTAATTCTCTATCAGTATGGTTCTGCATCAGTCAGCCCATATTTTTCTTAGGTATAGTGATAAATGGATAAGCCTATAATGCCGTAACACCTGACATCTGGATCTTGACCACCAATTTAAAGATGATGGGCAATTATTGTTCATATTAAGACAGTTCCTTTACCAGCCCTGGCCAAACACGGCTGCTGAGTATTGACAACTGATACAAAAGCTTTAGCAGATGTAACTCAACACTATCCTGAGCTCTGCTGGAGTGGAAAGGATTTATTACACAATTAGCGTATTGATTCTTTGCTGCTTTTTCCCAAATACACAAAATAGTATTGCCCATTCCTGCATTTTTTTTTCCTTTTTATTCCCCGCCCCCCCCCCCCCCCCCCCCCGCCCCGGTTGATTTCCATCATTTATGTCTATTCACTTTGCTATAATGTCTTCCTTCTGCGTTTCAAAAATGCATTGCTGTTGTCTGCAGGGCTGTACATATACCGGTCCCTTGGTCCATTTGCTTTCTTATCACTTTTCTGCCATAGGCTGCCTCCTAATTTATATTCATTATTACCAAGTTCTCCCTGCTCCCATTTGTTATGTAATTTTTATACTTCTGTCGCTTTCTCCCTAAGCCAAACTGGTTTTCTAAGCAAAATAACTCTCTTTTTCTGTAGCGGGATATTTTTGTCCTCTTAAACAGTATACCTGCTTAAATTCTTCCTTGCAAAGATTTGGTTCAGAATTGGTTTTAGCTTATGAAATTAGCCCTGTGGAAGTACTAGCTATATTTAAAGTGTTTGATATCACTTTGGAATGCCATCCACTAGCAAAAATGTTCCAAAATACTTTTAAACCCAGTGGAGACATAAGTTATATGGAGTGAAAAATTAAGAGCCTTTTCCAATTTTGCATTAATGAGCCCACAGCTAGAACATTGTATATAGTTCAGAGTACACCCAAAGCAGACATCTAACAACTGAAAAGACTTGAGGAAGTAAAAAAAAAAAAAAATCAATCAGGGCTAGGAGCATTTTTGAAGAAAGTTTTAAATAGTGAAATGCTTTTAACTGACTGACAAGTGGAAAAGGAGAGGAATCAAACAAGTGCCTATATGCATTTTTAGGGAGATACATTGCCTACAGGGTGTAAGTAGAAGATGGGGAATAAGGAAGACAGAGAAAGAAAATACTGAAATATATTGGATGGGGGGCAAGGAGTTTCTTGGTTCATTTAAACTGAACCAAGTCTTTATATGCCACATGTATGGAACAGTTCTTGGGCATGAAGGATGTGGAGATGATGAGCAAATAGATATTCCATCTTCTATCTTGGTCTGTCCCTTTTTTGTATTCTTATTCTACTCCTTAAAGGCACTGGCTATTCAGGCAGCTAAGCTAATCAAGGTGGCTTGAACCCTCAGTATTGTACTGCTTGTCTGGACTGTGGAGGTTTTTTTGCGAGCTTCATGTAGTATATGGAGAGTAGGGGCATAGATATTCTCCCACAGGATATGTTTTCCTGGATTGGACACTGCTCATTTAAATCTGTGACAGACCCGTAGAAGATCAAAGGACATTTCACCAACTGCTTTAGAGATACCACCATGAAACACAGCAAAAACACTGTCAGTTCCACAGACTCCTCCACTGGACTTTGATCCTGCAAGACATGCACAGCCCAAACTAAAGCACATTTTAGTTGTGCCATTGCAATATCCCCACAAAAGAGACACTAGAAGACTTGCACAGCTCTACTGCAGTCTTGTTCCCTAGTTTGCATCCACTGTTCAGCTCCATTGCATTTAAGAAGGATTAATTTCATCACCAAAATCACAGCTTACTCAGTTACAGTTCTCCCCTTGTAACATCACTCAATGACATATCTTATGAAGTCAAATCATAAATTCATTATAACTGAAGTAACTAACTTCATTGTCTTAAACCTTATCCTGGAGGTACTCGGGTACCATCTGCTAAGCATATCTAAAGCATGCCCAAGGCAACAGGATGAAGGCTCAGGCAGAATCAGCTCTGCCCCTGCCGTACTACAGGGCTGATGGCACCACAGAGCAATGCACTTGCAGGAGATGGAACTGTTTCAAGGCTGTGTCCAAGACCACACCAGAGCACACACAGGAAGCCCGAACGCTCACAGATCTTGTCACCTTCACTTGGAAATGCAAGGTGTCATCATTCTGCAGACTGGTGGTTTAGGCTCCTCTTACCACCTTGGGGGTTGCCGTTCCTATGATACCCTGCTGCAATTTCCAACAGTATTGAGAGGTTGTAGCAGCCTCCTTTGAGGAGGGGCTGATCATTTTGATCTCACACAAACTGCGTGAGAACATTAGACCCTTCTGCCAATGTTTTGCACACATCTGGGAGTGCTCTGCTCCATGACAAAACTAAGAAATACAACGTTTTAAAAATTAAATTTAGCATGTGCTTGATGATACCTGTATGCTCTGCTAGAGCCATGGGAGGCTTGAGCACTTGCAGAATGGCCCCATTCTGCCAAGGAAAGCTCCACAGGTATGCATGCATGTGCTCATACCCTTCAGTGCACTCTGTACCAAGTGTAGTTTGTACCCATAAATGCATATTCTTGGAGATTTCCAATAGACAAGCCAACTAGTCATAATTTCTAAATTAGTTACTAATCTGCAAGTTGATCTTAACAGCGAGCTCATACACTAACAACTACCTTAGTAGTGATGCTAGCAAGCTTGCAGTTACATCAGATTTAAAAGCTGTTTGCAGATACTGAGATTAATAGAATCAGTAATAATAATTAATTGTATTTTGAAGTATCAATGGTGTAATGTTTATGTAATAAAGAACCTATTTTATTAATTTTTAAGAGTTTTTATAACCCTTAAGGACTTGCATGTCAAAATTTGACAACTGGGGAATGACCATATTTTGTGTGTGCAGTCCATGGCATGCTCACAAGCACAAACAAGAACAAAGTGTCAGGGAGGAGGCTGCCAGACTGGGCAGCAGCTGTATTTGTAACATAGCAGTGAAAGAAAAAGCCATCCTTTCCACAGATTTAAACTTGGACTACCTCCAGGAGCCCATAGCAGCAGGCAGATCTCAGCATCTCTCTTGCTTGTTGTCAAGCTAGGGTCGAAAATCCTCCTTGAACAGAGAGGCAAACTGCGTGAGAACATTAGACCCTTCTGCCAATGTTTTGCAGCAGTGCAGCCCCAGGCCGGCTGAAAGGCTGATGCTTTGCTACTGTTCTCATATGTAGTCCCCAACCTGGAAGCTTCCCTATGCATTCCCACCCTTGGCTGGCCTCCCATGACTTATTCACTGTAGTAACATCTGTCACAAAGCAAACTCAGCCAATATTGCCCACCAGCCTCCATATCCCTGACCATTCCTTCCTTATCTGTCAGTATCAAGTCCATAGAGCGCCTCACCTCATCAGCTCTTCCATCACCCGTGCGAGTGAGCTATCACTGCAGTCCAGAAAACTCCTGGATTGCTTGTGCCCTGCTGTGTTGACCTTCCAGCAGGTGCTTAAAGTTCCTCTCGGGAACCAGAGCCACCTTCTGGTTATCTGAAGGTCTCCTCTACTTCTTCCTGATTAGGTAGCTTGTAGTAGACAGCCACAGTAGCATCACTCATGTTGTTCTGCCCTCTAATGCTAGCCCATAAACTCTCAGCTGGCTCCTCATTCATCATTTCTTCTGCTCTCTCACCCATCTTGGTTTGTCCCTCTTAAGGAGCCTTTATCCAACCATGGCAACACTCCAGTCACATGAACTATCCAATGCTGTCTCCATGACCGAAATGAGATTGTAGCCCTGCAATTACACACAGATCTCCAGTTTCTCCTGTCTATTCCCATGCTACATGTGTTACTATACAGGCACTTTAGACAGTCACTCTTTCATGCTGACTTCCCAGAAGAGAGAGCTTGCACCACCACATTGTTCTGTAGGCACTTCCTTACATGCGTACGTACACTTGGAGGGGAAGTTCTGCCCTGTTTTCTTTTTTTAAAGTCTCCCCTTCAAATCATGTCATCCTGTGCACTTTGCTTACCAAACCAGTCCACCACTTCCTCACTTAATGTGGGTCATCATCTCTTCCCCTGATGCCCAATCAATCACTCCTAGTTTAAAGCTCTCCTCAGCAGATTAGCCAGCCTGTTGGGAAAGATGCTTTTGCCCTACTTGGTCAAGTGGATCCCATCTTTTCGTAATAATCTTGAGTTCTCAGAGAGGGTTCCATGGTGATAAAAGCTGAATCCCTGTTGTTGACACCACCTGCGCAAATAATAATTGATCTGCAGGATCTTTTCACTTCTCCCCAAGCCCTTCTTCCTCACTGGAAAAACTGAGGAGAAAACCACCTGGGCCCCCAAGACATTGACCACAACTCCAGAACAACGCAGCAGTCATGCTTGAAATGTTCTGGGTCTCCCCTGGCAGTATTGTTGGTACTCACATGGAAGAGCAGCAGCAATTAATAGTTTGAAGCTTGTCTCTCACAGCATCCTGGATCCAAGTCCCTGGTGAGCAGCAAACCTCAGGCTCAGCTGGCACAGAAGCTTCATTGGAGAAAACTCCCCACCCTTTTTCTGCTACCAGGGTACTGACTCCATTCTATAGCTGCAGACCTACAGCTGCAGCCATCCTTCTGGTGCCAGGAGCCACAAGCTTCCAGCCTTCACGGTCATGGCAGCCTCCATTTCCTAGCCGCATGGGCACAGACTCTACCTGCCCCTCCTATAGGAATGCGGTGGATTCCATTTCCTGGAGTTGCAGGATCTCAGAGAAGATCCAGTTGATCCCTTTCTCACCATCTCTGATGCTGTGTAGGCTGCTGACCTCCTCCCACAGCTCCTGGTGACACACACCTTTCACCTATGCACGCATCCTGCAGGCAAGGAGCCTGTGTGCCATAGCCCCAGCAAGAGGCCCCAGGCACTCCTCTGCAGCCCCAGGACTGGGGAGCTGTACCATCCCTCAGCAGCTCAGTCTGAGCCAAGGCCTCTGATGCACCAGGGACAGCTGATCCAGACAGTGCTGGGGACCGTGACCTGCAGCACACCACCACCACTGAGCATGCATATGCTGCTCTGCAAAGGCCCGCTTCTGCACAAATGGCTGTACCTGCTAACTATACGCGGGAGCTGCACTCCAAGCCAGCTCTTCCATTGGCATACCCTCAACACCTGCTGTAAGGCTGCCTGAAGCCATGACAGGGCTCAGCTGGGACAAAACCTCCCAGCACCCTTTGGCCAGGAGCAGCTCATAGAGCTTGCCAGAAGCTGCTAGATCAGTTGGATCTAGCTAGAGCAGCCACAGCCTCCCTTCCCAAGAGCAGCACCAGACTCCCTCGTGTTCCTCAGTGGGTTCCCAGGAGTCCCCCTGCAATCCCAGAAGAAGCTTTTAGAAGATCTTGAAGCAAAGCCAGGAAACTGTGCTGTCCAGTCAGGGCGGAGGGCGGTGGCCAGCCCCTCACACAGGCCTCAAATCTTCTTCAGCATGAGTTTTAGCTCTTCGGTTTCACTGAAGGTTAATGTATGAACAACAGAGCACAATCACAAAAAAGATTTAAAGCTTAAAAAATTAAATGCTGATGATGACATTTCAGCAAACTTCCACTGTGCGTGAATTGTCAATTTGCTAGGAAAATCACTAAGCCCAAAGCCAAGGTATGGCACAGGCGATGCTCTGAAGAGTGCCAGCCTCTGCTGCCAGCCTCTGCTGCTGTCCCTCCTGTGAGGCTTGGCCACGGGGACATGCAGCCCCCACAGCGAGCCCTTGCTGCAGCCAGCCGCAGCCCCGCAGCCCCCACAGTCAGCCCTCGCTGCAGACCCACAGCCCCTCAGCCTGCCAGGGGAGGAGGGGCATCCCACTGCTGCCTTGTGCCACAAAATGGCTGACACCGTTTCTTCCTGTGACAGGTACCGCTCTGCTTCCCCACCCACAGACAAGTCCTCGGTGGCAGTAGCCCCCACAGCCAGCCCTCACTGCAGCCCCGCAGCCCCCACAGCCAGCCCTCATCGCAGCCCTGCAGCCCCTCAGCCTGCCGGGGGAGGAGGAGCGTCCCACACATTTGCTGCCTCATGCCACAAAATGGCTGACACCGTTCCTTCCTTGACAGTACTGCCCCACTTCCCCCACGCACAGACAAGGTCCTTGGTGGCAGTAGCGCCCGCCCTGCACTGAAGAGCCCCAGATGAGGTCACGGAGGGTAGGCCAGCTCCTCTGCGAGATGAGCGGGTGTGGCAGGGCAGAGCACAGCAACCAGCCCTACAGGGAGGTGGCTGTGGAGAGGCAGGTGGTGGTGTGAGTCCTTGCTGGCTGCTCTGGTGTCTCCCAGGATGGATGGCTTGAGGCTGGACTTTGGCTTGCTGCTGGAGCCTTTGGGCTTTATTAAAGTCCTCGAGTGGGCGAGTAGGGGTGGGGAGGTGTGAGGGGGACTTTGTTCTCTTTGTGGGGCTGTTTCTTCCCCTTTGCTAGGCCTGGCTTTGCTCTGTGCCTCAGTTGGGTAAGCCTGGAGAGGTGTGTGCTAATGGGCTGCCTGCCCCCTGCCTGGTGTTGCTGATGGTGGGTGTTCAACACCAGACTGCTCTTCAGCCAAGCCCTCTGACAGGGAGGGAGAAAACAGTTCTGCGGATACATAAAATCTACGTTAGTTACTGTTAGTTAGTCTGTCATACTGACTTGTGCTGTTGTGTGTTGTGATTGTTGGGGGTTTAGGGTTTTGCTAGGGAACAAAGGGAAAACAAGAGCTAGAGGGTCAAGCTGGTATGGATTACTCTGAGCATGTACCTTCTAGCTACTCCAATCTACAGTTGTAGATGTTTGGGACTCCTAAAAATACTTCTCTTACCCACCACAAGAGGTACTGTGCTGGCTTTTAGTATTAAAAAACAAACAAAAACTTCTGCAGTAGAGCTAAGAAATATAAACAAGAAGAACTTTCAAATGGGCTCTTGCTAGAGGTATTGCTCATGTTTGTGGATTATAGAAACTCAATGTTTTCATTAGTTCTTGACATCACTTCATACTTCAGCATTGCTAACTCTGTCCCCATTTCTTGCCCTCTTTAGCTGTTTCAGCTAAATACTGAGTTTATTTCCTTTGAGCTCTAGAGGTGTGGACTAACATGTCTATGTATCAATTCCTATAGATTTTTTCCATCTTTACTTTTGCCACGTGTGGAGGCTTTCAAGGTGAAACTACCCTTCTAGTTTCCTGCAAAGATGTGGTAAACAAAACAGTTACAGCTGCTTTTGCTTATCCATTCAGGTGAGTATGAGCTCTTCAGTTGTCACTCATATGCTAATTATTTATTATTCAGTCATTCCCCATCTGTCTCCCTTTGAATATGTACCTACTGTATATATCTGAATGAATGTGTGAAACCTTTGATTTGCTCTGTAGTAGCAATAAATAAATATTTAGTCATAATTGTTCAAAGCATTGTAGTTGTCAGTGCCCTATAGAAAGAAGTAGGTAGAAATGGCAACAGGCTGTATTACTGCTTTGTATCGTTCCACCTTAAGCTCCATTATAGCAGTGCATGAATGCTACAGAAGGTAATTAATAAGCAAAGCAACACAATTAATTGTAACAGCCTATTTCTTCATCAATTTTTAGCTGCTTTGGAAGCCCTAATAAGATTATTTTGGATGTGCTGTTATAATATTTTTGTTCAAAGATGGACTAGACAATACTCCTCCATCTGACCCCCTCTCCCCCAAGCCTCAGGGCTATTTAGCCACTTAGCGGGAACGAGCTACACCTGCACATCGTCCATGTCAATCAACCCACTGCCTTCATTCCTCTACATATAGCTGATACCTTCTACAAATATAAATTGCCTTTTGGACTAAACTTACTGAACTAGAATGCTGAAGCATTGTTATTGGAAGTATGACTACATGAAGTTTCCCCTATGTAGTAAACCCTTAACTACATGAAGGATGTAATCTTTGCAGGTTGAATACTGTTGTATTTAGTGCACCAGACCCAAAACATTGCGGTGGTACTTGGACTGATGTCTATCTCAAGGGCAACTTCTCCTCTTATGCACAATTCTTTGTTACACTTGCAGTGTTGGTATTCCTCTACTGCATTGCTGCACTTGTGGTATATATTGGATATAAGCATGTGTATCGGCAAAATAACAAGCTTCCGCTAACTGTAAGTAATACTAAGGTATCTTGATGTTTTGGCTTTGAAACCAGAAAGAGATGAGAAACACTGTTAACACAAGACTATCTGAATAACTTATGAATATTCAGTAGTTCCAAAGGCTAGATGGAGTGTGAACACAAGTATCTCAGTCTAGTCACTACAGCACTCAAGCAGAAAAGGGGACCCAAAGCCCTTGAACATCCATGGCATCGTACCATATGCAGTTATTGGAGCAGAGTGGAATGAAGTTCCACCTCCTCAGGCAAACGGTGTCTTCAACACAACTTTTCTTTTGTATTATGAATTTAAATATAGAATTGTTCCATAGGCAGAACCTCCTCTGTTAGTCTCTGGGAATTTTCCCTGTGTAGAGCACCTGCTGTGCAGACACAATTGGCAGAGGGAAATAGTTATCTTGTACATTTTAGTCACCTTAAATACCAAAGCCCTGATCCTCGAATGAGAAATTTCAGAGCGTGCCCAGAAACAGACCTAGTGAGCAGATTGAAATCCTCTGTCCTATCTCCTCTACCACCCCCACTTTACTAAACTTTGACTTAAATTTTTGTAACATAAGTTAATATAAATTCATATAATCAGAAATTTGTTTCTAAAATAAGATGCCTAGCACTTGATTTCTTACTAAGGATAAAATTGCTTATGCTTGATAGGTGCAAAAGGCATACAGTTTTGTAGCTGATTATCAACACAGAATATAACTTGTGTTGTAATTACAACATGGTTAACAGCTAAATTTGCTTGTGGTCAGTAACGCTGATGCAGTTATTTCGGAGATATAATTGATACTGTCTCTGCTTTGCTCTCTTATGTTACATTCATGCAAAAATTTTTCACCTAATAATGAGTATTCTTCCGCAGGACTTCACTATCACTGTCATAACAGCCTTTCTGTGGCTCTTCAGTACCTTTGCTTGGGCAAAGGCACTTGCTGACATCAAAATGTCCACAGGGGCCAGCATTATTCCAGGAATTGAATCTTGCAAAGCACTAGGAACAACTTGTCGTTTTGCTTCTGTGACCAGCATGGGAACTCTGAATGTGTCTGTGGTATGTACGCCTTCTGCCATATGGGTACAGTAAACATGTAGAAAATAGCCAATGGCACCTGAGAGCCCTGTTCTACTGATTGCATGTGTTGCTTTATGTGTTAAGATTGGTTTATGGGTTATCAGTCATTCAGGCCCATTAATGCTGTGGTAAAACACTGACCAGACTTCTTTTTCAGAAGGAAATAACTTCAAAGAAATTAAGAGAAAGAACTTGTAGGATCTGTCCCTAGAGCTCTTAGATGCAGCATTTCTAGACATATTTGAGTCTGTTATTTCTGACTGTATGCAAAATAAAATATTGCTGAGCCACCCAAGTGGTTTGACTGATATAAGTAAGGAGGAAACACTATGCTTCCTGCTTTGTCTTTTGGTGTTGAACCTAGCTTTTTAGTCAGCTGTGAGCACTTCTACACATCAAATGGAAGCTCCTTGTAATACAATGATATAAAGCTCATGTTCACAGGAAGAACTCCTCACAGCAGGGCAAATGAGGCTTATTGTATGATCTTCCTAGTGATTCCTGCTTTTCAAAACTCTGGCTGTTATTCGTTGGCCCGGTAGTAGTTAATCACATGCTCTGGATGTACATATGCAGACATGCCAAGTGACTGAAAAGAGCTTGTCTAATTCCATACCAAGGATAGAGTATGATGACTATCTGACTTCCAAAGAAGTCCGTTAAAATGTCTTGTAATACTCTAAAGCATGTGGGAATGTCTTTCCAAATCAAAGGGGTGCTAAAGATAGCAATTTTTTCTGGTTTGCCTTGAGGTCATATTCTGTCTTTTTTAAAAAACAAACAAACAAACAAACAAAAACAACTTAATCTCACATTTTTTCTTAACCTACAGGTGTTTGGCTTCCTTAATACGGTTTTATGGGTAGTAAATATTTGGTTTATGTACAAGGACAACAACCTGCACAACCAATCAAACAGAATTTCTCGAAGTCAAGGAACATATCCAGCTCAAACAGGAGTATAAAACCAAGGAGATAATTTGAAGGGCTTCAACTTTTACGTCACGCTGCCACAGAGCATGGAGCCATTATGATTTATTTCAATAATAACTAATAATACTTTGAATAAACTTCTGTTTTCTATGATGGTTTGACATAAGGTCTCGGATAATCCAAGTGTTTAGTTACCTTGAAATATATTATGCCTTTTGAAATTTTGCAGCTTTTTATTACAGTTCTTGATGAGCAAAATGTTGAAGCAATCTGGATGCTGACCCTTCCAGGTTCTTAAATTAGCCTCATAGGAGGGATGGGTGAGAAGCAACTGCATCTGGGTTAGAACTAAAGAAGTTGCAATAATAACAAGCCTTGGCTGAAAAAACAAAAAATAAATGCAGCTAGGGCATGTGAAAAAGCAGTTCAGCTTCTTTCTATCACTGATACCTTGCAAGAGCCATCAGAGTTGAACTCGTAGCTCTGTCAGCATTTTAGCCACCACATGTAGGTTTCTGGATATTCCATTCAGATTATTGTATCAAATCTGCTGACAAGCCTGTCTGGAAGGACACTACTTCTGTGTTTAATATGCTGTTACAGTGGCTTGGGACAATTTCTGAACAAGAAGGTAGCTTATAGTTCCACTGTAAGCTTGTTTAACAGAGTTGAGTGTGTATATGTGTGCAATAGATGACTTGAAAACTTGGAGAGAGGAAAAAAAGTAACGTATGGCCTAAAACTCATACAAGTACTGTAGAAATCAAAGCTGATATATTCTAAATGCTAGTGTCTGGGCTTCTCACATTCCTTGTGAGGTGCATGAACAATGCTTCTGTGTGAAAGTACGTAACTGGAAATATCTTAATATAACTGTCTTCATTTATGTTGTTCAGCTTATTCAGTAGGAGCGGTATTTGGCTTTTGTCACGTGGACTTCTTTATTAAGATATCTGACTCTGAATTGCAAAAAAAAACCCAAGCTGTTGGGTGTTTTTTGATCTAAACTGTGATGACAATAGACTTAAGTGTACATATAACAAATCCTAATTGTTCAGTGTGCCAGAGCTACTGATTTTCTGATAGTAAACCTCCAGTCCAAAGAGTATAATAAAATAAGTATGACTGTTGCTGAAAGAATGTGCCTTGCATCCTTACTGCTGGAACAGCAATGCAAGTGTATTGGCTTTGTAGCTTCTGGAACATGGCTCTAGCTATTGCCGTCCTTCCTAGCTGAATGAGTTATCTGTGCTAAAGAAGGGTTTTTACACTGATGCCTCGGGGGTTTTTGTAGAGAGGACTATATCACTCCTGCAGACTAGAGCTGCACTTCAGACACTTCTTTCTGTCAGCCCAAAGTGGGGGCTTTTATTACTGTCCGAAATTTCATTTGAATATCCTTCTGGAACAGCTAAGTGCAGTGTTGAGGTGTCTTTTTCTAAAAGCATGCTCTTCTGTTTCTTCTCTGTTCCTGGATAAAGGATTTGAAAGCAATGAGTTTCTGCTGTTTCTTAAGGACAATACTATCTGTGTTACTGCCATGAGAAAGCAGGCTTGCCTTTTCTCAGTGCTTACCTAAGTACCAAGTATTACAAAGGCCTCTTGAGGGAAGGTAAGAGAAAAGCAGTACTCTGTTCCAGCACTTGCACCAAAAGTATGGCACTCAAAAATCATAATGCTGTCTTCTCAGGACCTTCCCTCTGTGTCCTGGACCTTCTGCAACCCAAGAGGCAATTCTCAGCAGGAGAAGACTAGGGCATAGGGTTTAGGAAGGACAGTACCATTCTTGTATTCAGAAGTGAGATATGAAACCAGTTACTTCTATTATGGGTTTGTTTGGGTTTGTTTTGTTAGCAACACTGTGTTATGATCTAGACCAGGGGTCCTCAAACTACGGCCCGCAGGCCGGATACGGCTCCCCAGGGTCCTCAATCCGGCCCCCCCCACCGGGGGTTGGGGGGGAAACCAAGCAGCCGCAGATGACTGCCTGCCACTGCATCTGTGCGCTGGCCCCCTGGTTAAAAAGTTTGAGGACCCCTGAATTCTAGAGAGCTGATGAAACTGCCAAATGGCTTGACAATGGAGTGGGTTTTTAGGTTCACACTCAAAGGTCTTTAAGCAGATCTGTGTTAATGGAGCGACTGACCCGGTGCCCTCTACATTCTTGCATGAGTAGATGTGTTATGTGAGTGGCCTAGGGCATGTGCGTTCTTCTAGTAGTCCCATGCTGTTTGCACTTCCTTTGCTATCAGAAAATGAATTATGGTTGAGTAGTCTTCTGTCATTTCGGTGGTCTGAACTAGTCTTGAAGCTTCGCTGGAAGTATTGATGATAAAAGATGAATGTGATCTTTTCTTTCATCTCTGCTACCAGGCTCTACACACCAGAACTGCATTGAGCTTTAAATGTAGTGTAACTTTTGTGGAAAGGCTGTGTATATAGCAATTACAATGCTTTGGTGTTAGCTAACATAAAATACAAATCTTTTATTGAAATTTAAAGAACTGAGGCAGTTGATGATAAATACAAGGAAGTGTTATTTCGAAGTGTTCTTGTGCTAGCTGTTCTCCTGCCTCTCAAGAACCTCTGTCAGCAATTACTTTTGTGGTGTCCTTTCTGACCTCTTTGTTTGCATCAGTTCCATGTTCCAAATAGTAACTTTAAACCTTAAATCCTCATTCCTCCTTGAAGCGAGTTCACTTATTGCTGAATGCTGCCCTGAATTCACAGTTGTCACAGATGGCTTGTTTTGCAAGTTATACCTGTACCACTATGAGTAGTTGGGAAGAGCAGGACAGAGAAGAGATGGCCGAAGAGAATTACTTTGTTGCTGTGCATAGGACTGTTTTGTTGGGGGGTTTTTTTCCCTTCTTTCTTTTTTCTGGGCAAGCCAAAACTATTGGACCTTCTCTGTTGCACTCTTCTGAACAGAACTATAGACACCTGAAATAAAAAGCTCTGTGCTGTTTCATCACGGTGAACTATGATAGGATCACTGGTACAACGTTACAAAGATCAGTATCTAGATGTTTTGGTAATTCTGTTATGATATTTTAAACTTCAAAGCTAGACCTGAAGCAAATTGTTTGCCACCTGATCAAAGTTAGCAATGCTTTGAGAGGGAGGTTGTATCAAGTTTTTTTCAGAGGTCCCTTCTTTGTAATGTTTGGAGGTTTTTTTCCTAATTTAGGATAAACTTCTATGAATTTTCATATTGCTTAAGGTTTTTACTATAATATCTATAATTTTTTCAGGTTTTGGGGTTTTAAGGTCACACATGATGTGGCTAAAACACTTTATTAAAACTGTGTTCCTATTTAGTATGTGCTTACCTACCAAATGAAGCTCCGGTTCTATGACAAACTGACTTTGTCACAAATAGCCTTGTTAGTCATTAGGGTGGCTTAGTTACAAAATGGT
This sequence comes from Falco cherrug, assembly GCF_023634085.1. Classification (NCBI taxonomy): domain Eukaryota; kingdom Metazoa; phylum Chordata; class Aves; order Falconiformes; family Falconidae; genus Falco; species Falco cherrug. The sequence continues at coordinate 77,138,847 of NC_073701.1, read as the reverse complement.
AATTTTGTGTAGTCTTGCACACATGATAGTAGGAATGAATTAGATCAGTATATGCTTCACTGGTGGCTCAGATCTAGGCAACAACTGAAACTAAAACTGAGTTGGAAAGCTTAGCACACTATGATTGAGTATTTCAACAAAAACTTAAATTTCATATGCACTCAAAGAGACCACCTTGTTTTCCATAGGGCTAAAACTTTCCCTTACACTTCTTGTAGATGAAACCAGTGTGCCCCATCCCCAGAGTGCTTTCCTTCGGAAGACATGGAGACAAGATATGGCAGGCAGGACTATAGCTGGTAAAATACAGATCAACACATCTGTGGTTATGTTTATAGAAATTCAAGCTGCATATGTGTCTGTTCTACACAGCTAAATGTTAACAGCATTCTAGCTCTGCAGGCTAAGGTGAACATGATGTGTAGTCCACAGCAAGCAAGATCTTAAAAAGGAAAAATAACCACATGTGTACTTCTGGCTCATTAGGAGAAGACTTGTTTTCCTTTGCATGGGGGAGACTGATGCAGAACACTGCTGGCTTTGACGTCTGCTAGAGTCCTGCAGCTGAGATGAAATGGAAAGCATCATGCAGCAGCAACAAGCAGCTGCTCTCATTTACCCTGGACACCCACAACGGGCTGAGCAGCCTTTGCCTTTGAATTGACATCCCATGCATGCTGACAGCACCGAAATACTCTGTGCCTTATTTACCCACGGGAGATGGGGGCGGGGGGGGGGTGGGGGGGGTGGGCAGAAGACACTTTGGCTAATTTACCAGCTTTATCTTGACTGCACAAGAATCACCACTGCTATCAGGAGATGCAGTGTGCTTGATCCCGCTGTACTGAGGGAACAAAGGGCCTGGAAATCTGCCAGATCTCTATAGGTGAGGTATCCTCAGCTGGCAACAGTCTCCCTTGCAGCCATCAATGGAGTAAGCTCATAAAAATCCTTGTATACTGTGTGATTTCTTCTGGTCGCAGGCTATAGTTATGCAGCTCTAGCAGGTGAAATGAATTATGATACCTGGTGGGACGCTAGAGAGAGGGATTGTAATTAGAAACCCATGGCTGGAACAAAGGCTGGATGGTGACAGTGAGGGAAAATGAAGCTGAGTCAGTATAGGATAGCAATAGGGAGCTCCATGGTGGAGAACAAAATCCGCCAGCATCAGGAGGTGTTTAAGGAACAGAGCACTCTGTGGTTTAGGGTGCTGTGACCAGTGATCTGAAGATCAGGCCTCTGTGACAATGCTGAGAAATACTGCGTGTGCCGACCCCCAGGAGTGTCCCTGCTATGGGAGCTGGTGTGGTATTGGTGGTAGCTGACAGCTTTGCCACCAGCCTGCAGGAGAAGTCATATGAAACTCAAGCACAAGAGAGATCTGAATGTCAGATCCCTGGTAGCCAGCGCAGGAAGTGCTGAATGGAGTCACTTTGGGATCTGTATTGCTGTGGTCACTATGGCTCCAGTGAGCAAACCCGTCTCAAATGCAGGCTGGAGCTAGGATGCTGAAATGCCAGCTGGCAGGGCAGCAGTATTAACACCTTTTACTGTACTAGAGCTGAACAGTGTTTTGTGATGTGCAGCAAATTCACTGGGGCTTTGGCTCTGTTTGTGCACCTCCTGTTGCTAGCAGCAGGCGCGGGTGTATAGCTGTCACTGAAAGCAAGAAAAGAGGATAGGTGCCGCCTTGATGTAGAGAGCAGTGAGACTGGGCTCATCACCTGTTTGAGTACACAGGGAAGCTGCAGCCTCTTCATTTTTCCCTATCCTTTAGTGCTGAGCAGCCCATAAAGACGGGGAACTTGGCCATGCTGTGCTGCACTATGCTGGTTTGGCTGTCTGCCCTGCTACAAACTCCTGGGGAGCTGACAACATATCTCACTCTTGGAAGCTGTCTTAAGATAGTCCCTGATGTTTCCATAAATGCCTGAATCGAGCAAGTTGTGACTGCCCATCAGATCATCTACTTTTATTCTTGTGGCAGTACTTAAGTGTTTGTTCCTAGAAGATTTGCTGTATAGCCCAAAACAAAGTTGTCACAAAGTCAGAGGCCAGTTTTTGCTGCTTAGTCACGTTTAAATATTAACCAGAATAATGAATTTATTCAAAAGAATGCTGCAGGGTAGGAGTGTGTTCGTTCTACTCTTAAATACTAGTGAATGAGGCAGTTTCTTTCAAGGTTAAGAACAAGTCTGTGTATGTGAGAAACAACTATTCAGAGCTGTATTTTAAAGCCTGACTCAAATGTGGAATCCCTTTTCTGTCTTGTCAAGTGAATCTATGTGTACCCTTAATAACATTGCCCTCCTACAGACACTCAGTATTTAGAGCAGAGAAAAAGAAATGAAAATTTGACCTGTGTTTTTTAGAAGCTTTCCTTGTACTTTTCAGTTGCGACTGCCAAAAACTTGCCTGCGCTCAGTAGCACTCTCTTCTGGATATTTCATTCTTCATCTTGAGTCAGGGAGGAAGTAATATCGAGCTGGGTTGTGCCATTGTTAAAATTTGTGTCCGTGTGGACACAGTCAAAGATTTTTGCCCTTCATTTCAGGGCAAGCACTCTAGGGGCTAGAGAAATATGTGCTAACCTTGACTGTACTTTTCTTGCCTTCTTTCCTTAAGAAAATCTGCCTTAGCCAGATTATATTTTACTGTGGATCCTGCTTGGCTGACACCACTTCTTCCTCCTTGACCAAACCCATAATACTCAGTAAGATTTCAAATTATTTTTCTAGGTATTTAGGTAGGTTCCCTCTCATTCTGCTACATCGGTGCTTGTTGTGAATTGTGGGGATATATTTGGGCAAGCAGTTCTCAATCTATCCCCTGTTCAAGGATTGCTGTTGCTGCCAGAAGAGCTGCAGGTACCTATGCCCCATCAGCAATGCGTGGTTTTACTTGCTATTACATCCTACCAATATTTGAGCAATTCCACATTTATTCATAAAATGTGCTCTGTCTTTTCTTGGCTTGTGGCTTAACGTTGATGCTCCCAACTACGTTTTCTTACCTGTCTGTGCAGCAATTTGCATTAATGCAGTCCTTGAGGAGGCTGTATGCTGATCCTTTACTCACAATCTGAGTTAAACCTGGTGTTAGCACAAACTCTGATCAATTTACCTTTTATTTCATTTTAATTCAAAGTTTAGAGTAGTTTCTAAAAGGACCACACTCTAGTCCACAGTTGTGCTTGCTTTCTTGGCCCAAGATCAGCAGCTATGTGTCTCAAATTGCCTCTGATATTTATTGTATCGTAAAGCAGCAGTAATCTTACCTGCTGCACTCCCCTGCCTTGGGATGGTAATCTATCTGGTGTTATACATGCTGCTGCTTCCAGCTCCTTTTTTCTTTTCCCATTTATACATATCACCCCCCTAAATCATCTCCCTCTGGTGACTTCAAATCTAATTCTCTACCACTTTCTGCAGATACAGCAGCTCTTTTTAATTTTTGCATCCTGATCTGCTTTTGCAAGCTTCTAATTTTAGCTTCACATTTAATACGTTCAGGTTCCCTTGGAGCTCTCCTTTGCTCTAGGGTGAATGGCTGCACTGTGCATGTTAATCCTTCTGCTGGATTCTGCCGCTTTCTGCTTCTGTGGCTTTTCTTTCCCTTTTTTCTGAATTGAAAATACTGTATTTCACTATTACCTTCTTGAATCACTAGACTGTACTCCTTTTCAAATGTCTTAGCATTTTCTTTTAAACCAGTTTTCAGGTTAAAGCAGTCATTTTCTGCTTTTACTCTGGCTCTATTAGCACAAAATGTTTTAGCTGCTCCCACAGCAGCCACAGTAATACAGAAACTGTATCCTCAAGTTTCACTTTATAAGCTCTACATTAACTAGGGAACACTGCCTCTGTATCATCCCTGGTCCTATGAGCTGAAATGACACACCCTTTCATGGAGAGGTGCCTGTAGCCTGGATGATCCTGGGGTTTTTTTGTTGTTGATTCTCTTATATTGCTCAGACCTTCAGCTGGATAAGTTGGTATCATCTGAGTGGCATTAGTGGTTTGTCAGGGTCACTGCCTGCAGTGACATAAAGTCTGTTGTCCAGCAAAGAAACAAAACCTGGGCAAACTATAAAGGACAGATGCTGGGTAACTAATTAAAAACAAAACATTTTTTCTGGTACCATACAACAACCTAGCCTGAACACAGCAAAAGGAGTCTCTGATGCCTTCAGATGGAAATTGGACTATTCTTACACAAGGGCTTCAAGGAGTATTGCATCTCGGGAGCCTTCCCTCTCTAAAGGGGCCAGTGTTGTCTCTGGGTTCTTTATCTACATGGTGTGCTTCTAGCACTCCTGGAACAAGTCATGTTTACACTATGGAAACAGCCTGCAGTTCAACTGAACATTTCATTTTGTTGAGATAGCCAGCAAAAAAGAAAAAAAAAAAAAATCCTGATCAGAAGTGGAAAAGGACACAATATGCTAATAACAAATCCGAAGCAGAAAAAGAGATACAGTCCCTCAAGCTGTGGAAGCCTAGAGCTGAACTCGGGGTTATCAGAGGTTTCCAGCAGTGACTGTGGCATGCAAGGCATCTTCATGACAGTGTACAAGCAATGACCCCAGGTACAGCGCCAGCAGTACCCCTGGAGAGGACTCATGCAGAAATGGGCGTGGTACTGGTAGGATCTTGTCCTGGAAGGCAACAAATGCAGGTAGATCAAGCAGTTACCATTAGAGAAGAAATGCTAGTAGTGTATAAACAGTATGTGCTAGTAGAGGAGATGAGGGTGATTATTTTTAGCTTTAGTTTCCACAGAGACTGTGCATCGAAAGTAATGAGAAAGGACTGGCAGGCACAGGAGGCTGTGAGGTTTGCACTCAGCTCCATGAGGAGCATCTTGAGGATGAAGCTAGACCAAGAAATGAATTTGAGAAATGCATTACTAAAGCAAAAAAGCCAAAGGGCCCACATTCCCATCCTTGTCCTGAGGCCCTGAAAGCTCTTAATCAAGTAGTTGAATTTTTAACTCTACTGATCGTCTGGTTATAGATGCAGCCAATGTGGGCACTTCAGAGTTTTCAACCTTGCTGGAAATAGAGCAGGATTGCTGGAAACTTGGAAGATCTCTGCTTTCTCCTTCAGAAGACTATGAACCTATTCTCCCATGTGCTGGGCAGTTACTTGTATGGATCTACAGCAAATGCAATAGGGCTTCAGTCTGGAGTGACAGTTTTACCTGCCATGCATCAGTGTTGGTGCCCCAAAACCGGCAGAACTGAGAAGGATCAGTCTCTTCAGGATTAGTCCCTTGGGGTACTGTTCAGTCGCAACCATGTGTCGTGACCTACAGGTAGCAAAGCCAAAAGGACAGCGAACCTTCCACACAGCAGTGTGATTGCAGCTAAATTCTGGCTGGAGGTACCCTGGGGCTGGCTGCTGCTTTGTTTTGCTAAGTGGGTAAGTTCATACTCTTTAACTCGGGGGGGGGGGGGGGGGGGGGGGGGGGGGGGGCGCGGAGGGAGCTTCTGGTTCACTGATGGGGCAGGATCTCTTCAGGAGCATGTAAGAACATGGTATTGATTCAGCCTTCGCTGTGCATGAAGAAATCCCTGGGAGCATCCACCTTTGTCCTGACTTACCTGTCAGAACCTGAAATGTTGTTATTTTAGTTCTGTGTTGATTGTTTGAGCTGGCTGCCTGACGCTAAACACAACAGTGATGGGGAGAGGGAACAAAAGGGTATGAAGCCTGGAGGGCACACTAAAGCGGGTTAGCTGTCAGCTGTCCCATGGAGACTATCCACCCGGTGCAGACAGCCAGGGAGGGTTACACCAACACTTTGCTCACTTCCCCCATCCCTCTCATCCCCTCCAGAGCCAGTGGGGTAGGTAGGACCTCAAAACACATCCTGGCATCAGGCAAAGTAGTGGGGGAAATTCCTCACCGAGGCTGATATGTCACTGTTGGACACCATCTGGACTCTGGTCTCTCTAGGCAGGCTAGGAAGTGCATGCTCAGGCAACTGGGGAAGCTTTTGGGGTGGTGATTGACAGACAGAAGTGCCCAGCTCCTTCAGGCACTTGCAGAGCTGGGTAGCAGCTGAACAGGTGAGGCTGCACATCTAGATTTTATTTCTTGCCTTTTAAGCTTTGAAAGCAAACAAATACTGTTGTCTCTCAGTGTAGGGAATAGGAAATAATAGGAAATACCTTCTGACAGAAGGTCGCTGGCAGAAACTGGTGTCTACTCTGAGATCTCTGAATGCTGTCACTTTTCTGAACTGCTTTTTTTTCTCTGGAATTTTAGGGGTGTCTGATCTCATAAGTGCTTCTGCCACAGGCTGCACGCCCTGGTGCCTGTAAGGCTGTTCCAGAGCAAGTGCATTAGATAGTTAGCCCTGGCTGCTGGCAGTTAATGGGGAAAGCTCAGCCTCCCCTGTAGATGTCAGAGGGGCTGTGTTGATTGCATGAAGTGGGAAGCCGTGGTTAGGCTGGATATTGCAGGGAGGAGCATTCAAGAAATTCAGTGTGAAAATGGGTTTAATATGATTCCTTATCACTTTGCTGTCCATGCCGTGCAGAGAAATGCCAGAGCATCCTTCCCTGCCTGCTGGTTGCACCTAGTCTGGATATAAAGACTAGTTGATGAAGACACAGGATGGATGCTCCTGTACATAAACAGTAAGGAACGGGTTGCCTTTGGTGTGGCGAAAGGAAAAGCTCAAGGAAAACACAAAACAGGGCACTTCATGATTCCAGAAGCTTGACCCAGCGTGCTCTGCAAGAAAATTAATCCCATAATGGGATCTTTCTGTGTACGTCTGCACTGCTACGATGCCTCACGACCCGGCTCTCCTCCCTCGTTTTCCCCCAACGTACTTGTTCCTTCTGCCTTGGCTCTCTCTCCTGGGCCCCCGCACACGCCGCCCCGCCCCGCGGGGAGCCCCGCCGGCCGGGCGTGCCGGACCGGCCACGGCAGCGGGAGGGGCCGCCGGGGGTCAGTGTTGCTCCGCGGCAGCGGCGGGGCCGCGCTGCTGCGGGGCGGGGGGGGTCGGCCCGGGGCGGGGGGCGGGGCAGCACCGCGCCTCGGTTTCTCCGTCCGAAATGCAGCGCTGTCACCCGCCTCCCTCTGCGCCAGCGGTGCCGGGGGCCCTGGAGAGAGTTTTCAGCTGACTAGTCACTGACCCGATGGCAGAGACCCCTCCCTTTGCTCTTGCTTTTAGTAATTACGGGAGAGATGGCCAGAGCAAGGGGGGATCGGGCCAGCAGAGAGGTTGCTGATGCTTCCCCTTCCCCCGGCGTCCACGTGCTGTCCTGGCAGCCTGCCTGGCCCCTGTCGGTTGCGGTGCCCAGAGCTCCGCTAAGCGTGCGGATCTGGCAGCACGCAGCCTGCCAGCTCTGCTGCCTGCGCCCGCCAGCTCCCCGGGGTTCGTGTGCAGCGGGCTGTGCTCAGCCCCTCGGGAAACAGCCGGCTGTCACAGCCTGCTGGCAGGGCACTGGGGAGTGAGTCCAGTGCAGACACCTGGGCAGGACAGGCTGTGCTGGGCCCAGTGGGACTAATCCAGGCAGGTCCTGTGCAAACGCAGCGCTGCTTGCTCCTGTGTGCGTGGCCCCAGCTAGCATCTGCCAGAAGGAATGGAAGATCAGGCACAACCGCATGGCTGGACCCAGCCTTGCCTTGCCTGTGTCATTTACCAACTGCTTTTTTCAAGCCCTGAAGTTAAGCAAGGACCTTGCCTCAAAATCAAATCTCAGGGGGTCTATTGACCTGTGGCAGCTGGAATTTTGTACCAGAGAAGTGTGGAGCAGTGGCATCCCAGAATCACATTCAAAGAAATATCTATTCATCTATTTTGTTATCAAGTGTGTCTTTCAGTCAGGACTATGGAGTTTGCTGCGAAAACCTGCAGAAGCTTGTGCGTGTAGTCCTCACTGGCCTGGCCTGGCCCATGCTTTTCTACTCGGCTGCTTTGAAGCACATCCCAATACATGCTTCTAGATGCAAAATGACCACAAAGACAGGTCCCAGAAAGAAGCCTGCAGACCTTGGAGCACTAACAAATCATGGGTGGTGCCCCCATCTCCTCCTGGGATCGGAGCAGGCAGCAGCAGGGCCAGGCTGATCTCCATGCTCAGCTCCACGCTGATTTTCAGCTTCCTCGGGCACTGGTGCAGCAGCACTGACATGCCCTCACCTGAACAACTGGGGCTGAGACTCAGCTGGGCTGCCTTTGTGTGTATGGTGTGTGGGCATCGATACCTGATCAAGTCAGCCAGAAAGAGCTGCTTGTAGGGCACAGTTCACCTGATCTGTTCTAGATAGGTGTGTACTTTGCAGTCAGTCATCCCCAAAGTCTCCTCCTCCCCACTGATGACATGGGGAGCTTGCAGCGTCTGGCTCAGACAAGGTGTGTGCAGGTGAAGCCCAGTGAGCACTGAGCCTGTGTCCAGCCTTTCAGCTGGAGCCTGGCAAAGGGCCGTTGTGGTTGGGGATCTCAGACAACTGATCAACTGGGGCATGTACAAGGTGTCGTCATCACTGCTTTGCTGTTAAAATGTTATATCCATTTTGGTGTTGCAATCTGGGTCTCGTAAAATAACATGGCAGCTGCATCCTTTGCTCAGGAGGAGGAGGATTGTTCCCCTTGTCTGACCTCCCTTCTCTGAGGGAGTTCAAGCCCCATCTCCTGCTCCTAGTGGGCAGGCACAAAGTGGCAGCCTCCCGGCCAGTCCTTTGCCATCTCTAGAGCTGAAACGGTTCTCCTGTGTAGGTCTTTTGGAAACCATGGACAAATACGGTACCAGCACTCTTACATGCCTTGATATAAATGAAGTTATGTGGCCAGAAGCTGAGACTTCTGATGTTTATTGCAAGTGCTATTTATAATACCAACATGAAAGCAGAGCACTTACATGTTAGAAGTACATTCACTTTGGAGAAAAGCACAAGAAAATACCAGTAATACGATCACGCATGAACTGCTGGGGGAACCAGATCTAGTCAGGAAACATGACCTGCGCTTTTCCGTAATCACTCTTGAAACTTCCAGAGCAACGTTAACCCAAAGGTCTCAAAGCACTTCAGGGGTGTCATAGGCAGGGACACAGCAATCAAAAGCTGTGGCAGAACTCGCAATGATTTTTGGAGACTATGGATAAAATTAATGCATAACTTGTAACAGACAACTGGCAGTCAGGAACTGTTGCCCTCAGCCACTCTCTGAACCAGACACCTTTCTTCCTCTTCTAGCTTCAGCTTATTGGTGTCATCATGCTAAAAAAATGGCACTGAAGTTCACACCTTGTGACTATATGCACAGAGGCTAACAGAGCTGTTGAAGACTAGAGAGGCTGTTCTCATAATCCAGTCTGACCCTCTACAGCACACAGCAGCTGTTCTTGACTTCTAAAGTCTTCAAACGATGGAAAGGCCTCACAGTCTTAGCTAATTGTTCTAATAATTAAATGCTTTTAATGTCTACAGCCTGCACTTAATCCCTGCTCTCAGTCCATCTAGTGCCAGTTTTCAACACTGAACCTGTGTTCTCAAAGACACTTCTGAATGAAAAAAAAAAAAAGCACAAAAGCTGGTTTAGCAATTAGATGAGGTTTCTAACATTTAAACCTGTACTGCACAGCGTAAGTATTATAATCTATATTTTATGAAACATGTATCTTTTACATATATTCAAAGCATTTTTTCACATATTGTTCCATACAATGTGCAATAAATGTACATCTAGGTCGGTCAGTTCTGTCTTTGCTTTTGCTCTACCAAGGACAGGCCAAAGAAATGAATGGCCGTGAGACCTGAATTAATTATTGATTCCTTCACAGGGAGGAAAGTCATTAGTAGTAGGGGCAGCTGATAGGAAAACTGTGCTGCTTTTGCATAAAGCTGATGCTCCAGTAAAGCCTTGTTATTCCTTGATTTTGTAGGTCCCGAGCAAGGAAAGTAGTCTTGTGCATGGCCAAAATAAGGTCTTACAGTGAAAATCAGGAAGAAGAATTAGTTAGAGCTGGAGATCAGCATTGCACATGTTGAAGCAGCAGTGTGAGTAAGGAAGGATGTAGCTGTGCTTTATGGTCAGCACACCTGTTTCCCCAGGCATGAGGTTGCATCAGATTCACAATATGCCTTATCTTGCCTGAACCTGTCCCCAGAAAGGCCGAGTACACCAATTAAACTCACCTCAACTGGATGGAGGCATCCTGGGCAGCGTTAGCTTTTGGATCTGGCAGCTCTTAGATCCATGGTGCCTCTTTGCAGAGCTGTCGGTTGTTCAGAGGTTAAAGTATGTGAGCATCACAGTGGGGGTAGTTGCTTTTCTCTCAGCTGTTGACCAGCTGTGGGACACTATGGCACCAGCAGCGTTGGCTGTGAAAATGTGTTTGCATACATGGATGTTCAGAGCATGCTGTGATACTGTGTTACGCTGCTGTTGGGTTTGGGTTTTTTCCTGAGAAGAAAGGAAAGAACTTCGTGCAGTTCAGCAGCAGGAACAGTAGTAAAGAAAGATGAGATTTCATCCATTTCTTTCCAGGTTTCCTGGCTGAAACTACACCCTGTCTCTGCCTCCCCTTAAAAAAGGGTAATTATTTCTTCATCTGAAAGTAGAATGAGAGGAATCAAGGCAGCAGAGCAGCTGCCCTAAAGAAATGCCCAGGAAAATAAATGCAAAAGACTGTGTGTCTTCCTGCCATGAAAAGAATGCAGCTATCTTCTTTGGGTAATGAAGATTTAATGTTTGTAGGTGCCAGGCGTGCCTGTGGGTAGCTTGGGGTCAGACTGATAGAAAGATCAGTTATAGCAGCACTACCAGTTACTGTAGAATTTCTTCATGTCACCAGAGAATCACCTGCATCGAAACTGAACATACTGTATTTACAGCAAATGAATGCAAACAATGGTGGGTTGGAGCTCTGAACGTGTGGCTAGCCTTGTTGGTGCTGGAGGGTCAAACAGCACTGTAGCAACCACCACAGGCACAGTAAACTGATAACATGCTCCGAGAGTACAAATCACTCCTTCCTGTCTCTATCAGTGTGGTGTTCATGACACGCTGGGTTTCTGGTTACATGATGAAATGGCATTTGACTGAAGACGTTTGGTGTTTGTAAGGGAAGTTGTTTTTGAGCCAAACTGCTCCCTCAGAGCACAGCAAAGCGTTGTAGCACCGTGATGGGTGGTTTTGTAAAGCACTGGATCTGCAGTGAAATTAGCCTGGACATCTCCATCCAGGTCCTCTGTTGTAACATAAAAATCAATGTATGTGACAGATTGGATAAAATCTTCCTTGATTATTCCTGCTCATCTTAGACTGAGTATTTTCTTTTGCCACCTGATATCAATCCCTTGCTACCAGAAAAACTTTTTGTAATCCAGAAAGGAAAGAAGCCAAGACATGGAGTATAAAGTCATCATTTATAATTAATTTTCTTCAAATTAAAATAATTTTCTGAAATCTTGTAGGGTTTGCTTGGTTTATGTCAGGTTTTTAGATAGCACAGACATTATACATTGCCACACAGAAAAGATTATTTTACCCCATGTGTTTGCTGTCATTATTCTTTTGAGTGTGTTCCACTTGATTCTGTAAAACATTAAATATGCCAGAGGAAATACCAAAGGTGAAGATACTGAATGCTGCTAGTGTTACAAAAGATAAATAAGCTGAAAGCATTGACATGACAGCCTGAGATACCATAACAAGCTGTGGGCTTTCTCCACTCCAAAATTGCTTTCAAGCCATGGTCTTTTCTACAGCAAGCTGGGAGGGTGAGGAAGGGCTGAAATAAAATACTCAATGAAAAGAAAATATTTTTACCCTGATGTGCTTTTCACCCATTCTGCTGCTCAGCAGGGACAGGACATCCCATTCACTGGTAAGAAAGCATGTCTGTGTGGATGCTGCCCTCCCCAAAGGCAGTCGGAGGATGTGGCCGTGTTGGTCTCGGGGTGCAGAGCTCTTCCAGGAGGAAACCTCCAGTGGCTGTAGCCCAGGGGCAGAGGGCAGCAGATGCTTCTGTCTGTGACCCCGCTTTTATTTCTTCTTCTCCCCCTTTTATGGTTTCCCCTTCTCTCCCATTCTTACCTGCACCTGCCAAAGGTAAGTCTGGCTTCATCCTGCCTTTTGGTTCCAAGTTTACACAGCAATAGCCACTTCATGTTTTGCAGCTGAGATATATATAGAGAAAATCACATCTGATTCTGGCTGTTCAGAGTAAGGGTCATTTAGGAGGTACCTTGGAGTCTCATGCACTCTGTTTTAAGGCTGGCTTAATAGCAATGCAGTGTTCATTTTGGGAAAGGAGGTCAGTATCTGCCTTGGGGGGCTAGCGAGGATAACCCCTTGTCCTCAGACTCTTATTTCTGTTTTTGTAATCTCAGCCCATCCTGGCCTGGTATTTCTGATTGCCCTGCTGAGGGCTTGGCATCTAGTTTTGTCCCTGCAGCCGACTCTTTCCCCTTCTCTGAAGGTTCTTTTTTGCTTGGTGTCTCTGCTCTGTCTGTAGCTTGGCCACTACCGTCTGCAGCACTGGATCTTGCTTGTGCAGCCAGCACCGGCTGAAGGGGCTCAGTGCTCTTCTTCCACCTCCGGGCCCCTGACCGCGTATTGAATTCATACATTTTGCCAGTAACTTGCAAGGGAAAAAGACAACCAATTAATAGAATTTAGCAGATTAAGTATGCTTTAGCAGATTAAGACATGACAGTTCTCCTCAGGATGGGGTTGAAATGAGAGATGTGAAGCACCTGGAAAATCAGCTGCATTGGGGAGGTAGCCCCGACAGGGAAAGTCTCCTTTCCACAAGTGAGCATGGGAACCTGGGTGTCATGGTGGCCACTCAGGGGAAATGCTATTCTATCAGTATAAAAACTGGCTCTGCAGTCCAGGGAATAGGAATATTCAAAACATTCCTGTTCCAAAACCCAGGGCCTTCTTATCACCCTATACCTCTTTCCAAGTTACGGCTACCATGGGTTAACATGGGCAGTTTAACACACACATCCATAGTCCTTAGCTGTTAGGACTTACTGTCCCAAAACTTTTGCCTTTAGCCATGCTGAACAAGGCCATTGTGTATGTCTGTGCCTATTTTGCCAAGTAGTTGCCTACCTGAGGTAGAAAAACCTGCTAGGAGCACATACATCTTCCACACCATGTCAGGTTGTCTATGTTGACCCAAGATGTTGAGATCTGGGATCCCCAACAAATTTTGCCTGTATGCATTGCTTCTTCATTTGTACAAAATGCTTTGCTCCAGGCTTGCTGTGCACACTGTCATTAACAGAGTGAAATACTATGCATTTTCTGTTTGTGCAAGTGCATGCATATAAAACTATTATATCTATAATACATATGTATTTACTATATATAAGTATTTCATATATATATAAAACACATATATATTTATTTAAAAAAAATGTGGGTTGTTTAGCACACATGGCTACCTTTCCTTGTTAAAAAGATTTTTGGCCACCATCAGATTTTATGGGCAATTTCCACTTGTACTTTAAAAGCAAGTACCTTCTCCTTCAGTTCATTTACTACCTAGAGATAGGTGGAAAAATTGCCATGCATCCAGCATGATTGTCTCACAGTCTAAATCACTGTCTCTAGAGAATCAGGAGCTATAGTGGCATTTCTTGTAATTAAACATTATTAATATGAGACAAACAAAAGACTATTAAGGCTTGGAAAGAAATGGTGGTTACTACATGTTACTACATGTTACAGTTTGTATCAGAACTAATGGTTTCTGACACATTAACACAATTTGAGCAATTAAAGATGAAACTGGGTCTCTTTACATGTTATTTTTTCCGACTGCTTACAAGGCAGGCATGTTAAAGCAGCCCAGAACAGGAAACTGCTCCTGACCATTCCTCCTAATCATATTCAACAGATGATGTCCTGGGAATTATTAAATGTCATTTCCAAACCACCAGCACTTGTTCCTCTAGGATCTGGGGTGGGCCATGGAGGGGGGGAGGGGAGGAGTGGGGAGCACACATTTATCTGCCAACACCACAAAGCTGTGTAACAGCTTAATGCAAGTGAGGCATGACACAGACAATATGGTGGGCGGTTTGGATGGGCTTAGATACCCTTAAGTCGGGTATGGTCAGGTTTGTTGAGGAGGGGAGCCACCATCTGTCCTGCAAAAACACCACGAAGCAACTCTTGCAGCGGCCTAGGGAACATCCATGTTTAATGTATTATGAATACAGTTACACAGGGAAATAGCAAGGACTTTGGAGCCCATCCCTAGAGATCTCTCTATAAATAGCAGGTGGGCTTGGAACTGGACCAAACTGGCCTTGAACAGTCTTGTGGATGGGCTTAATTGCACAGTAGGGTCCCATTTGTTTGCCCAAACTCTACTGAAGTCCCCATGCCCCTAATGCTTCCCATTAGCTCATGGCACCCGACAGCTCTGAACCAGCTAATAAGAAACACAAGGTACAGACACTTGGATGGAAATTTGGCTAGATGAATCCAAGCCTTGAAACAAGCCTGCTTTCTTCTGGATAATTTTTAGACTTATTGTTTCAGACCTATTTTCAGATCTATTTGTTAAAGACCTCTTTTGATTGACTGCCACATTTTGCCAGCCCTGCCTCTCCATGCTGGGGCCCTCAGCCATCAGAGACAGGGGTGGGCACCCTAATGCCAGGCTAAGCATCATGGCGCGGGGCTCAGGCAGGGGCTGTGGTTCAGAGGGACTGAGGTAATGCACATCAACCCTTAGAAAAAAAAAAAATCTTCTGTAATGAACCCTGCTGCAGAGCACAGTGGCCATCACTTGAGGAAGGGTATAAGCAGTATACCTCCTCGGTCATCCTGGCTTTCCTAGCTTTTGTCTTAATTTCACTTTTCCCAGCTGGTTAATCAGATATGCACAGTGCTAGCATAGCTGGAGCCTGGCAACACACTTGGTAGCTGATGCCAACAAAACTGTATCTAAAAGTGAATGGTCTTCCCTTTCCTCCCCAACAAGCAATGCTTGAGCCTTAGATAAACGGCAGCAATGCACTGTTGCTGCAAGGGAGGAAGTTTGTGCAGGAGCGAGCAACTCACCCACCCACCCTGCAGCCAGGGAGAGGTTTAAGAGGCAAAGTTGGTACCTCTGTGGCTGCTGGCCATTTGCTGGCCAACGGCAGCACATTCATCTCTGGGTCATTTCCCAGACATGGGAATGGTGAAACCACATAGCTGTAACAGCACCAGAGCAGGAGGCTTGCAGCGAATTCCTTCTCCCCTCACTCCTTCTTACACCAGATCCATATATTCAGGTTTAGCAGAGTGGTGAATAATCTGGCCATTGGATGTGTGCTGTCAAGGGCCATAGGTATATTCTACCATCAGAAGTGTTACTAGGGCACTGCCTTGATTTTCACTATCTGTGAAATACAGCTCCCATTCTCCTTGGAAACAGCAAACCTGAAATATGAAAAGCAAATGCCAAACCATATTTAAATCAACTAATCTAGTTTTTTTCCAGCCAGGCATTCATATCCACTGTTAATTGCTTTTTATTACCTGGGTCTCTGGCTTCTCCATCAAAGGCAGTGTTTAGCTTTGTCATTGTCTGTGAAGAGAGATAAAATGTAAAATGAATCCTGTGAATTAGTTAAGTAAGAAAGAGCAGCAGTGACTTGGAAACCGTGACCTACATGGATGAAGTTGGATTTGTATGACCTGCACATTGCATTCCTGTAGGCTGGGTTTAATCAGAACTGGCAACAAAAGCCATTTGTGGTGTAGGGTGTTGGCACTAGATGTTCACAGAAGACTTAATAAGGTCTGACATGCTAAATGCCTCCACGTGTGTAACCACAATAGGGTCACCTCCACTCAGAGGAGGCTTGGTAATCCCCTCTCTGAAAAACTTGCGGAGGGAGAGTACACTAATGAAAGTGCCTCGCAGTCTTTATGCTATTATGGCTATGAAAAAGGAAGGAGCCCCAAGAACTAGAAGCAAAGAAATATATATTACAGTGGAAGTAACTGTGGCATTTTGCTGCAAATAGCTCATCAAGACCAAACTCTACAGCTTGGATACACTTGTGTACCTTACTGGTTGCACTCATGTGGGTCAGGGTTAACTGCACAGGTTAGTAGTGTCTCAGCAATGCAACATTGCCATCAGTGAAGCTCGGGCACTTGTCATCCTGCCTCTGTGGCTGCAGTGAGCCTCCTTGTCAATGCTCTGGGCACAGCCTCTCTGGCCTCCTACATAGGGGGCTGCAGAGATTCTAGAAAATTCAGCACTTAAAAGCAAAGCGGCCACAGCGCAGGTAAGCACCCCTCACCTCAATGTTGTCTCCAAATACAGAAGCTACTTGGGGCACTGAAGTGTTTTGCATTTGGGGGCAATCCTTTTTTCCTCACCTATCATTTGTACACTGTCTTTGGGAAACAGACACCTCTCATAGAAAGGGTCCTACAATCATATTGCATGGTGGGGCTGGGCAAAACTGCATTTTGTTTTGAGGACAGCAGTACTTACCACAACTACTTCTTTCCTAGGTTTCTTCTTTTCTACAGGAAGGAAGATGCACATTGTAAAGGACCAGATTTTTTCTCACAGTGACTATAGACACTAAAGCCAAGACTTCCTCAAACAAACATTCTTGGTACTCAGCTTCTGAGACAACTCAGATGAGCCTTATTTCTTTTCAAAGGCTGATCCCTCAAACTATTTGAAAAGCAAACTCCTTCATAGTATTTTGGAGTGAGAGTCCAAACTTGTCAATGAGTAATCAAAAGTTTAGCCTTGAAAAGACTTATTCCTTCAGTAATGAATAAATAACAATGGCTTCTTTAACAAATTTCCCTTTCTAAATAATATGAACAGATATAGAAATTCACCCTTGGGGATATTTGAACTACAAATGTAGATTATTCTTTCTCCATGAATGTTTGTAGCGGCAAAGTTTGTGCAATCAAACATGCACTTGGAGACAAAACAGGGAAGTGCTGCAGATCCAGTCAAGTAAAATTCAGATCGAAGTACCATTTGGTTATGTGTGTTACCACACCATTAACTCATTCCACATGTAAACAAATAGAGCAGCACTGCCATGGGCATCTCGACAGCATGGATCTGTTGATGATACTCAGCTAGTTGCTGTGATTTCTTCTTGCTCGCTCCTTGCCAATTTGTTGAATGGCCTCTCTTTGAAGAACTGTATGCCTGGCCATGAATGGGCTTTACAGCTTCGTGTGCAATACTCTGAAGTGCTGCAGATGGGTCTCAACCTGAGCACTGATGGGAACCCTGTTCTGTCTGGCCTTTGCTGCCCACCATTTGGAACTAGATTTTCAGAAAGCACCAAGCATCCATTTTTCTGAAAACCAGCCAATGCTGAAATGTCTCAAATTGGGCACCCAAGACAACAGCTAATTTTGTTGGGTTTTGTTAGTCATGTGTTTTTTTCAAGCTGGGAGATACTGAGTGAGGAGAGGGAGTTATAAAAGCGGGGTCTTACTGAGCCCATATGAGCCGTGCTTGCTGGCAGAAAGCTAATGGGACTAAAAAGAACAAGACTGCTTAAAAATCCACTTTCTTTTAATGTACAACTTATGCCCCTGCTAAGTTATAGAAACCTCTTTTAAAAGCAGCAATACTTTAAAAATAAATCTTCAGGTACATAAAGTAATGGTGTCAAGGGAGCAAATGAAGGGATCAGAGAACAGGGAATTAGAGTGGAGAGGACTGTTGAAGGTGCCGTGGAGGGATGGGATTATTTTTTAACAGATAGCATATGAATTGCATGTGAAAAGCACAGTACTTCTTTAGCATCCACACCAGAATACCAGGCTACTCTGAATTTGGAGTTTACCTAATAGTTAGTAGATTTGAAGACCAAAAGGACCATGAAATCACTTAGGCATGCCTCCCATACTCAGCCAGGTTTATTTAATCTCAGTGCTCTTGTACTGGGTCAAATTTATTTGTCTAGAAATGGATTTACAAATTTTATACTGAATCATAAACAAGGTCTTGTTGTGAAGTATTAAAATAAAGAAAAGAGGTACATACCTGGAGCATTTATCCTGTAATGAAAAAAAGATTAAAAGTGTAATTAACGAATGTCATACTTTTGCCTACATAAAAACATCATGCTTTCTTCTCTTTCATTTGGCAAAAAGGATGTGTTTCCTTGCGTTCTGGCATTTGCTTGATTTGTTTGGTTTCTGGTTTTGCTTTCACTGAAGGCCTGCATCATTTAATTCTGCTCTCAAAAAAGAAAACAGACCTGAGCATTGCTCTAACACCTCTCCAAGAAGGGTTGATATTAAAAATAAAGTCTTATTGATGACAGCATGATGGATTTATATAATCTGGAAAAATATATTTTCAAATATTATCACCTTGTTCCATGCTTGGAGGAAGGTCAATTTTTTGGATCTGATGTGCTCAGTTAATACCTTTTCAAATATCTGAAATGTTGTAAATGTTTTTGAAAATATATAAATTGCTTTTTAATGGGAGAGCCTGGCTTCCGATGAATCACTTGGCCTATTAATAAATAAAAACAATAGCCAAGCTATATGCTGCTAGATTCATTTGTCATTTTTATCACAAATTGCTAAATTCCTTGCACAAACCATTTCAATTATAATCACAGTCATATATTACCTCTTTATATTGACTATAATTTCTAAACTTAGGTCCAAATCCTGAGAATACTTATAAAAATCCTTTTTTTAATATCTCAGTCCACTTAAAGAGCTGCTTATCTTTGTTTTGTGAAGTAAAAAGTCAATTCAGGGGCAGTCTGGCTCCAGCCTGCTGCGAAGGCAGCCAGCAGGGATCTGTGCTGCTTCCCACAGTGAACCAGAGCCAGTCCCAGGTGCTTCCGTGGCTTTTGCCAAGCAGGAGCACTTAGAGGTACCATGAAGCTTTATGGGCCACAGCCTTGCAACGGGCTTGGGTAAAAACTCCAGGAAATCTGCAGAAGTTCTGCCGGAACACAGCATTTGGCATGAGCACCAAGGTTTGGAAAGGACTCTGGGATCCATAGCTGAAAGGGAGGAAAATACATCCAGTAACTACCTAGATGGGAGCTCCCTTGGAGCGGGAGCCAAACACAACCTAAAAACATTTGTGGTTTTGGTCAGCACAGTCAGGTACAGCCTCTGACTGTGCCTCATGAGCATAGCTGCCTTTAGAGGGTCATAATTGTTAATTCCACTATTAACTTCAGCTAATGCTAGTGTTAGTAAATCCATGAAAAAAAATTACATGGAAATTTTTCCTTAATTTCATATCATTAACACCAAATATCACTGTAGCTGGTAATAGCATTTACCAGAGTGAAGGACAGACCACTATAAAATATTCAAAGCATAGATTTCATCACAGCTGAAAGGCCTGAGTTATCTCTGTCATTGCCATGTGCTGCTGGGTATGTCCCCAGCATGACATTTGGGAGGACTCACGGAGCCACGCCATCTGCTTTGCTTGCCGGAGGGCAGCGGGTGCGGACCCACGTCACCAGCAGGAACCCTAGGTACCCCAGCAGTCCCAGGAGCAGCAAACCGTCGAGGGTGATGATGAATGGCACGTACCACGCTGATTCAGAGTAGATGTTTTCCCTTTTTGTCACAACAGTGAAGCCAGGCTTTTAAAACAAGATAGGAAAAGATCCTCAGTGCTGCATACTTGTAAGGTTACTGACACAAATAGCACCTTTCATCTGGTTGAACTTCTGCACTGAAGCACCTGGCCCAAACTTGCCCTGGGGCTCTGCAGATGATGGGCAGAGGGAGATAGTGTCTGCTGGAGACAGTGATTCATCCCATGTACTTGCCTGTTGACTGCCAAGGCAGCTCAGATGACTGAGATGGACCATGGAGGTCCTGAGGCAACCAAAGGCAGGTGAAATGGAGCCCACCCACGATGCAAAAAAGAGGTTCCAGATTACGTTTCAATGTCTTATATTAAAATAAGCATGTGATGGCGAGGTTTAAAAGCCTCAGGTTGCCTGAGAAGCTGCGAGCACACTGTCGAGGGTGAGCAAGTTCAGGGAATACTGCCATTACCAAGATAATGGTTTCTTGTTACCTAAGGCAAAACTGGAAGTAGGTCATCTTCACTGCAGTGATCGTTCCGCTCGCTTCATAAGAGGAGCTAAACCCCAAGGAATTGGGTTATTGTATAGAAAGAAATGAAACTCCTTTTCCCCCCCTGTGACTTGTTCCAAAAGGGAAAACGCAGACTTCCTGAGCAGTTGCAGTCTCCCACATCTTCCCAAGTGCCAGGAGACAAGTCTCTGATCTGGCACGTCACTTGGTGCTACCAACTCATTCATTAAGGTCCCATCATGAAACTATCCTCACATAGATCAGAAATTAATTCTCTCTACCTGGGTCATCATCTAGTGTGGTACTATTAGTTTTGATTGTCTACTGAAGTTTTTTATTTCATTTTCTGTAAGACATTTGTAATCACATTGCGTATGGAATTTAGTAGTGTATCTATTTCTTTCCTGTTTAAGGATACCTTTAGAATAACCTATTTAGCCTTGCATAGAAGATATATCCAATCCTTAGAGTAACTCTCAGATAGTCTCAAGATCACCACTACCACTCCAACCTCGCTGGGACTGAAGTCACAAGTGACTTTTTGTGACGGGGCTTCTTTTCTACACTACCAGCCTTCCAGCACCTGATTCATCAAGTTGCTGCACTGAACACATGTAAGGAGTAGTGATAGGAGAAGCTGCTGTAATGGAAGTGCTCTTCTGGAAAATAGACTGAAAGTGGAAGGCTGATACCTCTGGGGAGGCAGATTTAACGCGGTGGTATGTGGTCTAGACTGTTTGTATTTGTGGTAAAGCACGGGAAAGAAATACACAAGTTTTGTTATTCAGCTTAACTTTTCATTTCCACAGCAAGTAAAGGGAGGAGAAGGCTGTGAGAAAACCATTTATACCCTCCCAACAGAGCATTAGATAATAACAGGGTTATTAATCAGTCTGCAAGTTTGGATTTAAGCTTTTTCAGAGCAAAGGGTCCAGACTTGCTTATGCTATTTGCAGGATACTCTGGTTCTGGCTCAGTTACCAGTAGCCCCTGGCAGATCCAGACCATTTTACAGTGAATAGCTCTTCTACCCCTTCACCAGCATACTCATATTTTCATTCCTGCATGCAAGAGAAAAAAGGGTAATGCCACCTGCAGACAGGCAGAAAATGGATAGACTCCAGATGATGGAAAGATGGTGCAGCAGGGATGGAGGTGGCAACCAGCACAAGGATGGGGACAGGCTGTGCCACTTCTGCAGGCAGGACAAAAGCAAGATGTCCTCATGTCCTGCATGAGCTTGACGGAAATCAGCTCCAAAATGGAACTGGTGAGCCAGAGCTTGCCTGGGATGGCCATGCGGAGGACTAGACTATATTGCTGGCACACAAGCCCACAGCTCCTCAGGCTGTGCACAGCCAGATGCCACTCTGGCTGCCAAAAGTTGTGCAAGCCTCCCCAGCTCAGCTATGGACCACCATGCGGGCAGGGAGCTTAAGAAAGACCCATCCCACCTCTCTGGATTTGCTGTCTGAAACCTGCTGAAACCTCAGCAACATGCTGAGGCTGTGCACAACTGCTTCGGTTCCTGACAGGCAGCTCAAATTTTTGTATGACTGTGGTCATATAAAGGTATGGGAAAAGCTCCTTCCAAGTGATTAAGATTTGTTGTTATTGTTGTTGCTCATTTCAACTTTAGTAGCCACAGTTTAATGTGTCCCACTGCTAAAGAAGCACATAGAAGTGCAAGGCACTTGAGGGACTGAATAGCTATGAATAAAAAGTGCAAAATGCATGAGGTAATTTCAAGGTTCTAGGCAAAGGTTAACCCCTACTCTTTCCTTATTAACAAAGCTGCCAAAATCTTTAACTTTCCAGTTGCGTGGTAATGGCAGCATGCCTGGTCCTTTGGCTACTTGCCCTTTTTGTTTTAGAAACTAAAATATAAAATGTATGTTATGACTCTGTAGCTGGGACCAGTCCTTCATGACACTAAGCACATCAACCCCCTTTGACTTCAACATAAGAGCACAAGGCTCAGCAGTTCCCAGGGCTGGGCCCACTGAAGGTTTTTGCTTTCCTTTTGCATACACCTACTCTCTTTTCTTCACTTCTGTGGAGATTAGTCCATAAAATAAATGCAGAACTGAACATAAACTTCACTGAACTTACTGTTGTGGTAATGACTGTAGTTGGGTTTGGAATAACTCTGATGCTTAAAGTCAGCATCCCAGTTTTAATTGGGTGTGTAGTTTTGTCCCTGGCAGATAGTAAATTGTCGTCTGTTATATAGACGCGCAGTCTATAAATCCAGTTTGTGTCAAGTCCGCTCTCATAGTCAAACCTTGATGCAAGAATCAATCGAGATGTGTTGGAGCCAGCACTTGGTGAAAAGGTGAAATGATTGTTCACGTTGCCTGCAAAAAAACATTGAAATGCCCAAACGTTTACTTTAATCCCACATTAACGTAAATGAGTGGAACAAGCAAAAAGATCAGTTTCTGTTGACAATTTGCTATGGATCGCTGTACACCTGTACAGCGAAATGGTATCATTGTACCATCTACATGTACATGTATGCTTGTACCGTTGACAAGAATGGCTCCTCGATCTTCCTGGTACCAGATACAATAATTTAAAACAATATAGTCAAAAAAACATTAAGATATAGAATAAGGCCCTCTATGGCGACACAGCTGAGAGGAAGCTATGGAAAGACTTCAGAGCCTTAAGGCACACAAGAGGTCATCTGGATGACCTGCCCTTACAGCTTGAAGAGCACCCAGAAGCAGCAGCACTCGCCCAGGGTGAGGGCCCTATGCTGCTGCAGGGCTCATTCCACTTCTGGGCTATCCCTGGAGAGACCCCTTGGCCACATGGACACCTCCAGTGTCTTCAGAGGCCCCTCCAGCCCCTCTCCATGGCTCCTCTCTCCTGTCAAGAGGCAGAGGCCTTTGAACATGTCCCCCAGAAGAGAGCTAATGCCTCGGAGACATTCATTGCCTCGAGGGCTTTGTCTGCCCTGGGGGGGCGGGGAGGGGGGGCATTGGTGATGCTGGCTCCCCAGCCCTCATTTTCAGTTGGGATAGCTGGAGAGCTGCCAGCAGCCTGGGCTGCAGGTGGGCTAGCCCCAGCTCTTAGGCTCTGGACAAACATACAAGAGATCAGAGACATGAAAATGCACCAAATGTGCTTTGGTTTTGCTCTTGTTGCCCCATAGAGCTCCAGAGTTGAAGTGCCCTTGAAGGCCATGTCTATCGTACAATCCAAACCAGTCCATGGCTGCTCTGTGGCTCAGAGGCCAGCTGCATGGCACAGCTAACATCTGCACAGTCAAAACTGGACCTGCAGGCAGACCTTGATTTACTAATACAGACACAGCCCTTGTATGGGTTCATGTGTAAATACCACTGCTGCAGAACTCTCCTGCAGCATTAAGGGGCTGCAATAGGACACAAGTTCTCTCTTTTTATTCTCTCAGAAGTCACCTCAGCAGCAAAAAAAAGGAATTGCCCTAAGAGAGTGTGCTCCCTTTTTTGTGACGCTCTCATCCCATACCATTACAGTTCTCCAAGTGGATGCAGCTGATCATTAAGTTCAAACATACATTCTTAAAAGGGGCTTTTAATGCATACAGCATGGACCTAGGATGTGCAGGTTTGCTCAGTTGTTTTGAACTGTGTACCAGCATCTAAAGATGAGGTATGCAGAGTTACAGAACCCACCATCTTTTCTCAAGATTTATTCAGCTGTAATTGGAAGGGAAATTTGACCCTGCATATCATTCCAGCTCATTCTTCTGAAGTCCTTGTCAACTGTGTAATTAATTGCCAATTAATTAACATGGTAGGCAATCCAGTCTTGCAAGGGAATTGTTCTAGGTGGTAGCACCAGTAGGCAACTTGTGGAGATACAATTATTTTGCTAAGTAGCAAAGTAATGATGTGCAGAACTTGTGGATCACAACGAGTAGCACATAAACTGTGCTAGATTTTTATTTACAAATCAAAGTGAATCATCAGCATTCACTAATTTTTGCACTGCTCCCAGCTCATACACCATGACACAGTACCTTTGTTGATGAAGTAACGGAAAGACCTGGGATCAGAATCGCGATCTTGACATTCAATCCTGAAGCCATTAATATTGGTCCCAACAGCTAAGCTGACTGGAATTTGAAATGAATAGAATCTGGGTGAACAAATTGGTTCTTCATCATTTACTTCCAAAACATTGACAGTTACCTGAAAGAAAAGAGAATAGGAAGCTTAAGGCCCTCCACTGTGCTGAGCCAGGGTTTTATTAACTTCAGAAACTGTTTGGCTTTGCCCATTTTGCTCTTTTGATCAACAGCAGCTGAAGAGCAATGAACCTTCCTTCCAATCTAGTTTCTACCAGAAAATGTCTGTGATCATTTCACCTTCAATTCTTCTTGTGATCAGCACTCTTTTGGGAACAGGTTCCTTAATTTGAACCATCTTCCCAAACTGTGGAGTTTTCAAGCTGATGTGTCTGACTATTTGAATCACTTGAATTGTGTCATAGTTAGAATGAGAAATAATAATAGTAGCATGTATTCATTAAACTTCATTTCAAACCTCTCAAATTGCTCCACAGTCATTAGTTAGACTTCTTAGCATATTTAATAATAATTCAGTGCATGACCCATGGAAGAAAGGAAAACTCCTTATAGACTGCTCCCAGTGAGAGAGAAACGCTTGCAACGGCCTTCTGCATGACTGTGAGCACCCTGGGTAGCACCAGATGTGCTTAATGTCAGCTGGGATTAGCTGGCTGAGAGAAAAAGGTTGCCCTTCTCATAGCTCTTTCCTGTAATGTCTGGTGGTCTTTAACAGGCAACAGATAAACTTGTCATCATTAAAAGCTACTGATGCTGAATTTTCATTAATCATCACCTTGAAATATTATAGGTGATAAAGAGGTTTAATTACCTCCCACTTAGCATCTCTATGGGTGGTTCTTGGCTGGAAGAGAAAGCAAATCTAGCACTTGTACACCACCCCACCCCCCACCCCAACAAATGTTCAAAAATCAAATGCAAGGCAGTCATGAGGGAGAAGACGTGAAAAGGAGTAAAAAGAAGTATGTGAAGGATACCAGGATTCTTCGAAATAATTGACTATAAAATACCTTTGTGGGTAAATCGTCTCTATTTTTTCTTCTGAATAAAATGGGTCTGGGCAGCAAACTTGAGCACAACCCTGCTGTTTAACGTTATCATGGTCCTCAGACATGCTCTTGGCTCCTGCCAGATAGCATCATCAGGGAAAAAACTAGACCACGGTCAGGGGAAGGCACGTGTAAGGGTCCATCTCCAGTAAGCCGTGTGGACACAGCTGTACTGGGCTGGGCCCTCTGACATTATCCCAAGAGGCTGTCCAAGCCCTCATCCCATCCCCAAGGTATGCAGCACATCCTCTCTGTCCAACCTCATGAAAACACAACTGGTGGGCTGCAAAATGATTCTCACATTACTTTGGGCACTTTGCAGTGAAAAAACATCACATACAAAATGAAAAATGTATTTGAGAGCCAAGGGGCAGTATACGGGCTCCAAAAAGGGCTTAGTACTAAGCATGACTACAATAAGGTTGTGCTACCTGGCCTCAAGACCCTGTCATTTTTCTATTTTCTGGTACATATGTAGCCATAAAGAATATTTTAAATGGTCTAGAGCACAGAAAACAATTTCACTGCCCAGATGAAATAGAAAAAATAAAGACTGAGAAACAAAAACCAGAGTTAAAAATATAAAAATATTACTTTAATCCTTTCTGAAAGAAATAAAAAAGACTGAGTGAACACCACCTCTTTCATCTGACTAATACACTGCTCTGTGCAGAGGTGGACTTGCCTTTTACTGACCAAAGTGCTTTGCCCAGTATCTCACCATTCTTGCCAGGCAGAAGAGAGAAAAATGTAGATAAAGTGGGAGAAGTAGAGTGGATTTACTCACAGATGCTGTTGCAGTCTTCTCTTGGTCTGAGGCCTGGACTGTGAGGATGTGTTTCTGAGTTGATTCATAGTCTAATCTAGCTAAAAGCTTCACATCTCCTTTGGTTGGGCTGATCCAGAAGATATTTGTGTAATCCCTGGTGCCTTCTCCAGATATAATGGAATAAGTGATGACACTGGGTGGCCTGTCCTTGTCTCTGGCATTCACTCTTCCAATGCTGGATCCAACTGAGAGACAGAAAATCCATATTTCATTAACATTTTAAGGAAAACGAAGTACAGAGTATGTGTTCCAACAGAGTATGTGTCCAGAGTATGTATGTATGGAAGAGCATGTTCACTCTTCCAATGCTGGATCCAACTGAAAGACAAAAAATCCAGAATTCATTAACATTTTAAGGAAAAGGAAGTACAGAGCATGTGTTCCAACTAAAACTTGATAAAACTGAACTAAAGATTTGTTTTAGAGTTTTTCACCTCAAAAAACAAAAGCAAAGGTGTGAGCAATACCAGTTCACCATGCTGTTGTATGGCTCCCCCATGTTTGGGCTTGCCCACTATAGCAATAAATACCAAAACACAAGTAGCCTACAGCAAACCACAATAGAAGTGCTCTGGTGGTGAGGACCACCCCAAGCCCTGCACCAACATGCACAAACTCCCACCTTGTGGCAGCCTGAGCGCTGGCTTGGTTGAAGGAACAAGGCTCTTTGTCTGCTCTGAAAAGTAATTGCTGCTGTTCCTTCCCAGGTGTTTGTTTTCAAAACAACAATTCAGAGCATGATCCATGGAAGTTTTGAATTACCTTCATGCCGAGCATTTATGAAGCAAACTACAAATGGCAGTGCTGTCACTGTAAGAACAAAGATGGAACTGTGCACACCTATCTCTTGATTCAATGCTAAGTGGATCCACATGAACTGGGGATATACAGGATGAATATTCCACATGCACGGAGTAAGACAGAAGGAGGGTGTAAATGAAATGAAAGGTTGGGGTTTTTTTGTTGGTTTTTTTTATTTCCTGACCCCATGAACTCCAGCAAACTTGGCTCCTGTTTGGTACAGCAATAGCAAGCACCCTATTAATGTCAACTCAACCCAAAACAAAAGGCAGTCGAGTCAGAAAAAACATGTTATTTCTCTTGATAGTCTCAGTATCCAGAAAAGTTCTGTGGCTGACACAGAGAGATTTACAGACACATCCATGTCACAGATGGGTTTGAAGTGTTATATTATGAAGAAACATGTCAGTGGCATGCGGAGACACATGCAGGATAGGAAATGCTACAAAATTCACCACATCATGCCCACTGAGAAACAATGAAGAAAGCCAAGCTGCATCCATGCACCATAGAAATAAAAGCTGGGCAAGAACAGGCTGCTGAGCAATGCGAGATGCTGGTATAAACACCTGAAGGTGTCCTGTGACTGCTGGGTGGCTGTCCTGTGCCTCCTCATACCCCCTTAGCCTTCCTTTCCTGACAGTTTGGCTCCTGCAGAAGCCAGGGCTGCCAGGGTTTCTCTGCCAGGCAGAACCCCCTGGAAGCCAGACCCCCTACTCCAGTCTCCCCCGTCTCTCCAGCTCCCTCCCAGGCCATGCCTCCCCACACCAGCTGCAGCTTTGCCATACTCAGCAGTGCCTGATGTCAGCTTCTCTACAGAGCAGGCAGGAGTGATTTTTGCAGACCTGTGGGCCTTGGCAAGATCCTCCTGACCAAAAAAGGAAGAAAACAGATTGATGAGTGTGAGGGCTGGAAACATGGGCTTGGTCCTTTGCCCATGGCAAGGGAGAGGAGGTTGTGGGCAGGATGGCAGGGCTACTTGAAGCATTTCCTCCCCACCACCCCCTGCCTCCTGGCTTAGGCAAATGGACACAGAAACACTATAGAGCCCACAGGTCTGCTGACCATAGCCACAGCTGCCTTCACCTGTGCTTTAAGCCTGCCCTGACCATAATAATTTGATGAATTCAAGCAGATACTAGATTAGCTGGCTGCTAAACCTCTTGGAGTTCCATGGGCAGCTTCACCATGTCTCACTGAGATGCAGTGGTGCATTTGGACATTCTCCTTGGTCATGTGGCCATTGGGGCAGGTCTGTGAGTAACAGCAGCCTGGGGCAGTGTTGGGTGTGTTGGGGGACAGGGCTGCCACTCAAAGGGGCCCAGCATGCTGGAGCTACTGGCCAACAGGACTCATGGAGCTCAGCACAGGCAAACGCAAAGTCCTGCATCTGGGCCAGAACAAGCCCATTCATCAGTGCAGGCTGAGACGGACTGAGCAGGCAGCAGCTCGGCAGGGCTGGGCCCCAGGCCCTGGGGGACAGGTTCTACATGCCCCACCAGGGCACCCTTGGGGAAATGGGGACTCCATCCTGGGTTGCATTAACAAGTATGTTACCAGCACATGCTGGGAAATGACTAATCCACTCTGCTCACCCCTCATAAAGCTACCTGTGACCAGTTTGGGGGCCCAGGTATGAGAGATATGTTAAAAAAACTGGAGAAAGGCTGGGGAGGGTTGAGCAGAGGATGCAGGAGGAGAAGCTGGTGGGGCTGGGTTTCTTCAGGCTGCAGAAGGGAAGGCAAAAGGGGGATTTAATTGCTGTGCTTCACTACCTAAGCACAAGAATACAGAAAACCAAGATACACTCTTCTCAGAAGGAGACAGTGAAAGGACAATAGAGAACAGACACAAGCCACAACATAGGAAATTATAGCTGGGTACAAGGTAAAATTATCTGGGATTAAGATTGCTTAGATGGAACAGGGGCTCAGAGAGGTTGTGGAGTCGCCATCCTTGGAAATTTTCAAAACACAACTGGATGAGGCCCCAAGCAAGCTGGTCTAGCTTTGAAATTAGCCTCTCTTTGAGCACAAGTTGGACTTGAGACCCCCAGAGATCCCTTACGCCTTAATATTTTTTATGACCCTAGGAAGTTCAGAATGAGGGTCAAGATTTATCCAGCATATATCTAACGTACCTCTCAATTTTTCTTCAGCAAAGAGAATAAAGCCAGTAAGTGAGGTCCTGGGGCAGAAGGCCTGTGTTTGGTACCTCGGGTCATGTGAGGGAGAGACTGAAAGCTAGGGAAAATGCCATTCCTGTGCAAACTCCTCTGTGCACCGAGCAGCACAGCACAGAGCTGGCTGGTGGTCACACCTGGCACACAAGGATTACCAAGGAGGCAAGGTGCTATGTCATTCCTCTGCAAACACATGAGATGCAGGACTCAGCAGGGGACAGGAAGGGTGCTGAGGTGAGAGTCAAGCATGTGAATACTTTCAACAAATGCAGTTTTAAGGCCATGTTTGCAGCTGCTGGTCCTGGGCTGTTGCAGTAGTGGGAGGGACCCTGGCTCCAGGCAGAAGATGCTGCTCTGACTGCCATCTGGCTGAGCACAGACTCCCCATCTGAGCATTCCTATCCCACCCCATCTTCACAGCACCCAGTGCACCCAAGGTGAGCTGGGTCTAAGGGGACAGGGTGCTGGCCATCCTGTACCACGCCTGGGCCAAGGAAGTCCTCACTCATTTGTGTCAGTCTATAATGGTGTCTTTGCACCACTGCAGTCCCTCCAAAAGGTTAATTTAGCAAGAACAGAAAGATGGTCTAAAACAAGGCAGCTGAGTTCAGTTCCTGGCTCTGTCACAGATTTCTTGTGCAATTGCTGAATTTGTCTGTGTCTCAGCTTCCATCTGTACAATTGGAGTTGTTGCCAGTTTTGTCTATTTAAGGGTAGTAGGTGGCTGTATAGAGAGACCCTGGTTGAACTGGAACTTCCAGACATTCTCCTCATTCAAATATATGAAAATCCATTTAGAGCAAAAAGGTAACTACCAACATGACAACACTATTTCTATCATGCCAGTGCTACTTACTGTACCTTTAGTAGTTTCTGGAACATTAAATACATATGATAAATTACTGAAGACAGGAAAAAATTCATTCACTGGCTTTATCCTGATGTAAATGTAGATGATATCTGGAAATATAACAGAAGATTAAATCATAGTTAAGTATGGCTGTGAAATTTTCTCATGCATATATTCAAAATACATATGGTATTCCTCTCTCCATGCTGTTACAGCACAGGAAAATATCAAAGGAAGTGTAAAAGGGATACTTGCTTGAGTAGGTAGGACAGGCAATATCTTGCACTCTGACAGTCAAACAATAAACTTCAACTCCTATATTAGCTGGGCTTTCTAAATCAATACTTTCAGTCATCTAAATTAAAAAGAAACACAATTGTATTTACACTTCCTTATATAAAGTCACTATACACATGATGGCAATTACTTTTTTCAGCTTCCTGTGTGATCTACCCCTTGGATATATAGAATTGCTCTATAGGAGTAATATAGGCTATTAATCAATTACAGGATTGAATTACATATTCACACTCTGGTGTTTCTTGGAAATTCAAAACTCTTTCCTTCTGCCAACACAATTTCTTCCCCTTAAGTGCAAGAAGTTTTATCATTTGGACCATAAAGTCTTGTCC
Organism: Falco cherrug; assembly: GCF_023634085.1. NCBI lineage: Eukaryota > Metazoa > Chordata > Aves > Falconiformes > Falconidae > Falco > Falco cherrug. Next base: position 77,108,353 of record NC_073701.1, on the reverse strand, counting down.
TTTTACCTAGTTAGTTCAAAGCTCATGTAATGAGCTGGCTATTTACTCTGCCCTTTGTGGGCTCAACAAGAATCTGCTATTGCTAAATAGTAATAGTTACTCCTTGAGCTCATGCCTGCAGACATGTATTAAAGGTACTGGGTTCAGCCACAAGTGTTTATCCAGGAACCAAGTTGTTACTAAGTGGTGGCTCACACAGATTTAAATCCTAATCTCCTGAACTCTCTATCCTTCTGTAGAAGCCTCATAAACTTTGGGGCAGCAGGACTAAAGCATAGGCATCCACTGTTGATCATCTACAGGGAAATTCCTGGAGGAACAGGACACTTCAGATAGCCTGTTACATTATACACACATGGTGATTGAAGGGCTAACAACAATCATATCCTGTACAGCAATGAAATTGGCAGATGAAGCAGCTATGGGCAGTGCTCATTGACACATATACCTCTGATCAAACATTAAAGCAAGCCATAAAAATAATTTTACTTCCCTTGTAGCCCTATTGTCTTTTAGACAGAATGCCTATTTTTTGTTATGTTTCCCTTTTTCTGTAGTTGCCCACAGTTCTTTTCAAAGCAAAGAATCAACCACTATTGCACATGTCCAGCAACTGGTGGGGGTTCTGGCCCATGCAAATATGCCTGCGGCTACTAGTATAAGGAACCCATAGTTTAACAATCAGAATCACACAGGTTCAAATCCCACCACACTTTTGTGAAAATTTAGCAATCAAAGTTGTTTTACAATTCTGACCAACGAAGCTGAGAAGTAGTTACTGTGTGTGGGATTTCTCAAGTATTTCAATTGTTGGTGCTGAATAGCAAGGACCTTCCACAGTCTGGCATGAATAAATGGGTATGAAATAGCATCAGATTTCTCTGTTTATCTATATCAAAGCTGGTACTTCTCACTCCCTAAAAAAGGGTATTTTTTTTCAATCACATCTAGCACATTTATTTAAAACTGGAGAAAACAGTTCTCTGTTCATCGAATTCTGTACAATCTATAGAAAGCATCCTATCAAAGGCTATGTAGTTCACATCCAGTCAAAACAGTCATTATCACATCATACCCACTGTGACATGAACTACAGTAATTCTTCGTTTGTCTTGTACAGACAATGAATTCAAAGAACTTACAATATTTCATAAGTTGACTTATGACACGGGACAATCTAACATAAAGCCACAGATGACTGACCACAAGTCTTCCAGACACAGTAGATTCCAGAGCGAAGTTATTGCTTCCAAAACCAGATAATCCAGTGAATTTAAATTGATTGTTTGATGGATCAACATCAATATCTTTACAGTAATTTCTAAGATCAAGAAGAAATGTCCCAGCAGTCATATTTTCATTTGCCTCTTTCCTGTTTAAAACAAACACATTTCCCATCAGAGCAACTTATATTTCTCCTCTTGAACTTTTCACATATCACATGCCAAAACATTGACTTCCATTTATTTACTAAGTGAAATCCTAGAACTAAACAGGCAATAGTTGATGAAGCAACGCAGAATCTGATCCATAAGCCGTGGTGGACAACAGCCCTGTACAATGGGCAGGGCAGAAATATTTAACTAGATCTGAACCATAAACCTGAAACTCAGCTAAACTTCAGAAGCTGCCACAAGAACTTAATGTTCAAGATTAGCTTAGTTAACAGCTAGTATTTTTTTTAAATATCTTTACAACACTCATTTCTTCAGTATGTTATGAAGTCCTCCTGCTAAGAAGCTCATTCTTTTCCCCTTAACTAATAGCTGGACCATTCTGCTGTTTTGTGAAACTAGCATTTCTGGCCCTGCTGTTGATAGTGACGGTCCCTGTGATGCACGTGATGGAACTAGGGGCAGAGGGTGTCAATTATATTTTTTTAAATCAAGAGAATTAAATAAATTAAAAAAGAAGAACCAGCTGAAATACCACTAAGCCCTGATTTTGTTCCCTTGTGCAATCTCTGTAAGACTAGTTCTTTATTTGATCACATTTTTTCCCTGAAGATTTTTGCCTCCTTCAGATCAAAATTTAAGCTCACTAGATAACAAACAGACTGTTGTGTTATTGTCATGGATGTTGTAACTAAGCAGCACCCTGAAGAATTGGATTCAATTCCTGCTAGTATGTAAAAGTATGTGATTTAAGTGCAAGACATTTCTCTTAGATAGCGTGCAAGCAATTTAAACAGATACTAACTGGGAAATCCTCATTGCATAAGTTCTTGGCCCAAGATGCTGGGGTTTTACCTACAGGACCATAAACTACCATAAGTACACCTGAAGAACTGCACTATGCAATGTGGTGTACCTTGAAAGCTCACAGCTCAGGCACATCAAACACTTCAGGTGGACAATTTTTACTTCGGTCTTTCTATGACACTCTTCATCTGTAAAACGGAGTTAATGTTATGCCCTCATCTGCAAATATAAACTACTCAATCATCACAAAGGTCTCAGAACATTCATAGTCATAGCAAAGTCCATGACTAAGTTACTGTGTGCAGAGGACACTTATAAGAAGAGGTGATCTGAACTCTGAAGACCTTACAGATTGCATTAGACAAAACCATGCAGGTCACCAGAGAGAAATTCAGAAGAGAAGATCAGGAAGTTTAAAATAAAATTCCAGAACTGACTGGCAAGCTTTCCTTGTTGAATAATTCCCCACGGTTTAACATAAAGTAAGAAAGGAGGAGCCTGGACCTGTATAGGTCAGAAAAGTGACTCTATAACACATCCTAAGGGTTTAGATATCTGAAAGAAATAGAAATAAATAAGCTGACTATACACAGATATTTTTAGTCCAAATTTCCAGTTTGAATATGTCAGGAAATTGAGTTTCATGCCCTAAGACACTTAGAGTGAACACCAGACTTTAAAATCTGATGATAAATGTCCATTCAAACCTCTTGCTGTAGGTCTGGGGACCCTAACTGATGTGCCCTAGACAGCACACTGGTCTGGGGCAACAAGGCAGCACTAAGGCAATGAAAAGCCTCAATACCTGAAGGTAGAAGGATTGCATTCTGGTGGGTTGTCATTGATATCCTCAATAATGACTGTGATTTCAATTTCACTGGTGTGACCACTGCTGGGACTGTCCTCCACCCAGACTATCAATGAGATGTTAGGATGGAGCCGCAGAGGAATGGCATCTCGGTTGATTCTCCCAGTCACCTGCAGTGTTCCTGTTGCTGGGCAAAAAGCAGCCAGAAGTTAGATGTTCTCCAAGAGGGAAAATAACAAACACTCATGCTGTACCTGCAAGAGGACAAGGTAGCTCGGCAGGCAGGTAGCAGAATAAAAAGTCTTCTATTCTGTGCAAATCATGGCTAGTTCAGTCATTTTTTAAAATGATACAAAATGGCTCTGAAAGGTCTGTGTAAGACTTCCACGGATAGATACCCATTGCTCAAAAATATGCCATAGGTGGCCTCAGCAGAGGGCTTGGAAAGCAGTTAGATCTCCCTTATGTTCTCAAAGAGCTAGCGCAAATCAGAGTTGAGTGCACTCAGAGCATCAAGGAGAATGAGCTGCTAATGCCTGTGCTGTCATTGCTCTCCAAGCTAGTAAGGCCGCTTCACTTTCTACTGTTCAAGCATCCTTCAGCACCTCTAAATCTACTCACACATCAACAGAGCAGCTCTTAGCTGTGACAGATTCCACCAAGTACTCTGGTCAGTCATTCACTTCACATATTTTTTTTTCACTTCTGCTAGCCTCTGTTCAAAAAGAGATTTTAATGGCACAGCACAATACTATTCCCAGAGCACAAAGGAGGTAAAGGAACAGTGTGTATGTCCTCTGCCTTTTGGACTGTAATTGAGGGAGAGGGTGGCAATACATGGCCAAAGGGCATAGGGAATCCAAAGCATTTAAGGGTCATCCTGATCCCCCACAGCACTGTGTTGTGTGGAATCTCTTACAGCTGTGATAAGCAGTTCTAAAGCAACAGCAGATAAGGAGCAAAGCAGTCACTGAATGTCAGCCCTGGAGCAGAAACCTCAGGGCACTAGTGTACGCACCCCCAGAGAGCATGAGGAGACAGGACCAGCATGAGAAAGAGGACTCTTTTGGATGGCCTTGTCTGAGGAGGATCATGAATCAAACAATGAAGCTGAGGTGCAGATTTGCTGTGCATCTCAATGCTGGAGCAGATTTCAGGCAGGACAGAGGACATTATGCTTTATGTGCAGCTGTTTCAAGAGCCCCAGAAGGGTCATTGCAGTCCTCGGAGATTAAAAAGAAGACAGCTAATCTTACTACCACTGAAGGGACCTTCACCCTCCAGGCACAAATCAATATTTGTCAAGAAGTCACCTTTGGTCTACTTTCTTCAAGATGTCTTACTGAATCTTGGTCAGCTGACCAAAGAATTTGACCCTAATAATGTATTGAGCATTTCTTATTTCTAGGGGCAGCCACAAAATAAAGTAAGTAAAATTAAAACCAAGGCAAAAATGTTTTCGCCAAAGTAGCCACCCTCTTTTTTTGGGTGCCAGAATGCACATTTTTGTTTGTCTTACATGGATTTATGGAGAAATATCTGTCAGAAGACTGGATGCTGTAGAAAAGTCTGCTGGGAGAGTCTTCATCATCAGGATCTTTAGCTGTTATATTGGCAACAACAGTACCTGGGCTTTGCTCCTCTGGAATCCTGTAGATTCTTTGTTTTCTACAAGATAAAATAAAAATCAGCAAAGCGCACATCTGTGTTTGCAAGGGCAACTGATTACAGACTTAGCTGAGCAGCCAATTGTAGCAGCAGAGCCATAGCCATGCTTGGCTCAGAGAAGGCTATTTGCAAGTCAGGGTAAATGTCCCAGTCACTGGTTCTGCCAGCTGGACGTGTAGCAATAGCTGAACCGGTATGTGGTCATAAAGGATGACATAGCCACACAAATAAGTGTCCTTCCCCTGAAACTTTTTCACAGAAAACCCAATTTGACTTTCACGGAACCATGGAAGTTGAAGATGGAAGAGGCTGTTAAGTCATTCAGTCCATCTCCCTACAGAGCCACCAGCTTGTAAAGCCACTTGCTTTACTTCCTTCATTTTGCAAGAGGAAAACAAAACCAGATGCAGTAATGTAATTAATTATCTTTTGGAATGAATTCTGGAGGCCTTTTGGGGACAACAGTATTACTAAAAATCTGAGTTGCCCCTGCAGTAGGTGGAGGCAGGGAGGAGCACTTCTGTGGGTGCCCAACAGATGAACATGTTCCAAACTCCCAGCAACATCTGTCTGTCTGATTCATTTTACATACAGAAAATGGTTCTTTACTGCTGTTTGGTATGTCACTGCTTCCAAATTTCCCATGACTTAAGTGAATTTTCTATCTCAGATAGAGTATGGCAGGCAGTTGTGCAGGATTGTTTACAATGGTTGCAGTTGCATGTTCACATGGGTACTCAGGTATGCAATTATGGTACTTAATGTATAAGCAAACCACATGCAAAAGCAGGCATGGGCAAGCACAGTAATTGTGCAAGGATTTTATGAAGGCTGAAACACATACAAACATCTGCTTCAGGAAATCAAAGGGACTTCAAGGTGCTCAAGAGTTCAGAAAAGCATTAGGAGTATGTTTCAAAATTGACTCCTTTTTGCACGTTTTAAACTTCCTATGCCACCACTAAGCTAATGGCCTAGTCTATAGTTCCCATTATAGGAAAGCATGAGCCCTCCATTGTCCTCTGAAAACCAACATCACAGGGCACTTAGCAATTGGAGCAGAGAACTGCAGAGACAGAAGATCCCATGGCTCTGGGTCTTCACTTGCAATTTTAAAAATGGTTAAGAAAACACAGTATCTTCAACTGCTTTTTCAGATCCTACGAAAAGAGGCAAACATACAGGAGGGAAATCACATAGGGTTTTCCCAGTAAATATACCTAACTTACAGCCAGAAGTAAACAAGGAGTTTGTGAAAGCTGTGGAATCAGTGTATTTATTTTTTTTTACTAAGTTTCTATCTCACTTCACTCTTGGCATTGTATCTCTTCCTTGTTCCCCTGTTGCTTTTGGAGTCACTCAGAAACAAAACAAATAGCAACAGATCTCCTTCACTGCTACCAAAAATGCCACCCCAGAATGACTCTCTGATCACTGGGGAATACGGGAGGGACAGATCTAACTGGTTTTGGCTTGAAGTACGGAACTCCCTATGCCCACAGGGACCACAACTCTGTCCTCTCCGTGGACAGTAAACTCACCACAGCTCCACCTTCACAGCCTTACCAGCCCTCCTGCACCCTGCATGGGCCATTGTCCTGTCCCCACCAGATCTTTTGGGCCAAAGCTGGACTTTATTGAATACAACCCCATAGCACTAAGTACTAGTACAGCTGGGAAGGAGTTGGGGGCCACTTCCTACGCAGCTATGTCTGGGCTGTGCCCTGTTGTCCATCTGTCTGCCACCTGTCAGTGGCTTTTTACAGGATGGTTCAAGCAGACATTTTAAACAGTGCAAAGTAGTTGCAAAGGAAGCATGTGTTTGCTTTCTTGTCTTCTCTTTGTTTTCCTGACTCCACAAGTCTTCATTGATTTTAACAGCCAGAAATTCAAAAGGCTGAATGCCAATGTAGTGTTGTGAACACCAAAACCAGATGTGCTTGCATATACTATGGGAACAGTTAAAAAGACCCTTTGAAACTCTGTTCTTGACAGCTTTGATCAGGAGAAAATAAAGAAGGTTTGCTAACTCATCAAGTTTCCCCAGCTCCCATCCCAGCACTAATTATTATAGCATCAGAAAGTACATAGCCCCAGCCTGCAGCACACATTTTAGCAGGGGAGAGGCCATACATGTGCATACTGAGGACAGATCATGAACTGTAACTTGAAGTTCTTTACAAACTGAGCTTCTCTTTTTGGTCTGTAGTGTCAATCTAAAAGGGAGAAGATTCAAATACCAGGACTTATTTGTGCCATATGATAACTGAATCTTGGACCTTAGGTGTTATGGATGCTCAAGTCACTGCAACTTTCATTAATTCAAACAAGTAGATAAATGTTTGAAAGAGTTCCTTTAGCATTCCAGACGTAAGGATAAATACATAGAAATAGCAACATTTGGAGGAAATAATCAGTCTAGAACACAATGTGCAAATGTTGACACTGGGAGGAGGGTTCTTCCTGCTTGTAGTAGTACAGAAACGTGGAGAAAGCTGTTAACCTTATTGATTATTGCAGACATGAGGTTAAAGTATTAATTAAGTAACAACAACAAAAACAATCCATCTCTGTTTCTAACACTTTATTCTTCTGTTTCTTCAGATTCTCCACCACTTTACCTAGCAAGGTCCAGATCCTTGGCCTCAGCCCAGGAACCATGCATTGTTCTGCCTCCACAAAACACCCAGAAGATTGCTCCAAACAAGTGGCTGAAAACCTCTTGGCATGACCCAGGTGCTACACTGTCTTCTCCTCTGCATAGATGGCAGGAGAGCAGACATGATAAATATTCTCAGCAGGAACCTTATAGAGACTCAGGATCAGAAGACATAAAGAAAGTGTCTTGAATCCCTTCAGAGCCTCATGCAAGTGACAGAGATACATCATCAGAATTGGATCGACTGTAATAACTGTCAAGCTCCTGCTTCAGAAACAATCACCCATCATGCTTTTCACAACAGCCTGCTGGTGTATATTCTGTAATCATGTATATTCTTTCCCTTTTTTCCAAATTTTCAACAATATTCCTGATTCCAACTAAAACCCCATTAATCTTCAAAATCTATTTCTGTGTATTATGACACAATTCCCTGCTTATGACACAGAAAGAGACAACGGTGTTTCAAAGATCACCAGAATCGTTTACAAGTGTGTCTGGGAAGAAGAGGAAGGCAGATCAAAAGTGAGACCTTTTTATGTCTAGACATTTCTGCATGAATAAACACTATTATGGTGAAATGCACATCTGCATGAGAGGTAAATTCTATATGATTGTATTCACACAGGGTAACATTCATCTCTTTGTCTGAACTTGTCCAAAGGTCTTTGCATAGCTTTAACCTCTCTAAATGCTAACAAATACAACAAGCTTGTTTGGCTGTTCTTAGTATGAAGGCAGAGCCTGGAAAACTTGAAACTATTAAGAATATAAAAAAGAATAAAAGAGGGAAATGAGGGCAAAGCTTTCCAGTATAAAAACAGGAATCATAACAAAATTAAAATACTGTTTTCAGTAGTATTTTGTTGTTATATTTACTTGCCCTTATGTTGGTGCCAAAGCAGTAAACTGGGAAAACATCTACGTTTCAAGTACAATGGAAGTTTTTCACTCACGTGGTAAAATAAGGTCTTTCATCATTGATATTAATTATATTTATGTTCACTGTTTTAGTCGTGTTGAGTCCATCTGGATCTGTTGCTGTTATATTTAAAAGGTAACTGTTAAATAAGAAAACAAAACACAAATCATGCTGTGGCTATACAGGAAAACATTTCTCTGCCTACTGTAAGCTAACAGACCACATGAATAAAATACACTCTCACCAATGTGGATCTTTCTCATAATCAAATTCTTTTGTGGAAAAAATGGCTCCACTTTCCAAGACCAAGAATGGCACTGATGCAGGGAGCAGTGAATACTGAAATGAAGAAAGCAAGGAGTTAGTCTTTGTAACTTTAAATATCCCTCCATTCACTCTTTGCCTTGTAGAACAGGCCAAGTTATAGTACAGCATTTGCCTCAAACTTTGTGTAATGAAACATGCTGACATACAGATGCCAGCACAAGCCCTGATCATCTGAGCTGAAGCAGCTCAGACTTGGTTGTAAGTGCTTTGCCTGCCAGCGAGCGGAGAGTCAGCCACTGAGCTGCATTAAAGCCCACGCTATACCTCTGTGAGCTCCAGGTCTGCAATGAGAATTTAACATAAAGGCCAGCCAGCAGAGCCACAGCGCCATAGGCAAAAATCAGCTTTATGGTGTCAGCAGAGTACATCCATAAAGAAGAGAGAGAAGAATCAGTGAGGCTGGATTTGGGGGACATAAGAGCTATGGAGGAGGCAATGAAGTTTGCGGGTCCGGATGATGGGAGAGGGCAAGAAGGAGAGAGTGGACTTTCACAGAGTACATGAGGGTTGTGAGAGTGAAGCATGTTCACAACAGCCCAGCGTTAACACGGCTGCCCAGCAGCAGCATGTAGCAGCAGCTGCTCTGGACAGTACACAACACAAACGGGTACAACAGCAGCGCGCAGATGTGGGAAGGACTAGAGTACCCCAACACTGTACACGGTAGGGTGGAAGCCAGCACCCTCCTCCCTGTGGCCATGAGGTAGCTACTACATACCCACCATGTCCTCCCCTGCTATCTTCCACATGCCAAGCCATCACCAATAAGCCCTCAAGGACATTTCCTTTGCTAGTGCAGATGCTAATACTACCCATAAAGTCTGAAGTATGCAACATCAGAGGGTCATGCACCATACAAGTAATCTGCAAAATCCACAGAGCAGATCTGTCCAGGGGATGCAACTGCTCTGGTGTTACCTTTTGGGAAAAAAACAGGAGGTACAGAGAGTTGAGTGAAACGACTTGCCTCCTGCAATGATAGATTTAATTGAAATTGCTTTAAAAAAGTGGCTAGGTGATCACAATTCTTTTAACAATTTTTTGCCAGTTGAACTTTTTAAACTCCCTCTCTGGATTATTATTTTACCTGTTGCCCAGCATTTCTGTATTTGCAGCTTCTTATCATGCCTGAGATTCATCAGGGGTTAGAAGGCGCATGGAACTCCCTGCTATTGCTTTCAGAAACAAATCAGAGCTAAACCCCCAGGCCTCTGCTTCCTTCCTCACCATCTCAGGTCGGTGGTTTAACTGGGCAAAGCCTGAGGATGGACTTCAAGTTAATTGCTCTCTTGAATAATGCTACACTACTCAGGCATCTTGAACTCCATTTCTTGAATGTGCTGTCTTTTACAAAGCCAAAGCCAATAAAGCAAAGCCACAACACAATTCTTAGGTAAGTGCAGTTACTTACCACTTTCCAGAAATTTTTGCTGATACCAAGAGTATTTTTAGATCAGCTAACATTTTCTTAACGTTTGCCCTGGGATTGTCAAAAAGCTGAGATTCAGTTGCCTTGTAAGTGACTTCCTTACTGTCTCATTTAAAAGAATTTATATTTTGATACAGAAGGTTAAAATTTTTAATTTACTTTTAGTCACTCTCAATTACAAGAAATGTTTTGCAAGCTATGTTACAAAAAAAAAAAAAGACAATTTCTACTGTATCTCTGATTAACTATATCAAACTCTGCCTTAAATATCCCTTAATTTTGGAGGGCTAAGAACTCAAAAAACAATTTGTGTCCAAACACTGAGGCTGGGTTTACTTAGTTTATTATTGAAAATTGTTCTTTTTTCCTGACTAAACCTTTTCCTGTGTTCCTGATAAGGAAGGAAGTTGTTGAAAGATGCTGGCAATTAGCATTTCAGATACAGTGGATTCTATCATCTCTGGGGTTTTTTTTCTTTAATACAACTTACTTTGAGATCAGCATTTTCAGGATCAGCTGCATCAACTTGGTAAATGTGTTCTGGAGGTGTTCCTTCCAAGACATAGATCATTACAGCTGCATGGATAGAAGAGTACTCGGTGTTAATTGGGTAAGAATAAAGGACACAGCAGTAAACGTACTGATACCCTGAAGCTGTCCAGATGAATTATTGCCTATTGCATCTTCTCACTTCACAATTCCAAAATCAACACAAAGAGCACAAACACAAGATAAAAAGAAAACAATTGCAGGTCTGTAAACAGGCAAACATCACCATGAGTTGCAATATTAACTGTGCCCATGAGTTGCAATATTAATTGTGCCTTCAGGAGAAAGACTGATCTTTACATACAGCCTATTTTGAGCTGCTCACAGGGTATGGAATGAAATGATGCATTTGGGCTACATCTGTGTCTTTATGTGCTGGTTTTGGCTGGGATAGTTAATTTTCTCCATAGTAGCTACTAGTATGGGGCTGTGCTTTGGATTTGTGCTGGAAACAATATTGATAAAGCTGAGATGTTTTCTTTCCACTGAGCAGCACTTGCACGAAGCCAAAGGCTTTTCTGCCCCTCACCTCACCAGCGAGTGCGCTGGAAGGGCACAAGGAGTTGGAGGGGACACAGCCAGGACAGCTGACCCCAACTGACCAAAGGATAGCTCAGACCATATGACATTGTGCCCAGCATACAAACCTGGGGGAAGAAGGAGCAAGGGGGGTACGTTTGGAGTCACGGCTTGTCTGCCCAAGTCTCCATTATGCATAATGAAGCCCTGCTTGTCTGGAGATGGCTGAACCTGCCTGCCCATGGGAAGTGGTGAATGAATTCCTTGTTTTGCTTTGCTTGTGTGTGCAGCTTTTGCTTTAATTATTAAATTGTCTTTATCTCAACCCATGAGTTTTCTCACTTTTAGTCTTCTGATTCCCCCATCGCACCTGGAGGGGAGTGAGTGAGTGGCTGCATTGGGCTTAGATGCCAGCTGGGGTTAAACCACAACACACTTTACTATGCTGATTGGAAGAACATAGTCCTGTACTGGGTCCTCATCACCACCCCCTCCCTGTTCACCCCCTGCACCCTGCCAGGAGAGCTCAGAGACTTTACTCTTCATTTCTGCTTTTCCTTTACACCTGCGAGTTAAATGAATAGTGAAAGGTCTGCTCTGACTTAAATTCTTGCCTTATTAAGGGTGCTAATTCAGTGCAAAGTGTATTTCTTCCCATGCCAGTAATTCTCACATTTGGGCTATCCTGTACTGGGCCACTGGCAATAGGCTTATCTCTCCTTAGGTAGAGCAATTAATAGAATGTCATGGTTTAACCCCAACCAGCAACTAAGTGCCACACGGTTGCTCACTTACTTCCCTCCCCACCCACCCCCCACCAGTGGTGAGATGAGGAGAATGAGAAAGAATGTAAAACCCATGGGTTGAGCTAAAAACAGTTTAATAATTGAAATAAAATGAAATGTAATTATATTAATAATAAAAAATAATTGTAATGAAAAGGGAGTCAGCAAAAAGAGAGAGAGAAATAACCCACCCCAAAACCCAAGTGATGCACAGTACAACTGCTCACTACGCACTGACTGATGCCCAGCCAGTCCCCCAGCAGCAATCAGCACCCCTGGCCAGCTCCCCCGGCCAGCTCCCCCCAGTTTATATACTGCGCATGGTGTTCTGTGGTATGGAATATCCCTTTGGCTACTTTGGGTCAGCTGTCCTGGCTGTGCTCCTTCCCAGCTTCTTGAGCACCTCCTTCCTCCTCACTGGCAGAGCATGGGAAAATGCAAAATCCTTGACTTAGGCTAAGCACTACTTAGCAACAACGAAAACATCAGCATGTTACCATTATTCTCATGCTAAATCCAAGGCACAGCACTGTACCAGCTACTAGGAAGAAAATTAACTCTATACCAGCTGAAACCAGGACACAGAACAACATATCTTTAGATCACATTATTTGCTTTATGCCCTTTTGTGTCTGCTGGACCTGCTATTTCTGGACTATTAATTTCCACTGTGACCCCTGATGACTGCTGCTTCTCATCACAGCAGTGGGAATCCCAGGGAAGCATAATGAGTTGTTGCCAGAGGACAACAATATTAATATAAAGTTTAATGAGAGGGAGATGCTTTTTCATAACCAGCGAATGCGCAATTAGTGTCTAATTGTGGCTGGTACTGTTAACTAAAGCCACACAGTTAGACAGATCAGACATCTGTGCTTGCCAATTAATGGCAGCTCTAGCTGAGAGTTAAGCTGATGCACTTATTTGTAACAAGCTCCCACGTAAAGTGTGTTTCATGCTGTGCCGATCCCCTGAAGTGTCACATTTAATTATTATTAGATTCCAGCAGCACCCATGATATGCAAGACACCAGCTATAGTGAGAAGATGACACAGCCTCTTCCCTCAGGGAAGCTAATTTGCTTTACAAACTAAGTAGTGTATGGAAGCAAGAGTGTCAACGTGCTTAGGAGGCATTAGTGAAGCAGGCTGAATTTGAGTGGACCTGGTCCGAAACCGTCCAGGCAGACAAGCCGTGCCCTCTGCAGCCGCACACAAAAATCAAGACTGCAGCCCTGCTGACCACACCAAGGGCTGCGAATCCAGCCTACATAATTCCAGCTGCTAGTCCAGACCTGGAGGGGGGGTCAGCAGCCAGCTCCGAATACCTCCCATGAACAGATCACAGTTTGATATTTTCAGATTTAAAAAAAAAAAGAATATTGAATTATTGAATGCTCTTCAGTACAGTGCTGTTAGAATATCAAGACTTCAAACAGGCTCTCAGTACCTTGTGAAATAATAGGAACATATTTTTACTCACTGCCTGAACTGTTCTGTCTGTGTGTGAATACATAATAAATACATCACTATACTCTGTCACCTCATGGTACAACTTTTCCAGGTCCCTCTCATTAGTAAATGAACAAAACGAGATTGCTCAGAGAGTAAGACAATTATTTCCTATCCTATTGATGGCATTGTCCCTTGTATTAAGTACTGCATGGCATGCAAATCCTGCACTGACAACAGCTGGTGTCCAGACTCTCCAGCCTCATTCCTAAGGCTACTGCATGCTCCTCCCCAATGCACCTTTGCCTGTGGTCTGAAAGTAAACCTGGTTAACACCATCTGCCCCATGCAGGAGAAAGAACTCTTTGATTCTACATTTGCACCACCATAGATCATAATCTCTGAGATCACGCTCTTCAAACTGATTTTCCGCTTAATTTCTCATGTGCAGATGCAAATGAAAAATGCAGGTGTAAAACATTGGCAGAGCAGTGTTTTTACTGTTTTCCCTCAGAAATTCTTGCATGTACACAACATACACTTATTTAAATGTGTCTTGCTTTTCCAAATCAGTAACATTTTCAACAAACTACTGAAACATACTCAACAGTTATATCCCCACCAAACATCAAGTTTCTAATACATACAGCTAGGTAGGTATTCATCTTACAAAAAAAAAGAACATGTATACTTAATTGTACAAAAAACATCTTTTTTTTTCTTTTAATTCTTCAGGTGCTTCAAAATGGTCAAATCATTTTTGGTCAAAACTTCAAGAAAACTAAAAGGGCACTTCTTCCAGAGATGAAGTATACCAAATATTTGTGTAAAATAAAGCTCTGATAAAAACAGTGTACCCTTCCTCCCCTGTTTTTCTAAAGGAAAATGCTCAGACCACTTTAACTACATTCACTGTATGCAGCTACATGGGTTTTTAATCTGATGTCATCTTTTCAAATATTGTTCTTTTCAAATACTACCATTATCTTACTTTGAATTGCCATATTTCCTCGAAACACAGGACGCTCATTTTTATCTATTACTTGGACAGTGAGTATGTTAAGGTCAGTTCTTCCAGATGTGTCTTCAACAAAAATTTCTAAATCAAACCTCTTTGGCATAGTTTCATAATCTAGAACAGGGTTTCCAGTGGTAACAACCTGAAAAGAAAAAAAAAATACCATTAGCACATGATGCAAAAGATGTAAGTTATAGTCTATATGAATGAAATCAAGTAAAGTGACACTTTCCATCAGTAAATGGTAATTTAGGTCACCTTCTACTTGCTGGCACATTTCTTGCCAGTGGCAGAAACGTGAGAAAAACAGAGTGGAAAGCCCAAAATGTTGTGGCTTCATAGAGCAACTCAAGGACCTCCTGTGTGAAGGACAGTTTGAGGAGGAGAAAGCCTGGAAGGAGCTGTCCTGCCTCACAGGCAATACTTTGCCTTACAGGTCAGGACTACACTTCGCAAGTACTTCTCTGTGCCAAGTCTTCACCTTTCCACACCAAGCTCCAGAAGCAGTTGAGGTGTGACGAGGCTGAAAACTGGGAGGAAGCCCTTCAGGACACAAGGGCAGCTTCACTATTTCTGTGAGTCAGGAGCATGAAAGGGAAGACCTTTTACTTGCAATAAGGGGAGAGCGGGGGGCAGGAAACAGTATAGTCTAGCAGGTAGCAGCCCCTGCCTTGTATAAGGTGTGTCTGGGAGAAGACTTGCAGGAAACCACAGGACGAAGGGAGCTGCAAAAGCACACTGTACGAGAGAGGGACCATAACTGTTTGGTGAAAATGCCAAACTCATTAAAAAACAACTTAAGCCTTAAGTTTTACAAGATTGATAAGGCAAATATTTGCTTTGTTTGTTTTTTTAATGCTTCCAGCTTTGCATATTGCCTCAACACAGAATATGTACAAGCACAAGACTGACACTCCATGAAAAAACATTAAATACATTCCTTTTGGAATTAGGATGAGTCCCAAGCAACAGCAGGATGCTGAAAGTTGCGTGCCTCAATCTTCACTGCTGAAGCTAATAAAGAAACAAGAACTTCCCTTTCTTGGACAAGAAAGGAAAATGTGACTGTCAAATTTGCTGTGTAGCTAAAAAACTGTGAAGCTTGAACACAGTAGCAGGGTGCTGTGGAAATGGAGAAGAGTTGAGGCTCAGAAGTATGTGTGACAAGGAGTGTGTCAGTGTATTCACAATACTGCAGAATGGAGGAGCCTGGAGATGATGCAGGAGAACAACAAAACAAATCCTTGATTTTAGATGAGATGCCATGGCCAGAGGACAAAAGTGATTTCAGCACAATTAGGAGTCAGAAGTCAAAACAGAGCCAATTAATAAAGACAGTTGGAGGAGAGTGAACAGGAACACAAACATTTTATGCCTTCTGGTATGTAAAACAGGTGCTCTCTGGAACCTCATGGATCTTTCTGTTATAGTACAGGAGAAAAAACCTGTGTCCTGGATGGTCTCCTTCTCTCCTATATTGCACAAATAGCAGTTTCCCATAAAAGTGATGCTAACTCAGAAAAAAACATTCTACAAAAGCTTGTAACACCAGTGGGAAGGTTGATCTCCAAAATAAATGTTTGCTGGAGAACTAAATACAGTAAACAGATGCAATTAATTCAAAATGAGAAACTGTCCAATTCTAAGCAGAAATTATGTGCTCTGGGGATTACCCCTCCAGTTCACAGCCAAATATTTTTATTGGTGGTGTAACTACATCCAGACTGCCTAATTATGCATCTTCTATCCTCCTTTATAGAGACCTTGCAAGTGAAGATGTGACTCTAGATGGCCTCTTTCTAGATTGCTTTTGAGAACAGCTTGCCACTGGCATAGGCTGTGAGCCACAGTTCACCTCTCCTCCAGGTAGGAGCAATGCCTACTGATAATGGCAACACTGTACACACTTGAAGCAGCTGCACACTTCATGAAAGGGGATCTAGAGTCACCCCATAACTGTCTACCCCTCATTCCACCTGAGAATTTCACTGCTCCCTGCTCCCCCCTTCACTCCCACGATGCAGAGAGAGCACCACTAACAGCATCAAGGCAGCCGCAGGCAGCAGTATGTTTTCATGCATTCAACATATCTTCTGCCCACGGGATTCTTCAAACAAGAGTAAAGTGAGGAGGAATGGGCAGGGCTCAGATCTCAGAAACTGTGACGTTCTCAGAATCTCAAAATATATCGGAAATTGTGATATTGCCTTGGCTTGCTGCAACAGGAGAAAATGTGCTTCATAAATACAGAAGAGCCTGTGCTAACAGGTACTTAGCTCATCTGCAAACCTCATAATTCATACATGAAATACTGTCTTTTTCTATATCTTAGCAAAGATTTAATGGCAGTAGGTAGAGCTGAAGTATCTCATTTTGGATCACATCACTTTTGCAGAATGTTGTACAGATCTGCCACAACACAGAATAAATAATCAGAAGTAGCAATCCTCATCACATAAATGAACCAAGAATACTTGTGTATTTATCCTTGTCTTATGAGTTGTAATTAGCACTCAGCTGCTAATTTGCAGAATTTGTATGTAGCTTGCTTTATTATTTTCTTATGACTGATATTCACTGGCCCAACTTCTTTGTTCTAGTTCCTCAAGTGAGATTAAAACCCCTGTAAACAGCTACAGTGTAAGCAAGGCATACAAGGGCTCACAGGCCATTCTGGTAATGGGGCTGTGGTATGAAATTAATATAAATTGGTGCTTTGGAAGACAGTCTCCAGCCTACACTTTCTTGGCCATTCATTTCCATTATTGTGTCACACTCTGCACTGTGCTTGAACAAGAATTTCTCTATCATGCCTGCCATTAAAAAAAATCAAGAAGAGACCTTTTATCTATTTGCAGACTTATTTTCCCTCCAGATTAATTTCTCAGTCCCACTCAACAAGCAGCAACATAAACTGCTTGTGCTGCACAGCATAGAGAAGGCATGGGACAGGAGCAAACAGGTATAAGAAAGGGCTATGTTTTGCAGCAGAATGGATAGCTTTGATTCAAAATGCCAAAATACAGCCTAGGGAGTCCCACATTACAAATTCTCTGTCAGCAAAGCCATCTAAAGGTATGTATCCATTTCCTTCTGCCTGTTACATCCCCTCAGCTGACCCAGTTCAGCTGTTTGTGCAGCCACATCCTATGCTTCACATGTGAAAGAAGGCTTTTCTGAGAGTTTTTTTTAACCATTTCACTGATCTGGCTGGGGAGCAGGTAAAGAACCAGCAGAGCTGGCACAACCAAGCTTTGTACTGTGCTGGGAGGGAGCAGTGGAACAGCAGCAGCTCCTTGAAGGCAGGTTGAACCAGTGAGCTGCAATTACCTGTGGTCACAGTCTTACTTTTCCCAAGTTTCCCCCCCAGAAACACCAGCAAAGACAACAAGAAAAGAGCCCTTGTATCAGTTCTGTGAAAACCTGAAATTTCTTGGAAACACCCAGAAAAATGTATTCAAATTAACTGTTTAAGACTCTGCTCAGTGCCTGTCTGTATCTTTTAAAGACACTGTCACTGTTCAGGCTCAAACACACAAGCAAGTTACAATGGTATAACAAGTTATGTGCCTGAACACTCATTGCTAGTGACAAATGTGAGCTAATACTTGCTAATTTATCCAGAAATGAAAATTAGCCTGAAGTAAAAGGAATTGCTTTGCATTTGCCATAGGACAAGAGCATGCAATAAACAGAAAGAGATCACAGATGGGTGGAAGTGTGGTAACTTCTTACCTCAAGATAACTTCCTCATGTGTCACAGCCTTCATTCAGAATCAAATATGATTTTGACCTGACTCAGCTTACTTTATTTTGGAAGCGAGTCAAATTCATTTTAATTCTAGGTGAGAGTGACCCAACAGAAGCTGCATGTAGTTTAACTAAAGCATTTTAAATTCATGGTGACTTTATATAAATTGAAAAACTATGGACAAATCCTTAAAAGAGAAGTAGGTCCTATATGTCCTTCTCCACCTCTTATTTTCCAAAAATCACATTTTTTCTATCATGGAATCAATGGAATTATTGTGATATGTGGGTTTTGTCTAGATGCAATTAAAAATTATAATCACTATTGCTATTCATTTGTCATATCCATTACAGCATGTCCAAATACTACCACAGTCTGCATTTGCAACTCTTTTCTGATTAAATCATAAGGCACTGTGCTCTCGGTGCTTAGTAATCCAGGAAACATCAGCCTACATGACCAAACATTGTTCAAGCTAAAGGTAAAACTCACCCTGTATTCAAGACCTCCTCTTGATTCAATATCAAAAGCCTCTGTAAGTGGATTTGAATTTACTATGGTAGGAAGTATTGCAACGCCTTCAGAAGACAATGGAGAAACAGTTACGTTAAAGGTATAAACTGAAACACCAGCTGCTGCATTTTCTTCGACGGTGCTTGTTGCAGGTAAGCCCTTAAGCAACTGGGTTCTTCTTCCTGCAAGATGAAAATGAATGTAAAATTACTTCTGGGAATCTTAGGCTAGCAGGAGCACACAGCTTGTGCCAAAAGCTGCCATTATTAATGCTCAAAACAGCCCGATTCTCTTCTTGCTTATGAATGGTGGCATTGCACAGTAGTAAATCCAGTGCTAATGGCAGAAGAATCAGTCTTTTATCTAATTCAGTACTATACTGCTGTCATCTACAGTGGCTGTTGTTAAAGTAGCATTGTTACTGCATCATTTGCCTTCATAGATGCCTTTATACAGAAGCAAAGAAATGGAACATGTTTCTGTTATTTCATTTCACCCCCTCTACTAATTGCTGCCTCTGTGCACTAATCACATCAAAAAGCACCTTGAATCACACTGACCTGGATGTTAAAGAAGCAATCTTTTTTTGTGAATTACACCATCTGCAGTGCCCATTTCTTCCATTTTCCCTCTTATTCTTTCTAGGATAGCTCTGTGCACGCCTGGCTCATGGGTAGTGTGAGTCAGCAATAACTTTGGGGGTTGTGCTGTTGTGTCTTCTGCTTTGAGCATGGAAGAGCAACCTCCAGTCCTTGGAGGAGATGCAGGCCCACAAAAGCACCCTATGGTTCAAAACTGCCTGGAAGCAGCATGGACTGCTGTGGCATCCAACAGCTTTGCATGAGCTCCTTGCTTCTCGGTCAGACCTCTGGACTTCCCAAACCAAAATCTTTGCTTCCTTTCTCATTTAGCTTCTGGGGTTTGTTATTTTAACAAATAGTAACATAATATTTTAACAAATTTATCTCATAAAGAATGTCTAGAAAACATAAATCAGGACAGCTTGTAGGGCATGGCCTGAAACATCTTGGTAACCTCACATCCCTGAACTGGCAATTTACCTCAATGTGAGACCATGGCAGGGCTGACCATTGCTTAGGGGAGCTTCGCTGGCTTGTCCAAAACACTTGCCAAGAAAGGCGGCTGTGTTCAGTCAAACTCCCTACACACTGTGTGTGAAGAGGGACGCAGATACTTCTCACACAGCTTGACCAGGCTGTTCATATACCAGCTATTACTGTAGCCAAAACTCCATGAAGTTTTTATTTTTACTGGGCAGCTGCAAGGTAAAAGACTGCTACAGGAACTAGTCTGAGGCCATTAGGGCTGCAACATGCTTATGCTTGGATGCTCAGCCTCAGCGTGGAGCTTGGGAATGTAATGCCAAAGGGCAAGCTTCTGCTTTGCAACACCTCTGTGGTGTGGGACAGAACCATCTCTCTTTGCCCCTCCTCATGTAGCTGGTGACTGACTGATGACCCACATCAGCTACCACAGAGGCATTCTAATTGCCATTCCTCCAGGGGCAGCAGGCCTTTTAATCTGGAGTGGAAGAGTTCAGCTCCAATGCTTTCCAATGACATTAGAAGAAGCCTTAGTGACATTTTTTCCCAAACTATCAAAAAATCTTCTTTCCTTACATCCCTAGAAAAATTTTGGAGCATTTTAGTGATAGCCCACATATGGCCTTTGTGTGATAGACATTGCTCCTGTTACTGGCCTCTTAAATAACTGTTCCCTATACGATCAGAGAAGACCTAGGATCCCAGTGCCTTTGCTATATGAGAAGCAAACCCAGTAGCAGTAGATGAGTCCCCAAGACAAAGCATGGAGTCCCACGGTCTCCATTCTTCTCACATCCTACCCCAGGAGGCACCTGTCCTTGGAGCATTTCCTGGAGTGCTTAGAGTGGCATGACTCCATCAGACACCCCCAGTTCTTTCTCTTGCAGTCTGCATTGTGGGGAGAAGGAGGGAACATGGCAGGTGTTGTTCATGTAACCAGCTGTACGAGGCTGTGGTGAGAGAGTTCGCCTCTGGGAAGGCCTCTTCTGAGCACAGGGCCTCACCAGTAAGAGGCAGAACTGAGGCACTTCCCCGGAGCCTCTCCACAGCTGCATGGAAGTTCCCATGCTCCCACACCCCAGATACATCAGGTCCATGGATCACTGATCTGGTTGGGATTACTCTGGCATTTATGGAAAAAAAGGCCTTGGGGATGCTCTGCAGGTAGGTGAGGTACAGGCTGGGATGTGGGAGACTGTGAGGTGGGAACTGCCTGTAGGAGCTAGTCTGAACAGGTCACACTGACACTGGTAGGACTGAGTTCAGCTGAGCTGTTACTGATTTATGTCAGTGGAAGCAAGACCCAGTGAAGGACCGAGTTTTTATCAATGTCCTTACAGATTCTGGAAAACATCATCAATAAAAATCACCTATGCAAATGAGACTGGGCTGAGACGCACTTTGGGGGATACATTTCCTTAAGCGGAGCTGAACTTTGAATATAATCTCTTGTGGAGAGTACCCGATGAATCCAGTTCCCTCAACAAGCCACAGTTCATTAATGGAAACCATTCATAAAATCAATGAAATTATTTGTAAAATTTAGAGATGTAGAAAGAAAAGAGTTGCCATTTTTATATTATCTCTAAAGATTTCATTGGCTGTTTATTCAGGATTTGTCTTTCTAAATCACAAATTCTTATTTCTTGCTCTTTATTTTCAACTGAAGTTTTTGGTACTGCATCTCAATGGCAACTTCTTCTTCCAACTGATTTTACAAAAGCTCTCCTTCCATATTCACAAGTCCTTGCCTACCTCCTTACTTCGGAGAACAAAACATGCCTGAAGCAATTTAACACATTATTTATCAGAATTACCAACCCCACACATTGACAAATGCTAAGTCTAAGACAAAGCAACCATAAGACTGGCTTTGAGAAGTATATATATATATTTAAGTCTTATTTATCTGTGATCTGTTAGTCTTCACAATGTGCTTGAGTCACACCTTCAAGCTTTTCTCTCTCCACAACCATGCAGGTTAGAAAAGTGCTGTTTTTCAGGGAAAGCTGAGATTCATATGCAGTGTCCTGCTCAGTGTTTTGGGACATCAGGAAAACAGCCAAATACGGACAGGTTCCTGAGGGCTGGCAGAACTATTTCAGTTCCTTGAGAGCAAACTGACCCTCCCTGAGCAGCTACCTTACTACAAGTAACACCAAGTGCTCCATGAGCCACACAGACTGCAGTCTGAAGATCTACCTTCAGTTGCTAATGTGCACATATTCATACTGGCTAATCTCCCACGTTTTTAGACTGGGCAAAGACAGTGATACTACCCTACTAATATTCTCCACATGTTTTCCTGTTTGGTCTTGTTTGGTTGCTTGTTTTACTTCATCAAAAAGAAATGTTATCAATATCTGGAAGATGATTATTGGAGTATTAATATTAGATACTGTTTCTTGGAGAGCTGTCCTCCTTTCCCACTCCAACACTGTCACACTGAGCAGTGGTAATTGCACATGAAGTGCCTCATCCAGCAAGGAGTTCTATTCCCTTCTTCATTATACTGCTGTAACCACAGAGCTCAATCTATTTCAGTAGGAAAATAATTGTTACTTGATTTTTTCCATCCGTGTCTGATCCCTAAATATGTATTATAAAGCTCCCAAGAGAAAGTATAACAGCCAACAGTGTTCTAATTTTAGCAGCATAATGAAATCATGTTCTTACCAGATACTACTGCCAGCGAAATGAGGAGAAGGAGCATGCTCTTCATCGTCTTTATGACCCTGTCCTTCATGTTCCCAGGATGCAAACTGAAGGAAGATCATGGTATGTTTTCCCTAGTTTACATTAGCTCCACCTAACTGCTTTCTCTTTTTCATGTTGTAGAGTGAGAAACAAAACAAAGGACCCGTGTCTCTAAGGGAGTTTCTAAACACTGTCACCTTGTTTGCTTGTCAGAAAACTGCTCCTTGCTGACACTCCATCCACAGACCTGGGCCACACTTGAGAAAACAATCATTAATAGGTCTTTCACTGCAATTATTTTATTTATTGAAGCATTATGAAAAGAATCAAGTATGTTCTAATCTGAAAATACCATGCTGCTTTCATCACTGGCAAATTAGGTGCTCTCTTCACACACCAGAATCAAATACTCATGCTTTTTTACTTAAACCAAGAACCTGAAGTTTTCTCATTTCTATGGCTATCAGAGAATTACTCAGGCCACATACACTGCATGCCTGGAGGTGAGATAGCAGCACACATACATGATGAAGTTAGCTTTGCTGTAGCTGTCTCAGGACCCGCATAGACTACTATGCAAAGTGCAGTGTCTCCCTTAGATTAGGCATTTAGCTAGCTAGCCCACAATACACCAGTGAAATGTTTTTGGTGTTGTTTTGTGGGTTTTTTTAATATTTAAGGGTAGTCCTAGCATTTTTTTGTCGAGCATAGTATAGAGGTGACACTAATACATGAACTGGATGCAATATCTGGTGCATCAGTATCAACTCAGAATAATTTAGCTTGGAAGGGACCTTTGGAGGTCACCTAGTCAAACCCTGCTCAAAGCAGGCTTAATTAGATCAGGTTGCTCAGGGATTCATGTAGTTGATTCTCAAACACCTCCACACAAACTTAACAGCTCTACTAAGAGGCAGATTTTAGAGATTCAGGTTTAACACAGCTCTAGAGAAACCACACTGATTTGTGAGCTAAGCTAACATCTCTAGATGGTTCTGTATCACATTCTGTGGCTGTCCCAGTGAAAGCTGACAGTAGTTTAGAGAGCTCTGTCCTGTGCTCCTGTGTTTTGTGTAGTATGAGCATGTTAATTGAACATGCTGAACATGAATAGCTAGTTTAACACTGGAGCAGGCATTGCCTATGCTTGCTGCGTGCGTATCTTAAACTACTATACACATGTGCCCTGGAGGATTCACTGATACAATGAAACTGGAAAACATACATCAGTGAAGCCTACTGATAGGAACTGAGCCATACCTACATATCTGATACTGGTTTGGGGAATCATAAGAAAAGTTTATTTCATGGTTGATCTGCATCTATTTAAAAGTGCTTCTAGGGTCTTGCCAAGTTCAGATCCAACCTGGGTTTAAAGTGAATGTGGCCACATCATATCATCTGGGAGCACATACTGCATCAACCTGTAGTACAGAGGAAGCTGGTCTTCCGCTGGCCCAGGAAGTGTGTGCCTACACTTTATGTTAGTAAAAAAATTACGGAAAATCCCACCCTCAAATGACCTAGTTATGCTGATAAGATATTAATGTAAATATATTTATACTGGCAAAAGGTCTAACCAGTCCTCTTACCTATCAGATCATTGGCTACCCCTTCATATGAATTTCCTGGGTCCACAAAGAAGCTTTTGATCTTACCAGACATCTCACAAAGATGAGCTCTGTGTGCACAGGCATGAACCAGGCTTGTATAATAAGCCTGTGATCTTTTACTAATTATCAGAGCACTGTAAAACTGCTGCTAGCTTTATTCCCTCCTTTTAGTTGCAATATACAATCTATCCCATTATTCTGTTGATTCTTTTAATATTGAAAGAACTACGGGAACATCTGGACTAAGTTTTAAAGTAGGCAGTCTTTTAGATACGTGTTTAAATTTGTTTAGCATCTAGCTTGAGTGATAGGACTGTTTCCATCCTTCTCCATAACTCAGAGATTACAAATTTTGTCCTTTATTTTCTTTCTCTTACTTCTTAGGCTGGGGTTTTGGGGGAATCACTTTTGTGTGGGGTTTTTTGTTGTTTGTTTTTTCTGTAAATACATTTTCTATCTTATTTGTTTTGTCCTTCCTTCATCTGAGAATGTACACAGATCTACTTTCAGTAAGAGTTCAACGTCCATACATATAAAGCAGACTTTCCTCTGCACATCTTGTGATAGAGACATCATAGGGGGATATGGGAGACAGCAAAGACATCTGGAACACACATGTGCTTGAAATGCTGCCATTCCCCAGCTTCACCTGGAAGTGTAACAGATAATTGTTTCAGGTGCTATGTGAATACCCATGGAGTGGTTAAGTTCTGTTTTCTCTCTGAGTGTGTCTCCAGGGCTTTCAAGTAGTTCCTGTTAAGCCTCATGGTTCAAGCATGTTGTGAGAAGAGACCATAGAGGTGACCAGGGAGACCGGGGGTAGAGCCAAGAGGAGCACACAGTGAGGGAGGAGAGCATGGAGGGCAGCTCATACAGGTGGAGTGAGTGAGCAGACAGGGCTCTGGCTCCTTCTTTTTCCTTCAGTCACTGCCAGTACCTCTCAATGCCTCCTATAGATCCCTCTTTTCTTATATCCCTCTGCTGAGTGGATTTCTGTGGTTCTCTGATTCATTCTGCCAGCCTATAAGGAATAAAGTGAAAAAGCAGCCAGAGTTAAAAAAGAGCCCCAAACAGGTTGAAAATCAAGTAGAAATAAATATATGCATATCATCAAGTACAGAGCTGGTTAGGAACAGATGAGTTAGGAGAAGGTGAGCAAGGCAGAAGTTCCCTGGTGAGACTAGCAACAGTAACTCTGCCGCTGCAGGAAGGTCAGGAATGAGCTTCCCGGGAATTTAAGGCAGCTGGATGAAGAGAGGTCAAGGCAGTGCAAGCAAGAATACACCCAGGGAGTTTGCAGGCAAAACAGAGGGAAGAAAAATTAATTGGAGCAAATGAAAAAGTCAAGGAACAATCTGGATTTTTAATCATTCCTTGGTTTTCAAGATTATTTGAAATCAGGGCATTTTAGAGTAGTGCAGAGAAAATGTACTTCTGAAGAAATGTCTTCTGGATTATCAGGTAAGGTGGAGAATGTGAGAAAGATGCTATATCTGCCAAGAAGTTAAATAATCTTCATTTCAAGAGAAAGACCAACAGATCAGAGTGCAAGAGACTGCACTGGTCTTAGGTTGGGGTGCAGAGAGAAAGAACATGGAAGTGAGGGATGTCGGGTGGGACTGAGCAGAACTGATGTGCAAGCTTTCAATTGCCTGTCCTCAGAAAAGTAAGGGATTTTAACAGAGGCCAGCCTCAGACAAGTAGCCTTGCATAACAAAATGTGCAGGTTCAGGACATTAATCTTTTTTCTATGCATTTAATTCTCAATTGGCTTCCAGTCTGTCAACAGGAAAGAAATGTTCTCTCTTCAAACACATCAGAGGTTCAAGACAATTTCCCCATTAATGGCTATTTCAGCCAGAGTAGTGGCTCTCTTCTTAGCCAACTCACATGAAAGGAAACATTTTGCTCTTCTGTGGTAATTACTCACCAAAAATTGAGCAGCCTAAGGAGAATTTTCACACACTGGTTCCAGCCTCAGTTCAAGCATATTTATTATTGTTATTTTATGAATTAAATCACCTAGACTGTCAGGTTTTATTTTCATCTCCTTTTTCTTTAAACAGTACAGCTTCTCCATCCACTGCCTTGGTAACCTTTCCTAACATATTAAAACAGTACCTTAGCATCCTACACCAAAAACTTATGTACCATTTAATTTGATTTCTCAGCTAAAAGCTTCCTCTGTACTATTTGTGATTGAAAAAAGCAAACTAAAAGTCATGAGTACTACCCACGCTACCTTAATCTCACCTAAAGCAATCCCATCTTAGCAAGGTTAGTAACCCATACAATTAAGCAAAAAAGTCCCAGACAGATCTCTGGGCCATCTATTTTCTAGCACTGACTTGCAGACACATAAACCCACTAGTCACCTCCTTGATAATTAACTTGAGATGTCTGCTAATAAGAATTTATTCCATCACACCAAGAGCTTTTTCTGGGATCCAGGTTTAAGTAAAGAATAGTCTAGAACAGGGGTCCTCAAACTACAGCCCGCGGGCCGGATATGGCCCCCCAGGGTCCTCAATCCAGCCCCCGGTATTTACAGAACGCCCCCGCCCCCCTCCCCCGCTGGGGGCTGGGGGGGGGGAAACCAAGCAGCCGCAGATGACTGCCTGCCACTGCATCTGCATGCCAGCCCCCTGGTTAAAAAGTTTGAGGACCCCTGGTCTAGAATCTGGGTAAGTACACACAGAAGCCCCAAAGCACTGCTGTTGTCAGTGCTGACAAGTTCCTCCCATTGCTCCAGCAGTTATACACCTAAGGGATGAAAGGATTTGTCGGAGAAGGAGGAATCCCGGGCGTCTGTCTTTTGCCACAAAGAATCTGAGCACTTATTTTAGAAGGACTGAGAATATGTAAGGCATTAAGAAGGGGAGATGGTTCTGGTACTTCCCATTCCCTCCACTCTATCTTGACAAATGTGGACTGAGGCAGATAGAAGATTACAAGGATGTAAGTTCAAGAAAGCTCCAGATGTACTTGAATCCTCCCTACACAGAGGTCAAGTGACTTCTCCAAGGCCATACTCCAGAAAAGCCAAAGTTCTCACTCCCAATCTCAGTCACGATGAGTGTAAAAAGCACACTGTTGCCAAATGTTTTTCTCTTTGAGAAGTTCTTGTACTGCTTAAAAATACTTCATTTTTCTTCTGCAATTAACACAACATGAAAGTCAGTGAAATACAAGCTTCAAATATTCATTCACCTGTGCAAAAGTAGACTATATCAGCAACTACTTCGTGTTTTATGGTTCAAGATCAAAAATATGGGGTGGTGTAGAACATTCAATACCTACGAGAAATTATGCCACTTGTCCACACCATTTACATATGTCACTTGAATTTTAATCGTGTGATTTGTCTTCAAAAAAACAGTTGTGCAAGTAATTATTCAGTGAAAAAATGTGTTTAGGCCAATGAAGTCTTCTTCCTGAGTTTAGTAGATATTGGATCAGGACCAAGACCCATGTGGCAATACTTTGTACCTCATGATACAGTATTTACTGCATATTACAAGTTTGTTTGTTATTGTAATTGCTTGGCCACCTGACCTGATTGGTAAATACATAAACAAGGATGTGAAGTAGCAAATTATGCAAATGCAACAAGAAAGAATGCTCTGGGCAAATATGGGTACAGAAACTCTGAGTTTGCTATGTACACAGCATGATGCACTTCACTTAGTCAAGTATTTTAATGTATCACAAAGAGTTCCTTGAACAGGCTTTTGCATCATGCAACATACTCTATTTTATCTATTTTATCATCAAAAGGCATCTGACTATATTTTGCAAAAGCAACCTTGCATTTTAGCACAAATAAAATATTTTCTATTGACTTTGGGAAAAAAAACCCAAACCCAAACCAGTATACAATTAACAAAAAAAGCGTCTCTGAGCAAAGGGTGAGTGCTCGGAGGGTGGAGTTTCACTTGGAGATGGACAGGTTTTTACACCTCAGTTCCTCCATTCTTTGAACTGGAGGAGTGAGAATGATTCACTACTTCCTAACAGTGTGAAAATTTGTTTGTTTATGGTTTCAACAGCTGTGAGCTATTCAACTGGGCTCTCTAACTCTCCCAGGGACCAGAGAAGGGGCGTGTGATGAGAGAAGGGCATGTAGATACACTCTAGTTTTGCTTGGGCTGCCAAGGCTGTGGCAGGGACTGACCTGTGCCAGGCCCCTGGGGCACCATGCTGTGTGACAGTCATCTTGTTCACTTCCAGCCCCTCTCAATGGCTGCATCCCCAGAGACACTGGTCAGAAGTAGCTCTGTGCTCTCCTGTGGGATTCTTTAATTTTTTAATCAGATGTAGCACACAAAACTAGCAAATCTCTACCTCAGGTTCTTGCTTTATACCTGATTCTGCTCTTCCCTGATCCTCATCCTTTTCTGGCTTATTGCTCCAGGGCTCCAATGAGCTTTGCCTTAAGTCCCAAAAGGTGCTGAATTTACTCATTTCTCCTTGGCAGATCATAGCCCAACAGCAGCCCATACCTGGAAGAGTAACATTCTCCTCCAGGTATTGGCATGGCAAAGCCAGTGAGGAAAAAAGTACTGCATATACCTCCTACCATAGGCTTCCCCTGGGGGAAAAGTGGCTTCTTCCCTCCTCTGTGGCTGAACCTGACATCTAGAAGACATGTGTAAGGGAGTAAAGAGGGATGTTTCACTCTCTTCGCCATTTGTTTCACAGTATAAGCTGCAGTCTAACTGTTGGACTGAACTGTCTGAAAGAGGACAATACTCTTTTCTGCAGGACTTTAAATAACTGCGAGGTCACTGCTCAAGGCTCTGTACTTCTGGTGTTCCTGTGAGCTTCTGCCCCATCAAATGACTACCCATCAGCTGACTGATGGCAACTGCAGCATGCATAGTCTCAGTCCTTCCACTACTATGGATCAGAGAGCATGCAGCTGTTTGATACCACCTGAGGATTTAGTGTATCATTTTTGTTTCTGCTCCGTTCACATACTTAGCAATAGTCAATGCAGTAGTACCACAATTTACTCAGCTACATGAGGACATGAGGACAGAGATTTGTGAGGCAGAGGATTAAAGCTGGGGCTTTATGAGCCCCATATGTATCTCATACATATGAAGTATGAGACAGTGAAGGGGCTTGGTGGAGAAAAGGTTGGATCTCTGCTGGGAAAGTTGGGGAGTGAAAGAAAGAAAAGGTTGGGCATGTGAAGCTGGGGTCTTGGTCTGAGGACATGGAGATGTGCAGTAACAGGATGAGGGAGGCAGTGTATGTGGTTTTGAGTTTTTCACTCTAAGAATCATGTGGCAGAACAGCTGTGACAGCACAGACGTAGGTTTATAAATTGGAAAAAAGGCTGAGTGGTGGGGTGAATGGCAAGTGGCAGGCATCTGCTTGAAGAGGAGGCTTTGGTGGTCCTATGACAGTGAGGGAACAAAACCCCCAGCTTTTCCACAATAATTTCTGTTTCTAACTCAATACCTTGCCTGGGACGTACATTGTCTAAAGCCATCCTTGGAATCTTTCCACATTTGGGTAACACTACTATTTCATCTAGGCTACTGGAAAATAATTTTAATAATCCTGATCTCACAAAGATCAATGACAAGCCTGATTTTGAAAGAAGCAGTTTCAACAGACCTGGGCCTGAATAAAGTTGTCTGAAGGCAAACAAAATCTTAATCATGCAAAGAAGACAGATGCAATATTCACCGCTGGCTCTGTTCCTTGCTGCCTGTAAGCTCTGTGACTAGAGAAAGCCTTTAGAAGTATCACACAGGGATAGGGCCAAAATAAACCGGGTGCAGACACAGAATCACTTTTTTACAGTTGCTGAGTTTAGGTTATGCTTATTTTATCTGACAGCAAACACGAGTGAAAAAAATAAGCCACTTATAAGTGACATGAGGCAACATTATATCTGAGTAATGACTTGACTGAGTCAGCCACCAGAGTAATAAGCAAAAGGCAGCAGGAAAGCAGTGCCATAGCCTGGATGTAGATACTTCTTGCCTGTGTATTTGAGCATCAACATCATGGAACAGCCTGAGACCACAGGAGCTTTCTTAATGAAACAGAAGACAACACACAGTAAGCACACTGTCCAACAAATATTTTGACAGAGAGCTGCAAAGCTCTAAAGGTAGGTGGATAGATGCATCGAGAGAAAAAGCCTCTGCAGTCCAGATTGACCTCATTCACATAAAACCCGGCTGTTACAATATGAGCTACATGGGTGATAACAAGTAAACAAGGTCAGAATATGTCCCATTGCTGTGTATGGCTCCCCTGTCCATTTCTGGAGCTGAGGGAATATTGCCATCTAGTGCCACACAGAAATCCAGCTGTCCAAACAGAAAAGTGCCATTTAATTCATGTAGGTGATGGTTACAAAGCATACTAAAAACCAGGGACATTATGTGCCAGGGACATCATTTTGGTCAATATCTTTGCCAAGCTTGTTATTGAAAATGGTACATTTTCTCCTTTAAAAAAATGACACTGTGTTGAGGGAACTAAGTAATAACACTTTGGAGGACATACCCTGTTCACAGTTGTTCAGAGGTCGCCAAAAAAGTGCAAAAGTACTTACATAGTACTTTAGCAAGTAGCAGTCAGAATGATGAGATGCTGTTGAGGATGGGTTTTATCTTACCTACCTTGAATTAACTAAACCACTGACCTGTATATGTTAATGTTATACAGTCACCCTAGGCTTCTTTTGGAAACAAAGAGGCACTACTAGGGCACAACTGGTGTCACCAACTTTAGCCATCGCCTTTAGGATGGGAAGCCCTGTACTTTTGAAACATCTGTTTCTCCACAGTGACAATCTGAAGTTCAGATCCCTCCAACCCCTAGTGCCTGTCTCTCTCTACCATTTTTAACTAGGTAGGCAATAATTTTGATGACCTGTTGGTGGAAAAATAAATATCACTTTCAGAGTCCTAAACCCCATGATTGTAGTTGTGTGATTCTCATTCGGGTGCAGGGGGGCACATGTACTCACACAAGAGTTCCCACTGACCTCAGTGGAAACAAGCGCTGGTCTGTAACATACTGCATTCGCTGCTAGGCAGGCACACCAGACCATAATATATTTTATATTCACCTCTGTGTGCAACAACATTATGAACTTCCTCACATTGTCTTGCCCAAAAGAGCTCTTAGGGGTGACAGAGCAGTTCAGTTTCCCTCAGTCAAGACCCTGCTGAGCCAGAGATGAGGGGTTTTTTTAATCAGTGCGTATGTTTGAGATACTTTTAACGAAGTCATCAACTCACTTATCTATCCTTCCAAATACGTGCCAGATTATAACAATTTTTAGTCATTGCCCATCTGGAGCAGATTCAAACCAGTGGTTGATTTTCAAAAGCAATTTGAAAATCAAAATCAATTAGGCAATCAAATCTTCCAGCTGCAAACAATGTCCAGATTTTCAAGCCAACCATGTGATGTTTATATATGTTGTCTTAAAATTACTTATGTCCCACCAGTACCTCTAAGTTAATTGTCATGTTATTGCTTGTGGTTGTGACTTTCCCACTATTTCTACCCACTAACCATGTAAATAAAAGGATTCACAGAGAGAATCAGAATCAATAATGTAAAAGAGTATTAATTTTCAGCCTGAGAAGGGTTAGAATATTTGAGACACCCACCATTCCATTTTCTTTTAAATAGCACGACTCAAAGTTAAGCAAAAGGCTGCTAAATTCATTTGTTTATATTTTAAAAATTCATTATTTCACATCATCAAATATAAATTCTTACAGGGGATTTTCTCCTTTTCTACGCTGTTTTTAAATATGCTGCAAAAAATGAGTATCACAGGTTCCCCCAAATGAGGAATTACTTAGGTAATAAAATGTCTCACAACAATAGTAGTGTATAAAGTTACTGATGTCAAACACTGTCAGTAATTTTTAGGGGTATTTTCTTTGCTTTAGAGGGGCAGTCACTTAGCAAAGTCCTTACATGTGATATTAGAAAAGAAGTAGCATATATACACTGTCCTGAGTGTCAATAAATAATGTTGAATTAAAATTCCATCTAAAAAGGAAACTGAAAAGCAAGGACGGTAGATTTATAAATACACTTTAAAGCACCTAGAAAGGTGACTTTATAAACCCCTCACTCTATCATCTCAGTTCCCCATAACTAAGATTAGCTAAAAAAAATCTAAGCTAACAGCTTCCAGAAATAAATACCAAGAAGCTAGCAGCATATTCTGGAATTCTCCCATACCTCTTAGTCCATGGGGACACAGACTGACCTTTCAGATGCAACATAAACCCAGCTGATTTCCTCAGGCTTTTGCCTGAGATGAAGGCTAGCTCAGACAGTCTGGGTGTTCCAGGCAGGCAGGAAAGGATTACTAACGTTAGCTCAATATCTTAATTGCTGTGCTTAAGAGGCTGCATACTTGCCTACAGCTGGATCCAGCACAGAGAGAAAGCACTCACTGACTTCACCGGGATCTGGATCAGCCTTTTAGGTTTGAGGGAGCTGGGGATGTGTCAGGATGGACATTTTACCTGCTGGTACAAACTGTCATGACCCACTGACATTTGCATTAGCTGAGCCTTTACTGCAGGACATGTGCAGCTTTATGAAGCTATGACATAAGATAAATTCACAAATTGTTTTCCTGTGCTAAGGAGCTGCAGTGACATGACATGCCAAATCTCTTTAAGAATGAAGAGATGGACACCCCAAAATGTTCACACAACCAGTAGTCCAGTTGGATGGACAATCTTAATGCAAAGAAAGGTAATGTCCATGCATGTTTAACAACAACACCTATGTATCTTTTGTGTTAATTGACACTAATGGCAGACAGTGGGGTTTAGCCATTTTGCTTTACTGATATTTGCAAACCTCTGAGACTGTTTCCTAGCATAAACCATTTTCCTGGACATAGGCATTTTTCTTGACAAAACCAGCCTAAGCTGTACAGTCCACTTAGTTGTTTCATCTCAGCCTGGGGTAGCCCAGGCTAACATGTCCGCACAAATGCTGGTGTTGCCGCACAGGGAACTGAATCTATGAATTGATGCTGGGTAAGAAGTGAGCAAGTGGATGACACAGCCAGGAACAAATAGCCAGGAAACAGGGGGTCTGGGCAACTGCCTGTGGAACCACAGCCTAAAACACTCCATTTGTGTCCAGAGGATGTGGAGTAATGATGATCCAGGCTGTGGGTACACCATAAATGGGTTTTACAGATCCTGAAACCTCTAATGTTGTTCCTGGTTTGTGAATACAGAAATTTAGCTTTGCTTCTGTTAAAAAAAAAAAAAAAAAAGCTAAACATTACACTATTAGATTTTTCTGTTGAATTTAATGCTCTGGGAAGTATCAGAGGGGCAGTCACCATGTCCCAGCTAAATGGTTTGTAGCAAATTACTTTATATTCTTAAGCAAAAAGAATTTAATCAAGTGTCAGAAACAAACTACATCTTGACAGATTCACAGGGCTGCTGCTGTTTCAATGAATTTGTTGCCAGATTTGTTTACAAAACTTCTTTTTCAGGGATGGGTGAACTTCCTGGAATTTGCCAATCTTTTGAATAAATATTGTGGAGGATTTGTAAAATGAGAATTAATTAGACTTTTCCTCTGAGAGTAAACCAGGCATTTTCTCAGTGTAAAAAATTGCTTGCAAACAAAGGGAAGTATTTTGGTGACGGGTAGAGAGGCAAGGAAACCTAGGCACTCCCTTTCTTTTCCAAAAAAATTCTGGGATATAAGAACTATGACTAATACAGGAACTGTAATTTATACATTAGACTTGATGTATAACTTTTTAACCTTCTTTACACTTCTGAACTGAGCTCAATAC
Organism: Falco cherrug; assembly: GCF_023634085.1. Classification (NCBI taxonomy): domain Eukaryota; kingdom Metazoa; phylum Chordata; class Aves; order Falconiformes; family Falconidae; genus Falco; species Falco cherrug. The sequence continues at coordinate 77,074,547 of NC_073701.1, read as the reverse complement.
ATTTGACTTCAGCTTTCAAATTCCTCAGTTTTTTTATTTTTCTATGAGTCTTTTTCCTTTGGCCGCTTCTGTACAATAGGTGGCAGATACGTTCATTTCTGGATGTGGGGCTTTTTGATATTGACTCCTGTATATGACTTGTGTTTCTGTAACGAAGGCCTCTGAGTGTTAGTTTGGACAGGGGGTATCACCATCTCAGACAAAGAAATAAGCTTACTGTCATCATCCTTTCATTCTGCTGGGATATCTGAAAAGGATCAGATAATGAAATGCTCATCCTAGCCAGGGAGAAACAAGTATTTGTATTCCACCTTTTCCCTCACTGCAGGTTGTTTCTTTTGGTGGGATTTTCAGGGGAGTAGATGTTATTGTTTTAAGCGATCATGAGGAAAATATTCTTCATTCATGAAAAAGCAACCCTTCTGCTCTTTCATGTATAAAGTCAAGAAACAGTCGCTAAAGATCTCATCTATTACAATGATTTTGCTGTGGCTCCATTGGAGAGGAATTTCAAAGATGGTAACTGTTCTAATAGAGACAAACAATCCTCTCATTTAAACTAAAAAGAAATATTTTTTTTTTGGTCAAATGCCACTAACATGAGAAATTAGTCTTTGACAAAAGTCTTCACTGCCACTTCACATTTGGAAGATACTGTTTCTGACAAAGCCAGTGGCAGACGTCCGTCTGGCAACAGAAGTCTGCCAATGGCAGCAACAACTTGAGGTACACCAACATCACTGTCCAGGTGAACTAAGCACATGGGTTGTTGGCAGTTACCACAGATAAGTTACAAAAGAGTTCACAGACTTCACAGAAGACACAGGATTTTAAAAGCATGTGGCACTCAGGCAAACATCTTTGATTCTTTAGGTATCAGATCAGGAATATTGATTCTTCCCAGTTACCTTTCCCTAAAAAACTTCCAGCTTTTGAAGTTATCATGACTAGTCTTGAGGTCTGATCAGTCAGAGTTACCAGACACTGCTGCTGTCCTAACTAAATTAAACTCCACTGGGTCCACCCTTCCAAAGCCTTGCTGGGTGCTTTTAAGCAGTGTTTCCCATGGTCATATGCATGAAGCTGTATGTTGGCAGGATGGATAAGCATCTCCGTTTTAAAGACAGCCTCAAGCTTTTGCTTAAAGAGGCTAACACTGCCACTAACAACTAGGAAATCCTGGCAGATAGTCCACATGAATATCTCCTTCTATATTTGCACCATGTCAAGCACACTATCAGCACTGAATAAATAATAATCATAGAAACCTGGAGTCAGCCAGAAAATAGCTGTGAATGAGACATTCATATTTCAAAACTTGAAACTGCAAAATTATCTTGTTATGATTCTAGGAAAACTGTTCTTTTCCTTTTCACTGTTGTTTTCTTTTCCTAAAGGAGAAGAAATGCTACCCCAAAAAAAAGGTTCTTTGTCCTCTATTACAGAATTACACATCTGAAGTGTCCTTAATAGATAAAGGAGCTTCAAGGAAAATAACAAAGAACAGTCCTGATTTTAAATTGATAGAATCCATTTCTAACTGGGAAAAAAAAATTAGGAATGGAATGCAAATGTATTATATGGGAGAAAGAGAGAGAGCAGCTGAAAAAGGGTTTTACCCGATAATCTTGCTCTTGATAATGTCTGGACAAAGTCAACTTTTTTCTAAATATGATTGAAACTCCATGTTAAAAGAGATTTATATGAGTCATAAATCTTTGAAACACTGAGCAATATTCATAGGGAATTCAGTGTCCAGCTCTATAAAAATAATAATATTAAAGGGCAAATCCCTTTGGTAAAACAAGTTGAATTTGGTAACTTATTTAGTTCAGACACTTGACAAACATTTAGGGTTGCACTTTCTTCCCAAAAGAATCAATTATGTCACCTTTTCTGTTGAGGTGTAGGGCTACTGTAGCATACTAAGGGTATTTCAAGACTGTGTTTTTATGGTTACAGATAAGAAGAAACAGATTCTTAAGGTACATTGAAATCTGCTTTTATAATTGCTGCCAGGGATACATGTACAAACATTTTTTTCATGTATTGGTCATATTTAATGGAAATATAAAAAGATGTGAGGAATGCCTCAGTATAATCAAATTGCAATTAAGTTAGTCCAGAAGTATTTGTCAAAAGATATAATGGCAAGGATTATAAAGGAGAAGACTAAACTGAAAACACAGAATGCCAAAAATCACCATCTGCTGATATGATGGAGTATCATGCTCAAAGCTGTTAAGGTGTTACTAGAGCTGTTGTATGTTACAACATTAAACAGTTAATTGGAGTTCATGGATTTTAAGTAAAAGGACTGGGGACTGTTTTTTACCATAGCAACCACAAAAAAGAAATCTCTTAAAGCTTGTATGCAATGTGCACCAACAAAAAAGCAAAGAAAATAAATATATTTGGAATTCAGCATTTAAACTATAATTATTTGGAGGAATTCCTCTTTCCAAATTTACATTCAGAGTATCCTGGAGAGAATAAGACATTCATTCCAAAATTACCAAAAGTCTTTCCAAAGGGACAAGAAGATGTATTAAATTCTGTACCTTATCTCACTAACAACTGTTAAGATGACTCCTGCTGCTTAGGTAAACAGAGTAGGGAAGTGAATGGGTAGAAAAGAAAGGAAAACTTCTATCATCTCACTGATGTGTGGCCACTTGTGCTGCAGGCAGGGTGTGGGTATAAACGAATCAGTCAAGATCACATGTGTACCTATTGTAAACTGTTGTTTACCTTTTGCCACTCCAACCATTTCTGTTGTGTGCTGAGGTTAGCCTATATGTGCTCTTTTAGCATGAGAAGCAAGTTACGGTGACATTTCTGATTGTTTAATCCCAGGTCAGTTCAAGTTAGAGAGAAGGACAGGAAAAAAAGGAAAGTAAAAGACAACAGTGACATCATCATCATCACCATTCCTTAAATATTAACACATGACATTTTGATACCAATGGAACTTATTATCCATGCTCCCTTTTGAAACAAATTGCTGATGAGTTCAACCATCTTTCCAGCATAGTTCAGTTTTGATGGAATAGTTATTTTGATGTATGATTCTTCTGAAGCCTTTGCAAAGGCTGGATAGCTGTAGGGGCAGCAGATCAGAGAGGCAGCCCAGCAAATTACCTGAAGCAGTGATCTAAAAGGTGAGACTGGCAGGTGAAGAGCAAGAAGGAGCAAGAAAGATGGACGTCCTGCTGATTGTTTTACCCAGAGGATACACTGAGGGCAGCAGACAACAGGAAGGATTGTATTTCATCAGCCCCGAACTAACTAAAGATTTGAGTAAGGAAATGTTCCTAGAACATCTATTTTAACTGGTGAAAACAATTGCATCTGTGGTATCTGCCAACTCTCATAATTGTCTGCTGTTGTTTTAAACGTGTGTATGGGAAATTTTGCAAAATCTAGGACCAATAATCCCATGGCTGACACAGCATGCTCTTAGACTCTTACACCACAAATGCAGCGTGAGAACAGAACAGAACAGTTGGCTGCATTAAGATTCAGATTGACTGAGGGGATTCTGTAGGCTGATGTAAAAATTTCCACAGGCAAAAATATTAAACCCTGCATAAATGGAAGAATTCACCCACATGAGCACTTTCAGGACCTAGAGATGGCCTTCAAGTTTTCCCCCTGCAAACACAGAATACACATGTTCGTGGTTCCATGCACCCGTAAGTTCTCCAAACAAGACCATTTTCTAACCCCTCCAATGTAGACTCATCTCTCTATTTCAAGGAATTTGTACTGTACTGCTATTAAATGTTGTGTTTATCAAGGGACAGGTGTTAGGTCTTTTCACCACCTTAACTCACTGTTTCCATACAGCCTCTGACTTCCTATCTGTATTTGTTTATAACAGCATGACATAAGTTCTGATCCATTGGTTAAGAACAACTTTAGAAATATTTAACAGTGCCCAATTCTACTGTGACACAAACATAAATTCCATAAAATGCCACTGTTTATGCTACTAATACATTTGACTTGGCTGTACTGATTATGATCATTATGATGGTGGGTGTGGGCACAGAAAAAAGGCTCCACTATTCTTGTAAACGGAAGAGTAGACACCTCTTGCCAGCCAAAATATGTTTAGACAGATAATCTTCCTTGAGATTTTTCAGTCCGCTGTACATAAAGTATACTGATTTTGGTAGCTTTCCAAAAGATAAACTATACAGTCCACTACACATAAAGTATTCTGATTTTTTGTGGCTTTTCACAGGCTACAATCGTAACGGTATTTTGAAGTCACTAATAGGTGCAATGGCCAGAGAAAAATAACATTCTTAGCACAGAAGGAAAAACAAGCACTGTCTTATCAGATTATTATAGTCCTTGAATGTAAATATGAATACAATTAAAAAAGTAATAGCTCAGATTTATTATATGCAGAATAAGACTCCAATTCCACACAAGGAGGAAGAGGAGTTTGTGTTTAGTAAATGGTTTGAATTTAAATATGTTTAATTGATCTATTATTATTGTATATTTTTCAGCAGAATTAAACATAGAGAAAATTCACAGATGCCCACTGTCTCGTAAAGGAAAAACATTTTTTTTTTATCTGTCGATTACAAGATTTGGAAAACAACAGACAGTTCTGGCTATAATCTTGCATCAAACAGGTATCTGAACTACAAAATACTCAAATGCTGATTTTATAATGATTTTTAGTGTGGTTTTTTTCTCCTAAACCAGTATTTCTCACTTTTCATTGGTCTTGCAACTTTTGCATATATCAAATGTCACATGCTGATTATCTACAAAACCAGACAATTCAACACACAGAGCTGCATCACTGGAGGTTATTAGCCAGTTAAAATATTTGTTGGCCTTAGACATACAAAGATTTTCTTAATCTAAACCTGCAAAGTTGCAATCTTAGCTCCTAGGCATTTCAGAAGTGTGCACCCTTTACAGGCAACATGGGATATTTTTAATAAAGTCTCAACTTTTACTTTGTCTTCTTGACTAGCTATGTTTTTCCTTCTAACCCCAGAGAATCATTAGTACTTTGTGCTTATACTTTGTCTGCTTGAAGGAAATAGTGCCTTAGGAACACTCATCAAACTACAGGTTTCCAATAAATAGACTATCAAAGGACAACATATTTACATCATTAAGAGGAGGATTTAATTCAAAAATTCATTAGATCTGTGAGACTGTACCTGAGGCCTATCCAGATCTGTTCTTTGCAGCCATGTTGCCTTTGTAAAATGTCTGGTGAAGTCTGATGACAGAAGTGCAAGGTAGCCTGTGAGACGTTTTGAAGGATGGCAGTATCAAAACATCTGTGAAACAACCTCCTATTGCATGTAAGCCAATGCTTAAATATCAAGCAGATTTTTTACTTCAGGTGCCATTAACTGTCAGGCACGTCGCTCACTATACCCACATTCCTGCTAAGGCCTTGGAGATCCATTTGGGCTGAGTACAGAATTCGCAGTGCTTATCAGAATACACTATCTTTGACTCTTCCAGGTTGGGATGGGGATCTTCTCAGGACAAAGCTCCTCACAAACTTAGCATGGCAATGTGAGGAGCTACAAGAGACTTCTCTGTACAATAGATGAGACACAATTGATTTCTGGCACTCCACTTCCAGCCTCAGCCAGAAATACAAGACGAACAGGCTTGCTTTCTTCTGTGATTTCAACATGTCTGCTTCCTGTACAAGCTGGAAAGAGGACATACCATAACAACTGTCAAAACATTTCAGGACCTCAAGCAATGTGTGATTGGAGCCAGCTTCTGGAAGCAGTGAGTGCTTGGGGAGCTGTGCAAGCGGGCTGAGCCCTCACTGTCGACTTGCCTCGCTATCCGGCTATCGACGGATTTAGGGCCCAAACGTGACCTCCACCAAAGGCATCACTGCGACCTCTTGTCTGGGCAGCCCCAAACTTCCAGAGCCAGGCTGAAGTAAAATTCAACTGTCTCCCAAATGCCAAGGGGCAGTCCACCCAGGCTGAAATCTTTATTTTGCTATTCTGGCAGCCCTTGGAGTGCCTCCCCTCAGCCTACTCACACACGCCGCTTGGCCCTGTCAGGAATGAGCCTCCATTTACAGTGGGAGTCAGTGAGCCCTTGGGACGGGGGAAGCCTGTGCGACAGCACTTACAGAAAATGGCGGGAGGGGAGGCAGGCCTCTGCGCTGAGGGAAAGGGGCCTCCAGCCAGGGCTGGGGGAAGGCTGGGAAGGACTGCTGGCTGCCCAGGGAGAGGCAGAGGAGAACTGGCTGCTGAAAGAAGAGGAGAAGGAAAGAGAGCTTTCCCCCAGACAGGTGAGGAAATGTTTAAAAAGGAGAAGAGGGCAACTCTAAATGGCTTTGTGAGGAGAGAGGCAGCCCACTGGTGGGAGGTGGAGACATGACTCCACTGAGGGAGGCAGGGGAGAGGAGAGGCTCCTAACTGCAAAGCAGGGGACAAAAAGCAAAGGAAGGCATATTAAAGACACGGTAGCGTTTGGTGAGGCAGCTGGGCCCAAGTGTGAGCATGGTGGGTGAGAGGCTGGGAGCAAAAAACAGGCCCCAAGATGGTGCTTCAGCAGAGAAACCCGATGGGAGATGAAAACCTACTCTGCAGTGTTAGGGTAAAAGTGACAGAAAGAAGCAAACAAAATTCAGAAAAGTGAAGCGTCTGGAATAAAGAGGGATACAAACAGGAGAAACATGGCATCTACACTGAGAGGCAACAGAAGCAAATTGACTGCGATGCAGTAAGGGAGATGCAGAAAGTTGCTGTTGTGTGCTGCCAACACACACAGACGTGGCTGGTGAATGGCAAGTTATAATATGCATTATTCAGCAGGGCAAACTTAATTTTTAATGAAAGAATATTTCTATGCCTACCTCATGAGAAATGTTTTAAGATCTTTGGGGAGCCGTATTTTGTGTTTTTTGTTATTCACACGGGCATTGTGAGAGACCAAAGCTTACGAAAGTAGCATGCTGTTTGAATGCAGACTTGATACTGAGGTGAGGGTAACTCCATCCCCCAGTGTTCTTTATCTCTAAATCTAAAGAACTTCGCCATATCTTTAAAAAATGCAGGGAATTCCTACAACTTTCTTCGTTTCTGTCCCAAGTGGACAGTTAAGAGCCTTCCTCTAGACTCTGGATATGGCCTTCAAAGATATTATTGTTGCTGTTATTTACCAAGAAACTGTTTCAAATAAAACAGATAAATATTTAGTAAGTAAAATACAAGTGATTCACTGCACCAGTTCTAGACATGCTTAATAATTTTAAGGAGCAGTAAGAAACATGCCCTGAGGATGTTTTAAAACAATTCCCCTGTTATCTTTCCTGAATACCTGTCAATACAGGGAAACTGAATTTTAGCCTGTCAAGCACTCTGACCTGTCATTCATGTCTCACATCTTCCCAAATAGCCATACTGTTAAGAATCTACCCCTCAGTGTTCTGCAGTGAATACACTCCCCCAACTTGGTCTAATCCTCAGCTCCTTGCCCTAAGTCCACCTGATGAAGTGTTACACCAGGGACCTTGGGTAGTGTGTTTTAAGAAGTTCCAAGTTTGAGATCCATGTTTCATAAGGGTTCATACTATAGCGCTGAGACTGGATATTCAAGTGTTTGGTGGAAGTCAGGACATGGGGAATGTTCTCGAGGGAGAGAAAGTATTGGAAAGGAAGATGGGTCTGAAGTGAACTCTCAGCCACTCCTAGATGAAACCTGAAACTGTTGCATAAAATAATGAAACTGCTTTGTTTCTTACAAGCTATTAGTAAGTCCTCACATCCAGTGAAGATGCATGTCTGCACTGTACAAAGCAGTCCTATAATACATTGATACTTGGCGTTACTAGCTTTGGTATCATAAACACTCCAGCTATGGTAATACAGTACATAAGATAAATTATCCTCTTGAAAAGCAGGATAAATTATCTGCAGTACAGTGCTATGTTAATGCATTTAGACTACAACCAATACTTGAGCAAAATTGTTTAGAACAAGCTTTTAGACACTGGAATCAAAGGATGTGCAATTTATTTTTTCACAGTGCTTGCATAACTGTCTTGGGTTTGAAATGTGTAGTAACTGTTGATTTTCACCTCTAGTTCACGGCCTTTTTTTGGTAGCATTTTTACTTGAAACTTTCCAGAGTTTACTGTAATACGTTATCTTATTGTGCATTTTCTGTTCATAGATCTGTGCAATATACCGTTTAGTTATACTTTAGATTTCCCTTTTCATCTGATTAGTGCTGCTGTAGTGTTTGGAGCATTGTTTTGTTTTGTGTGAAGCAATTTGCAACACTTGTTTGAGAAATATGTTTTTGTTAGGATACAAGAGTATCTCACTTAGAATTTCTTTTTCAGTTCTCCATTTTTCTAACTGTTTCTGTTTTGAGTGCTGGCTTCTTTGGCTAAGATGGAACCAAAAGCTTAATTTAGATTTTTTTTCTTGTGCTGTTTCAGAGGACATTAAAATAGATTTCTCTACTATGAGTGTCTATTTAATACAGTTTTCTAGCTCAAGATTTCTATGATGGCATCCACATGGTGTTTGAGACACCTTCTGAAAATACGAAGAGCTTAGAAATAGTACAGAGACTGAACTTCTGGCTAGAGTGGCTCTGGGGAGCCTGGCTCATAGTGGCTTTTACATTTGGCTTGTTAAGTGCTGAGCTGACTTGTTTTAATGGCCATCCTGTACGCATCTTTTTTGCAGAAACCTAGATAGGGGGAAGAGGGTTAACTATCTGGTTTGTTTAATGAATTTAGCTGTTGACAACGATCACATAGCAGACAAGAATGCTACACCACATTATTATTTTTTTTTTAAATCAGTTTTGCCAGAGAAAGGCAGGACTATCTATCTGGTGGGTTTTGCACCTTCCCGATATAAATGCCTCTGGCATCTTTTCCTCTGAAGTGTTGTTGTAGTATTAAATAGTAACTTGATTTATCCACTGTGGAAAGAGAGAGTACAGATAGTTAATCTACAGGCTAAAATTAGCAAGAGTGTAAAAATCCACTATAAAAATAATTTGCACACAAGTCAACATATAAATTAGTTTTACACTCCTCAAAATCCTCGAGGAGGTTTGATGCTTTTGTAGTTGTGTTACCAACAGCCAGCTAGTTTGCTGGTGATTTTCACATGCAAACTCCATTGGTGACTATCTTTAAGAAAGTCTTGTGATTCATCTACGGTTCCATTCCCACCAAACTAGATACCTGCGTTCATAAAACTGTCTGCTAGGTAATAATTTCTACTATGTAAGATAAAACCACTATTGTGGTAAATCCATTGCAAAATAGGATCCTGAGAAGTACTAATGAATCTCTTGCCAAACTGCTTAAACAATAATGACTTTGTCACAAAAATATCATATGTTTATAATCTTGTTATAATAGTGAAGCCTTATACAGCTGGGGTTTTTTAATACTTTTGTAGCCCATTAAAAGCCATCTGGTGCACGTACTGCCAGGTGTACATGATTTAAAGCAGAGGGTCACAAATTTTTGTTGTTGTTATTGTGACTACACATGCATCTTCAGCAAAGTCATGTTTTCTCAGCATATGACAGCGGAGTTGATATGGAATCATGTCATTATTTCTACATGGTGACTACATACAATGTTCCTGATAGCCACATGTGAGAACTGCTAGTTTAGTTTGTTATCTTTTAACATTTAGATCCTGAAAATCATATAAAAGTTGGATGAATCTCCACATAAGCCAGAGATTGATACACAGGTTTGGACCTCTTCTAAATGTCGTAACTTTTCCTGTGCTTTTATAAAGCCCAACTCTTTAACTATAATCCTAGTAAGTAGATGTAGGACCATATGATTTTTATCTCCTGGTTACTTGGTGGAAAGCTTGCATTTGGAAATCATCTTATTAAAAGACCTGTGATATATGGATTAAAAAGATTAGAGTTCAGGTTTCATCTGTATTTTCCTGCTTATTAATTAAAGGTCTTAATTTGCTTATAGTTTACTTTTTTAATTCCATGTTATGATTGGACCACTGTAGTATTTAGAAGCTGCAACTAAGATCAAGGCTGCATTATATTGAATTCTGAAAAAACACATGGTAACAGGAAGCCTCTAGTTGGCAGTTGAAATAAAACAAGATCCATAGGGACTGGGGAGGGAAAGAAGTACCTTTTCTGACTGACTTAATTATTTTTCTATAGCAAAGTGACTTGTTCAAGGTCATAGAAGAATTAAATTTTTGTATTGGTGAGCAGGTGCAAAAGAAACAGAGAATGTTTAATCTGCACTTTCATGTGCAGTTCTTTTGCTCATTTCCTATGGAAGTAATTCTTCTATGATCATGTTTGTGCCTTTCCCTCCCTTTTTTCCTCTCCACCCATAACTTTCAGATCCATTGATTAATAAAAACAAATTTGAAAGAGGAGCAAAAGTCTTAAATAGAACTGTCTTCCTACAAACTTTGTGAAAGCAGATGCCAGGAAAAAGGAAGAAGAAACCATCTGAATGCCCTTGCTATGGTAAAGCTGCAGCCTGAGTTCACAATCACAACAGAGAACTACGGATATTCCCAACCATGGGAAAAAGTTCTATAATGTCAGATCAGCTCTCTTTGTATTTTGCTACAGGGCTGTAGAGCATAACACAGTTGTCCATGCTCCATACACTAGTTTGATTTGGTTCCAGTCCGGAGTGAAATAAGTAGTGCTCTTGGGGAAAAGCCCTAGCGCAGAATGGAGGCTACTTTTGTGCAGCTTCAGGACTTGCACCCTACAAACCAATGGACACGAACTGATCTATAGTTTCCTCAGGGATGGGGTTCATTCCTTGGTACAGACAGAGGTAGCATAGACATAATCAGAGCAGAACTTGCACTTTTGAAACAAAAGATGCTGATCGTTAGGAAGTTGGGCAAATCTGTTCTGAAGACTGTGGAACCATTTGTTTAATGATAATGTTGTTCTTGAATACATATGGCTGGGAGGAGGAAGAATTCCTTTGGGAGGGCTTTGGAAACCTTTCTCTTGAACTGTAAGTCACTGGATTGTTTCTTTTTAGGAAGGAATTGGTACATCTTGCATCTTTGATTTAATGCTAATTTTCCTTCATATGGTCTGTTTCTGTTAGAGCCTAGACTGTAGTTCTGCAGTGTGTCATGGTAAGCAGCATGTAGATTAGTGCCATGTGTTAAAGTTGGAAAGTTTCTTCACTTTTTTTGCTTGGTTTGTGGCTGCTTGTATTAAATAGTTTCCCCCTCCCCCTCCTGTTTTTTCTCAGTTGTGTGGTTAGGAATTGCTTTATTGCTTGTGTATCCTGTGGCAGTGTTTAATACTAGATGCTTGGCCATACGTACTTCCCTGAAATCTTACGTTGGTTTTCATTGATGGGGATTTCCTGGGTGCTCACATGACTTGCTTTTGTACCTTCTCTCCAGATACATGTCTTGGGTAATCACAGAAGTGTTATGACATAAGCTGTGCAGTGTAACTTCTTTAATTATGAGACTGTTTGTCCGCCGTAAAGACTTTTGTTCAACTATCCTGCAGTGAATTTGAGCACAAGTGCCAAACATGGTTGACTATTAAGTTCATGTCATTTATCATTCCTTCTAAGGAATTCCATCTTGCTATTCCTAACCAAAGAGTTTTATGTGTAGTGAGCAAAGTTTTCATCCTCAACATAAGCACTTTATGTCTATTCTTTATTTTTTCTTCCTCACTGATGATTATGTCTCCTTGTAATTAAAAACATCAATCATATCCATTCCCAGCTGAATTTTGCTAGACTAAGTCAAGCTCTTCTCATATGATAGACTCTTAATTCCTTTGATCATTCTGATAACCCTTTCCACACTTTTTTGTAGGAAGATTAATTTAAACTGGTGGCTAGAACTGTACTTAATATTCCAGGATAGGTCTTGCCTGGGCTGCATATTATACCATGACTAACCTTTCTGCTTCTGGAAATTCCCTGTGTAATGTATCTAAGGTCACGCATCTTACGGCTGCTTCACACTGGTTGCTAATAAGCCTGCTGCCATTGACTGGTTCTCTTTTCAGGCATACTTTGGTGAGCTTTCTGCCTCTCTCTTTTAATTGCGCTCCTGTAGTTTCTTGTAGCTAATGTTACACAACTGGAGACACTCTGGCCAGGCCATAGGGTATGACAGCTTTTAGGCTTGCCTCTGGGTATTACAGATAGGACTTGTATATTCCAGCTACTTTTTGAAAGAGGTGGAGTGTGAATGCTGTCTGTATTTAATACTGCATCCGTTGACAGGATATATAAAGCAAAGGGTTTGTCCTTTGCCCCAGATGTTTATCCATTTTAGCACTGCAAAGAGCCCAGTTCTAATGAAACTGTAAGAAATTTACTTAAATTGATTGTAGACTGTACTACCACGTACCTTTCTGCAGGCAGCAGTGCTGACTTCAGCAACTCCTGTCCTGCCCTTCTGACCACTGCTCCAACCCTTGAGGGAGCCCTAAATGCTGTTCTTTTTTCCTGAGTCTAGATTAATTCCATGCTCTGCTTCAGTGTTGTCCCACCACGGTTTGAACCAGCAAAAAGTGAATGGTGACAAAGGGCCTTAAATGAGAGGCTGGGAAGAGAGGTAGGACGGGGAAGGGACCACATACAGTCCACACCACCACTCTGAGAAGTGTCTGTTGAACCACAAACTTCAGTATCAGTACTCCTGCTGGGGCTGTACAGCTGTCTGAAAGATGCTGCATGTGGAGTCAGTGAGGCTGCTTAAATGAAACCAGGTCCTTCACCAGTGAGTGGTGTTTATGTTTGGCTTGATAGGTGTGAGCTGGAGCAATGTGCTTATGCCCTAACTCCTTAGCCAAATTAGGTATATCGAGTACAGAAATCTTCACGGTAGTGTTATCTTCTATTCTTATCTCAATAAATAAGCCAGAAATGACACGGTCCTGAAATTACATTAGAAGCATGTACATCCCATAGGTTATGTATTGCGAGATGGAAACCTTGGCATTATTGGAGAGGCGCGGGACCTGTGAGTTCAGAGCTGCTGTACTGCAGCCTAAAACATCAAAACAAGAGAAAACCCATTTGCAAACAGACGCAGCCCGTACTCACACACAGATTAGGTAGTATTTGGACAACAAAATGGCTGTGGTTGTGGTTATAGGTGATCCACAGGAGCGCAGCTGGAAGGGGTCGGGAGGAGGGGGAGCCGCTCCACCGCAGTCCGGGCCCGTTTCCGGGCCGCGGGGGCCGTGCCGCAATTACCGAAAGCGCGTCCCAGGGACTTACTGCGGGGCGCTGCGAGACGCGGGGCACACAACCCCCGGGCGCGCAACCCAGCGGCTGCCTTCCCGGCGAGGCTCTTCGGCCGCCGGCACCGCTCCGCTCCGCTCCACGGGGCGGCGGCGGCGGCTCCGCCGGGCCCGGCCGGGCCGGGCCGGGCTGGGCCGCGCCAGGCCGGGCCGGGCGGCGACAATGCGCGGGGCCGCGGAGCGCGGCGCGCAGCCGGCGCGGGGCCGGCGCCCCCCTCGGGGCGGGCGGCAGGCCCGGCTGCCGGCGGCGTCGCGGGGCGCGGCGCGCAGGCGCGGGGGGCGCGGGCATGCGCGCTGGGCGGCGGGGAGCCCGATCTGATAGGGAGCAGGGGCTGACACTACCCCCGTGTGGGCGGCGGAACGTCCCGAGGATGACGTGCGGCGTTCTCGAATCCCGTGTCTCGCTCGCTCGCTCGCCGCCGCCGCCGCCGAAGGAAACGGGAAAAGCAACAAGGAGGCAGGAGCAGGCGCGGCGCCATGGCGGCCCTGGAGCGGCCCGTGCCCAGTCCCGAGGCGTTCCTGGGCCAGCCCTGGGCCGCCTGGGTGCGGGAGGCCGCCCCCCCGCACGCGCACGGCGCCGCCCCCCCGCACAGTAAGGGCAGGGACCGGCCCGCGGCTCGGCACGCCGCTCCCCTCCCCCGGAGCGCACGCACGGCGGCGGGGCCAGGGGCCGGGGGCCCGGCCGGGCCGCCCCCCCTCCCCCCCTCCCCGGGGCCGCGCCGCGCGGCGGGAGGTGCCGCCCCCCCGGGCGCTCAGCTGACGCGCCGAGCCCCCGGTGCCATGTGTGCGGGAGGCGCTGGCGCACGCCGTGCTGTGCCGTGCCGCTGCCCCGCGGCGCGGGCTCCGCCGCTGGGCCGGCGCCGCGGTGGGGGAAGGGGGCGAGGGGGAGGATGCGCGGAGGGGCCGGAGGATGCTGCGGGGGGGGCCGGAGGGTGCTGCCGCGGGGGGCCCGGCGGTTCCGCTCCCTGGCAGATGCTCCGACCATTGTGCTTTTGCTGTTGCAAATAGAAACACTGCTCACCTCCTCACCTCTCCTCCTCCCCCCGCCAAACAATAAATGCACACCTCTGGGCCCTCGGCGCTTCCTGACTCTGCTTCTCTTCTGCAGGTGTAGATCTAGAAGAGACTGGAAAGGAGGGTGGAAAAAGCAGGGAGGTTATGAGGCTTAATAAAGAAGGTAAGTGGATAGTGCTGGCACACCTCTCTACCTGTCTGTCTCTTGGTGGCTGTGGGTGACTGTGGTTTGGCCTTGACAGGGTAGCCTAATAGCCTATGGATCTCTCTGCCGTGAAGAATGTTTCAGGGTTGGATACACACAGATGACTGTCACTGTGTCAACTTCTTTTGAAGTATGGGTATAACAGGTGTATGCGTGCGACTGACAGACGTGGTAAAAGATAAGGCAATTTTAAGTCAAAAGACAACTACACATCAGTGGCCATATTGGATTTTTTTTGAGAAACCTGCCCCTTGGTGCAATGTTTCACATGCTTCTGTGTGAAGATAAGCATATAAACCTGTGCATCAACTTTAAATGTTTTATTATTGTTAGTGACTAGAGTGAAAAACATTTTCATTCACGGAGAGAAGCGGTCTGTTGCGATCTTTGAGTTCATTCAGTTTAGCTCAAGTCGCATTTTGTTCTTTCATTCTCACTGCTGAGTGTGACTTACAGTCAACTGAGTGAGTAACGTCTAATATTATCTTACGTTAGGCCAAGCCATGCATATTGTGCAAAACCAAATATAATAGGTCATTTGGGCCACAAGGTTTTCTTGTACCATAAGTATGAACAGGCAAATTCCACGCTAATGGTATTTGCTCACATGCCATACCTGACACAGTTCTGTCAGTTGCAAAAGGAGAAACTTCAGTGTTGAGCTTAGGCACATCTAATTTACACATTTTGTTTATTTTGTGCATGGCGACATCATGCTGGGGTAACACCTGATGCAACTAGTGAAATGGTTTGGGATATATATTTTTCTGTAGCTTTCTGTTTGTTTCCGGTTTGTTAAGAAAGCAGTATACATTACAGCCTTTCTGTAATGAGAAGTATTTCTTGTGAAGTCGGTTTAACAGTCCCATCAGAGTGAAACTTCGGTGTGACTTACTCATGCTGAGAAAAAAACCACTATTACCTGTAATGTCATAATATATATTCTGAAATGATGTTAAGTTTCTCGTTATATTATAGTTGTCGTTACACGTGCGTTCAATTTTGAGCATCTTGGCAGCTTAAATGAATTGTATGTTTTCTAAACAAGCTCTTGAAAAAAGAATGAATTAATCAGTAACGTAGATTTGTGTGGTAAACTATAAAATTGCACAGAGTACACATTAAATAAAATTATTTAAAATATCCTAAAACCTCCCTTTTGAAAGACCTTTATAGAGATGCCAAGCTTGATTGTATTCCTGTCTTCATTCTTACATGCCTGAACCTATCTTATTTTGCCAGCCCCAAAATAAGTGAGAGGCAGAACTGGGGTTTTCATGTAGTATATTTATAGGTAAAAGATTCAAGGCTCAAAGAACTTGTACGTCTTATCAGTAATGTTGAATGTACATTTGTTTCTGAATTAATCGGAACAAAAATCTTGCTACTAGAGCTTGGCCTTAATAAGGAGCTTAATTTGTTGAGGTAAAATACTTTGCACCTAGAAGTTCTTGGACACTAATTCCTACTATAAGCTTACTTGAGATATAAAGATTGAAGCACATCCCTGCTCCTTAGTCATAGATAATATGCAGATTGTTTCCTAGAAAGATTCGGTTTAGATTATCAGCTCTAATCTCTCATTGTTTGTTTTTGGGGGGGGTTAGAGACTCTGTCAAAGGAGCTCTATTTAAACTCGCTGTCCAGAAAAATTATTTCCAAACAAAGTGTGATGTCATTGCTGACAGTGACAGGTGTGAAGCACTCTACTAGCTTTTATAGTACTTATGTTGTAATATGGTTTAAAAAGCCCAAACTGACTGTTATATTTAGAAAATAAAAAGCTTTAGGAATTTTATTGCTTCTGAGTAGTAACTTGCTTTGGATCACTTAGAAAGAACTTTCACAGTTTGAATAAATTAGTACGTGTTGAAATATTTCTACTGTATTCACTTCAGCAGTCTGTTAATAGAGGTGTTTTCACTGCACCCATCTGTGTGTCTGAACACCCACTGTAAATCTTCCTTGAGCCTCACTGTCCTTATTAATAAAGGTGGAGAAAAATTTGAATAGTTAGATTGGTTTGCAGAAAATATTGCTCACGTACTTGTGGAAATGCTTGTGCGCTTATTCTGATCTTGCACGCATCTGTCATGTGACATGTTGGCATTTTTGCCTGCTTTGGTCATAGACAAGGGTTGTGGCCATGGTAGGTCTTAATACCAGACCCAATGCATTTTATTTTGCAATCTTATCTGAATTGCACCACCACTTCTTATGACGTTTGTGGTGCCAGAAGATTGTAAGCCGTGTTTTAGAAAAATAAGACTTTACTTGTATAAGGTAACAGGAGGATGACAGATGGACAGGACTTTTAAGTATCAAAAACTACTGTCCTGATTCATAAAGACAGTGTAAAATGTGATCTCACTGCATTTACTTCTTGTAATATTTTTCTGCTTAATAATGTCAACTTCAGTTGATAACAACCAGATTTACATGGCTGTTCCCTTGAAAGCAGTTAAGCAAGGAACCTTTTTAGACTAGTGAAACTGTGTGTGGAGAACCTGGTTGAGGGAGGGGCTGGGAAGATGGTGGTCTCCTCTGGACCATGATAAGGTGTTCCACTTCACTTTTGTAGAAGAAAATTATATCAGATGTCAAAAAGTGCTTCCAGCTAGCTTCATCCTTGCGTTGCTGCCTCCTTTCTAGGTGTGCCCGATATGTGTTTAGAGTGGTGCGCTGCTCTTCCGCCTCCTGTTGACCCAGGCAGGGACCCAGGAGGCAGCGTTCCCCTGTGGTAGTGGGGAGAAGCACTGCCAAACCTCTGCCTGCCAAAGTGGTTGGTACTTCTTAGTGCATGTCTGAGCAAAGGGGTCGCAGTCTGGCTATGCTGTTCATTTCTGCAATGCAAGAGATGCACTGAGGCCATGTGCCCCATCTTTAGGGCAGAAATAAAGATGTAGAAATACTGCTTGCTGCTTTCCTTTATTCTACAGCGTATATGTAGGCAGCACAGAGGGAGAGAAATTTCCTGAACGTTTGTTCAGTTTTGTAGACAGAATTGCTTTTTGCATGCTAATACTTACTTTATGTTTTCCTTTAGCAAATGCAGTATGGCCGTGGTTGACTTCTACTGGCATGTAGATTTGTGGAGAAGGGATTAGAAAGTTGCAAGTGTTCACAGAAAATGAAAAATTTTATGCATAAGTGTTTGTGCCAGGAAAAAAAAAATATCTGCTTATCTAATCAGGAAACAGAAACAGTATTGTGTAACTTATCTGACAAATCACTACCAACCAACTGGCTTAGCTAAAAGAGGGGTTATCAGAATTAGAACAGCATTTAGAATTTATATTGAATTTTAAAAAGTTGAATGGCATATTTGAAGAATTGAAGATTTTCTTGTAGATAGCATGCATACTACAAGGAGTCTATATTTATTTGACAGTTTATGTCCTCTAAAAAGTCACAGTAACTGTATGCCTGAGATAGATCCGTCATAACCTGTAACTGATTTTAGATTGATTTTTGGAGGCATGTGTTTTACTTTATACAATACTTAAGAAAGTAATAGAATAACGAGATTTTTTGGTTTTATGTGCAGATCTCTTATTAATAATCGGTTAGTAAATGTCCAAGCATTAAGTGATTATTTCTAGGTAGGCAGAGGCTGTAAAGAAGCAAAAGATACCCTGTGTTATCTTCATCAACTACAGCAGGGTTAAATATGACCTATGGGATTCAGATCTATATTTGAGTATTTGGTGTTGTACTCAACTTCAGTTTCACAGTTCAGTGGGTTTGTATTATTAAGGTTTCAATCTGATGTGTGTGTTTTGTCGTAGATAATCTTCTCACTAACTGTACTGATTCATTATTGTTTAACGTTAAGGATGTATGTGAAAAATTCTATTTTCTTTTTCTCATGTTGTGTTAAAATTAAGAGATTATCTATCATAATTGCGCAGCCCCAAACTTGACCATTTTGCTTGATGATTACACATGCAAATCACATGTTTTAAATCTCTTGGATAGTTGTTTACAATATATTTTTCCTATTTTGACTTCCCACATAAGTATCTGATGGAAAGCTTTTTGGTAAATTCTTTGGCAACATCAGAACAAAATTAAAGGGATACTGATTAGTTTTGCTTTCAGTGTTTTTTTTTATTCTTCAGAAAAATATCTTGAAGATTTTATCATTCTTTGTGGAAAAATAAGTTAAGGAGGTTGGGCGATGGTAGGGAACACTTCTATAGGAAAGAAAGGATGTAGCATACAGTATTCTACTTTTTGAAAGGCAAGAGGAAGAGAACTAAAATTATTTATGAGATTGTGAAAGAAGAAAAGACGAGATAAAACCAGCTGGTTAATGTAAGCATGGGGATTCGAGTTGATCTTTTCTTTCAACTTTTTTGTTTTGTTCTGTTCACTAGTGGTTTGCCAACAGTGCTGTTTGTCTCCTTTAAAAACATACCAAACAAAGGCTTAAGAATAAAACATTCTTGGTTTTCTTAGCAAACTTCATCTTTCACCTTTTTGTGGTGGTAGGGGATGCTGGAAAGGGTTGAGAGGGAAGAGAAATTATAATAATGTTTTAAACACATACCCCAAAAGAAAGAGGTGAGGTTATTGAATTAGACCACCTTAGTTAGTGATTTGGAGTTGGTTTTGGTTTTGCAGTGAGCAGAAGAGAGGGGTGAATGTTGTATAATTTTTTCTCTTCACTGTAAGCTAATAATGTGTTCCATAGATACTGGTTCTTAAAACAGATGTCGTATTCAGGTGGACCTTGATGAGTGAAAGAACTGAGAATTATCAGGGTACAAAATTGTGGCTGTTGTCAAGAGAAACTTTTTCTTACCATTCTTGTCTCTCTGCTGGGAACAAGAATAGTGAGCAAAGGTCCCCAGGTGGGGTTTCTTTAGGATGAGAAATGAGAGTGGGATTCAATTCTGGTGTTCATTCTGGTATTTAAATGCCTGATCAGCTCACACATGATATCTGATGCCAAATATTTTTATTTTTTTTCCCCCATGGACAGCTTCTGCAAGGGGGTGGCGTGGCTTCTGGTTGTGGCTGTCACCTCATTTAATGTGTCTTAAGGAATGGTGACAGAGGAAGAATGAAACATTATGTATGTTAGTGCCCAGAAATTTAGTCAGAATTGTAGTTTATCCTCATAGTTATTTTCTGAAACCTGTCCTTTAGTTCATCAACCCACACACTGGATGAAAAGAGTGGAGTAATGATAAGGCTTTCTGATCAGGCATTCTGTGTTTTGAATCAGGATTTTGGTTTTTTTAATATGTATCTAAAACTGTTGTTCTATAAATTACTTCTTTAAAAATTCTGGTTTTGTTATGTGGCACATACTTTGATGGAGTTCAGGTGATGTTTCTCTCAGCATGTCTGCAACAGTTACTCTGAAGAGGTTAGATCTCCTGTAGGCTAAGGTACCTCTTTTGATCATTGATGAGGAATCTGTGTATGACTTTTTGTCAGCTGATAGCACTGTCACTAAGGATCTGTCTTTGACATTCTTTCTACTTGTAAATTACAAGCAGACTTGAGAAAGAGGGAAGTGATGTGTTTACTGGAGTGTACCCCAAGCCCTTCTGTCACCATGGAAAGTGAAATGACTCCTTGTGTGTGTTTCCTTGTTGATCTGCCTCTGTATGTGGTTAATAGTTTATAGATGAAATATATGTTTCCACATATAAACGAAGATGACTCCAAGACTTGAACCATTTCCGCTGTGAAAGGAGTAATTTCCTGGAAATGGCCTTTTCTAGCTAATTAAAAATTAGGACATTATCAGGTTCTGTTTTGCCTTTAGGGCAAAAAATGTTAGCCATTTGAGCAAGGCTGAGGTGTATGAGATGGAAGCAGTGGAAAATCCTGTAGAAAACATTTTTCAAGTCACATTTTATGTTCTGTACACAGAAAGCATAAGTTTCTGGTAGTCCCAATGAAAGTTCAGATTTACAACACTGCATGCATTACTGAGAAAGATCACCTTTAGTAAAAATAGTGTATTGGTATGAGTACTTCTTAGAGAGTTAACTCCACCATAAGGTTATATGAGTGCCATGATAACTTGTTAGGAGTAATTTTGGAATAACTAGCAAGAAAGATTTTCAGTTTATGTGGCGTGGGTTAAGTTACTGCATCTTTCTGTCTTCCAAGTTCAACTTAGTGCAGAAGTTCTCCAGCTTGTCCTTGAAAAAGCTTATTCAGGAGTTAATGGTGCAGAATGCCAGGTGAAGCCGGTGTCTCTAGGTAATTTATATGTCAAAAAACCTCTGGCAAATGCTGTCGTGACACAGTAATGGGGCTTGACAGAGGTCTTTCAGCAAGTTTATAGCAAGAAGTCTTTGATGGTTCTCTTGCTGGATGAGAAAGAGATGCTATGGGGGTAAAATTTTTTATTTATTTTTTTTATTTATACCATTTTTTTATTGTAGTCCTGTGCAACTGTCTAAGCAAACTCAAAATGGAGATGGAATCCAGCACAGTTACTTAGGACTGATAGGGGGCAATGGAAAAACACCTATTGCATACATCATTTCTCACTTTCTCTTTTTTGTGTCACTTTCTATGGTTGAATGTTGATGATTTTAAGGGATTGGTGTTATCATATCTTTTTGTATGGCATATTAAAAGCTATGCTTGAAAGCCACTGATGTTGCTAGAAAAGTGAGCTTTCTGATTACTCTTGGTCTTGCACTCAATAGAACTAGTGATGCCTTCCTTCTGAAATGTTGTGTATGTTATTCAGCAATTTCCTTTCAGATTTAACTAAGCTGTATTAATAACACAGCCCTTAAGCCTGAAACATCTTCCTATTTATCTGCCTTCTTGACAGCAGTTAGAATTTAGAATTGTTTGCTCTTCCTGCTTTTTGGTTTCAGCATGCAGGTATTTATAAAATGTGTAGTGTTTAGCAAAAAAGTGGAATTTTCCCAGATCAGAAAGAGCATCAGCCAGAAGCAGCAAAGAGCTTGAAGACAAAAGTTTTAGTATCTGCACAACTGTTGTTACCAGTGTATGTCTAGTGCAGTTTCACTTAATCCTCAGGCCTCTCCTGAATAATCTGTAAAACGGAAGCAGTTGTATTGTGACAGAGCTGTGCACAGTACACAAGGGGTTTAGGCTTGCTTCCCTTTCCGCTCCCTTGGAGCAGGTGTTCAGCAGAAGAGACAGAAGGGTGACTGATGAGTAACATCAAGACCTAAGAATGACTGGCAAAGGGCAAGAGTTCATGGGGTTTGATTCTCTGTGGTGATCATTGCTGTGCTCTTTGTTTTGTTTTGTTTATAATTTTTTCTAATATACAGTGTTTGATTTTTTTTTTTTTCCTTTCCAGCCATTCTTTCTCTTCCTTTTCCTACTGCAGGGGCTAGACGTAGCAGGCAGGCAGAGACTGGGAAACTGCAGTTATATTTGTATTGAACATTAATAACATCGTATAAGTAATAGTTGTTGACAAGTTTGTTGGGTCAAAAGTGTCTTCTCTAGCAAGACACAGCAGGATGGGACTGGATCTCTCTAGTGGCAGAATAAGGTGACTTCAGCTTGTCGTTGTTCTGAGCTGAAATGGTCAGAATGGAAGCAGAGATTTACAGAAGTGTAATTCATCATGTGTGTTCATCTTTGAATCTCTGATAGGTATTCTGTCCTCAAGTGGCCTTTAGGCTGGCCCCATGTGATTGTCCAGATTAGATAGATTATCAGATGATAGTTAGCCTATTCAGTTATTTTTTAAGATGCTCTTAGTTATGTCTCATGCAGACAGGATGTTACTGATGATTTAAATCTGAAAAGTTTGTTGGACCCACACCACCACAACAACCACTGACAGAGCAAAAACCTTGTTTGCTTGGGGCTGATAATGGGAGACATTCAGAGGACAATGATCTGGGTGAATATAGGTAATTTTATCTGTTACTGCCATGATTAGGGAGGCAGTATTATTATTTGCATGATCCTAATGCCTAGCAGCCCCATCAGAGACTAAATACTACCAAGCAGAGTACCAGTGCAGAGAGGTTGTGTTGTGAAATTATTGTGCTGCAGAGAACTAGTTTTTTAATATGTGACGAAGCAGGAGTTTTAATGTTGACACACAGAAGCACTTAGTTGCTCAACATGACAGGTGGTAGACTCTAGCCTAAACTGTGGCTTTCTTAGAACTGTGGCAAGGAAAGATTTAAGGTGATGTTCGAAGGGCAGTGAAGCAGTTTTGCAAGAGCTTGGAAGGTATACTTACTCGTGTCCAAGTTGGCCTGAATGAGGACACAGACTGGTTGGTAAAAGCTTAGTAAATGGATACTGAATCACGAGCCAACTAGAAATGTGAGCAAATATTGTGATAGCAAGTAGGATGTGGACAGTATAGTGTAGGTAAGATAGAGGAGCCTGGAAAGCAAACACGAGTAGTTTCCAGTGTTTAGAGTTGGAATGGAGGATTAGGATTGTGCAGAGAGAGTAATGGTAGATTGATATGACAGTATAGAAGAAAGAACTTCTGGAGCAGTGTGAACGACAAGGATAATGTTTGTCAAGATGAACAAGAAGAGAATTTTAGTAACTAATGTGAGGTGAAGGCCCAGACAAACCTTTAGCTCTGAAGGTGTTTAGAGAAGACTTTGTCCTACAGATCCAAGACAAGAAGAATTACTTAGATATAGATGTAGCCTGAATGAACAGATCAAGAGATGACATAGTATTTCTTATCTGAATGATGGGCAAGGTGATAATGCTGTCCACAATGATCAAGAGAGGAGGTGGAGAGAAGAGGGTGGGAGAGGAGACATCTAAGTTCTGTTCTAGCAGTATTGAGCTGAAGCTGACAGTTACTCAGTGAAAAGAGGTGTCAAAAAGACAGACTGAGATTTTTCTGTTTAGTCATAAATCTACTCTATTTGAGATCTGCCTCCTTAGGAGCTGAGTTTGTGTATGAAATTCCCAGACATAAGGGAAGGGGCAAAAGATGTAGCTCAGTGGAGCCCTTCTAGAAGACAAAGGAGGATAAGGAGCCTCCCGGTAACCTGTGAGGGAGTTGATACAGGGAGGAAGGGAAACAGGAGAGGGTAGAGTCGTGGAAGTGAGAAAAGAATCAATGCTTCAAAAGGAGAAATGCATTTAATTTTTATGAAGAATGCACAAGGATTATGTGTGATGGAAATTATTAAGCTATTTTGATGTTGCAATAGTGAAAGACTTTAGACATTTTAGTGAAAATAGTTTCAGTGTAGTGCAGGGGACAGCTGAAGGGAATTCAGACTAAAGTTAGAGGCAAATTAAAAGTGTAATTTGTTATAAAATAGTTCATAATGTGTTTAAAGGTGAAAGAAGGATAGAAAAAGAAACAGTGTAGTTAGAGAAGCTAGGGGTCAGAAGTAGATTTCCAAATATATGAAAGACTGATTGGCTGTCCCATTGCTCCATCAGAGCAAGAGGGGAAAAGGAGAAGTGAGGTATGGGGTGATGTGAGTGAGGCAAGTGGAAAGTGGGATAGATGTGTTTCATATCTATGGTGCGAGGAAGAAGGGAGAGCTCTAAGGGGGAGAAAGAGAGTGGGAAGAGAGAAGGTGAAATTATTATTATGTTTCCTGGCTTTCTCTTGCAATAAATATTTGCATTCTATTGTGGAGAAAGAAACGGATACAAGAGAAAAGGTTTGAGGAGTGAGTCAAAAGTAGGAGGAAAAAAGGCTGAAATAGCAGGTGTGGGTTCAGCTCAACTGGAAGAATGGCACAGCTTAGTAAGCAGCAGGAGAGAAAGAGAGAGAAAGAGAGAATGTGCAATAACCTCATTTCCAGACTGGTTACCCTTTCCACTGCAAATTCTAGGACAGGCAAAAATAAAGCGAAAGAAGTGGATATTTAAGATGAGCATGGGTTCAGGATTAGTAGAGTTGGGCCTAGTTGTGGAAAGGAGAAGCAAAACCATAAAGGGTGGAAACAAAACAGGCAAAAAATGTTGTGTCAGTGTGAAAGAGGGTGGAGTCCTGGGTATCGGAAATAATGGGATGTGAATAATGAACAGTGCTGAGAGAGTAAATTGGTGCCATTCAGTATATGCCAGGTCAGCCTTTGAGTCACATTCTTGGATGAAAGATTCTTTGGAGATTACTGGAGTGAAGACTCCTGGCAGTTTGTGCTCTCTGACAACTTCATGCTTGAATCCATAACGCACCTTTAAGAAAGTTCAAAACCTTGAAGAGAAGCAGCATTTTGGAGAAGTCCAGAGGATATTGCCTTTTCTCCAAGGAGAGAGAAGAGTGTGTAGACCATGGCTGTGGCAGCAGGGTGCCTTAGTGACTGGTCATATCTATCACATTGCATGATGGACATGAAAGTACTTTGCTTGCTGGTTTATAGCTCAGTCATTCTGTTCTTTGCAGTGCATTGTAAGTAGATAATAAGTCTACATGATCATATACTGATATTGACCTGTGCTTCATGCTTCCAGAGCCAAGACAAGGCCATAATGGGATTACATTATCATGGACTGGGCCCCAGCTAGTGTCTACTGTGCAGGGTGTATCAGCAGAGCTTGAGTGCAGTGCTGCGGTAAACATGGTTGTATGGCTTTTGCTTGTCTTGCAGGACAAAACAAGCTTGTTTCTGTCTACATGCTATGGGCAGGCATGCTTTATGATACAGCACTTCCCACCCCCCCCACCCCCCCCCGCCCGAGAAAGCAGGACTTCGTTATTTTTGAGGTTTTTTATAGAATGGCTGTCATTCATAATGCAGGCTTCTCAGTATTTAAGAAATTATCTCAGGTTTTTACATCTCTCTACTAAATCTAAACATCTGTCTAAGGAAAGAGCCAGGAAGAGGAGAATGCTGCGAGATAGAGTTGTTCACTCATGCACAAAGGATTGAGCTGATCCTTTGAGCTGGAAGGTTTTATCCATTACCTTGCCTGCTTTTACTAAGCAACTTTCTGCCTGTCCCTGTATGTTACTACTGTTCAGTCATCCCAACAGCTTACATACATTGTATTGCAGAGTTCCTGAGGAAAAAAAGGAAAGGAAAAAAAAGTCTTCAGATTTTCACTTCAGGGTCTCTCGGGGGTTTTTGTGCACTATCATAAAGTTTGTGGTTCTAATCTGTATTCATGCTTGTTTTATTTTTGGCTTTTTAGAAGACTTGAAGAACCTTGGGCAAATACACTAAGAAACTGAATGCATGACAATGGGAAAACATAAGGAGAAATAGGAGAAAAAATGTTTTAGCTCTTGAAATTATGGTGAGCTGTGTGTATAGCACTTTCAATAGAGTCTTTGTACATTCTGAGCTTGGTGTAAGTTTTCTTCAGCTACACTCATAACTCAGGACACGCTGGGTGTGAACATTACCAAGACTTGTAGGTATTTAAACTTTGAAAGAGGTAATGTAGCTTTACATATTTTGGGGTTTTGTGTTCACCAGAAAAAGCTATTCTTGACTGCATTACAGAAGGAAGGAGTGG
The DNA here is from genome assembly GCF_023634085.1 of Falco cherrug. Taxonomy (NCBI): domain Eukaryota; kingdom Metazoa; phylum Chordata; class Aves; order Falconiformes; family Falconidae; genus Falco; species Falco cherrug. Next base: position 77,048,602 of record NC_073701.1, on the reverse strand, counting down.
TACAAGTTTTATTTTGCAGCATTTATTATTGTTTCCAGCCTTCTACCAACACTGTCAGATAACTGTCATTATTCTGACTGTTTTCCAAGTTCTTTGGCAAATCAAAGCTATTGTAAACCTTTATCACTTCCTGGAAGTTAAGAGTGAATCCTGAATGTGAGTTTTTGTGGGGTTTGGTTTTTCTTGGGTTTGTTTTTTTTTTAAATTTTTTGTTATTAAGTATATATTTGGAAAAGTTGTGAAGAGATGCACAACGTGTTCAAATGATGCAACGTGTGTAGAAGTGGTAGCTTCTAAAAACCAGGAAGGTATGGTCTATATCTCAGAGAGCTTACAATGCACTTCAAACAAAACCATAAGCAGTGTATGTTACAAAGACAAAAATCAGTCTATGAATGTTGAGAAATTTAATGCAGGCAGCTATTTTAAAGGAGGAATTTGAAGGAGATGGAGAATAATTAGTTGACGTGGAGGAAGGAGGCATCAAAGCTAATAGTATAGCACACAGGAAAGCAGTGTACAGAACAGATTTCTAGTGAAAGCAGTTTATTTGTAAAAAATAAACTCTCCCTGTTTTGTTAATACTGTCTTACTGTCTTGGAGATGGAAAGCGAAACTAATTGTAATTGTCAAACTGCAAAAATAACATAAATATTGAAAGATAAATCTTAATCTTCCCTAACCATGCCCTCTGTCCTCCAAGTACTTAAAACACTCCCTTTCTTATTAGGTTTCAACCTCATCTATTCTTTTGAATGGTGCCCTAGTTTTGATACTGGGCAAAAAGTGAAGAGAAACTAACACATTATGTATGGAACATTGGTCATTCTTCCATACTCCTCCTCCTTCCTCTGTATTAGTACTTTTATGCCTATTTGTTTGTATATTACAGAATTGGAGAGTAAATGACATGTGAAATTCTAAGCAGCTTTGACTCTTGTTATGAACTTTCAGCCTTAGAGTGAGTCCTGTTGTGTCCGAATTCCTCTGAAGATTGAATTTTTCTGGTGCACCATGTGCAAGCATAGAGTGCTATGAAAACAATACATAGAACAAGTGCTTTTAAAAGCTTGTTTGTTTTAACGCTGAATTTGTGAGACTTTCCCTGTATTTAAAATCATCTATTAAAACTGTTTTGAGTAGTAATCGGGACAGTGTGTTTATATACAGGCAAAGGGTATAAAATGTGATTCATGCCTACAGCCCACCTATCGGTGTGAGGAGAGAGGCAGAGAGAGCAAGTGGATGGGAAGAAATAATGAGAATAAACAAGCTGACTACTGATAATGTTTATAGATCACCTTTCATTAGAAAAAGACCCAAAGTGTTCTACCAGATATGTGCAAAAATTAATCCATTTATCACTGAAAGGGGGCAGGAGTGTCTCTGAACATAGGTATGGCTGCTGCTTAAAGCTTTATCCTACCTGCACTGGAATTAAATGAAAGAAGGCTGAAAGCCTACTGTGTACTGATAGGGTGTAATCCAGTCCTCACTGAAATATATTATTGCATGATTATTTGGAAAGGAAAGGAACAATACCCTATTTCTAGATTACACAGAGAATACAGGTACATAGAATGAATTTATTTGCAAACAACAGCAAAAGTAAAATGACAAAAGCATGTTACTTTTCCCTGTGAGAGGTCATGGCATGCTTTATTGACTAGCAATCGTTTCCTGGTTTCCAAAATACGATGCTCCCATATTTTGCTCATTAAAATTAAGCAGTGATCAAAGAGTGCCATTTTTTCAAAATACATCGTTGTGGTTAATCTTTCTATCAAAGAAAGGTTATCCAAACCAAGCTTACAAAAATAGGCCAGTTTTTATGGCAAAAAATCACAGTCCTTCACTATATTTTAGCAAGTCACCACAAATACTAGTATGGTGGGTTTCTATCATTTTAAAATTACTTAGAAGTAGAATTTGATGTTACTGCTCCAAAAGCTAGATTGCTTGCTCCTTTCCTGTGCAAACATCACTAGCAGCATCTTTCCTGCACCTGCCCTGCCAATGGGGACCATGTATACTTTATGAGATATGATCTTGTCTCTATTTTGATTTTTTTTGGGGGAGGCAGTTTGCTTTTTGTTTCTGTTTGTGGAAATGTCATCCTAGATACTTCGTGATTTTACTTGGGTTCTTTTTTCATCCAGCATAGGAAGGGAAACTAGCTGGTGATACAGTAATAATTGAAGATTATAACTGGCAATTAATTTTCACTACATGAGTAGATTTATAACATTAGCAAATCCTCCATGACTAGCCTGCAGCTCTGCCTTTTGTCTGGTAGAACACTGCCTCTAGCCTGAAGCAATCTTTCGTTGTGCCCACTGGATTTTGCTGAAAGTAAAATCTACTGTGGCCACCCAGCACCTTAAGAGGTGAATAATACACAAGTGAGCATCAGAATGCCATGTGCAGAATAGGTTGGAAGTGGTGAATTTATTCAATGAAATAGTTTGAAGAGGTAGCTTTAAATTGGGTAACCATTACATGATTACAATGTAATCTTTTTCTCTGCGGTTTTTCTCTTGTTAAATGTAGACACTGAATTCATAGGATCTTATGCAGTTGAGGTTAAAAAAATAAATGTTTTTCTTTATAACAAGTGGAAGTACATTTGTTCATGATCTGTTCTGAATTTGTTGTATTAGGAAGAACTATCTAGAATATAAGTAGGGATGGAAGAATTACCTTAGAGAGTTGATTAAGTATTACTCTCTGTGCAAAGCAGTCTTGAAGAAGGCTGAATATGCATGACCTGGAGAGTAGGAAGGAAGTGAATACTACTACTTTTTATACAGCTTTACTGAAATGCTGTATCACAGTTATGATGAGCACATCAGGTGTCAGGAAAAGTGGAAGGAGTTCTAAAAAATCTACCTTAATTTGAGGTCTGGATAATCAGCTTTAGAATGGAAGATTTAAGAAGCTCAGTCTATTTAGTTTATCAACAGACGGTAGAGGCTACCTGATAAGTCTATAAGTACTTAGACAGGGTGAAGGTATCTGACAGTTAGATGGTTCTTTGTCAGCTAGATTAAGGGGATTCTCATGGCTGAAAGCTGAAGCTAGATCAGTTCAGAGTAGAAATAAGGTGCAGTTTTCTAATGATACAATTAAATAGGAACAGCTTATCAAGGGATGTAGAGGCTCTCTGTCGCACAAAACACTCGCATAAGGCTCTATGCTTTCCCAGGAAGCACCTGGTTCTCTAGCCAGCCAGAAGGCTTGGGTTTGAAGCTAGAATAATATGGAATTCTATGTCCTGTTGTAACATAGAGATTCAGTACAGATCATAGGGAAGATTTTTGTTCTTAATTCCTGTCTTCCCTAAGATTTCACAATTTTTTTAAATGCTGCTTTTGTTAAAACTTTTTTTGTCCTGGTTTTACAAAAGAAATAGCGGGAATCTTTTGAAGCACTTGCATAATTTAGTTTGCCTCTTTGTAAAATCATCACCAGTCTGAAAGTGTCACCTTTTCTCTTGGTTATGCCCACAGTAAGGCCTATCAATGCTGATTTAAGGTACCATTCAACTTACATGAGAGATGTTGTGTATGTGGGGTTAAAGGAAACACATAAGCTACTTTCAGTGTAGACATACTTCCAGAGGTTTCCACAGCATTGGTGGTCTTGTAACTCTTGTAAGTACTATATACAAAATAAGTGGAAAGCAAAAGAAGTCAGCATAAATTGACATTCTAAAAAAGAAAACGTGCAATATTGGATTTGATTTCATGAAATCATTGTGTTTTGGGCCTACAGACTGAACAAAACCTAAAGAATTTCAGGACTGCAGAACAGGTGTGGGGTTTTTGTTGTTTTTTTGTTTGGTTTGGTTTGTGGTTTGTTTTTTGATGAGTTCCCCCACCCACCCACCCCCCAGTCAGGAAAGGCTAAAACTGTGAACTGGAAGATGAGATTTGCTTCAAATGTGTGTCAGTGTGTGTTCTGTTCTAGAACCATGTGAATTCTCTGTGTGTGAGCTTGGGCTGTTTTGGTCAGGAATGTGCAGGGTCACACATGTGCTGCCTTGTGGTACCATGAGGGGATTCTAAAGGTCCAGTGAATCTAAATCTTCTTAGTTCCTTGTTGTTGCCTGTGACAAGGTGGCACAGCTTGATAAGTGTCTGATCCATCAGTTCTTAGCTGAGTAGTTACAAAATATTTGGAAGTCTACACTTGGAGTTGCCTTTAGTGTGTTACTTGTGTAGTGCGCTGGACTGAATGTTTGGACTGAGTGTCCCTGTCATGGCCCTCTCACTGTGTAGATCCCTTTATCCACAATTTCACAAATGTTACATTGGGCCAGGATCTGCCTATTAGGCCAGTATTCTTTGCAGAATACTAACAACCATGCTATCAATCAAGCAGATGATTGGTCTACTTAACCTTTCCAGCATCATTTAATCCATACCTGCATTCAGGTAAATTGTATTTGAGACTATGGCAAATGCAACAACAAATGATTATATTTGCTTTGATCTAGGGCACTGAAAAGGGTAATTTCTAATCTGAAAGCAGGAGTTTTAAGGAGACTGATACCCTGCAGTGGAGACAGATTCATTAAAAACTGAAGGAAGTGGTCAGATAAAGTTACTCTACCTGCACAGTGTGACTGGTCAAGGCAGTGGATTGATGGGCTGTGTGTTAGGCAGAGCTATCTCACTATTATTATCAGATAAAGGTCTTTTAAAAACTCCATTGTACTGTAGAAAGCTTAAGGTTTCACCTTCCTTTGAGGTAGTGTTCCTCATGGCTATTATTCAAGCTGGAAGCTAATAGCACCACACTTCTTATTTCACTTACCTTCTACAAGAACAAAGTACATGTTGAAAAAAATCATGCTCTAGATTGTCATGCCACAGTCTCAAAGTCTAAATGGATCAGAACCATCATCTTCCAAAAGTTGTGCTTGCTTCAGGAGAAATGAGCTGCAGAGCTTCAGAACCTGTATGATGTTCTGAACCTTCAGAACATATAGCATATGATGGCACAAAACCGTTCTGAGTATTTCCCTGGCTTTTTCTGTCAGTATCCTGCCTACCAAAAGGCAGGGCATCTTAAACCACGTGTTTCCATCTGATGTCTGTTGATCATGAGGAAGCCCTTCTTCTCTTTCCCACTCCCATTACTAAAATGTCAAGGTGTGCTTCTGCAGGAGACAAATGACAGCAATCACTTGCAGCGGAAAAGTTCCTGTCCTGAACAGCAGCAATGTGACGAAGCCCATTAGCTCTTGCTGAGCAGTATGTACTTGATATGGCACATAAGTCAGATGCCAGCTCCAGGAGACGAGTACTTCATCTCTGTGCATCCGGTTGAACTGGAACTCTACTTTCTTACTGCCAGTCACCTGCTGAGAGTGAGCCACACTGACCTGTCAGGAGGAAATAATGTTACCTGTGCTGTAGTGACTCTTCAGGATGCCATGGGCAGGGTATTTTCCACAGTGTGGACTTGGAAGTGTGGAACTGAAATACTTTGTACTGATGCGGGAGCTTAGGGATGCAGAGAGCTAGTGCACAATCCTGACAGTTGTATCAGGCCATCTTTTAAATTGTGTGCTGGATAAACTAGCAACAAAGTGTAGCACAAATACACGTTTGCAGTCTGGAAAAGATATAAAGCACACCAAAAGGTTAGCATGAACAAGATGAAGGATGCCACTGCAGTATGGCCATATTTATATGCTGAAAATCTACAGGCAGATACCCTAAAAATATATGTATGTATATACATATATTCATATATTTAGAAAATTCTCTGTAATCACATTTGCTTTTGGGTTTTGAGATTTTTCTTAAGTATCTGGTGATTCAAAATGACCCTCTTGCAAGGCATAAGTTATGTTCCTTCATCTGATCTTACAAATTTTATACAGTGTGCTGGAGTTCTTTTGTCTAAATGAAAGCTGGTTTTAATCTGGATATGTGGGATAATGTTTGTCTTATTTGGCTATTCATGTTGTAATAATTTGAAAATTTACAGGAAATAAGTAGTTAGTCTCTTGAGTTTCTTATTTTGTTTCAGCTGTCTCTTTTATAGCAACTGGTTTTATCTATAAAAAGTATATATTACATACTCGTAAGTGTTCTTAAGTGGAACTAGTGTTTGGGAGTTGGTCAATGTGGCTGTATTGTATAGCCAGTATTTTGAGATGATCCTTGTCCATTGTCAGTATTTTAGGTGGACTGTTTCTTTTGCTAGGAATGGCTTCGTGGGAATTCTCTCAGTGATAATTGCAGCAAAAGCAACATTTACAAAAGAGCAAAAGTCTGAACCTTGGGTTTGTATAGATACAAAGTTCCATGTGGATACTGCTTTGAAAGAAGTCTAGTGCTTAAACAGTGTTCACTGCCAGTGTTGAATCTGTTGTCTCTTGCAGGTGTTGGGAACAGTTTGCTTTTGTCTGCATTAGCATCCAGACTGTTTCTGCCCAGATCAGGCAAGCTGTAGTTGACATCTGCTGTCAGTTGAAGATTGCTGACAGGCCTTGGTGTGTAGAGGTCTTCCCCTGTGGCCTGGGGACTGAGAGTCTGGCTGGGCATGTGTTACTTTCATTTGGTGTTACTGACGCGTTTCTCTCTGCTGATCACCTCCTTTAGGAGTGTAACAGTAAATGGAGGCAAAGGGGGTTCAGAAGAAAGTGAGTTCTCTGATGTCCTAGAATACCTGTAGTCTGGAGATTTTTGTTGTATAAAGGCAAATAAGGTAAACATGATGCTTCTACATTTAAAAAGTGTAGCCTTCTTTTAAGGATATTGTGGGTTTTATTTTGGTTTGACTTAACGATTTACCCTTTCAGAACCAAAGAACACAGTTTTAATGCTTTAGTAACACACTTTTCTAAAGCACTTGGCAGGCTGCTTAATAAATTAAGCCTCTCAAGCTTTCTGTGAAGTGTCACAGATGGAGAAACAGAAACATGGAGAGGCCAAGTGACTTGCTCCAAACGTATACAATAAATCTCCGGTTGTGTTGCTAGAGTAGTTTGCTGAAATGCGTCTTCATTTGGAGATTGTATGGGGCTGAAGTAAAAAAAATAAAATAAATTGCTGCGTGTAATGGCAGCACATGGCGAGTTTTCAACCATATTCCCCAAAAGATCTGTATCTTATTATTTACATTGTATCTAGTTGCATCCGTACAGAGGCTCCATCCCTTTTTGCCTCACTTTGGGTAACAATTGATACTTTTCTGAAAAGCAGGGGGATGGAGGACCATGTACATATGTAGGAACATGGAAACTGAGAGGAGCCACAGCTTTACGCTGCTACTGGCAAGTTTTAATTCTTCTTTTGTTTGAGGAGAGGAAAAACTGCTTTTCTGTATCTCTTCAGAAAGTGCCAATCTTACTGGGCTATCTTAGGGGGTAAAAAAATTGTCATCAGTATAGTTGAACTTTCCTGTCGTTGTTGTTTTCTTGTGTTTGATATTTTGCTATACTTGCAGTCAAACAAAGTCAGGTGCTTAGCAAAAACTACATTCTGTCCAGACAGCACTGCAAACCTTGCCTTGGAATTTATTATTTATACAGGAATATCTGTGGACTGCGTTCTACTATCCAGTGTATTGAAACCTCAGATAGCTTTGAATTGTGGGGGAGTTTTTGCTCAGAATTTGTGCTTAGATCCTAGGAGACTACAGAGTAGCAATTGGATGCTACAGTATATGTTCCATGGCTTGAATGAGGCTTTCCGTCACTTGAGCAGGTATCAGTTCATTATTTTCTCTTTATGAGAGCATACTGACTCAAGAGTGCTGCTATGGAGTTGGTTCATTCAGAGAGATATTTTGCAGCAAGGAACTTGCTGTTGTATGTGATACCTTCTTTTACTTGGTTTTGAGTTGCTCCTGACATTTTCTGCCATAGGTTTGTTTTTAATTAGAGGGGTTTGGGCAGGTGAAAGGGCACAGGGGGCTAGAGGTGAGAGGAAATTACCCTTGAGAAGGATAGGGAAGAGGAGCTGGGGGGATTTCACACAGTGGTAGAGTTCTGGGAGCATATCTTCTTAAGTTTCAGGTGATGTGTCCTTGCTAATAGTGTGCCCTCTTGCCTAATTTGCTTTATGTGTAAGTGCTTCAGATATGCCTAATGGGAATACTATGGGAGTTTGCAGATTACCAGAATCTGTTTGAAGGAATCAAGAAGAGTGGTAAATGATTAAATTTTTGTTTGGTTGAAGTGTTCCTAGTTTTGATGGTGTGTCGGTTACTGATGGCTTACAGTTCCTTTAGTATGTGTGTTCAGTGCTCTGCACAGCAAAATAGAGGACAAAGTTTTCATTAACAGCAGGATAGCTCCCATTATGAATAATCTTGCTTACCTTATGTGTCCAAGATCTTTCCTAAAAGTTCAGAATATTGACTGTTTTGAAAATGAGAACACTTCTTTTTCATTTGTGTTCGGAGATTGTAAAATCTAGTCATCTTCTGAATGTAATTGAAAGCCACACAGTCAAATCAATGCATTTCATTTTTAAGGGGATCCTTTTATCCTTGTATGCAGATGTCATGATGATAATATAGTAATCTGGTCATTAAAATATGTTTAGGCCTTGGCAAAGCTCTGCAACATTAATAAAGTGAAATGCAATCCCAGTGTGTGAAATACAGTTGATGACAGAACTGGAAAAAATAGTCCTGTATTATTTACATAAATTTTAATGTATTTTTTTGCAAAGAAGAAATATTCACATGGGAGGAATGCTTTAATTTGTTTTTGCATAGCATATCTGTTTGGTGGAATTGTAGCAGAGAGGATCTTATTTGTATTTTCATCAGTGGTTTTGCAACATGTTTGACATTTTGTGATCCTCTGTTTCCACACAGGAATAAAAGTCCTTGTCAGGTTATTGATACATGCAGTTGTAAAGCACTTGTGAATTATCTTGGAATGTAAACAGTGATTGTGAACTGGCCATGAATATGTTATTCTAATAAGAATTGGGCCATGTTGTGATAATTAACTGGGCATGAATGATTACTAGCAATTTTTATTGTATTATAATTTGTTTTTCATGATTGCTCCCTTTTTTTCTCCACCCCCACCCCCACCCTCTTTCTTTGGTTTGTTTTTTTTTCCTCCTTTCTTTCACAAGGGGGAAGGTTGTCACCTCTTAATTTCTGGTAGCCACCCTCTTGATACTGAACCAAAATAACTGTGATAGACAAATAGCCAGCTTCTAAGCTGTAAGTGGGTAGATAGTTGCAACATTCTCCTTGCTGTAAAATATAACTCTAGATGAAACTAAATCTTCTCACTTCACGTACGTGCTGTTATAGACTAAGATTTTGAATTTAGGTTTGGATCTTAGTTATGCCCATGTTTTCCATTGAAATTGTTAGTGCATTGTTGTATTTAATCGCTGATGACTTTGATAATGTTAGCTGTAAAATTCAGCTAGTGCATTAAATGGAAACTGCTTCCACTTAAGCGTTAAAGAAATAGAATTGTAATTAGCAAGTTCTGATTTGTGTTCATGAAGAGTTTAGTATGCTACAGTTAGAAAGAAAAAAATTATCTCTTTTTTGTTATTCACTAACCTAAAACTATGTTGAGAAAATGTAATATTACAAAATTTTTAATGGCTAAAGAGATGTTGCAAGTGTCCTTCAAGTATCGCAAATACAGGTGATGAGTGAAAAATTTATAAAGGAGTGTTTCAGACATTAAAGAAACTCATCAAATCAGTAAAGAAATTTATATGTAAGGTATCCAGACTGCCTTAACTCCTACTGTATACTCATGTAGCAACTATGCATCCTAGTAACTTAGAGTATGTGCTTCCCCATAGATAGTGTTGGGGTTTTTTTCAGCTCTTGTAGGCTTTTTATATTGCAGAAGCGTGTTATAACCAAAACAGAGTTCAGTTTTACAAACTACAAAGATTCCGGACTCTGATGCTTGCAATTGAGATACAGGGTTTAAAGTCTTTGGACTCTGTTTAAGTATCAAATGGTATACTGCACTTGAACTTGGAGACTTGAAAGAGCAAATGTACTCTGAGGTATGAAACAGGTTTAGGAATCCTCTGCCCAATACTTTGGAGATGCTTCATATTTTAATATTGTGGAAGAAAACGTATTCTGGGCTTAAGAGTTCTACTTAGGCAGAGGCTTTCTATCACAAATCCTGTTTAAAAGGACTGTTTAGTCTTTCTGCTCTGATAACTACAGAATATCCTTTCTGTTGGAAAGTTGTTGGAAAACATACCTATGATGATCTCAGAAACAGAATGGTATCTAATTGCTGAGTAGTTGAATAGATCATTTACAGAACCTTCATTAACAGGGAGTTTACCTTAGCAAGTGGTGTCTTATGCCAGTCAGATACAGCACGTCTATCAAACAGGAGATTGAGAAGGAAGGTGCACATCACTAACTTAGAGGTTTTGTGAGTGATGGATGCTCCACATATGTACCTTACAGATGTATATGGTCATTCCTTGTACTGTGCTGAGTGGGGTGTTAGTGCATACTGCATTTTTTTCTATACTCAGATATTTAGCCTCCTTAACAAAGAATTTCACGGCCTCTTTTGGTTAGAATAGGGATTCTGTCTGACACTATATTCATTTACCCTTCATTAAATCCGTGTACCACGTTAATCTCTCACCCAACTGCTGCCAAGAGCCCTGAGGCAGGTACCTTCCACAGGTCTGGTGCTGCAACAGCATACACAGTGCAGTCCTGCGCTGAACTATGTTGCATCCCTCAAGATATGTATGTATGTACCTCTTTCACAATAAAGTAGCTTCAGCTCACACAAGCAGCTCCAGAGGTTGCTTCTGATCCTCGATACATTTCCACTTGGAGGACATGCAAACAATTCTCAGTGGACAGATATTTGCTCACATGGCTGCTATACTGTATTTAGGCTATTTTCTGTTAGGTTTTTTGGGGTTTGGATTGTGGGTTGGGTTTGGGTGGTTGGTTTTTTTTTTTTCAGAAGCTGAATTTTGTTGAACTCAGTCTTCTGGAAAAGTGGCTTTTTCCAGATGAGATGTTGTGATAGGAATTAGCTGTCACTCATGCCATTGTAATTACACTTAAACTTGCAGATGAGGTGTTAACATATATTAAGATACAAGTTATAATGGATATACTTCTTTTCGTGTATGATGCTTTTCATCAGTAAATTTGAAAGTATTTAATTAGGAGTTACAATGTACATAATTGCTCCTGATGTACAAGGAAAGACAGTAAGAATTCAAGAAATCTGGCTAAAAGTTTTCCCAGTAGGCAATGAAGGAATGCGGGGTTTGACGACTCCTCTGTCCACTGACAGGTCTGTTGGATTGTGAGGTAATTAGTAAAAGCCCTCCAAGGACCCATACTGTTACAGTAAATGGGGGTAAAATTTGTTCCTTGTAATAGTGTGGAGGATATTTTTGTTTAATGGGTTTGGTGAAAAGGTCTCTTAAGTGGTCTCTGTCCATGAATCTTGATGACGTTTTATTGCTTTATGATGCTGGAGTGTACCTTAAATGCATGAGACAAGGCAGTGCATTTTTGCTTCTCTATTTCCTTTTTCTTCTCTCTATTCAAGGCGCTATCACCGCTGAAGACAAGTGTGTGCCAGGGAATTGACAGTGTCTCTGAAAACTTGTGTCTTGGACTCTATCTAGGAAACCTCTTATTCCACTGATCCTACAATTAGGTAAATCATGGAGTACTAGTAGCCACAGCAGACTTGAAGAAAAGCTGAAAAAAAGTGGATTCTAAACACATGAAGAATCAGTCTTTAAACAGAACTGTTTTGTTGTTTGGTATTTTTAACAATTACAGAGCTAGCACAACACTGTAATGCTGGCTGAAATAAATTAGTAAATGCTTTGCTACACCCAAATCCTCAGAATAGTATAATGCTGGAAGGGAGATGCCTTCTAAGCAAAGTTGACTGGCATCGGGCTGCAGCATAAGAAGTGTTAAGTGGTCTGCTCATGTCGGTGAGCTGTTAGGTGGATGAGATTATCTGGGACGCTGGGTGCTGGTGAAAGCATGGATTCTGGGATGAGGTCATGTCAGCAAATGTTGCTGCTGACCTTTTGCATGTTTGTGTGAAGAACCTGAGACAGTCAATGAGCAGACCCATTTTCGGCAGCTTGCTTTAATCTCGGTGCAGTTTTCTTTGTGTGTTTTCCTAGGATGTTCTTAGCTCCCCAGTAAAAATGGCTGAGCCATTTGAATCCTAATCTCAGTCAGGTGTCAACAGTAATGAAGCTGCAGGTACCCACTGCAAGGGAACTGGGCTCAAGCGCCTGCATTGAGAAGCCAACTTCCTACCTTCATGGTCAGATGGCTTCAGTCAGCGTAGCACATCTCAAGATCTGAATCAGCCCGCTGATTTTTGATTACATTCAATGGTCTTGCTTTAAAAAGAAAGACTTTCCAAGCCTCAGAAATGCTACCTTGTGGTATTCGAGTTACCTTCTGAATTACTAGCCAAGTGCTGATAAGTTATTGCTGCAGTGAAAAAATGGAAAGTGAGGTCACGTTCTGAAGAAGAGTGAGCTGGAAAGATCCTTGCAGTAGTCATATACTTAAGACTATAATTAGGAAAAAACAGTTGTCTTTCTGTATTTTGAGTAGTTCATTCCCCAAAAGCCACAGTTTTCTCCTGTCCAGGAAACAAACAAACCAGCTCCAAAGAAAACTAAAGCTTTTCCAAGTCTCTGTTTAAGAATGTGAAAATTAAATCGTTTCATAATTTTTTCGTTTGTTAAACAGCAAGAATTACATAGGTGCAGGTCAGAATATGACTTGTGCAGTATTCAGTATGGCAGAAATTGAAACAGAACAATAACATGATTGAACTAATAAACTGCTGCTTTCTTTCATTGAAAGAGCCCCATTAATAGCTTTTATTGTATTAGTGAGTATGTCTTTGAGTGATGATATTAAACTGGTGATTTGTATTATGAATAGGTACTGTGCAGCATAACAACTGCAGATTTTTATATTTTTTTTGACAGATAAAAATAATGTGTCTTCCGTTGCTTTTTAATTTCTTTTGCTTTTTCAGTACTACTGTATGGGCAGGTTTCTTTAGACTTGCTCTGTAAATTTTTTGAAAGATGTCAGAACTGAAATATCCTGATATTTCAGTGGTGAAATACTTACAGTTTCTTTTGCTTATTCCTTAGTTGGTAAAAACTCCTCAAGTTTCTTAAGGCCTTTTTTGCCTGATGTAGCAACAACAACAAAAAAATTCTCATTTTTCTTTCATCTAGTGGCAGTGAATCTCATGAGTATGTCTTGGTAGCGGAGTTTGTGCCTTCATAGGGTGATTGCTTTAACCGCAGAGCTTTATTTTGAGGCTTTAAATTGTGATTGATCCTGCACCTGTGACAAACTGTAACTTAATTAGTAGCACCCCTGGAAGAAGGAGGGAGCAGAAAGGAAGGGAATACCTCTGAATGCAGCATGTACATGTGCTTAAGGATGTTCATATTGAGGATTTGATGGACACTTCAGTGGCATACAGACTTGCACTGACCTAAGCTGTTTGTGACTGTGTTCTTCTTTAGGGTTGTGTCTCTTGGAAGCAAGAACACTCCCTGAGGTGTGCAGCAAGCTCTTGGCATGGGCTCAGTTAGTCGAGCAAAACTGTGCTTTTATCTCTTGCAATACGGAAGAGACTACTGTACCAGTGCAAAGTGCTGCATTGCCAGACTAGTTTTTCTATACTTAACATGTTTAACCAGGAGGAGCATATTCCTATACTGGAAAATGTGGTGTACATGTAACTGTACTGTATAAATCTCAGTGTAAGAGCTGATGATGTATGTATGCTTTTTCAGACAGTAGAAGTATTTGACTGATTGTACTTGCAAGGATAATTATTCCCTTGAGAGGAGAATTCTTAAAACAAGAGAGCTATTTTCTGGAGTTGTATGTTAGTGGAACTAAAGACTTCAATCTGCAGGAAATATTAATGTCTGTTTTACTGTTTTGCCGAAGTGGCCTTAGGATGAAGTTTTGGTATGTTTGGATTTTGGTTAAAAAGTTTCTCATTCATATTTCCATATCCTGTTACCCATTAATGAACTTTTTCTCATATTTTTCTTTGGCATAAAGTCCCCTAACTGAAAAAAAAGTGCAGTTGAGCATTTTAAGTGGTACCTCAATCTGCAGGCCAACAAGGAAGAGAATAAAATCAATTTCATTTGGAATTGTGTGAAGGAAAAAGATGATTGTACTGAAAGTCTATGTGTCTGTCATAGAAGTTACTTTCAAGTTACGTGAGAGGCAATATTCCTGGAGAGGTGCTGTTATAAGTGTAGGAGGCAATACAGAAGAAGCACAGAGAATTGGCGTAAGAATTATTTGTGTCCTTTTAGACAATGTTTTCATTTAATACCCAGCAGTTGATTAAGAACAAGCCGATACTTTCCATCTTGAGTGAGAAGAGAGTTGTTAAATTAAAAAAAATAATAATCTTATGTTCTTGCCCTTGACTTTTATTGAGGGGAGAAGTGAAGTGACAAAATAGAAACACCTTTGGCAATGGACGTGGGGATTGCAAAAAGCTAGGCAATTATTGGGGGGGAAGGAAAAAAAAAAAATAGAAATTGATATACATGGCTGCATAGAAAGTGCCCTCTTCAATTCGTTCAGTCAGGTTTTGAATGTTGAAGATTGTTTTGCTTGTAAAATGCATGTGTTGTAAATGTCATGGCTAATTAGTTTCAGAGGGTGCTTCTGATTGCTTTGAGATGCAAAGTATTTAGATATTTAGTTATGTTTGACTTTTTTTTTAGCTATGCTTTTGAAGAACTGACAGACCCAGAAACTGAAGTTGACTATAGAGCAGGTAAACAGCAAATTCCCTCATAGTATCTTATGATGTGATTTGCTGAAGACGAGTTCCCTTTCTGTTATAGTGTACCAGTGATGTCGTGGATCTGTCTGTGATTATTTCTGTTGGCAACCTTATTCTGAACAAACTTAGGTATACAGTGGTCACCAAATATTTAACGGACAGTACTACTAGTGATTTGCTTTGAAGTAGCAACTTAGTAGTGAAAGATGATATACACCAAACATGCTCTATTACTGGATATAGCATCTTTTTCTTAGGTCTACTGAAGCAACAGGGGTTTTCCTTACTTGGCATTAAGAAATAGTGACTTGACTGTAAAACTGTACAGAACACTTTGGGAGGTGAGGAACTGGATTTGAGTTTTCTATGGACTTTCTGGTGGCTGAGTTGTGGAGTATAAAGAAATACTGACTTTCCTCAGCAGCAATGGATACTATGACAGCAGTAAAGGCACCCATAACAGCACTTGATGAAATGGGAACAACATGTAGGTCCACTCTTCCTGTACATTGACAAGCAATGAGATACTTAGCATTTTCAAAATTACATAGGTGAGATTAGGGATTTTGTTTTTGTCAATATTTTTTGCTCATTTACTCAATATTTTCTCTCATAGAAAAATTAGAAGAGTATATTCATTAGCCATTGTCTGAGAAATATTTTCCTGATGATGCTATCTTTATTAAACTTTTATTATAAAAACAATAATAATCTTGTTATTAAAGAGCTGAGCTAAAAAGCTGTGAAAATTTTCATTTTATAGGACTTCTAGTAACACATGTTCTTATTCAAAAAAGCGGGATTTCTATAAAAAATGCGTAGCAAAAGTTTTGTTTGAAAATGTCAACAAAGACGAATATATGCTGCAATTATATATGCCCCTTGGATATGAAAACACTCCTTTAAACATTATTAAGACTTCTTTAATAAATCTTTGTGATAGCATCCCAATTGTCACACACCACTTCTAAAACATACTGAAAGTTATCTTATTCATTGCTTGTTCTATAGTCATAGTGAGGTCCCAGCCAAAATGAAGGGCCCCATTGTGGCCACAGTGTATGGACAAATAGTAAGAGAATACTGAAAGGCTGCAATCTAAACAGGCAGGGCAAACAAAGAGCATATTATCCTGATTTTAGAGATGGGATACTGAGGCACAGAAAAATCTAATCGGGGTCATGCAAGAATGTTGTTCAGGAGCCAGGAATTAAGCCAGCTCTCTGCTTTAGTCCAGTTGTACTGCCTTAAACCAGAGTTGCTCTTCTGCAGAAGATAATACAGCTTTGCAGGCTAGCAGCATGTGAGTGCCAGTTGTGTCTTGCTGAGTGTTTATGAAGAAAACACCAGTTGGAGGATTAAATTCTGTTTCATGGCAGTCTGCACAGAAGAAATAGGAGTGAAGGGTTGTTTCGGTCATGGGTTTTTTCTCCTGAGGACTGCTTTACTACATAGATAACATTTTGTTGTTAGTGTTCATTAATAAGGAAATGAAAGAAGAAAAAGTGCAATCCTTGTAGCATGTCATTACTGGTATTCCAAATGATGGGATTACTAAAATAAAGTATTACAAATTAGTTGTATTTAAAAGATTTCTGGGGGATTGTTCCACATTTCAGTATTCAACATTTCCTTAATGTAAGATCATTGAAGATGTGGCTTTAGCAAATGGGGGAAAAAAACCTTAGTACTCACTCTGACCCACTGTAAACATAGTCTGTAGCACAGTTGTCCTGTTGTGCAGTTTACAGATGGGTTATTAATTTATTTTATCAAGTATTTATTTTCATTTGCACAATGGGAAGCTTCAGGTCTTTGCCCTAAGTCCATGTAGAAGCCCTGCTGGTTTGAAATCAAATAATAGCATAGCTACATCATTAGTAAATACTTATTGATTATAGTGAACACTTAGGATTATTGTGCTATGATATAGAAGACAAATTGACAGTATTTTATGCTGTCTTCTCACCTCTTCAGCCAGCCACAATCAGAAGTGATATTTATGGTGAACTAAGAACTAAATTTCTCTGGTTACTCTGGCTCATCCTCAGCTATTTTAATAGCCTCACAGGATTTTTGTTCTCTGAGGTAGTCAGCTAGCAATTGTCAACTAAATTTGAACATTAGAAGATATTTGCAAGATTTGCTTTGCAGTAGAGAAAGACCTGCGTTTTTTCCAGTATGAAATTTCTTGCATTTTTCTTTCTTTTAAAAAGTCTTAATTGGTTTCCCATAAGGAGGAAATGTCTTACGCACATGGAACAGGTTCTTGGAGTAGATGCTGCTGCTGGTCCCACTGCAGTAGCACTTGCCACTGGTATGCGAGACTTAAGTATTTTTAACTGTGTCCAGTTCTTCTTTTAGCTTGGAAAGCTGAAGTCTTCTGTTTACAAAGTCAGGAGGTTGCGATAACAGTTGCAGCTTTCCCCTAGTTTCCTGTCACAACAGCAAGGTTGTACTTTGTGAATTTCTTGTGTTCCTAAGCTGAAGTTAAACATGCCCGTTCTCAACCTTTTATCTTTTGTTTCAACTGCTGTGTTCTGATGATCACTATACTCTGGCCTAAGCTTTGCTGCTTATGTAAGTAGCACCAAATGGGATCAAACCAAGTGCTGACCAAGAAGCTCAGAAAGAAAAGAGATCAGCCTTTTAACAAAAGGAACAGGGAAGCTTTGTAACAACCTGGATCTAAAGAGAAGCGTCAGACTGCTAGGCAGGGTGTTAGCAGTGTTCTTCCAACTAAATCTGCCTTCCGGGAGCAAGACTAAGGCAGATCCAGCTCTGCTGGTACCAGTCTGTAACCTGCATTAATACAGACTCTGTAATAAACCACAATGCCTTGTATATAGACAACTTCCTGAAAGAATAGTTGTTCTCTGTTACCATAAAATAGGTGTGTTTTCCCATCTGTCAAGCAGAACTGTCTCCTTCAAATTCTGCACGTTTTGCTTTGAAGGACCTGAAATGCCTTTTTTTTCCATTCCCTCAACTACCATTTGCCTTGTTGTCTGAATTGGTGCCAATCTTGGCGGTCTTGGCAATCACCTATGTTAGGATAGATAGACTTTGTAGAGCTGTGGAGGTATGAAGAAGAAGGTCTTAATCACAGATAAAAGGGAAGAAGTCTCATTCCTCGTTAGCATTCTTAGCCAGACTCTTGGTAGGAGTATTTGAATGGCCCGTCTTTCCAGCAAGAGATTCCCTCATTTTCACTGATACTGTGTTTTCACCTTTGGCTCTAGACAGACTAATATAATTGGATTTTCAGGGCTCTAATGACTTGCAGAAGTCCAGTATGCTTTTCTGAAACCTGTTAACATCTCAGGCTCCAAAAAGGATTGATCACTCCACGAATGAAGGACAGCAATACCAAGTTACTGCCCTGTGACAATTATCAGCTGCTGAAATGCCAAAGGTGAAAGCTGAGAAGGAGTCCTGGTTGAGTACTTTTGTAGCTTAGTAATATGCTGTCCTGAAGATTTCCAGACATAAGCGAGATGAAATTTGTAGCTGGAGGTGATATCTTTAATTAGAACAACTGCAGTGGGCAGGGAAAATAGACACATTTTGGGGCATCCATCTCCTTAAAGCCCAAAAGCCAGATCTAACTGTTTACCTGTTGGTCTAAGTGAAGATACTGTCTATATTTACATGACTCTTCTAGCTTGCTTTTAAACACATGAAAGCCTATTTCTTCCTTGTATTTTGCTCACCTTGATTTTTGAGGAAAAATTCAAAAAGAACCCATATATTTCAACCAGCATTTCATATATCTCCAGGTCTTCACTTTACTCAGTATTGTTATGTTGTTGCCTTGCCTCTTTAGTTTATTTGGCTAGGCATCAGAAAGCTTTGACCATCTTATGCCAGAAAATCAAAAGCTGAAACACTATTTCTGTGAGTTATTGTAATTAACTTGTAGACCTGTTATGTCTTCCTGTGTCGAGGTGTGCTCTCCCAGCAGAGAGGCTGACAGAGTCCACCTGCTGTAGAAGTCTCTGGGAAAGTATGTATGTGGTGCAACCCTCTAACTATTGCTACAGGTCAAACATCAAATTCAGGAGAGCCATACATCAATCTGAGCTGAAATTTAGTCCCATCATCCATGAAGGATACTACTTGTGCTGACAAGTCTCATTTGCAGTGAGACTTCTCTTGATATATGTTCAAGGAAGAAAGAATTGTTCTGTTGCTATATAGTAGTTCATGGAGACACTCTACTCAAGGTGCATGATGCTTACTTTGAATTATGAGGGAAATGAAGATGATTTCCAGCCATTCCTTCCCTTATGCCTGCCTATGGGAAATTGAGAAATTTGAACTCTTATCCAGAGACTGATAATCCTCCTGCACATTCCCTATCCTTTGTATGCACAGCTGTGTGCAGCCATGCTCACTGTACAGGGTTTTGGATAGTGATGTATGTGAGCATCTAAGAGAAATCCACTGTTTCTGAAGGGTGAGAAAGTCTCCTGATCAGGACTTCTTTGCCATGCTTTCCATACTCAGGAGTCAGGATAGTTATTCTCTATGTTCTACAAACAGGGTGTCACCTCTGCTTCTGGATATGGAGTGTGTAGTCTGGATCCTTATAAATAATGTATCTTTTAATGTTTCCTTGCCCTCAGTAGTTTAATTTTTGCTGTCATTTAATAATACTGTTGCTGTCCTGAAGATTTCCAGACATAAGCGAGATGAAATTTGTAGCTGGAGGTGATATCTTTAATTAGAACAACTGTAGTGGGCAGGGAAAATAGACACATTTTGGGGCATCCATCTCCTTAAAGCCCAAAAGCCAGATCTAACTGTTTACCTGTTGGTCTAAGTGAAGATACTGTCTATATTTACATGACTCTTCTAGCTTGCTTTTAAATACATGAAAGCCTATTTCTTCCTTGTATTTTGCTCACCTTGATTTTTGAGGCATGTTATTTAACTGAGGTGTAGAAGAAGGTTTGGGGTTCATTTTTCTTTTGTTTCTGACTTTGGACCTTAATATGCTTAACTGGTATCTATTTTACTGCATAACGGGATTTTTTTCCAGGTAGTGACTTTATACAATTTTACAATAGTAGACTTTGTAAGCAGTTGCTTTAGCTCCTGGAAGATGATGTTATATGTAAAATGGGAGGCAACTCAAAATCCAGGTTCATGAGAAGGATGCTCCTTGAGATGATTTCCCTGAAGTGTAATCTAATAATGAAAGAGAAACGTAAGAATAGTTACAATTTTGTAGGCAATAGTTTCATGTTACCAGAGTTGTTACAATTGCCTCGTGTTCATGTTATGATTACACTTACCTAGTTAAAACTGAGTATTATGTAATCCAGTTATGTCCATTTCAATTACAAGCATGTGTTTTATTGCCTGTCACCCTGCTAAAACTGTATTTTGCCTTGCCTTTCAGCCTTGTTCCACTTCCCAAATTCTTCCTTGCAGACTTGCAGGAGAAGGGCTGGTGCAGACCATGGCCAAGGCAGTGAACGGTCTGTCTCTGCTCTTGCTGTCCCTTTCCAGGACCATCCCCTGTCATTCCAGCCCTTAGCTGCAGCAGCCAAATGCTAATGTTCACTAACTTCGTTAATATATTTTAGCAGCTTTAATGTCTGTATTTGCCTTGTAGTTTAAACTCTGATGATAAAAAACTAAAAAGAAGGTGTTAACCAGAATTCTCATAACCATCCAAACAGATCTCAGTGTTATATGACGCTCTCTTAATGTGCACTCTTTTCTTAGCAGTATTACCTACATCCTTTACATCAGAAATGAGGCGGCTCTTTGACTGAAGGACAGGCAGGTAAAGCCAGTGTGTTCAGGAACTGAAAAGGTAAAAGTTAATCTGTCTGGTTACACTGCACAAAATAACTGAGAAGTTAAGTGGTGAAGTGAGAACCTGGGTTTGAAGATTAGTTCAGTAATCTGAAGTGTTAGAAACAAAGAATTATGTAAAAGGAGATTTTATGCTTCTGAGTGTTGTTATACAGTACAGATCAATGAACTTGTTTACTGCTATCTTTAATTGAGGGACAGGTAGCCTTATTCTTAGAAAGTTTCTTTTGGAGCCACGTGTATTCCCTTAATATTGCATACATAATCTGTGTGACAGATTTCAGTGGGAGCTAGAGAGGCACCACTGCTCCACAGTGGTTTTAACTGATCTTGATCCTGTTGGTCCTGCTCTCCAGTTCTGGGCTCTCCATTTCCTTCCCCTCACTTAACGCTAGCCTTCATCAGGTTCTGCAGTAGGGCAACTCATGAAATTAAACTGTAAGAAAACCTTTACCTGTTTTTTGTCCTTCCTGTTGTTACTTTGCTCCTGGTTCAGAGCAAACTATTGTCTCTAATTTGACTCCTTGTATAATCAGTTAATTGACAGTACAAGCACAAGGGAGGGGCAAAAATACGAAGTTTGGCGTCAAAAAGGACCATACCAGTGCCTAACTGATCAGTTTAAATTCTTGTGATGCTGCACAAAATTGCAAACCAGCATTTGTTTTCAGTGTCATACAGGGTTAAAGAAAGAAGATTGTTACAGGAGAAATTAAATGCCTTTGCAAACACAGAAGAGTAGCTGAGCATTTACTAGGTTTTTTGGTGTTGGAAGCTCTATTTGAGTTGTGTACAGAGATTGAAATAAAGACTCCATACCATAATCAGATGAGCTGTCTTCTGCCTGCTCCAAGGAGTAAGGGGCTGTATGCCTCCATATAAACAAGTTGTAAGAACTAGGTTTTTCAAGGAGAAAAACCTTACGTTAGCTACTGTCTTATCCTCTAGATGTCTTAGATGTAAAAAGCTGAGATTTCTTGGTGTCATGAGGCATACTTTCTAGACCTGTGAGTTGTGGGTTTTCTCCTCCAGTATTCTTATGATGCATTAGTCTGCTAGCCCAGGCAGTTCTGGTCCTGTGTTGCCAAATTATTTTAGACTGGAATGGCAGATAGCCTACATAAATTAATAAAAGTCTTCCAAATTGTAGAAGAAAAGCTTTGTCATGTTTTCCCATGTTTATTTCTTTTTTCTTTTTATTTAATATATAGTGTCTTGTGCAAAAACTAGTGTCAATGACGTGTAGTTTACTTTATAATCCCTTCCACACATGTTGTTACAAAAGGTATGCGAATACTCTTAATCTGCAATATTCATTTAGATCAGTAATTCCCAATCATGAACTTTTCTGGTTTTCTCTTCTGTTACGGGTCTTTGGGAATGGAAGGCATCACTTCCATCTTCAGTAGTTTCAAAGCACCTAGATAAAACAGTGTAGTACAAAAGCTTTCCAAGTCATTGGGAGTAGTATTTCCTGTATGAACGGTAATTAATGAAAAATTCCCAACATTCTTTAGGATTGCCAGCATCCTTATGCTTGCTGTAACCTAGGAGGCAGCATACCATTCAGAGTTACTGGTCTGATTTAAAAGGTGTCATGACCTTGACTCTTTACCGCCCTGACTCTTGTTAAATGTATTTACTGTTTTTTCCCTGCATTTTTTTTTTCTTTGTCACTATTGTGTTTCATTTATTATTGTTGTTGTTGAAAAGTCCAGTATTTCTGTTCTCATTAATTACTTGATTTTTTTAGCATGCAGAATCTTTAGTTCCTTGTATTAACATCCAAAGGATATCTATCAGTCAGGACTTATGACAGTTGTGTTTGGCCCTATGTTAGTTCTGTCCTGAATATTTTAATTTTACTTTTTTCCTCAATTTCTTGATTACTTCATCCATGACCTGCATTTTTTTCATCAGAAAAGAAATGAGCTTGAGCATTCCTTCATGGTTCTGATCCTGAAGTTAGCTGTGATTTCAGCAGGGTCTTGGAGTAAATGACATCCAGTAATCTCTTTTAGCTTAAACTCTTCTGTGATTAATTGCAGCTGTGACTCTGCCATTTTCAGGGGTAAAATGCAATTTATACTGGCTAACTAATTGCTGAAACAACCTACTAATTTTTGTGTAAAAAAAGGAAAACTAAAGGAAAACCATACTTGGGGGAGAATAAAGTTAAATGGAAAGTGTGTGACATTTATTTCTAAGATAAGACTATCGTGTCTATGCAAGCATGTTTAACTGCTTTCTGAGTAATACCCTGAAGATGTCTTTTTATTGTTTCAGCTTCAAGTTTCAATTCGGCATTCAAATTACTTATTTTTTAAAGTAATCTAATGCACTGAAAGATTTTGTGCTTGCCTCCATTTTTGATTGATGGATCAATTTGTCACTTCTATGGAACAAGAGGGAGATATTGAGCACATTTCTAGACACAGAGTTTAAAAATCTGTATCTCCAGGAGCTGGAGAAACCATGTGGATTTGGTTTTGTCCACTGCCATTGCCTTTTTTTGTAACTTTGCTTTGTTAATTTTAAGCTAGTGTTGAATAGTCCTCCTCTCTCCCCTCCTCCCTCTCCTTCTCTCTGTTTACACATAAACATCACTAATTTTCAAAGCAGACTTTGTGTGTATATTTAGTGGAGCAACAGAGATTTATGAGAAAGTTTAAAGTGTGTATAATTTATAGCAAAAGATCACAATTAAAAATTTAATTTCCCACACAATATTATGAGGCCTTACTGTTTGACAACGCCAATTCTTCAGTGGCAGAATGTTTTGGATTGTTTCTAGTGTGTGTTTTATTATACAGTTGGATGTAAATTATTATGAATTATATAATAATAGAGAATGAACATCATATAAGTCATCTGGCTTTGATTATTGCTAAAAATAGTTCCTTTGTGTGTTTTATTGGAGAAGATAAGTCATATCTGACACCTGAATTTTTGTGTTTGTGCCACAATTTGCAAGAAGCAACATTTTCTTTTGTTTCTATGGTATTTGTGTTTTTAATGCACATTTTACCAAGCCGATGTCTTATAAAACTGTCATATGGCTACAGCTGTCTTTTTATTTGCAAATGTTAGTAATATAAAAACTATAAGCAGAAGTTATATTTTTTACAAGTGCCATAGCAAAGTATACACAAAGTAATACTTGGTTTAAGATTTTAATCTAGGAAGGTCGTATTTCTTACACTCAGCATTCACTGTCTCTGATTTCCACCTATCTTGCATATTTTTCATATGATATGGGACACTCTCACATCCTGTTAGTCAAATAGCTCATTTTCAAGCAAGACCTTTGTCAGTGTGCAGTATCAAAAGGCATGAGTGGCCAAAAGATTTCATTGTCAGGGGAGGATGATTCAGTACTGCGGGGAGTGGGGTGTGTATAAGCAGCACTTCTGCAAAGTGTGTACATACTGGAAAATGAGTTATCAGTTCTCTCTTGCCATCAAGACTCTTCTTTGAATCCATCAAAAACATCATCCAGTGAAACGAGGTAACTGCGATGGGGGCTGTGGACTGCTTTTACTTACCAGAAGGGCTTTTACTTACCAGCTCTTCCTGTCCAGACTTCTAGGTGTCTGTATTTACACATAAGGAACAATCTGGTCACAAGCAGTGGTAGAGATCACCATGCTAGTCTGGGGTGAGTCATGCAGACCTTGGTCACTTTGTTTCCCTGTTAGGGGAGACCCAAGTTTTGGTAGAAAATAAATATTCTTTGCAGTTGCTCTTCAGTCCTTCCCTGTTCTTTTTGTACTTTAATAATTATTTCAGTACTGTTTGATAGATGTTCACCTTATCCACCAGTTATCTGCTGTCTTCCTCAGTGGTCTTGCCTTTTCCTATGAAGAAGTCTTTCCTCAGCTAACTTTGGAGAAAGACGTTTTCTCCTCCAAAATTAATCTTTTCTGAAAAGCTTATCACCATTGCATATTCACACATGCAGGGAGGTGTGATTGTTGCCTTTAGCAGACAAATTCTTTGGAGAGGCCATTGTCTTTTTTGCTACACGTACAAGGTCTAGATTGTCAAGTGGCTGTAATCTGATCTAGGAATGATAGCAGTGTCCAGAATAACCCTACAGTCGTGGTCCCTTTGAGTAGGACATGGTAACATTGACCTACTCTTATTAAAAACAAGAAAACATGTATCAAAAGATACATATAGTTAGTTATATTTTCTGCTTGCTTTTTCATTTCAGCTTTCCTTGTTTTCTTCATTGTAAATTCTCTGATCTGGATTGCATTTGTAATATTGTTATGCCTAGTAAAGTGTGTCCCCAGTTGGAATTTCTAGTGCAATATTAATGCTCCATACAGTTTTAATTAAAAAGTAATTTATATATACTCTTATATATACTGTGTGTGCTTACAAATCATGACTTTAATCATGAAAACTGGTTTGTGCCTATCTTGTTAACACTGATGAACTAATAGAATTAGTTAAACCTGCTTGGACTTGGTGAATTTTCCTTTCTTACAAACCTCTGCGTAGTGAGGCTTTTAAGGAATCCAGTCTGAAAGGTAGTGTTTAAGTTTTTTAGCTGTTCAGATTCAACAGTAATGATTTATTTCTGTATTGTGATTTCTATTTCTGGTTTCCAACCTGTGGTCTTGTGTCCTTGAGATTCTTGGATTAATTTAAGTGGACTTTTAACAGGTAGCTAATAACTTCAGTTCATATCAGAAGACTCACAATTAAAATAGATGCTTGCACCTCCACTGGGCTGTTCCTAGGCATCTGCAAAATGAAAAAACTTCCAAAGCACTGTTTCAGGATGTCACTTACTCTGCATCTGTGCATCATTTTGATGCTTTGTATCTCACAGACATTTTGGTGCGTTCTCCTACACATCTGTAGGATGTTTCTTTGCATGTCAACTTCTGCCACCTCGGTATCATAAAATCTTAAATGGTGCTGTTTACCTGTTAGGTGTGGTGCAGTTTGCCAGGGTTGTGCAGAGAGCTTGTAAGTACGGGGACTTTTCCTTCATTGCTCTGTCTCCTTGACAGTGCCTGTGAAAATGTAGATGATTTTGTGATCCTGTGAACTAACCTGATTTCTTATTCCATCTATGTCCTTGGATAGATTTCTCCAGTATTAATACCTTCTGTGTTTTCATAAGTTACTCCCTGCAGCCAGGCTTCATAAAGACTCAGACCCAGCCAGACTTCATAAGCCTCTAGAACTGGGCATGTTTGAAAGACTAGTAGTATACAGAGCTGTGAAGGCTGAATGGACTTCAGGAATATAAAATGAAAAAAAGTTGTAACTCTTGTGTTTGTAATGTGCAAAGTCTGGATGTTTTCTTAAGAAGATTGCCACCAGACCATTCAAACAACAGAAAAACATGTTTTTAAGTTGAGTTGTTTTAACCATTTTTGAAGTATTTCATAACTGTAATTAAATATATGTTTTCAAGCTGAGACTGTGTGTCAATTTATACCTGGAAGAAATACTTTACGTTGTGGAGTTTACAATGCTGTTAGTGGAAATCTGTAAGTTCTGATCAAAAATATCCTTGGCTAAGAATTGCCAATGTGAAGTGATTTTTAAGATCACTGACTTACGAAATTAAAACAAGAAATAAAATGAACAGGCCAGAGGAGTGCCTGCTTAGGGTTTTGTTTGTTTGTTTTAGCAGTAGGGAGGATTTTATTTGTTCTTAACTGTGCAGTTTTGGCTTCATCAGTACTAATGCTAACTACACCAAGAAGTTACCAAAGAAGTTTATATCTCACCATTGCTGTTCCTTTAAATGTATGTTGAAGTGTTGATGGTATTCATTTGGGTGTAAGGTATTTAAAGGCTTGGTTAATTGAAGACCAGCACTGCAAAGGGGTCATGATGGGTTAACCTTTCAACTGGATTTCATAGCTTGGTATGAGCAGTAACATAGAGAGAGACTTTTGGTTTTCAGGGGATAAAGGAATGATTCTCGTCATATCAGACTACAAAATATCTGTGGGTTTGTGGTGCTGATTTGTGCCCAAGGATGCTTGAACAAACTTGTTTGGATCTACTTGTGAATACTACCTGAACTACCGTGAGAGGGCTCCTCTGTGAGGTTTTCAGGGACACTTTGCACCTCATCATGCCAAGGTCAGGGCAGAATTACTTACAAAAATAGTTCTAGGGCCAAAATGTTTGCTGTGGTTAAGAACTAATGAAATAAGGTATCTGCTTGAATGTCTTTTTGAAAGAAAACACTGTTTTTAAAGAAAAATAAGACTAATTGGAGAAGTAGGATTTAGTCATTGACGTTTATCAATTTGCGTGCATGCTGTTGTGCATCTTTGTCTTCATTCAGGGTCTTCCAGTTTTTCCTCCTGTTTATAAGGCCCTAGGTTGGTATTTCAGTCTGAGTCAGAAACCACATTCTCAGTGCTGAATAACACTGGAATGCCATTTTATGACATCTTTAAATAAAGATGTCACTGCCTTGTTCTGAGAGGTAGTGCAATCTGTGCAGCCAATACTCTGCATGGGTTTACTAATGCAGCAACACTTTTGTTAACAACACTTTGTATGGTGACATGGTCACACTGAAGTGCATGAAAGTGACTGGAGTTTCTGCCTTCTAAGCTGAGCTGTGGTGGATGAGTATGTGTGCTTGTTTTTAACTTACAGCAATGCAGAGTGAAACAAGTTACCTCAATTGTAATGTTAGAGCTCTGAGGCCTTCAGTAGTAATTTAAGCCTATTTTAATCTGTGTTTGTAATGGCTTAAGAATGCATGTATTGCATTATGTGTTTCAGCTGAGAGGGACAAGTGCCTGTCATCATCTGACTGTACCCATCTTTTGATTTAATGAAATTCCTCGTGCTGTCACTGAGAAATACCTCATTAATCAACTTTGTCTCTCCCCAGAGCTTTTGTTGGGGAAACAAACAGCAGGGCATTTGATCTACATGGAATCAGAAATTTCATGTCATGACATATTTGGTTCAAAACAGGGATGACATTCCTAACTGCATTTTGAGCTGTAGGATTGTTGACCTTGGTTACTATAACTGGCTTTTAAACAGGAGATTTCTCTAGCGATCTGTAGTCAAGTTTGGAATATTGTAACGTGGAGCATAACCTGGGCACCATGTTTCCTAAAAGGATCTTTAGGCAGAGATTTTAAAAAACTTATTCTTTTACTGTTTCAACAGTTGACCGGTTCAGAAATGCTTATTCTACTTCTTGGCAGTGAGTGTTAAGACAAAGGTGTTGCTGCCTGTGTTCTGACTCAGACTGAGGGATGAGGCTGCAGCATTAGTATAGGACCTTGAAACCCAGAAGAGGAAAAAAAATATCTCTTTAACATAGTAAGAAGCTCTTATGGAGCAGTGTATAAATTTGTTTTGTATAAATTAATATAACAGTAGTGGCCCTACAGTATTTTCCTTTTTTTTTTCTTAATACATATTTAAAGCATAATTTCTAATTCTTGTATATATTTTTAACTTTCCCACAGATATGCACTTATTTGGCCATTATCCAGCTCATGATGATTTCTATCTTGTAGTGTGCAATATCTGCAATCAGGTAGTCAAGCCACAGGTTTTCCAGTCACACTGCGGTAAGTGAATGTTTTCTTTCCTGAATTACAGTGCCAAATTGGCGTATGGCTCTCTTAAGAATCACTGCATACGATCATGACAGAGGCATTGCAGATACACTTTTCTGGTTATCTTATGTTCTTTCCACAGAAAATAGCAGCAATGCCTTCAAATAAGCGTATTTCCTGTAGAGGAAGTTAAATTAGTTGTTCTAGAAGCTGGGCTTTTCAAGTTGAATTTGTTATACTAAATTAATGTATTACAACAAATAAATCCTGTTAGTTAAATACTAGCTAGGCTAAAACTATTATGATGTTAACATTGGATTGTCTTTTATCAAAGCTGTAAAGTGAGGATTGTAATACTGTTCTACGTTAACTACAAGTTGGATGTTATGGATTGTTTTCTGATGGGATTTATGCATGGGTGTATATAGGGTTTATTTTTATATTTATCATAGGGCTTCATTTTTTACATAATTGGCATGTTGAGTCATGTTTCTTAAGATTCTCTTGAAAAATGTTCATTTGAGAAGCTGCAGAAATGTGCAGATATTTATTTCTCAATTAGTGTGACAGCAGCAAGGTGACAATTTTTATGTTGATTATTTGTAAGCAGAACTACTTTAGTTAGAAATTTTTGCTATTGATTAACAAACTACTTTGAAATATTCTTGAAAAACTTCATCCCAAGGTCAGCTTTATTTATTACTTGTCCAGTGCTTTATTTGTTGTTTGTCCAGTGGTTTGTTTCTGTGGTGGTTTGGTTGGGGTTTTTTTGTTTGTTTGTTTTGGTTTTCTTTTTAAAGAATTGTAGAGTGTGACTGGAATGGCTAGCTTTTGCATAAGGTTTAATCAAATTAATTTGAAGGTGATTGCATAATAATGAAAGACAGCTAGTATTGAGGATGGAATCGATTAAATACATTAAGGGGAGAAAAAAAAAGATTTTCCTTGCCTACAGACAACAAATAAACATAAATCCTGTGGTCCTTTCAGTCTTCTTGACAGCAAAGCAAGTCAGTAAATGGAAAATGTAAGTGGGATGAGCAGAAAATGTAAAAAGTTTATTTACTTTTAAAGAGATATTACCAAAACTTTACCTTGGGTTTTTGTGAATAGACTGCTAACAACCAAACAGGAGTAACTAACTGCATTCATGCTAATGAGAGGCAGTTGTACGACTCACCACTACCTTTGGCCTGGACTGAAATAATTGTGCAAAAATGGTCCTAGTAGAATGTAGCATTTATATCCAGTGAATAAGAAAAGATCTGGAAGTATTAATGTAGTGAGATAAGAACTTACTAATTTAATGGTAGGGGCAGGTGTTAATTTCAGTGTTTTAACAAGCTGTCCTGCTATTATTTTCAAAATTTGTTTCTTGCCCTTAGTCATATATGGCTTCTTCCTGCCCAGCTTCAGGTATCTTATGCTTCTTTCACTGATAGAAGAGCATCTCTGCGTATGGTCATAGGTACAGTGGGTACCATAAACATTGAACTGGTGCATTAATAAAGCTCCGCTACAGAACAGAGGAACCTATATAACACCTTGCCATAGTCTTCCATAGTTGTGCTGGTTCCGACATGACGTTCTGGTTTCGAGAGCAGATGAAAGTTGGTCCTGTTTTCATGTAGGAGGCATATAGAATGGTGTTTTTTCTAGTGTCAGTAAATTAATCCATGTTAGAAGGAACTTTCTGAGCTTTTTCGAAGTAACAGGTTACCATCAGTGTATATTGCCTGTAAACTGCAAAGATCATGTGAGTCACTGCCCTTTTTTCTTCTTCTCTTTTCTCCATTACTCCATTTCTTATTCAATTCCTTTTACTTCATCTTCATTATAGCAATCCTGTTACACTGAAAATTGGGCATTAAATTCTGAATTGCTTGATTTAACAGCCTAAGGTCAACAAAGACTTTAAAAAAATAAAAAAAAAGTAGACTGTGTTAAGAGAAATGGAGAATACTGAAAATAATTGACCAAAAGTGCTACCTTTTGAAGATTGTACTTAATCTAGTCAGACTTGTTTCAGAAAAGGTTTACTGGAATATTGCTGAAAGGCCTGTGGAAGAACTTTAAATATATAGATAACATTTTCTGCTTTAAAGAAAAAGCAGTAAAGGTGAAGGTGCTGTACTAGAATGATATAAAAGAAGTTTTACAAGAGAGAAAGTTTCTTGGAGATCCTGAGAACTATTGTAAAATGACTAATAATTTATTTTAAAAAAAATTATCAATTATCTGTTCAAAGTACTCATATAAGTGACATGCATCTACTAACATGTAGTTGTTTTCATAAGAAATTAGTAAGATATAAAGAAGAGCTATACATGGATCTTCTTAATTGATCTGTAGTTGCATTACATGGTGAGAAAATGGTAAAAATCTTGCATTAGAGAAGATTAACTGTGAGCTGCTTGTGGCTGAATAATCGCTCACTGGATAAGTTATGTTACCAGTAGTCCATTGAGAAAGGTCTAGAGAAGGCTTCATTTGAGATGCTTGTTCTGGCTGCACTAGGCTCTTCTGTGAAACAGGAATGTTTAATTTTCACATTTATTTAGTGTTTTATCACCTGTTGAACACAATTTGGTGGATCAGTTTTTGTTAGGTTAGTTAGGCCATCCAGCAGTATACCTGTAAATTCAGTGATGCTGAACATACCTGTCAATAGACTCTGAGGTGGTTTAGACTATCGTATGTATGATAAACCACATTATTTTACATGTCTTGAACTGCAGCTGTAAAGTTGTAACAAAGACAGTGGAATGAGAAAACATTAGAAGCCACTACTGGTTTTTTGGCTCTTGAAGGCTGCGACATGGGGAGTCTTTATTGCTACTGACAAGGACTTGTAGAGATCTATCCCAGAATCTCCCACAAAGTGTGGTTTGTTACTAATATCCCTGGTAAGATCCAGTCCATAGTCTCTCAGTAAGGATTTAGGTCTGTGCCAGATGCGTGCTTTATGTTTCTAGGTTCCCTGCATTGTAACTGGAAGGTCTTGGCTTTTTGAAACAGCACTGGAATGCTTAGTTTAGCAAACGTTTTTGTAACACTGCTCTTGAGCCCTTACTGGTATTTGCCTTCCTCCAGAGTGTAAGAAGGCCCACTGTTTCATTTGTCTCTAATTTCAGACCTGTGGCAGCCATCCTTGATGGCTCTGGGAAGTTGTGAAGGTTATAGAGGGAGATGTTGTTACTTAACTTTTAAGGGTTTGATTCCTGGAGTATCAAGCAGAAAAAGAGAAAAATCTGGTTGTGGTTCAGGCTTTTTTTAATGGGAGGCAATGAACGCATCATACAACCTTAGACCGGTAGAAATCAGGAAGGTAAAAGAAGACATCTGGCTAATTAGAGGGCTAGCTTGCTGGACTTCGGAGTCTTTGTAATAAAAACAGTGTAAAGCTCAGTGTTGCAAAGTAGTAGATCTGTTCTAGCCTCTTAAGTTAGAGAAATACTGAATTATTTTTAAGAGCAGTTTCACATCCCTTTATCTGTGGGATAAACATTTATATCCATTTGTAAGGATTAAACCGTTCATGTACATATGGTGTAAGCCCAACTGAAAGAGAGACTTACTGTTATAGGCTGCTGGATAAACCATATAAATCAAATAATATCTTGAGGTCATTCAGTATTATTGTGCACTTAGAAAATAATATATCATAATGTCATCAACAATAGGGTTGAAATACTGTTGTTTGCTTCTGAAGCTAGTTCTTTTGAGTAACTTGTTGCAGTGGTACAAGATGTGAACATGTAGTTGTATTTATTTCTCTGTAAAATAGTTTGAAATGAGCAGTCAATCTAGTTATGCAGCTAGGAGCATTTCTAAGTGTACTTGGCATGTGGGGAATTTTAGTTTCGAGATTTTGTTCTCAGATTCCAACTTCAGTGAAGATACTGAGCACTTCTTGGGACACCAGAAATGTTGTGGTTTAGTATCTCTCAATACCATAATGTTCTTGCTGTTTGTTTGGAGGTTTTTGTCCAATATATCTGTTTTCTAGGAGGTTTTTAGGGTGGCAGCCTATGCTGAGCTCTGTCCATATGACTTCGGTTAACTCCAGTTCTGTGACAGTCTGTCTTTTACTTAAGATGGGACCCGTACCATTTCCCAGTTGTTTGTATTTTCCTTTGGCCTGGAAGAGAGTAAAGCTTCATATTCTTATACTGTGTTGCCCTTTACTAGACTAAAGAGCATCAGATGCAGTTCTGGTTTTGGTTGGTGTTTTGAGGTTTTTTTTTTAATGTTCCATATGATAATAGGCTTGTTAACTTTGCTCTTTTCCTGTTGAAAGGAGAATCTCTCCTAAAAGGTAGCTCTGGCACAGTGAAGAACAAGCACTGTACATATAGAGAGCTTGTCAAAACTTCTTTACTTCCTCTAATATGAGGAAATAAATTAATTATGGGAAAGTGTTAAAAGTGGGGGGAAGAGGTGAACTATCAAGCTAAATAATGCAGCTTGGTTAAACAATAACTGCAGTATAATCATCAAAGAAGGTTTCCAAACATACTGTGGAACAGTTTCCAAAACTGTGGAGGGTATCTTAATGAACTCAATAGTTAAGATCCCCATTTGATGCAGTTGTAGCATACAGAGGAGAACAAATTTCCTTCGTCAAGGAGAAATGACCATGAAGATCTCTTCTTTTGCTGATTTATTTATTGGAGGTTCATTGCTGTCTATCCTGCCTGTCTCTGAGGTTATTCTAACAGGTTTCTAATTAAGAAGTAGAAGTTCTTATTCCTTAAAAAAAGAAAAAAACCTACACTTGTTTTTCATTACTTCCAAGTTATAAATCCTTGGATGGACATCCTTGTGTTCTCATGAAGGTTGGAAAAGGATATTTCCTTTTTATTCTTCTGTTTGGCTGTATAAGCATCATTTAAAAGAAAAACAAACTAGAAAGCAATGGAGTACTGAAGAATCTAAATAAATTATTTTCATGTTCATATCATAATAAGTTTCCTAAGAGAGGTTATATGTTTTTAATCACTCAGACTAAGTATTGTACATTGTACTGGTTGTATGTTACGATCTAATGAACCACGAATGAAGACAAAAAGGCTGAGCTTACTGTATGAATAAGAATTATTTGCTTTCTTAACACTAGCTGGAACATTACTAGCTGGCATCTTTTTTTGCATAAGGATTTTGATACAGGCAGGAATCACTGTCACATTTGATGGATTAGTCTCAGTTTTTATATTATTTTCAATTATTCAATGCCTTGTTTTTTATTAAATACAGCTGTTCAGGGTTCTGTAATTGTTAATATTTTATCCATTGCATTTGGCCTTTTAGCAGGGGGAGTGCTCTTGTGCCCTTCAAAACAATGGCATTTTGAGTGATTCTCCTTCTGTTACTGAGATTTTCATTTTTCACAGCCTTGTCAAAACTTGTTATATGATATCATTATTGATTGAATAACTTTCTGGTTGTTACATGGTTAGGCTTCACTGCATAAAAGAATTAGAATAATGAAAATTACCCTTGTTCCTCCTGCTTTTTGTTAAATATGGAAATAGTACCAGCTAGACTTACAAGAATCCCAGTTTTCTTTTGGTGGGGTGGGAGGAGAAGTAATTGAATGTTCTGTATGTACCTTATTTATTTGTATATTTTTACTTGTGTAATTGCCTAGGATACACTGATTTTGTCTGTAACTTTCATTTCCATTACTTTAAATTGGAACCCCCTAGTAGCTGAAAGCATACAAAAAATTCCCTTCAGCTTTACAGTCTTTCTATCAGAAATCTTTTTCTTGAGACCAAAGTACAGCCAGTGGCGTAAACCTCTTGTCTCCTATCTGCAATGAAAATCTAAGCTGTAGTTCCTGCAATTGTACATTCAGGTTATGTGGGTCTGTTGTGTCCATATCATTGCAAGTTCTCCAAACCCAGTGTAATGGCAGTCACTGTGAAACTGCAGTCACAAGCCATCTTTTGCACCGTTCCCATAGAACTTCAGTACATTGCTGTATGAACAATCCAGGTAGAATGAATATTACCTTTGAAGAGGCAAAACTAGAACAGCACTCCTTTGAATTAATCTTTTCCCCTACATGTTCTTGAAGTGTCATATTTTTAGACTGTCAGCAATTCTTGAGATTCTGGATAGGTACAGAAATGCAAAGTATGTCTTTGTTTACTCCTTGGAGAGACCAGCGCTATATCCTAACTGCTGGTGGACTCTGGCCAGATACAAAAAAGCACTTTGATTCATAAAAGGTAATCGATTGGCATTTTAATACTTGATTCAAATGAAGCAATAAATAAAAATCCATCTTAGCCGCTTGTGTGTGAGAAAGTGTTGGTCACCTCATTGTTGGCTACTGTGTTCATCCAGGGCTGCAAACAGCTTGGGGTTTTTTTTTGATATGTACCTTGGAGAGACATCAGTGAAAGATACTTTTACAAGGCCATGTTCATTCAAGAAAATAAAAAAAAAAATCCTACCTTCTCTGTAATTACTTGTCCAGGAAGCAAGAGGTTTGGATTGAGTAGCCTTGCAACATAGGAGCTATTCTCTCATCTTCCACCCCCTAGGAGAGGAAAATATCCTAACCACCAGGCACACCATAACCTAGGCTAAAACAGGGAGTAGTACCAGGACCAAGGGATGGGGTGTGATAGGATCTGAAAAATGTGCAGCTGTTGCTTAGAGCAACAGCAAATGTAATGTGTCTTCACCCTGCAGGTTGCTGAGATCTCACAAGGCTAGGAGGAGTTTGTTGTGTTTTCTTTTCTTAGTCTAGCATATGAATCAAAAGTGGAGCTGCATTCAGACTTACTGACCTGCCTGCTTAGAAATAAGTAGCAGGATATTTGATAGAGTTGGCTTTTTTTATGTTTCTACTCTCATCCCACTACTTAAACTGCTTCATCTTTGTTGTTACTAATTCATCATCAGTGACAGACCTAAAACAGCGAAGTTCAGATGTAGAAATATATGTGATACAGGGAGAGTTAGAAGGTCAATGATTCGTGTAAGTAGGAAGCTGACAACGTCCCATAGATAAATACTGCAGTTCAAAAATTAATCCTAGATTGATGTGTCAATTGAAAAATTCTTCATTCAAAAGATGCTTTGAATGAGAAAGCATCAATATTTTGGCAGCGTTGAATCTTAAAGGGTTGGGCATTGGGGAGCAGTGAATATTTAACAGAAGAAAATGTGTTAAGTTGTGCCTTTACAGTGCCTTGACTGTGCTGTAATTTTACAATGCTGATTTAAATAAATTGATATAGGAAGTAGATTGAAAGAGTAATAATGACACCAGGCTTTTCAGTGCACTGGAAGTGTATTGTTCCAGTTTATAGATAATTCCTATCATTATAAATTAGCTTATCTCTTTTGCATAGTGTATTCATTGATAGTATTTGATTAGTGAACCCTTTTGTATTTTTTTTTTTTTTACTTCATATAAATTGTGGTAAATGATGCAGTATGTACTTGAACTGAGTGTTGTTGTCATGGCATTGATGAGAGATACATATTACTTGTAATTTCTTTCAGTCAAGTTTTTAATAGAGATGTAGTTTTAAATAGCAACCAGTAAGGATTTCTTTTAAGGAGCGTCCATTAATAGAACTCAGCTGCTGAAGGTTGGCTGTAGCATTAGGCTTAAGTTTAATCTCCTACATACTATAATTTACAGGGCTGCGTTTAGTGCATCATTCTTCCAGCTGCTTCACTGGTAGAGGGATGGGGATTGTGATAGGGAGGGAGAAGTGAAAGGTACAGTGAAAATTTTCCATCATAACATGTAAAAATCTGGCAAAATTAAAAATAATAGTATTTGACTTGAGGTTTTCCGTAGCTTGTCTTACCTGGTCTGAATAAGGTGGATGTCTTCCATCTTGGAGAAGGCAAGTTTTTAAAAATAATTTTTAAAAAAGACTTTGTGGTCCTGTTCCTAGATAAAGTGCAAAACAGACTTAAGAGCTTCTTGAATTCACTGTTTGGAAGTGTTTTGGTGAGTAAAAGATAAGTAAGAACAAATGCTTTTTTATATCAAATTGTGATGCACTGTAAAGAAAAGAAATTTGAAGTGGAATCTGAATTTGCCAAAGGCCCTAATAAGTAGTAATTGTTTCTTCACTGTATTGAAAAGTATGGAAGTGTTAAGAGCAAGTCTCTTCTCTCTGTTATCTCTTTGTTTATCCTGCATGTGATCAGGCAAGGAAGATGTGGGGTTTTTGAGGGTGGGGTGTAGGTTTTTTTGGTAGTGCAGTGTTTCACTCTGCATGTGTTACAGAAGGTAATTAACATTTGGATTAGTCACTACTGAAGATCATAGGTTCCACTCCAAGTCTGTAGACGTCTTGTCTGAATATAGCCCTGCCCATTGACCATGACTTTGGGTAGTTGTCTAAACATTTTGGGTTGTTCATTTTCTGACTGTTGCAATTTCTACTATGTAACTGAGTAGCAATTTCTTCCAAAGCGTATTACAAGTTTAGGAATTTCTTACTCTCCTTGTACTAAGATTTTTGCTATAAGCTGGCTTATAAAGTTGATTCTTGTCCCATTGACTGTTGGCTTTTCACAAAGGGGACAGCAGCAATTTTTGGGTAGTGTCTTCTCCAGCAGCTGAACGTCTTCTCTGCCGTGAGTTGCGGTTGCTGAGTCTGCATGTGAGGTGGCAGGTGGGGCTGAAGGTGCATTCAGAGCTCCCTTGAAAGCTGGAGAACTGGGCCTGGGAGGAGGTTGGATGACCACAGAACATAGCGCTGGCCCTCACGGCTGCCAAGATTAGCTACCTTATGTACAATGGTGTGCGGAAAGAAGACTGGAGTGGCAGTTTGCTATTTTCCGGAAGTACTAGTTCTGATAGTCTCAAAACCTGCTTTCCAACAATGTTTCTGTTGCTTTTCTAATATCTGCAGGCCACTTGGGTGCAGTTGGGAAGACAAAAGTCCCTGGACAATACAGGAAGATAATAGGATAGTCATATGTTCTGTTTCACAGAGGTGCAATAGAGACCAACTGAGGTAAAGACCGAGCTGTAGTTCAAGAGCCTTATGTTTTTTTCAGGTTGGAAGTAGTGACATTAAATGCCTTTCATGAAGAAATAATTTTTTTATTTAGTATTTTTAAAATCCCTTGTATTTTAGTAGAGGGGAATCTCAACTGTTATAAGCTAGCTAGTACAAGGCTGGCAAATCTGTTTTAGGTATTATTCCACAATTTTAACCCAGATTTTGTACACCACCTTAATTTTTAAAATATTCCTTCTTCTTTATTTTAATATGATTTTTTTTCGTCTAGTATGCAAGTATGTTTGTTACAGCTGCATGTTTAAAGTCTAGTGAGTTCTGTTTATTTCATTGTAATAGCAGTACACAACCTAGTACCTGACTAGTGCCAAACCTATTCAAAACATTTTATTTGCATGCATAAAATACTGTACTTAAAATTCTCATCATTTCAAATATAGCTGAAGCTCTGTGTGTTTCCCATTTCACAGTCCTGTAGTGATTCATATAATTACCTTAATAGCTTATTGCTTTTCTATTTAACTGGTGATATTAATGTAATAATTGTCACATTAAATGCTAAAATATTGAATTAGGCCTTGTTCTAAAATATATTTTATTACAGATAGGTTAGATACACTGTAGGCTTCTGTTTTCAAAATAAAATTTTTTGCATTCATCTAGATAGGTTAAGGAAACTATATTTTACAAGATGTAATGAAAGAATTGTTTAAAATGTTAGGCAGATGATAATGGGCAACTTGTTCACCTCACTGTGTGTATATCTTGATATCGATTCAATTTCAAATACTTGATTTAGCTTCCTGCACCAAAACCTCGCTATTCTTAAGATGCCTAAATAAAATGCATGTAACTTGCCTCATTAGCTATTTATGTTTGTGAGACTAGTAATGCTGTTATTTCCCAGAACACTAATCAAAAGAAAATGTTCCCGGTTAACATCCACCCCCCCCCCCCCCCCCTTTTTTTTTTAGGACAGGCTTCTTGTTTCTGTGAAATACACTTATCATGCCTAGCATCTGCTCTGCAACTAGTGAAGTATAACTAATACCATACTTACATAAAATATCAAGCGTTGCATATGAGAAATGTGCAAGCATTAATGTATCATTTGATAAGCCTGCTTTCTATTTGTTCCCTGTGTTGTATAAAGTATTCTTTTCATGAGTATATCATCAATGTTGTGCTTTCCTAATTGTGTAACTAGAGAGTTTTAATATTTTTTTAAATGTAGTTTCAGGTTTGAGATCGGTGATTGAATAATTGTTTCTATTTTTTTAATTTAATTTGTTAGAAGAAAGATTGGCAGGGAGGAGTCTCATTTTTGGTGCTGCTTTTACCTCAAAATACTGAAGCAGGAATACATCTGTGCAAGCTGAAACATGGGCCAGTGGCTGGCCAACAATACTTAAAAGGTCTACATTGATTATAGGTGTTTCAGGTTGCTTTAGTGTGTGTTTGATGGTGATCAGATTGCGTGAACGGTGCAGACTGATGCATCCTCACGTGTACTTTAAGCTTGCAGTAGTGTTATGTATGTCCAAATGAGTCTAAAGACAAGTGTCTCTCAATTCTGTGACTATAGGTAGATGAAAATTGTAAGGTATGAGTAAAAATAATGCTTTTGAATTTGACTAGGACAACAAAGGATTAGTTTGCTGTTTAAATAAATATTTTTGTCACTGTCTAATGCCAGGTGCATTTAGTGGGAATGGTGAACTGAGCAGTAAAGCTTTTCAGCATTTCTATATGGGCAGGAAAGGCATAGTCAGGACCAGACAGTTAAGGCTGTGGAGAAGAGCACAGTGCAGAACTGTGTGATTAGTAAGATGGGTATAGAAATGGTACAGCAAAAAAATGGAACCTTGAAAAGTCTGGTGTTTGTCGTTGTTGACTCAGTGGTTTTTTTTTTTAACATAATGGAAACTCGAGAGCTGTGGGGTCCTATGGAAAGGATTCTCAAAACTCAGCTATATGCTGTGTGACAAAATACCTCTTTTTTTGGTTTGTTCTTGAACCAGCAACAATCAATCATTTCCTGTCCACCTTCATAATAAATGTGCATCATAACCCTCCTCTGTAGTCACACATCCAGTTTGACAAGTTCAAATCTGTCTAATTGTCTCTCTTGCAGAGACTCTCCATGTCTTTGCTATGTATTTTTGACTCTTGCCCAACTCTTCTAAACCATTTTTGAAAGGAGGGGAGCAGTGGTATGATGTGCTATATTCTTTGCCTAACATTTGGTTTGCCTTTGTGACCACTAGAGATGATTGAGATGATAACTTTATAGAACTGTTACAAGACCAGTTTCTCATTACCGTGTAAGAATAATTCAGAGATCATAATTTTGTATGTAAAGTCAAGATTGTTTTCTTCCATGTCTGTCACTTTACATTTCTGTACATTGAATTTCATTTACTATTTTATTACACCATTCAGTAATGTTAGGTCTCTTTGCAATCTATTGATTTTCATCTTTAGTACTCTTGAGTAATTATATACAAAAGATCTTGTTCTCTCACCCATCGCTTTCTTTTTTGGATCACTTCTGAATATGTTGAATAGTTCAGGCGCTAATGCAGTCTCTTGCTGCATGCCACTGCTGAAATTCTCCTTGAGGACCATTTTTATCCTCTTTTCCTTGCTCTGTAAGTAGTTTCTTAGCCTTTGGGTGGGGGTTGCAACTCTCCTTCCTGTCTCACAGACTGTGTCAGTTGGATTTTCCCTTGTCCCTTGTCCACACATTGCTTTATGCTTTCCAGGGTGTTTGTGACTCGTATGTCTTCCACAAAACTACACTGACTTTCCCCCAATACATTGTACATATCTGTATGTACACTAACTTGGTTCCTTCTTAGGGCTTCTACCCCTCTGGCTTGGATACACTGCAAACTTGCTACTCTATTTGTTTGTGCTCCCACAGATGTCCACGTAGCTTTCTGATCTTTAGGTTCAAGGTGGTTTTCAGTGGGAGGCTTTGCTTTCTTTTTAACAGCTTAGTAACTGCATCTGTGGCTTCTGGGGAGCTCCTGAATGAATACAGATGGTCTGGCTCTGTCAAACCACTTTGCAGCCTCCTCTGCCACTGCTCAGTTGGAGACAGGATCTCCAAGTCCTCTGGAGCTTCTGGACCATGAAGGTCACTTTTGTCAGGACTAGAAAAGAAACAAAGCTTTATTTACACATATGTGTCTATGTGCATTTCTGTATGTATACATACATATCAGCTGATCAATCAGTTGCACCCTGAATGCAATTGTAGCCTTAATTCTAGAACGACTACTAGGGAGTGGTTCATTGCCATTTCCTGGGTAGATGCATTTGGAAAATATGGGATTTTTTTTTTTTCTATATCTTGCTGAAGAAGAAAACACACAGGTTTTTCATGTTAAAGAAATGACTTTAGTGTTACAAATTTTTCTCTCATTTTCTTATCAAAATAAATTTCATGCCTCTAGAGGTGAAATGTTGTACTTGGCCTGAGGTAAAAATCTTTCTTTTAGGAGACTGAAGAAAAAAACCAGAAGATGTTTAAGTCTAGGTCTGTAAAATGATTTCTGATCCTTTAGCCACTAGTGTGGAGATTAGAACAGTTAATATGCAATGTGGGACATTCTCTTTACCCTTTTCTTACCTAATCTGAGGGGAGTTGAATCAAGAGCACCTTAAGAAGGCTACCAGTGTTGATGGGTGTTTGTAGTCACCCATGTGGACAGTGTGGTTCTTTCCATTAATAAATGCTAATGGGAACTGGGGTGTTTCATCTGACAGGGAGTGATGGAACAGCTCTTCTTGCAAGGCTTTGCCTGCTTCTCCAGTGTGTTTTATATGGGAAAAAATGGAAAGGATTGAGAGAGGCCCAGAGTTACTTGCAGGCTGAGGGGGTTGGTGCTTTTGCTACTGGAAGACACAAGTTCAAGTCCACAGTGACTGCTTCTCTCTTTTTCATGTTTATATTTTGCTTAAAATAACTAAATAGCTGTTGCTCAGACTAAGAGAGAGTGTATCCCTAACTCTGACAAATAAAATGTTCACTTGGGATCCAATCTTTGGTTCAGGAAGTGTATTTATAAAAGGTTGAAATAATTTCATTGGGAAGGAGGGAGAGCAATCACCCTCAACACCCTTTATAATACTTTGCCCTCATAGTCAGGGCTGTCTTCTGCAGAGGGGAAGATTTGGGTTCAGATTGATTACAGAAAGTTGAGTGCTTTAATCAGGGAAGTGGTCATCTAACTGGGGTTCACCACCTTTCTTTTGAGACCTAACATTTAAATGGCTTTTTAATAAAAAAAATTTACAAATACATAGTACTTTGTCAGTCAGAATTTTAAAAACAAATCCACTCTCTGAACCAAGCCAAAGTAGCTGGTCATATAAAAGAAGTAAAGCCAGCCACAGAATTGTCAGAGAATTGTAAATTGATAGTTCGGGGGGGCGGGGGGGAAGAGCCATAGTAATACCAGCTCCTCTATTTGTTGGATCAGTTATAACTACTGATGTGTTCTGAATATAAAATAATTTTGAGGACAGTCATGATGCTCAGACAGCAGTTCCCAGCAGTAGGTTGGTTGACAAAGCCTGAGTGTTCCCTTATGGTTTGTCTTTCTCATTGCTGCACAGCTCATGTCCAGTAGGTCTGGTGGCTGTGGAGAGCTATGGACTGTGCACGCGCTGAGTTAAATATTCCTTAATACGTGACATGATAATACCTCAGATGCCCCGTAACATTTTACCTCTCAAGGTCAGGTTTTTTTTTCCTTGCAAAGAGGTAAAAAACGGCGTGGGGGGAGGGTAGGGTGGGGTGGGGCTGGGGGTGCAGACACAAACCAGAAACCCCAGCCCTTTATATTTTTCCCCCAAGGGCAGAAGGAGGGTGTTACAACCCCAGTGTAACAGTTTGTATTTCCTAGCTTGGAGTCCTGGGAGTCATGAAAACTTAGTCTAGTGTCTGTTTATTAGACTTGGGAAGAACTGGAATGTTTGGGGTTTTTTTTTCTCTTCCATGGTGCAGATCCCTACTGTTCCATAAGCCTTATCGGGCAGACTGGGAATAAATCAGATCAAAATTAGCCTGTCTTTCTATTTGAAAAGGGGCAAGAATGAAAGGTCAGTGGCAGTGTTGCAGTGAGGGACATGCTTTGCAGGGTTTGGGGGTTATTTAAGGGAACTAGGAAGAGAGGCAGGTTGGGATATTTTCATATCCGGTCCATGCTATGTTCACAGCTTTCATTTTGTTTTTATAAACTAGAGAAACAAAACCACAAATAGTGGACTACCATGTCTCACAGGCATTAGTAGTTTTGAGATCACTATGTTACCTATTCAGTCATTCCCCAATTTTGGGGATCTTGGAAACAGCTGAAAAGATTGTATCTTACAGTTAGCATGGGCGAAATGAAGATCCTGCCTGTGCATGCTCTGAGGTCATTACTTTTCAACACTTTGTGCCAGTGTTGTAGAGAGGCATAAGGGAACAAACCTGAATTGTTGCTTCTTCCCAAATTTGAGGATGCCCAGTCATTTTGAACCTGTAAGTATCCTGTTTGTTCTTCGTGTGATGAAAAGTCAAAATACAAAGGCAGATTTGGAAATGCAAGCAGGAAAAGGTGGAGTGCCTTTCTCCCTTGCGTTTCTGAGATCTGTGTCAGTGGAACCTGGCAAAGTTGGCTTCGGTCTCTTCTGCTTTGCTTTCATCCGCAGAGAGGGATTCAAGTTACTCAGTAGCCCCTGTGCTAGGACAAGTTTATTTCCAGTTGCTTATCATGTGATGCAGTTATATGAAGGAATTACAAAGTTGTTGCCAGCATTTGCACCAGAAGCACTGTTTAAGCAGGCAACTTAGATTTGGTTTTGTTTTTTAACACGTAGGTATGGATGTGATAATTCTAGTTAGTATCACTGAGAAGAAGCAAAGTTCAACTAAATGGTACATAAAGCTTCAAGCGTCACGGTTTCAAGAGAGCTATAGAAACAAATACATTCCACTGAACACTTAAATTCAGCTAGCTGGGTGCAAGATTTTATTTTAACCATTCATTATTCGTTGATTTTTTTGTTCCATAGTTCCATTTTATAAAAAAAGGTTTTCAGCTTTTAAGCTGTTTTTGTTTAAAGTCATTTTAGTAGAATTGCCTTGTGTCTTATTTTGAGTTGTTTGGGTTTTTTTTAATTTTGACATTTAATGTAGGGTTGGATTGGTTGGAATTTTTTTTGTTTTGGGTTTGTTGTTTTTTTCCCTCAAAACATAGATACAACAGAAAAAAGAGAAAACAATGTAATTATTTTCTTTAGTGCTTAAGGAAAGTTAGAATATCTGTTGGAAAGTCCTGATTAATGGCAAGACAATGTACGTACGCCAGCTCTGACTCTCTGTAGTCAAAGTTGCATAATATCAACTGTTAAGTAAAACAGGTGATGCTTTGATGTGTTCATGATCTAACAAAAGTAATCTCTGCTGCTGCAGCCTATCACACCTTTACTGTGCAGCCTTTCCTTCTTTAGCTTTGGCAGATACAAACTGTACTCCACTCAGATCTACCCAAACAGGATTTTGAGGGGTCCACTAGTACTTTCATTTTTTTGAAACCTCTTTTATGAGAAAATCTTCTTGAAAAGGTATTACATCCTTCTTAGTTCCAATTAACATAATCATCTGAAACTTCTGTGTGTGTCTGTATAAGAGTCGGCTAACTGAAGGTCTGACCTGGGCATTTAATGTCTGTGAAGGAAATTAATGCATAAAGTGTGGCTTAACTCAGCTTTGTAAAGCATGCCTTTGGAGTTACATTGGATGCCAAAGTAGCATTTTCTTTATGGTAGTCTTGTATTTTTTTTGTAAATGTAGAGTCATCATTTTTTGTTCTTATGTGGCTGTATAGCATCTGCTTTAAAAATGTAAGTTAACTTATAAAATATAAGTTATAAGCTATTTCATCACAAGTAAACTTACTGGGCAGT
Organism: Falco cherrug; assembly: GCF_023634085.1. Taxonomy (NCBI): domain Eukaryota; kingdom Metazoa; phylum Chordata; class Aves; order Falconiformes; family Falconidae; genus Falco; species Falco cherrug. The sequence continues at coordinate 77,004,392 of NC_073701.1, read as the reverse complement.
CCAGACAACAAAGATCTGAAGGTGCTCCTTCAAATAAGTATTCTATCTTTTCTAAAATTGGATGTAATACCAATATGGTGTCTTTTGTTTGATACCCATGTGTCTGTGAAGCTTATAGAATTGATGTTTGTTTTACTGCCAGTACAAAAAATATTAAGTAAGCATTGGGGAGTTGTGACACAGGAAGGGGTCAGACCCTTGCTTCATTCAAAGAGGAAGCTGCTGGCTCCTCGGTGTTTGTGTTGCAAATTGTGCTGGGCATTTAAAGACTATTTCACCCAGCTTCCCACCCCCGCCCCAAATTAGGATTCTTTTTTGTTAGTGCAATTCACATAAGACCTTTACACCTGGTGAGACAGCATCACTATTGACCTAAGCTGGTTTTACCAGTTAAGCTTTGCCATCCTCATTTTTCTATTATGCTTCACTTTAAAGCTCAGCTTCAGCTGAACCACACAGATCAGTCCCAATTGTTTTTTTAAAATGTTCTATTTAATGGTTAGTTTGGGGAAGGTCAGTTTGTTCTTAAATAATTCAACCCTCCAAGTTGAAGTAGGACCACAGATAGAGCACAAGCATGTTACATCGCGCAGGTATAGCTGGCTTCTTTGAGATCCACTTGGTTAGCAAGATGTATACTGGTGGTCTTCGGGAGAAATGGTTTTGGGGCTCTGAGTCCGCAAAATTTTTGCCAAGAACTTACATTAAGTTTTCTAAGATTTAATAAAGTTGAGTGGCCACATTGCTGCGCTAGTGCTGTTCCTTGCACACTCAGGTGTGGTCACCATAATGTTAGCTGGTGCTACTTTTTGTAGGTAGCTGATGCTACCTTAGAGACTGCAGTTGAGTGTATTAAGTCTCTGATTCAAATCACTTGAAGATACTTACATTGTCTATTTTTGTTGACTAAAAAATAAAGTATACCTATTTGCAAAAACTAAACTCTGCTTTTTTAACTAAGAACAAGAAGTTTAATTAGATCATTCAGAAATATGCATAAGAAGTGTTGCTGGGTGGAGCTGTAGTAATTAATAATTTGTGTAAGTTGAAGAATGACAGCTATGCTGAGTATTGTATAGGAAGCTGTGCTGTGGCCTAAAATAACTTTTGTGTGTTGATTTCTCTGTAAAAGGGATGAATGCTGATATCTTGGGAATCTATTATTACAAAAAAGTAAGATTTTATCATGTGGGCTTTGCACACGCTGTCATGGTACAGCATGGAGACCTAGGCTTACCTGTCTTTAGGTGAAGACAGTATAGACATCTATATGTGAGGTAGTTATTCAATATTGGCTTTATCTAAGTGAAAGCAAAGGGAATTTTCATATAATTACACTGACATTTAGCAGCTTATTTTAATTACACAAAAAAATACTACAGGAGGAAAGGCTGAGCAAGTTATTTTATTGCCTTGTATTTTCACCACGATATGAGTATCTCTGCTTTACCTTCCCTGCAAGCATTCCTTGGTATGCAGTGCTTCCCCCACACTGTGGGACTCAGCTGGGTGAACAGTGCCTCTCCCCATTAGTCATTGTTGCCTTCTCTACACTGCGTGCATGAAAGTAATTCTTTAAAGCAGTTGCTCATGGTTCATTTTTTAAAGATTATTTCATAATACACCATTGCAGTAGTACCTTCTTGTAGGCATGGACCAGATCTTGGTCACTAAGCATAAGCAGGTTTATGTGGAATAAAAAGATACATTGCAAATAAATCACTACTTATTTCCTTTAGTTTCAAAACTGTTTGACTTTTGCCATTCAAACACAGCTTCCATTCACATGTTTGGGAAGCTTTTGAAAGCATATGAATGGTAATTTTCCCAGTTTTTCTGAAAGTTAAGTAGTTCCAACAGTGTCTGCAGCTGGCTGCCTAATAAAAATAACTTGCATTCCTAGAAACATTAGATTGTATTGATGGCAAAAATGACTACACAATTTTAAAATATAACCTACATTAAAATATGTTTTGTCTTAGTTGATATTAATCTAAAGTAATAAAAACACAACATCACTGCAGTTAATCTTTTAATGTGGAGTAGCCACTTACAGCAAAGTTCTCATATTGTAGCAGTTTCCTTTTTAGCTTTGATTGCAATCCATCTATTCTTACATTATCAAAAGGCTTCCTGAAGTTTGTTGCTTGAATTGATCTCTTTCCTTAATGTGTGGAATATTCATGTAGTGTTGGCAAGAAATGCAATAACCTCTTCACTTGTGGTACAAATGAACATTTAGATCTTCACACCTAGCAGTCTTACACTGTCTTTCATGCTGTTTTTTCTTTTGACCAGTAACCTAGTTTTATGTATTCCATGCTGACTTACTGGTTTTAGTATAGTGAAACTTTCTTTTGACGTGGAACTTAGTTTTAATGTAGTGGGATTTATTTTTTTAAACTCTCAATTTAACTAAAAAAGTGTTCTTTTAATTAATTGAGAGAGGATAAACAGTGCAACTTATATTTCCAATTCATCTTTTATTTGAAAATTTTGGGGCAAATTAAAAATACAAAATGTTTTTATTGTAAAGTTTAAGTTCTAGAGAATTTTCAGTGGCAGGATTAGATTTTTTTTGGAATGAAATGTATTGGTCTCACAAGTAAGGTACTAATGTTACTTACTAGTATTGAGTCCCAAGTCTAGCAAGGTGCACTGAGTATAGAAGCGTTATAAAAAATTCCATGTGCCTCTGTATTACTTCTCTAATAGTCTTTTCTTAGATATGTAAAAGTCACTGATGGCATAGGTCTGCGTGTCCAGTAGGCTCAGCAGCTCTAAGTTATTCTAGTGTTTTATTCTTGAAAATGAAGCACACTGTTTTGTGGTGATACACAATGAATTAAGAGTTTTTCTCCTTTTGTATCCAGTTCTTTACATTTCACAGAATATTACTGTATGACTAGTTACTTATTCTTCCCACATTTGTCATGTCCTCTCCTCTGTATGAAGGCCATTACTGAAGGCAGCTAGTTAAGACCAGCCAGTGTGGTGCAACTAAGTATCAGACAATTGATGCCAGACTGTCAGCGCTTGCCATTGTTTCCCAAAATAACATTGTTATAAAGAGGACAGCAGTCAGTGATGTTTTGCGGGAATAAACTGTTGAGTGTCAATGGTAAACATTGGTAGATTGGAAGAAGGCAGTACGGGTTGGAGGCTCAGCTGTGAGAGCAGCCCCAGGTCACAAGGTGCAGTGATGCTCTTCTCCAGCAAGGATTGATCACCGAGTGACAGCAGCGGTCCTTGTAAAATAAGCAAGAACCTGCTTTGACAGCAGCAAAACCTTCAGCAGCTTTACAATGTTATTAGCTCTCCAGGATGTTTTCTCTGTTGGTGTCATCAGTGCCCTTTTTACAGCTCTGTTGGCTATCACTGTGCCAGGTTGTCGCTCATTGGGCATCTAATGGGCACCTGAATTAAACTAATAGCATGCTGCTGCATAGGTGGCAGAACCGACCCCTCTCATCTCACCCTTCCTACCCGGTCTTGGGGTCCTCTTCTTGACCTGCAGTGCTTCCACTGCTCATCTTGCCCTGTAGTGACACTATTCAACTTGCTATTGAATGAAAGGAGAAAGCTCTTTACTTTGATATTTTTTTTTCTTGTTGTTACACACCTTTCCCCCCTTTCTTTGGTTAGTTTTCAGCTGGTTTAGCAAGCTAAGCTCACCCAGCAGGGTGGCAGTGAATGCTAGAGACAGTGGCAAGGAAAAAGCAGGGAGAGTGCATGGTTGAGTAGCACTTACAGAGGCAACAGCAGCAGCAATTAATTATTAAATCAGCTCTGCCTGTCTTATCTAAACTACAATCTTAAAAGCGTATCTTTTGAAAAGGACACCTGACCTTGAAGATGAAAGAATTACTGTTTGAATTAATCTGAAAGTGTTATTTTTCAGGGCTATGCTGTTTGGCTTTGAGGGGTGGGGGTTTTGGTAGTTGGTGTCTACAGACTGTTGATGTATCTAAGAATTGATGGTTGTGTGCTGTTTTTTCCCCAAAAAGGCATGCTCATCTCTAACAGGAATTTGCAGCCCTAAAGGGAGATGTGGTAGGGAGTAAATTTTAATGTGTGGAGTAACCCTGTTAATATTATAAAAAGACACAGGAAGTCCAGAAAGGCAACTCTAAAACTCCACATATGCTGACTGAATAGGATTAAAGTAAAAGTTGTAAATTATAGAAAATTAGAATTAAATGGGGAAAAATGGGGAGGACTGCTGGACTGTGTAACCAGGACATTGCCTTTTGCAGCACTAAATTCAGGAGGGAAGAGCTAACAGATTAAATACAAGTTTGCGCAAGAACCTTATGAATTTTACTTATGGATTGCTTTTATTGTATAATATCTGAGCAAATGTATTTAATGACACAAAGGCTGGGGATCAGAACAAAAGAAGTTAGGACATTTTTAGGTTTAAAACTTCTAAAATGTATTTTTTAATCATAAAAGTAAAATTTTATAATAACCATTATGTGGGAAAAAAATTCTGTAAGTCTGAGGTGGTACATGTAGTCACAGAGCAAATAATGGAAAAAAAGCTTTGATTTGTGATTCAGGAATTAAAATATCATAATAAAACCTGTATTCCTTCCATGCATGCAGGTGTCTTTAAAATGTTTTCTGAGTGTACTTTTGTATGTACAGATAAATCCACTCTGGACTATTTTTCATAAGTCAATATTGAGGTACATGTCAGCAAACAATTAAATACTGGTTTCATGGTTTAAATCAACTTCTATGCAACTTGCAGTAGATTTTTGCAGTACTGTCAAACCATGCATGCCCACAGGACATGAAAATTAAGTGAATTTAATTTAAATCTATATCACTAAATCTAATGTGAGAGTAAAAGACTAACTGAAATAAAACAATAATTAGTTGATTTAAGTCATTAAGAGATAGCAACTAGGACCTAGGATTGTGGAATTTCACAGCGAAAATGTTAACAATGGGGTGCTTGTGAAGATGTATGCAGCATTGCACACATCAAGCAACAAATTTGCTCGTTTCTGTTAAGTGATTAAAGGATACATTTGAGACCTTTTCCATGTAACACCTTAAGGAAGCAATATGTGTATGAGGACAAAGGAAAGCACTACAATGTACAGCAGCATTGCTCCCGTAAGAAATACTATTTTTGCATATTTTATTTGTGCGTTCATTACCTCATTGTGTATCATTTACCATGTAAAACTTCTTTAAAAATATTCAAAAGCTTTCAGAATAGAGCAGTGGAAAAAAGTTGTATGATAGAAGTACTGAAGGATCTGTTGTCTCCGTGAGCTTGCTTGAAGAATTGCAGATTTAAGTGTTGGAGAACGAATGTTTGTTCCTTGTTGGATTAGTTTCATCAGCTGTCCTAGAAGCATGTAAGTGTGATGCTGCACTTGTGGTTTTACTGCTGAGCTCCATGGCACTGGTGAGGTGCTCAAATGTTTGATACCATCATTTATAAGCAATTGAGAAGAAGGAATGGTTTTTATGTGATTGTCTTTCCAAAACGTAGCTAGAATTAATAGTGTACAGTGTGATCACTTCTTGATAGTTCAACTTGCTTAGATAATTTAGGTTAAAAGTTTTACAGCAAGAAAACTTCAACTCAAAATGGAAACAAAATTTTGTTCTTAATTTTGTTGTTACAATGCTTTATTTTTAATAAGAGAAACTTATCTGTAAGGAAGCCCTAGGAATCATGACCAAGAAAGAGAAATCCTAGATTTCTAGAAATGCTAGACATTAAATAAGCATTTTCGGAAAAGATTATGTTTTTCCTAAGAAAGCAGATGGTAGCTTGTCTTTTCTTACGCTGTTACAGTATTTGAAGCTGTTTTTAAAATGTCACTTGTATGAGTATTGACATCTAAATGGGCAACACCACCTTGACCTGGATGAAGAATGAAAATGGAGAGAACTATGTGTGTCATACATCTCTGTATGGGAAGGATGGGGCAAACCTCATGCAAGGACTGACTGCTATCAAGTGAAAGGGACTGGAGTAGCTTCCTTGCTTGAAATACGGGCAGATCTCAGATGCATGGATTGGGCAAGCAGAAACACATGGAGTATCCAGGGTATGGATATATCTCAGGCCTTCTAGGATTTCCTAGAAATAATAGTCTAATTTATGGATTTAGGAGTGAACTGTGCAGAACTAAGGCACTCCTCAGTTAAACCTCTGTTCATTGCTTTTCATTTCCAAGAGGTTAAACAAGAAGCTAGAATGCCGTGGCCTTTCTGGAGCAGCTGCTGTGAAAATTCAGGACTGCTGAGGCATCAGTCTGATCTGTAGGGTAACCTAAGCATAACTGAGTATCTGTCAAGCAGCACTTATTAGTCAGGCTTTGTACTTTTCCTCAGTACAACAACAGTTGTTTGATTTATTTATGAAGGTCTATGATGCTTTAAGAGTAGCAGGGGTGTTTTATAGGCCACAAAGAACTTCACAGAGCACGTTTCTGAAACTGGATCAGATACTTGACCTGTTGGAGTTGTTGAGTCAGGATCCTTGGAATTCATAGAAATCGGGGGGCCCTCTCCTGTTTCCTGCTAAATATGGTTTAGATGAAATATCTGTTGGTACTTTTTACCCAGCCATCTGCGGAGTTTTAAGAGACTCTTCTGAAATTATCTCTGCAGGCAAAACCAGTACAATTTTGGCTTTCCCCAGTGCACTGACTTGCACTTCTCTTGACACCCCTCTTCTGTCCTTTGGTGTTGAAATATCCGTGGCATTGAAACATAAACCTGATTTGGGGCTCAGAGTGGGTTTAATATGCAATTACAGAAAACCCAGAAAGACTTCATACAGCTGCTACTCAAATATATGTACTGGTATTTTGTTTCTCTGTCAGGTTAGATTTTTTGCCTGAAGTCTGTTCTGTTGTTTTTGCTGGTGCTGAATTGCTGAAGCTGTAGCCTTGTTTCTAGGTGGGGAAAAAGACCCCTGCATGTTGACCTACCTAGCAGTATGAGAAAACAAAATTAAATTTGGCACTATTTTAGGCCCACACAGCTTTAGCAAGAAACATGTATACTCCCAGCAGATTGGACTCTTGTTTCTGCATTTTAAAGTTTTAGTCCCAGAACACATTCCAGACTAGGCAGTCTCCGTGTACTGGGTACTAAGAAATGTTCCCAGGTTCAAGTAGCTTAAATGTGCAGGCTGTCTGATAGTGCCAGTGTCCATCAGGAAAGCACTTAATATTTATATTTGGAACCTCCTATTGAAAATTCTGTCGGAATATTCTTCTGATGCACAGCACACAAAAGTTGCTATAAAGTGCTGCTGGCGTATCACTTGATTTTTTCAGTGTGGACAAACCCAGATCCATCAGTCCACAACTAACTACAGAAATTAGATGTTTTCTTTTCAAGATAGGATATCAGGGTGTTTTTAAGACTAACTCGGTGCTGACATCAGGTAAGTTAATGTCTATATCAAGACATAAATAGGCAGTTTCCTTGATGTTTTTATGTAGTACTACTATTACCAGAGCCACATTCATAGTCTGAAAAAAAGCAGGTTACAAAGGAATCGCTATTAGGTGCTCCTTATTTCTTAGTCACTTAATTAAAGCCTGTGAGATGAGCAAAGAGAGTGATCCTTTACCAAAAAAATCCTTCCCACCTACCCCACCCCCCATATTACCTACAATGAATTGTACTTCTGTTGGTTTGTTTTGTTCTCCACCTTTTTCCAGATTGTGTTCTGTAGCTAAAACTTATGTATTAAGATTCTAGAGTTAGAAAATAATTAATTGCTGTGCAATATTTTCTCTGTATGATTGAGTGCAGAACTTGTCTATCATTAGCACAAACTGTCTCTGTTAGCATCATATTGTATGAAGAAAACTATTTACAAGAAGTTAATCTATAAGGTTCTATATAATCTGTAAGTAACACATTCATCTGTGGTCTTCATCTCAACTGTGAAGTCCTCTTCTATTTAAATAAGCTTTCTGATACTGTTGATAAGTTCCTCTTTTTTTTAGATTGAAAATGAAAGCGTTGGTTATCACTTCCTGAAACATTTAGTTCAGGCAATCTATTGATGGATCACTTGAGATGCCTTATATTAAGACAGAGAAAACGGTCAATATCCTAATTGTACCTTAAACAAAAGCTAATGTTAGCTTTGCTTTTCAGGAGATGCATTTTTATTTTCAGATAGCAAAAGGATTATTTTGAATTTACTTCTGCTAGGTTGTTTGCATGGTTGCTATGCATACACCACCACCACCCCCCCCCCAGTTCTGGTATGTTTTTTTGTTTAAGTAGTTAACCCTTCTTTAGCATTACCCTTTGTTATATTTTAAACATTCAGAACCACACAATGACTTAATGGCCATTCAAGACCCGTGATAATGACCTTTATCACGTACTCATGTGAGGCAGCAGTCAGCACTCGCTTTGCAGCAGCCTTGCAATCCTGTGGATCCCCAGGATTATGTGTTACAGCATACTCCACAGGCATGAACCTGAGATGCACAAATAGGTATTAGCAGTGTCTAACATCCTAGCCAGCTTTGCTGGAGCTTTTTATGGGCATAAATTTTTGCTGGATTTTTTTTCAAGTCAGTTTTAAACTTTTAACTATTTGTCTTATTATTTATTTACATGTTGCTATTACTTAGCTATTCTTTCTGTACCTATTTCTTGTTTCTCTTCTGCTTATTTCTGCTTCAGTATGTTATTTTTTTTCATTATTTTTTTGCTTCAGTGATTGCCTCTTCTGTGAGGCATGTATACCTGTAGTGGATACTTTCTTACACAGAAATCCTGGGGAGGGACTCAGGATAATTTTGCTTATACGTGTGCTTATGCCCCAAACATACAATCTGTTTTATTTTTTACTTCAAGCCTCATGTTCAAATTAAATTAAAAAAAAAAAACAACCCCCCCAAAAAAACCAAAACAAAACACAAACCAACAGGTTATGTACCTTGAAAGATCTGTTGGCTAAATTTCTGGGCTCCATTTTAGGTCCAGTTGGGTCAGCATGTCTTCTACCCTATTAAAACTGCTGCCAGAAGGACTCGCAGTGCCCGCTGAAGAGCTTACTTACCGTAACTAATTTTTGACAGTGCTGGTTCCATGTTTTCACACTCCCCATCCGCTTTCTCTCTTCTTCCAAGGCCTCAGGCAGAGGATTTTGTGATTAAGAAAGAAACTGGAATAAATTGGGGCCATTCCTGCTCTACTGGGATCCCAGCGGAGTCAGGGAGGGTGCACAGCCAGGGAATGCAGCACTCTAGAGAACATCTTCCAGCTTAATTTCCTGGGGAACACTGCTCCACGCACATGTGCAAATGTACAGAATTTAATCCTAAAACATTTGTAAGTACCTTATGATTTGAGCTTATATTTGTTGGTATGTTTCATGTTGGACACAGCTGTGAGAATAAATTTGCGTTTAAACTTGGGTCCTATGCTGGTGTCCTGCAAACTGTTGAGTTTGGCTGGTTTTAGTGGACAAGCCAACAACTGCTCAGCTGCGAGAGATGTTGCGTGTTTGTGGGGGGAGCCGAGGGGCTGCCCTTTCAGATGCGGTTGAAACAAATTTGTTGTAATGGCATCGGGTAAGGCTTAAACACACTTGCATTCCACATCTTGAGAGTGATGCTGAAGGATTCCCAGCTACTGGTGAACCCACCATTTCCCGCAGCAGTCGGCTGCCTGAGGGCGGCATTAACACACGGAGTTGTGCCGCAGCAGAGCTCAGCTTGCTGATGTAGCTTTTTATTTTGGGTGGTGACACCACAGCTTGGAAATCTGTGTGAGTGTGGAGTACTTTTAAGAATTAAAATAGGTGATAAAGAGTTTAGTGTTTACCCAGGAGCTGACTGTAACAGGATCTTAGTTCTGGGTCTGCTTGGACACCGCTGGGTAAAAATCAAAGATAATCAGAATCTCAGAAGCTGAATTTTTAATTACCGGTTACCATGCATTATTCCATGGATTTTAGCAAGTGCTAGATTCTGAGAGAGGCAGACGGAGCACGTAACCTTACTGTAGAGTGGCTGAAGCTGTGGTATGGTGGGCTCGTCATCTGCTCGAAGGGCTTGCTTTCTGTAAGCCCGCCTAAACTCCCTGAGGAGTTTGACAACTTTTCAGGCGAAGAATGAAGGGATAAATGAAACGGGGGTTTCACGATGAAAATTTTTGCATTTACTGTGCCAATCCCGAGCTTTTCCTGCTCGTCGAGTTGAACAGGGACGTCAAAAAAAAAAAAAAAAATTTAAAAAAGAGCCTCGCGGGAGCATGCGTCAGTAAGTAACGCCTCTTGTTTCCGGAGCGCGGGCGGGCGGCGGGCCCGGGAGGGGGAGCTGCGGGGCCGTGCACCGGGGCAGGGCGCTGCGCGGAGGGGGGTGAACGTCAGCGTGGGCCGCCCCAGACCCCGGGTGGGTTTGTTGCCGCTGAGGACCAGCGGCTCAAGAAAGCTGCTGTAGGAGCCGCACGAGGCTATAGGGCACGAGTGTTCCTGGAGGGGAACACCCGCACTTGTAGATAGCTGCGTAATGCGCAGGCAGGTGGTTGGCAGCAAGAGACTTACCCAGGCGAGGCGAGAGGCGGAAGGGTGCGAGGGTACCGCCGGGGGTACCGCCGGGGGTACCGCTGCGGCTCCCGCCCTGCACCGGGAGGTTTCTCCTGGGCCGAGCTTGGTGCAGGAAAGCTAAGTGCAGCGCTGGCCGGCCTGCCTGCCTGTGGCAATGCCTCCTGTGGAGTGAAGACCTTTTAAAACCGGCCTAATAGTTTATAATAACGTAAGCAAGCAAATCAGAAGTACAAATATGAAGGGGGCAAGAATAGTCATTCATTACTTTAGCTTTGGTTTTAGTATTTTAGAACAGGAAGTGCCAATACTGGAACTTAAAGCATAACCAGAACTTTGACCCTTGCTTATCTGTACTGTGACTTATTTTTTTTCCCCCCAACTATATTGGCATGTTGTTGTGCAAATAGGATAGCTCGTGTTGCTTACAGTCTTAGAATCTAATACAGTCTGTGATTTTTATTTTTATATGCAGAAACTACACAAATTACTGCAAAGATCTTTAACTTGAGAGCAGATGCTAAGCTCACAAACTAATTAGCGAGATCTAACTAGAAAGTTAGCTAGACCCATATATGCAAAGAAGTTACCATGTTTTCTCCCTTATGCGTGGTATGTGTTTGTATGTCCTATGTTTTGCTCTGCCACATACATTTTACAAGTGAGAATGTGGTAAACAAAAAATAGTGCAAACTGCATCTGATTACATTGGTAATAGGTAGTAGTTTAGAATTATATAATTCACATGGTGTTTCTTTAATTTGATTAATAACATGACAGTGGTAGCAAAGCAGTTTAAACACAATGTGCCACTGTAATGGGAAACTGCTGACTCTTGAATTAGAAGCTGTCAACTTTTTTATGGACTCTTTTATATATATTCCATAGAGCTTTTCAAATAAAGAACAAGGCAATTGTTGAGCATTTGCTTTTGGAAGCTTTGATATGGTTCTAGATATGTACGTTTAAATGAAAAGGAAAGGAGTACTTTCATGATACTGAACTATTCTTTACATATATTTGATTTCTCTCAGAGGAAAAGAGGGAGAGGGATTACCTGCAATCTCTAAGGGCTATATAGTATCAGGTTTAATGTCAGCATTACTGCTTTACCTCTGCTATGCTGTAGTATGAATTACAGCCGATTTGCTGTGTGCATGGATTACAGCCTCCCTCTATTTGTACTAATGAACTTAGAAGGAGAAAAACTGAAAGTTCTGTATCTCCATTACATTATTTTTTAAATGGTTATAACTATGAAATCTAAGTAACACCAGAGTTTTCAGGGGAAAAAAGAAAACCTACTTATTTACCTGAAACCAGTGGTATGTGATGTGTTAGCTCTCTAAATTTGGCTGTTAAATGAGCTCTGATTTCTGTGAAGATGAAAATGTCCTGAGGTATCTGACCAGTATTGCTTTATATTTAATTAAAATACAAAAGCAGTATAGAATAATTTGTGTTAAACTCGCTGTGTAACAGATTTTGACAGGTAATTATGAAGAAGACAGAAGTCATACAAAAGTAGTCCATATCACTACAGTATTTAATAATTTTACGGTTAACCAAAGGGGGGGGGGGTGGGGCATGGAAGATTTGTGCCTGGTAACCTGGTATAAAATAATTAAAAAGAGAGAGAGATCCCTGATACAGGATGAATCAGGGTTGCTTGCAAAAGCAGATTCTGTAAGCCTATTTCAATATACTGAATCTACGAGGCTGCATCTGGGTGCAGCAATACATGCTGTACTTGCAGGACGGGAGCAGCCTATTCTAGGAAGCAGTTACTGAAAGACTCAAGCTTATATTACGCAGTGTGCCTGGTCTCTATGCCTACACTGTAATTCAGCCATAGATTAATACCAGGTTGAAGCCAAAGGTAAGCCAGGAATGTTTTGAAAGGGAGGAAGAGCAGAAATAGAATTTGTGTATCTGATCTGTGGTACGACCGCAGCCGTAACACACGAGGCCTGATGCCAGCTGCCATGCTTTGCTCTGGGGCCTTCAGGACATAAAATTTCACTGTCTTTTTGCAAGCGCCACCTCTGAAGTTCTCTGAAAGTCTTTCACGGTCTGTTGCTAATCAGGTTCCTGGCTAGGATTGATATCTTGAGGTGGGGGGAGCAGTAATGTAGCAGGAAGTTTATAAGTGCAGTTCACTTGTATGTGCTTGACAGACAGGCAGCCAATTTACCTGGAAGTTACAGGCTGAAATTTGCTGTGGCAGTGGCCCCCAGGAAGGGGAAATATATTGGGTGTCTTTCCTCAAACCTTCTATCAACTGAGACTTTCAACAGGACAGTGAGGTAGTGCAGTGGTTTTGCATTTATGGTCTTTCCTAGTTTGATGGGGCTTAGCGGGGAAAGGAGGGGAGTGTTGACCTAATTTTGTTACAGTAGATAAGAGGTGAAAACTTCTAAACCTTTGGTTGATTTGACTTGTTGAATGTTTAATAGTCTTTTGCTCCTGGTTGTTTACAGTAATTGAGCCCTTTCCCTTCTAGTGCTTGTGCTGCTGTCCTCATTTAGTATGTATTCCAAGATAAATACCATACAGGAGACCTGCAAATACTCTACAGCAGAAGATATGTTTCTGGTTTTGTTTGCCGAATGTTACACCTTCCAAAACATGTTATCCACTAACACTGAGAATAAACTTCATGTCCTAAGATGAAACAGTGGAGAAAGACTATAAACCTCTAACTTCCACTGCTGCCACCTTTTAGGCAATAGCCATTTAGGAATCTGAAATGTAAGGAGAAATAATAACTAAAACTGCTAGAGTTCTCTGATAAGTAATACCTATCACAGTGAAATTTGGTTTTGAACTATTGTTTTTCTTGAATTACTTGTTTTTCAGACCTTAAGCAACCTGGGAAATGAAAGCATTTGGGGCTAGGGAGGAAGAAAGGAGGGGTAATAAGGTTGTAGCATTTGGACCTGCAGATTTCCTCGAGTGTTACAATGGTGTTCTGTTGGGATATGTCTGCCTCATCCTGTGCTTTGTGACCCTTCATTTCTTGCTGTCACTCGAAACTACTTGAGCAGTTCTCTGCTACGCATTGTGCTCTTCATTGTAAATAAACCTTTTTCTCTCAGTATTTAGATACAGTAGGCAAATCCCAGGGGTGATAGTTCAGGCATGGTTAGTTTTGGTTCACTTGTTAGCCATTGCTGGTTAAATCTGCTGTACTGTCTAGCTACCAATTGGCAGACTCAGCAAAAAGCTTTAGAAAAGACTTGCTCTGTGATCCATTTGCCAAATAGAGAGTTTAGTTCCTCCTCTGTAATCAAGCTGGAGTCAGCTGATTATAGCTGAGATTTTTCATGCCAGTATCCTTTTCGTTGTCCTTTCCCTGCCTCTTTGGTCAAGTGACTCCCATTGCTGGAAGAAAATAAACTGAATCTCAAACTCCTCCAATTTAGAAGTATCTCTTGTTATCTTTAAACAGTAGGATTTCTATCAACTATAGCAGCAGCAGTCTGATGAGGAGGGACAACTTCCAGAAGAGTCTAAAGAGCATAAAGTCTCTTCTGGAGTTTGCTATCTCCTGACAGATGGAAAAAGGTTTCAGCCCTTCAGCATGAACACAGATATTCTGATTCAGAGGAAGCAATTGGCAGGTATGAAATACAATGTTGGATTTTTTTCCATTTCCCTCCCTGTCTACCTTTTTATTTCACTGTCAGTTTCACTTTTGGCATTGTGGCCAGGAAAACAGCTTCAAGCTGGATTGGTATTGTCTGTTGCTGTGTTTTCCTTACAGTTAGGAAAGCACTTGTGTTTTAAGCTTTCCCTTATTTAGAATATCTGGTTTAAATGACTTAACTGTAACACATAATCTCAAGTGACCTCACAGCCCAGTCCCTCTGCACGGAGGCCATCCCAGCTGTATTTGGGTTTATTAGTGTTTGCAATGCTGGCTGGTGCCTGGCTCCTGCGTTGTCACAAGTATCTTGTGCTTGTCTGCACCGAGCTCCCCGGCTCCCTGACGTCCAGGCAGAGGACGCAGCCCTGACGCAGCATGGCAGGAATGTATGCAGCCAGCTCGGGCTTGACACTGTGCCTGAGTTAATAAAAATTCTTGGGACCCAAAGCACGGAGGTAACTTGTCTCGAGCCAGTTGCCATTTTCACCAGTGCTCTTGCCTTTGGAAATGCCATACAGACACAACTGAAGAGCCTTATTTTAGGTTTTAAAAGAAGGACTTCAGCCTTAATGCTGAAAAAAAGTTGTTGCATAATTTCTGGACCCATGCTGTCCCTAGAAGTATAGGAACATTTGCACCGAGCTGCACCTAGGCTAATGAGCCCAGCTGGAGCTGATTTGTTTCTGCATCTCTGGTACAGATAATCTGACCATGGATAATTGAGTGTTGACTCTATAAATAACCCACTTTGAAATCCTTGTCTTAAAATTATTTTCTCTTCTTCCTGTTTGCTTCCAGTCTTACTCTCTCTGTAATCATTTCTTGGCTGACCAAAGGCTACTCTCATCTCTTGACAAACAGATGTACTATTCACTCTTCCCACCTGAAATGACATGTTACACCAAGCATGGGTGAAGCCAGGTTCTAGCACACTACAAAAAGCCAGCTAAGCCCTGGTAGGAAATAACCATCCTAATATGTTTTACTTATGCTCCAATTGACCTGGTGGTTTAAATAAAAAACCACTGATACATGTCAAACATTTGATACCTTGGAAAGTTGTTTATTGCATGCTTGTTCTCAAGAACATATCTCATGGTTGCATATCTCATAGTTAAGTGTCTTCAGGTAAAACTGATACCTTCATATGGACTTGCTTGCAAGTTGGACTTCTAATGATCTTGGTTTGTTTGCTTACTGTCCATGTTAAAACTCACAAGAATTCTTCTGAGTTGAGCTGTGCCTGGTTTAAATGAGAACTGAGGGTTTTCCCCCAGTGAGCTTATGTAAGTAATTATAGAAAGTAATTAGAGTGCCTCATAGGAAAAAATATCCTGTGTCATCACCTGATGAGAATCTACACATCTATTTTTTTCCTAAAAGTTGTTTGTTGTTTTTTTTTTTTTTTAAATATAATATGTGTCTGCTTCTGAGAAGTTGCATAGGAAGTCGGAACCACCTGCACAGGGTGACAGGTTGTTCAAGGCATTGGAAGTGGTAGGAGGGAAAGCTGTGCCACAGTGCGGTTCATGCACCTTTGTAGGTAGTTGTAATGGAAATCTTGTGTCTCCCCTGTGCCACTTCTGCCACACTGATTCATGACGGAGGCAGCATAAGTGGGTTAGCAAACTTGGAATGTCTTAAATTCAGATCTGCACTCTAATCACTGTGTGGCCTTGGAAAACACCTTTCTTCACACACTGACCATGCTTCACAACATTTTGGAAGTCTCAATTTGCTATTAATTTTATAGTAGATTGAAAAAACTGAGTAAAGGGCCATTTGAAAGAAAACTTCTATATAGGTAAAACAGACATTTAAAATTATAAGTATAAAACACTCTCTCCCCTGCAGGGAGCGAAGGGAAAGCTTTTACAGTTTATCCAAAACAAGTAATTTGTAATACATTTATATTTGTTACAGTGAGGAATGGTTAAGAGGTGCATTCAGAGGCAGAACATGAAGTAGTTAACACTTGGACTCTCAGATGTTGATTTGCATCAATTTCATTCATGTGCAGTTAGGTCCAAGTCTCTTTGTTTTGCACAGTTAGAAGTCATAAATGATGCAAGTTAAAGTAGAAACTGTCTTTTTAGATCTTAAGTTGCATGTAACTATAGAACTAAAGAGATTTTTAAGGGAGAAGAACAGGTAAAAAATGCCATATAAACCCAGTTCTGTATTTGGGTATGTCCTTCGGTGTTGTCTGGTTCAGTTTTGTTGTGTAGAAGGTTCAGCTTGGTGGTTTGTTTGTAGGAGCTGGAAACATGACCAGGTGACCTCTGCAGAAATTATTTTGCACATCTGCTTTGGAGGGTGTGTATTAGGGGGTTATCACTTGTGGGTATTACTGCAGCATTCTAAATAACAGATTTTATTATCTATGGCAAATAATGTGCATGAAAGATGAGTGAGCTGATTTATTTAAAATGTCTGGATTGAGGAAATATTCTGCACTGACAGTTATGCTGCTTTTGTAGCAGGGTTTGATAAAGCAAATTGAAACTTAAATACAAGCTCATTCAATTGTCAAAACAAAACAGTGTCCTTTGTTGGGCAGATCTTTTGGGTTACCTGGATTTTCAAAAGATGTCAGAATATTCCAAGGGGATTAATTTGATGCCTGGGAATACCCATGAGAAGTGGCCAACACAGAAAAAGCAAGTAAAAAAAATTAATATAGAAATTTTAACTTGAGTTTCCTGAAATAATTATTGTAACAATGTTACTACTAGTAGTAGTAATAATAATAGCAATAAGGCTTATGTGATTATACCAATTTTGTCTAAGAATTTTTAACTCTTTGCTGATTTGGTCCAAAAATACGAAGTTTCAGCAATCTTTTGAAAATTAGCAACTGTGAAGAGACACCCTAACTAATGTGCCCCAGGGGAACAGTATTTCTTGTGGCAGTAGCAGGCTTGTACGGACAGTTGTTACATATATACCTACAGACCAGACAAAGCTTATGCTGTCTCTTTCTTTGGGGGGTGGGGGGGGTGGGGCGGAGTGGAGCAAAAAACTGGAAACAGGGTGAAATGGGGCGGGTGCTGGGGGGCAGTGAAACTCAGGTTAACAGAGATGGAGCAAATTTAGGGATCAAACCCATGGATTTTTAGAAAAACATTTTTCATTATTTCTGAGCTTAGAAAACAGCTTGTTAAGAAATACATTGTTTTACCAGATGCTTGTTTTGGAACCTAAGCAACAGTTAGAGCTGAAAAAGCCAGAAGGTTTAAACAATAGATCGTATAAAAGTCCTGCAAAGCTATTATTCTGGGCTGATTTCAGTAAAGTTACTGGGTTTGTACAAGTTTCTTCTAAGGAATGATGAAACGAGCTGATGATGTGTTATCTTGATATTGAATAAAATCTGACATGATACTATGCACAAAAACAGATTGAGAACATAAGTCTCCTAAAATCGGTAGCTTGTTTTCTCCGAGTTGTGGTACAGCATTGTTTTTTGCCAAATCACCTCAACAGTCCCACCTCACTCTTCTATGGCTTATCTTTTCTTATCTGTAAAAAAAAAAAAAAAAAAAAAAAAAAAAAAAAAAAAAAAAAAAAGGAAAGGAAAAAAGCAGTTATATGTTTGGATTAAGTAAAGCTTTAAAGAAGTATAAGTTTTCTGTAATAGTTTTATGATTGATAAGGGGATACATCCAGTGAGTTCCTAAACCAATAATATGCACGAATTACTTTTGTTACTGTATTGTAAATATTGTTAAAGATGGAAATAGAGATACAGTGAAATATTTTACTTGATAAGTATAAGTAAATAAAAATATGTATCATCAGATGACCTTGAATGTGAAAGATCTCCCTGAGGCCGGAGGGAACAGGCCTTTTTGTTACACAGTATGTGAGAGGATGGCAATGCTAAATTTTCCCCTTTGTGTCTGGGTATTTGGAGGAATGAATAGGTGAGTTGCTTTTAAATTTATATAATTGATAAACTAGAGTGCTGTTCCTCTTGTAGTTCAGTGTTAAATGTGAAGATGCTTTTTTTTCTTACATCCAACAAATAGCCAAATAAAAAAATTCTGAGTTGTCAGTGGTGTTTACCTTTGCTTGAAGGGAAGTACCGTTGCTTGATTGCTAGAAATATTTTGGCATTCACCTAATGTATCTGCCCTAATTTTAGGGCTGATAATATTCTTTGCTGTGAGAACAAAAATGGAGGAAATACCATTACCACTGGTCAGCGGGTAGTAAGATACCAGTGCAGAGGAACCCGTGCAAAAGTATTGTGAGGGTTGGCCTTGTGGTATAAGCCCTGGACACGAGTTATGGGATGGTATTGACCTCAGACACTCCCAGACACATCAGAGTGGCTCACTAGTTTCATGATGGACAACCAGAGCATCTCCTCCAGCAGAAAGGGAAATTTCTGTGCTTAAGCTTTCCTTGCTTTGCTTTGGTGGAGTGTCACTCAAGAAAGGGTGTGCCTGGGATTTGCTTGCTCTGTTACTTTGGTTTTGCCCAGGGATTTTTGGCATTGCTGAGCAGAGAAATGCGTATGACTTATAGCTGAAAATTGTTAGTTTTTCTGCAGTAGCAGTGCATCAGGTGGCAAATGCTGATTATGCATGTGGAATTGTGTCATCACAGGAATTGATGAATTCCTACTTAAATCTCAAACTCTTTTTTTTTTTTTTTTAATCAAGTTAATACCCTAAATCATTAATATCCCCTTCTATAGCTGAAGAAACAGGCCTTGACATCCAAGTTAAATCTAGGTCTTCCAGCTCAGTGATGTGAAGACTGACGTTGTCACCAGGGCAAGGTATTCACTCTTCCATCATTTTCCTGTCTCTCTGATACATCAGTGATACTTTGGAGCTTTGTCTTTAGATCTCAAAATCCTTCCAAAAGAAGCAGACAAGTACCCAGCAGCTTCATTTTACATTTAGTGTAATTTATCACACTATTTGAAGCATATTTTTGCCGTGCTGGGTTTCCGTTTGACCCTTTGGTGGTGGGTGTTTTTTTTGTCTACCGAAGAGGAATGGAGGTATTTTGGGAAATGCTGACTGTGTGGCTTTTTATGGAATTCAGCCATTTTTAAAAGTAATTTAGTGACATTCTAGAGATTATTCCTCCTGTCTCTCATAATTACCCTGTCAAATGCCAAGTTATCCCATAAATAAAAGATTTTTCAGGAAAACAGCAGGTTCATCCTACTGTGTTAAATACAAGTGCCCTCCTCCTTTCCTGAATCAAGAAAGAAAAAAAATAATGCAGTATCTTCCTCTAAATATACACTTGTGTGTTTTGCTGCTTTTAATTTTGTACTTTGTTCATTTCTGCAGTTACTTGAGTTGTATCAACGATTATAAAAAAAAAAAAAAAAAAAAACCCACACCACCGCAGCCGTTTTCAGCTCTTGTTGTTCTTGGCACGGGATCAGTTCTGGTGTCCAACTGGTAGGACCTGAAACTTGGTGCTTAACAAGTGCCTGTAGTCAAAACAGTTGGTGTGTGCGAGCGCTGATCTGGTATTTGCTGCAGCAGGTCATCTGCCTGATTTTTTACCGTGTGCAGAATACCTAATCACGTTGCTGTGTTTCTCTGACGGCATCTGTGGCAATGTGAATCGTTTCACGTTCCAAAAGTACATGTTTACAGTCGTCGTAGAATCAGATTAAGTTGGCAGCCTGCTCTTCTCTGTAAGTGGCTCAGTTTACATTTCTTCTTCTAGCAGGATGTTTTGCATAATTTTGCTGATCCTACTCACTTGTAGACTTTGTGAAATGGAGACTCATTTTAGTGGGTTTATGTCAGAAAGCAAAGCTTGTGTTTATTGTAAATAAACACCAGTAGAACAGTGGTTATTTTAGCACTTGATAATTTCCCAATTATGTCATTTGACCTGGAATGAAGCTTGCAATTGTCGAGCTGCATTTTATGCAGCGGATCAGTCTGGGGGTTTGAGCTGGCAGTTTATTTCCTTTGTCAGTTTACAAGAAGTATCAAAATGAAACCGACTGTGCTGTTTCCTTTCCAGTGCGCAGCGCAAGAAGGGTGGAACGGTTTGCAGATATTATTTCCAAACTTTTTCAGCTGGAATTGGAATAGTGTTTTGTCAAAAAAGCTGGTAAAGTTATCCTTCAGTCTTGCAATGTTATGCTGTAGTTTGCTAGCATTGAATCCAAGTTTATTTTTGCTTAACCTCACGTACTGGGTTTTGTTAGAGTTTTTCAGACTGTGGCTGCAAAATGAAAGTGCTTACAAGGTGTTTATGAACTCTTGTTATGAACCAGCTGCCAGTTACTGCAGGATGACACATTTCTGCAAGCAGTCTAAGTTGTTCAGTTTTCTGGTCGCTGGCTGTCGCTTTTCGGGCATGTATGGGTTTTTTTCTGTTTTGGTTTTATTAGAATTTATGCCAAGTACGTTTGCAAACTTTGAACTGGGATCAGTACAAGGTGGCAGGTTTCACTTACTATTTACTGAAATTGTAAGTATACATTGCTCAATGTTGCATAGTGAAGGGCTGTGCAACAAAACACCTCAGGATGTACTGTAAATAGAAAAACTGTAATTTGCGCATAGGTGGTGTATGGAGTTACCGTAAGTAACATCTTCATGAACAGGACTGTTGTATGTTACTGGAAGAGAGTCACGTTGTGGATGAGATGCTAAATTTCATTACCATCTGCTTAAATATTGTAAAATGGACAATAACAAACAGTATTCGTATTGTGTTAAGGGCAGTCGGATCAGTTACTTTATGCTATTTTAAGTAAAAGGGCTATGAACTCAAGGATTATGATGAACACAAGCTTAAAAAGAGTTCTATTATTTCTGTAAATGTAATGTTTACTAACAGCAAATAACATTTTTACCTTTCTGGGTTTTAGCAATTATTTTTGTTTGGTTTTGCCAAGTGCAATACCAGGCTATAATCCATAACAATACGTCTCTGGGTGATTTGTGGGTCAACCTAAAATTGATTTTTGCTTTAGGCCTCTTGTACGCAGGAAGTCGGATCGTGCTGAACGAGAGTAATGTTTCAAAATGACTGGTGCTGACAAAGTTCTACTGTTTCTCTTCTGACAACGTTAGAGGGATTTTTTTTCTTTTGTTTCAGCTACTAAATTACTGAAAAACCAAAGGTATATCTTTCTCTACGCTCAAGCTGTATCATGACTTTTCTCCTTTGCAGTCTTCTGTGTCTCACCGACGGAGAAGACACTAACTGTGAGCAAAATCTGTTCACTTGATTTGATCAAGTTTGAGTAGCGCATGTTGGGTAAGAATAGATGTAAGTGAGATATACTAAGAAATGTTTTTTGTTTGCAGTCTAGATTAGAGATACCTGCAGTTTCAGGATCATAGAAAGATCTTTTTGGGTACAAAACTACTGCAATCCACCTGGAAACACACAGTTGGCATATTTTACAGGCAGCGTTATTTACTGTTGTGTCTTTGTAAGGTTTGCTGTGAGTTAAGGGGAGTGCCTGATCTTGTGTAAGAGAGTCAAGGCAAAAATACGAAAAGAGACTTTCTACTCGGAATGTGGGTTTGCCTTTCTTTTCCCACATGCTGTGCTTGTGGCTCTGGAGCTCATGTTGCCTCTCTATTGCTTTGCTTTTTTGCTGATGATTAGAAGGAGATGTGGCGTTTCCTGCAAAACAGCTGCTAGTATTCCCTGGTGACCTGTCAGAGAGGATTCAGTGGAATTACAGATTCAAAAGCAGACCTAGAGGACTTTGGCAGCTGCAGCAGAGGTTTTGGGGAAAGGTGGGGGGGTTGCATTGTGTATGATGCAGGAAGGAGGATTAGAAATGGAGTACAAGGGCATGGGAGAGAAGCTCTGGAGATTCAGGGACTGTTAAGTCTCCAACAACATAAGGACTTCACATCTACAAACAATTCAGATTTGGCTGAGAAAGTTGGACTATATCCATGTTTCCATAGGACGTGGAGAATCTCCTGGAATAGTTTAAGATTGTTCGCAATGCTACTGATGCAGAGTTTGCAATGTGCGTTAGCATGGTATGTAGCGTTGGGCTTTTAGGCTCTTGCACAAACTAGAAAAAATAACAGATATTGATCTGAAATTGATTCTTTAGAAAGTGCAGTTAATTCCATGAGAGAGTGTTAAACTTTCCTCTGAGATTAATGTCATTAATACATTAACTGGTTGACAGCAGAAGTCACATGTTGCTTGTCCCTTGCTGCAACGGCTGCCCTAAGACAGCTGAGCGGTTGCAGAAGGATTAATGCAGTAATGAGGATTGTAACTTTGCTTGTGTTAGCTCTGCTCTTGGATTTGACAGCAGCTGCTATTTAGAAACAAAACAGAGTATGTGTTTTTATTTATGTGGAGTGGAAACATCCATTTGGAAGTATTTAAATGAACCAGAAAAGTTCTTTTTCATATTTTAAGCTTCAGCACACATTCATAGTGTTGCAGGCTTCTGCATAAACTGATATGCATGTAGAATTTAGGTTAGTATCTTATAAGTGATAACTGGTTTTCTAGTTGCCTTGCTGGCTTTTTATGTTTTTCAGGGGCCCAGATTTTCATTCTACTTCAGGTTCATTTATGTCCAGTAACTATGCCACTTCTGTACGTGAACAGGGACAGCCAATGTCTACAGCTGTGTGTGTACAAGTTCACCTGCCCTGCTAGATCTAATCTGTCTACACATGAAATGCAAACAAGCGTAGAAATTTTTACACAGATGGCTGGCTGTCTTCTGAATGTGTTAGTATGTGAATACCTAATTTTATAACAAGTATTTGATGTGCAAATGTCTTTCATTCACATATTATTACATAGGCTATACAATAGCAGATTTCTATATTGTGTGTAAGTCCTTGTATATATGTAAAATATGAATAGACAAATAAGTAGAAATTTAAAAAAATAATAAAAGTGACCAGGAAACTCGGTTTGATAGAGGATCACCACCACCCTGGTTTAAGCAGCCAATTTTGACAGCTGACAGCCTTCTTGCTTTGTCATATATTCCCATTATTTCTTTTTGAAACTTATTGCCAATGTTTAAAGCTGATTCACTACCACATACGTAGTAAGGAAGGAGGAAGCAAGAGGCAACCTAATAGTTCTTGAGAAGGAATATATCAATATCTATTTACAAGTTACGCCCCCACCAGTGAGATTTGTCTATAAGTTTTCACAGCTTCAGCAGGTTTGACCTCCTCCGGCTGTGCTTGCCCAGCTCAAACAGTGGTTTTCTGCCTCCTTGGAGGGAGTTACGCTTCCGGTTCTCCACTGTGGCCCTACCTGCAAGGTATTACTGCCATCTTCTCCTGCTGACACTGAAGTGATGTTAACATGTGACTGAACATGCAGACTTTACCCATCTGAGCAGTGTCTGAGAGCACTGATGGTTGTGTGGTGCTGGCTATTTACATTCTTCCTCCTGTTATAACTTTACAGTGGTCATAATTTCCATTTCGCTTCTAGGAAATTTCAAGAGAAGCTGGGTAATGCTGATAATTCTCAAATATGTATCAGACACTGTCTAAAAGGTAGAAGCTTTCTGTAGCCATCTTTTGGGGGAAGAGGGGAGTTTCAGGAGGTAAACGGAAACACCAAATAGTGCAGTTGGTTCTGACACGAGAATGACCGCCAATCTGACACACTCATAAAATAAGTAATCTTGTAATCTTTTCCTTTCCTATCTTTTAAGTAAACATTTATTTAAAGTAGTGGGATGCACTTTATTATATTATCATATCCCAACACTGCCTCTTCCACCATTTTCTATGTTACAGTAAAAAATACAAAGTTAATATACTGGTTTGCTCTTGGAAGTTAATAAATTGGGAAAGCTATCTAGGGAAAAGCACCAAATTGTTTAGCTTGACTAAAACTCCAGTGTAAAGAGACTGTGAAGAAATAACTTGCTATGGCATGTGATACTTAGATGACTTTAAACTATAATTTTAGATGGTCAGTATCTTGAACATCCATCTTTCCAGAAGATTAATTTTGATAACAGTAGTGTATTTTACTTCCAGATATATCCATAGGAATGACATCGGTGACCACAGTTTAGTAGAAGGCAGTCAGTCTTGAGAAAACCAGCCGCTAGCTGATGTGAAGATTGGCGTAATTAATCCTGAATTTATATAATTTGTGTATGGAAATCATGCTTTTTCCCAAGTTTCTTGTTGTATACAGCTTGGTTTTGTTGGTTACGTTGCAGTTCCTTTTTATCAGTCCCCAAGTAATTAATGGGAAAGTTACAAATTTTTATTAAGCTAATTTAAATCAAGTAGCTGCTGAGAAGGTTGGCGAATCCTGAAACAGTGACTATTATTTAATGAAATGGATACTCTTTGAGTGGATCTCTGCATTTCAGAGGCAGATGCGTAGCTTACATAGTTGTTGCCACAGATGTGAGGTGAAATGAATGTAAATTAACTGCATCCTGCAAAGGACTTTTAAAGGCAGAGGCTGCACACTAAGGTGTGTGTTGGGGTGAAAACTGGCAAACGACAGGTGGCATTTGGGGGGTGAAGGGAGACACTTTCTATTTTAAAAAAATTAAGACCGTTTTGTTCTTCAGTTGCAGGAGAATCTAGAGGGAATTTCAGCATTTGTAATTAAAGCTGTGAATATGAAGATGCAGGAGTTCATGACCTTTAATAGAAAATGCCTTTATTTAGTCATTGGAGATAGAAACAGCTTGGAATATTCTTTAAATTTTTTTTTAAGTATTTCTCTTTGTTCTTGAGGTATTCGCCTTTTGCAAATTAATCATGGATGAATCCTTCTGCTACTGGCAAGTTTTTACTTGTGAGGATGCCAGACAAATTGTCATGTTTTGATTCTCTGTGGGAAAATTTTTCTTAGTTATCCTTGAAATATCAAACTAGCGAGCACAGGGTTGATGATGTAAATACAAAATCTTCCCTTGCAGCAGCAGGTTGCTGTTGCTTCCTTAACCTGCTGTTGGCTGACGGGGCAAGGCTGTGCAAGTGCAGAGAGTAGCACCCACTTGGATTCTTCAAGTTAAGCGCTGAATGCTTTAGATGAGGAAAAATTGCTGCGTGTTGAAGGAGAAACTCCAGCTTGTCCAAAGTTCTCAGTCCATGATGACATTGCACTTGCTACGTTTGACTACTGTGTCAGTACCAGAGGTACCTGGCTGATCCCTGCCGCCGTGGAGGCTCTTAGTGCCAGGGCGGCCGCAAGCCGGAGTCAGCTGCTGCTGAGCCATGGCCCTGCTGACTGGAAAATTCCTCTTCCCCCGGGCTGCCCGTGCTGCCTGCTGCCTCTGGGGGTAGCACTGGAGTGAAGGCATTGGGGAAAGAGTGTTCCCACAAATGGGGGGGAACAGGACTGTTAAGGATTTATAGCACCCCTCAGCCAAAACCAATTCCTGTCTCTTGTAATATTTTGTAGTTGTGCCTAAGTTCCCAGCACCAAGCCTGTTGTTTGCAGCACGCTGTGATCTAGCGGCTGGCCAAGAACCAGCACTTTTCCCCTGGAGAAGTATATAATTTGTAAAGTATGGCCAAATACCTTCTTAAAGCCATCTTTTTATTTAACAATATCAGGGATGGGACATTCAAATTTGAACAAATAATAATAATAATAACCAAACGCAAGCAATTTTACTGAAGTCTGTCTGTCCTGAAGCCTATTCTCCTGTTGCAGGGTCAGCATGGCCTTGCTTTTTGCAGTACTTAAGAGGTGTCTCATGTGAGCGTGAGCAGTGCTTACACGAGGGCCTGACCTCTAAAGTTTGTAACTGATACAGAAACTTCTGCTTTTTTGCACTTGCTATTTGCTCTCTGTCGAAAAAATTAAACTTTCACCTTGATTGGAGCCTGGAGATAGCCTCCAAGCTACGAACCAGGCAGAGCCTGCCTCTCTGGAAGGGCTGGGAGAAGCAGACCTTTCGCTACTTCTCAGTCTTCTGGTTGTTTTCCATATAGCTTCCCATATAGCCATAAAGGAAACTGCCCAATAACCGGCTCACATGAATTCATCATAAACCATTATAGAAGCAATCTGATGTCTGTCACAGAGTATTTCACCAAGTCATTTGAGCTGTTGTTACGTACTGTCCTCTTTCTTCTTTACATGAAAGAGCTGGGATACCTAGTATACCTCACACAGATGCTGGTAGTTGCTAATTACGTAAAAAAAATGGTTTGAGGAAATTTCTCCTTGGTGAAATTTTCTGGTAGATTACTAGCATTTATTTTACCAGGTTTTACATTGTTCAGAGCACTTTGCAGAGTTAATTTTGTTTAATTACAATTTGGTTTGATTGTAATTCACAACAGCAATGAACTGGTGTTCTTTGGAGTGATGAAATCATTGTAACTAGCATAGAGAGGAACAGTTTCCTCTTCTCTTTTTTTTTTCTTTTAGCCTATGAAATGCTG
This sequence comes from Falco cherrug, assembly GCF_023634085.1. NCBI lineage: Eukaryota > Metazoa > Chordata > Aves > Falconiformes > Falconidae > Falco > Falco cherrug. The sequence goes on along the minus strand of NC_073701.1, from coordinate 76,977,802 downwards.
TAAAGTTTATTATTTTTCCATTACAGAACGAAGACACGGTTCAATGTGTAAACCTTCCCCTTCTCCAGCTTCTCCAGCCTGCAATTCCAGGACATCCCTCGTACAGATGAAACCGAAATCCTGTATCAGCGGCCATAACCCTGTCAGCAGCAACTCAAAGCCATTCAAAACGCCCAAAGACAATCTACTTACCTCCAGCAGCAAACAGCACACAGTCTTTCCTTCAAAAGTATCACGGGATAAACCATGGTGAGTACCAAAATAATAGTTACAAAGATGTTGGCGTTTAAAAAATGATAAGTATTTCTATGTATAGTTCACAATCATAAAAAAAATCCATATTCTAATCTAACCTAAGTTGACACTTTAAGCCTCTATGCTTCCTAAGGGAGGAAACAGGGATGTTTTAAATAATAAAAAAATATATATAGGAAGAGGAAAAAGGACTGGATTACTTTTCTGATGTTTCGTCAAGTTTCTGCTTTTCAAAAATGCATATAGCGAGTGAGATATTGACCCAGTTTGCTGTCTTTAAGGTCCATCTTCCATTACAGTATCAGCGCTTAAAACTGATGCTTTTAAACAGTAGGATAATTTTTGCAGAATTCTTAATCCTGGGTTAACTGATGGTTATGAAAACTTACTGGTTATAGTCATTTCTCTTCAACAACAGCTGCTGTTGGAGTTCTTTCTGTATGTTGATATTGTTTGATGCCTTATAAGAAGACAGAAGAAAATTCTGGCTGCAAAAATCACTATTTTGGGGGCATCTTACATCATGTACTGTGATATATATACACATATAGGCTTTGAGACTGCCAGGCCCATCCTCCCGTGACTGTGATGATGGCAGCAAAGTTGCAAAAATGTAAATGAGAGCAGAACTGGGTCACTACTTTATCTCAAAAGAAATTGTTTTGTCTTTAGTTATCTACAGAAAAGATGCTTTGTGATTAGGTCACTAGGTTGGTGACTTGAGATCTGGGTTCAGTTCCTGGTTCTGCACAGGCTACTGTTACACTTAAGTCTCCTCAGCCTCAGTTGCATGTCTGTGAACTTGAGATAGTAAGACTTCCTTCTTCTGAAGTTTTATCTACTTACTGTGTAAAGATCTTTCCCTTTTATTAATAATATCTAGCATAAGAAGGTCATGATTTTAGGTAGAGTTTCTGAACACAACTCCCTTAAAGCAGCAAATAATCTATTGCAAACCATTCACTCCTGAGACAAAGCATAAACTCAAATTACGTTACAGTAATAGCTTCTATTTTCTGCTTGAAACATACAATTTCAAAGAGAGCAGCTTCTGCCTAGCTGTAGAATTTACCTTGCACCGGAACAAACTTGATCAAAATCTAATCTTCCTATAAATCTGAACCCACCATCTCTATAAGCATGATCAGCATTGTGGACAATAATGGTATATAATTTTGAAAACAGAAAATCTGGATGTTTACATTACACACAGATGAGGTAGAGGCTCTTCTAGTTAAGGTGTGCCTCATTTATTATTTTAAGAAAAATTATTGACTGAATAGTGACTTTTTGTTCTTAATTGTTGCAGAGGAATTTTATGTGAGAGGATTTTTTTTTTATAGTCTAACTAAAAGGAAAGCAGAAAGGACTTTGGAGTGTTAACGCTATTGACTGTAAACCTGTTTCCCATCCTAGTGTTACAGACAGCAACTTACATATCCACATTTCAGCATACTAACTGAATCTATAAACGATATCTTCCGTTCTGGCAGCAGATGGCATTCTGTCAGTCAGGAAAAGCTGGAAGGGAGCAAAATAACTGAGCATTTCCACCAATCCCTTTTCCTATTATTGGGAACATCCCAAGTGTTTACTCATGATTAACGAGGTAGATTTAGCCATTGAAAACTCTTGTTTTAACTGCTCTGTTAATACTTTGGCAATGAATTATGTCATAGTTGTACCTGTGAATTACCCAATTCTTGCAGATCTGCTAGGAGGTAATACTGTGGCTGTGTTTACCAGTGGGGAAAAATGAGACACATGGTAGTTGAAGATACTATATTCATCACTAACAAATCATGAACAGGCTTAAGTGGAGATCAGTGAAACTGTCTTTCAAAATTTAGTGTTAAGTACCCTTAGATTACATAACTTGTTAAAGACTAAAATCAGCCTGATAATCATCACAGGTTAAATAGAGCTGACAGCTGTTACGGAAGAAAGTGTGTGTTCCTATTCCATTAGTGGATTATAATTTTTATTCAGAATTCTAGAAAATATTCAGTAGGTCTGGTTTTCTTAAAGGAGAAATTATTCAAAAGTGCAAATAGGATCATGTATCCAAGTGTGTTGTGGTTTACAAATTAGCTTAATTCAGGAATTGTCACTTGTAGTGATTGCTTCCCAAACCTGGAATAACCTTTGCACTTGCCCAATTCTTTCATACAGTATATCTTACAAATTTTAGCTGTTACAATTAGTAGTAGTATTTCAGCAATGGCTTCTGCAACAGCATGGCCCAGTAGATCTGTTATTATACCTGCCTTTATGTAGACCCAACTCCTCCATTGTTTAATTCATTGTAGTTTTGGTTGAGCCATCATCTTAAACATTGACCAAGTAGCTCTTTCTCTTCTTCACACCCTGTGTTGTTCTAAGATGTGCTGCAGAGGTTCAGGTTGCTCCTCAATGAATGCTGTAAAAAGCATGATCGGAATGATCAGATTAAAGAGATCTGGAACTGTTTCACTTTTGTAGCTGCTGTTTTAATACTTCTCTTCTTGTAGTTGGAATGTGAAGGATTATTGTGAATACATCATCCAGAAATATCTGTCAGCTCTGATTTTTTTTTTTTTCCCTACATCTCTCTAACGTTGCTATTAATACAGCAGTGCTTAGAGACTGGAGCAGTGCTGGAGCACTACTGCGCTGTGCACAAGATAAATGTAAACCATCATTTGCTGAAGCTTGCAGTTCAGGTAGTAAGTGGTATAGCAAAAGGGTAGAAAATAGAAGAAGGCAAAGACAGATCTTAGAAACTGGGCATGAAGATTTGTTCATGTTTTTATGTAGTAAACTACTTGATCTACAGTAAAAAAAAATCTCCTATTTTCAGCAAATGTAATGGCCATCTGTTTAAAAGCAGAAAAAAAATAATTCCTACCCTAAGATATTATAATTTGTCTGTCATTTAACTTAATAAATTCAGAGCAGTTTAAAAAAGTAGAGGGTCTTCTGTCTTTCATAGCTCCGTGCTTGCATTCATTGAAATATTTGATGCAATTTTGGTTTTGTGAGTAATTTTTTTTTTTTTTTTTTTTTTTTTTGCTTGGTTACTGGCCAGCAGTCTACATTTTACTGCAGTCGAATCTGTATTCTGACTAGCTGGTGTTGTGTTTGTGGTACCATTGGATATGGAAGTTTCATGTAATTTAGTTCCAGCTCCAAAATATGTCTTGGTGTCTCAGTCTTCTTTTTAGTTCTGTATACCTATGTTTATATCAAGGTTTGTACATTTTGTTATGTTAAAATACCCTTAGAACAAAGAGTAACAACTTGCCAGTATGGGAGGGTCTGCTCCAGCCACGTGTGCCGCACTTCCTTGGATCATCTTCAGCAGCTATGGAGAAACAGAGGTTTTGTAGTATCCCAGGAAGGTCAAAACTTGAGTTATTTTGGACCTGCTTCCGATGTTTCCCACGGGTGACCCATGCAGAATGCCATCTCAAAGTCATCTTTTTCTGGCTGTTAACACCTGTTAACCATTCTTTCCATAGGAAAATGCAGCAAAGGTGCCATTTTTTAGACACAAAAAAGGACTGAAATTATGCGAGACTTGTGAAAGGGGGGGAAGCCCCAAACCGTACAGTGATGTGCAGACAGGCAAATATTGCCTGTCTTGGGACACTGACAGCGGTGGGGTCCTGGCAAGCAACTCTGCTTACCTGAACTGCAACATGCCAGCGTGCCTAAGAATATAAACTGATTTAACAGCAGTTGTGTGTTTAACAAATGTCACGTGCATAACACACTTGTAGAAGCTCTGCACTACCATGCAGAATTACTGCAGTGATGTGCAGGAAGCAGATTGTACTTTCAGTACAGTTTGCTAAGGAGAAATTTTGCACTCCTTGTAAATACATTTAATTTTACCTTTAAGCGTATACATCAAGTTAAACCTTTAAGAGAATAATAGATTAAAGAATCCCCAAGTTTTAAGAAGTTTTTCTGTGTAGGACAGCCTCTTTGACAGCCACCTTTATGCTGGGGATTAAAATTACCGAGGTTACTTTAGTTGTGTGCAGTTCAGAAAGGAAAATACAGGAATACTGTTAAGCACACTCTCATGCTTCTAGATGAAGAATTTGTTTTACCTTTTAAACATCACCATTGCATTTTCATTTAAGAAAACTTGTGTTTCTTTTGATTGCTCAGTGTGGAATGATAGTCTGAAAATTGTCATTAGCATGATCTGTGTGTGAATTTGCTTATGAGGCAGACAGTCAACTATTTGGCAAAAGCAATTCTTCAGGCAGTGTATGGAAAGAACTGAATAAGTGAGATGTTTTCATTCATGGCCTCCAATGAAAGGGACATTTGGGCTTAAAGCTCTGAGAATATAGGTTTTTAAATTAATACTTTTTCTTTGGGCTTGTTTCAGTAAGAATGGGTGTATAATTTGTATATTCTATATTAACAGGTAGACACAAGACATCCAATTCTGGGGCAATTGAGTAGGTAAAAATCAGCTATTGTTGTCGGGTATTTCCTCATGCAGATAGGAGACGGAAATGTTGAAATAATGTTGGAACTGAAAATAATTTGTCTCAATCTTTTTTTGCTGCCAAATGAAGAAGGTAACATTTGTTAGTGTCACAAATATGCTGTGGTGGTAGTTAAGTTAGGAGAAGTTAGTGGAGACTTTATTCTGAAAAGGGCCAACTAAGCTAATAATGGTATTGGGAATTTTTATTTTTTTAAGTTTGTAAGATTTTATTAAAAATACATTTCAGTAATGCTTGATTCATCAAGAATTTTAATACTTTTAAAGGGTCGTTTCACTGTTAAGATTTCTAGGCTTGAAATCTCTTCTCTCCTTGTTTCCAAACTTGTATGTCATTCAGACACGTCTGATCAAATGAATTATTTTTGTGTTTGTTTAAAAATACTAGTATTCGTTAGAAAACTATTTTGTTATCATGGTGAGTTTAGTACAGCATACGCATACCTGCTATGTGCTTATGTTAAAGGTATGAGACTGTATGTGTAAGAGGGTATGTCTTGCTTAATAGCAAAAACTTATTTTGCTTATGAATAGTAGGGGATTGGATCTTAAAAAAATACAATGGTTCATTTTCATAATTCTCTACATTGCCAGGCTTTACAGATGCCTGGTTTTGTAAACATTTGATTGTACAAAAATAGGCAATAATGGTACTAACATTTTCATTTTGGTGTGATCTTAAGGTATAGTGTAACTTGCATGGTAATTTTTATATCTGCAGAAGGGGATAAAGTAACTGTAAGTCTTTGGTACAGAAAATATGATGAAGATTTTTTTTTCCTTTGGTTTTGCAGCGTTCCTGTTCCAGTAGTCAGTCTAGAGAAAATTCCTAACCTAGTGAAGGCAGATGGTGCCAATGTTAAAATGAATTCTGCAACCACTACCACCATCACCTCCTCCTCAGCCTCTTCATCCACCATACCTGCTCCAACTTTGGTTAAATCTGGTTTGACATCCAAGTCAGTGCCACCATCACCAGAAAAGATTCTGAATGGCAAAGGAATTGTAGCTCCATCAATAGACAAGAAACACCAAAATGGCACTAAAAGCAGTAACAAGCCTTACAAAAGACTTTCAGGTGAGTGATGTAGTTAATCTTTTGAGGTGGTCCATCTGTCCTATAGCTCAGAAATAATGTACTAATAAAATGCTGTAGCCTGGTTTTGGTTTGTTTGGGGGTTTTTGGTTGGTTGGTTGGTTTTTATACTGTTAAGATGCCAGTTTGCACTTACGGGAAAAAAAAAAAGCTTTCACATTCTTAGCTTGTGTAAAATATTTTCAAAGTACATATTCTGTTTAGCTTGAAATAAAAGTGTTTAATGCATTTCTTAACTGGTCAACAGGCCAAATACAAATTTTTAAGGAAGTAAATTCAGTAAAACAGAAAGGCAGAAGGCTTCCTCAAGTCATTATGTCATTTGGGTCTGTTTACAATGAAAGAAAATGTGCCTTTGTTGGGTGGCTTCAGTATAGTCATGATCAGGTTGAACAGTTGAAGTTTAAGACATTGGATTATCCACCAAGTCGTGATTGTTTAAACAATCTTTTTATTGGATTTAAATACTAGAAAATTCTAAGAAGATACAGGAAATGCTGGGGAATTCTTAAAAATCATAATTCCCCTCCACCCCTCTCCCTCTGTGATTCACACATGAGTGAAGACGGTGGTAGCATGGGGGATCTTGATCTTCCTCAGTAAGGTCAGGATGGTGGGGTTGAGGGGGTGACATTAAATGTGGAAATGCCCTGGATGGCCTTAGGCAGGGCAGTATCGGGGGATGTAGGTCCCAGTGCCACCGAAACATGGAACACCCCATCATGGGAGGGCAGAAGCTCCGTCAGAGAGGTTGCCTTCTATTGCAAGAATTATTTTCTATGGAGTTCCCCAGAGGTGACTCATGCCAGCTGTTGGGCAGTGAGTAGAGAATTTGCCCCCTAAAGCTCAAAACGTTTTTGTTCTGAATGAAAAGAAACAAAGTGTTTTGAGGGATGGTATTTATTTATTTATTTTAAAGCAAAAGTAACTGACTCAACTTTACAGCTTCAGAAGCTGTGCGGGGTCTATTCATCAGCTGGCAGCACTTTGTGATTTGAGCAGGAACTTCTCGTGTGTGCTGAAAGGCTAATTTTGCTAATGGCAGCATGATCCGCATTAGATCGTCAGTTTGGCAGAAAGTTAGTTCATGTGATTTCTAAATGTGCACTAGTTATGAACCAAGTATAAGTTGTACAAGATAAATGCTTTAATTTCCAGTTAATGAGTGTGCCCTATTTTTTGACTGAATATCAGGTTTGTTTTTTTCATTTTCTCAAATTTGGCAGCTAGCCGATGGTACTGCTACCTTGGCTTGATTCCAGACCAGCGTGAGGTGTTTGCTAGGGCTGTGTGGGGTATGGAACAACGCCATTGCCTTAAAGGATTCAGGACACTGATTGCTTTCTTAACTAGTTAAAGCTGGCGTATAAGAAAACAGAACTGCTGTTCATTTATAGCATTCCACAAAATGAAAAGATATTACAAGAACGTAGCTGATACATACAAGAAAAGGCTTTTAAACCTTAGATTTCACTTGCTAAGATCAATTTGTTATTCTAATAAAACCTCTCTGTATTTCACAGTTCATTTAAAATACTGGTTTCTTTTCACCTATTGTTTGCTTTAGTGTTTAGATGCTTAATTTAGCTAATCAATTCTGAATTCGTACTTAAGCAATTGAAAATGTTACTGTTTGAGATACTTGTTTTCCTCACATCACCGTGTACCATGGCAGGGCTGTAGGTGATACTCATACCTTTCTTGTACAAGTGCTTGCTGGAATGTGTTCATAAAAGAGGTTCATTTCTGTAGGCCCTTCCTTCAGCTTGCTTGCTTTTTCTCTGGAGGTGACTCCATCGCTGTTCTGTCTCTAAGGTGTCACCTAGCCTTCTAGGCTAGGGAACGTTTCACTGGTGGAAATTTCTGCACAGGACTGTTTGGGCACTCCGATAGGTGTTAATGTACCTTTATATGGTTAAGAAATCCACAGAATTTACACTTTTGTTTTTTACAGCTCCTGTGTCACTACCAGATTTAGAGTCTGGTTAGTCTTGCTTCTACTGCCTCATGCATTGATGCAGCAATGCAATAATTTAGCAATGATGCAAATAGAAGTCCTGAGAGCACTGCAGATGAATTGCCTGTAGATTGTGTGTCACTATGATGGATTCCCCTCCATTGTTATACAGGACTGCAAAGGCTGAGAAAAAGATCTTGGAAGGTCAATGAGATTATTATTTTAGATATCCTATAAATTTAATTCATTTCACATTAAAAGAATGAGACAGTGGATAAAGTTTTTAGGTTTCCCTCAGTCTGCTGCTGTGGATCTGTACAGCTGTTAATTTTTGAAGCTCCTTAATAAATCTGGCCAGTTTACATCTGTTTTCTTTTATTTATAGCAACCGCCACTCTCTCTCACACCATTTCCCTGACTGTGGCTGAAGTTTGGGTTTTTTTCTTTGCTGAGAGCTGGTGGTTGTTTGGGTGATGAATGAACCTGCCCTCTTTTCAGGAGCACTGTCGTTGGTGAGAGAGAGGAAACAGCCTGTGGAACCACAAAAGACAGCCTGTAGCTGCCCAGCATAAGTGGATCAGTGTTTTCTAGTAGCAAACTGAAAAAAAAAAAAAAAAAAAAAAAAATTCTCTAAATCTTCCCTAGTTCTTGTTCTCTTTGGGGTGAAGTTAAAGAATGCAGATGCCCAGTTTACACCAAGAATGTCTGTTGGGTTGCAAACAAGAGTTTGAGACCCTTCAGTTTTGACCCTTCCTCCTCTTACGGTGAGGTTATAATGAATGCTTTTTACTCATCCACCAAACATGAAGAAGTGGGATTCATTCTGGAAAAGCAACTTTCTCAAGCTGTGGCTGTGCACAGGAGTCTAGGGCTTCTCACACTGCACATTTCCTAGTACAGAGATAGTCAGAAACTGCATTTCGTTACTGATAAGCAGGTGATAATCTTCATTTAATGTGTTGCCCAAATCAGGCATGTCTGTAGCTGGCAATTAGATGGTCACAATTTCTCTGGAACAGCCATGCACGCTTCAGCCAGAAGTGGTTCTCTGTTTGTTTAGTATTTTCTGTTTCTCAGGGAAAGCATGTTGTTTTTTTCAGTAGATGGTGGAGGCTTTCACTTTTTCTAACTGTAATTCCTTATGTTGATTTGACCACTGTATGTTATCCTAATAATTGGCTTTGTTATCATCAGTCCTGCAAGCCCTGCTTGGTTGGGACACTCTTCCTGACAAGGAACAATCTGGATGCTCCTGAAGGGACCACTTTTGATTTTTGATCCCTGTTGGTCCAAAGCAGTCCTCACTCAGTAACTTTCAGAACACGTTCCACACCCTTATGATTACCCTCAGGATTTTTCATTTGAAGGTGTATCTTTAAGTCCATATAGCCTATTTAGATTGGGGTTTAACTTGCGTTGAAGGTCTTTAGATGGGTGATTCAGGAAACTGTGATAGGAATAACATACACTCAAAAACTGGGAGTAGTTAACTCCTTTAGTTTGTGAACATGCATTTTCATCCATTAAGTAGAAAAGAATGTTTATTACATTTAGTCATACACAGCTACTTTTCTGTTGTGCTGTAAAGGCCACAGAAACTATAACTACTTGTGACAGATTTCAGTCCCATTGTAGATTTCACCAAAAAAACAGTGCCAACTGTTTTTTCCAAGCTCACTTTTTGACATGTCTCTGCTAATAGGTCGATAACATAACTGTTTAATGTTTGCTTTATCCTTTTTAAGTCCATATAGCAGAATACATAAAACTGCTAGTAACTGTGACATCTGGACGACAGTTGTTGTCTGATGTAGGCTGCTTGGACTCACGTTTCTTCTTCCAGCTGTTCTGCTTCCTGTGATGCTGTCATAACATTGTAACATAGCTGTGAATTGCTGTCTTCATCTTAGCTCTGATTTGTTTGTTGATAAAAATTTTTAGATCCTCAGCTTAAGTTGTATTTGAGTACAGGATGTTTGTTGTATCTGAATGTAACACCACTGTATAGTTAAAACAGGCTTTGGCAAATAGTTTATATTCCACTATCAAACAAAAGCAAACCAGGCTGCCAGTTAAACATACAATGTCAAGGTATATAAAGATAATGGTAGATTTTTTTTGGTGGCATAAACTAAAAAGTGTATGTCCACAGTTTTGTTACAGCTCTGTAGTGCAAACTCTTAAAATTATATTAACATAACCTAAAGGAGGTGATGGTATCTGTGCTATATAAATACTAAAATATTAATGGAAATGAAATATGAAAATATAGCATATTAAATATTAATGCACTTTTAATCATGAGTAGAACTCCTGTAAATGCCTTTTTTTCATAATCCCTGCAAACATTAAACTCCATGCCTCCATTCACTTAGGGAAATAAGAACTAATGTACATGGTATTCTTACAGAGATTTTGGGGACAGATTTTAGAGAAATTTTGTTTTTAAAATGTCACTAGTAGTCTTGCGTTTGCTTTGAGATACCACGGGTTGTTTTTTTGGGTATGTCAAAGAAAGGTTGTTCAAAGCACTTGTGATATCTAGTTACCATGTGCCTGAGCCAGACGCAGATGCTGGGTTTGCAGATGCTGTGTTTCACAGCCTCAGAGGCGGCCAGCCTTACAGGGGGGGTTGAACTCCTTGTGCGTCTTTATTTGGCTTGGTCCTGTGTTTGGGCCACTCTGAGTACAGCTCGGTAAGCAGACATATTTCTATGAAGTCTGTGACTGAAAGCCTGCTCTAAATAGTATGAAACATGCTGCGCTTTTTTTTTTTGTGCCTTTTTTTTTTTTTTGTCCTTATAACTGTATGAGTTATGCACATGGCACTGTTATGGGGCGCTGGGGTTGGGATCAGTGGTTCTGGTTGAGCCTGGCTGAATTAAGCGCTATCAGGCAAAAATTATAGCTACTCTGTTTAAAATTTCTGTAATAATCTATTTTTTCTCCTTTTTCTACCCACCCCCCCATCAAACAGAAAGAGAATTTGACCCAAATAAACACTGTGGAGTACTGGATCCTGAAACAAAGAAACCTTGCACAAGATCGCTCACCTGCAAGGTATTTTTCTTAGAAGATAAAATATCAGATGCTTTGTTTATAGTTTAAATCCTACCACAGTAGTTTGAGAGGTCATACCTGCTCCTGTCTTACAGACAATGGGTATGGTATTCAGACACTGTCTTCAGGTAATTCTTTTGAGTAATTCTGTTTCTTTGAATCAGAGCATCTGCATTATTCCACTGATATTTCTAAAAAGATTTTTTTTCCGTGTCATTTTATTATGCAAAAAGCATTAACGTTTCATGTAGAAGCACAAGTGTTATTTTAAATGCTCCTTTTTTGGTTCACGTGTGCAACAGTGTTGAAGTATAGTAAATTTTTAGTAAAAAATTCACATGATTTTTGTGTAATAAATTACTTGGAGGCTGCCCTTGTGATAGTAATGTCTCATGTCAAAAAAGAAGCAGCAATGTAAGATGTTATAATGAACATTTGTACGTGTATGTGCTTCCTGTCAGTAGAGATGATCAGTTAAATACGCTTTAAAATGTATTCATGTTTTTGAAGCCAATGAAGTCACTTTTTCATTGTAAGTTAAGAGCTACAATGATGTTACTTCATAATATTTTAAAACTATTGGAATTATATTTTCTGTCTTGGAAAAGGTAAGTCAGTAGACTCTTATTGTATGAAAACTGTTGCAAAAAGTAATTTTAGCCTTGATGTTGGCATTTTTTAAGAATGACTTCATAAATTATCAATGCTGGGATAACAGCTTTATTTCCATAACTGTGGCTAAAGTTGTTTGAAGTAGATTCTATCTTTTAGAGTTGTGGTGTATCGGAAGTATAGAGGACTCATAAACAATGTCATGCACACACAAATGCTTTTTAACCACCCTATTTTTAGACTCATTCACTTAATCATCGACGAGCAGTTCCAGGCCGTAAAAAACAGTTTGACATCCTTCTAGCTGAACACAAAGCTCGATCCAGGGAAAAAGAAGTTGCAAAAGACAAAGAGCATCCACCATCTGCAAGGGAAAGCTATCAGAGCCAGCCCACACCAGCACAAGACTCTCTGTCAGGATCTTCAGTGAACTCTGGGCAAGAATCTAAAGTAACATCTCCTGCAAAATCTAGACCACCAAATTCTGTACTTCCAAGGTAAGCAATTCGCCAGTGTGGAATGTTGCATTCTGATGGTACTGTAAGAAATGTCTTTAGTCTTTCCTGCAGCTCATTTTACAAGCATTCAGTTCCTCTTTAGGCAATTGCATGATAAAACATATTAATGTAAGAGTTTCTGCTGTCCATAGAAGACAGATTATGCTTGTATTAACCTAAATCTGTCCAGGGTAGGCTGTGGTCTGATTGGGAATGAGGGAAGGAGTGGTGTCCACCCTCAGCTCAGAATCTCAGACTAACTGCATTTTGGGGTAAAATGGTCAGTAATAATTAGGGAAGTTTATGTTCAAGCTATTATGGCACATTTGGGAATAAAAGTCTGTTTGAATGAATCGGAATAGGTGTCGGTGGAGAAATTCTGCACATTTATGTAGAATTTTTCTCTGCAAATACTTCACCAGTTATAGCAATGGAATGTCTTGGGGGGAAAAAAAAAAAAAATATGAAATTTAGTGTAAATGACAATGTAAGCAGCTAAGGTTTGAAACTGTCCATAGCATGCCTTTACTCATTTCAAAGATTTTTCTTAGAAAGGACAAAACCAGTCTTCAGAAAGGCAATGCAAACTTGTAAAGACATCACTTTAGAAAAACTAGTATGAGGTACTGGATCTACTGAATTGTAATTATCCGCTGATAAACTTCCCTTATGTTTTGTTTGTTTGGGGCGGGGGTTGGTACTAGTTTTGGCTGCAGTAGATAGAGCTAAACTAGTTGGGTTTGTTCATATTTCTTTTGTTTCATATTTCTTTCCTTTGCAGAAGCCTTAGTCAGGATTAGGTGCCAATTTTGGGGCTTTTGTAGTAAGATACTCCCTATTTCAAACAACAAAAATCTGTTGTTATTTGCTATCTCAAGTCTCACAGAGACTGCCATTTCCACTGTTTTCTTTGTGTTCATCAAGCCATAATGAAATTTTATTCATGCAGTGGCAGAGGTGGGCCTTACAGGGTTTGAGTGAAAGGACAACAATAGAGTACCTGCAGATGAGTTGGTGAGAAGTCTGCATAATTCTCAGAAAAGGAGTGACCTTACACAGTCCTTACATAGAGAGGAGCACAGAGGGACAGGCAGATGTTGGTTTTGGTAGGTGTTATAGTCTGGAATTACAAGTGTTACAGCAAAACTGGAACGCGATTTAGTGAGATTCAGCTGAAGAAATTGCAAAGGCAGTGGTACATGAGGAGGAAGATTTTAGCAGTCATGCATTGTGTTTGTACAGTCTACACTTTGGTTTCTGCTGCAGTGCCTCTGTCTGTCGTCCTGTGTTTTTGCAAGCAGCCATGCCAGAGGAAAGCCTTGCTACTTCTCTGCTGAGAGCCAGCAAGCCTGCAGCTGTGCTGCTGGAAGAAGTTATGCGAGTGCTCCCTGCTCTGCTGAGGCAGAACTTGCTGGTTTACTGATGGTGACTTGGCTTGACCTGTCTGGCTTTTCCTGAAGGCAGGAAGCACTCGCACAATCTATCCCTTGCAACAGCAACTGCAGCAGTTATTTCTAGCTGACAGACACTGGTGAGCCATCCCTGCTGAGTTCAGAAGAGGGCAGCTGTCTGCAGTCTATGACTGCTCTGTCCTGATAGCATAAATTCATGAAATGGAAGATCTTCAGATTTTTCTCAATGTGAACGTCTCCTCCAACCTCCGAGGTCCACATACATTCTTGGTTGTACAGACTGTTAACTGAGAATCTTTTTCCTACCCCACTTCTGATCTCCAGGCTGCTTTTGAAAGGCAGAGCACCATCACACCCTGTAGCGCAGAGGCATTCCCACTTTGTTTTATTGGATTTTAGACAAAGGTAAAGAAAACTTACATGCTATAAGAGGTCCTCCCAGTCCTCCAATTACTAATTAGCTGTAGAGGGTGTCAGCTAAACACTCTTTTGTTATATTTAGTACGCTAATTTCAGCGGGATTTTGGTATGAAATAAAATTTCATAACTGGACCTTTGAGGTTAATCAAGTAGCAGAGTAATGGTGCAATGTGAGAAGATTTTACACATCTGATTTTTGTTTGCGTTTTTACTATACGTTGCCTCTCTCAAGATCCGAAACTCAACATCATGGCAAATTTAAAATTTCCAGCAATAAAAAGGTGCTTCTTCTAATGTTAACTTGATGGTAACCCATGATATATTCCTGACAAGACCAAGTGTCAGCTATTCTGTATCTTTTACTGTCTTCTTTATATGATCATTTCTGGTATAATTTACTTTGATGCTTGACTCCAGCAGGTAGGTTTGCAGAGCCTTTGAACACTGATGATTTCGATGTATATTCTCCTTCTTAGACCGTCATCTGCAAATAGCATAAACAGCAACAGTTCTTCAAACCACAGTGGGTACGTACCAGAACTGCCACTGCCTTCCATGGGAGGAGATTTAACGAGCAGATTGTCCAGTGATGAAGGAGAAGCGGATGGAGCTGAAGAATCTGAGAAATTAGACTGTCATTTTTCTGGACACCATCCCAGACCTCTTGGGGTATGTGTCTGTCTCTGGCATGCCTTGCTGTTATTCTTATGTAATTCAAGAAGGGAGGGAAAAAAAAAAGTAATTCAGTAAAAATGTAAGGAATGAGGACCTTGTATTATGAAAAGTGTATTCTAAAGAGAACACATACATTTAACAGAAAATTGTATGGATGGGATAGGGTAGGAGGAGAAGACTGGTCAATGCATGTGGCAAACAGGTTGCAGGACAAGATGTGCAGCAGAAAACCAGAAGTTCTAGTTTCAGATTTTCCTCTCAGTAGACTGCAACTCAGGTGTAATTCTGTTAAACTGAGCAAAGTTGCATTGTTTTAAATGTGATGTGAACAGATAATCTCTTTGTTGTCATAGTTCTTACGAAACTGTACCTTGCAATTGGTTATGGCTCTGAAAATCATACGGCAGCAAAGGGCTATTACAGTGCTTTGTCAAGTATTGTCTGTTTGAAGCTCTAATTAAATATCATTTATGCAAATGGATGTGGACTTAAAACCTACTGCTTCATTCATCCGAAAGTGGAAAGTCTAGAGCACGGCATAGCCCATCTGCTCTGGAGGTGGCTGAAGCATGCGCTTCTCTGGCAGCTGGTTTGGTCTCTCTCTGGTGTTAGTGAGAAATTGCGCTGTAAGTAGTAAGAGCTGCCTTGTGGCATTATGTCTGCAGTGTGAATTTGTTTACACTGTACAAAGCAAGAAGCAATGGGAGAACTCTTGAACTTCTAAGCAGTTGGTTCTCATCAAAATTGAGCCAAGGAATAAAACTAATGAAGACTTCGCTTATGTGTTTTCCATATGATGTACAGAATGAAACAGTGTGATAACTGTAACATTGTCCGTATTCCCTAGAGCAAAAGAGAACTTGTTACTGTCAGACACCAGGAAGAAGTAGCTGAACGTGAAATAACTGTCAGATGAAATTCTGAATTTGGTTCTTATACAGAAAATAAGAGTTATTATAGTCTATATTATGATATGCAGGTACCTCCTGCTTACTTGGTACTCTTGTATTTTACTGTGGTTTTGCTGACTGCTTCTCTATGAATTAAGAACTAAAAGCTCGCTGCATGTGTGTCCACACAAGTTAAAAAAACAATCAAAGTGCAGCCAATTCTTGTGCAGGCATCATCAGTGAGGCACGGCTGTCAACAGCCGTTTTGGTTTAGGATCCTAGTGCTGTTTCAAGGCAAATCCCACTGGCTCATCCGTTCTTGGAAGATCTTAGCATCTCTCAATTGAAGCAGTTAACTGAAAGTGCAACTGTTCTTAGTCCGTATCAACATGAATTCGGAAAAGACTGGGTAAATCGCCTCCAGCACAGTTGATGGTAACTTGCTGCATTTCCTGCTGAGGTGGACTGTTTTCCTTACCAAGTCCCTCTCCCAGCTAAGTGGTGGTAATTGATGGGGAAAGGGCAGTAGCTTCTTAAACTACCTCTTAGTGGTAACTGATCTGTGTCACTGGGAGGTGAGGCTAGTTTATCAACTTAAGTGGCGCTTTTAATTAACCTATTTAACCTTGTTGTGAAACAGACTTAAGATAAACAGTTACAGTCACCTCTCACTGTCCATTAAGCTGAAAAGTATTTTAAAAGGATGCTTTCCTGCTGCATTGGTAGCTTCTGCCCTCCGTCAGGATTTGTGACTTTCTCCCTGCACAATGGAGAGTTGTCTTGTTTTCTGAGGGTGATTTATAACAGGTTTCTCTCCCACAAATAGGTGTTGCAGCAGTTTTCTATGTAACGTGCGATCAGTAAGGCTTGAGCCCAAGAAAGGGTAGATTCTTGATCACACCATTGCAGTGTAGTAGGACTTTGCAGGAAGTTCTCCAGAGGAAGCAGCGCAAATACTCCTGAGCTCCGCAGAATTCTCAAAATACTTACTATTCCTCTAGATGCTTTTCATACACCGTGAAGAGTGTATCCAGTGTTCTGTTATAGCACAAGTGCCATGGATGATAATTAATTTTTTTACTGAAACATCACTGGTTTGTTTGTTTATTAAATAAGATACTAAAGAATGCTCCCATTGCACCTTTTTCCTCTTCAGTTAGTTTTATTCCTGTTACAGTATTACAAGATTTAATGTGCACAGAATGGTGTAACTGTCTTTCTGAGGCAATAAGAGTATTATTAGCCAGAACCACTTCCTTAACAGTACCTCAGCATTTATGTTCTTTCCCTGGCACACGTTGGTGCCTGATAGTAAACTGACTTGTTAGTGAAGTATGAAGTATACTTCACACTAACCTAAACATTATGCACATATTTAATATATCATGCAAAAAGTATTTATGCTGCAGATAGTGAAAAACACCTTTTATATGCATGATACAAATTACAAAGGTGTTCCTTGATCTATAAATGATAATTATTTTATAACATATCATTTTTTTATAAAGAACATTGAAATATCCTTTCTTTTCAGTTTTGTTCATATGGCAGTCGCTTAATGGGAAGAGGCTACTATGTTTTTGACAGAAGATGGGACCATTTTCGATTCGCACTAAACTCCATGGTAGAAAAACACTTGAACTCACAGATGTGGAAGTAAGTGGTATTTTTACACTTGGTGGGCAGTTTAGCATTTTTAGTTCTGTAAAACTTCTAAATAAAACACTCCAAGGGAAGCGTTTGTAAGTACCTCTGTATTAAGGCATAGCACTAATATGAGTACAAATTTTATCTTTTCTGTTAAGGAATATACAGCACAACAGAACGATCTCCTATTGTGATGTAAATTTCTGCCAGATTTAGGACTTTTTTTAGTCCTTCTGATCTGGGAGGAATAATTCCGTAGTTCTGTTAGCATTACTTAAAAGCATTAAAGCTCAGAGCTTTCTGATTTTGGAGATATGTTTTGATATCATATTATTTTATAACACAGGTTAGATTTTGCCTAGGTTTTTATACTCGTATCACCCATTCAGACTTTGCTCTGTAAGACGCATGTGTTGTAAGATAAGGAACTCAGTACACATTTGCCTGTGCCTAAGATGGAATATGATAGTTTTTTAGTCCATAGCACCCTTACTGGCTTTGGGGTCTTAAAATTCTGATGATTATTACTCACTGTTGAAGCACCTCTGTATCACGTATGCAGGTTCCAAGCACTATAGGTTTTGGCTACACAGATACATTAAAATAGACTGCACTTCTAAAAAAGATGCTACTTCTTTCTGATTTAAAAAAAAATATTTGAAAAGCTCATGGCATGTGCAGATAGGATTGATTTTTTGGGGAGTATTCTGCTACAGGATATGCATTCTTCTTCCAATGTAACGACACTAAAGTGCAGTGTTTCATGTCACTGTTTATTATCAGGATTGTGTTATATTCATTGGATGCCAGCCATTAGATAAACAAGGTTTGATTTTTATTTAAATATATTTTTGAAACACTAAAGCTTGGCTTGTCTGACTAACCTGGTAACTTGATAACAGTGCTACTGTGCTGGGAGACATAGTTTGGAAGTGGTTGGGTTTGCCATAAAAGGGTCAGTTTCATGTCTGTTTAGAGACAGATCACACTTGATCTGCGAGGGGTTCCTCTCTTCTGCTTTGTAAATTTGGCTGTTAACTAGTGCCTGTCACCTTCCACAAATAAAACTGTAATTTGGTTTCCTTAAATAGGAAGATTAAAACATGTTATCTATGGGCTTTGTTTGTCAGGAGAAAAGATACTTGGGCACCTGAGAAAATGTGTCACTAGTACCACTACTATCATGAAAACCAAAAAAAACCCTCTATAGTAGTTATATGATACAAGAAATGAACAGGCCTCGTCCTGCTCCCACTAAATCCAGTTGTAAATGTTTTCCCAAATTCTAGCTGTTGGTGTAATCTCTAATATTTTAATGAATTCCATCCATACTTACTTGTCTGTATAACACAGGAAGCTCACAGTGCTTAACCCCTGCTGTATTCTTCTATTGTCCTCAACCCTCCTCTGGACTGATCTTTTCCCATCTTCTCCAAGCAGTGGTATGCGTAAAGCTGTTACTTTATAACCGGTGCTAGTGCAGCTCTGTAGCTGTGGCTAGAGGTACAGGGATGCAAGACCATGTTTTGAGCATGATAGTAACATTTACAAAGTACTTTTCATCCCTGTTTCTCAAAGTACTTCACAAAGGTGTTTAAGAGTTATTTGCACCTCTTTAAAAATAAACCAAGGAATGGATCTAATAAGCCGCTTTGTTTGTGCAGCGAGTCGCAGGCAGTAGGACTTCCTCATTTCTGGCGGCATGGACTGTATGTAATCCCTTATGTAATTGTGCCATAAACAGTGTTCTGTCTGACAGTCTCCATAGGAGGAATACCGGAAGAGAACACTTGTAATTCGGATTTGATTTATGATAAAACAGCACACCTGGTGCTGCTCTTTTATCATACTTCTTTGAGGGCAAGAGTAGGCCTTTAAAAACTGAAAAGATGTCAATAATGAGGATAACAAGGGCAGTGTTATGGTGATGTGCAGCTTCTTAACAAAGAGAAATAGGATTAAACTGTGAATTAACTTTTAGTCTAAATAATGAGAAAAGCTCACATGATAATTTTCCAAGAGACATCATAGAATTCTGGTTCTTTGTTAACACTGCACTAGATAAAATAATAGAAGATGGCTGAATAGGAAGGAGCTTGAATACATTCTACTAATTTCACAGGTAATATTATTAGATTTTATTCTCAGAATAGTATTCAACTAGTTATAAAGCTTATAAAATAGTTTAATTTTTTTGTCAAATTTTCAGTATCAGTGAAATTAATCACTTAGTTAATCGCTTCTAAGCAGCTCTCAAATGAGCTGTTGGGAATAGCACTGCATTTGGAAAAGGATGAGCTTTCCTCCTTTCCTCTTCAAGCTCAGTGATTAAGTGCTTCACAGCTCCCCAAACAGGCTCATTTACTGCCCTCATCAAGTCTAACCTGTGACTTTAGGTTGATATTGAAACTGTCCCACAACTTGAACTTTCAAGCAAAACATATGCAATGAATGAAACATGGTGACTGGAGTATTTATAGATTCCCACCATCAGGCATTTTATTTGCTTTTTTTAATTGGTAAAATAGGAGAGGAAAAATGGAAATTAAATTTGTAAGAAAGTGATTAAACTGTAACACTGCACTTAATTGCTACATGGGGCACTTGTGCTGAAACGGAGCTCAGTTCTGGTTTAACAGAGTTACACAGTTTAGGGCTTGTGTGCCATAACAGAAGTTTATAGGGAAAATTATGCTGCAAAAGTCTTTACCTAATCATCTTCTGTTGGGTCTCTGCTGCCTTCACAGATTTAATGTGCCTCATTTCAAAATTAATTCTTAGGAAAATACACTTCGTAATCCAGCTTTCCTGAATCTTTGCAATATTAAAACACATGTGGTTTGCATTTTGTTGTATTAAATCCCAAAGAACCTCATAACGGAATTGCAAGTTTAAAAAGAGGGAAAAAAATCACAAGTAAAAGCATTTTTAAGCTGTTGTAGAATGCAGAGCTGATTTTGAACGGTGAATATTAAAATACATGTGATTGGTAGAATAGGACTCAAAATTAGAATGAACTAGATTTGCCGCCTTTAATAAGTTGGTCCTTCCCAGAAATTGTTTCCTATCTGCATTGTTTGGATGGATTTTTTTATGTATCTGAATCTCTTCTTTTCTCTTTTTTCTTCTTTTTTCTTTTCTCTTTTTTTCTTCTTTTTTTCTTTCTGTTTGTTTTTTTTTATTATTTATTTAGGAAAATTCCTCCTGCGGCAGATAGTCCCATGCCTTCTCCAGCAGCACATGTCTCCACTCCTTTTCCAGCATCAGTCTTACAGCCTTTCAGCAACCCCAGTGGGGTGTATATTCCTTCAACACCTATCAGTTCAAGAATCACTTCTTCTTCTTACATAATGACATCAGCCATGTTATCAAATGCAGCCTTTGTGACAACGTCAGATACGAATTCCATTATGTCGCACACTACAGCTTTTCCTCATGTGGCTGCAAGTCTAAGTATCATGGACTCAACTTTTAAGGCGCCATCAGCTGTGTCACCAGTGCCAGCAGTCATCCCTTCCCCATCCCACAAGCCATCCAAAACAAAAACCAGCAAATCCTCAAAAGTGAAAGACCTGTCATCTCGGAGTGATGAGTCGTCAAGTAACAAAAAGAAAAAGCCGCAGTCGTCGTCCTCGTCGTCCTCATTATCTTTACAGACATCTTCCTCATCTTCATTTTCAGGGTCCCACAAAAAGAACTGTGTCCTGAATCCCAGTTCAACTTTGAACTCCTATCAGGCTACATCTTCCTATAACAGTATGTCTGTGCACAATACAAATAACGGAACAAGCCCACTCAGTGCCAAATCGGAGCCCTCAGGACGGACTTCATTATCCAGTAGTTCAACAGACTCAGTGAAACATATGAGCATGGTAGTAAGCAGTATTGACTCTTCTAATCTGTCTGTATCTTCTCTTGTGCACCACTCAGGGGACCATTCCCTGGGAGCACATAATGCAGTGTCTTCTCTACCCCTTTCTTTTGACAAATCAGAAGGAAAAAAGCGTAAAAACTCTAGTTCTAGTAGCAAAGCCTGTAAAATCACTAAAATGCCTGGTATGAATAGTGTTCATAGAAAGAGCACTGCCAACCTTATTTCTGCGGTGCCAGATCCTACAAGCAGCTCCATCTCTCGGCAGGTAAGGGACTCTTCCAGTTATTTTTTTGCAGGTCATGTCTGACTTACTTGAAATATTTCATGCGTTCTGGAAGGAAAATGCTATGTTTGCTTCAGATGGTTTTACTTCACACAACTTACTTTCTAGTCTAATACAGAAACATATCTGTATTTGTTTTGTACCAAGCATAGAAAGATGTTTTGATAGTTATATATATCTCTACTTTCTTAAAATATTTTTATGATATTTTTTTTATTCGATTAATACAGTAGCCATTTGTATCTCTGAAAGTAAAATTTACTGCCCAGAATGGATAAATAATTTTTAGCAATTAATTTTTTATCTTAATTCTCATCTCTCTGAAATAAATTGTGTCATTAAAACAGGAAGATAAGAGTCAGCATTTCTGTTTGTTTCTTTTCCCAAACTTGTTGCTGATTCATTTCTTAGTATTATGCAAGTCCCCTGATTTCTCTTTTATGCAAAACACTTACATCTACCCTTCCTCTGGAGAGAGTCTGAGATGCCTGACCTCAGATGCTGTTTCCTGTTTGAAACTGAAAAAATTAAGAAATTAAGATCTCAACCAGATGACCTTTAGTGGACATTTCGTTGTCTTCTTTACTGTGAATGTGTTCAGAATATTGAAGTCAGTGCAACAGATGAGGTTACACACTCTTCATTTCATTGTCACTAGCAATAGAGCTTTGACTTCCCTTTCAGTGATGCTATATAAGGAAAAAAGTGTATGTGAAGTAGAATTTGGTGGGGAAACTGCCAATATGGTCTTTATAATGATCTACTGTTCCATTCTGCTGCCTTGTCCAGTGCTGTGCAGTGCACAGAAAACAAAGCTTGGCCCTGTAGCCTGGAAGACAAAACCATAGAAAATAGAATACCTTAGAAAATCCGGAGAAGGTAGCTTAGGAATTTTTTTTGTTTGTTTGTGAAACTCTCATTTCCTAAAGATATTGCACATCAAATAGATCTGGAATGGAGAGGGTAAGATCTTGGGCAAGGCAATCCGTATGTAATAGCAGACAGAAATGGGAGTGGAAGAAAAGAATAAATGAATTCTAAAACTGGTATAGTAGACAGAATGAAGGTTTCAAAGAGTGGCTTAGCAGGTGTATATTCTCTTTCCTTCTTCCAGCAGAGGTGCAACTGAGATGACTTGTTTGGCTTTGAAAAATGGGTAGTGGCACATTCTTTCTGTTTTAAGCCTTTTAAATGTGTCCTGCAATCCTAGCTAATCTTTAAGTCACTGAAATCAGTGGAGGATACTGTAAATTCTTCATTCTGTCATACATCTGATTTTTGAAATATGTATGTGCCAAAAAAAGATTAAATTAGCCTGAGATACATGATCTCAAATGGGAAGAAGTAGTAAGTACAAATTGGTACGTCAGTACAAACATTGGTAGTAGGAAATGGACTGTATCATCCTTTCACAGAACACAGACTATCTGTAGCTAGTGCAGTCTGAGGAAGTCTTACAGATAGACGCAGGAGGTTCTGAGTTCAGATTTCAGTTCCCGTAGTGATTAGATCTGCTCCTGTGGGACATCCTTATTCCAGTTTGTGATGTATTTAAGCATGTTGCACAGTAATAGAAGTAAATAAATCACAAAGAATCAATCAGAGGTCTTTTCTGATTATTTGTAAATATGTAATTCACGCTAGTATTTTTTTCCGTAAGTAAAAGATTAAATATATGTAAAGAGTATAATGATATCCTGATTTTTAAACATAATGTTTTTATACACATGTACAAGTGCGTATACATATACATGTATACATGCATATATGTGTGTGTATATATGTAAAAGTTGGTCACACTTTCCTTTTATACTGCTGGTCTTTGGAGCTACACTAGTAATCAAAAATAGGAGGTAAAGTGGAGTTGATTGTATTTCAGATGTCTGGCTGGGAGCCAGTTGTCTCTGTGACAAGGATACTGAATTGTATGCAATACAAAACAGACGTTTCCTACTGCTTATTTGTGCTATAAATACATGAAATTTGTACCCACTTAAGCATATGGGTCAAATAATATTACGTACTCTACATGTGAATATTAAAGCTCTGGAGAATACAATACTTGAAATCACTTTTAAGCTGTGCTGTTTTGACTTGCTGTGTTCTAGAAATGCAATCGAGGTAAAAATTCCACACAAAACAAAATCAGTATTACTTAAAATCTTGCTCCTGTTCCCTGATGTAATAGGGCAAATTAAGAGACTAGGAACATAGAAAAAAAAGTCAAGTGACTGGTGATAGGCTGAGGGGGGTTTATTGTGGGTTTTTTTTCTATTTTAATTAAAGTCTGGCCTGCAGATAGTAACTGAAAGTGTTAACCATTGGGTTTTGAAGTACACTTTATTTTTTAAAGGCGGGGGGGAGGGGGGGAAGATTCGGGTCTTGGCCTCACCCCAGTCCTTGTGATCCTTTTGATACGGCGTTGCCATCATTAAAGACCCAACACAACTGGAAATCAGTCTTTCTTATTTTCACTTTTTCACTGAGCGCTGCAACTGTTTGGTCTGTCTGAATTACCCTTCTGTCCTGGCGCGCTGCCTTTCCAGGTCTGAATGAAGCCAGGGTGGTAAAGCAGCTCAAAGCCGACCACAGTGCCGCAAGCTGTGTTGCTCCTTGCTTTGTCTTACGTAGAGAGGCAGTCTGGTAGCTGCAGGAGCGCTGAGTGAATGAAAGCCCAAAGAAGTGCCGTGTTCCCTCTCAAGATTCTAGGATCTCAGCAAGTCGATTTCCTAGTAGCTGTTTTTCCACTGAGAAGATGGACATGTATTTTATTACGGAAGGGTTTTATGAGTGTTAGAATGGTGGATGTAGGGAAGACAGATGTGCAGGTGTGTCATGGTGTTCTGAGTAGCTAGGAAAGGTTTTACAAGATTGTGTATCTTTAGTCAAGATTTGTATACTGAAGGAAAGCACGTTGCTACTGAGAGAACAGCTGTGGCATGCAAAACAAGCTAAAGGGAACAGGATGGGCAGAGGCTGATCCTTTTAGTCCTTGCGCACCATGGGGGCTGCCCTCAGAACTGGCTGTAAACAACAACTTTAAACATTTCTTCTGGATAGAATGTGCGCCGAGAGCACTGTTTCAAGCAGTCACTGTGTGAAAAAGGGCAGATATGGAGAGGGAGACAAAGGCTACCTTTCACTATACATGTGAAATGGCAAAATAACAAAAAATGTTGCAGAAGGGAAGGAGAAAACCCATGTTGGTGAAAACCCTGCCAGCCAATGTCACAGTCCCACCTATTCAGTAAGGAACTTGCAGCTGCATTTCTCACTTTAGAAGACAGGTCCTTGCTTCCTCTCCATCACATGATTAAAGCTGACATTACTTGAAGTTCGTTGACCTTGTGAATAACTATTCAAACTCCAGTCATCTGCCATTTGCAGGCAGGTGTCCATGGTTAATTTTTATTACCCTTGTAACCCCTGAGGAACTACTCTTGACTCAACAGCTGTCTCCCCTTTTCTATCGCAACAAGCATCTACGCTATGTTTATGGGTCATTGTAGAAGACCCGAAGACAGACTGCCCTTGCAGAGTGCTGTAATCTCTCAGGCACTGAAAATACGACGATTAAATATTGCAATATTTTAACTAAGTACTTTTAAAATGCATATAGGTGTACTATCAATTTGCACTCATTCCCAAACAAATTTGCTGATGCAGTAAGTGGAAACAATTGCAATTTTAAACCTGGAGTTTGAGTCTTCTGGTTAACACTTGCTTTATTGAGCAAAAATAAATGAAGACTCTACATGAAAGAAAATGGGTAACTCGGGGCATGCTATGGTGCTTGGCCACTTGCTTTAAACTCCCCAGGAGTGGGAAGGTCCCCTGGGGAGGAGACTGTGACCTTGAGCGCTCTGTGCTCTCTCAGTTGCTGACTAGCTGTTCTGAGTCACTGCAGTAACCAGAGGAACTAGCATTTCAGTCTAGAGGGGTGGGGGTTTACAATCTCTGTTCTCTCAGTAACTGTTCCTTACACTGTTTTCTGACCTCTCATACTATCTGTGTGCCTTTTAAGCGTTAGTTTAAAGTGTACAGGCTCCAAGACCTAATTACAATTCTATCCGAAGTGTATTTTTTGCAATAGCAAAATACCTGTTCCAAATGCAAAGCAATTAGTGTGACTTTACACAGGAAAGGGAAGGCCATTACCAGCATCTGTGTTCAACTGACAAATATGCCTCTCAATACTGCTCAATTAATGTCTTTCAGATTGGAAAAAATAGCAGTGTAGCTTTGTCACAATCCAGTCCTTCGAGTACATCAAATCCAGTACACAACAGACAAGTAAGTTGCTTTTAAAAAAGTGTACTTAAGTAGTCTGTAAGTGGTTTTGAAAGATATTATACTGTAAAACCTTAAAACACAATTTCTTTATTAATACAATTCTTTAGAGAAGGTGTCTTTCAGTGAACTAATACTAGATTTCTCCTCTCACCTAATTCTTTTTCCAGCTATTTTCCCATCTGAGATTTATGAATAAAAAGCTTTTACTGGTTTTTCACCACCTGTAATACACCTCAGGTTAGCTTATGTTGGCCACTGGCTGTTGCTTTGGTCGTACAAACTCAGCAGCAGCGGGAACTGTCTGCAGAGGATCCAGCTAAGCTGATCTGGTTTTTCTATCTAACTTGTCCTGCTGAGCGCGATGGCACAGCAGAGTCCCCAGCCTGGCATAGGAAGGACAGCATTTAAAAATAGACCAGAAGTGAAAGCAGCAAAGGGAGGACAGAAACAGGACAGAGAAGACAGGGCACTTGAATATTTAGAGAAACTAATCTGAAAGCATAACTAAGCTAAACGTAATCTGAGTTCTTCTTAAGACTGCGAGAAATCCTTATCACTCCCGCCATACAGGGGTGGCATATCCATCACACAGACTAATAATAATTGTATAATTATAATAAATACTGTAACTCAGCTTTTTTGTGAGGACAGGTGCTTGACCTGTGATCCAGCCCCCATCTGTCTGGAAGACTGAGGGGCTAGTCTGTGTTTTTTAATATGGCCCCTACTGTTTGACTCTCCAAGTTGAGTAGTTTATCAAGAATTCATTGTCGAGATCCTTGGTGTGAAAAGGTTTCCCACCTCAGCAAGGTGTAACAGCCACAAGCAAACAAAAAATTCAGAGGATTTTTCTGTACAACCAGTCAGTATTTTAGAATTCTGTTATGTATTGTGTGTAAATTATACAGAAGTAGTTATTTCAGATGGCTGTGTGGCTTAGTGTCTGCTGTGTAGACACAGCAAAAAAAATAGTAATGATTGTAATAATGATAACTCACAACTGTATCCCCATTAAAAATATTCTGAATCACTCACATCTTGAGATGAACTGCCAAACAGTAATTTTTTTTTTCTCGTGGCGCTGAATGCAATGCAGTATATGTAGGGAAGAACTACTCTGAGGGGAATAAAGTGGAAAGTTTCTTCATACCTCTAGGGACTGGCATTTTCCTGTGTGAGACACTGTCATCCAGCTGCCAGTAACAAACATGGGATAAAGCTGTTCTGAAGTGCAAGACTTCTTGCTTTAACCTCCTGCGCCTGTATTAGTATAAAATACACACTACTCAAGGGACAGAGCTTGTTAGGATCTGTTGCCTAGATCCCATGGGGAAAACCTAACAGTACAAAGCATTGATTTTGTGGCAGCCTTATGTAAACAGAGGCTATCGCTGAGCTTTTCAGCTGCTTGTTCCCAAAGTTTTTATCAAAAGTAGAAGTGTTTGTTTTAAGCCCCACAAACTCTTTATTGTAAAAAATATGTTTCTGTTAGTTTGGTAGTTGAATAGAGAGCCCAGAATACAAATACAAAAGAAAACTGAAATAAAAACTTTTTTAAAAACTCTTAACACAGAATTTAGTATTTGGAACCATGAATAATGATTACCTATCTAATAGATGTTTGTCACTGTCAAAATAATTCTGAGCTGCTTTGTTGACAGCTTTCATCTCCAGTCTAGCAACTGAATAGTCTCTAAAGAAATTTTAGTCTTAAACTGTGCTATAATATTTCTTTATGAAGGTGTTATTAATCAGGTAACAATAAGTGGATCTGCAAATATATGCTGTGTCAGTAAAGCTACTACTGGGGGAGGCTGAGCTCTCTTGTTCTTAATGTTAGTGGTGTTATAACCGTGATAATCAGGGAGTCCAGGCAAAACCAGGTCTGTAGGCAGAGACAATCTCAGCTGTATTCTGGGGTTTATAGTTGGAAAAATCAGGCAAGTTTTCATGAATACAAGTCAGGACAACAGACTTTTAACAATGCAGTTTGAAGCAGAATTGCAGCCATCAAGCTAAATGTGCATGTGGAGCAGTTACTGATGGCCTCCGCCGTGCTACCCGGCCAGGCAACCCGTCGGGGTCATCTGCTGGCGCAGAGAAGTTGTTAGAAGGGGGTGGCCGTCTCTCAAGAGAAGGGAGAAAGGTCCTGAACTGCACACGGGGCTGAGTGACTGGGTGAGAAGGCGTTTGGGAAACGTGGTAGGCTGAAAACCCAGTCTGGTGGGAACCTGGGCTCACCTGTGTGCAGCCCTCCGGAGGCGGCGAGCTGCCCGCTCACCCTCTGAAGGTGGCCACTTGGAGCTGAGGGGACACGCAGCAGTGCTGTGACAGCCACCTGCCACTGGGAAACGGCTGTTTCTCATTATGGACTTGGGAGATACAGGTGGGCTGTGGCGGTTTGGATTTCACACAAGTAGCTTCTTTCGGTCACTCCTACATTTGGGGAAGTACACTGCACTGCTGGGCGCTCCCCTGGGCGGCCGCCCCACCGCCAGGACCACTGCCGGGCCTGGCTGTTCCCTCCCAGCGCGTTCAACTCAAGTCAGGGTAAACTCAGACAAATTGTTCTCAATTCATGTTTCATTTGAATGTTGCTGCATCTATTTGAGACCTGAATGGGGGCTTGTATACATAAAAGCATGCCTGTTTTTCCAACTGTCGTAGCTTTAATAAAAAATACATCACTTTTCTTTACAAAACCTACATGTTTGTTAACAAACATTAATGGAATCGTAGTTTTACAGTCAGATTATTTGTGCCTGTTAATACAAATGATGTATTAAAAGCTTGTTTTCTCCAGATTTTATACTTGTTCTAGGTTTATAACTAATCAAGTGTTTTTGTCTTCATAGTGCTTTTAGGTGCCTGAATGTGTTAACACTTCAAGACCTCAGTATGCGGTGGTTTTTAAATACTGAGTAACTAGATCATTTTATTAAGGGAAGGTGACAACGTGTATGCTGTGTGGGGATTCCTTGTGCATGAAAACATGCTGTGTAGAGGAAACGATTCTTCAGAGTTGTCGTCTAATTGCTGCTCCTTGTTTGTAATGATACCCCAAGTTAATGAACATAAGATTCACCAAAGCTTACTAAAATCAGACGGTCCCAAAAGGAAGTACGATGTTTATTGAAAGCAGTTCCTTCTCTTAAAGGTCTAATGTAATCAGTAAACAGGGAGGGAATTTAGTTCAGGGACTTGAAATACATTCTGGCTTTGAGTTCTGTCAGATGCAGATGTTATTAAACTATTATATACTGAAAGACATTTTGTGATTTTGAACCTGGCTCTGGTTTCTCTTTTAGAAGACATCAAACCGGACTGGTAGAATAAGGACTCTTCCATAACAAGGAAAAGGAACCAGCCTATAATCTCTAGCTCTCAGCAGCCCTACTCCACAGGGTTTTTCTTTTCTATGTCCTGCAGATGGATTTAACCTTTTATGAATTTGTGGTTTTAAACAGAATTAAATTTACAGAAAACTGTAATAGTGATTTGTTTAGTTTTTCACTTGTATTTGCCACTGATCTGTGTGTTCTGCTTGGTTATGTTTCATGCCTTTTTAAAGCTGTTAGCGTTGCAATGCTCCCTTTGTTTCCTTACCAGAACACAGAGGACATTCCAAAAAAAATAAAAATAAAAAAAAAGAATCCAGATCATGATTTGAATTTATTTCAAGGATCTCCAAATTTTTTCATTAACTAAAAATTACAGTAATTCTGTGTTTAAGCTTGTCCTATGGATAAAAATTGAGTGCATTTCTTAGTAACTTGCAAACAGCTGGGGCACTGCAACTTTAGGGACTAATCCTGACTGGTGCTCTGTACCTACAGCATTTAATAATTTCAGTGGGAATTCTGAGTGTTCAGCCTTTTCCAGGATCAGGCTCTTAAGAAATCTATACTTCAATCAATGCATAGAGGATTTTTGCACCAAACTGTAATTAATGTTATCACGGGCTCAACGTGTAAAATCCCCATATCTCGGTGGATTTCTAGACCCTTAAGATCATAGCACTTGATAACTCCAGAAAGCAGTTTGGGTTTGCAAGGACAGGAGTTGAGCAGATTGGCTTGCATTAATAGAATTGCACTGACAGTGTTTCTTATAGGATTACTGAATAATTTTTTAAATAAAATATAGATTTTATAATCGGGAAGCCAATACTAGGTACTGGAACAGTAGTACAGAGGAGTTAATTTTTATTTCTACAGTGTTAAAAGTGCACTTATATGCTGGTTTATTTACATCTTGGGGAAAGGCGAGAGACTGCAAATAGGGAGATTATTACTACTTTCTTTTTTAAAAAAAGAAGGCTTAAGGCAAATTTTAAGACTAAAAATGTTTAAGCAATTATAAACAAGGCTAGACCCTTTGAAAAAAGTTTAGAAATATTCTTAAAATAAATTTTTATAGTGTTAATTTTGTAATAATTTATGTTTTGCTATACTTCAGAGCTAACTGACCGGTATAGTTTCAGAAACAGTATGAAACTTAGGAAAGTTTAAGCAATGTTTATATTTTTAAAATGTTCTTTGAATTATGTTTTTATTGTACATTTCTTCAGACTGAAAAATGTGTACATATCTTTGTTATTTTTGCACAATTTTTGTCTTGTTCAGTTTTAGGAGCAGTACTATGATTTTTTTAATTTATTTTGAGTTATGAAACTGCAGGAGTTTAAAAATCTCAGTAACAAAGTCATCCTCTGTAATCAATGAACTGCTATTTCTAGTTGTTGAGGGAAAACAGTGGTTGTGAGATTCAGTGGTTGCTTCTGAGAAATACTGCTAATCAATGACTGAAGGAGCAATTTTGTAGTTTTAGGAAGCTTTAGCTCTTTCCATGCATCTTTTAATTGGAAAGCTGGAATATGGAGCCTGTCCTTTGAATGCTGCTTAAATTTTTTTTTCAACTGGCTTACACCTGACAGCATTTCAGGAAAGTTAAGCATGAAGTAAAATCCCACAGTGTTCTTTCATCATCAAAGAATCATTATTTAATTATACGTATCAAAAATTTCAGCCTGAAAAGTGAAATGGAAGTAGACATTTGAAAAAAAATGGATACAAACTGGACCAGCCTATAATGCATTATTAGTGTAGCATTCACTCAGTAGTTCTTTTTCTTCCCCGTTTGCCTGAAAATCTTGTGATTTGTTTCCAGCAATAGAGGCTCAGAAGCTTTGGTTGTTCCACATACGCAATGCATAGGCCCGTCAGCCATAAAAAGCGACTTGGATAACTTGTATGCCTTCTTTTGTATTGATGTAACAATTGTAAATAGTGCTGATCGACCTTTGTAGAGAATAGTTTATACAGCATATTCTATTATTGCTGATTCTCAGTGAACTATTGTTTTAAAAAAAAGAAGAAAAAAAGAAATTTTTCTATTTACACCTTATATTTTGTTATGCTGTTGACCCATGGCACTTTAACAAAACTCTGTGGGTTTTGCATAGCTGGTCAGTCATGGGATATATTAAATAACTGTTGTTGCACAGAAATGAATTTGCACCTGCTATATTGTGCTTTCCTACTACAGATTTTAGAACCTTTTCCAGAAGACTTTTGAAGAAAGCATGTCCAATCATTCTAAGAAAAAAAAAATGCCATACTTGTACAGCCAATTTCTTTTCTACAATCCATATTTTGTAACACTAAGTATTTTCATTCTTTGTCCTGCACCTTTATGTATTAGCAGTATCAGATAGAATTCATTCCATGCTTGTGATAATTGTAAGCAGAATAAATGTCTAAAGTAGGTGTAAATAGTAAATTCTATGGCTTACAGTTTAAAAAAGGAAAAACAGAACAAACACGTATCTGATTGATACTGCCATGGTTCAACACCAGGCCTGGAGATATTCTCTAGTGAGCGATTGTATTTTTTGGTTTTTTTGCTTTATTATTATTTTTTTTTTGTAACATGGCTTTGTAAATAAAATAATTTATATGTTTGTAAGAAACAGATGGGTTTTGTCATTATTTATCTTTGCAAAGCAAAAGTGGTGTGTATTGCAAGACTGCCCTTTTTCTCCCCAGAGGCTGAAACGCGCAGTGTGGACAGCCAGCACTGAGAATTCGACCAGTAGTTTGAAAGACCTGCCCAGCTCTCTGTACAGGGCTGAACTTCTCTGGGATTATTTCTGGCGCTCATGTCTGAAGTATTTCTCTATTTACGTGTCAGGACACGTGTGACAATCAGCTACTGCGGTTTTTGCATCGATAAATCCTTTTTAAATTTCTTTGCTTAGCTGAATGCATTTTCTCATTCCTTATCAGTGTAAGAATTAACTTTGTTACAGCTGCTCGATTTACGAATTCTCACTTCAATAAGCAGTACAAATTTATAACCAGTCTTTTTATCACTGTTAATACTAAAAATGCAACTTTTATCTAGGCATTAAGATTCTTGTTCTGTGTAAAGCGTGTTCCAATTACAGATCAAATGAGACTTAAATTGTTCATTTGGCTTGTCAGCTCTGCAGAGAGGATGGCAGTTTTTTCTCTCTCAGCAAACCTCTTCTGCAAATCTGAGGAAGATGTACTTTTTTTTGCTCCTTTTATGAAGTATCTGGAAACTTAGTCTTGGAGATACTGTAGGGAGGATGCTTACAATTACGGTATAATCTTTTTTAAAAACAAGGCATTTGGACTGCAAATTGCATTTTTGTATGCACACACTCAGAACTGGCAGAGGATATAAAAAGCAGGCCTGTGTTAAGGAAACGGTAATCGAAGGATGAAAATTTTACCCTCTGGGTAAACAACTTTGATGTCTTGCATGTTCCGATACCTGCCGCAAAAGCTACAGTTTAACTTCCTCTTTACTGTCCAATTCATGCCTTGGTCTCAGCTGCTTATATGTTGAAACCTTTGTTTATTTTAATCTTGAGTTTGTCTTTTCTAGTATAGAAAACCTGAATGTCATGAAGTAACAGTAGACACTGAAGTTTGATCTGATAGAATGGTCACCATGTATGGCCAAAGAGTGACATTGTGTTTGTAGGATGCTTTGCTATTTCTAGCAGGCATTTAGAAATCAAAGATACGGCCAAGAAAATGCAATATTGCAGCCATGAGTTATTAGTTGCTTGCCATCATTGCCCGTGGCCAGCAAAGGCCAAAGACCAGTGAATTTGTTTTCCAGATGTGAATCTGAGTAATTTTTTAGGACTAGCGTGTTGATTAGAATGATGTACAAGCTGTTCTCTATTTGGAGTTGGGTTTCCCCACCCTTTTTTGGTTATACAGCAAGTATTTTGCTTGTAGAGCACTCTTGCTTGTATTATCTAACATGATCTTAATTACCACTAGTTTCAGAGGGAAGTAGATCACACTGTAACTTTTTATTTATTTCACTCCAGTTTTTATGCTTGTTTTTACCACAGAACTATTCATTTTAAAAGAAAGTCATTGCTGTTGCAGCCAGTATCTGTCTTACTCTTCCAAATCTGTCAGGATTCACAACTGGAAGAAATGCCAAATAGTGATTCCAGAAATATTTGGAGGAGATTCGTACAACAGATTCAGACTTCAGAACACAAGAATATTTATTTCATGCAGATTTTTATGCTGTTCTGCTCCTGGAGTACCTCTTGAAAGCTACTAGTCAAAACGAGTACTTTTAAAACATACTTTCCTACGTAGCAGAAAGGTAAAGCTGGTAATTAAGCAGCGGGTCCCTGTCCGCTCTTCAGCTGGAGGATCCATGGTGGATGGTATGCGCACTCTTGTTCTCATTTTGTAACGCATCACAAGTGACATGGGTTGGATTCTGTCACAAGTGACATGGGTTGGATTCTGTTGGGGGGGTGGGCACGGTGTTTACGGCTGACCTGCGGAAATATTTACATCTAGTCTGTGATCTGCCCTCCTACGGAAGGGAGAAGGGAAGCTTCCCCAGTTTAGGGGAACCTTGCCAGAAGTAACGGTCAGGATCCAGGAGAACTTGATTTGAGGGGAGGGACACCAGTGAGGGTTCAAGATGGTGCACAACATTCAGCTGCCCCTTTGCAGATTTCCCAAACCTGAAAGATTTAGCGCTGCGATTGAATCTGGATTTGGTTGACTTGGAGCAGTTACTAACGTGGTTGATGTGACACCACAAGAGACTGGTTTTTCAGAAAAGATGCCTGGCATGAACAAAGTGTATTTATAGAGGGCGACAGATGTAGAGGCCCGTTGGGGTAGATACAGTGCATGGGCCTGATGAACTCGTGAGTACGACCCTGTGAGTCCTGTGTCTGTCAGCTGGTTTCCAGCCTGGCCCGTGCTGAGGCAGAGGAGGAAATGTTGACAAGAGTAAGCATCGCTGCAGAAGAGAAAAACCATCACCCCCTCCCAGTGGCAAATTTACTCGGTGTTGATTTGGACAGCTGTGTCACAGGTGAGTACACAGGTCACCGGGAAAGGATTGCTTGGGCTCCAACTTTTAGCCTTTCCCACCACAGATTCAGAATATATAGGCTTGTCACCTTAGTTCTGAAGATATTCTCAACAGCCTATGCAAGAAACTTTCCCTTCTGGTCAGCTCTAGTCTTAAATTGCAACTACTTGCCTTTTTCTTTAGTTTTATTTTGATGCATAATCAATTGGAGTTTTGTGGTGTGTTTTGGGAGGGTTTTGTTTGGCTGTTGTTTTTTTTAAAAAAAAATCTTGAGTTACTCCTTCCTTGTTAATTCTCTTCAAGGATTTGTATCTGAAACACATAGCCTGAACAGTAATACCAACACACTGGGCTCGCTGCTTCGTTATCGATGGAGGCACCACGGTGCAGAAAGCTGGTTTTCCCTCGTGTTATTTTGCAGTGTTTCTAAGGCCTACACAGCTTCATGTCCTGAGTGTGGATGCTTCCAAAAAAAAAAAGAAAAAAAAAATGGGAAACACACACACACCTCCCCCCCCCCCCCCCCCCCCCCCGCCAGTCATTTAAAGGGAAATGGTCCATTTGTGCTCCTTCAACTAGAATAAGCCAAGTGCATGTTTGCTCCTGAAGCACATAATGGACTCTGCGTCAGGCCTTTCACTTGTAACAGATGCTTGTCTGATGCCTCTTCTACTTTGCCCCCAGCATATTACAGGGCCACACTCCCTGACCCAAACTCCTTTCATCTGCGGTTAAATACCAATGAAGCCTGAAAGATACTAGCTTCTCCATCTCGAGCTTCTGTCCAGACTGGCCTTCAAAATGCCTTAGGAGGTTGCCAAGAAAGGAAAAGGAGAAAGAAACTGAAGCACAAAGCAAGTGGGTCAGCACTGTAATGAACCCCTGGCTCCAGTTCGCATGCCCTGACTTCAGGGGACATCGTGCCAATGCCCATGAGGGAGGTCACGAGTAGATCAGAGCCAGGCTCTGCACTGCTGCACAGTGGGAGGGTGAGAAGCAACGGACGTAAGTTGGTAGAAAAGTGGTTCAGACTGGATGCAAGGGAAAACCTGCCTGCCACGGAGACAGGCAAGCGTTAGAACAAGTCGCTTAGAGAGACGGGTGCAAGCCCCAGCTTTCGAGGTTTTATTTTAAACCCAAACTGGATAAAGCTCTAAGCAACCTGGTCTGACCTCAGAGCTGACCCTGCTTTGAGCAGGAAGCTGGACTACAGACCTCCTGTCCTACGACCCAAATGTGAAGAAAGCAACAATGATGATCTAACTCCTCTCTCAAGGACTCATCTTGTAGGGTCATTTTCTCAGAAACACTCCCTAGGGCCTTCTAGGGTGTTTTCCTAATGCCAAACCCCCTTCATTGCTTGGTCTTTATGTTATTCATTAACCAGTTTTTTTGGTAGCTGTAATTCCCACTCAGAGCTCATGTCACCCAAGACCTTATCACTGGCTTTTCTCACTCCACTGTGTCTTTCCTAGATACATACTTTACTGGATTTTTTTTTCCAAAGCTGTCCTTGAGATATAGCACAGTTTACTTTGAATACACTTACCTGCTTTGTTTCTAAAACTGCATAGGATGAGGCAGAGAAACTACTGTCCACCTTAAGTCTTGTATTTTTACGTTCATAGAACCAAGCACTTAATTAACGTTCTCCAAGAATGTTAATCTTTTCTTCAGAGGAATCATGACCGTCTAAGGACGGCTAACTGTGTAACAAACTAGATGGCATTATCTTCTAAACCGACTGTCCCCAGTGATCAGCACATCCTCTATTACAGCACATGCAGTACTGCAGCTTATACGAAGAGCACATCTATTCTTGACACCTATGGGAAAACCACCTACATTGGCATTAACCTTCATCAAATATTGATGCCTCCAGAAGCGCTGGATTTGGTAGAGCACGGTTGACATCGGTAAATCCTCCAAGACCTCTTCCTGGTAACTGTGCTTTTATAGGGTACTGACTAAAGTGACTAGTGTTAGAACAGACATGTGGACTTACAGTCAAATACAGGAAAAGACAGAGGTTGCTCATCAGTAACGTGAGTCTTTGGAGACACATAACCCACACGTAGTTTTGCTTCCTAACTGCATGCCCAGCCTTTCTGTTGTTTAAAATGTCTCTTTTGGGACTGGGGCAGGGGGTCAGAGAAACTAAGACAAT
This sequence comes from Falco cherrug, assembly GCF_023634085.1. Classification (NCBI taxonomy): domain Eukaryota; kingdom Metazoa; phylum Chordata; class Aves; order Falconiformes; family Falconidae; genus Falco; species Falco cherrug. Next base: position 76,941,763 of record NC_073701.1, on the reverse strand, counting down.
GGAGATGGATCTCTGATCTCCACCACCCTGTGTAGTGTGAACTCGCTTTACAGATACTGCTAGAATAAAAGCATCTGTGGTCTTCAGAGCTATGGGCTCAGAGCCACACTTGAACAGACAAATACAGTATGCATCTCAAAGAATGACGGCTTCAGCAGGATAACTTCTTTTTTCCCTTTGCCTTTAGCAAGAGTCCCACTGTAGTTCTAGGAAATCAGTTTCTTGGGTTTTCAGCCAACTGGGTAGCGGCCAGTTCTGTAAAAAAGCAAAATCTCCTGATATTAAACTAGTCTTTTTGAGACCTATTTTTACTCCTTTTTGACTTGGAAACAGTAACTGGAAGTATTTTTCTAATTCCCGATATTTAATTTTCCCCAGTATATGATTTCTGATGGCAGGTTCAGTCTGTATTTTGCAGTTGACTAAAAAAAACCAACCAAACACCATTATTCACAGCTTAGCCTTACAACTGCAGGCTCTTGTTCTTGTGGAGGGGACTGGGGTGGCAATGTGGTGCATGCACGCCTGATCCAGGCTACTTCTGTAGGACATCAAGGACAATTTCTTGACAGAAGAGCTCAACAAGAGCTGAGCCGGGCTATGCTAGACACGCTAGTCACACATAAGGAAGGGTTGGCTGGGAACACTGACATTGGTGGCAGCCTTGGCAGCGGTGACTACAAGATAGCAAACCTTAAGATTCTGAGGGAAGTGAAGAAGATAAATAGTTGAATTGCAGCCCTGGAGTTTAGGAGGGCAGGCTTTGACTTCTGCAGGCATTTTGTTGGCAGAATCCCACACAATACTGCCCTGAAGGGCCCAGGGGTGCTAGCTGAAGCACAGGAACAGTCCACTCTGATACGCAGGAGGCTGAGCAAACATGGGAGAAGCCCAGGATGGCTGAATGAGGAACTCCTGACTGAAATAAAACCCAAAAGGTGAATATACAGACTGTGGAAGCAGGGGTGGGCTGCCCTGGAGGAATAAAGAAATGCTGCCTAGGCATGAAACAGAACTGGGAAAGCCAAAGCTCAGCTGCAGTTGGAATTAGGGAGGGATGTGAAGGACGCTTTTTGTACATTAACATGGAAGGAAGACTAAGTAAAATGTGGGCCCCACTATGTGGGGCAGGTAACCTAGTGACAAAGGACATGGAAATGACCAAGGTATATTTGGTGCTGCCTTTGCTTCAGGTTTTAACTAGAGACGTCTGCGCTCTGATCTTTGGGCAGAGTCCAGGGAGTGGGGAGTGAGGTACTACCCACATAAGAGGAAGCCTGAGTTCGGGAGTACTTACCTTGGATCCATACCAGGCTATGGGAAAAGCTGGGCTCGATTCAAGGGTGCAGGCTGGTATCATTATAAGGCTGCTATCATCCTTGAAAAATCACGGTGAACAGGGTACAGGGCTTCTAAGGACTGGGAAAAGGCAAATGTGATGCCCAGTTTCAAGAAAGACCCAGGGAACTACAGGCTGCTCAGCCCAGCCTCAATCCCTGGTAGATTACGGAACAAACTTTCCTAGAAGCCATGTCCAGGCAACATGAATTTCCCAAGGAGAAACTACACTGAGCAGCCTGCTTGCCTTCTGTGGTGACACGGCTGCCTGCCGGTACTGAGCAGAGAGCAGCGAATGGTGTTTCCTTTGACCTTAGCAAGGCTTTTGGCACGGTGTGCTTTTGTGTATTCTTACAAGGATTCAAGGCACGGACTGTGAGGTGGGTGGAAGATCAGCTCTACCGCACGACTCACGAGGGCTGAGGTTAGCCACTTGAAGTCTGGTTGGTTGGTTGTTACTAGTGACGTACCTCAGGGGTGACCGCTGAGCTAAATAATGCTGAAGGATTTCATTACCATCCTGAAAGTTGGGATGGGTTGCAGATTCATGGATAACGACAGATTGTGGGGTAGGGAGGTGACTGATACAGGGCAGGGCTGCCCTTCAGAGGGAGCTCAACAGGCTAGAAACAGCCCGACAGGAACCTCATTAGGTTCATCAGTGACAACTGCAGAGCCCTACACCTAGGAGGGAGGCGTAACCCCATGTCATCGAACAAGCCGGGTGCTGACTGGCAAGAAACCCACTTAGCAGGAAAAAGGGCCCGTGGGCAAGCTGAGCACGAGCCAGTAAGGGGCCTGGCGGTGCTGAAAGCTAACAGCGGCCTGAGCTGCCGCAGTGAGGATGTAGGCAGCAGTCAGAGGGAACTGACTGTCACCCTCTGTTTTGGCACTTGTGAGACCACATTTGCAGAACCGTGTCCAGTCTGGGGCCCACTACACACTACACAAGCAGCAGCACATATATTCAAGTGAGGCCACTGGAGCGTTGCCAAGATGATCAGTAGCTAAAGCATATGATGTGTAAGCATATGCTAAAAAAAAAAAGGTTTGTTCAGTTTTAAGACAAGAAGATTAAGGAGGGGAGAGGGGTCCGAGTGCTGTCATCAGCAACAAGATGGGTGATTGCAGAAAAGGAAATTTATTCAAGAAAATAAACTGTGCCTGCTTAACAGTGAAATAGAATTAAAAAAAATATTTTGAGTTGTAAATGAAATTAGGGTTTGCTGGCTTAGTGATTCTTTTGAACCATTCCTTAGAGAAATACACTTCAATCTGTAGTTCCTGTGTTTATTCTTAAAATTTCAGCCTTTGACATATGTATTTCATACTGATTATCTTTGTTGACTCCTAAAGGAGACACTTCATTTGCCAAATGCTGTTTTCCTTCTCCCAAACACTGATTTACCTGCCTTTCTCTCCAGTCTTTCATTTGCTCCTTCCTTCCCTGTCAATCTCCCTATCCTTAGATTCTCATTTTCACAAAAACATTTGCCATGTCTCTCTTTCTCCTCTGCTGACCAGCTCAGTCTCCTTTTTTGTATTTCTCCGCACTTCAGTCTACACTTTCTCCCATCACTTTTTAGCAAAAAACTTTGCTAGTGCTCTGCAAACTCCACTGAAAGGTGTAGAAAAGTCAAATGCAGGAATGGATTCAGTAACCATGAATTTTATTCCCTAGGAAAAGAAAGTTTCTGTTGCTGCTGGTAGCTGTTGAGGGGGGTAGCTGTTATGAACCTACAGCTCCTCTAGCCCCAGTTAAGAGTTGAAGCAGGTAGCATAACCATTTTAAAATAGTAAAGAATACAGAACAGAGCATGGCTGTACAATCTCTGCAGTTTTGGATGCTGCTTTTCTCCCACTCTTTCTCTAAGGAAAAAGAAGGTGAATTCTATTAATGTCTTGCGATATTTTAGTTTTGGCAAATAGTTAAGTATATATAGTGATCGACTTTCACAGGAATACTATTTTTCTTTACTATATGCTCAATTATCATTATCTATTTTTATTTGATGGCAGATGGTTATGTCTGTAGATTTGCTTGTATTTTCCTTTTTTCTTTAGTGGGACACTTCATTATCTTTCTCCTACTCACATTGGGTAGTACCATAAAAAGGTTCTTTGGTGTCTCTTCTCCGTTGGCACAGGCAATGCTGCAAGCCTCAATAACGATTTAAAAACGTAACCTTTCTTACTCGTAGCTGCTCATCACCGATTTTTGCATACCCTGGAAGTACTGAGCACACACGATCACGTCCCACTAGGTGGCATCTGGACATTTTGCTATCCTCTCGCATTTAGTAGGAATAACCAAGACCATCTTTAGTAAGGGAGTCCGGGTGGCAGGCGATGTACGGCAAAGGCAGCGAAGGGTGCCGGCCGCTTTACTGCACATGGGAAGCGATGTGGCTGGCACCCAGAAGCCTTGCGTGAACGTTAAGAACCATCGCGTGTAACTTGCTTTCCCCACGAATTAATGCAACTGCGGTGCAAAACTCGGCTGGCAGTGATGATTTTCCTGTTCTAGTGCTAACGTGATGACATCCGGGCAAGTTAATTTTTGCTTCCTACTTTCTACCCACCGAGGTAACCCAGGTGCCGCGCCTCACGCCCCGAGCTGCCCGAGGGAGCGCCCCGGAGCCCCGGCCAGCGGCCGCTGTCCCTCCCGCCCAGCCCCCACGTCCCTTTGCCCGCTGCATTTTCTTCCTCGAGGGCTTCCCCCTCCTCCGCCTGCTCCTCCTCGCACGGGCAGCGCCCACTCCCGCCCCTCCGGCTCCCCGAGCCCGTCCCGCCGCGCTCACCTCAGGCAGCTCCCGGCGGGGCGGCGACGCCTGACGGCCGGCGCGCGGCGCGGCGGGGCGGGGCGGGGCGGGGCGGGGCGGGGCGGGGCGCGCGGTCTCCCAGCAGCGCGGGATGGCGGCGGGCGAGCAGCAGGGCCGCGAGTACCTGCGGCGCCACCGGATCCCGGAGCTGCTGCAGCGCCTCGGCGCGCTGCTGCTCTACCACCGCCCCGGTGCGGCGCCGCGGGCCGGGCGGGGCCGGGCCGGGCAGGGCGGGACGCCCCGTCGCGGCCTGGGCAGGTTTAGAGCCCGGCCGCTCGGCGCGGGGAGCGGGGTGGCCAGGCGTGGGGGAGGCGATCCCGCGCCCCTCGGGCGCCAGCTGAGGCCCCGTGTCCGTGGGTGACTGTGCCTTCGTTGCAGAACGGCCGCGCGAGTTCCTGATCCAGGCGCTGGAGAGGGTGAAGGCGGCGGAGCGGGCCGAGGGGGAGTACCCTTACCTCATGGACGAGGCCAACCTGGCCGCCATGTTCAGCCTGCTGGATGTCGTGGGCCAAGGCTGCATAAGGCCGGCACAGTACAGAGAAGGTGGGTCTCCCCCGGGCAGCAGGTCATACGGAAAGGGTTTGTAATTGGTTTGCACAGTTATTAAAATAGTTTCAAAGCCATGCATATGTATACTTCATAAAAGTATCCATACATCTGCTGCTGCGCAGCTTGGAGAATTGAAAAAGTTACATGTTTTTCAGTTGCATGTGTTTACCTTTTACATCTGTCTAAGCCACTTTGATGTTAGATCGATGTTTCAAAGACTTGCATAGGAAATCCTCTTCCCTTAACTTCAGCTCTTAAAACTTTGGGACTTAGCACCGATGGTCTGCAGTTCGGCGATGACGTGACTATCACACTGGACGTATTCAAGGAGGAAGTGTAAGTCTAATTGAGAGGGAAGTTTTGGGTGGGGGGATATGCACAGGAGATATTTTACTGAGATTTATTTTTTTATTATTTATAAAACTACATAATTCAAGGACTTGCTGACTTAAGCTTAACCCCTTTACTTTGCACTGCAAGATTTAACAAGGTCCGTTACTGCCCGACCTTGCTTGGCTTGCTGTAGCCTGAGCCAAACTCGGCATTTTCCTCCACCACCTCACTTTCAGGGTCCGCTCAAAGCAGAGCGCCCAGGTTACCGACCCCTCCGGTCAGACAGAGTCATCAGGTAGCCCAGGGGTTCCAGTACTCATCTAGAAACACGGAATACTGGAGCAGTGCTGTCTTTTTGCCAGAGGTAGTACCACAGCTGTAGATTAACCTAGCTCACTTACAACTTCTCATGGCCAAGGTATATAGGTGCTACAACCAGTTTTTTGGTAACTGTTGCTAACACTGAAAGGTAAAGAACTAATTACCCTCATTATCTAACTAGAAATATATTTTTTTTTGTCTTAGGAAGAAAAAAATGCGGGAAAGCTGGACTGTGTATTAGTTTGAGCAGTGGTCTGCTATATATAGGTGAAAAATAGGCATCTTGCTCAATTCTTGTCAGCTGTGGATAACTGATTTTAAGCAGCCCTCTCTTTTTCTCATTTCCCCACATCCCGTCATTTGAGCAATCAGCTGAAAAGGACAAATGAAAGAACTTGGTCATGTTCGCCAGGCACTGGAGGTGTATCTTTTAAGAATTGTTTTTCTGAATATTATTAGATTGGGGGGTGGGGGGGGGGCTGTGTGGAATACAGATCTCTTTTTACAGAACTAAAGTAGTGTTTTCGAATTTCCTCCTTTAGTTTGTATCCTACAGTAAGGGGTTGTTACTTGTTAGCTTGTTACTATTGAATAAATTTAAGAGTTGAACTATTTCTGAAGCTGTTTTTAGTTTGTTGGGCTTGTGCCATAGTGCTGTAGGGGTGTGTTTCATTCTTTTTTAAAGGGAAGACCAACTTCAGCAAGTTACAACAAATGTCCACAGTTAAAGAAGGGTAGCACGTCCAAGTAAAATGCTGTTTTCTTACTTACAGTCATTATGCAGTTTTTAAGGAGAAACTTTAAACAAAAATTAGGAGAGACTCTAGTACACAGAAGAAAAAAAATAGTGTGTTTTCTTTATTCAAAGTGACATATTCCTTCATTCTTTCCTTCTGTGTCTTGTTTATACACATTTCAATAAAGAATACCCATTACTTGGGGCTTAAAGATGTAAAAAATCTGTGCTTCAATGAAGGTGGACCTGTTCATACAAAAGAGTTGCCCATATTGTATACGGGTGTGTTTACATACTCTCTATTTCTTAGAACATTACCCAGCACACAACATTGACAAGGCAGATGTATTCATTAGAGGTGAAGACAGTTTTAGCTTCCAAATGCAGCAGCAAGGGGGCTGCACACAAGTCAGGAGTGTTTTGAAATTTTTCTAAAACCGTATACAGTAAGGTATAAGACTAGATTAAACCAATCATTCAGCATAGAGTATTGAAAAAACCTACACAAGTATTAATACTTATTTCAAACAAAAGCAAAGCAAATAAGTAATCTAGACCAAGTTACTGTATTAACCATTCCTGAAGAAGTCTTTATTTTCCTGTATTTGGCCAACTAGCTCTCAAATTGAGAAGAATCTCAACATCTTTTTGAGCTAATTTATAAACTCCAAGTTCGTTTAGTGCTGCTGTTGCGGATGGTTGGTTTGGCTTTAACGTGTCACTTTCTGAAGCTGACTGTAGTACATCCTTCAGAAGCAAGGCAGAGCCAACATTCAGGTTCAGGATAATGCAGGCTTCTTTTATGCTAAAAGAGAAAGTTAAATAGATTAACACAAGAAGTGTGCATGAGATGCACTTAATTTTGTGCACAAGTGATCAACAAAAAACACTCCATGGACTTCTGAAAGGGATCAGAAGTGTTGGACTCAAAGGTACTGCTCAGATCAAGGCAAACAGTATACTTGTTCTTACTGTCTAAGCCTTTTCCCTTATGTATGTGTATTTCATAAGCATCAGTATTTTGCCTCCCAGTGCCTGGCATGGCTTTTGCTTCTTAAGTTTTCACCACTATTAAAAATACAGAATAGGATTTACCACTTAATCTGTCTGGCTTTCCCTAACTACACTTTTCCCCTAAGAATTAGATAATTCTTATTCAGTATATTTTAAGAGCACAGTTTAACAGACAGTTGTTAGAATCTGAACATTTTCCCTAATTAATTTCATTAGGGAGGAAACAGATACCCTGTCTTTTTGTCACACTGTTTCTAGTCTAAGTATGACAGACAGCCACGTGCCCATTATGCATTATTTATGGCTCCTTTGTGCATCCGTTCTTCCTCTTATGCTGGGAATAATACGTGTGTATCCGTTACCTTTATGAAGGTCATGTGCTCAAAAAAAAGCCTTAAACCTGAAGATAACTACATCAATATTCCAATTAAAAAATGCCAATATATAATCTTTGTCTTCAACTGTTCAAGACTGAATGCCATGCTCCATGTTGGTTTAAAAATATTAAGATTTCTGCCCCAATTAGTCCAGGAGTTTAACAGTAGATTCTTTGGAAGACTGTGGGCTATTTAAAAAAGACTAACCACAAAGAAGGTAGCTGCTTCTCATCAATGACAGCAACTAGACTGCTATGCAAGGCAATTCTGAATGGGAAGACAGTGTAAAGTAGTCTTTCTTCTAACAATGAAGTTTACTGTGTTCTAACTGTATCTTTGAGAGTTTTATTGGCCCCAGTTTTAGAAGTCTGTGCTACTTCTATTCCTTCTGTAAGTTAATTTATCTGGATATCCTGCCTGCACAAAATACTCCGGAACACATGGCACAGTCTGGTGCTGTCTGAATACGTGCTGCTGAGTCAAAGCTTTCCTAGTTGTAAACACTGGAAGCATAAATGATCCACTCGTTTTAAATGTATCAAAACTCACTGTGAAAAAAAATTGGTGATTTGTAAGACACCTGTATTCATCCAGACGTTCACTTTTGAGATACCCATAGATGAGGTTTGCCTACTTACTGCTTGAAGTAGTTTTTCTGGCCTCTTGCAGTAGTGTGAAAATAAAGGGAACAGATTTCTAGCCATGTCAAACTGGAGTTGTGCTGCTCCTCCTTCGTTGAAATGATTTGCCATAATTATCTACAAACACAACGAGATGCATCTACTGTTGAAGCCAGTCACTGACACCCACACTGTATTGCAAAGGTCACATTTTGCTGATACCTACTTCCTGATATATGTATATATCCACCTTCTCTGCAAGCATTTGCCAGAAAATTTTGAACAGCGAGTGACAGAGCTGCTGTTCTAGTTGTAGCAAGCGGTCTCGTAGGGTCAACAACATCGGGCAAGCTGTGCTTGATAAAGACATTACTGCTTGCTCTGCTTGAGATGGTAAAGATAACCACCTGAAAGAAATTTTCACACTGAAGTCATCATAATGAAATTATTCATATGACAACTGAAGTCAAAGTTACCCTTTAAAAAGAAAAACCCTACCCATTTACAATGGTTCAGAGAGAGTTCTTCCCCATTTCAAATCTAAAAGTAATCGCAGTCTAATGCTATGTTTAAATTTCCTTTAATATTAAATCTCATGCTTTAGTTATAAACCTCTGAACATGCCATTCAAAGAAACCCATCTAATTTACAAAATCACTGAGTAGTTGTATTCCTTTTATGAAGTACGTCAGAAATTCTACTCAGGAGCAAGCATTCAAGAAGCCCTGAGTCTGTGAAGACAGAACAGTCATTACAGGGCATTCTGCATTAACTTTATTAATACTACACGAAGAAAGTAATTCTTCTCCAAAATAGAGTGATCCAGAATTCTTCCTAGGATTTTTAAGATAACGCACTCACTAATTGTGGAAGTACTTTAGAAAATATAGGATTGAAATAGTCTTATATAAATATATACAAAAAACTATACACAGCCTTATATATAACATATATATAACCTTTTTTTTATATATATATGTATATATAGCCTTATATATAATAAGTGTTAAGAAAATTTTCCAAAACTTACTACTCTGCATCATTCCTATTCAGGAAAATAATTTTGCCTATTGGCTATTCCTGCCTTTATTTACCTCAGTATTTTTAAAAGGAAATAATATTGTAACATGGGAAGAGAGTAAACAGACAAAATCACCTCTCTTTTTTGTACAGCTTTGCAGCATCTTTGACCTCTTTGAAGACATGATCTACTTGACGAGTCAGCATGTCATGTTTCAGACGTTCCAGGAGGTTAATCATTTCATCAAAGACAGAACTCTCCATGGAAGCCAGCTGCCCGAGCTGCAGTTGACTCACAGCACTACTTTCTGCACAAACCTCCAGCTCGGCCTGCTGTAGCTGCAAGAAGAACTAGAGAAACAATCAGATGTGAGTACTACAAAAAATCATTGCCATTTGACGTTTTCTTTGGTGCTGTAACAGGCACGGTTCTAGAAAACACTCTCCTGACACATTTATAAACTTAACATTTTAAAGATTTAAAAAATGCTTGCTTGTCTTTCCCCATGGTCCCGATTTAGTGAAAAACAAAAGAGAGTGGTTTAATACTAGTGATGGAACTGACATGGGTTCCAGATACAACAACAGATAGGTAATGGGAATACATCTAAAGAAATACTAAAAAGGTATTTTAAGATTGACAGCAGAATGCTTTAAAAAACCAAACCAAACTGATTTTGACCTTTTTGATGTTTGCAAAAGTAAACTAGAATCTTTAGTTGTTTTAGAAATAATCATTCATTAAATCATAAATTTGCTGGGCTGGTAACAGCAAGAAAATAGTTTAATGTGACATAGTGGTAACAACTTCTTGGTTTTGCTTTTAAGCAGATCAAGACACTTAGGTAGCCACAGCTATACAACATGATAGCAGCTTCTTATCAAATCAAGACTATTCTCTGCTAGAGCCACACTTCCCTGTGAAGACAAAAAAGATTTGGAGGCTGCCCATCTTGCACGCAATACCTATTTCTACACACTTTACATGTAGCAGTTTTTTTATGACGTTGTGTACCAATAACCATAGAAAAGCTGAAATGCTGCAGAACAGCCATGCTGCCACAAGGTTACTATATAGGAAAAAAAAATAACTAATTCCCAATATCCTGTTATCAGTGAGTGGCTTTTCTGAGCAACACCTAAACCAGGTTGCAACGCAGATACCCATGCCAAATCCATTTAAACTAACCTGCTATGGGACTAGTTCAAGCATTGTGCATAGGCCACTGCACGCACTTTAACACTGATGCCATTAACACTGGCTCACAGAGCTCCAAAATCAACTCACTTTTTACAATACAAAGCATGTAAAGGAGACTACTTTTTTGTCTGTTCAGATTATTCCACTCCCCAGGCTGTCTCTGCAGTTCCCTGTAAAGTTTCTAATTAATGCAGCTTACATCTCAAACAATAATCTGTCCTTATTTACACATCTTTTATTAAATCTGAATTTACATCTCAATCTATATTTCTTAGTAATTAGTTCTTCTGAATACACTTAAACAGTGCTGAAAATAAAACATCTGATATCAAACAAACATTCAAAGTCCATTTCTTAATTATTTTAAGTAAAATAATTACTTACTACATTGTCAGCCCAGTCTGCCAACACCGTTGCTATATAGTTAACAGCGTTAAGGATTGCACAGTATCGGAATCCTAAGGAAGCTCTAGTCTCTTCCTTCATTACTTGAGTTAATCGTATCCTGAAATCATCAACTAACTCCTTCTGTAAGCCCAGGAACTGTAGTTTTCTGGAATCTGTTGGAAGATTCTTATACCGGTCTGGAAAGACGTTAATAGTGTTGTTAGGTTTTCCAACACCAAAGAAAAGCTATTCAAAAAGAAACATTACCGTCATCTTACTACACAACCTTACACCTATGAGAACATCGTACAGTATTTAAAACAGGTGGCATATTTTAATGGTTTCAGGGAAGCTACTCAATGCAAAAGCTAAACACGTAAAGAAACTTCATCCTCCCCCCTCCTGCTTCCACTAGTATTTTGTATTGTAATACCTGAAGCAACGTCATTACACCACACCATCCAGTGCAGCCCCTGGAGCGTACTCACAGAGTAAGGCAACATCGTGGAATACACAATTAAGTGTCTCCTGAAAACTTACTTGCTCTTACTTGTTCTGTTCCAAGAAAGCAGACTTGACTTTATAGCTTCTAAATTGTCGCAGATTTGAAAGGAATAGTAGGATTTTTTTATAACTGCATTGTAACAAATTATGTTCCCTCAGTTATGAATGGGTTTTAATATGCTAAATATCAAATGTATTTTTTTAATTATTATTTTGTAAACATGCCACTAGCTCAAGACTGAATAGTGTCTTGACTTGGTGTCCAAAATACAAAAAGAACAGGAAAGCTTTTATTAAATTGCAAACATCCCAACTTCGCAACATTGTTTGGTGACTACTGCTGACAATGGATATTTAGGAAAGAAATCTGTTAGCTGAAGGGTTTTTACTATTCATTACAAACAAGAGCAATGCCCATACGTTAACATTTACCTGTTATAACTAACAACAGAGTCATAAAAGTTTCAGCGCAGTCTGGGACTTTCATTTCATCTACATCAGTGATATCTTTGTATTGTGATATCCACGCAGCCTCTGATGAAAGCATCGAGTCCATTTTCTGAAGAGCAACTGAGATGTACAAAACTTGTAAACTGTTTAAGTTTTTAATTAAAAAAAAAATCTAACAAAATCCCTTCTAAAATACAGAAAGATAAAAGCCTTAACTCTAGTAAGTTAAATTTACATTTTCAGGTTATAAAACTACTGATGACTGGCTTCATACGAAACCAGCTTCAATATATCTGCATTTGCAATGCTGTTAACAGCTACGACAGAATTGTTTGGGGATTTTGTTGTTTTTTTAACAGTTGGCTTGCTCCTTTCCAATATATTTCCTCTTCATTTCTCAAAAATTAATACCTTTCCTCTATTTCAATTTAAAGTCCACCCTTGTCTGCACACACATAAATATAACATTTCTCTAAAAATAAGTCTACTGAATCACATGCAGCTTAGGGACAAGAGTCCTACAAAGTACAGAAGCACTATTAAGAGTCTAACCAATCTTCCACCAAAATAATCAGAGTATAAAAATACGCACATCTTAGTAGTAGCCCTGTCCAAGTGACTCATCCTATTTGAGAATGCTATTCATATAAGTATACACATACTTTCTGATTGTGCAATATAAAAGACAACAAAATCAAATGGAAGTCTTACATTTTTTTTTCCACTGTTAGCCACCTTTGGAAGCAGGATTCTTCTGACAGAATATGCATGCAGCTGGGAAGGCTGCTGAGATAACCATGAACACTGTATAACTCTCTCTCAAATAGAAGTACCTCATCCACAAGGTGACAAGCGTTATCATCATACAACAGGCATGGAATATCAGCAGCCAGCTTCTCCAAAATCAGCATTACTAGAGCACGAGAGAATTCAAGCTTTTGAAAGAAAAAAAGTGAATAAAATGTCAGAAACAGGAAGTATTAACATATGCAAACATGTACATAACAAACCGCTACAAGACTGAGTTAAGTATTACCAAATTACTTTGTGAAATCAGTGGAAGTGGGCTCACACAAGTATCTACCAGAAGTTGATTGTAATTCATATATGTAAAACCATGAAAGTGCTTACCCCAGCATTCACTGAAGATCCTGCCTTGTCCAGTATTGGCTGGATTTTGTCATCAAGGAACTTTGCATGATTTCCAATCCACATCAGTACTTGCGTTAAATACCACTCAGGCTTATATAAAAAAGAAAATAAAGTATTAAATGCATCCAACAACATTTGTTCAAGTGCTACTAGCATCTTAAGACAAACATCTAAAATCACCAGTCTCTTCCCTTGACTTCTCTCGATCTCAGATTACACAAGTCTTTCACTGTGTTTTACTTAGCTTTGATTTTCATAAAAGCAGTATCAGAGAAGTATTTTCTGGATTTCAGTTGCCTTAAATGCACCAATTAATCTGTTTCTTCTCAGGCAAAAGCTCCATTTTTTATCTCCCCTTCTCTACTGCTTTCTCAGACGTGAGGTCCCCTTCGCTGCTTCATGTACTTCCTCCTGTTCTTCTCTGTGGTCTTTATTTCTTGGTACAGCAAAAAGGATGTACTCCTGAAAAAATTCCTTCCCAGTAGCTCCATTCTGTCATTGTACCCAACCTCAGCCCCACCTTCCCCCAGGAGGTGGGGAATGTATCACCTTCTCATTTCACATTTTAATGCCTATAAGTTTTTGCAGTTTCCATACCTAAAGATACGGTCTGTGGTTTTTGATGAACGCTTCTTTCAGCGTTAGTGCAAGTGGAAGCAGTTCCTATCCTCCTCACTCCCAATAGCTGAAGAACCTTCTGTTGAACTGCACTCACATTCTCCAGATCTTGTGCATGTTTCTCACATCTGTATTAATTTTCACTTGTCTACTGAATTTCATCACGTTTGGGGTTGGGGTTTTTTGACCCTCCCTCTGCAACTCGCCAAGATCACTGTGAACTCTGAACCTGTCCTCTGAAATACTTGTAATCCCTTCCAGGTTGATGTCTTTCAAATATTTCACATGGCTATTTTCTTTACACCATTACCCAAGGTATTATTAAAAAAAACAACGACCAAACCATAACGAAAAAAACAACCCAAAATTGAGCAAAGTGCTGTTGGAATACCTTTCTGATCTGACACTAGATTACCTGTAAACTTATCTTCACAAGTTTTTTTAGAAAAACAGTTGTTCACCTATTCTTGTTCACAGATTTCAACTCTTAAACGTAATTTTCCTGTTTGCTTCTGAAATTATTTTGTTCATATCTATAAAACCTCTCCCCCACTAATACACATAACATTATTTTTAAAAGCACCATAGTAGCAAATGTCACGATTGCAAACATATTCACATTTACCTGAGATTGTCAATACAAGCACACAGACTTGTGCAACTAAACTGTTACAATCAGCTCTCGAACTCTGCTCCAGATGTACTGCAGCAGCATTAATGCATTGAAACCTGCTCCAATCATTACTCTCAAATAAAAATCCTCAGTCTTTGAAGATAACACAGACAAAAAATGACTCAGTTTCTAACTGGTAAACTGGATATCTCTTGTACGTCAATTAAAAAATTTAACCCAGAAAACTATGTAACAGTGCCTTTAGGCTAATCACATTTTATCTAGTAACAGCAGAATCCATCATTTTCAGTTACATGAAGGCAGCAAAAGACAATGCCAAAAATCAAAGTCACAGCTTTGTACAGCCTTTGAGTTCAAGCGATAAGGAACAGTGCATTTTCATGCAGACAGAGGAAATATATCAAAACTTCTGAAATTATGGGAATCAGTCTAAGATTGTAGTAACGCTTTCTAAAGGATCTGGGCAAGGGAGAAATATTGCCTGGCCCAGAGAAAATGCTTGTGCCTCTGGAAAGTCTCCAAGTGCTATTTTGATGTCTGTCCACACTTAGGTAGGTACAAGAACTGCACAGTTTTGAAGAACCTTAATTTCAGAAAGGAAAGTGTTAAAGCTATCCAATTTAAATACAGTAATCTATCTCTTGCTTTAAAAAGCAATTAACCCCCCGCAAAACTGCTTTCTCCCATACCTTGTTTAAAACATTGGTTTGTTTATTTCCAGTGAAATGATACTTGAATCTTTTCTGAAGAGGATTCAGCATGATCTGTATTGGAAGGATAATGGGTGGCGATGGGGGTAAAGAGTACTTTTCTGGAAATTGTTTAGGTGTGGTTAACAGTTCATCTCTAAGTTTGACAGTTAAGGATGAATTTAAGTGTGGAATTCTCCCAACATCATCATTTCAATAGCATGGGTTTATAAAAATGAACATTTCTTAGTTTTACCTCATTGGCTGAAGGCAGCATTATGCAATCAATACAATTCCTCAAATATGAAGAATACTCAAAATATTTCCATTCATATAAAATTTAATACAACTCAGGCTGCTAAGGATTATTTATTCAATCGCAATACAAGTCACTTAAGTCAGTCTGATTTAGGAAACTCGTATCATTAAAAAAAAACAACACAGAAAACCACCATTGTCAGTACCACACACGGGCTGTCCAAGAGACACACTCATATTTGTTAAAAGAAGGATAAAAGACTCATGAGATTAATAAATACAAAACATGATCTCCCATTTTCATGTACCTGATTTAAGTGACCCTGTCTGTCAGGCCAAAATTGTTACCAGCTCAGAGCTGTGTAGAATGGTCTTGTATCTTCCCACTCCATGCCTTTAAAAAAAGCAGCCACAATCACTCCAGGAAAAATTGTTTGGTTGAGCTTTAGCTCTGCTTTGTTTAACTCACAAAAATAACCCCAGAGGAACAGAACGAGCAGCAGTGCCTTCTGATTAACCTCAAAGGCAGACGACTATTGCACAATGAAAAGCCTTCTCTAGTCACCCCTTTTTACAAAGTCTCCTTCTGAAACATTATCTTTAGCTTTCCCTCTTTTCCTTCTGGGATGGGACGCATCAAGGTGATTATGGCTGATTTCAAAAAAGGCTATGAAAGGAAGAGCGTTAACTGTGTAAAATAAAATATACATCACTATTTTTTTTACTAACACGAGTAATCTTACCGAAGTGTATGTAAGGCCTGATCCTCATGAAACCTGAACTGTCAGCTACTGTGAGATGACTAGATCTCATGTCTTGGAGGTAGGAAACTTTGCTACTGCCAGAAACGGCAACTTTAGCACCTGGCATTTTTTAAACAAACAAAAAAATTCATTCTAATGTTAACACAAAGTAACATAACTTCAAATTATCTTCTGTCTTTAGGGAGAACAAAATTTTAAATAATTCTCCTTGAGAACGTGCATCTCTGACATTTGTTATTCTTACTGAAGTACATGACAATTATTTAAAAGGATACGAGGTTTGCAATTTCAGAAGCTGACAAAACAACATCTCCAAATTGTTGTATACATCAGGAGCACTGGCTGGTGCAGCAAGGCCGAATGCCTGAGACTGTGGTGGCCCCACAAATGGCCAGCGGAGCTGGGTTAGTACCTCTTCAAAGTCACTGCAACACAAAATAAGCAATTTAACTCGAATCTACAGTACAACCCAAAGATGAGAGAGTGACAGTACATCTCTTACCTCGACAATTTGTCTTTAAGAATTTTATGCCAGAATTTAACAGTGGATCTCACAAAAGCAAGAAGATGAGAACAAGATGATTCCTGAAGTTTAATATCTAGTTCTGCCATGAACGCTAGAGTACTGGCTGCCTCTGGAACATTGTTGGTCATCAGATATTGCTGAATGCTATCACTATAAAATACAAGTCAAGACCAAAAACTTATTAAAGGTAACAGAAAAAAAATCATTTGTATATTGAGAAATTAAGATGAAACTATTGTCACAATGGGACAATCTAGGTTACCAGTCTCAGAACACAGATGCAGTACTCCGGAACTTTACCTTAACTCTTCTATTCGTGAAATCCATTTAAGATAGGCCAGGTGTCGTTCAATCTCTTCCACTTGACTAATTAGTACATGGAGATCCTCCATGCATGGCTGTGCTTTCAGTAAGTGGCTACTGACTGAAACAGACAGAAGAGCTTCTTCCTCTAGAAGCCGACCCAGAGACTTTTTAGAATCTTCTGCATTCTTTAAAGCATTCTGTATTCTTTTAGGAACTTCCGATGAAACTGTAAGTACCTACATTCACAGAGAAATATGAAGTCTGCCATCTGAGATATTAACACATTGCTTTAATTTGGTTAAACATACTTAATCAGTCATACAGCATATATAGAAAAAGAAAGAAAAAAAAAAAAAAGATGCTTACCTGTTCTTCTAACTGCTTTTTATTTTCAGATAGCTTATCAATAAGGCTGTCTAGCTTCCTAAGAGAATCATAGTCATTTCCAACTTCTCTTTCCACAAATTCAGAAACATAGTATGGGATATCACAATGATCTAGGTCTCTAGTGACTTCTTTCTTTCCAACAGCAACAGCTGCCATGTTTTCTTTCTCTGCAATACTGATCATACAATTTTTAATTAGTCACCACTAAGCACAAAAAAAACTATTGATCTACTGAGCTTATGAAAAGCCGGCCCGTTCAATTTAAACTGAAACTTAAAGCAGTATATTTCTTGAATGTCATATTTAAGTGAGACAATTTGGTGGCCTAAGTCTTAGCTGATAAAACCTTGCTTACACATCCAACTGGTAATTTATCATATGTTAATAATTACAAAAGAGAAGTATGCCTGTCAATTTCAACCTTCCCTGACAGTATGAATTTCATTAAAAACAGTTCAGTACATATGTAGTTTCTACATATGTAATACAGAAATCTTAATGAGGAATACTGGAAAAGTGGTTTTGCAAAATACAAAGGAAGATAACAATATTCTGCTTTACCTCTTTGCACAGTTTAGGATGCTCCAGAGATATCAACTGATGACTGACTTATACTAGCAAAGGATCCGCTCAAGTCTTGCGATGATTTGTAGAGTAAAATCATCATTGAGAAAACCCACGCAGTTTAACAGAAAAGGCACTTGCTGATCTACACATTTGGCAGCATCCGGAGAAAACCAGACCTGAAATTGAGAGGATCACGTACCGTGAAACAAAAAAAGGCAACAATGACAACTGTTTGGCTAGTTCAGTTCTCAGCTTTTTAGTATCACTCTCAAAAGTGATAAATGAAAATCATACACTTGTACTTTATCTGCTACAAGTTTTCATTAACTAAAAAAACCCCAAACTATTAGGCATACGACAGGAAAGAGTGAGAAAACGGTGCAGTTGCTGAGCCAAAGTTGGAGAAGCAGCAGCGAGCAGCCAGTAGAACAAACTGGGAGACCAAGGCTGTTGCTGACAAAGAAATGAATTAAAAAAAAAAAAGAGTAGTAAAACGCACCATGCGGTTCGCAGCAAGGAAAACAAGTAATACCGCACCAGACTGCTGCCCAAGCGCTGCTCTTACCAGAGAAAAAGATGAAGACACGGGAGGCGAGAGGCACGGGACACTGCAGCACCCCCCGGCCACCCCCCCCGCTGGCGCACGCAGCCCCGCACCCACCCCCGCCACAGGGCCGCGCCGTTCCACGGGGCGCTGGGAGGCCCCGGGGAGGCCGCTGCCGCCCGCGGCCCCGGCGGCTGGCCCAAGCCCCCTCCCACGCCGGCCGCCAGCGCCCCGCCGCGCCCCTCTCCGCCCGCTCCGGGCTCTGCCCCCGGGGCGGCGCTTTCCCGCGCGGCGCCCAGCGGGGCTGGGGTGACGCACCCGGCGGGACAGGCCCGCCTTTCCCCCGGCCGGCCGGCCGACCCCCGCGGGGCTCCCGCCCGCCGGAGGGACAGCTGCTGCGGCAGGGCCCGGCAGAGCCCCGCGGCAGGGCCGGCCCGCCCGGCTGACAGCACCGCCGCCTCCCTCACCCGCCGCCTCCCTCGGCGGCCCCGCGGGCGCCCTGACACGTTCGTGGGCGGGGCCGGAGAGCGCAGGGCGCACGCGCACTGCCCCCCCGCCCGGGTGAGGGGCCCGGCCGCCGCCAGCAGCGCGCATGCGGGGGGTGCCCGCTCGCTGCCGGTGGCCCCGCAGCCGGCGGTACCGCCCCGGGCAGCGAGCGGCCGCGCCCCAAGGGAGGGCTCCGCTCCGCTGAGGGCGGGGCGCAGCGGGTTCCGTTCCGTGCGGGAAGCGCGGCCCCGCCGCTTCGGGAGGCGCCAGCGCCGCGGGAACCGCGCCCTGCCCTGAGGTACCTGGCGGGTGCGGAAGGCGCAGGGGCAGCGCCGCCCGCGGCATCGGCCAGCCCTCTGCCGTTCGCCGGCCTTCAGCAACACTGTAGGCGCTGTATTTGCTTTGCGAAGAGGCTGGAAACGCAAAGTCTTTTTAGACAGCTTTATAATAATATTTTTTTCCCCCCTACCAGAAGCCCGGCTCATCCCCTGCCGGCCATGCACCGGCAAGATGCGTAAAGGAAGCAGGTCCTGGTAACACGCTTAGACTTTCCAGTCAATTTATTTTCAGTACCCATTCTTTGGTACAGGTATTAGTAAAGCTGGAAAATACGCGGAAGTATTTTCTCAATGAAAAGGCCAACTAATTAAAACAGCTGTACATCCTTACAGCACATAAAAAGCCTTGCTAACGTAACCCTCTACCGCATCAGTGCAAATGCTATGTGATATAAGTGTTCATGGATATCTTGATTTTGTCGTAACTCATTCTCCCAAGCTGTAAAGTAATGTATTTGAAGAGACTTAAAGGTGTGCTGAACTCCAGAAAATACTCAGTGCTTGCCCTCCACGCCCCCCCCCCCCCCAAAAAAAAAAAAAAAAAAAGCAAAGCTAAACATTCTTCCAGGTCTGAAACTTCCACGCCTATTTCTCAAAGATGCACCCGTGTTACAGCTCAAGCAACTTACTCATTCATTAAAAACCACCAGTCACTAAGATCTCTATTATATTACAGTCTTGCAAATGACTACTGAAGTTAAACGCTAGCGCTGATAAAAACTTAAAAAAATACAAATCTCTCGCTACCAATCTTTTAAGATTTGTACAGAACATGGAAATAGGAAAACACTTTATATATGTTAAAATCAAGTAATTTTTGCAGTTCATTCAGCGTAACCAGGTGGTATTCAGCTGTGTCTGATTTTTTATGCTTGTGTCCATTTTCAAAACTTCTCGAATCGCCATGGTAGCATAAGTGGATGGGGGAAGGGAGAACTCCATCTTTAGTGCCCTGAATTTACCATCTATCACAAGGGGTAAGAGAAGACACAAAGCAAGAAAAAGTTATTAAAGCCGTAAGCATTGCTTATTCCAGATGCCATCTTGACTTAAGTTTTCCACAACCAACCCCCCCCAACCCATAAAGCAAAACAATCGCCGCCACCACACTCCAATTTACAGTCCATTGTGGAATCTCATGAAACATCTTTCTAACATTTTTTCTCAGCAGGTAGTAGTATTTTGCAGGTTTTCTTCTTTTAAAAGCAAAATAAACTTTTTTCCTTTCAAAACTGAATTCCTAGCCTCTTCAATTTCTCTGGAAAGCAGTGTCAAAAAGACCTTGTGACCAGAGTTCTATAAAAAAAATTCCATTGGATTCTGTTAAGTATTTGAGTAGTCTCTTGTGTTCAGCACAGATAACACATGCTCAACCATACAGACAATTTGTGGCTTAATTGCACCTTCAAGCATTTCAGACATTTACTGCTAAGCATTTGCTCAATTTTACAGATGCCTATAAGAAAGTATAACAGTCAATACAGACACTCTTGACAAATAAGGGTCCTCATTTAGACACCTAACTTTAGATATCTTTAATACCATTGCTTGAAAGTCTAGTTAAATTTAAGCTCTTCCTTTAAAGAGCTTTCAGTATGTAGCTCTTCAAAGCAACAGTCAGCTTTTTGCAAACACCAGCAGCAAAACAAACTTACCTGTAGGAAGAACTGGTAATTGTTTTCCTTCCAGTTTATCCAAATCTGTAGTAAATAACGGGATTCTGGGATCGTCATATGCAACGATGTCCCTTTATAATATACATAAGATTTTGAAATTATTATTTTTTATTATTTACAATAACATTTATATATTTTGTTATTTTATGTAAGTTTATATTTTAATTTAGTAGTAGTATTTATTATTATTTATCATTATTCCAATTCAGCAGTTACAACCAAAATGAAATTGACTTTCTAACAAAATAAGGTAAGGTGGCGTCTATGGTGCAGTAACTGGTAAAGCTTTATGTAGAAGACTTGCCTCTGTTTCATGATTATTTTAAAAAATAAAAAAATTAATGAGAAGTTTCTTTGCGTAACTCATCTGTTTTCCCTCTTGGGCTGTCAGGATTTCCAGCTATACAAGATGTACAGTTTATGAAATTAAAATGAAGTGTAAACATTTGTATTTTTGTCTCAGTCCTACCCCCCCCTTTTTTTTTTCTTCTGTGCATCAGTGATCAAGTCTTTCTGCACACCTGTACAGTCACCTGTTTAAAAGGTATTTATCCAGTTGTCATATGACAACTAGGTTTTATCTCTATCAACAGTGATTTAGTAGGTTTAAGTGACACAAATCTTTCTGATTGATAGACAGGTAATTTGAGACCAACTTTCTCACAGCAAGACTACAAAAAAACCCTGTTTTGAATATTATCTATCATGGTTTCAACAGAAATAATTATCTATGAAGTGTTCAGGCAAGCCCTTGCAAGGAGCGTACAACTAGATAGGTGTCTTAACACTCAGCCTTCACAGAAAGGACCATGGAAGAAATAAGGTTAGGTTCAACTTCAGCTAGCTGCATAAAAACCACAAGGGAGATGCACAGAGATTCCTCCCTACTTATGCTCCAGTCCATATGTATGTCCTGTGGGTCCATCTAATAGTTCTTGTACTTAGTCATCCCACATATACTCTGTGTTGTCAATTCAAGTGTAATTTCCTTTATCCTCCTTCCTTACCAATTGACATTCTGAGGTCGAATGATAATCTTCCTGTATGCTCCAGAAAGTGAATAATCTCTGATCTTATGCCTCATGTTGTTGATATCAAGATTGTCAGCTAGTAGCATTTCCTTATAGGCCTCACCAACTGCAAGAGAGGAAAATATTTAAAAGCGGAGAGCGTAGTGCAACTGATTGAAACAGCCTGTTTTCATGGATAGTTCCTTCCTTTATATTTAGTAGCTTCCAGCACATATGGGATGTCACACAGAAGTGTAAAATAAATTACTGCAAATATTATTACCTACAATATTTGCTTCTACAACCTGATTAGTACAGGCAGTAACCAAGGAAGAATCTTAGTAAATCCAAATTTCATCAAAACCCAACATTTACAAAATTATTTTATTGACATCTCATACATGTGTTCAGTTATCTAAACTTCTTAAGATCATCTCAGGTATTGGGGGGAGGGGGGGGAGGCCAGACTACCTATTGCTCTATCTTTGAAAAAGCAGCAGAGTGAAATGACTTGAGAGCCCTCTGAAGAAATAGCTGGCAGGGACCTTTAAGTACACTGCCAACAGAAGAAGTAATTATATTACAGTCTTGTATCCTGAAGTGAGCATGCACACTTAGGGAAGGCAACGGAAATACAGGAATATACTGCAGCTAAAATGCTGTCTGGTGCTTTTGATTTGCAGTGCAATTGCCAGCATTACTTCATGCGGTTGGGAATTTTAAACAGGAATAATTTAGGCTTACTGTGGGCAAATCCCAGTATAAATACATTCAATGTAAAAAATTGCACCTTTTCTTTCCACTTTCTTTTAACTCAGTGTGGTTCAGAGTCACACCTCATCAACGAACAGATCTTTACCTTTCAGTGTTTCAGAGATGGGGGATAAATGGGATCCTAGTTCTAGGACTTAGCTCCGACAGGCAGAGTCTCAAGAGACTTGACTCTTTTAAGGACAAACAAGTACAGGAGCAGTTCAACCCCAAAGTGAGGAAAACAAGTATATGTATTAGGAGACTGGTTTGGCTAAGTAGGGAACTCATGACTCGGCTCATACACAAGGTCACATACAGTAGGTGAAAGCAAGGGCCAACTACAGAGAAGGAACACACAAACATTGTCCAGGCACATTGGGACGGCGCTAGGAAAGCCAAAGCTCAACTAGAGTTGAAATCAGCAGCAGACATCAAGAGCAACGAGAGTTAAACTGCGACATCAGTAATGAAAGACAACAACAAGGAGAATGTTGGTCTTCTGCTAAGCAGGGCAGCTGGTCTAGTGATAGACATAAGGCTGAAGGTCTCAGTGCCTCCTTTGCCTCAGTCTTGACCAGAAAGGTCTCCCGGGCCTCTGATCTTAGAGACAAGGTTCAGGGAAGAGAGGGACTACCAGTAGTGGAAGAAGATACAGGCTGAGAAAGCTGGCTCACATCATGGTAAAGCTTTTCTCTACCATCTCTGAAAGATTGTGGAGCTCTGGGGAGGACTCAGGTGACTGCAATCATCTTCAAAACAGGCAAGAAAGATCATCTAGGGAATTACAGACCAGTCAGATTCACTTTGGTCCCCAGGAAAAATAACAGAGCTAATCCTCTTGGAACATGTTTCTGGGCACACAATGAGAATAATAATGAGCATGGTTTTACCAAAGGGGAAAAAAAAAAAAAAAAGAAAAATTCAAAAAAACCCACCAACCTTACTTTCTTCTGTGATTAAATAATTATTACACCTGTAGATGAGGGGAGAGCAGTAACTGTTGCCCATCTTGCCTTTAGCAAGTCTGTTGACATGTTCCCACAGCATCCTTGTATCCAAGGTTAGAACGTTACAGTGGGTGGAGTACTAGATGAGTCAAGAACTGTCTGGCTCATCATCTCAAAGGGAAGTCACTACTGGTTTGAGCTCGTTACAAGCAGAATTCTTCAAGAACTGCGATGTCCCCTGTTAAACACCTTTATTAGCATATGTGGAGGAGGAGCTGGAATTCACCCCAACAAGTTGACGGACAAAATCAAGCCAGAGTGGCAGTCGATACACTCAAAGGCAGGACTGCAACTCAGAGGGACCTAGGCTAAAGGAATGGGCCAAGAGGAACCTCATGAAATTCAACAAGGACCAAGTATTGTACCTGTGAATGATTAACTCCTTGCAATAGTACAGGCTAGGGGGCAACTCCGCTGACGGTCACCTAGCACTCCCGGTGGGAAGGAGACTTAACAGAGCACCCTGGCAGCGACAAAAGCTAATAGCAACAGCTTAGGCAGTAGCTACACCAAGAAAAACCTTACTGCCCCTTACTGGCACTCATGAGACTGCGCTAAGAATAGTGTGTTCAGCACAAAGGAGATGCTGATAAACTCGAATGAGTCCAACGGAGGACCACCCCAATGGCCAGGGGTTGTAGCCCATACCCTGGGAGGACAGTCTGAGAGAAGCTTCTTTAACTTTGAGAAGAGAAAACTTAGAAGAGAACTTAAGAGACTTTTTGTTCTTGAAAGTTTCAGATAATGCCCTGAGCAATCTGGCCTGAACATAGCACTGACCTTGCTTTGACCAGAAGGCTGGACCAGATGGCCTCCTGAGGTCCTTTCCAACAGAAATGATTCTACAACTCTATGCCTTAACAACAACATCATGTTCTATGCAATAATTATAGATCACTCGACCTATTCCGTTAAAAACCATTTACATCCAATACTGTATATACAGGAAATGAAAGATATGCTTTATTTTTAATTTTTAAAACATTCATATTGGTTAATATTAAATTAAACAGATCTGGTTCTTAGTTTCCTAACTTCAAGCATTTGCTTGGGTTACAAATTCTAGAAGTTTGGTTTGTTTTCCAATTTAAAAATCAAATGCATACACTTTTCAATTAACACGTCACCATTTTCTTCCCCTTGTGCTGAGATAAATAATTTTGCCTCAGTAAAAAATTCGTTTCTTTAGAAAAGCTACTAGCTAAAATGAAATACGGAATAGATTTATGTTCACTGAAACAAATTACAATGCAGACTATTACCATCACAATGGGAGAGGCTGACAGTAACGTAACAGAGATTTAAAATAGTGTATTGTTTTCATGGTCGCCAAGGTTGCATAGATCTAATCTTCCTTTTAAGAATCATCTTCAAGCAGACTTACATTTGCAGAGGAAGTATGTAAGTGAACAGTAAGACTTACTTTTATGCTTTGGATAAATAACATCAAATCCAGGCAATGGCATCACTACATCATGGATAGTGTAGTTTTCAACATCTCCTTCTTCAATATGAACAGCTGTGGCTACAATCAGGACAGAAAAATGAACAGTTACCAGTACGGATGCCTGTGACAGTTAACGTTAGCTAAATTTAAAATGAATCATTTGATTGAAGCAAGCCTACTTTGAGAGGGATAACTACTGTGTTTTATCTCCACTTAATAGACAACATATCCAAGAAAAGAAGTAACAGTCTTCAAGGCTGCCAGTTACCAGAATAATCACAGCCTGATTTCCAGTGACTTTGAAAGCTGAATGAAGTAAGGTTTGCTAGGTCAAGGGTCCCCTTACCAGGCATCAGGCGTACGTGAAGGAGAAATACTGTGGATATTCTCACCCCAGGGAACTGCTGGAGCAAATCCAGATGAGGACAGTTTTAACAGTGCTTCACAAGATACTAATGCAAATAAAAACTTCTGGGATTAAAACACTCATAACATCCTTTGACAGTTCTCCATAGCTCAATTAAGTTGGAGTTCATCCTTGAGAACAATTAGTCCTTCGTAGTCTATTTTCCCTACCCAGCTACTTGGAAAAAAAGCAAACCAACAGCTCATGGAAGTGTAATACCTAACTTCAGATTCCTTGCAAAATTTGACTAAAACTGGCCAATGGATTCAGAAATCACTAGACCAAAATGCTTGAGGAGAAGAAAATATGTAAGCAATATCACATAAACAGATATGTGCCTTGTTTTCCCAGCAATTTGAACTACACAGCACCACTGGCTCTTTGCTTGGCTGATTTTACCTCCTTTAAGTGTGAGATCTCCTGGTACAGCTCTAAGCCCATACTCCTCTATTCTCTTGCTCACCATATTATTCCACACATAACTCTGGTAGCTATGAATATACATTAAACGATTATTTCTTGGTATCTACAGGAAAAGAGAAAAAAAAAAAGAAACATTAGAAAGATGTATTTTTAGGTGTTTTTTTTTTTAATCCATCATAACAAAAGGCATATATTTGAAACATTACTTCTTCAGCAACAAGACTAATACAATTTCTTGGTACACAGATTTAATTTTTATTCATTATTTGGCAAAAGGGTAAGTGAAGAAGTAATTCTTTTACACTTTTGAAATCCACACAAAAAACCCCCTGGGCTTAAATCTGAAAAAAAAAAAAAAAAAAAAAAAAAAAAAAGCTTTCATTTATTTTATGCAACAGCTCATCAAACACTTGGGGCTATGATCAAACACTGAATTCATACTAAACCTCCTGAAATCTTAGGCAAACTTTGCAGATGTGAAAGCACAGTGTTATTCTAATTATCTTCTTTGTAAACAAGACATTATTCCTTGGCTCCTACAATGGGCCCAGTAGTTTGCTGGTGATGAGGTATTTTCTCCAAAGACTTGATCTTGATTACAGTATTTGAAAATGACAGTGAATCCACCACCTCTATGCCAAGCTGATTAATTAGTGCACTATCAGTTTGATTTATATTTCTAAAGCAACAGAAAAATCCTGAAACTGAGCTTCTGCACAATTCGCAGCTCTGTATTATACATGATTACTAAGTATAACTGTGTTGCTTCCAATGTACCAGAGAGATTGTTGTATAAATTGCAAAGCTCATTATGCATATATTAGTTAAAGATGTTGTCGGTCACCATGCAGCAGTACTTCAAGCAAAAAAGCAGGATAAAGATTTAACCTTCCACTCACCAAGCATCTATAGGTCCCTTTCAAATTCATCATATCATCAAAAGAATGTTTATTTAAGTAAATACCCCACAGCACTTTTACACTCACTATGCCAAATGCAGAGATTATGTTCTTCATTCCATACTTTAAGAGTCCACGCAGAAGCTGTCCTTCCACGCACCTTTTTACGGGTAGTTTCTTGAGGGCTGCTGCTGGATCTTTAGTCTTTGCCCATTCCTCTCTGCATTTTACTAAGTATCCCTTTTCAGCTAGAATGAGGATGTAAAACAGAAATATTTTAACTACGCACCAAAAAAGCATCCATCTCACCTTCTGTTAAAGCAGCTGAAAAATGTAAAAGCTTCAGTCATGGTAATTATACCGATAAACATGATCACAGAGTAGTTGGGGCTGGAAGGCCTGACGCGGAGACTGAGCAGACGGTAAGTATTCAGGTTCCTTTTCACCCCCACTGCAAGAAACCGCACAGCAAGGAAAGAGAAGCAGAAAGGCAGACAGTCTGAAGACAGCTCTCCATTGCTTAACTGGCTCTAGCGTGTTGTCCTGCTTTCAGCTGCAATAGAGTCAATTCTTTTCCTAGTAGCTGGTGCAGTGCTGTTTTGGGTTTGGTGTGAGCATAGCGTTGGTAAGATTCTGACGTTTTTAGTTGTTGGTAAGTAATGTTTATATTAAGTCGAGGACATTTTTAAGGCAAGGTGTTCCAGAAAGAAGGCTGGGGGAGCACAAGAAACTGGGAGGGGACACAGCCAGGACAGGTGACCCAAACTAGCCAAAGGGATATTCCATACCATAGAATGCCATGCTGAGTACATAAAGCTGGGGGAAGAAGGAGGAAGGGGGAGCTGTTTGGAGTGATGGTGTTTGTCTTCCCAAGGAACTGTTAGGTGTGACGGAGCCCTGCGTGCCTGGAGGTGGCTGAACACCTGCCTGCCCATGGGAAGAGGTGAACAAATTCCTTATTTTGCTCTGCTTGCCTGTGTGGCTTTTGCTTTACCTATTAAACTGTCTTTATCTCAGCCCACGAGTTTTCTCACTTCAGCTCTTCCGATTCTCTCCCCCATTACACCAGGAGGGGAGTGAGTGAGCGGCTGTGTGGGACTTAGCTGCTGGCTGGGGTTAAACCACAACACGTGTACAAAGCTGTTCTCACAAACATACTTTCAAATTAAAAGAATCAAAATCTGAAAGTGTTGTTCCTGAACAGACAATTCTTGGAGGAGGACAAGCAGAAACACTTTGCATATCATTTTTCAGTCCTTACCTCCTGGTCGTGGTTTTAATATCAAATCCATTACTTCGTTCCAATTGTTCTGTAGAATAGCTCTAAGATTCAAACAGGAAAGTGTATTAATAACAGACTAAATATATTTTAAGGAGATTTAGCCAACTTATTAAAAAAAATTAGTGTTTTGATTTATGCAAGATTAAAAGTAGTGGTATTATGCAAGATATCGGCTGAAGCAAGTTCAGAAACAAGTTACTTCTTGAATCTAAAATTAAAACTGGCACATGCAATATGCTAGAAAAAGTTCCCAAAAATACATTAGAAGTATACAGGGATAAAAATAAAATTAAAAAAAAAAGGGATGAAGACAACACATACTTGCCAATTTGATATGTGGGAACAGCTGTGGTTCCAAATCTTTGCATTCCATAGTAATTAATGAATCCAATTTCCCTGAGAGAATGCATTGCTTGCTCTATCTGGTCATCAGTTCCTGTTATGTTTCTAGCATTTAAAAAACAAGCAAACAAAAAAGTTATAGACAGGTTACTAAGGGTTTAAACTATTTGGTGATCCCCCTAATATTAAAGCTCAACATCAACATTACATAGCACATATCAAATTCAACAGATTCCTGCCAATTGAAGGACTTTCCTTCTTTTTTGTAACACAAGATGCACTGGTATCTCTTACCCATTTAAAGAAAAAAAAGAAAAAGAAAATAAAATTTCTAACAGAACTGTCTAAATACATACTAACATATTACCTGAGAACAACAGTGAAATGGTTCCCTTGCAGTTCTCCTAATTTCAGTGGATGGTTCTTGTAACTGAAATTTCCTAATTTGAAGTTCATCAAACATTTATTCAAATGAGCAAGTCTTTGTGCAGTGATTCTAAAAAGAAACAGACCACAGTGACCAACCTATGCTTAGAAAAGTAGATTATTAAATAACTATAGAAATGCTGGTATTTCAAACCAAAAAGCAGTGAGTCTAGTTTCCCCAATTTTCTATTGTTGCCTTTTCAAAGTATTTTAATGAAAAATCTAAAATAAAAGAACCGGTAACTATTATGGCTATGCATATAAGAGAAAATGTATACCATGACAAAGACTGTTAGTACTGTCTTTTCACATCTCTGTTACAGTATGCACTCAAAAAGAAGTATGTTGCAATATTGACGTATACTGTAGCCCCTAAGCTGAACTCTGCTTTACTGGAGTAACTACACCATGAATACACGCCAGTTAGCACAGCCAGAAACACAGAGTTAAGTAATTAGCCACTGTGTAAGCTTAGTGCAGATGAAGGAATAGGAAATCCTATCTGTCATTTTTGTTGCTAGTACTTTTGGAAGCATACTCTGTTTTTTGCATCACCAAGCTGCTCTTTGACACTTCCACTAAAACTTGTACCAGGATAGACAAGTTTATCAACTAGCATGGGCAGCGTGCTCGGCTCAGAGCGGGCTGATAAATGGTGATCTCTCCTCTCCTGTGCCATCCTTCTCCAACGCTGCACAGGAGAGTTGGGTACTGTGGCACTACAGAACAGACACCACAAATCAGTATGCTCCCCGCCCCCCATAATCAATGCTTACAATACACTGAAGCTCATGGACACAACATGAAATGCGATCATGTTAAAAGTAAACGGAACAGCACCTGAGATGGCTACACCACACCACAAGTTTAACTAACGGACATCACTTTGCAAACTTGCCTTGCAGCAACAAGAATCTGGGGCTTCTCACAATACACAAATTACTAATTCCTTTTATATGTGCAAACATATGCACATGCAAACGACTGGGAGGAAAAATAAGAACAATTTAGTGAATGCCCTCCATTTAACAAGAATTTGATCAAATTTCTGGCTCTCAAACCTTGGAATTCCTCACTTGAGCAATGCGGTTTTAAAAGGGCTGTAAATAGTAGTCAAGGTAGAATATTCCAGCAAGCTAACAGAAATCACAATGTATGACTGCAAGGCATCCATCATTCTCACTTATGGATGTAACACTAATTTCAAGTGACCAGAAACCATACAATTATCTTGGAATATGACTAAATAGATGTTATTTTCTCTTAATAGGGGACTTATGGGAGTAGGTTAAGGCAGGAAAAATTCCTCTTAATTTTGCCCCTTCTGGCTGCTCACAGATAAGCAAAGGCAGCAGTTATCCTTCTCTGGAGCTGTTCAGAGAGTTCAGTGAGAAAGAAAATAGGATTCCAGCTGGAGGAAGGGGGAAACAAAAGTCAGGAAGGAAATGGGACATAGTTTTCACCGCGTCATTCTGTTTTTCTGCTGTTGCACGGGAGCCACGCAGACAATTTGGCCCGCTGCTTCAGCCAAATACATGTATCTAGGCTGTGACTCGGAGCACCACTGACTGAAAATACTAGCAGTCGCCATGGAATAAAAAAGGATTATAGCACCTTCATTAATACAGGTGCTTTACAAGACCAGGACCTTCATCAGCCATCTGTGTCACATGCATACCGAGTCTTCGAGGTATTTACTGAAATATTCAAGCTACCATGGTAGAAGTGCAAATACTCCAGTATACTTTCACTTACCTGAGAACAGCGATCTCTTGAACTGTTATAGCCCTTTTATCCTTAGTTCCCATATAGGAAAATATGTTTGGCTTCACTCTTAAAAGCAACAGGAACAGATATTACGTATATTAAAATAGCCACAGATCAAACATAATTTCAGCATAATTACCTAGAATTATTAATCTTCTATATTAAACCCAGAAAACACGCATATATTCCCCAGAACCAGGCTACAATGTGACATATGTTGACATTTTCTAATCTCAACTATAAGTACATAAAACACAGGGAAATTTCTCTGGTTTAATTATATGTAGACAGATTCACTTTTACCATAACTGTGCTTTCATAACATAAGCTCTGAAGTACTTCTTTCTGTATATCCATTCAATGCACAAATGCACAGCCACCACTAATGTCACTAGAAATTCAGGTCCATTTCTTCCTTAAACTTCAAATAACATGTCTGTTTGAAATCCATGCATTCACATTATGTGAGAATATGAGACGTTAATTTAAAATTTGATCCATTTCTTTCCTTGAGAGGAAAACCACCTTTCCTTTCCACTCTGTACTTTGCAGCCTGTGTTGCACAGGGAGTATTTCCAGTTATTCCAGCTATGGGCACCAGGGGGTTGCAGGATTGCCATTACATACGTTTTTCCACCAAACTATGCTCCTACCATTCTGTTCTCAAATACAAATACTAGTAGTATACTGGTTAAAGTCTAGATTACAAACATTTATTTATGGACAGGAAGAGTGAAGGAAAAAGGAGGGAAAAAGCAGGGAAGTTTCCCTACAAGTAGATCACTGATCTGACCCAATTTTAAAATAGCCCTTCCTCTACAATTCTGTGTGTTAACATCATGCCTTTGGCAAATCATTTTGTTGCTGCACTTGATGGGGTGAAAGGAACTAAGACTGTGTTGCCATGGAGAAATTAATACATGGAACAACAGTTTGTGAACTGTAACTGCGTAGGAACTGATCAACATATTATCGCAACAATATCTGACAGGTTCGTAACATACTTGCATATATTCACACACTGGGAAAAAGCCGGCTTTTACTTCAAGTTACACACATTGAGGCTTTGGAGCTGCCAAGCCTTTCTCAGATCAATTGTGGACCTTCTTCCTTTGAAGTAGCAAAGTACTTTTACATTTCCTGGGATCATTTTGTTCCGTTCTAACCTCCTTCCAAAACTTGCGAGTTTCAAATTTGATATTCTAGAATAACTTTTTTTTAAAACACTAGCTACAAATTAGGCAATAGTAATCATTTGTGTTGGTCATACATAATTCTGAAGCATAACATTCACAGTAACACAAAATATACAGGGGGAGGACTGCATGCTAGCCAGCCTTACCGTAAAAATTTGGATAGGACGTTAATAGCATCCATAGTATCCTTGTTCTCCTTGTACAGTACAAAGTGGCAGTAGCTTCCCCTAGATTTTGGCCAAGAGTGTTTTCTTGGATCTTTAAAAACAAAAGGTTAAAATTTGTAAAGTGTCATTTTTAAAAAATGTAATTAATATCTTTGCCATTGCAGCTACACTTAAAACAAATATGTAAGAGTAAATTTCTGCTAATTCCCATCTGTTTTAAAAAAAAAAATAAATGGACAAAGTGAGTTACTGACAGCAAAAGCTGCAAAGCACATTGAAAAAGACCTTCTCCCCTTCCACTGGGCTGGAAACTTCTCTTTAATCAATTCTGTCACCCAGAAAATCTTCAATGAAATGGTGACAGTTCCTTTGTCATTACATTACCTAAAAATAGACCCTAGCCATTTAACTGCCATATTGCCTGATTAAATTTCTCAAAAACATTATCATTACACTGACTTTCAGCAATAAAAGCCACTCTACAATTCATCTGCTGCCTTCTGTAATTAACAGATGAGGACCATTGGAGCCCTATTTGCTGGAAGACTACAATTATTATAGTACCAACATATTTATTTCTGTAGGATTTTTTTTCCGTGTGTCATGCAGAAGCATGGTCATCTATAAGAGCCTACAAAAAGTGTTCGCACAAAAGATTACTCCAAGGTGAATTGTTTTTAAAAGTCCTGTGAGAGAGAGAAATCTGGCACAACACAGACATTAACAAATAATTAAAGCCAGATACTGTGCCATGTTCAGAGAAGGCCAGAGGGTGAGGTAACTTCAGCTCCTGCAGACTAACAACTGAATTACAATTCTGTACAATGACCTGGCATTTTCTAGAGAAGGAAGAAAACTGTCAAGGTATTTGTCAAGCTTTTGTTGCACATAAAAGCCTCCAGAGATAAAACTTCCCTTTTACAATCATCCGCTGTTGATGGCACTATTGAGAAGGCGGGCTGATTCTACACAGGCTTAGCAACCAATTTTGAGGTGCTTTGTTTATAAATTCTTTGTCTTTATAACAAAACTAAGGATTTATTTTGTTTTAAATAAGAAGTCCCTTATCTCTTGGTGGCCACCAAGCAGACGTTCCTGTTTTTGTACAAAAAGGGCTTAAGCATCTTTCATAACAGCAAAAGCTAACAGAAAAAGCCAGTCCTATTCCAGTATATAAACACCAATGCAGGAAGAAACTTCCTGGGAAATTTTGCTCTTTTTGTTCAAGTAAGTTTAAAAAAGCCCAGATATCCCACACAGACAGTGAGCATCTTTAATTTTCAGGGAACTTTTTGGTAAAAGATAATTCTTCCTGCTTTTTTTGAGACACTGCCATCCGCACAAGCACTTCTGCAAAACTGATTTTGGATGTTACAGTATAAAATACTATACATGTAGGTTTTAATCACTTACAAATTATTGCAACGCTTGTCTTGTACCATCAGTTTCTAAGGAAAGCCCCCCTTATGGAGTTTCCTAGGACCTAAACTGAGCAGTACGGTCCAAAGCCTGTTAAGAGAACTCGTGCTCCTGCTGGTCTCCCTTCCGAGCCACGACTGCTCTCACACAGTCAGTGAAACACCGCATTCCGCTTGAAAAAGCAAGGTCCTCCCTGAAGAACTCCGTGATTTAAAGGGAAGAGAGGAACACAGAGCGTGATTCACAAGGGAAGTCTTCTCCAGCTGGAATCGCTCTTTAAATTTAAACTAATCCATCTTGCACATGGTCATTTCAACACCCTTCAATAAGTGAGCCCTATCTGGGTTAGGCTAAAAGGATGCTATAGACCAGGGGTCCTCAAACTTTTTAACCGGGGGGCCGGCACGCAGATGCAGTGGCAGGCAGTCATCTGCGGCTGCTTGGTTTCCCCCCCCAGCCCCTGGCAGGGGCAGGGCAGGGGGGTCTGTAAATACCGGGGGCCGGATTGAGGACCCTGGGGGGCTGTATCCGGCCCGCGGGCCGTAGTTTGAGGACATCTGCTATAGATGCTATATATACTAATGGGCTCCTCATGCTTTGGGCATCACAGCCATGTGCCTATCCACCTCACTGCCAGCCATGCTGAGTACTGGGAGGCTGCAGCTACAGTCCCAGTATTTAACGACTCCTCATCCAGTACTTTGAAGTATTCAACTGGGCAGGTGGACCAGAGGGATGGTTTACAGTCCTTACTGCTATGTTTGAGTCACATTGCCTTTTTTTTGACAGTAAAAACATTATTTCCAAGCCCTTTTTCCAACCTTTTGCTGCAATTTGAGGACTCTTTTTTAATATCGGGATGTATGATATATACTTTTAAAGTTGTATAAATACAGATAGTGGTGTCTGAAACGCAAGGCTGAAGGGCAAAGGCTTGGCTTAATGAAATCAATGGAAAATTTACCATAGATGTCAAACAGTATTGTCAAAACTGATAATTTACATCACTTATTACTGGCAAACTTTCTCTGCACTGAATGACTACTGCCTATACTGCACTAGGAAGAAAAAAGGAAACACAAGCCCAATTCTTGGTGTTTTGGGAAATTTTAAGCATTACTTATGTGTAGGGGTTTTTAAAGAATTATTTGTTACTAGTTTGGCCAGTCTTGTTGCTATTTAGGAGGTCGTAATGGTTGGCATTTCATTTTGTTAGCATGAAATGTCAACATCTCTTACCTGTTGCAGTTCTGACCTCTGTCCCAATGCATAGCATAAAGAGCACAAAAGAGTAGTGTTTAATTTTTAGACTGTCGAAGGGTTTTTAGAGGTGAACATGCGGGTTTATGGTTATGGGATTGTTTATGCTTTAGGGAGCATCCAACAGTTAGGTGGTGGATGACAGCAATTTAGACAGTTATGCAATGGAATCGTGCAGAGGCAAACGGTGAACATATGGAAAGCTTCAGTCGGAGATGCAACAAACTTCATTTGTGGA
Source organism: Falco cherrug (assembly GCF_023634085.1). NCBI lineage: Eukaryota > Metazoa > Chordata > Aves > Falconiformes > Falconidae > Falco > Falco cherrug. The sequence goes on along the minus strand of NC_073701.1, from coordinate 76,907,104 downwards.
CAATGATGAAACAGCAGTTTACTGACAATTTAGTAAGACAGTATTTTAAGTATTCTGGGTGTAAACTTACTATAGACACAAAGCAGCTTCTCATTTTAGATTTTAGGAAAGTGTTTTTGGTAATCTTTTACATTATCAACAAAATAATCAGATACCTAGATATCTCAGCTAATATTTGAATATTCTACACTTCTAAAATGTTTCTTGCTTGGGAAACCTGCTCAGGACTAAGACGTGTTAGCAGCTATACACACGGAAGATAAATATAATCCTGACCACGAAGAACTTGCACTCTTAAATCCTACATTCATAAGCATTTACGCACACAGTCACTGAAACTGCACACATCTTCACCAACGTGCACCAGTGTCTGTAGCTCCAAAACTTAGGAATCGAGGTTTAAATAGATGATGCTTCTCTGCATCACAAGATGGTGCTTCATATAATGTTTTACTCCTAGAGACACATCACTAAATTCTTTTCAGTGTATTTCAAATGCTTGAATTCCTTCATATGGTATCTCTTAAATCAGACTGGTCAGCTTAGTAACAACCACTGGAGTGTAACAATGGTTAAAGAATAGAAGCAGCAGAAGGGAAAGGTGGGGGTAAAACCATTACAAACCAACAGAGAACAAAACTGGCTGAGGAGAATTTTGTGCTGATAAGTATACATAACCCATGCATAAAGCATGCAAATGTACAGATTTTCTAAACATGGTTAAACAAGATACACAAACACATTATAATTGTACCAGTAACAGTGTAACATTCCCATATTTACTTAGAACAAGCCTTAAAAACTAACTAAATTTAAATGGATATGGTGTTATTTCCAATTTTACATTATCTCCTTATCCCATCTCCATCTTTAAAATGGAAGGGCTAGATTTACATACTCTCATTTGTAGTAGGTTGAAATGACATAGGAATACAATCAGTTTAAACCAAATCAAACCTTAATAAGTTTTGTTAAATGTGCAACATTCTGCATATAGACAATTCTCTTAACTTACAGTAGCAACAAATGTTAAAACATTAAAAGATGTAGAATATCTGAATTTACCCCCAGTAACCCAATCAGTATTCAGCAAGATTGAGGTGGATAACACTTCATTTTGAAAATCCTTCATTACTTTGTGATTAACAATGAATAAAGATTTTTCATTCATTATAAATTCATAATTTATATATAAAAATAATTCATAATAAAGACAATAAAATTTTTCTGCAAATATAATTGGTCTTGGAAGCAGAAGTAGCCTTAAAGATCACGATAAATATATTATGATTATAGAAATCTATAACCTTGGGAAAACAAATAGGTGCTTGTCTCTACTCAAGTCACTGAGAATTTTGTCATGATTTTCAAGACAGTCAGGATTACACTGACTGTCAGTCTAATGTATGCATTTCAGCTACAATCTCTTACTTCCACAATGCACACTTATGCATCCAGGTAATTTCATGAAAGCTAAGTGCAAACAACACTGATAATGAAGCCCCTATTTTGCCCGTTTCCACTGAAATAGCAAAAGATCCTCTCACTTTAACACCATTGTATTTGAGGAATGATTTCGAAAGACAAACAAGTAGAAATTCAAATTTAAGACACTCCTTGTGTCCTTCATCATTTTAGATGTACAGCATCAGTTGCAAAGAGGAAAAAGCAAACCAGGCTGCCTTAGGAGGTGCACTCCATTTGAAGTACTTGCTAACGATTTTTAGCTTTGAGATGATTCTAGCATTTACTTTACCCAACAGCTGCGCGACTGAAACTCACTTGCCAGTGCTTTTTTCCCAGCAGCATGATAAGCAATAATGTATTTTTTTCCATCTCGATCTTCTGTTTTAGTCTCCAGTCCAGGAAACAAGGACTTTACAGCCTGATGGATAACTGTTCTTTTTTCTTTGGTGTCTTCAATTACCTGTGTTAATATACACACATGTAGAAACCAAATAAAGTAATACAAAAGGGGAAGGATTCTCTCAGAGTTGAATTTTCCATGTTTAAAGAAAACCTACCAAATCACACTAAAGTACTGAATAAGTATGCTTTTAAAAGCCTAGCCTACTTACTAAAATCAGTTTGAAAAAAATAAGTAACTTTGCTACAAATCCCAGTCTCAACATTCACAAAATAAAATTCTCAAAATTTATTCCCCTTTTCTGTGCTTAATAAAATCCCCTCTTCTAATGACAACTCTGGCAAAACAAAGGTATTCTATGTACATTAAAGGAAAGGAAAAAAAAAAAGCTAGGTACAATTATTTAATGTGTGAATGCTTATTTGAAATTACCAGATTTAATCCTACTCATCTCTGTGTCCCAAATTTAGCCCAACAATTATTCTTCAAGTATATGGAGTATTTAGATGTTTAAAAATACCAAGTTTTAATACCATTTTGTACCTTCTTATTTTTCTTGTTACAGAAGAGCGTATTTATTTTCTTTTCTATTAAATCACTAAACACTGACCTTGAAAATAGGTCTTTCATCAGGATGGATGTTTTATTTAATCCTTCTTGCACAATTATTCTATAAAATACTACTAGACAGAAAACCAAAATACTGCCAGAAAATTTTAACACCACATAAATTAAGACATGTACGTGAGTTCACGTGTACAGTCCCACTGAAATCAAAATGACAACTCATGTGAGCAAACTTGAGAGTATCTGTTAAGGCTTTACAAAATTAAACCCTAAACTGAAAATATTTCTGTACCACCTGCTGCATCACATTCAAACTGCTCTTATACCTTACATGCGCTAGGAAGCGCACACCTTCCATGCACTCACTCTCTCACCCCCTTCCCCCCCACCCAACTTTATATCATTTATTAATTTTACCTCTATGGCAACACTAGTTTCCTTATTCTTAAGAAGCTGGAGCTCCTCTAAACGCTGCTTGTCTTCGTCTGACAAAACTGTAAATGTTTCTTCTGACGGGTCCTAACACACATTTGAAGGAGGAAAACAAACATCCAGTAACCCTGACAGAACAACTTCCAGCCTCTTGATGCTTTTGCTTAAGGAGCATAGCCATTACCGAATCTTTACCTCAACATTTACCTCATCATCCACGGGAACAGAAAAGTCATCTAAATGGCTCACACGTCCATCTTTGCCTATTTCATGGACAACAAAGTCCGAGTATCTGATAGGAAGAAACACGCATTATATTTTTAATTAAAGAAATAAAAATCCCATACCACATAAAGTCCTTTCAAAAGAAGCTATTTTGTTAGCAGAATTCACTCAAGAATTCTGATTTCACATAATTCAATTCACATGGAAGAAACTTCAAGAATTCTGATTTCACATAATTCAATTCACATGGAAGAAACTTCAGCCATGATAAAGCTGTACCTATTCCCTCCCCTCAGGACAGCACAAGAACACAGAAGGAATTCTGGCCCATCTAAGATACTCAGCAGACTTCTTTGCAAACAGCCAAACACCTGCTGAAGTTATTTCGAGTCATTTTCTCAGTAGCTTGCAGAGATCAGTAATGCATATCCTCAATCCCAGTCATTACTGACAATTAAGACTCTACTTTATTGCTACAATGAGAACAAATGCATTAACTCCATCACTTCAAATAACATGCAGAATAAAGTGCCCGTTAGCTGCTCTAAGGAAAGCAGGACAAATCCAGCTCTGTTACATATATTCAATTATAGAGAACATCTGCCAAATAAACAGTTACTCTGCATACTCTATGACGGCAAGAATTTGACGGTGACAATGGAGCACAGTCAATCTGTGTTGCAATTGCTAAATGATTTTTAAGTAGCAATTGCTTGTAAAGGAAAAAAAAAAAAAAGAAGAAAGTCCTCAGAACATAAATGTTGAAAGAGAAGTAAAACTTCACCATAAGAATGCTTCTACTCTATCTCCCCCAAGATCCCATTTGCCACACCTCTGTGCAGCCACAGCCATATATCATACTGGTAGAATTCCTTCCTGAGGAGTGTTACGTGTCCTCTCTCATTATCTGCAGCTGTCTAGACATGCTAGCGACTGGTACCATAAAAATGCCAGGACTAAATTAACAATAGGTGTTATAAACTAAGATTGAAGAAAAACTGTAAGCCAACAAACACTTCTACCACTCAGCTACCTTTGGCCACCTCAGCCCAAAACTGGCAGACTACCAAGGAGGTTCAGCGCAGACTGTGTTTTGTATTTGCATTCTGTTTTATCCAAAGATGTTATTTAATTTAAAAAAAACAGAAGTTTCATTTAGAAAAAAAAAGCTACTAAAATCCAAACATCTTATTAAGTATAGAAAGCAAAATTCCACATCCCGAGTTACAAAACATAAAAGGAAATTTTATAAGTGTCATTACAACTGATCAGACTATAATTTAAAGCCTAACGGACCAGCTGACAATATACGTGTTTGAAGACATTAGCATGAGAGTCAGGGAAAAGCAAAGAAGAACCAAAGAGGGACGATTTCAACACTGTTCTCCAGCGCATCTTGTATCTGCACTGAAGAGTGGTACAAAAGGTGGATGACTGTGTAAGGTTTTATGCTGTGTGCTGCTGCCAGAGAGCAAGACAAATGGCAAAGGTCAGTGTAATCATGTATTTCTAGACATACACAGCTTCTTTCTTTAGAGCTCTATTTGACAGGGTAAAAAGGAGAAAAAAAAAATAAATCTAGAAAAGTCCCAAATGAAACCTTTCTTCCAGTCTCAGCGCTAGGAAAAGAAAGTAATGAACCTCCCAAGTGGCTACATATAATCCAGTGCATCCTGCAAGTTAGAAAAGGAAAATGAAGAACAGCTGCTTAACACGAGGAATTAATATACATAACAAGACAAAGAGTTACCTCTCTTTTAAGATTCCAGAAAACCCTTTATGACAGCTAACAAATTTAGTTATGCCAACATCACTTTCCGTCAGTCCATGCTTCATCATGTCTGCAAAGCTCTCTGGATCTCCATCTTCATCACTGTCCTCTAGTTCCTCATCTTCCTGCTCCTCACTTTCCTCATTGGGCGGTATTTCATTTTTCGTGTCCTCAAGCAGAGATTTGTCAGGTTGTTCTGTTACAGTCTCAATGCTCTGCCCAGAGTCGTTCCCTGTCTTAGACTTCTCTACGATCTTCTGTCTTTTGATTTCGTCTGCATTGGCCACATCATCCTCAGAGCGAGGACGTTTCAAGGATACACTACTCATTTCTACAGTTTCCATGTTTAAGGCACAGTGTGGGACAGAAAGCCCTGAGGAGCAAGAAGAATGGCTTATTTCCTGTCTGCTTAAGAGCAATATCAACACATAGTCTCTTCACTCCAAGGACTCTGCCCCCTGCAACAGTTCAGGAAAACCACATAACTTTCTGCATTTTTCAGTTAAACATCAAGTAAAGATTTTGCACAGCTAGAAACAGTATGTACTTGGGAAGAGAGAAGGGAGATGTTAAGAGGGCTTGATACACACACAAGGCAGCATGCACACTAGGCTACAGAACAGCAGGATTCAACACTACGCCGACCATTTACCACCATCATCATTCTTGCCAACTCCTGGCACAGCTGACAGCCTCTGCTGTCAATAGCAATTTAGTGCCTCAGAAACTTTTTGTTCCCAAGCCTTCTGTTAAACATGACTACTCTCAATTATTCCTTTTTTCTATCAAGATTCCTTCTTACAAGGGCTGAGAGAGGATGGCTAGATTCTCCCAAGCTTGCAATCTCATCTCTTCCTTTTCTAAGTTCATCTCTTCTAACACACACAGTCCCAGAACATAAGGTGGCAGCAATTCAGACCAAAAGATAAAAGGCGTGAGAGAGCAAAACTGGGCTACAAATGAGTGGGACAAAAAAAAAACCAAGGAAGTGAAATGATCTCTGAGAAGAACAGGACTACTCACGCTGGTGGAGCAGAGCTCTGACTCTTCCCTGGCAACCTGAGCTGCCACCTTTGCATTAGCAGAGCTGTACCTTCAGATCTGAAAAAGAGGAAAACTAACTCTTTGAGAAAGTTTGAGACAAAAAATCCCAACTGAAAACGTGTACGAACATGATCGTTACAGAAACCAGCTGGCCAAACCCAGGTATCAGCAGTTGTATAGGAGGAGACACAACTACTCAGATGGACAAGTTAGTAACAAATGCAATTGTAAAAGTGCTACCAACCTATGGACATGACACAATATTGCTATTTAGCAAGCCACAGCACAGAAGTTTGGTTTTATTTCTATGTTTATGAAAGTAGACTGGAGTTCCTGTAATTAAGGCATTGACAGGACCTCTCTCCCAGCATCACCCAGCCAGCACACCAGCGTACTGGGAATAAACCACAGGTTCTGGTAACAGTGGGTTGCACGGGAAGAGGCCATCAACTGTCCTGTGCTGGTCATGGCCAGTTCCAGCTGGCTCCATAATAGACCAAACCCACCACCTGCCAAAACTCTAGCTCGTCAGATGAGCACACGGTACCTCTGCTCCAGCTTATTTAAGAAAGGGAGGAGCCGCCAGGGGCATAAAGTGCAACGGGAAGCATGAGGGAGGTGTGTGCCAGCGTGCTAAAAAAAGACATGGGGGGAAGCACAGGGAAGGGGACAATTGTTAGGGACACAGCTGGAGATGCACTCTTAGAAGGATGCTCTCCACACCAGAGCATGAACACCTCTGAAGGTACTGCGGCCTTGGAGGTGCCCATGTTGGGGCAGGGATGCCCTTGAGGGCACTGTGGCCCATGGAGGGGCCTACCTGGGAGCAGCAGAAATGAGAAAGAAGCAGCAGCAGAAAGAAACCTCCCTGCATCAGCCCTGCCCTCCCACACTACTACTGCCTCACCCAAGGGAGGGAGTGTAACCTGTGGGGACAGCCAGGGAAGGGGAGGTGTCTGGAGTGAAGCTGAGCCTGGGGAAGCGGGAGGAAAGGAGTTTTCCCCAAGTGTTTAACTGGTGGCGTTCTTTGTATTTCACTAGCCAAATCAGTAATTAAGAGTTCGCGATAACTGGCAATAAATTCATTTCCCCAAGTCAAGACAAGTTTGCCTGCAACAACAGGCAAGTTTGTAAGTTAATAGGATTCAACTGATACTAGGAAATTAATCTAGGTACAAAGCAGTATTTTAGAGCCACACACATCATCCTGTACTGTTTCTACAGCCACTGCATTGCATATTCTATTTCATTTTAAAGGGTATGTTTTTAAAGGAAGACTCATTATTAACTTGATAATCACCATGTGCTGAGCTATTAACTATCTGTTACCAGTTAGCTGTTAGCCACTGCTGTTTTACTGCCTGGACTTTCCCTTGTAGAGGTCACAAATTTAGGTAAAGAGGCAGAAACAACTGTTTTAGAAACACCTCAAATGCTTTGCTCAAATGAAGAACTGAAAACAGCACTAGAAAAAAGACCAGGCAAAAGGGAAATGAGAACAGACTTATAGAAAAGCATATGTATTGCCGGAAGACAAAACACATGCAGAAGAGAGCAGAACGATTACCAAACCAATATACCTTCAAGCAGACAGCACCAACTTGTTTGTGCTCAAATAAAGATCCTTCTTTAAAAAGAAAAAATAAAATAAATCACAGCCAACAGAAGCAATTCACCATCATTTCCAGATTCTTCTCCTATGTAGCCAAATTTAAAGAGCCCAGGTTATAAAGCACTGGTATGGAAAAGGCTTCTAGATGGCTTATGAATGTCTTCGTCTGGCGACCAAACACCGCTTGGCACAGGAAAATCCTCCGAGACACCTGTCGAAGGAGGTAATGAGACAAATCCCATGTTTCTAAAATAAAATTGCAATACCTAGTTACTGAATGACACAAGCCGTTAGAAGAATTCAACGCTGGCCACAAATACTCTGAAGCTGTTAGATCAGGCCCGTTCCCACAGCAGAGGAATGCCTCGCATGCACAAAGTCCCGTCCTGTGCCAAACAGTGGCTGTCACCGGGAAAGTTTCTGCAGGACAGTTACTCGAAGAAGCAAGCCAAAGCGTGCCCGGCAGCGCATGCCCCCGTGGAGCGGCTGTGGCACGCTGCATCACACCTGCGCAGGCCACTGCCGAGGCGCCTGCAATTTTTTGACGGCTGCTCAACCATCTCGGTCCCTTTCCCAGCAAACAGGTGCTTCCGTAACAGCCAGAATCTGCACCAACGGCAACTCCGCAGCAGTTTCAACAGAGACCATGTCTCAGCAGAAGCTGAATTTGCCGTTGCCAATGCAGGGCTGGATTCCCCCCAGCACGTAACGCTGCGCGATGGTGGGGGCGCCCGGCAGGGCCCGGGCTGGGGGCACGGGGCGCGTCCCGCTCCGGCGGGTGCAGGGCCGGGCGGGAGGGAGCGCGGCCGCCGAGCCGGCTTCCACGGCACCGGGCAGCCGGGACCCAGCGGCGCCGCCGGGCGGGCGCGGTGAGGCAGCAGCCGCTTCAGGCGGGCGCAGCAGGCGGCGGCGGACCCGCCTGGGGGCGGGCCGGGGCGGCACGGCGCGGCGCGGGGGAGCGGGCCAAGCGGCCGCGGCAGGCAGCGCTCGGCCGGGCCGGGGAGCGGCGGTAGGTCCCGCGGGCCGGCTCCGCCGCCGCCAGCCCCGGGGCGGCCGGGGCCAGCGAAGGGGCCGGGGCGGGCGGGAGGAGCGGGGGAAGCAGGAGAACAGGGCTGCCGGGGGGCTCCGGCACCACGCGGCCGCCCGCCGCGGGAGCCCCGAGCGGGCCGGGGAGAGCCCGGCGCAGGCGCGGGGAGGGGGCAGCTGCGCCGCGGCTCAGCCCCGGCCCCCGCCGCCCCGGCCCCGCGCCCCAGCCTGGGGGCGGGCGTCAGCCCCGCCGCGGAGGCCGCGGCTCCCGCCCGGCCGCTGAGGAGCCCTGGCGGCCGCGGTGCCGGGGGAGGGCGCGCCGCCGGGCGGGAGCAGAGGACGGGGTGCCACTTACCCGCACGCCGGCACGGGAGGACGGGCCGGGCGCCAGCGCCGCGGGGAACGAGGAGGCGGCCGGAGGGAGCGGCGCGGGCCCGCCCCAGCTCCGCGTGTGCGGAGGCGGCCTCCTGCCTGCGCCCGCCCCCGGCCGGCCCCGTCGCAGCAGCGGCCCGGCCCAGCGGCGGCCAGCGCGCCCGCCCGCCGCCGCAGCCATTTGCCGGCGGCAGCGCCGCCGCTCCGCGGGACGGGGCTCGGCCGCGCCGCCCGGAGGGAAAGGCGGTGAATAACGCCCGGCGCTGCCCCGGGGCCAGCGGGGCGCCCGGCCACGGAGCTGTCGTGGTTAATTACAGCGTTTCCCGGGGCGCCCGGCGGGCGTGACGGCTCGCAGAGGGGGAGGGGGCGGTGGCGGTGCCCGCCAGGGGTCCCGCACGGTATCCGGTGCCTCAGGCCTGCCGGAGTTTCCTTTGACAGCAAACAGCTTAAAGCATCTAGGAGCGGCAGGCAGAACTTTAAAACTAGCGCAAACCAGGCTGGATCTGCATTGCTAGTCTTTTCTGACGTTGTCAGAACTTTGTCTTCTACCCCCTGTTGTATTTCTAAGCGGTGGTGCAAGGAGCGTCTTTTCATTAACTTCTACATGCACGATTTGTCTTTGCTTTTAAGCCCCTCTGTGTTGTATCTTAACCCTAGCCAGCCTCGGGCCTCCCCTTTGCCAGGCTACCAGCACCACGCCTCAGTTTCTCATGCTTCTCGCTCTCTGGTTGCATTCTGTTCATCATGGTCCCTTGTGATGAGGCTCACAACCGCTGTGCACGCACGGGAGACTTCTTTTCTCATCCCGTATACTTTCTTATTCTACCCCGGGAGGGGAGGTAACGCAATGGAGTGCTTTGGTTTGGATTAAAAAGTCCCAGGTATGCATGCATTGGTCTATAGCTTATAAAAGACCTCATCAAGGAAATGCATGTTGTGGTTAGAAAGGGAAGAGCATAGACTTGTGGCTATCCTTACTTCTGAGCGGGGATGGATCCACAGAGATTTATCAAGTACGAACGGGATCAAAGCTTTGTCTGTTAGAGCATTAGTTCCCACCCTCCATCCACCCTTAACGCTTGGAACTTCAATAACCTGCTAGAAACCAGCAGGAGTATCAGGGGTGGGTTTAATGTGCTTCTGTGAACAGGCCAACAGCGGACTGGGAACAGCGATATAGACATTGGCTATCAACAAAGCGGAGTATGGGACTTCCAAAGACTGTAGCATCACCGAGGAATCCAGAGCTAGGCCTGCTGCTGTTCAGCTCCCAGGCTGTCTTGGGGCGGGGGGGGGCATACAAAAAGAGCTATACGTTGTTTAAACATTTCTGTCATCCGACCAGTTACTGGAGCCCCGGTATGTGGATGTGAAAGTAATTCCTTCACCTCTCCCGGGCAAAGGCATATTGTCTGGCTGAAAATATCCAGCTGGGGGGATCCTTCTGCAAGACTTCTACTGTGTTCTACCATGCATCGGTCCAATGTTTTTTTCTCATGTAACGTTTTGCTTCTTTTCTCGTGTGCAGGGGAAGTTCCCTAAAATACTTATTTTTCCTCCTCCAAATTCCTACATTAAGTGCCTTCCTGTCTATAAAATCCTTGTCAGGTAGCTTGTATGTTACAACCTGTGCTTTGTATGATAATTGCCCTACTGTTAGTTCTCCCTATTGACTATGTTCATCTATCATCCACTACCATCAGCTCGGATAAAATTTGGAGTGGTATGAAGTGCCTCACACAGTGAAGAGCCAGCATTTTGAAGGACCTGCAGGTGCTACCACAAGGCGAATAGCTATTAAGATCATTACTATGCATTTCTCAAGTTTTCTAATATATTCAGCAAAATTTCTTACTCCTGTCTCAATACCAGTAAGCAACCTCCAACAAAAGAATTATTTGGCTATGTCTGAGAATCTACAGGCATAATCCTTGAGACCATCCTTCATGTGGTTCAGGGGCTGGAAGGAAGGGATTTCTTGTTCTGCTTCTGAGATAAAACTGAGCCATCCTGGCAAGCAGAGAACATCAGTACTTGAAAGACGGCATGCTCAGTCACCTGCCGTTACGGTCTACCCCTAACATGGTTTGCACGTGTGGGCTAGCAAAGGGCACACAGTCATCACCACTTTCTCTTTCCATTAATCAAGTGTTCCTTTTACGTACAGAAGTATACTGTAAAATATAATAAAAAGATAATGATATGGCTGCAACTTCAGCATCATTTTTTCCCTCCAGTTGGTTTAACAATTAAAAATACTCCATTATAAATGGTCTGATATACCTGTCAGGTGCTATCATTAAAATACAGTCTCAACTCAAATGTGAGTGTCAGTACATTCCCACAGAAACTTGATTTAATGCAACATGAAGGAGGTTTGTTTTGCAGGAAAAAAATATGATCGACCATAGTGATGGCCTTTAATAAGTTTGTAACGTCTTCCTACTCTCAGGCTCCCCAGGAGAGGAAATCGGGGTAGCTCGTATTGGCAGATGGGAGCATAAACCTGGCTAGGAAAAGAACACAGGTGACAAGCATGTTGAGTCAATCTCCTCCAAAGATGCCCCTTGAAAACCCAAAGGTATGAAGCTGAGCTGTTCCCACTGCATAGAAAAAACATAAAATAGAGCAGCAATAACTGCACTCACTCTTCTTCAGTTTTATGCCTCCCAGGGGAACAAACAGGCAGATAAGTTGTAATTTTACACCTCTTTGCACTAGCTGCACTTAACTGGTCTGATTTTTACCTGTCATTAATAGCACCACAGAGAATCAAAATGAAAGAACTATTAAAAGCTTAATGTATTTTTCATATGCAAGTTGTTTGCATTTCTAATGCCCATTTTGAAGGCTTGCCTTAAGCAAATAGTGGAAGTGATAATTTTTTGCTGTGCAAAACCTAAAAGTACAGTATTATTTAAAAAATGGAGAGGTTTGGAGATAGAGAACTTAATGCATAAGGTAAGTAATTGCAGTGAGGAGATTCTTTGAAGAACGTAGAAAACAGCCCAAAAAGAATCATACAGGTTTCCAAAATAATGACAAAAAATGTTTTTCAGAGAACACATTATCAAGGTTTGTATCACTTTAATAAGCTATCATCTTCAAGTTGATTCTTCCCCTTTTCCTTTCCGCCATTCTTTTTTTAAAACGAAAAGCTGCTTATTTTTTAGATTCATCTCTCCAAATCCCTTGGTCAATTAGCCTGCAACAGGAGGAAGGTGGAAAAGCATCTTTTCTAGCCAGAGAATGAGAATTTTAGACAGAGAGGACTGTGGGTTTTTTGACCAGGTTTGTTCCTCTCTAAAAAATTAATGATATAAAGGTAGCTGTAAACAAATCATCAGGCACTGTGCTGAACTGTGTAATTTTAAATTAAGAATGTGTGTGACCATTGAAGATTAAGTAAAACCTTAACCATAGGACTGGCAGGTAACTGTGAAATATGTTTTCTTGTTGTACCTTTGTTTACTGTTAGAAGTTTGATTCAGGGATCTTGCAAAGCTTTGCAGCAGTGTAGACAAGACAGGATGTTGTCGCCCACATATCAAGTATATTTGAGTGGCAGCATTTAATTTTTGTGATGACAGTAAAGAACAAGTATTACAAGAAATAGGAATCTGAGCTGGGGGAATAATTATGTATTTCTGCACCCACCCACAGTTATCTTGGAAGGCCTTTCACCTCCAAAGTCTGAAAGACCTTTCAGTGTGTTTGGGCTGGTGCCACTTGCATGGGAGGAGGAAAACAGCTGAGACAGGATGAAGAGCCTGAAGTATGAGCTGCCAGCAGGGCTGGCTGCACCTGCTCCTCTCCCAAGGGCCACGAAAGAGCAAGGATGCTGAGCGGTGCTGAGCGGGACCGACTCCTGCAGCAAAGCTCTTGCCTCATACCCAGGAGGAAAGGCGAAGCCTGCGAAGGTGGAGGGAGAAAATGAGCTATCCTGGCAGCTTGTGCTGCTCAAGCGCTGGCCTGCAGGGTAGCAGTGTGCTCTTCATATGCCTGCCTGCCTTGCCTGTGCCTACGGTCACATTGGGTTTTTCATGAAATTTTTTGCTGCCTTTGATCACTGTTACTGGTGGGAAATTTTGTCCCCTATTAAATTCCTGGTAAAATGCCTGTTGTCCTCAGTACAACTGGATCTGGTCACTAAAAACACTTTGGAAGCCACAGCATTCATGTCAAAGATGGAGAGACATGAAACTGAAATGCATTATGGAAATACCTGTGGTATTTTTTTACTCATAGCTGTGAATGACTTTAACTCATTCCCCATCATCCATACAGAAAATCCTGCTATCTACATTTGGTTAACTTCTAGGCTGTAGCCACACTGTAGTATTCCCTTTTTAAATGCCTAATTCCTCATGTAGTTTTGGACAATAAAATCCAGAATACAGGCAATCCTCCACCTTTCTATCACCCTTCTCTTTCCTGCTGCTTGGAGATACTATTGATCCTTCATTCACTTACAGAGTTGTCCAAACTGATTAGCATTGGCAAAAGTAATCTCTGGGTCGTCCTGGCTACTTGATAAAAGGAGCACAACTGACTTCAGGCTACTGTCTAGAATGAGTACAGTAAACACTCATGATTCTAAATAGGAAGTAGATAATAGGAACATACTTCACCACAGTGTCCTTTCACAGCAGCTTGTTTAGCTGGGCATTCACTGGGCCAGTGCATTGGTACTGGGAGCGCACAAATTAAGCTCTCTTACGCAGGTAAGGACAAGGACCAAAATCCTGGAAACAGCCCAGCAAAGTTTGCCTGTTATATGGAGCGAGAGACACTTGCCAATTTTTAATCATCGAGCTTAGTGACTTGGCCTGACAACATTTTTCTGTCAGGGAAATTATTTACAGGCAGTTGGAAGGTCTGTAAGGAGGTCAGGAGGCTGGCTCAGTGGCAAAACTAGAGTACGCCTTTCCGTGACCCCGGACTCTCAGGTACCGGCTTGGTGGTTAGCTGGGAACATGGACTATTTTCTAAGAGCAACCACCTTCACTGTAATTTTCATTGTACAAAACTACTTTGTAATTGTTAAATAAGTGCAGTGTTAGGGAGGATTCTGCTTTGATTCTAAGCTTGGCTGTGGGGCACAGTGGAAGGCCTATAGTGGGCTGATGCAGTGGTTTGCTTGATTCTGTTTTGCATGTCAGACACTTGCCAATGTTGCTGATAAACAGCAGAGGGAAAAGAAATATGAAAAAGTTCTAAACCAAGTGATAAAATAGAATATTCATTTTGTATTTCTGCTGCCAGACAGTCAGGCAATCTGTGGAGTTACTACAAGGTTTAAAATGTTGAGAGAAGAATTTCAAATATGATTTTTAGTATCCGGATAACCTCTGAACCTAAACTCTAATATAGCTTTTCACCAAAATGAGATGTTAAGTGGGAAATACTATACATAGACTCTTCTGTTAAAAAACACTTATTTCTGCAGAAAGGCACCCAAAACCTGTACTGTTTGTGCTACTCTGTTTCTGTGGAAACTGTCTTGGAGTGGAGTGAGAAAAACGGGTGAGGGAAGGAGTGGTGAAGTGTTTCTGGCTGAAGTCCTGTTGGCCAGTCAGAGTTTCAGCCAGGGTAAGTCAGACAAGGAAGCCCTCAGTGTTGAAGTTCAGTTTTCTTCCCTCTTCCCCTTAACCTGTGGCAAGGGAGAAGTCTGGTTCAGCAGACACCATTCAAAAAGTGGTTAAGCAATTTATCTGAGTTTTCCCCCTGATTTTTACTCATATTGAAGAGGTGATATTTGCAGATCTTTTTGCAACAATAATTTTAGCCAATCAGTAATGTCAGTCAATAGCTACCTGAAGTGGTGGGAAAAGGTTTGCTCTGAATTGAGCCTTCCATTGAAAGACACGTTGCACAGTCACTGGTCTCTGAAAAGCACCATTGTATCCTTGAAAGGACACTCTCCTCTTCCAAAATTGGAAAGACACCTTTTTATCATCCTGGGGTTCCAAAATATGCATGTTTTTGATTAATTGCTCTGAAAGGCAGACAGCCTTGACTAATAAACTCAGATTTTTGATTTCTGTTCCCTGGTAATTGTTTCACTGACAGTCATACTGCTTTCTCTTAGAGTAAGATACCTTTCTTAAAAATAGTATCTATATTAATGAAGTAATATATTATTAATTTTTTCTATTGTTAATATTTGCCTACTATCTGTGGATGTAAGTCAGGGTAAAAATTCTGACATGATACGGTTGTGATTGATGGCCTTATTCTGTAGAAGGGGTGGTGGTGGTGGTGTCTCTGTTTCTACCACACACACCCAAAAAATGACTGGACTGTCGCTGCTGTCTGAGGCTCCAGGCTGGACAGCTTGGGCATTTTACTGTCTAGCCTCAGTACAAACATGCTGCCACAGAAGACCATATGGAAATGTGAAGCATATAACGTAATTGTCCAAAGTTCAGTAGAGAATTCTGAATTACTGCAGGAAAAGAAGGAATGGAAAAAGCAGCTTGCAAGAATGGAGATTATGGGCAAAAGGTAACTAAGGAAATTACATTATCTTTTCAAAATCAGGTATAAGTGTGTGCAGACCCAGGAATTTCAGAATAATTTCTTACAGGTGGAAGCTAAAGGGAAGGGTTAAAATCACATAGACAGTAGCTGTGCGCGTTCAGGCCTCTGCGTGGAGCAGTGAATACCCACTACTTGCTCTGCTGCTGCTTCAGCTTCTTTGTAACTCTTCAAGTCTCTCTCTAATCGCTATGCAAGGGAGTTAGCAGTCAAACAGGAAGAGAATTAGCTGGACCAATTCAGGGAACCCTGCAGCCCTTTTTCCCTTTGTATGCCTGTAGTGTGTTGTGCTGTGCATGAAAGAAGTGGGAAGGAAAAAGAGAAAAAAGCAGAAAGCCGGCAGTTGGTATCAGGCACTGGTGCTGCCTTCATTCTTTTGTGTATTAATGTTTTCAGAAATGTTTAAAAAAAAACCTTGACTTGCAGTTCAGCCTAACTTTTCAGTTTTATTTGATTTGTAAGCCATTCTGCATTTTAGAAAAGTGTTTATTGTTTATAGTTGGCAGGTCTGATAGCACTCCTCTTTAGGTTATTCGGGCTTTGAGTTTGACAGCTTAAGAAATATCTGTTTGTTGAAGTGCTTATTGCTGTTCACCCATTTGTAATGAATAGGAAGATCAGGCCACACAAAGACATTATCGATACGGTCAGAACGTGACAGAAACAAATACATTGAAGCAACAGTCCATTGACCCAAGTTATGTAGTGCAGAAAAGTGATCACATTTATATCAATATATGCTTTAGGAGACAAATTAGCCTTTTATTTACTGTAATCCGTAAAATTCAGCAGGCACAAAACAGGTGGCATTAATCAGCAGCTATTTGGCTCTACACTCCTCCCTACAACAGGGTCTGGAACTGCCCTTTATGAACTGAGAAAGTGTGAAAAGCTCTCTCCAGTGCATTATACAAGTCCCATTTCAAAATCACGACAGCCAACCTAAGTAAACAACCTCCACAAGAAACACCGTGGCTCACTGCTGCACTGCAGCATCACACAGCAGCCACAGGTGGCCAACGGTCAACAACTTCCCCTCTTTGCATCGGTCCATTAAGTTTTCATGCCACTGTTAGTCATCACTGACCTACAAATAATAATTCCACTCATCATCCTGGTGTTTGTTTTCCTGCTACAGAAATACAGTTGAGGACAGAGTGGCAGTTACAACATGGATTATCTTGTACAAATGCACTGTATTTCTGATGCTTTCTCTCTTGCTGACAACCATGCAGTCTAATAAACTACAAAAGCTTCTTCCCACATCTTGAAGCATCCCTCTACACAGCTGTTCAATCACATACTCACTTAGGATACAAGCAGAAGAGATCCCTCAAAAAAAAAAAAATCCATAGTAAGTGTGTCTTTCTATAAAATGCATTTATGTAATGTGTGGGCAGCAGCAGCACCCTCTAGCAGCGTACAGTATTTGCCATTGATATGATACTGAGAAAAAAATGCCCTACAGCACACTGCAGACAGATTTTTAAAAGGGTTCTGCTCCAGGTAGGTTGAGGAAATCTGAATAGGCTCCAGGTAGTTAAAGGTAATCAGCTCACAGTGCTGTACCCAAGTCAAAAGAATTTAGGTTCAGGATTTTTCATAACTTTTACAAAAACCACAGACATGACAAGGGCAAGCTGCATGAATATCACCCTGCTCAATAACAGCTTATTGATATAAGCATGCTCCATTTTTCTCAGCAAGGCTTGCCATATAAATACACACTCAAAAGCAGGCAGCAATTGAAACTGTGCCTTAAGCAAAGTTGCAGCTCAGACTAATAAACCCTTGATTTACTTTAAAGAACAAGATGCCAAATTCTGGTTTTCTAGTCTAAGACTGGAGAGTTCACATAACTGACATAGAGACAGTTGTACTTTCTGAGCATGGTGTCCCTGCCCATGGCAGGGGGGTTGGAAATAAATGATCTTTAAGGTCCCTTCCAACCCAAACCATTCTATGCTTCTGTGATTCTAAGAATACCCACAAGAGACCTGTATTTATGTGACTTCAAATATATTTGGACACGCTGATAAAAATGTGAACAGAATTTAAACATTGGGAAGAATGCAGTTCAACTACTCCACAAAAGAATAAATGAGAAGATCTGAACCTGGTGTAAATGAGAAAGTATTATCTTAGAATCATAACCCTGCAATTTCTTTTGCATCCCTCAGTCAGAATCAAGATGTAAGGTTCAATGCCCATTTTAAAACCTCTGTTGCTTCTAATCACAGCTGTTCATTAGCTGAAAATAAATGTGAAAACAATTGAACCAATTTCTGAGCACTCAACATCAAATCTGTAAAGCCAGAACTCTATGATTTGCAAATCATGTTTTCTCAAGTTTGAGAAAGATATGGAAATCCAAAGACAGTGTCCAAATTACTCAATCATTTATAACAATCTCTTCTAATTTTAAATATGATTCAGGTTCAGACTGGAAAAGGTTCTGCACTGAGAGGTGGTTGGTCACCAGAAAAGGCTCCCCAGGGAAGTGGTCATGGCACTGAGCCTGTCAGAGTTCAAGGAGCACCTGGACAATGCTCTTAGTCCTATGGTTTCAGTTTAGGTAGTCCTGTGAGGAGCAGGGAGTTAGACCTGATGATCCTTATGGGTCCCTTCCAACTTGAGATACTCTATGATTCTAAGTTCAACGGATACATTTTAAAGAAAAGATGTAGAAACCCCAGCCAGAAATCCCATTTTTAAACAACTTTGGCAATTAAGATGCAGATAGATTCCATTTAAAAGTACTAAGAAGATGCTGGCCTATGAAACCACTACTTTGTTTCATGAGTAGCAAAACCAGTGAAGGTCGTTTTTGCATAAATTCATATCCTGTGGTCCCTACATCTTGGCACCATAATGCCATGAAAATACTTTCCCAGTCTTTCTGTCTGCCTCCTGCACTTCTTTCCAATACCCTTAGCTCCCTTCCGTATCTCAAACACCTTTTTCCCACCTTGTAATATTTCTAGTTCATTTGTACAGCATTCTAGATGCCACCTTTGTCCTCTGTTTGCGCCTTTTCAGCTTGTTGCTGGACAACAGTAGAATGGGTTGACTTACTGGTGAGGATGTAGCAAGTCTTGCCAAATAGAGTAGAAGGCTCTGCTGAGTTCTACTTCCCTTGCCTTCAATGGAGACATTAATAGTGTCTACCCTTAGTATTCTCATAGTAACTTCAAGACTTTTAACCTTCTGCCAGCTTCATTTGAAATTGGACAATGAATTAAAAAAATATGAGATGGGGATCAATCCTTCATACAAAACTTGTTTTCTTAGTAAATATGCTAACAAAATATTAATACAAATCCTAATTGAAATAAAACAAACCAGGAGTAAAAGAGCAATTAAAGTAGCTTTAGGGATGATTCAGTTAGATATTTCAAATAGAGTGTTAGATTGCTTGCACTCAGACAAATAAATAATTTTCCACTTCAGAAAAAAAAGCTTAATATTATCATTTAGAAAGAGGTTAAATGAGTTATGAGATGAGTAAGTTACTTAGAGTTAAAACTTTAAGAACCTAACTAAAAGTTTCTGACATTTGCAAATGTGCTGGTGCTAGCATTTCTTGACATTTTAAAATGACTGTGTTGTGAGCTGTAGTACTTATGCGGGGGAGAACAATTTGACATATATGTCCATTTAGGTTCAACACTTTTGGTCCTACCAAAGGACGATTTTCCAATTTAATTAAATACTGCTTGAATAAAAATCTATATCTGTGGTTAAGTGAGTATCTGGTCTTCATTAATAGATGTCTTTGTTTTATTGCTTAGAAAACAAATAGAAATGCAGCATGATAACAAACATGAAAAGATAGCTCTTTTGCAAAGTTTTCAGACATTGCAAACATAAATTGTTAGGGTACCATAACCTCATTAATTAAATTAAACCCTCCTTAAAGGAAGAATGTAGTAAAAATGGAGATGTTTTTAAATCTAAGTGCTTAAATATATATATGGGGGCAGAGGTCAAGCCTAGAAAGCACCCACAAAAGTAACTCTTCAGAAACAGGAGATTAATGATATGCTACTTCAAGAAAAACAGGGAAAGAATCTGAAATATCTCAGCTCTTTTACTTTCTGCTGGGGAGGCATCGTTAAGCAGTGATCAAATTTAGAAAAAAATAATTTTTATACACAAGGTATTCAACTAACTCATTATTAATCTAAAACAATCTAAACTTTCTCAAGTCTGGTCTAAACTGCAGAACTGTTGTGCTGCACAATATACCTTAACCCTGGTCCCTTAGTTCCTCCAGACTGGAGACCAGAGCAAAGTGCAGTACAGCTGCTTTTTGGCTTCATGTCCAGTTCTTATTGCACCCATCAAAACCAGGTGGTGGAGAAGGTTGTGTGGCTGGATTTCATTTCAATGTAAGGCTGAGAAATAGCTGGGGATTCTGGGTGCTGAGTTTCAGATTGACTCAGTGCTCTACAGGCCAATGAGACTGTAATGTATTGCCATGTGGCAGACTGTAATTTACGATCTAAGATAACAGAAATAGTTCTCAGCTCTGCAGATCCTGTGTAACTACAGCTTGTATTAACAAATTGAAGCTAACTTTAGCTAGCTGGCTGGCATTTATCCAGCAGTGTAGCATGCTGA
This sequence comes from Falco cherrug, assembly GCF_023634085.1. NCBI lineage: Eukaryota > Metazoa > Chordata > Aves > Falconiformes > Falconidae > Falco > Falco cherrug. The sequence continues at coordinate 76,887,025 of NC_073701.1, read as the reverse complement.
TTTTCTAAGTTACTAATTCATTCATTCAATAATTTAGCACAGAATAACCACAGGTCACCAATAACAGGCTGCTGCTGTAGTACCCAGGCTGGCTCATTTAAAGCTAACATAGACCTGCTTATGCAAGTTGCAGCTGTACCTTTGTCTGCAGTGGACGTTTAAAAAAAAATAATCAGGAAGGCACTTTGATCCTGACAACGAAAAAGTAAAATTACTAGGCTATGATGAAAAGCTGAACCATTTTTTCTCAGAGGGAGAACTTCAGAGTTACATAAGGCCACTGATGTCCAAAAATAGGACAGGAAAGGAAACATGACTTATACTTTCATACCTTGCTATGTCTTCCTGAAAAAGTCATATTAGGAAAGGTTCTTGAAGTCCCCTGAGTCTAGTCTTACCTGTATAGCTAAGGAGATAAATTAAAGTCATGTTTTGCTTACTTGGTATCCCTCTCACCTATCTTGTGGTGTGAACATGAATTACAGCATGTGCACTGGATATTATTCCGTGGGCCTGCACAACTCTATTGATTTCTATTTTTGTCTGTCTATTTACTTTATTTTCCATTTACTTCCAGAGCATGAGATTCAAGTCCCTGTTTTCACATTGCTTTCTCCATCTCTGTACAGCTATTTCATTGAAGCAATGCAAAAAGAGACTCTGTGGGACAGCTGTGTTCCAGCATGCTGTGAGCTAGCTGGAGACTTGCACAACCACCTAGCGGTCCTCTGCGGTGAGCACAGCGAAGAAGGTAAATCTGGATGGGACATTCTTACAAATGATTACTTTTTGTAAGTTTGAGGAGGAAAGGATCAAGCAGGGAGTAATTCATGCCAGAAAGAGAAAATAAAATGCACCTACAGGCACATTCACACTGGACAGCTTTTGAGGAAGGCAGTTTGTTTCAGACAAGTTAGATTGGGGCAAAAAGGGCCGTATTGCAAGAAATTCCTGCAGCACAGGTAGTGAAGTGGTCACCTACATATGGAGCAGGCCTCAAAAACAACCAGATGGACAGAGACCATGGATTTATCAAAGGATGGACTCATGTAGAAACAGAAGTGATGACAGAGGCACCGGGTAGAAGGTCTGTTTGTAATGGATAGGGTTACACCCATCACCACAGTATAATCTATGCAGATAATAGCATGGGGGACAGCAGACGGCACAGTATGACCCTTCCTTTAGTCAACGATGGGTCTTGTATTACTCCCCTGTCTCCTTTTCCCCCTTGGGCCCCTTATTCTACTGGGTATGTGCACATATGATCCAATATAAATTCCAACTGGGGAAAATGTACTTATGCGATTAACAATTTACTCTAGCCATGGTTTAACTGGTAACTATTAAACTTATTCAAAGCTGGGATTAGATGCGTAGCAAGAACCAAGTGCCTTTCTTTTTACCTATACCTACTGAATTCTGTGAGTGTTGTACAGTTACTGGCATTAAAGCACTGCTCCAGAAAGTGTCCATGGTAAGTCCCACTTGTATTAAGTGAAGAAATAATTTTGTGCTTGCAATGTTTGGTTCCCTGTCACTTTTAGTTTACAGTATGCTTTCCAGCCAAAAAGGTAAGAATCAGATTTATTTTTAGCTAGCCTTGGCATCCTAATTCAATACTCAACTGTAAATTTTCCCCATTCCTGCTTGATGAATCTTACAAATGATTGAAATATGAGAAAATCACAGTAGTCAGTGACATTGCTGGAGAGTGCTAACTTCCTGTATCTGTTCTACAGCTTATTGGCTCTCTCCATGCAGTGGTTTGCTAATCGCTCACCAGTTTATAATAGTCTTCTACCAGACGCCAGGAAAAATTATTTCTTCTTCCAGTCTGGGACTTCCAACTGATTAATATATTCTCATGGCATTTCTGTTTGAAACCGTAACTGGTAAACATCCCTTTTATCTGATGGTCCCAGTCCCTCAGAAAGAGCCTCCTAACCGTCATGATTTCTGTGTAAGAATGCATTAATATGAAATACTGTAGGCTCTGTAGACTGGAAGCATGGGATATAACTTTTTAAACAGAAAAGAGAGATGAAACTAAAGCACAGTAAGCACATAAAATATTGATTTAAGGCTTAGTATGATACAAAATGCTACAGGGTTAATACTTTTTTTCTTGGCTTCTTTCTGTGGGCAAAATCAGATACATATTTGGTAAAAAGGACCCTGATGCAGCAAAGACGTAAAAACACCCAACAAAACCAAAACCAAACCAACAAAGATTCAAGTATAACCTGCTGCAAATAAGCCTTGGGTGCAGGCCGAATGTGCATCTAGAGTTCCACTGAAAAAAGAGCTGGGAAGAAGGAAAAAGTGGTTGCTAATAATTTAGAGAATAACTGGAAAGTTAGGATACACAAGTTATAAAATCAAGTGTAGTTTCTTGAGTTGCTCTTTCCTTTCATGTCCAATAGGCTGCAGCCCCCACATCTTTACCAGGTTGTATGTGATATACAGGGGACACATATTTCACATCATCAGGTGCTTCAGCTGCCTAAGAAAACCCGGATTTTAAAGGGTAATGGTCAACCGTAAACTCCTGAAATGGAAGACCACCTGGACAGATGCACTTCTTTTACATGAGGACCAGACTGGCTTTGGAGAAAAGGAGAATAGTACACTTGCAAGGCAGATTTCCATTACAATTGAGATTATTGTTAATTTCACTGCAAATAAGATTTTTTGCGTATTTTCTTATTTGCAGGTAGATTCCCAGTACCATTTCATATGGTACTTTAGTTTGTACCAGAATTCTTGATCTTGAACTATGTGTTATTTTGAGGAAAGAAGAGACAAGGAGCTTTATTCAAAGTTTTGAACAGGGCAGACAAATATGCTGTAACCAGAACAGTATTACATAAATCAGTATGTGGATTAAACCATTGACAACATCATATTTCCACATGGATTTCAACTACAATTCAAAGGAAGAGACAGAAAAGGTACATTCTGTTCTCCTGGATTTTCAGTGATGAGAGGCATGCTGTAAGTGTATGCGCTGGATTTAGCAGGGTATTGAGTTCACAGTGTCATTTCTTGCTTCTGTCCTCATAGAAATGGTACAGTGCATTCAGAAACGGTACAGTTCATTGTTCCATTGAATGCAAATAGTGTCGAGTACATTCGTAAACAAATAGATTCCGATGTATCCTACCATCAACTAATCAGATGTGCATGCTATTACCATTTTGCAGCTGGTTCTTGCCATTATGCTTTTTCTGCTCTTTTTGCAGTTGTGTTCTTACTTTAAGAATAATGCATAAATTAGGACAGAGGAGGAGATTTTAGGGAATGGATTTATATGCCCATTGTAACTAGTGTTTGAAGGGAATAAACCCCCTTATTTTCCAAACAGGCTAAAGTCAGGTATCTGGACAAAGAAGAAATCATTGTCCTACACTGGATTTCTTCTTCACTGGGAATTGAAATAGCCATAATCCTTTAGTTTCGTTATTAATCCCTCTCTGTATCAGGGCAGCTCAGCTAGTAAAGTATGGAGTGTTCTGGAAGGTGGGTAAAAATCCTGATACTTAGAAGTTACTCTAAATAGATGGACATACTGTTTGAATGCAGTTTTACAGTGTAGCTATCTTAAAGACCTGGCTTGAGAAAATACTGCAATGAAGACATACTCTTTGCTGACGATATTTACATTCTTAATGTTTGTTATAATATTTTTCAGCTCTGAAGGCAAAAGCATGGAATATTTCCTACCACAGTCATTTGTGTTACTACAATGAATGGCAAAGTGGGTGTAAAACATGATTAAATCAAACCCAAAAGATCAAGCCCACTGAATTCATTTCTAAGAAACAGTGCACAAGGCCAAATTGCAATGGATTAATTCTCTGTGCTTTGAATGAACATAGCTGACTGTTTATAATATTTTCACTGTTATTTGGTGTTATGCATCTTATAGTAGGAGCATAGGGAATTTCATGTGCCTAGAGGTGGACAATCGGTCTTTATTCAGTTCTTTGAAAGTAACAAGGTTCATTTATGAGTGGTCTTTGTGAAGGATGTAAAGAAATACTGGTTGGCTAACAAGCCAAGCCAGTTCTACTTTTATTATAACAATTAGCCGTAACATTTTCTGCTTTTAAAAAATTCATTTGCTATTTTACATGCTATAGCTATGGCATAGACATATCCAGATAGGATGAAACTGAATGGCTGGTTCACACATGTTATGAACCAGGCTGGTAATGCCTATGACTATTGAAGCTGGCTGACATTTCACTTTGTAAGATCCAGTTACTGTTAACTTTTTAAATTTTAATCATATGGGATGAACTATGCCATGCTGAGTAATGAAATAATCCATAATTTTTAAGGAATGTTGTTTTGATCATATTAAAAGAATTCTGAGACACTTCTTGGAAATACCCCTCTAGCACAGTAGCTCCTTGGATCCGGTATGTGGACAAGACTAAGCCAAAGTGGCACTGTTCTGTGCCTTAATAGTAAACAACAGTGTACTGATAACTGTAGCTGCTAATGCATGTTGCCTGTGTAACTGAGCCATCCTTTACCCAAATTGTTGCTTCCTACAAAACAGGACATGCTTACTCTGCTGTCAAGAAGTTCTTGAACTGCACCCAGACAAACCAGTTTGGCCAGTGCTTCTTTACTGGCCATTCCCCTAACAGAAGTTTATTTCAGAATCCATTGTAACCTGAAAGTTTGTAAATGAATACCAGTTCTTACTGAGATGCAGTACGGTAATGGCTGTTAATTTCCCAGAAAGGTGTTGGCAAGGGCGTTGTAGCGATGTCACACTGAAGGATGTGTGAAGAAAGGACATCTGGGGCACTACTGACATAACATGGCATCATCCTACTAGTCAGCTGGTGTCTGATTTTTCTGAAGGCTGTGAAAACATCTTGGATCAAGCAGAAGTACAGAGGAGGTTGTGGAGAAGAAAGAAGCTTTATTTTTATTTATTTTCAATTTATTTATATTTATTTTCAATTGCTTCTGTTGGAAGAAGGGTTCGCCGGAGTCAAGAAGACGCTCAATATGAGTTATGCATCTTGCTCAACTTTATCAGTTTCTAACACTACTTATATAGAACCGATACACATGCATATTCGTAAAGCAGAAATATAATTGGTTAGTAGTCTCTAAACGCGCACGGTTCTCACACCCCTAATTATCATGACTAAAATAAGCATTCTATCCATGTAGCTAATTGTGTTGCTGTGCTTCAGCCTTGTAGTTTGTTACTCCCTATATTCCCATACCGGTCCCTACCTTTCTTGGCCCTGCACCTGCTTTCCCAGCAGCTGTAGCTTGTTACAGCCACGGCCTGTTGGCACAAATAATTACTTGGTCTCAGGATTCAAGAATAGCTCAGGGCTACCTTTCTTGTTAACTTCAGCACAGCAACTTCAGCACAATTCTGATTACAGGCCTATTCTAATACCAGGCCTGGACTGTGCATATCTTCAGAGATTCTAAAGCCATGCTTCTGCAGCCATTCTTCTGCATGCTTCCTCTTACATTAAGCTTGAATTTACAGTTTTTCCCTTTTGTTTTCATTGTGACTATTGCAGTCCAAGCCAAGCGAAGGGGAAAGTGGGTAAGTCCTGCATCTGATTTCTTATGGGTTCTCACCTTACTGGTTGGCAATCCCTAACTTCAAGTAGGAAGCTGAGAGTTCATAGAAAGAGGCCTTAATATCAAAGATGTGCCTTTGCAATCTCTGTGAAAATCTTCTCAAATTCAGCCAAATTATGAGACTTTGTAAAACAGCCTTTTGCATATGTTGGATAGAGACATGTGAGGGTTTAATACTTAAGTCTCAAAATATTCCACGCTCACTTAGCAGATAAATCTCTCATACACATGACCAGACTGCATAGCTGCCATTCAGAGAGAAATAGCAGGCATGAGTCCAAACCATCAGAGTTCATCATTGCTGAAGAACTTTCCCTATAATTGCTTGTGTTGTGTTTTATCAGGAAACTGAGAGCAGTCACTAATCTTTCAGTGATCCTCTTTTCCCTTGCTGACCCTTAATCAGTATGAAGGAAGAAACCATCCAATTTAGAGAGAAAAAAAGGCAATAGATTGGAACAAGGGATGAGGAAGGTTGAGATGAGAAGGGCAAGCTGGGTAATGAGCTGGGAATCAGCAGAGGGGCCTTATGAAGAAATTTAAGACAAGGAGCCAGGAAACTGGAGGAAGTTTGATTGAAAGGGTGTTTTGGAGCCTGCTGGAAGTAATGGGGGAAGCTAGAATGAGTCATTCTGGAAATCTGGGTACTAGAACAAATATTATCATAACAATATTGCCACAGTCTGTTTTAATCCTATTTCAGATCTCAGTTAAGTCATGCCAGTTCATGCCCTATTTTAGACTTTGTATAATACATATCTGGGTTGATGTAACTATTTCTGGGTATAGGTAAATCTTTAATTTCATGTCAAATTGGTGTTAAACTGGTCTGCTTTGTCCTTTATATCTTTCTTCTTTTATTAGTAATCCCAATTGACTTGATAAACAAGAATTCTCTACCAACATTAACTCTGTGCAGCTGGCATACACTGTACCATTTTCTAGATGAAGAAAATGAGTCAGGTGAATCATGTAATTTGCTTTAAGAAGAGCACAGTAAATCACTGAATGAGCCAGGAATCTAAATTCAGGAATTTCTGACCTGTTTTTTCTGGAAATCCCAACTCATGCTTCCTGCTATTTTTTCTTGTTACACTACTGAGATAGCAAACCTACTTTTCTCGTTTAATATGTACATTGCTCCCACTAACATTAAGTGGCTATACTCAAGCAGCGATGAGCCTCCTGACTTTAAAAGCAAAAGCAAACCCAGCTTACTAGTTACCGTTGCTTAATACTTCCTGTCTTCAAGTTTGTTGTCTGTGTTGCTGAAAACCAAGCTCAGAATTGTCCTCTTTGCTTTGTTTACATGCTGAAGGGGGGGAAAAAAAGCACATTGGTAGCCAGAAAAATTTTTAAGTGAACAAGAGAAGAACAGACTCATTGTTTGTATGCCTACACAAGTGTATCACTTAAAGAAATGCAGAATGGGGGTGGGAACTGAAGGAACAAGAGACAAGCATGAAAGGCGAGAGGATGAGAAGGCTGGACTTGCATATTAATGAGAAGTCTCCTTTAATTGGGAATTTCCTTTCACTACATTGTTCTTTTTCCACCACCCATCGGTTTTTTTTTCTTCCTCTGCCTTATGTGTTATTTCTCATTTGTTCCATTCTGTTCAAGCAACATGAAGTTGGCTCATATCCTGATTTCTCAGAAAGTGCAGTTCAGAGAGCATGCTACGACACAGTGGGAAAAGCAGTGCTGAAAGGAACTGGTACAGAGATCAGGGCAAAAGCTTCTAACATCCCTTTGCTGAAGGAAGAATTTAAAATTATTCTCAGAAGGACGACAATATCGTGTTTACAGGATTGCTGCTAGGTAACTTTTTATTCCGTACAAATGCGTTCCATTCACATCTGAAAAATTAATGTATTTTTGTGTAAGTGGGTTATCAAAGCTAGATGAAAGGGAAACAAACCAAACACCTGTGGGGTGTCAGGTGACTGGTCCAAACTATTATAAACAGGTAAAAATGTAATTACATAATTTGATAATTTCTCCTTCTTCTCCCCTGATGTTTGCACTTAAGATCACCTAAATTTGCTGTTGTTCCTGCTTTCTGGGTATGTCATGTAACCTAAATCTCACAGTGTCCTTCCCCACAGCAAATGAGCTCTGTGGTAACCCTTGTAGTAAGACACCTGTTCCCATATTATGTTCAAAGAGAGACAGCCAGAAACAGATAATTCTGACCCACTCCACTGTTCTTTATTTATGTTGTATACTGATTTTACAAATGCTTTCTTTTGCTATTTAGTCTGTCTTCTCTCTTGACTCATAATTTATTTTTGGAACAGTGAAGTTACATGCAATAAGAGATATATTGAAATAAAGATGGAGAATTTCACAGAAATGTGTGGGTTCAAATAAACATAATCCAGGGTAGATCCATTCTTACCCACCACATATCTTGAATTATTTCTATAATATTTTGAATTTTCACTTAATGTTTATGTTCTCAGGAAGGGAGTTATACTCTCAAGAGTCTGAGAAATAAGGTGGGGGTTGTTTTTTCTTTTCTGAAACACATCTAGCCTCTACCGGCCTTCATTTACTCTCCAATTACTTAATTGCACATGGTAATTCTCTATACATCCATATAGTCTCGGTGATTTGTTTGCATTTCTGCATAAGCATTCTCTGACAGGGGGTGGGGTGGGGGGGAGGCAGGGCAGGGAATAAAACAAAACCCAGGAAGAATACAGTCCCAAATATGTGTCTATTAGAATTGAAAGAAATTGACTGTGTAGTATAAAGCCACCTGGTCCTAACATAATTCCCTTTCTGTGCACTAGCAGATTGTTCCCTTGCCCTGATTATGTTGCTGACATTATGCTCATGAGGGAAATTCCTTCCTGACTCCAGATTTGGCGAATTTATAATCCTGTTGATGTAAGCAAAGCTCACTCTACCTGTCTAAGACCCAATTGTCCAATCCGTCCTACATAGAAACCTCCTGTTGAAGTCCATAGAATTGCACAGGAGTAGCTGAAAATACGATTGGGATGCTGATATGGTTTCTGCTCTCTAGGCATAGCTACAAGGTAATGTTAAGCCAGCACTGCCCCGACAAAGAAAAAAGCAGTCTCACCATTTTCTCCATCATCAGCTGCTTGTCTCTACCATTCTCTGTCCAGGCACAAGTATTCATGCAGGAGCACAATTTAACCAATACCGTTAAAATTAGTCTGGAAACAAAGGGTAAATCTGTCATCTGCTTTTTAACATTCCACTATTACTAATTTTCACACCCCTAAACTTTCTCAGCAGAAAGCCTTTAAAATTTCATAACAGTGTTCTGTTTCTTGATCTATCACACCGAATTATCACTCAAAGACTAACCACAACAAGGGAGACGTAACATACCAATATTGCACATTACCAGAGTTGTAGCTTATACTGAAAATGTTTGTTTATGAGGGAGGATAGGACACAACTTGTTTTGATTTAGAAATGCAGCTGCGGTGCCTTGTAAGAGCTATAGTTTAGGAACTTCATGGTCCTATTTTTTTCCGTTCACTAGCTTCTCTAGTCAAGACAAAAAAGCATACATTGGGGCACCTCCTCGTTGTCTAGCTTTGTCTGTTTGCCTCCCACTCCTAAACTGAATTAACCATAACTACGGATTTGATTTCCTGTCTAGCTGAAATCTCAGTGATCCAATTACTTAAGACCTGCAATTACTGCTAGTTCCCTTCACTCTCGTATGTTGACCACAGCTGCTTTTAGATCTTCATCCTTATGGATTCTTTGTCTTGCTATTTTGGGAGACAGTTGTGCCTCCAGATTTAATGGCTGTCCCCTGTAATCTTTCAGTTACTATGCCTTTCAATTCCAGTCCCACATGAAGGTAAGCCAGGCAAGCCTCACACTCATACCGGACTTTTTGATATGACCCAGATCATTTTCTGCACCAGGTGACCGACACAAGGTTTCAGTCATAAATGCTGTCAAAAGCTGAGCCATGCTCTGCACAGCCCAAGTCAGAAGCAACAGTTTTCAACAGGTCAGGACTAGGCCAAACCAGAGTAATGCCCAGTGCTGGGAGCAACAAGACATCATCGGCTGGGAAAAAAACATTGCCCAGAGTTGTCCATCAGTGAGAAGCAAGTAACTTAGTGACAATCAGAATTAAGGAAATCTAATTTCTCTGGATTTGTGTCATGAGGTTAATTGGTTGTGGCACCTAACCCCACACAAGTCTGGGGACAAACGAAAGCAGGTCTCACCCCAGCTGCCGGCGGGGAGGTAGGCTGCCGCCCTCCTCTTGTCACAGCACCCAGCAGGGCGGGTCACTCCGCCACTCCGACCTGAGCACAGATTTTCGCAAAAATAATTTCCAGTCGGTCGCACGACCTGAACGAGCCCACCTGGGCGGCAGCCGCAGACCCGCGGGAGGGCGAGAGCCGCCCGCTGTACCACCGGGCCGGGCGTTGCTGCCCGCTCCGCGCCTCAGGTGCGCTGCCGCCGGGCCCGCGCCGCCACCTGCCGCCGCCCCACCCCCGCCTTTCCGGCCGCGGCCCCGCCGGCAGCGCTGCGCCTGCGCACTTGGCGGCGGCGCGGGGCGGGCGGCGCGGGTGGTGGCAGTTGCCGATGCTGCCGGCCGGTGCCCGGTGCGCGGTCGCGACTGGAGGCGGCGGGGCCGGGGCGCGGTGTGCCCGCCGAGGAGTGTGAGGCGCGGGACGATGAACTCGCGCAAAGGTACGGTGCTGTGCCGGGCTGCGGGGCGGGAGCGGTGGGGCGGGGGGGCTGCGCGGCCGCCGCCGCTCACGCCGGCTCCCGGCTGTTCTATTCTCCCCGGCAGTGCTGGCCCTGCAGGCCCGCAGGCGGCGGCCCAAGCAGTCCGCGGCGGCCGGCAGGAGGGACAAGCACCCGCCGCCCCACAAAAAGTGAGTACGGGGACCCCCTCGACCAGCCGGGGCGGGGCCTCCCCCCCGGGACGGCGTCGTTGTCCGCCCTTCCCTCACGCTGCCCTCAGGCCGCCCCGTACCGCCTGCCGGGGCACTCCAGCTGCCCGGCCCCGCTGCCCCCCCGCGGCCCCGGCCCCCTCGCTTGCCTTCGGGGGGAGCTGCCCCGCTCCCGCCGCCGCCGGGACAGGCGGCAGCTCCCCTGGCAGGACGCACCCCCCGGCTCGCCCCGCACCGCGCCGGGGCCGGGCCGTCCCGCGGGGAGCAGCGCCCCGGCCCCCCGGGGATCGTCCCCGGCCCTGGCCCCGGGCTCAGCCTCCCTCGGGCCGGCCTTCCTCCCCCGTGGGAAGGCCGGTCGCTGCGGGCTCGCCTCTGAGGAAGCCCTGTTGGTCGGTCGGGGACCTGCACAGGCTCGGTCCTTAAATCCCGCGTGTCCCTTTCGAGTCACCCTCCGATTCTCTCATCTTCGTGGTCTTCTTTCTCTCCTTGGGCTGTCTGCGCTGAGATCTCTTTCTGGAGGCGCTGTCCCATCCATAGGCAGCACTTTCAGCATTCTTGGAACTGCCTGATACACCCGTCCTGCTGTCTGCCTCCTGCGCTGTAGCGTCAGGTTATTTCCCGTTCCCAGATGTGTCTAACTGACAGCAATGCCGATGCCAGTATTATTTTGTTGTTGTTTAAATCTCTGTTGGTCTCCCAGAAACAGGCAGAAGTCATGATCTGGTTTTTTTTTTTTTCCCTGTCTTCCTCTAACTTTTCATGTTCTTATCACTGTCCAGTTCATCTTTTCTCGTTCTCACAATACCTGTTTTCACTGAACCATGTGGGAACATTCTTCCATCTCTATAGTGTTCCCACTTTAACTGCTCTTTCCTAGGATAATGTGGCTTTGGACTCCTCCCTATTTTATTTTTTCTCCTCATAGGATTATGTGCTTCTCTCACTAACTTCAACTGTATTTTGTTTAGTGGGACTTTACTGCCGACTCATTAAGTCACCAACAGACTCTTGTCTTTGTTGTTTGGGGATCTAGGCTGCCTGCTTTGTTCTGACAGGGAAACATATGTCCTGATGTTTCTTGTCCCCCTCTCCTCCTAGTTGGCCAGTCTGGGAAGTTCACTCAAATCCTCTAGTCTGGATGAGCTGGGAAGCAGGGTGTAGTGGATGATTTGATATATATGTGAAGGGGTAAAGATGCTGCTGTGTGCTATGGCAAATGATTCAAGGGCAAGGTTTTTTTCTTTCTGATTTCTATAGAAAGAAATAATAATACATCCCTGACCCTGGAGGTTGGTTGTTTATTTTTTTTTTAGTTAGGATGAATGGGCTTTTTTTCCCCTTTAAGGTGGGTAAAAATAATGTAGGATGAAGTGCTGGTGTAGTGGTCATAAGGCTTTGACAGCTAACTTTTGTTCACATCCTGCTCTGCTACTGCTGTTTCCTCCAGTGTTGTATGAAAGCAGCATTATGCTATCAGTTGTGTGAGTTTGAAGTTACTGTAATGGAAATAAATTTTATGTGCAAGATTGGATTGGTTCCCTTGTTTACAAAAACCTTTTGGAAAGTCAGTTTGTAACATTACATGGATTTGTTTTGCCACTTTGAAAACAGAAATAGGTTAAATTTCATTTTAACTCTAGGTTCAGAATTTTGTAGCTTTCAGTTAAGTCTTAACCACAAGGTTATTAATAAACTTCTGCTCTACTTAGATGATACAGCATTTAATACACTTAGTGGGGCTGCCTTGCTGAATGACTTTGTCAAAAGTTTGCTTTCACAAACACTTAGGAGGTACAGAACTGGTACTCTTTTTGTGTTTGCTGAAGAAACTGGCTATGGTTAAGTCAGGGTGCACAGTCAGTAGCTGGCCTTTTGCCATACTGAGTCGGCATTTCCAGATGCAATGGCCCAATCTGTTCAGTTGCCTCGGGAAACAGTGGTTTTGCTACGGTAGACAACAGAGCCATCATTTCTCTTCTGCTGCGTATGTTTTCTCTTCTCTTCATACCACTTGTATGCTATGGAGACCTCCTACTCTGTTTTATGCTTCTTTAGGAAAGGGAAACTCCTTTCAATTTTTTAACACTCCTTGCATATGGCTAAATAGTTTAGGCTCCCAAAATAATGCCAGCATTAAACATTATTTCAGAAGACAATCTCAACAAAAGTATCTCTTTTGTCCTGTTCGTAGCTTTGCTTTAAATTCAACTGTACAGCATATACTAGTCTGTTAGAGCTGTACAGATTCTGCAAAGCACATCAAATGCTCAGTAGCTGCAACTGAAAATGTTGATTTGAGGGGTGGAAATTCTATACCGTAAATTCCCTGTAGTGAAATTGTTAACCATGTAAAAATGGTTACTTGGTTTTGAACCCAGAGCTAGTTGGGGTTTTTGGTTGGTTGTTTTTGTTTTTTTTTTTGAACTGTCATTCTTGGAGGTCTCTTCTCTGCCAGGTCCGTAGCTTTATGGAGCAACTTCCATTGTTGCTGGTAACAATGTGCTTCAAAGGAACGGCAGGATTCCTTTTCTGGAATTGGCTAGGAGAGTTATATTGCATCTTACTTGCAGGGTTTTGTTTGAAGAATATTAAGATGATGACACAAGACGAAGAAAAAATTACAGTGCTTTTTAATGCTGAATAGCTTTTTTCTGTTATGACCTTAATTGCCACAGAAAGCTGTGAGATCAGTCTTACTAACTGCTCAATGTTGATGTCTTAAGTCAATGATGAGAACTGGTGGAGGTGAAACCCTATTTTTCTATGTAATAGGGTGGAAAAATAAGAAAGTAAAAGTTAAGTGGCTCGTGTTCTGAAGAGAAAGCACTTTGTTTTGAATCAAGACTGTATCTAAAATTGCGTGTAATAATAAAAGCTACTTGGTATTGCCTTACTTTGAATTCAATCATCCAGGCTACTGAAAAAGAATAATATATCACTATTTAAAGGTGACAGCACTTGATTTTGGTTATAATAGATGGACTTGCATGCAATATGTACAAACTTCTTGATGGTGTCTGAAACATGCTTTGTGTCTACGTCAGTGAGTCAGTGTGTGTGAAAAAGAGAGACTGGAAGGCATCCACGCAATCTTTTTTGATGGCCATAGATAATCTATATATAGGGCAAAAGGAAAACCTGGGGAGAAGAAGCCGGTTTTCATGGCTATGCTAAATATTCAACTTTTTGATTGCTGCCTTACAACATGAATCTTCTGAAATGAAGTTTGTAGTCAATTTTCAAGCATTTTCTGGAACAGCTGTGGAAGTAAATGTCTCTAAGCTAGAAATTCCATTAAGGAAATAGAAATGTGGGACAATGAGAAAATTATATCAGAACATTGTGTTGGTTTAAACTCTTCCATTTCCTCATTTAGAGAAGAACTGCTGGTCCTGTTGAGGAAAAGACACAGGAGATTTGTTTTATTAGTTTACTCTTCAGAGACCAGGATTTTTTATTTAAAATATGTTTTTTGTTTTAAATTCCATTCATGATTTCAAGATTACAGTCTTTGAGGGTTGTCATCTTTTAATCCAGAAAGCTAATGGCAAAGGTGAACTACTTTTGGATTAATTAGTGAACTGTAGGGTGGTAGTGGAAACTGCACATGCTTCTTGTAAGCATACCTGAATTCACTGATTTTTTTGTCTTACTAATGTCTGTGGCAAAACAGTAAATCTGTACCTCTACTGAAAACTGTTTTCATTTGGTCTCCGGCTGTGATTGCATAAGACAATGAGCTTTAGACAGTAAGCCTTATCTAGCTTCCCTTTCCTGTCTTCTCGTGTGAAAACGCTACTAGATTTGCTGCTAAGCACACAAACATATATACATACATATTTATACATTATAATGTATATAGAAGTTAAAAGTAATTTTAATCCTTGTTTAAAGGAAGCCTGGGTCTAGGTATGGATGAGGAAGACTAGCAAGTTAGTGTACAGGGAATATTACAAAAGTGTTTCAATGCTTCCTCGAGTGTGTTTGTTATGCTTAGACAAAATGTCACAAAAGCTTTTAAAGAGGAGGACTAGGAAGGATTCAGAAGGATAGTATCCAAAATTATGGCAATATCTAATGAAAGCAAATGAAGTGACATTAGTTCTCTATAGAAGAGTGGGATAGGGCTCTTAAAAATGAAACCATAACTAGTAGCAATTGTATTCATCATCATTCCCTTTTCTTACTGATTAATCCTGTTGTAATTCTGCCCAACTCTTACCTTTGTAATTTAGCCTGTACTTTAATAATCGATAGCTAATTCTGTTCTAATTGCTTATGGGGACTTTGGGAATGTCCCCCGTTTTGCTAGGTTGTTTTTAAAAGAAAAATACCCAACCTTTTATTAATATTTGAAGGGGGGGGGGGGGGAAATCTTCTTTCTACCTGTCTTAACAATTCCTGGTGTTCATATCTTTAAAATACTGTTGGTCTCAGCCTTCATATATTTGAAATGATAACCCTTGCTTTCTGGTTTTCCTAGTGACAAATTTTTTTGCTTGTTTTAAGACCCTTACTCTTGTTTTCTCATTTTTCACTTTTGATCTGTTAACAGTTAGAGCACACTGTAGGAGAGATGGTTCTATTTAAAGCTGACAGAGCTTTGGTAGTAATCTTTGTCCTGTGCCCTCCTTTTTGCCTTAGTAATATGCCTTTTAGGATGAGCTCTGCTTTTGGGAACTGTTGTGTTAGAATGGATCTCTGACAATGTGCAGAAGGTATGTGGAGAAATGACTGGAAAGCTAAGCATAGTGTAATAAAGCACATGTTACAGAGGAGATCTGCAACAGTCTGTGTCTGTTTAAACCTCTGATAACCATAGGAAAGGTTTTTGTATTTTACAGAAGATGTTACGAACAAACTTTTTGGCTAAGAAAAGGTGGTCTACTAAGTTTCAAAGCGAATCTCTGTAAATGTCGTAACTTTTTTGTGTTATATGTGTACTGGTTTTAATTTAACCTATGTATTTAGAAATCCTGTGATTAAACCAGTACATATCTCTGAATACCACATATTCTGATTCTGTCTAGCAAAGCAGCTGGGAGATGTTTCACTTTTAGATTAAGGTCCTGCGTAATGAAGTAATGTTCTGCTAGGGAGTCTCTTTGGAATTTAATGCTAAAGGAGTTGTATCTTGAACTTGTTAGTTAAAGGCAAATGACAGAATAGACTCTGGTGAAATAATGCTTCTTGACAGACTTAGTGCCTTACTGTTTTTCCCTCAACAGAAGTTATTTGATTAAAAGTCAATAATTTGAATGTAGGAGACTAAACGAATCAAGGGCTTCAGTTGCCTTGAGCTATTGTCAATGTGTAGTTTGCAGTTTTCTAAAATGAAAGGGAGAATTCCATAGTAAGAGGTCAATTATATTTTCCTGTCTCTGAGGAAAAAATTTACTATGTCTGCTGCAGTGATAAAGGTCAGGGCTGTCTAGGTCCAATATCTGCACCTTTAATTCTGATATTTAAAATCAGTTGTTAACTGATTTTCAAACTGTACTAAAATTGCACTGTTCTCATATTCATGGTTCTAATGAAATTTCTCTCTTGGGACATCTTTTTTTTTTTTTTTTTCTTTGTATTGATGTGTTTCTTCTAGTCTTCCTTCTCACCACAATAATTTGTCAGTAATAGTTGTGCTTGCCTCCCACTCATTATTCTCCTGCTGTTGCTCATCTATACATGACGTTATTCCTTCATAAACTGAGACATATATGTTTGTATAAAAACCATTATAGAAGAGGTTTTTGGGTAGTTGGATGGAGCCTGGAGATGGGTGTAACGGAAGCGCTGTTTCTGTCACTGGTTGCCTGAAAGGTTGCTGCGTAAGGGGAACAAATGCATGACTGAGCTGTACCTTCAAGAAAGAAGGCACAGTCAATAGAGGAAGGGTGCCTTCTCTCTTTTCCAGAGTGCTTAGGAAAGACAGAACTCTGAATTCCTTTCCAAGACCTTCAGAGGGCTGGGCTTTGGTTGAGGTTTGTCCTGCGGAATGGTGGCAGTTCTGTGGGCTGGGCGCACTCTGTTGTGCTGTGCGGGGCTGTGGAAGTGCGACAGGTCAGCTGATTTTATTCCTTTCTCCTGCCAGAGTCAGAGTACCCAGTGGTCACTTACCACCTTTGGTGAGGGACAGTTGGGTAGTTTGAAATCATGTATCCTGTAGAAACAAAAAAGTAGAACACTGAATCCTAGAACAAAATAAGGCAAAAATTATTAAAATCCAAGTAGAAAGTAATTAAAAGAATGCCAGTTCAGTGCAGCTAAGGCTGTAGTTAAGTAGGGTACATAGCAAGACAACTTTCTTTAAACCGGATTTTTTTAGTGGCTATTTTAATGTTTGAAAGCTAATTACAAAATATTTTAAATTAATTGTGCTTCTGTATAAGTTGTGTTTTATATTTGTGCTTAAGTCACATCTTACCATCTCAAAGAAGATGAAGTAGAACTAGATATTGATCAAAAAAGGAAGCAGTAGAGGTAATTGAGGATGTTGGACTGCTTCATTTATGACTAGTGCTTTTCAGATATGTAAACGTGGTTAAGGAGCTTTTTGACATGCTTGAAAGATCATTACTGGTATAGAAGAGAATGAATAACTTGCCTTTCTTCATTACAAAACAACGCTATCTGAAGAGTGACTTTAATGCAAAAATAAATGATACTTTTCGTACAGTACAAATAGTGGAAAGTGGCTTTGGATGAGACTGGACACTAGAACCATCAGTAGTTTTTAAGTATACTACTGTCAGTGCAGTTTGACTTTCCAAGCCATGTTTGCTCAAGCCCTGTCATCTTAAGTTTGTCCTAATGCAGAGTGACCCACTTGTATACTCGTCTCTAAACATGTGTTTCTGGCACCTAGGAGTATAATGCTGGCCTAGGTATGTGTTTGATCTAATTAGTGTGGCAGCTCTTAGATTTGTAAGGCCACCTTGGGAAATCACTTGCAACATCTGATAGTATGCGTAAGCCTGACAGTATTTGTAAGCCTAGATCGAAATGGGGCTTGAGTGGTCTAACTTGTGGCATTCCCGTACCTGGCTCAGGAAGGAGCTGTGAAACTGCAGTTAGCTACTAAATTCGACTCTACAGTGAATCAGTAGAGGTGTGTGTTTGAGAAGAGCTTTCATAAACTCCAGAACAGTAAGGTAATGACGAAGGGGTGGGGAGGCATGCCAAGGAGTGCAAAATACCTAAGGAATGGGTGTGCCTGAAATGCTGCCGTTCCTGTAGGTGTTGATGCCATCTGCAGGTCTGAGTTTAATGCCAAAATGAGCCTGGGATTTAAAGTCGTGAATCTTAAGAATTTGCTTTATTTCCTCTGGAGCTGTGAATAACTAGCTTGTGTTTTAAAGTTTTGTGTCTTGTGCTTATGTAATAGCTCAATAATTCACTCACCTGTCAAGAATTAGATGCCTGAGGAATTTCAAGCTTATTATTACAACTGGCCATGTGCTAGTGTCAGTCACAGGATTATAGGCCATGCTGGTCCAGTAGCTTTACATCTCTTGTGTGAAATAATCAAGAGCAACAGACTGATGGTGTTTTTGGGCAAGCGATTAAAAGGGAAACATTGCTATCAAGTTTCTGTGATACGCAGGTATCAGCATGCTGGTTGACTGTAGCCAAGTAACTCTGAGTTACAAAACAAACACATATGGTGATTTGGTCAGAGTGAAGCCATTTGATTTTTCTTTTTGGCATAGCAGTTACAATTCAGCATTTTTATGAAAGAGGGAGTCCTGAGGAGATCAAAGGCTTAAATTTTCTTTCAAGTTCCCTTTCCTAGTGACACAAGGCATGGTATGACAGATCAGTGTTGCCAGAATCTGTTCCCAGGTGAATGTGTTAAAATTTTAGCAGTGTCAGGGAAACTTGGAAAAGACCAGGAGCTTCATGATACATGAATAGGAATCATCTTTACAGATAATATCTGAAAAAAACATTTTACTTTCATTTTGTTGTGTTTAAGGTAGTCTGTTGCTTGGGGCAACCTGTTTTGTATATTAATAACAGCGCAAGTTGGTGTCCAATTCCATGATACTGGTCCTAGACATTTAATCAAATTCTATTCAGATGCTACTAGAGCATTGCCTCTCTTTTTTAATGTCAATTAGAGAGTTTCATTTGTTTGTTTCTTTGTTTCCCAGAAATGTTTGCTATATAGCAATTGGTATGTCATGACTTGTGTCAAGAGTGTTGAGAAGATGATACACAACAAGTCTGGTAGTTGCTTCCAGCACTGTGCATTTTATGGAGTCGCTCTGTAGTCAGGGATGAGCAGTCCTGGGAACTGGGAGCTTTGTGGTGGACTCATTGCTGTTGTGGGCAGATGTAATCTGGGCACACCCGCCAGTCAAGGCTCTTGGAGAAGCTGGATGTGAAAACACTATGTGTGAATCTCAAGTTGACTTAAAATGTGAGATATACTGTGGTAACCTCAGCCTAGCTCTTTATAGCTCTTTTAGATCACCAGATAACTGTTTGATAACTACTTTGGTCGTCACTATGGATCAGTTACTTTCAAGTATTGCATTCTGTCCTGGTTTCAGCTGGGATAGAGTTAATTTTTGTCTTAGTAGCTGGTGCAGGGCTGTGTTTTGGGTTTGGTGTGAGAACAATGTTGATAACACAGGATGTTTTTAGTTGTTGCTGGGTAATATTTATACTAAGCCAAGGACTTTTCAGTTGCTCAGGCCTTGCCAGTGGGAGGGGACACAGCCAAGACAGGTGACCTGAACCAGCCAAAGGGATATTCCATACTATGGGATGTCATGCTCAGTATATAAACTGGGGGGAGTTGGCTGGGGCTGGTGATCGCTGCTCAGGTAGCAGCAGGGCATTGGTCAGCGGGTGGTGAGCAGTTGTATTTTCCATCACTTTTTTTTTTCTGCCTTCCCTTTGGATTTTATTCCTCTCCTCTTCTCCCCCCTTTTCATTATAACTGTTTTGGGTTTTTTTCCTCCTATTTTTATTTTAGTTTTTAAATTGCTTTTATCTCAACTCTCAAGTTTTACATTCCTTTCTGATTCTCCTTCCCATCCCTCTGGGGGGTGGGGAGTGAGTGAGTGAGTGGCTGTGTGGTACTTCATTTCTGGCTGGGGTTAAATTGTGGCACATTCTCACTGCTATTCGAAGTTGTTTAGTAATTCCAGCATCTAGAAACTAGGTTAAAACTATTTATTCAATAGACAATACCTGTTTTTCCCCAGTTACCCCCAAAAAATAATTGTTGAGAACTGATTAGTTTATCTAAACAGGTTGCAACAAAGCTGGCAAACTTTCTGCATATTATATAGGAAACATGGAGCAGAAAATCGTATTATTTCTCCTGTTCTTATTATTGAGACATAGAATAACTGTATTCTCTAATGTTTATTTCTGAAGCCAGAAAAATCAGTTTTGTGTAATGAGAATATTTGTCTTGGGAATAAAGGTGTTAGTCTTTTAAAGTAATCGTTTTGATCTAATTTTGTGTTTCCAAAATGACTCTAACTAGCTTGTGTCTCACAAGGTGCCATACATTGTCCTAATTGTAGCATTACAAAAACTTGAGATAAAGTGTAAGTAGACCAGACTCCCTTCTCCTCCACTTGTACTTTCTCTGTGGTAGCAGGCTGGTGAAAACAGAGTATTTTTAATAACTGCAACTAAAAAGAACATTGAAATAAACCACAACTGAATATGCATATTGAAGTGAAAGCACTTACAGATTTATTCTGAGACTTTTGTTGTTTGTTATAGTTTTTTCCATACATCAGTGCTGGTGTGCAGAATTCATATTTGTAGATCATTGGTGATTAACTGAGAATGTAGTTGGGATAGTAGAATTGGGAAAGATCAACAAATTAAATTTATTTTGGGCATAACATTTCACTGAACCAAATGCTTTGTTTTGATTTTCATTTGTTGTTTGGAATAAACAGGCTTTTATGGAAACCTTCATCTATCTTGGGATTCATAGGAAAGAACATGACAATTTAAGGCTAATCAGGTGCAATGGTAAGTCTGGTTTTAAGACACATGTTGCTGACCTGCTGACTGTTATGGCCAAAGGTGATGAGTTTGAAACTACCAGGTGAATTTGATAGAGAAATTTTGGTGATAATTTGATCAGTCATTCTTTCTGGTAAATTAGATGTTCTCTTTCCCTTCTAGTCCATTGGAAGTCTTGACCAGCAGTTGCATATCTGGCTTGTGGGCTTTCCTGCTTCTCTTTTGCTACTTTTTTTAAATGTCACAGTCCCCAGGTGTTGCTGACTTCCCTTGTAAGAAGGCCTTGAGCCTTCCATTTAAGTTTCATGTTTGCTGTGCTTGGACTATTGTTTTGAAAGAGAATTAACTCTCTCCCAGTTGAAACCAGGACAACTGTTCTGCGTCTTCTGCCAGCTTCTCTGGCCTTGGATTAGCCACCACCAGTGCCCATCACAGCAACATGGCTAAGTGCACAAAGATAAGCGTGCTGGAGCTGTCATGATATTGCAGGAAGATGGGAACAATGTATAAAATCAAAGCTCATTGCTTTGGAGTCACCAGGGATGCAGTTCTGGAGAGTGCAAGGGTAAGTGTTTGGTACAACCAAAACTGGAACTACCTCATCACGTGCAACTTAAAAGTGTGTTGAAGTTGTGAATTCAAAGTAGTTTAAAGGAGAAAAAAAAAAAAAGAGAGGAGGGAAGTTACTTTTTTCTCCCACAGAAAACTGTTGACCTTGTATGTAATAATTCTGATAGGACACAACTTGTGACAATGTAACATAGTTTTCTGGTATTCCTTGTTTTTAGGACAGCTTGCTGAAATACTAACATGCTGTGACTGGGGGACTGCGTAGGGAAGGTGTAAATAAAGTATCTTTGGATGTGGTAACAGTTCATTAATACCACAGCATACCAGACATTTTAAATATTTTAATATTTCTATAATAGACTAATTATGGCATATAGTACATTATGATAGTACTGTGTTAACATACATTTTGTGAAGATCTGAAAATAGTTAAAATTCTAGGCCTCTCAATGGCTTTGCCTGATATTCTCTTTGCAGATGAGGAAAAAGGAGCACACATTAGTTTAACTCAGGGTATAAAAAGGAGGAATTCACTCTTCTAATTGTGCCATATCTGAATCAAAGAATTTATGTCTTTGCATTGTTGTTCCCACTGTAAAATATTTAATCGACATTTTAGATATGTCAAGCAGTAAAGTCACCTTAAAAATAAAACTATGAAAAAGGTAAAAGAAGGTGCTCTCCTGACCAAAAATTTAAGTGATGGCAAAAAGTGACCTTTCCAGTTTATTTGTGAGATTTGTAAGATTGCTGAAAATGACTTTTTGTGATCTCTTCAAGATGTGGGGAGGGAAACCTCACTTAATTTTTCTGGAAGACATATGTTTAAGCAGAAGAGTGTGACCAAGTTTTTAAATCGGAAAGTAACATTATGTATGTTGACAGTGTTTCTTTTAAATCCAAACAAATACATGATTAATTATGACAAAAATAATGGAAACAGTGCAAGTGTTACCAAAAACCTAAAAAACCAAACCAGACCAAATGGGACCTCATTAGTATCAGGACATGATGGAAAAAATGCAGAGAACTTGCTTGTCCGATTAGTTTACTGAGAGTGTTTTTAAGACATTGTGATGTTCATACGCAAGGGCGATGGAACTGAATGTGTGCCAGCTTCTTCCTAATTGCAGTTCACACCCTGAGGTGTTAAGCAGAATTGAAACTACGCATGGTTTAAATTAATGCGTTAAACTCTGAACTGTGGTGCACCAGGCACTGACATGTTTGATTTAGCAATGATTGCTACAAAGCAGCAATCTCTAGCAGGAAGATGAGTTGATAGCAGAGTCTGTTTTTCAAAACTGCTTCTCAGAATTTGTTGCACAGCAATATTTTAGTTTTGATGCCTTGAATTTTACATCAGTAATAAAGATGCTGTTTTAAAATCACATTGCAGTGATAAGATGATTTTATTGTTTTTCAGTGTTTGTATCCTTAATCAGTTTTTTTCTCCACAGTTGATTCAGTGTCAACTCTGCCGATATTTTATTTTTAAGAAAATGTATATGCTATACTTTATGTAGTGGATTGGTATAGGGAATAAAAAATGTTTATGTACGTGTATGTAGATAAAATACTGTCTTTACATAAGAAACTTAATTTGGGAGTCTTTAAATACCATGCAAGCTCAGTACATAGTCTCTCAACATTCTACGAAGGTAAGCAGTCTAACAGCCAGGCATGAAGTGTGCAATCTCATAGTGTTTCAGGGGTGGCTGAAAACAACAAAGTAGAAAAATGGGTTCCCTCTTACTTCTTCACCTAGTAATACTGCCTGCCTTCATGGGTTTTCTTCTTGTGGTGTTCTTATCAAAGCATGACAATGTTGGAAGCAAGTGAAATAAAAAGGAACAAGTTGTTTTCTTTCTGTTGTAAGATGATAGGGTTTCCTTCAAACTGAATTACCATAGATAATGTGGAATTAAAAATCAAATCAAGAATTAAAAGCATCTTCACCCCATTTCCCAGAATAGAATTTAAATTTTGCTTTTGTCAGCAGCAATGGAAAGCAGCAAAGCCCAGATTTGATGCCAATAAATGTATACCTAGAATATGAGAATGAAAAGTGAGCAAGCATTTGATGATGTTTCCTTATTTAAGCAGATGAATTTGGAGGAAGGAAATAGAAGACAGGGCAGAAGCTGAGTAAGAGGACCATTACTTTAGCAGAAAAGGGAAAGTGATTTACAATGTAGGATTTCACTGGAAAAAACTTGTATGCACATTTTGCGTGAGCAAACACCGAAAATGCTTAAATAAGTCTGAAAATTGGAATCTGGGACTTAGTGAGGTGAAGAGAGCATGTCTCTGAGTGTGTGTGTGTGTGGTGGTCATATATATATATATATATATATATATATACACATAAAAAAGTAAAATTGCCTGATACTTTCCTTCCTAGTAACGCATTGTTTGTTGTCTTCAGAGGATGATAAACTAATGTCATTCTGAACTCACTGTTTACTTTGTGGAGACTGGTAGGGAGGGAATCCTGTGACTATTCCAGCTGCATACTTTCTCAGCCTGAAGTTCTTCACTGCTTATCTCCCGTGTTTGCAGCATGGTCCTCACCCACCTGCTGCTGAGGTGTTGTACTAATGCAGCTTGGACCTGTGTGTTTCTGCTGAGGCTAAATAGCTACAATGGATCTGTCCATACCGACTCTCCTTCCAGATCTTAGAGTCTCTTCTCACTGCTTTGTTGCATACAGGTTTTATATAGATTGCTTGATTTTGTTATGCTCAAAGTTTTGTTATAAGCAGAAGGAATGATCACTTTTTGCAGAGTCAAGAATTTTCAGTTTAGTAAGTCTTTATGGTCCGATCAAAGAATTAGTGATAGTTGAGTTACAGTGATACTAGTATTTGTTTCAAATTGTTGCGTACAGTCAAAATGATGAATATGCAAGGTTTGTAGTATCTGCTCTTTCTCTGGTGCTATCCCCACTCTTCTAAGGTGAATGGTTTCATTTGGGAGGAGGGAGAGAGATGGCTGGTCGTCAGCCTTCTGAGCCCCCACTGGGATATCTATGAGGTTGATGTTGGTAGCTTCTTCCTCCCCATTCCAGAATCCACTTGGGTAATTTTTTGTGTTTCTATAAGTTACTATTCCTGTGCTGCCTTGTAAATCCATGTCACAATCCATGTCAATCCATCCAGATTTACTATATAATGGTATATTTTACATACGTTTGATACTTGTTCTTTGTTCCCTCTGTGAGTGGCTTTGCCCAGCTCCAGGTTGCATTGGTGCAGTGGCTCCCAGGCCATTGGTGAGGTGTTTGTAGCCCTGGGCCTCTGTATCATCCTGTGACTTCCTGGTCCTTTACAGTTGTTCCATGTCTTTACCCCCTTGTACTGCTTTTTATTACAGTGTATTAAATAGTTCACTTTACATAGAATAATTGTTATATTAGTTCCAGATATATGTATAACAATAGGTGCTACATCATACAACTGTAAAAAGCTAAGCTATAGATAAACCAGAGTAGGTAATAGTTGTTTGATCAGTAGACTGTGTTCAATGCTAAGACAAATCTCCAGGCAGGCCAAGATATGTTCAGACAGAGCCTGGTAAGTCCCAAGGCTTGTGTTATGAGCTTCACACAAAGCCTGTGGCCCATTACAAACCATGGCAACACCATACTTAGGAGTCTGTGGTGAGAAGCAATCACTGCTCTTCATTCAGGCAAACTGGATGCAACTATGTTGGATTTATAAAATTGCTGCCATGCTCTGAACCTTGCTGGTGCTCGGGTGATTTCAGAGCTTGCAAGAGGCAGCTAGGGAGTGACAGGCCCTAAGTTCAGGGCTGATCTGGTGATTCCTAAGTGAAGTGGTGTTTCTGGACCTTTTTCCAGGAAAATAGATGACCTTGGAATTCAAAAGGTGCTACTTAAATCAGCACATCAGAGGGAATATGTGCAAGTAGCATTCCTACTGCAAGCAGAAATTATATCAGAGAAAGGAACTCTGTACATTTGAAAAATCTTAAGGGAATTAGCTTTGAGTTAAAATTCAAGTACAATCTGCTTTGCTTTCACAGAAAGTCTGTCAGGTTTTCAACTATTTTATTAATATTTTGAAATTATTTCCTTTCTGGGAACTGAAGTAGTAGATAGTGGGAAAATCCTGGCTCGTTGGAAAGTTGTCATTTGCAAATTGGCTTTGTAAAGACCTTTGAAGGCCAAATCTTGTTAAAGTAGTATCTTAAAATATTGGTGGTTTGCAGGGTAGCTTTTGGTTTTATTTGCGTTTCATAGAATCATAGAATGGTTTGGGTTGGAAGGGACTATAAAGACTATAGTTGGAACTATAGTTCCAACCCCCCAGCCATGGGCAGGGACACCTGCCACTAGACCAGGTTGCTCAAAGCCCCATCCAGCCTGGCCTGGAACACTGCCAGGGATGGGGCAGCCACAGCTTCTCTGGGCCAAGCAATATTGCCACCTGTTTGAAAATTTTAATTTTTCATTAAAAGGCAAATGATTTTTTTATTAGAAATAGTGTCATAGAAGCAGAAAGAATTAGTGACATACAGTCTTGTCAATCAGCTGTTACTAATGCTGCATAATAAGCATTTGAATTTCCACAAGATACTGAAGCTGGCTGTAATCTGAACAAAGAACAGGGCTATCTGTAACAGTAGGACTCTTATGTGTGTGTGTTGGTTTGGATCAGAATGAAATAGCAATGGAAAAGCTGCATAAATTCTGAGAACTTCTTGTCCAGTTTGGTCTCGTCTCTTTTAGAACTAAGCCAAACTTGCTAGCAGAAATGTTCTGGAAGGTTTTTTTCTCTTATATTAGGTAAACTAGGACTTGGTCTGCATTTTGTTTCCTGTATTTAGGGTACTTAGATTATCTTGCCTTTAAACATGTAAGAGAAACCTACAATAAACAAAAGACCAGCCAGATGGTAAATACCTTCCTCTTCTCTGTTTTGTATCTGAGAGAGTGAAAGAAATAAGCTTTAAAAATAGATTATAGTAATGGTACTTTTTCTCTGAGATTATGTGTTTGGGCAATTTTTCACTGTTGGGCTATTACATAAACAAAACTATTTGATGATACTGTTTTATTTTGCCCTTAGAAACAGTTTTATTTTAAAAAGAATGTGCTGTCTTGGGCTTAATCCTGTAAGTAGTCCCTGGCCATTTCCTTTGTTTTGGGTGGAGAGCAGAATTAGATTTTTCTGTATTGGTGGGGAAAAAAAAATCTGATGGGTTTTCTCAAACTTACTGTAGATGTTCATGTTCTCATGCTGGCTTTTATGATTATTTAATATTGTTGAAACAAGCCGCTAGGTGGCAATATCAATTAAAAAAAATCCAAGAAGTGCAGTTAAAGCTGTCCTCTAAAATGGGACACTAAGCAGTAGGTTTGATTAAAGTGAAAATATTAAACTTTCTTGCATGTAAAGTTGTTCTGATCTAGAGAGAAGGTGTTCTGCAAAAGCACTTGGCGACTGTGGGTGACTGAGGACAGCTGGGTGTATTCGCTTGGATACAGAGGAAACATTTTCACTTTCATATGTTGGCAATATATATTACACGTTTGAAAACGTGAATTATTACCATATTACTACTTGGTGAAACTTGTTTTAGCCTGCCAGTTAGAAGGAACTTATTGGGATTATATCAGTAATAAATCCTCACTGGTGTGAATGTAAATGAGTTAATGTAAAATCAGTATGAATTTACTTATGGCTGTGGATAGACTTATGAAATAGTGAATATGTCTGTTACAAATAGACACTTGTTAATGGATGTACTGATTATATCTTCTTTGGTGGAGGTGCCACTGCACAGCACACAGGCTGTGTTTGTACATGGGATAGAAGATTGAAGAGACTTGTCATTAAATAGCTTGTGATTGCAGTCTGCTTCCTGCACAGCTTAGCACATACGAGACCCGTAATCTTAGGTCACAGGACTTGTCTCATCAGAGGTATTTTGTCCTTTTATTTAGATACTTATATCCTTTTTCAGCATGTTTATTGAAGATGCTGTTGCTAATGTTCCTGCTTAGGAACTATTCAAGTTTATTTCACAGTCCTGTATGGGTTATTACTTTGGGAATACGTGTAATGAAATTGCTGGCATGCATTAACAGTGGCATTTCTACTTGAGTGCAGTTTTAGTGGAGATATCTGCCTGCTCCATCATGCCTGTACCACTCCACATGCATTTTTGAAACATCTCTGTAATATGCTGTTCTCTTGTTAGATTTAATTGGAGCGCGATGGCCTAGCCCTCTTCCTGGGAGCTTTAGTACTTTGAGCTTTATTCCCAATGCCTTGTGCTGACATGGATGGGTAAGTTGCTAACCCTGCTGTGATTCTTGGGTATTTTTGAGAAGGTAATGATTTCTCTTGCTTTAACTCTTGGTCTTTATTTGGTCAGGTTTTATATGGAAGGGGAACATGAGACAAAATGAGTTGGGAAATGCTCTTAAAGGTTTTTAGACTCAGATCTGGAGTCCAATGCTGACTTTCTTGCTGTGTTTTTCCTCTTAGTGGTATTCATTGTTGCATGTTTCTGTAGGTGAAGTATCCTGCTTGTATTTGAGATGGTCTGTGTTAAGCAAGTTTCTGCCTTGGACTATGTTATATATTAGAATATATTTTCTGTCATCATGTCAATTTTGAATCCTGGTGGTATTTCTTCTTCTATTATAAAGAAATACCTGTACTTCTCTTAGCCTTCCTTTTTCTCAGGGTTTATTGTAGCCAGAAATAATGCTGTGTCATTTCTGCTTAACAGCTTTTCTTCCAGGTGTGCCATGTACTTTGCACAGTGGGTGTCTGTGCCCTCATGGCATTCTTGTTCTGAGTGTGTTGCGTCTGTGATAGCATGGTGTCCATGTTACCACAGGGTAACTGTACCTGTGCCTTTCTGAATGTTTCTCCTTTAAAACTTTTCTATCATTTTTCTGTAATTTCCACCTTGCTGTAGCTCCCTTGCCTCTTCCAGCAGCTCCTGGTTCTGTAGGGACCAGGACAGCAGACATGACACAAACTGAACACTCGGTGTCCATCGTGCTTTGCTTGTTCTGGCTTCTTTTCTGATGTTTGAATGGTCCTTCATTAGATTTTTTTTTTTTTTTTTTTCCCATCTGAGGGATCCCTTTAAGAATGAGTCCTGAACACCATTGTTCCTGTAGAAACTGGGTCTTCTGTTACTTCAACTTGGGTTAGTCACTAAGCAGGTCCCTGATCACGTTCATGTCTGGGAGAGCGTTTTTCTTCTTTGGAAACAGAATCCTTGAATAGGTTAGCGCCCGCCCCCCCCCCCCCCCCCCCCCCCCCCCGACAACAACAACAAACCAACAGTTGCCTGCTTGAAACACCTGCCTCAGCAAGTATCCTGTCAGGATTGGTGCTCTGTAGATAGCCTTGCATTTTTGTCCAAGGCACATCAGAAAGTGGGAGGTTTTGTGGGATGTCTGGGGTTTTTTTTGTCTGCCTCACATGCTGCAAATGTTAGCTCTTTTATCTCCTATTTAATCTGATTTTAATATTTTTTTGCAGTACTTTCTAGTTTAAAGCTTATAGGCTGCAAATGCTTTTCATTTTTTTTCCCCCCCATGCAAATAACAATTTTGTTGTTTTCTCTTCTGCTTCTTGAAGATAGAGTAAATTCTTTTGGTATGCACTTGGTTTATGTCTCCCAGTGATTCAACAAAACGGTACCTGGTTCTGTGTCTAGCAGCAATGCAGCCCTGGTGAGCAGGGACTGCAGGCTGCTTCTGTTGTAAGGGAGATGGGGCTTCTGAAGAAGAGAAGACCTTGTGAAAGCAGTAGAGGTTGAACACTCAGTATCCAAGCGAATTGATCCATTTTTTCTTTAAAATCACCAGAAGTGCTTAAAATAGTTTACTGCTTCTTCCTGTACCTTATTATTTGTGCTCAAGGAGATGCTACCAGTATGTGTGCCTTTGTGGACCCTGGTAAATAAAAAGTCTTTGTGGTTCATCTGTGTTCCAGTGGGTCCTGGCAGGGAAAAACTATTTGCAGTGACTTTGCAGAACTATAAGAAACAGAAAGTTGACTGTAAGTGTTGGTTTGAGAAATTTTGCAGGATGTCAGTGGTCTTGGCTCCAAAATCTTCTGAGTTCATCTGCCTCCTGTGTGGATTTTCATTCTTCTTCAGTACTACATGCTTTTGAGAAATGGGATCAGCAAAGCCCTGATCTATTTTTGGTAGCTGCAATACAAAAACATTCCTTTGTGTGTGGCAAAGCTATTTTCCCTACTTGCTGCTGCTTTGAAAAAGAAGAGCAAATGCAATGCAGTTTGGCTGCAGGGAATTATATGACTCATTTAGTAAATAGTGAACACAAAGAAAACTAGTGTTTCTATTGTGTTGCATTTTTTTTGCTGTATGTTTCTGTTCTCTCAGATTTTAATAGGGAAATTATCCAAGTAGCCTAGGCCCAAGATGTTATTCTAAGAGATAACAGAGTTGTACACTACAAAATCTAGGTATTCCCATTAAGTTAAAATTGCTTTCCATTTGTGTCCATGTATTTGTTTGTTTACAGGTTATGTGTTGAATTTTACTTCATTTCTACTGCAATAAAAGGTGACTACTCTGTCAAACATGAATAAAGTTTGAAATATAAAGAGCTGTGTAAATGATAGACAATGTCTACAGGGTTAAAATTGAAATTTTAGCTGGCAAAACACCCAGTTATGCTATGAGTAAATTGAACATAAAGACAAACTCAGATAGTGAAGGGGAGTGAGTTCAACCACCAAAAATCCCAAAAGCTTCTTCTTTTAGAACTTTAGTACATTTAATTTTTTTTTCCTGTTTAATCTTTCCACAAATGTTTAGGAGTCCTGTGGAAGCAAGTGGGACACTGTCCATCGGTTAGCTGAGTTGTAGTACTAACTGATGAGCAATAACTCAGCTGCATGCTTGGGCTGACTTTTTCTCCTACTTCATTTGCATTGCATGAACAATAAAATCAGTCAAAAATGCGCTATTTAAAATGCTTCACTGAAGTAGCTATTTAGTATTTTATTAGGATCACGGTGAGTATATAAAACAATACAACTGTCCTTGTAACTGTCATGATATTGTACCAAGCATGATTTTTCTCACTTGAAGAATGAGAAACTTAAGTAATATCCTACTTTGAGGTAGGTGAAGGATCCCACCTGTGGTCCTGTTCATATTTTCTGTGAGCTCTGTCCTTTTCTACAGTGATTTTTTTTCTTTGAACAAAACTTTTCTTTTTATTCTTTAGTATAGGAATTATATTTTGTTTTGGTGGATTTAAGAGCTGAGAGCACACTGGCTTATGTTTTTGTCTAAAATAGTCTATCAAGTAGAAGAGGTCTTATTTCTTCATGCTGTGGTATGTTTAAAATTCTATTCTGATTTGCTTTAAACTGTATTACTAACGAAACTAATCTCTGTGTTAGCATGTTGAGAGGCTAGGATGAGCTTTATGTGTTAATAAAGCCCTTGATGTGCATATGAATCAGGCATAGATTGGAAGTAGTAGTAAGCACTAAAATATATATTTTTGTAATTACTAAATACAGGTAGTGTTCCAAGAAGCCAAGAGAGCTTCAAGATCTTCCAGGGACCTGACAGGCTTTGCAAGCAGCTACCTTTTTTTAGGCCAGTCCTTATGCCAAATCAGAAGGAGATATGGGTCTGAAAGACAAACCTTCTTGAAAATGTGTGAGAACTGCCTGCTGGGCAGGGAGTGTTGGACTTCACACCCCTGGTTTGGGCAGGGGACCGAGTTTTGCCCTCCTGTGTTACGATGGCGTGTCAGAGGAGTATTGGAGAAGCTTGCAGTAACTGGAGTAAGAAAGTAGTGGGGGAAAAAAGGTTCAAAACATAGGAAATCGGGATCTGTTAATTATGCAACTAATTTATGGCAACTTTCTTGCTATTACTCATTATTGCAAGTATTTCAACCCATTTCAATTTGATTTATTTTATGAACATACTTGAAATCTTTATATATAATAATTATAAAATTTAATTGAAACCAATTTATTATAATAAGTATGATTACTTGTAAAAAATAGTGTAGGAAGTAAAGGAAAAAGGATACTTCTGTCATCTTATTTAAATTGTGGGCATGGTTAAATAAAAGTTTTTCCTAAAATCAGCATAAATACTAAGCAGAATTATCATTAAAAAAGCACACTCCTGGATGACCTTGTCATCAGTTTTCCTGCTGAAAGTGTGCTTTGAGCATAACATGTGCTTCCTTGTACTTCCAAAGGTATGAGGAAAATTGTGGAATTATGCTTTATAGCAAGAGTAAGTTCCCTGTATTACAGTAGTCTTCATAATCCTGGTGTTGCATTTTTACATTTCAGTGAGGAGGTGTGGAAGCTATTGCATGATATAAATACCTAGCTTGAACATTTGACTTGAGTTTGGAACATGAGATTTTTATGGTTTTCATGTTCATCTAAGTGTGAAGGCAGTTTTGCTTGGGTTTTGTCTGTGAGAACTGCTTTGTGCTTAGCTTATCTGACTTCAGTTAATACTGTTCGGAGAAATTCTTAGGCTTTTTTCCTTCAGTTTTCAATCTAAAGGGAATTTAGGTGGTGACTCCATTAGTCTGCAAGAATTGCTAAAATTGGGGTTGACTTGTCAGACTTGAGGTGCTGCCATTTGGGTTCCATTTACATTTGCTATTTCATAAACAGATGCATTTTTTAGTAACACACCTATACTAATATGCAGTTTTTAATGGAGGATTTGAATTTAACTTACACAAAACACTGGAAAAGAGCTGATTTTGATCAATAGCAGTGGGTCTGTTTGTCGCAGTACCCATTCAGTGATTTTTTTGACCTGGCCTGCTGTCTGGTTGCAGCTTTGACCCAACTGTGCTGTAGATTTGCCTTGTGCTTGAGGGGGAGCTGTGCAGCTTTGGAGTTTATTTTTATAGAATCATTTAGGTTGGAAAAGACCTTTACAGTCATCAAGCCCAGCCAATAACCCAGGACTTGAAAGTCCATCACTAAACCATGTTGCTAAGCACTACATCTACACTTTTTTAAATACCTCCAGGAGTGGTGATTCCACCAACTCCCTGGGCAGCCTGTTCCAATGCTTGACCACCCTTTCCGTGAAGAAATTTTTCCTAATATCCAATATAAACCTCCCCTGGCACTACTGGAGGCCGTTTCCTCTTGTCCTGTTGCTTGTTATCTGGGAGAGGAGACCAACCCCCGCTGCCTACAGCCTCCTGTCAGGGAGCTGCAGAGAGCAGTAAGGTCCCACCTAGAAGCCTCCTCCTCTCCAGGCTGAACAACCCCAGTTCCCTCAGCTTCTCTTTGTAGGATGTGTGCTCCAGACCCTTCACCAGCTGCGTTGCCCTTCTCTGGACACGGTCCAGTGCCTAGTGTCTTTCTTGCAGTGAGGGGCCCAAATCTGACCCCAGTGTTTGGCGTGCGGCCTCACCAGTGCCCAGTGCAGGGGGACGGTCACTGCCCTGGCCCTGCTGGCCACACTGTTTCAGATACCAGCCAGGACGCTGCTGGCCTTCTGGCCCCCCGGGCACACGGCTGGCTCCTGCCCAGGGCTGTCACCCAGCCCCCCCAGGCCCTTCCCCCCAGGCAGTTCCCAGCCCCCTGCCCCAGCCCGTCGCTGCGCGGGGCTGGTGTGACCCAGGGGCAGGACCCGGCACTGAGCCCTGTTGAACCTCCTACAAGTGGCCTCGGCCCATCGGCCCGGCCTGCCCAGCCCCCTCTGCAGAGCCCCCTGCCCTCCCGCAGGTCAGCACTGCCCCCAGCTCGGTGTCACCTGCAAACCGACCGAGGGTGCACTCGGTCCCCTCATCCAGATCGTTGATGAAGACATTAAACAGGGCTGGCCCCAGCACGGAGCCCTGAGCAGCACCTGTGACCGGCCGCCAGCAGGATGTAACCCCGTTCCCCACCGCTCTGGGCTCGGCCAGCCAGCCAGCTTCTGACCCAGCACAGAGTGCACCCGCCTGAGCCATGAGCAGCCAGATTCTCCAGGAGAATGCTGTGGGAATGGTGTCAAAGGCTTTACTAAGGTCCAGGCAGACAACATCCACAGCCTTTCCTCATCCACTAGGCAGGTCACCTTATCATAGACAGAGATCAGGTTTGTCAAGCAGGACCTGCCTTTCATAACCCCACGCTGGCTGGGCCTGATCCCCTGGTTGTCCTGCACATGTCACGTGGTGGCACTCAGGATGTTCTGCTCCATAACCTTCCTGGCACTGAGGTCAGGCTGGCAGGCCTGTAGTTCCCCAGATCCTCCTTCCTGCCCTTCTTGTAGATTGGCGTCATACTGGCTAACCTCCAGTCTGCTGGGACTTCCCCAGTTAGCTGGGACTGTTGGTAAATGATAGAGTGAAATGCTGCTGTACTTGAGATGTGCTGCTTTGGAAAATAGGCTTTTGTGTTCTGCAAACCCAGAGCTTCTGTCTTAACAGGGTTTTGTGACTTTTGGTTGCATTTGTGATTCACTGCTGGGCTATGGTGGGATGCTGTAGAAAGCAAAGCTTATGGGAACTCTCATCACTGTGGTTTTAAACCCAAAACTTAAAGCAAGTATTAATTATTCCTATACTGCTTTATTTTTTGCTCTGACTATGAGTCTGTCTGAATATTTTAACTGCAATGATGAGAGGAGTATGGATTTGCTTTATAGACATGGTGTTTCAGGACTGCAATATACATTATAGTCCGGAGGGGTATATTTTCAGAGAGAACCATAGGTTTCTGTTTTATGCTGTTCTTTAGCTTGTGCAGTATTATTTAACAATGCATAGAGAAGTGACTAGTATGAGCGAAGCTAATATTGTGTTATTTAAATTTTTGAATACCTCTAGGATGATGTCATTGCCTTAGATGTGGCATTTTGCACTTACACTGAGGTGAAAAGTACCGAGTGGGCAGAAGTGGTTGAAAGGCTTATATTCATTTGTGTGACAAGAGCAATCAAAGTGCTAGTCTTACTATATCAAACTAAAATACCAAAAAATACAATAGGACACAGCTTAATTTTAATACCAGAAGAACAGGGAGAGAAAGCTAATTTTACTCTAAATAAATTAGATCACTGAGGAGGCTGCTTGGGAATTACTTAAAAAAAAGTAATCATAGAAATTGGTATATTAAATTTTTCTGGGTCAGATTTGGGGAATGAAGTTTTAAACCAGGCATTAGGGCATTTATTCATATTATTTGTGAAGAGTTCAATGGAGATATAAACCCAAAGCAACTAGGAATACTTAGCTACTTATTTAGGCAATGATGGGGGGGGGGGGGGAAATCTGACTTATAAAGGAGAACCTTACAGTAGCTTTTAGTGAGCTGAAACATGCATAATTAAAATATTCAGTCATGGTGGATTATTCCAGTATGAGACTACTTCTGAATTTGCTTCAGTATTTGATTGTGATACTGCTGGTGATGAACTGGAATCAAGACCTTTAGTAATTTAATAGATCCAGTATAAGGAGGTGAATATGATTAGATTTATAATCTCAGTGGTGTTGCACTGATTTTTAGGTACTTGCAGCAATGCAGATATTTGAATCAAGTGTTCTTGAATCACAATTTTAAAGACATCAGTAAATCAGACTTTTATTTTGCATAAGACCTACATTCAGTTTTGGTTTGGATGCTTCATGTTGCTAATTTGTGATGTTACCTGTAGCACACTGATATTCGAAGTAGAACAAACTGGTTTTTTGTAATAATTTACACTAGGTAAATTCAAAGCCTTTAGGAAAGGTCACATAGGAATATAACCCCAGATTTACCAAAGCTTTAGGCTCCTAGTTTCCGTTTCAGTGACACGTCAGAGATACCTTAGAACAGCATTTTTTAGGTAGGCAAAGGAGACCTTTCATTTCCATCTCAGACATCAGCTGGTGGGGCTGTTCGAACAAATTCTTTGTTCATGTGCATCTCACAGTTATTGCTGTCTTAGGCACTCAGAATATTTGTATGGTCAGATTCTCTGTCAGAGCAGGGATTACTTGTCAGATCTAAAGCAAATCAAAATTAAGATGGTGTGTTTAATACTTGTGATATTTTAAACAGGACAAATATTTTTTTTAATCCCTTAAAGTGATGTTTCTGTGTACTACAGAATTTCCCATAGCAGAATTGTTTGTCAGACTCATTTGTGGACTGACAAATGTTTTATGTATCTTTTATTGTATGTGTTTTAGAAATTATTTTCTCCTTTTGCCTACTCATGATACTTGTGTTAGAGATGACTGAGGATGTTTGAAGTTCATCTATGTAGCAGTATCTTTACCTTAACTGTACAGTTATAGACCTGGAGTCCTAATATATCATAGGTGAAAGCAAGCTTTTCCAGTGCTTCAGTAAGAAAATAATTAGCTAACTAATAGCCTGTAGGTAAAGGGAAAAGATAAATTCCTGTAAATGTTCTGAAGATGTTTAAATTCAGAGGAGTATTTGATTTTTAGTCTGCCCTCCAAGAGAAAAAAAATTCCTTTGAGCCTCATTACTTCCAAGTTTTTATCTGAAAGATCTCCCTGTGGGCATTGATTTCAGCTTTCGGAACACAGGCCACTAGTATAAGGAAGACTCAGTTGCGCAAGGATTGCATGGTGTTACGCACGTGTTTGAAATCCCTTTGACAAATGGTTATGATATGTTTTAGAGCAGCTGCACTTTTGTGTGCTCTTAGCTGCTTCCTGCCCCTTCCTGTGACTCTGCAAAGGTGAAAAAGTATGAAAACCAAACCCAAAAGAATCTCTTAACTGAATCAGCAGTTAGCAATGTAAAGTCATGTGCACTCTTAGAAATTCTTCATCCTGTTTGAGGCTGAATTGTAAACTGTTCACATCGTGACACTACTGAATGGCATCCACAGGCTGGTATTGACTAGGCAGTTGCTAAGCACAGTTGTAGTGATTTGGCCAGGGAACATTCCAAGGCTCAGTGTCTTGTCTAGGGACTTTCTGCTTCAATCCTGACTGGTTTCTAGCTTTGTCAAAATCTGTATTGTCATCTTAAACAGAAAGAAAAAACCCAAGCATGTTGCCAGATAAGAGATGCATTAAGCTGTTGTGTATTGTATATGTGTTCTTTGTTTTAGCTTTGAGGGTGATGTCTCTTTTTTTTTTTTTTTTTTGTTTCATTTTTCTTCCTATAAATGTATTCCATTCTGCAGGAGTTTAAACCTGGTGTAGTAACTTGTATTTTAGATCATGATAAGCTCTGTAATAGTTTCCTGTAAATAATACTGAACATGGTGATAGCTCACCACCTGCCAGCCGTCCAACAGAGAAAAATACTTTGCATTCTCTTAAATTATCCTCTTAGTAGGTTTTATATTCTTTCATTTGCCTCCTCCTAGGAAGTAATTTCAAGCGAAGGGCTCGGGAGGCCCTGCTGGACATTCGTCACTCAGGCTAACTCATGAATTCCCTCATCAGTAACAGCAGCTCTGAATTTTGAGGTGTGTCTTTCCCATATGGAAAAATATCTCAAGCACAAACGCAAGTCTGGGGATTGCTTGTGATCCCTTTCTTTGAAGAGAATTATAATTCTTCTTCATTATTATATTCTTGGATTGTAGTGATTAAATGTACAGTTGTTCACTTATTTTTAAGTAAATGCAATAGGTATTGCTTTGAAAATGAATGCCCTTAAGTGTGGTCCTGCATGTTTTGATCAGTGATCTACAAATATGAAAGGATTATCCTGTGAAACCCTATCCCATTAGGGTTTAGAATTTATATTTTTGCCTTTTTAGTTACCTTCTTTATTTTTAATGGGATTAAATACCCTGCTCAGTTAAAAAGCTCATCAAAGGGGTGAGTCATTCTAAGGTTCAGGCTTGTATACAGACTACATGTGAACGTAAAGCCAGCAGAATCTACATAAAGTTTTTGAAATAAATATTGCAGGTGTCCCTAAAACTTTGATATTTCTGACGGCTGCACTTAAAACTCAACAGTTTGATAATTTAATTCTACATAATTTTTCTCACTTCCAGTTAGTTTCATGGAACTTGTTTTAATCAGTTGCCTTGATGCTAGAAAAGCGAGGAACTTGAACTGTGTTCTCCTGATGATAAGGAGAGTTGGAGCCATCTCATCCATGTGTTGATGACTATTACAACTTGAGGTCTTCAGAGATTGTTCTCAGCAGGTAGCATGTATGACAGCGATAATGCTACAAGATCATTAGACTCCATTAATGTAATTTGACTTAATTTGAAATAGGGCTTTCTGCTCAAGAATGAGAAGCAATCGGTAGACAAAAAAAAAGTTTTGTTCTTTGTTGTTTATTAGATGCTATTTGTTTCTAGAAAATCATTAAGTGTATGCCCTTTGATTTTTATACATATATATGTAAAGCTGTTGTTAAGCATTTGTCTTGTGTGAATTGGCAAGCCATATGCAGTTAGAAATGCTGCATGCAAAGTTTGTCCTTGAAGTAGTGTTTAGAGCCCTCTTCTCTTAGGTAGAGAAATTTATGGTAGCATTGGACGTTGAAAGTTGACTCAGAGTAAAAGCTGTCTCTATATACATTTACAGAGTAAATGTATCTCTAGTGCCATCAAAGAATCAAGAGAAGAGACGTGTAACTGTCTTTTGGAGAGCTAGTTGAGTAATTTAATATCTTCTGTAGTTTGGGATCAACTGTAGAAAGGAAATGTTGATTGGTCGTGTGATATTGTTGATAATTACTAGCAGTGACACTGTGCAGTTACCATTTCATGAAACAGAAATGTGTGAATCAAGAAAGACATTAGAATATAAACATACTGTAGCAGTCTCTCCATATTGCTGCATACTTGGAGGCAAAAAGCAGATATAGATTGTGTTAAA
Source organism: Falco cherrug (assembly GCF_023634085.1). Taxonomy (NCBI): domain Eukaryota; kingdom Metazoa; phylum Chordata; class Aves; order Falconiformes; family Falconidae; genus Falco; species Falco cherrug. The sequence goes on along the minus strand of NC_073701.1, from coordinate 76,849,078 downwards.
TGTATGCACCAGTGTTTTAAAGGTTAAACAGTATTACTGAGATATCACTAGTAACCTACCATGCAGGCATATAGTTCAGTAAATACAGAGTTCAGGTGAGATTTAGAAGAAATGTACATTTTATTTAAGAGGTCGGTGTAGTTTTGTCATCCTGATGACATCATACAACAACTGAGAGGAAGGTATTTTAAAGTATATGGTTCTAGAAGACACAATAATTTAGTTCATAATATTTTCATATTCCTGCTCTGAGGCATTACAGCAAAGAGGTTACCAACCCTTTCTCCTTCAAGATTCTGTATTTTCCATAATATTAATTAAAGCACAGAACACTGTGCTGCTAAAGATACCAACTTGCAGATACAACTGTGTTAGACTACCAGTTTATGTGATGTTAATATGGAATCATAAAAGCTCTTTTAAAAAAATAAATTAACAAAAAAAAAGGCTGGAGTGCTTGATGTTATGCTATCACTGAAGATACAAAATGCAGAAGAGCATCTTAATTGAGGCTGGGAGCAATAAAAATATATTTATATGCTAAAAGGCAGCTTCTCGAGTGGGTAGGACCAATTTATGTGAGAAAAAAATACGTATGCCATAGCCAGCCAGCCTGATTACTGCAGGATCATCCGTTTGAGTCCTTCCAAGAAGCATGTGGAATGTATTATATTTCTTATTTTGATCAAAGTACCCTTTTTAAATTTTTTCATCAACTTTAGTGGTTAAGCTGATCCAGCTCTTTTTTTTTTTTCATTGTTATCTGCACTTGCCCACTGTGTTCCTCCCTCATGTGCAAATCTGATTGCATTGTCTGTCTCTTCATATCTGTCAACATTGTAAGCCTTGCCCACTCATTCCTTATCTCCTGTAAATGCTCCATTCTTCCTCCTGTGGTGTTCCTTTTCCTCTAAATACCCTTCATCACCAGCATTTGTAGCAGCTTCAGTCTTCTCCTTAGCCATTTCTGCCATCATACCCATAAAGACTTGGGATGATGGATATGGTTGGCAATTGCATTACTCTAATTATAAACATTGCCTGTGTAGATACATTTATAAATGCTTTTATCTCCCCATACCTGCCTTTTCTTCTCCCATGGTATTCTCCTCATATTCTTAGTCTGTAAACTTCATTCAGGGAAGCAGTCTTGTCTCTGTGTTTTTGTATGGAACAGTATGTTCTAACCCTAACTGAGGCTAATGTAATGTAAACACTATAAGAATACTTTGTTGTTATGTAAGATGTTCTGGCTGGTGTAAATAGGAGCCTCATCATTCACTATGAGCTCTGGGTCTGATAACAGTGTTGGAGCTAGAATGTGGAAAACTGGATTTCTAGGAGGCTTTGAGGTCTGTCAGAAATGCTCCATGGCTATGATGCTGAAGGAGATAAAAATAAGGACTTGGCTTGAAAATGTATCTTAAAACAGCTTTAATATTGTAATGTGGATATGTATTTGGAGCATACTTATCCTAGCATTTCTTTGTAAAGGTCCAAAAAATACCTAAAAATGTTCAAAGGAAGAAACCTACATGGTTTTATTTGGAAGGCAGTATGACAGCCCTCAAAAGGGAGACTTTGATCTGAGCATCTCCCTGACAGTTGTCACTCTCCACAGTCACTGGGGGGGGAAAAAAAAAAAAAGTTTGTCAACTATGTCAGTAAAACAGAAATGTATCCTGATACTGGGCATGATCGTAGTTTTTTGAGGAAATGCATACAGTATCTGAGATGAAAGAAAAGCATCATGGGTGCCAAGTGTCCTCTACAGCATTTGCTTACAAAGAGAGGCAAGGCAGTATTATAATCAATCTGCCTTGAGGAATGCTGAATGAAAAAGATGACTAATGATTTTTTTTAAACAGTAAAGCAAACTGTTAAGTAACAGATTACTAGAGGGATTTAGTGTTAAACACAGACTGCAAAAAAATGTTGATTTCAGCCCTTTTTCCACTCCACCATACTGCTGAAACTTTTCATTAAGGGTTAACTTGTGTTTTGTCAACATGAGTCTTACAGGGCAGAACTTAGGTCAGTGATAAAAAAAGTCCTCCTCTTTCAGAGAGCTGGTGTAGCTCTATTGTTACAGGAAGGCTGGAATGGCTCTTGTCTCAGCATTGGAAACCTGTGATGAAACCTGCTGTGAGATCTTCAAAGCTGGAAAACACTGAACTGACTGAGAGGGTCAGACAAATTGAATTGAATAATGCTTGATAAGTAGCAATCTTTCCAGGCCGCTGTGTGGGGTATATAGCTTTGTGTTGAAAAATTGAAAACACAACTATTCACCGCATTTGTTTTCCTAGTTGCTACATAGCCATTTACATATTCTTTTCAAATTCAGTAGAAGGTCTCTGGTTTTTGAGCTAGTCACAGCAATGCCACAGTGTAACAAAGCTATTTGAGAAAATGAACTCTGCCAGATAGAAGCTGCCAAAAATTTGCTTTGTTTTTAATCTGTATTTATGATTTTTCTCCAGACTTTACTAAAGGATTGATCTTAATCTCCAGGTCATATTCAGATTTTGGCAGAAGTGTGTCTCTGATTTTATACTGCTGTGACTACATAATCTGTACTGTCTTTGAGGAAAGAGAATATCCTTTTAAAATTCTCTTAATAATGTTCCCACAGAATCTAAAGGAAACTAGTATGAAACATGTTTTCTCTGAGCATGTTCTTTCTGAGTGGATCTCAAGAGGTTAACACGCAGCTTAAAACATACAGACTATCTGGTGTACAAAAATAGTCTAAGGGCAAGGCAAAAAAAAAAAAAAAAGGAATCATTGACATGATTTAAGAACATACTCACAATTGAGGAAGGAAAGATGAGTAAAGGCCTGCCGGAGGGCATAAACTGGGATTGTGGTTAATAACACCATGTGTGAGTAATACATGCAGATCACAGGTTTGCTTTTGGCATGTGTTAGCAGCTGGTGATGTGCAGGGTTTTATCTGGCCTTGTATGGCCTAAGTGCAGTTATATTTTATAGCCTCATACTTGTGTCAGTTTTAGCCTCTCCAAAAACCTTTTAAGTGGCAAAGGGCCAAATCTTGGCTGTAAACTTTGAAACCTTTAAAGCAAAATTTGTGAAACTGGCAGCTATCCGGAATATGTGATTGTGGTGGGTGTCCCAAGGACAAGAGGGAGGAGGAAGGTCCTCTTCAAAGCATACTGATGAAAGCGAGAGCTTTGCATGACAAGAGGTGTTGAGAAACCAGTTTAAGCCAAAAGTTCTTGCTTGAGGAAAGACCTTAAGAACAAAGAAATATAACTCTAAGCAGTGACAGAAAACATGCCAATATTGCCCTGGCTTTCAAACAAAAGTAGTCAGTAAAGGAAACCTCGACAGAAGAGCTAAAATAGGCTCTGCCCCAATTGCTTCTATACTGAGACTGTGCAAGTAGGACCAAGTGGTCAAGGCTACTACCCAATAGTTAGGCACTTCTGGTACTTTGTAACCTTGTAGTGACTAAGAATCCCATGCCTGTGTGAGCCCTTTGCTATTTCAGGCCATTTTGTAAAACACTGATATCCTCATCTCAGAGAGGTAAAAGTAAAAAAAAAATAATGAAGTAGAGGGAAACAAATCATCCTCCAGTTGACTGTGTTTTGTGGGTGCTGTGCCAGAAATGCACAGGAAGTAGTTGGAATATGGTTGTGTTTTATTTATTTTAAAAATCTGATTAACAGTATCTCATAAGACTGTACTTTCTTGGACACTCAATAGGTGTACACTGTTGTCAAGAGTGTAACGTAGGGGTATTTGAGCTTGCTTTGGTACCAACTGTATGCATGGCAGTATGCAAGATGTGAGCCTACCCTCCTTGGTGCTGTCACTAGATGGCCTCTGGTTAGCTTCTTTAAAGAAGTTTAGATGTTCTGACACTGTAGGTTAATTGGCAGAATAAAATAACTTACACTTTGTGACGTGGTTGAATATTAAAAGCGAGCTACTTTTGGGTGATATTTTCACTTTAATCATCACACTTTCGGCTTGAATTTTAACTGTATATTACCTATATTTTAAACCATCTGCACGATTTATTTCAGTATAAACATTTATAATAAAAGTGGTAAGTCAGAACTGAAAGATTGTGTGTATCTGCACTCTGGGACAGATTTTGCTGCACAGCAGAAGGTGTTATCTTTGTTCATGGGCCTGTTTCCCTCTTGTCTGTTGCTTGGATTGTGGAAGTTTCATTTTTATTCTATCATTCAGCCACCTTCTAGTACACTTCTTAAGTTAGAGCCTTAGTTCAATGAATGGTTACAGGACTAAGCCTTCTATTGTATAACTGTTCTGTTCAGTCACTTTTCAATTGCTGCTTGCTAAAATATGCCCTACTGTAAGATAAATAAGTCCTCAATGAGTAGGAATTTGAGGATTCTGTTTCTTGAACCTGCTGTGTGTCTAAATCCTTGTCTTTTGACACTAATTCACACGTTCATACATTAACTCATAATGAGGTATTAGTGTCAAAGTTTATAAAAAGAATATAAAATGCACAACTGAGTTGAAAAGGGTCAGTAATGATTGCTATAATGGTGGCAATATCCATATTCTTTCAGAGCCCAGCCCTGGCTGCAGAACACGGGCTGCTTGGCCATATCTGCTTTAGAGTGCTTGCACTCTGGCAACAATATAGTGGCTGCATTGATGGCTCTTTTGTCGTGCTGGTGACAATAATAATATATTTATCCCCACTGAAATTTTAAATTCTTTAGGTCAGTAAATAAAAATACTGATTCTGCAGTGGTCCTTAGTATATCTATCCCAAGTTTTAAGAGTTTGGATGGATAACTGGAAGTTTCGTACGCACAGAGATTTGGAGCAACATAGGGCTGGAAGTGTTCTTATAGTCCCCTATGTATCTCTTAATTCACAAATATATCTACTTAAACTTACCCCGTGTAACTTTATCAGCCTAAGCAGAGTTAAATCACTACTTAAATTTCCCCGTGCTGTTGTGTACTTTATTGTTTATCTTGCCATAATACTTATTTCTAAAATTTTTAGCCTCTGTGTTACTTTGCAGAAATATGAATGTGACATGAGAGTGAATGAAATACAGCAGAAACTTGTTTGGTTTTCCCTGTCTATTTTTTTAAAAATTATTTTTCTCAGCCAACATGCCTGTGCACTCTTCTTTCAGTTTTTTTTTAAACTCGTAACTGCTTCACTTTTTCTCCACTGGTGTTCTCCCTGATTTGTTGTGCCTTTCCTGTCTTCAAACTTTGTCATATCAATGTTCTTTCTAAGGTAGAAGAAATGTTAGTATGATTGATTACTTGCTTTTACATAGCGGGGTTTATGTGCTAATGTAGCTATAGTAGTAGCTGCTCCTAACCTTTATCATATGTGGAATGCAATGAATAATAGCAATTTAAAAAACATTTTTGAACATCTGAGATTTTCCACTGTAAAACAAACAAAAAACCCATCAAAGCCACAGCCTTCCATCCCTGTTTATACCTTATGGAAGGAAAGTGAGTTGGTGTAATTAATATACAAAGGGTGATGTTAAATGATATTTTAATCCCACATTAAATCAAATTAAATGGGAATTGGTAACTAAATAGGTGAAGATTGTATGCGTTGATACAGCTACCTGCATCACTGAGGATGAGATTCACCCTGACCTCTTGTGGATGTCTGCAGTTCATCTGGTTACCCAGACTTCATTATTATCACGAAGAGCCACTGGCCCTTGGGGGGATGCACCTTGTTTGGGATTAGATTAACCAACTAACAAGATTAACTCTGTCCTGAACTTCCCATTTCCCCATTTATGGCAAAAGGAGCCTATGATAACTCAGAGGTAGACACTAACAGGTAGAGTTCATTTAAGCTGTCTAAAAGTTAGTGATCGAAAATTGTTATCATGCCTCTTCAGTCAGTGGAACTTGTCACCATAGGAAAGCAATTTCTTCTCTCTTCAAAATTAATGCTGATGTCCTCAATGATCTCCATAGTACGCTAGGGATTTATACACTACAAATGCTGGGTTTGGTAGTTTCTGAAACTGTTCCAGCTAGAATTTTAAGAGGATGTTTGGACATAGCCAAGTGTAATATAATTTAATTTACAAATTCTTACACACTTCTTCTAGATCTGGCCTTTTCTTTATCTAGTCAACTTGTGTGCTTTTGTGAAGCAGATTAACAAAGGAAGAAAATAATTGTAATAATTATCCTTGGGGGATAAAACAAGTCTGAATATTTTATCACTTTCAGTCACTTTTCTTGTTGATATTTCTAAGTGAAAATAAACCAGGGTGATGTTAAGTCTTGCTGTTGTATTATTGTTGGACGAGTGGTTTGATGACTCATGTTGATTGGGAGTTTTTCCAATTTTAACATAACAATTGGGGTTGTTGCGTATTTTTAAAAAATAAAAAAAAAGCAAGCTCTTCTCCCTAGTCTTCTGTTAAAATAAGTATGAAAAATAACAGCAAAATTAAACAAAAATCTGGAAAAGAACCTGTTTCTAAATGCATATTTTACTTTTTTCTGTTCGTGATGTCATTCTGCTGCTTTATTCACAATTTTTTTTATGGGCAAAAGCGGAATTTCTTATGTAAATAAGCAGATGCTACAGGTTCTCTAAATATACTTTGGACTCCTTTAAAATAGGTGTACTCAATTTATCCTATTTTCCCATATATAGGAACCTCCAAAACATAGTTTTAATTGTAAAGTGCTGGATACAACTCATGGACCTGCCACTACCTCAGCTGCTCTTGTCATTGCTTAGTTGCTTCTTGGAGGAGGAGTGGTGCAAAGGTGCAGGGAGTAGTAACCTGCTTACTGTCATGTCCCTTTTTTTGGGAGGAAAGGAAGGATGTATTGTTTTCCGTTATATATTCTGGTGTATTGTGTAGACAGTGCAGAGGAGAGCACACGTTGATCTTCCTTAAAATATTCAAAGTGGTCTTGCCTTGCTTCTTCTAACCAACCACACATCAGCTCATTTAAGTTGAGCACATTTGCTGCATTCAGTGTTTTCCCTTGCAAGATTTAGTCTTTGTCTTTTTTTAGTTTGCTTTTCTTCCTACACTCTCCTGAGCTTTCTCATAATTCTTTGTCTGTATTCAGCTACCTATTTTCACCTTGGTAACATACCTTTGCTCCCTTTCAATGTTATTCCCTTCTCCTAGAATTTTTACTTTATTTTTCTCCTGCTTGATTTTTCTCTGCTCTCAGTGATTTCTGCTAATTTTATTTTGCTCCCTTGTCTCCCAACTTTTTCTCATCTCTTTTCTTTCCTCTAGTTCTTAATTAATATTTGAAGGTAAATTGGTGATTCTTACACCTTAACAAAATGACATTGTTTAGAGTTGTCTTGTAAGATTGGCTTTTCTTCTGCTGCTTATTACTTCATTTTTTTCTTTCCTTTTTATGCATATATAAAAGTATCTCATTATGGTTGTTAAACATCAGGAGCAAACAATGATTATATAAATCTATTTATATTCTAGATTTCCTGTAAGTAGGGTGAAGTAGTAGTGGCATTTAAAAATACATAAAATCTTTGAAGTGTGTTTCCTTCACCGTAAGGGAGCCAGGATGGCATGATCATCGGTAGGCTTTGTCTGGGCTAGACTTGCCAGTCCTGTTGAAACTTGAATGATCTGATTTTCAAGCACATATCTTCTATGACTGTAAACTTAGATACTTTAGAAAATAATGAACAGGATAGTGAAACTGGAAGAGAATTCAGATAATTTAGCTTCCAGTGCTCTTTCATGAGGTTTTTTATTTTATTTAATGTAGTTTTAATTTTCCCCCTGTGTTTATAAAAAGGGGAATGCTCTAAAGATGGACCCTTTCTCTGAGCCCTCAGCAAAACCTGAAGTAGTAGGTAGACTATTACCTGCCAATCTGTTTTTTCTTTCCATTTTCTTTTTCCTTTTGTGTCTTTATGACTATCTGCATTGGTCTATTTTTTTAAAACAGCGTTTCTTTTGGTTCTGGTAGGGTTTTTTCTTTTATGAAAGACATAACTGACACTATTGGCAATCTGTTCAACATTGTGTATTGTTTAAATGTTGCTCTAACGGCTGCCAAAATTAGGACTATGTTGCTGAGATCCTAAATTTGTAGATGCTTCTTGCCAACAGTGAAGTCAAGGTGTTTTGTTCGGCTCACGTAGGCAAGAAAAAATGGAAATGTATCGGAGTTCTAACTTTATGGTTTGAAGAAGAAATCGGGTGGGTATGGACATGTGTAGGTGACATAATTTGATGACTCATCAGATGCTAGCCACTGGGGCTGAGACCTGGAGAGGAATCTAGTAGGGTTGCAGAGGAGGAGAAGGCTGAGTGACGTACTGCTACGCTTTTAGCAGCATCGCTCAACAGAATCAGCTTCATACAATGTCGGAGAAGATGGGAGGTAACGAAGGACCATGACTTGCTACTGAATGATGGTCACTACACATTTGCAGAGTGAATAGTAGTGATGATTTACGACCTACATCACTATTTCTTCACTGCAGAAGAAACTACTTGTAGCCAGCTTTTAGACAAAGCAATACTGGGTTTTTCCTGTGATTGCTGAGTAAGTGATGGGGAAGTCAGATGGAGGAGGGGTGAGGGTGTGAAAAGAAAAAAGGTAGAGCTGAAAAAAATATCTTGAAAGTCTTAACGTTCAAGAGGTAGGCTTGCAGACCAGCAAAGCACACATGGAATTTTTCATCAGCAATAGCTGATGATGATATGATTTTAGATGAGACATTAATAGGGAAAAAAAAAAAAAAAGGCAGCCAAGATGTAAATAGCTTTACTGATTGCAATATCAGATGTCATGTCTGGACAGACCTCTGCTTTATATAAATACCTCCACTTTTGTGGTTAGTTTTAATTCCCTCCTTTCCTATGGAAAAATTTTGTCTCTAGCGGCCAGAATTTTTTGAGATAACATTTTAAAAATCTTTTCTATTTATTTTTTTTCTCAAATCTTGCAGTAAAAGTTTGTAGATATTTCTCCAGATTCTTTTCCAATCATTTATTGTTGTTGCATATGTATAATGTTGCTTTTAAAAAAAATAATACCAACATCTCACTTCTTAAAAGAACAGAGCAAAAGCAAAGGGATATTTTGACATGTGTTTGCATGTCTGTGTGTTGTATGTTTTATCTATAAATTCAAAAATGTTTCTGATGGAAGTCTTCAGGACGAGAAGACTTTCATAGCACTCTGTTAACTGGAAGCACCTCATATTTTTTCTTTTCATTTTTGTGAGTATAGTATGTTCTTGCTCTGTATATTCAATGATAGGTATTTAGTATGTATATGTATTATTCTGTAGTTACTCTCAGACTTCACAGAGACAGGCATCTGAAGCATTAAAGGTATTTCTGTTCCTTGGAAAAAAGAAAGTGTAAATAGATAAATGTCCTTTACTTGAAGATTTTGGCTGAGTGCCAAGTTATCAGTGTTAGGGTGTTTAACATTTGTATCAGTTTAAATAAATACTTTCTAGTGTTACTAGTACTACGTCTATGTTACTAGTACTATGTCCAGTCATAGCTAGGGAGAAGCCCAACAGAAAAATCCCCAGTGTCTTTTCATGCTGCTATGTAAATCCAGGACACTGGCAATTAAAGAGTGAAAATGGTGTTATGAGAAATACACCTGAAATATAATTAGAAGGTTCCTCCTTTCGTGGGCACTGCATGCATGTTTAAAATTTGTCATCACTACAATTTTACCTCCACTAATAATTTTCAACTGTTTCTAAAAGCTTGATCTACAACTTGATCAAGTTGTAATTTAAGAGTAGGTAGATCTATTTAGTTAGCTAAAATAATATTATACAATAATAAAAAAGCGCTATATTAACAGGGAATCAGAGCTGTTCTTAGGTACAATTGTTACAGATTTATTGTTGCCACTGGTCGTCTGTTACGATAGATAATGATTTCCTTCTGTGCAATATGTTGGTGGTTTTTGCTTTCATTGGCAATAGTTATGGTAGCACGGAGGCAGATCCATGTAGGAGAAGCAGGTATGATTACAGTTAGCACACGTGCACTTCAGATGATGGAAAGTGATGATGGGTTCACTTTGTTTCTTCAGCCAGCTGTGTGCTTCGCTTCAGTGATAGCAAAGGCATTGTGTGCAGGTGCCATGATCCAAAACCTTTTCTTTGCAGTAACTGATGCTGGTCTGACAGGCTCTAGCAGAGGATTTTGGTGTCCTTCAGGAGTTTGTTTTGGTCCTTCAGTTGTCTCTTCAACAAGAAACAAACTACAAAGAGCATATTGAAGGACGGCTAGCTGGTGGAATATGGAATTTCAAGGTCTGTTGTAATATTGGGAAGGTTGTTGTGAGACAAAGCCTTAATACTTCGCTCCAAGGTGCCAGTGAGTCCCAGAACATAGACTACACATGGTGGACATCGACAGGCTTATTTACACAGGAGTTGTACAGTGTCGAAATGAAGAAGCCGTAGGTAAAACCAGAAGGAATATTGGATGTTGTTTGGTGAATGTGGCATAATACAGTTGACCATCAGTATCTTGGTTTTGGCAGTTTTAATGACTGCTGAGGATGCTTCTCCTGCTGTCTTTCACAGATGCTCTCATTCCTTCTTCATGTAAAAACACTTGTTTCTGCCTTTTCCCCCCTCATCTCCTTCCTTGTAAACAATAAAGAACATCTTAACTGAAGTTTGACAGAGACAACTTGGAAATCCTCCCCTGTGTTCCTGAAGAGTTATGCTTTGTGTAAGGTGATCACCATGTGGGACCCATGTACCAGTGGGGCACGACTCACTGCTAAAGCAGAGAGGTTTTTGGCTTGCTTTATGCTCAGGATGGCACATACTTTTTCGATGGAGCTTCTTCTGAGAACTCTTTGTCCTCTTATAAGGCCAGGAAAGGAGAAACAAGACCCATATCTTGTTCTAGAGGAACAGAGCTGAGAATATCATCTTTAGAGCTGAGAATTCAAGGAGTATAAGAGCCTGATGATCTGCTGGATAAGAAATGTTGAAATCCTTGCAAGAATATTTGCAAAAGTCAGTTATGTAGATATTGTGGTGGTGATTGCACTATAAAAACTTGGACAGAACATACTGAAAAACATCCTGTGAATAACCTGTCAAAATATTTCAGTTTAAAAGTATTTCTACTATAAGGATTTCTAAATGTAAAACTTCTAACAAAAAGTAAAAACATAAAGCTTTTTAGAATAGTGGATGATAATAAAAACTGAGGCTAATGGGAAATTCTAACCTGGACTTTAAGGTTATAACATGTATTCAATGATTGTGACCCAGTTTAATCCTTTTGGGTAAATCATGTAGCTTCATCTCCTAGGAGAGGCAGGAATCAGAGCGTGTGCAAGATTTTATGAGTCATTGCTTTAGTCTTCAAAAGGTAACATACTCTTGACTCATTTGGATGAATAGAAACCTGTTTTTTCTTAAGACTGGAATTTAATTTGTCTTTCCGCAACATAAAAGCAATTTATTTTTTTGTTGAATTTTGAAGAAAAAGCACATAACAAATGAGTGGAAAAATAATAGTATTTGAAGATTTGAATAGCACTTAAAGCATTTAGACCAATTGTAGACTTGAAAGAAAATGCTGTTATTGAAAGAATCCTAACATAGTAACAATTGTACACTAGATTGTAGAAGGAATATATTAGAAATATTTCAGACTAGAAACCAGAAATTATCCATTCTGTCTAGTGAGTTAAGATAGTAAAGATAGTAGAAGTGATGTAGTTTGAGGGTGGGAAAAAATTAACACTCCATCATTATGCCAGAGGTTGAATTTCTTTCAGCTTTGGCAGAAAAGCTGATCAGTCACACTCAGCAAACCATTTGGGTCACCCTAGACAAGGTTTGGAAAACACATCTAATCGTTTATTGTGTTTTAACAAACAGTAATAGCTTCTTAAATCACTCTGTCTTTAGCTACCTTATGTACAACTGTTCCCATATGAAGATGTATTTTGCCTAAGAATGGGTACAATTGGCAGCTGATTTTAAAAAAAGAACAGGAGGATACATTTTAACGTACTTAGTAATTATTATATTTTTTTTGTGGATAAACTTCTACAGATAAACTTTCTGCTTTCCAGCAATTCTAAGGAACATTCTCAACTCTGTCCCTGTCCCCTCCAAACAAAACCCTTCTTGTGAAGGTTAAATACATATAAATAATAAAGTTAATATGACATAAATGATATAAACACTTTAATATAAATAATGTTGGTACACATAAATAATATGAAGACATATAAATAATTGGAAAATAACAGGCACAGTCAAATTTAGGGTTAAAAATGTTTTCTTTGGTGTGCTTTACTGGTATTTAATCTGATAGGTAGTTATGCAAGTTTAAATTTTGTGGGTTTTTTTTCTTTGAAGAATGGCTTTTTGTACAACCACAGATTTTCCAAACAAACATTGGGCAGACTTGGTTATTAGGCTGAGATGAGAGGAGGGAGGGAAAAGCAACAACTTGGTGTTAGGCGTGCATCTGGTACAGCGAATGCTGCCAGACCCAGGAGAACTACCAGAATGAAGAATTCCTCTAATGTCATCTTTGTGTTCCAGTAAGCACTTCATTAATGAATAGTACAGTCTGGCAAAAGATCAAATGCCAGATTAAGTCAACAAGGCTTAGTTAAAGTTAGGTGGGTGACTTAAAAGAAATTCAAATGCATAGTTCCATTTAACTGTAGTTCTGTTTCCCTGGGTTTATAATGGGCCATATTTAGAGTAACAGTAGGATATCTTAATGCTTTTCTTAAGTGCTCAATGCTTTCTCAAGTTTATTTACAAACTTCCTTCAAAGATTTCCATATATAAACATAAACAAGAAACTCAAGAGTTTGACTCTATTAAAAATTCTTCAGAGGTATTAAGTATGTGACTTTGGCTTTATATTTTATATATTTGGAAACTAAATATTTTAACAAGTAAAAGGCAAATTAATCTAAGTATTTTGTATGCTTTTTCCCCTTTTTGAGAAGCAGAAGCAAAGTTGACTGTATGGTGGATGTTCTCATGCTTCTGGTTTCCACCCCAAGATCTGCACTTTGTGTTTCCTTCCTACCATGTTTCATTCCTTTGTGTATCTTGTGTATTTCCGTGTCCTCCTCATTATGAAGATTCAGTGAAACAAAGTTTTAAAATGATAGTATAGTGTTGCTGTTTTTCTTGAATAAAATGGCATTGTTCAGTAAGTTCTCAGTGAATAATCTTCCATTTTCCTTTACGAAAACAAGGCAACAGCGAGCATTAAAGATACACACTGTCTTTCAGATTGGCTTTGGCCTCCATTTGTGTTAATGAGAACAGTACTAAACTAGCAGTGTCATCTGGGTGAAAGATGTCTGTCTGAGAATTAGGGTAGACTTCTCTCTTGGGTATTAATGGGGGGTGGCAGCCATTTTAAAGGAAAACAGAATATTTTGTAAAAATATTGTTTTTCAACCTCAGATCAGGTGTGGAAAACTCAATTTGGAAAGATAACAGTGATATTACTATGAATATATTCTTCAAAGTACCTGAGCAGATGATTCCAGTAGAGTTTTAAGTGTATCAGAGAATTGAAAAAGCAGTGTTTCTGTTATCTCTGAGGTCAGTAGGAGATCACGTAACCTATAGTTTCCTTAAAAAAAAAAAAAAAAAAAAAAAAAAAAAAGATTAGGTATTGTTAACATTAAGTCCTCATGAGGTACTTGTAAATACTGAGTAAATTCATCTTCCCCTTTATACAAGGGAAAAATGAAATACTGTTTTTCCTCTTTATTTCTAGAATATTTTTTTTCCCTGGAGGTACTGGCTCCTATTATGTATACCTGCCAAGCTGAGTATGAGTGGGACCCAGCTTTAGCTGGTGCCTGTGTGTGGACTCGTGCAGTGTATACAAATAAAGGATCTGTGCTCCACCTCGTGTCTTATATCCAGTCTCTACTACTTGTGTGTGTGATGGAGCAGTGTTTTTTAAAACATACTTTTACATTCAGAACAGTAGCTAAAACACGAGTCTTACATAAATGTTTAAAATGCTATGCATTTTGATACTACTGACTTTCTTTTTTTTTTTTTTTTTTGCACCCCTCTAGGAAAGGAGGATGTTAGCTTTATCAGTTTGAAGTAAATGGGTTTTTAAAATGGTGATTTTAATATTGCAAGTACAGCATAACCTTAAAAGTTCTATTGTAATTTGCTCATGCCCTGAGCAGAAATATTATTTAGGATACTGAAGAGGAATAATACTAAAAATATTAATGTAATCTCTCCAACAGAAGATTGCAAACAGCTGGTTTTCTGTCAGTTACTCTTCAATGAGGCAGTCACTGGCTTGTGTTTCTGCATTGCTGTGACTATTATGCATGAGACCTGAAGAAGTCCATAAAGCTACTATTTTTTTCCTTGCTTCAAAAGCTCAGTAACATCTGGAAGAACTGTTTCTTTTAGGGTAATTATACTCTTTGTGCTTCCATACTATACCCTTTATTATTCACATGTTGATCAGATTTAGGATTGCTCTGTTTGTGCCATTTTGAAACCCCTGGTACCAGAGCCTGTCATTCCAGCAGTTCATTTTGTAGGACTATTTCTTATTTTAAAAGTACACTAATTAAAAGAGATGAAGGAGCAAACCTTTCAAGTTTTGTGTAAATCTGCCTGATTTTGTCCTGTGTTACCCAGTGCCTCATCAGGAGAATTTTGATTTATTAGCTTTCTTTTGTACTGTGTAGGATGTCACTTGTACAACAGCCATCCACAGCTCTAAACATAGATCTGTCCACATAAAATCATGTTAGTAATACCTAAGTTCCTATGTGCATTTCATAGTTCCAAGGCTGAAAGTTTACTTAGAATGGGTCATTTGGTTAATTTGCTTTGCATAATATTTTTAGGTCTGTCTATAGGATTTGGGAAGCAGGATTCTTTATTTTACCAGTAACATTTGGGAGTCCAGTCAATTTACAGCATAGTGAGTGTTGTAATAGGCAAAATGTAAGATCCAAGCAGCTGTAGCACTAATATGATGTAAAGAAGGAAGAGACAACAGAATAGACGAGGATGGATATTGATGGGGAAGGAGGTGTTTGAAGATACTGTAGAAGAAAGACTAAAAGCATCTTGAGCTTGTGTTCTAACATACATGCTGCGCAGAAAATGGAAGAAAAGCACTGAACCTGCTAGTTTATATCAGGCTAGATTAACAAAACATGTGGATGAGCCTACTTATTAATTAAAAACTAAGTATATTTTTTGCATATTTTTAGTATAATTTTTATTTTAAAAGAGACGTATGGAATTTTGTATGGCAGGGCTTTACGTGGCAATAAATTGAAGCTAGTATGTTTAGCTACTACTTTGTCTCTTACCTTGCTCCCACAAGGGGAAAAAAAAAGCTGTATTAATTGCATTCTGGAACAGCGGTTCTCTGCCCTGGATAAATTTAATACATGTACTGTCAGTAAGATATTTTGATCTTCGCTGACGAACGTGTTGTAGACCATTGAGATAATGTTTGCAATAGACATGATTAAGTTTGTAGTGAAACAGTGACTTTTGTCAGTTGATTTTGAAATAGTGGTGACTGATATTTACCTATATGTCATAGGAACAATTTATGCAGTGTTGTATACCTTGTCCACATTTTTCCATCTGTGCTTAAGCCGTGGCTAGTTGGTGGGGTTTTTTTCCTTTTGTTGTGGAGAATTCTTGGCTTTTTTTTCTTACTGGTAAAAACAAACAAAACTACAGGCTAGACCTGCTCCCCTGTACTTTTTTCTAGATTATATATTCCTCAGATGTTCTCAATTCTGATATCAGATTTTTTTTCTTCTTTCACATTATTGAAATAAAATAGCTTCCTTTCTTTGGCTTGTCTGGAGAGTTTCTTCCCTTATTCCTTTCTGAGATAGTTCGTTCTAGTTTTGTTGTGGAAACATTGTTCCTTCGAGCCTTTGGCATGATGCTCTCTTACACATCCCCTTTGAGTTTAGAAACTGCCAGCTTTGCTTTGTAGGGCTCTCCTCTCTTTTTCCAAGTGTCTGGTCTCCTCTTTTTTTGGCAGAGTGAATGATCTCTCTCTAAAGGAGATCCCTTCCCATTTTGGCTTTTTCTGATGCTTTTCTCTCTGATCTAACCCACAACCTACAGGTGGACACCTCAGAGGAGACAAATAACTAGGCTAAGAAAAAAAAAATAATTTTGAGCACAGATTCCACTAAAATGTTAGTCTCTAGTTTGCTTTGGTTTTTTTTTTAAAAAAAATCGTGATGATTATGAAGCCATTTTGGGCAGTGCAGAGACTTCCTGAGCTCGTTTTTTGTTTTCATTCAATCGTAGCTTGAATAGTGTGGCTTTAGAGACTTAGTGTATCTGCTTCGCTCAGGTCTTGGATGAGAGCCAGTTGTCTGCCACTTGATCTGTACACAACGTAAAATTACTCAAAGTGGGCTGATAAAGTACATGGAATGGTTGAGGAGTTGGTGGCAATGATACTGCTGCCCATACCTGGATGTATTGTTATTTTGTAGCTTGGAAAACGTATTGTATTAGTTGCTGCTTTGGGATTTGCAGGCACAAATTTTCTTTTTTTTTTCAGCCAGAGTGTTGTCATCTATTTGTCTGGATGTGGTTCTACGTACAGTGCCATCTTTGTTGCCTCTGAAATAAGGACAGTCCAAAAATCTCAGTGAGAACATAAGTGCTTTCTCACAAAGTAGAGGTTCTCTGTACGTCTGTGTGCTGTTCAATACAACTATCTAATTAACGCATAAAAGTCATTAAAGGTGGTGTTCTTTGAATCCATAATGGGGTTTGGTCCTAAATTGCCCAGCATTTCCCTCTCTGCCACAGCACTTGAGGTGAACCAAAAGTGTTAGTTCTCTGTGTTATGTTGGAGGGGCTCGAACCAAGAGGTGTTCAAGAAGAGCTGCTCTGCTGTAAAACTTTTAATTCTTTTTTTTTTACTTGACGTTTTACAAATATTGCTATAATTTGCATTCTTCTGGGCTGTGAATGCTGGTTGAGTGGGTGGTAGGGTAACCGTAATTTGGAAGGTTTTTTTATTTTTTTATTTGGACTTGGAATGCAATTTATATGTTCTAATAAATTCTGTAAATGAGCCCAGATTTCTGGATATGTAATTTATAAATAATCAAAATAAGTGATAACATCGCTGTTTCTGCAGCTGTTTTTGTCTTACGGCCTAAAAGGCACATTGTGTAAAACTCATCTGTCTTATTTTGGTGATTTTATTTCCATGATCAATTTTGTGTCAGGAGTGATAATGGTGGTACCAGCCTGATCTTGGGGTGCAGTATGGGTATGTAAAGGTACAGACTGGCTTTTCAAAATGAGCAAAATGGGTCCACTTTCAAAAGTCTCAGCAGAGACAAAAGACAGGTAAATCCCAAATAAGAAAATATTTTAAATTGACAAGAGAGAAGTAGAGAGGGAAAAGAAAGAAAAACTCCACAACCTTGTAATGGAAGTGTTACTGAATTGTGGAATGGAACACTCATTAATGATGCTAGATTTTTTTTTTTCTTTGAAGTCTCATTTTATTTAAATTACTCATCACTATATTAAATAGATCCTTGTTGCCAAAAGTAAAACTAAAACTGACTTATGTGCTGGAATACCATCAGAGATAAATGTCTTTGCATCTCTTAGAACATCCAGGGACTTTGTTTGCAGTGAAGTAACTTACATCTTAGATTTTATTTTTAACATCTTGTTGTGTGTTAGCAATAACGTGTAAGTGTAATAATCTCTAGGCATCCATTGAAAGGCCTGTCTGGAGGCTTGCTTATGGAATGGATCAGTTGATCGCTTTAATCCAAGCTCTGTGGATTTTGTTTTGTCATAAAATCCTGCCTTGTTAATACCTGTTTATATAATCCATTTTAAATTCTAACAGGGTTAAGAATCTTCAGAAGGAATTAAAAAAATTGCTGGATTATGAGATCGAGGAGCATACTCAGTCAGTCAGCGTCAAGGATTTTCGGTAGGGAAAATGAACTTCAGTTTGCATCTCCAAATAATCAGTTTTATCTCTGTCTAAAAGTGGGGGTAAGCAACTGAGAGCTGCCTTCTAACATTGCTTCATACAGAAGGGGGCAGGGGGCGGCGGGGGGGGGGGAGAGAGTGGAGCAGAATTAGGGTGCTAAAGGGATAAGCTTTCTCCACAATGCTGTCCAAACCTTTAGTCTTCTCCATCCTACAAAAATTACTGTGGTGTAGCTTTTAGTACTGATAACACAAATGTGTTATCACAATGTGTAACAAAGCATCCTGTTCTTGTTGAACCATAGCAGGTCACAGTATGAAGAGAGGAATCCATAAGGAATTGCAGGTATGCTGGTCCTTAAGAAAAAAGTACATATACTTTGTTTTAACCTCTGTAATATGAAGTAGTCTATGTTCAGTGACTTGTCAGTTTTTTTCCTGAATTTTCTTAAAGGCAGTCTCTTTCAGAGAGGTCTTTTTGCAGTGTTCTGAATACCTGGTTGAGTCCTGCAGTAGATGTTTTTGATCACACTGTGCCACTGTTCTTTGGTCTATTTGATCTTTTGCACTGCCTTCATACAGTTCAAACATAAATTTGTTGGAAAGCACTGTCTTATGATAACCCAGTATGTTACGACGGAGGGAAGACACAGTCGCTCAATATGAGTGATCAGCAGACTTCGTTTATTGTCCCTTACAGTCACCTTTTATGCCTTGTTATAATTAGCTCATACATATTACAAAAGTTAAGCTCATTATTGGTTAGTTGCCTAAATACCAAGCCCGCCCCTAGTTTCTCTTCTGTAGTTATCTGTTCCCACCTGCAACATTCTTTTCCCACCAAAATCTTCCTGTTATTGTGTAACAAGAACAGCCAAAGACAGTTATTTTTGCTTTACTTCAGATAAGCTGAGAGCGATGTGCATTTTTGTCCAGCCAGCTGGACTATGTCTATGTGACCCTTTTCAGCTAGCCAGTTATCCACACCAGTATTACAGGGTTAGCCTTCCCCTACTTGTTTAAAACAATCTTTGAAATAAGTAACAATATATCCAGTGCATTGCATAATTTGTATGATCAGCACCGATGTCATATACTGCACTAAAAATCTGGTTTAAATTAACAGTGTGATTCTATAGTTTAAAACGAAGGGGTAGTAAAGCTGTTTGTGGAGCCTTTATGCAGGATAACATAGGTCTTAATGACATACCAGATTTAGTTTTTTACTGTAACATTGAGTGGGTCTTTCAGTGATTGGGTGGATATTCAGTGTTTTCCATTCTTAGCTACTGTACAGCTATAAGTTACTTAATAGCTATTTTTGAGATTGCACTGAGTACAAAATGAGACAGTTTGATGTTTATCATGTTGGTTTTTAACTGAAAAAAAGCCAGTACTCCAGGGAGTTTAGTTGATGCTGTCATCTCCTCTTCATGGCTCGAGAGCTGAGGCACAGAGGGAAAGATGCACATGGCCTAAGCGAGAACTGCTATGGACTTTCAGTAATGAGGTCCAAGACACAAGAGCAGCAAGCTGATCTTGAGCATGCTGCAGCTCTGGAGCTGCCCAGAACCTGGGAGATTTCCAGCCATCAGCCTGGATGTTCCTGCGGCAGCTGAACTTGTGCCTGTGTTGGAACGTGGGCAGAGAAGGCTCCCGGGAGCACCTGCTGCCTGGGATGGGCAGCGGTGAAGGAAGGTTTGCATGGCCCTTGCAGTCATGCACTTGAGCCAGTTGTGGACATACTGACGTTGCAAAGATACGTTTGAAAGCTCTGAGAAGCATCTGCTTTGTATGTGAGAACTGAGATTCTTCTTGGAGGTTTCTCTGGGCAGTGTGTTTTGGTAAAATTTGGTTTAAAAAAACCAAACAAAACCAAGCAATATTTGTTTCTCTTCCGTTCGCAGAAATTGCTGAGGGTTTGTGTCTGAAATGTGTGTCAAGAAAGAAAATAAGTCGGGTTTAAGCTCTGCTGTCGTAGCATGGCTAATCCCAAATAGCTGAAGTTTACCTCGGTTGTGAACAAGTGGACAGCATCTTAACCTCGCACAGGTCTTACCAGGATGTCCATAGGTTTCCTGCGAGGATGGGGTCTAAAATGATGCTCGCATCCGTGACATTATTCTTTGGGGGGTTTTGGGTCACAGACGTCTGGACTCCGGAGCTCCTGGTGCATTCGTTTTTCGGCAGCCTCTCGGTTCTGCTGTGACAGGATCTGGTGGAAGCGAGGGACGGAGGGCACGAGGGTGCGAGGTGCCCCCTGCGGCGGCCGGCGGGGCGCCCGTGCCGGGGGGCGCTGCCGGGTGGTTCCTGGCGCAGCCGTGAGGCCGCGGCGCCGTCAGCCGGGTGGGTGGTTCCGCTTCGCTGTTACAAGTGCTAGGTTGGTAATCGCGAGACATTTTTTTTTTTTTTTAAATTGAAATACTACTTTTCAGAGTCTATTTGGAGGAAATCAGAGGCAGGGCATTGAAAAAATAAAACCCGGGTGTGCGTAGCGTTTTCCACGTCCGATTTCTGACCCGTGTATGCAAGTAGTGATTTAATACTTCATTCTTTGTGACAAAAATGATTCAAAGAGCCATATTTTTCAGGGCTTTTGATCTGGAGGTTTTCGAGGGTGCCCGGTACAGTTTAGATAACTAACCGGGGACAGAATCCGTGCCATAAATCCTTTGTTTCGGGGTTTTCTCCCCTCAGAAGCTCCCCTGGGCGCCCCCGCTGGCGGCCAGCGCGCTGAGACTGGCCCGGTGACCGCGCGGGCTCCCGCCGCGGAGAGGCGCCCCCCTCCCCCCCCCGCCCGCGGAATGGTTCCGCCCGCCGCCGTGCCCAGTCATGTGCGCGGGCCGGGCCGGCCCGCCGCCTCCCGCCGCCTCCCGCCCCGTCCCCTCAGAGCGCGGCTGGGCCGGCCCTCGCACAGGCACCGTGGCTCCTGCGGCCTCCTCCCGAACAAAAGGGCTTAGGCAAAGAACAGCGTTTGGTTAATAAGACTTTTGGAAAGCGAGAGCAGGCGGTCTCGGTTGTGAATATTTTCTGATTTTTCCAGAAATCAAGCAGAAGACTGAGCTGCTGATGTCAGTTAACTCTGAGAAGTCGTCCTCTTCAGAAAGGTACGGCTGCATCTCTTGCATGAACGGTTCATGGTGTAGCATTGCCAAGCAGCGGCGCAGGGCTTTTTGCTTTTCCTTGTCAAGTTTGCTAGCATTGTTTACGTATTGCATGCTGGTTATTGTACCGTATCCATCGAACCTCTCTTTTTGGTTAAGCTTTGTGCGTTTTTGCAGAGATTTATCGATTTCTTTTCCCTTAACGAAGCCTACGGGGCTGCAGCATGCAGATCATGCTACAGCAGGCTGCTGGTGTGTGTGCTGGTGTTGTAGACCTCGCTCCTTTCCACTGTCATGCAAACAGCATCTCGATTTCTAAATCCGTTTTTAAAGACCTCGCGGTTCTGTTGTGTTGCAGGAAACCGTTCCACGGTTGCAAAGGGTTCTTTTCAGTGTAAATGCATAGGAAATATAACTTGGTGAAGCGTTTCGTGTCCTGTTATGTGGAAAGGGAGTGTCCTTTGCAAAGTAGCTCAGGAATCGCAAATCCCCCAATTAGTCACATTCTGTAAGATAGATGTGATCCTTGTTCAAGTCTGTGCTAGGAAATGGAGCAGTCGCTGCATGCAGTAATGGTTCATGCCTGCAGGTAAGGACAAAATGACTCAGAAGTGTTTTTAAAGCAATTATTTTATCTGTCAATCAGATTATTGCGATTTCAAGTAGCTGCTTCGTTTTAAAGAAATATTTTGAGGTACTAAATGCATGTTAAGTTTTCTGACATGAAATAACCTCCTGGTGATTATTTTGTGGATTTTAAATGATGCAGCCCTGCTGCTCACTTCTGTTTTGCTTGCAACGGAATTTTAGGAGAGATTTTTATTTTCAGAATTGCTTAAATCCAGAGCGACATAATGTCATTTTTTCCCCCCACATTATTTACAGTAATCGTTTTGGCTGTATGCAGAAGACCATCTGAATGCTCTATTTTGCCATTTTAATATTGGACGTTGATAAAAAAAATATCTTAATTTTAAGCACTCAAACTCTATGTTTAGCTGTAATTATTATCTAAAGTACATTTTATTGAATGGCTCAGTAGAGAAAGACGTGGTAATGCACTGAAAGCTATCTTAAGGAAACAGGCTAAAGGACATCTTTCAATATGAACGAGTGCTCTTGGCATGCATGGTTTTAAAAAACAAAATGAGCAGTTTAATTTGATTTATAAGTATATTTGTGTAAGATACGTAGAAGCAAACTGCATTGCCTTTCACCAGTTGTAGTATAACAAAATATCAGCAATGAGAGATACAGAAAATGGTGGGGGGGAATGGGTTGTTAAGTCACCTTTCCAAAATGGAGAAATATAAGAAGAGCTTTGAGAGATATTTTATTTATTTATTTATTCCAAATTAAAAATCATGAAGGGAAACGTTGTTTATTTATTTACCTCAATCCCACCCTGATGCCTAAAATTTTTAAATACAAGACTAATAAAATGGTGGTGGTAACAGAGAGGATGATGGGGTGAAAATAGTAAAGGAAACAGGTGTTAATTTGATTTTTGGAAAGGCTTTTGTTGGCATTGCTGTGAGGAAATTTGGTGTAGAATATAGACATTTATTTTATCACTGTGAATGTTGTGCAACACCCTAATACTGATCAGTCTGTTTTTGAGCAAAACATGCTCGTAGTTGAACTAATGGTAGTCCTAGATGAGTAGGTCCCTGTAAAGGATTGTAACACAGAATTAGGAAAAGATACATTTGTCTGAGATCCGTTTAAATGCCGTTCATCAAACAGTAAGCTTTTAAAAGAGCACGATGCACATTATCTTGCAATAAAGATTAAAATGTGAATGTTGTATATGCACATAGTTTTCTTTTGAGGATTTAAATATGTGGTACTGTTCACCTGGGGATGTATATGACACATCAGCTGCACAATTTATGTAGTCAGTTATAAATGAAAGTAACTTTTATTATCTGAGGGTTTTTTTAAAATAACCACATTCTTTTCACTTATCTAAAAATAGACTGAATTTTTTTGCAAGCTGTTACGAAACAGTGCTGTCTGTCCTATTAGCTGCCAGTTCCTTTCAAGGCCCTTTCAAAATCACTGTATAAGATTTTTTTAAGGAAAAAAAAAATTACAGTGTGTCTGAACTGCTAAACTGTCCTCAGTCTGCTCTACAGCAAAATTGTGGTGTGTATTCATACCGTACAGGCATGAAAATATGCATGTTTTTGACAGACAGATAGGGAATTCATACTTGCATATTTTTTTATCGCCAGTATTTACCCTTGCTCTGAGTGGTTGGGCTTTTTGAGAAGCCTGAGTTCTCTGGGTGGAAGTGCTGGGTGGAAGATCTGAAATAGTCCATGGCTTGTTTCTTGTTTTCCACACTAGCGAAGGCTGCTAGACAGTGCTTGCATAGCAGGAGGGGAGGGGAGAGGAGGTGCTTTTTTGCTTTTACAGAAACTGATGAATAGAAAAGAATAACAGAAAATAATTAGGTAATAATAAAGGTAATAGAAAAGAAATGAGAGAGAAGCCCGTTACTTACCTCTTTCTTTGGTTTGTCTTTTGTAAGGCAGTTTACTGTTTGTATGTTTTCCTGCTCACTTGGCAAGTTCAACATGTTGTCCTATCCTAGAGGAAAAAACTGTTGAGAAGGAAGCTGGAATATAATGGATAGTTTGGCCGTTATGGAAGCTCAATATGTTAGAAATCCTACAGTGTTCTCTTAGGATAGTCAGTTGTAAAGTTTTCAAGAGGCATTTGGGAGACATTGGCAAGAAAGTGAGATGAACCCTTTTGCTGAGGTTCCTTTGAGATGCTAAAGGCATTGCAGCCTTGAAAAATAAATTTAATACAAACCTGAGACATCTTTCTTAGAAATTCATCCTTCCTTTCCCCTTACCCCTCCCCCTTCCCCCCCAAAAAAACCCTGTAATTGCAGATGGTGGGGACAAGGTATCTGTGTTTTGGTGTGTTATGGGATATTTCATTAAGCAGACACAATCAGACAGCATCTATAAGTCCTACATTTCTGAGCAGTTAATGCTGCCCATGTGTGCATTAGCAGCCTACGACAAAGTCCTCATTCCGTGTTGATAAGGTAACCTGGGTAACTGCAGATGCCTGTGTTCCTGGTCGGTTACAGTGGATCAGGTAACCTACTGAAGCTTGTTACACTGAATTGATTTGTTTGGATGTCTGAGCTTTAAGCATACCATCGTAATGTTTTCCTGCAGCATGCTTACAATGTGACACGCACCTTGTTTCTTTATCTAATAAGTAGTAATTTAACTGCCATGTACCCCCATGTTCTTTATATTTCAGCGGAGGCTGAATGAGGTTACTTCTCCAAGCCTCACAAATGTCATTGGAAAGGAAGTAGCAGCAGCCAGACGGAGGAGGATGTCTCTCAAGAACCCTCCAAGAAACCAAAAAATACTTTCATTTCTGTTGTATGACTGCATGATCTTCTCGTGTACAGTATAGTCAACACTTTGAGCTGTACAGATTTTCTTTTCTGCCTTTTTAAGGGCTTTGTGGAACTCCTTGCAAGTTGCAGTTTCATTTTGAAAAAAGTCAGTTCTTCTACTTGGATCACTTTTCTACTCTTTAGGCTGTAAACCTAATGTATATACCGTTTTTCTTTTCCATACTTTAGGATACAGAACTTGGCATTTTTTTAGCTCTGATTTTGGATTCTAATTTTATGTCATCGTAGCAATGCAGTTTGACCACAGGGTACTTACTGGTAAAGGTTATTAGCAAGGCTGAGAAGTCTGAAGTATTTGACCTGCTCTTTTCCCATCTTATTGCAGAGGCTGCATATGCACCTTTCTTTAAAATGAATTTCTGCTTCAGTGTGTTGTTTTGTTTTTTTTTTAAAAAAAATTAATAGCAGCCACACATGACCAGTCTTAAGTAGATAACTAGTGTGTGTATAATTAAATTTTCTTGATTTTGAGGGTTTTTACAAAAAGCAGTCGAGGGAAGATACTTTCAAAGGGCAGTAGGACAGCAAAGCTTTTGTTATTCAAAGTGTAGAAGTCTTTGGAGTGGGATGGTACAGGCCAGGTTTAAGGGCAAATGTTGTATTTGTTGGCTTTTGGGGGTTTTTTTAGCCTTGGGCTATGTATACCCCTCTCTTTGTAATTTATCATGGTGGAGCAAGTTGATGTATTTCTCGGTGCTTTTACGTGGTTTCTTCGTCAGGTCATGCCAGGAATGCAGTCAGGGATAAAGTAAAGGAGGAAGAAATCTAAAATGAGGAGGAAGAATAAAGATGGAGATTGAGTAGTCTGCTTCCTTTTCTAAGAGGCCTAATGTTAGTTGCTGTAAGAGGCATTGTGAAACAAGGTAGGATGCTGAAGGATTCCTTCAGGTTTAGGAACGTGGGATTTTTTTGCTCTGTTTTTTTGTGAGTCTGTGTGTGTGTGTTTCGGGGTTTTTTTTTTTACTTTAATTATGGATGCACTTCTAGTATAGAAATAAAACATGTTTAAAAGTAGAACCATCAGCTCACAACATTCAGTACGAGCTGACATTGCAGTTTTGGAATAAATGTAAGATAATAGGGCATTATAAGATAATAATTCTACTCTTATTTATGTAACACTGAAACAAAAAATAATTATCGGAATAATGCAACTATTTCATCAATTCCACTAACTTAAAACACGTTTTTTAAAATGCCATCTCTTCTTTAGCTGCCTTCCTGGTTTGTTTGTTTTTTGGTTGGTTTTGTTTGTTGTTTTTTAAGTGCAAAAGAAATATTGCCTAGCTTTCGTTTCAGGACAGTACAAATTTAGTTGTCATGCAACTTCAGTTTTTCAGTTTTGTTTAAAATAATATATGATAGCAATAAGCAGTGTATATTTTTCCCTTCTTTCAAAATTGCAAGCTAATACTGCTATTTTTTAGATTTATCTCAGAAGTAGGGAGGAAATCATCCTATCTTAATGTGGGCCCTAAGTTATTTGTCCAGGGAGGCACTTGATTCTACCACCAAACCGTTTGGTGATGGTGTGCCTGTATAGCTCTCATAGACTAGATACTTAATTTTAGATTACTAAAACTGGACCAAAATGAATGCTGTTTTGTGTATTTTTCATATTAAAGCTTTCATAGGCTGATTATTTTAGCATGCAAGGCTTTTAATTGAAGTATGAAAGGGATGTAGAGACAGGAATGCTGCAACGTGTCGTTGTGCTTGTGTAGAAAAAAAAAAAAGGCAATGTCCTATATAGAGGCAGCCACTTGTGGAACAGCTTTTTCACTCAAAGTGATGTTTTTAGGGGACACTGCACTCTTTAGAGCTGATAGTGCCTGTATCAGTTCATCAATAGACTTTGAAAAGTTTTAAAATTTGAAGTGTGTTTTCTTCTTCAGTGATACTTTGTTTATTTCTGTGTCTGTCGGGGATTTCTGTATGTAAGAAAATAATGTACTTTGATACTAAATTTAACGACAAGTGAAATGTATCATTAGTATCCCTGCTGTTCAGATGATCTGAGCACTACTTGATTTTTCCCCCCCCTTTTTTATCTTTCATCATGCAGCTATTTGTGAGATACTTATTACAGAGTTGCTAATATACCTTCTGAAAACACAAATCTCGGGTTTTTTTTGGCACTTTTGTTGGAACTAAAATGAGAGAACTTTGGGAAAGGGAGAGACTGAAGTTGGTGGGGGCTCGTACGAGATTTTACTATGTGAGAACTGTTCACTGGAAACCAATTCTAGCAATCTGATGATGATTAGAACACAGTTTATAGCTTAAAAAGAAATAAAAAATTGAATACTATGACTTGAACAATATACTTTCTAATGTAAACATATGTATTCCAATTCCACTTCAGGGTAAAATGTCAGCGAAAAAGTAATGGGTCATTTTAAGCAAAGCCTTTTGTATTATAAATATGTCTGTTTCATGATTTGAAACTTTTACCTAATCACTGTCTTAATCATGATTTCATTAAAACGTCTACTCCAGGCTCCTAGGCAGATGCTAAGGGAACGTTACCTGATAGGTTGCATAAAACAATGTATACCTATGCCGGATGACTGCATTTCTGTTGTTACTGTGCTGTGTTACAGGATAAATTGATTTGTGATTTTCTGCATCTTCACATTATACATTTACAAGTGAATAATAAAATATTTACATGTTCATATAATTCGGTAAACTTACGCAATGTGATATATATTTTTCGTTGATCTGCAATTGATGTAGTTACCAAGAGACGCTAAGCAACAGGTTAAGCAAAACGTATGCCAATTTAAGCATTCTGGTTTGTTGCATATTTTGTGTATTATAAGCATATTATCAGGAAATTGTGGCTTCTTTCAGCTTGTGAGTTGCTGTGAATCTTGCCATACAGTTCAGAGAATATACATGAGTCTTACCGTTTGACTGAAAAATACCTTTTCTGTCCAAATGTCGTTGTGACCAGAAGGTTTTTTACTTGTTCTGTTTTTAGGAGTTTTACACTCCTAAGCCAGTATCTGCCCCAGGTGCTTCTGTATTTTCTTCAAGACTCACCGTTATGCATGGGTAAAGTCTCTGGCAAAATCCAGGCAGTCACTGTTAACCTTAAAAACAAATATGAAAGCCATCTCATGTAGGATGCCTCCCAAACTCATGCTGCTGATTGTGACTAGATGGATAGTGAATTGCTATTTCCCTTTCTTTTCCTTCACTCTTTTCCTCTAACTCTTTAAAGCTCCAGTTGTGAAACAAATGTATGCAGCTCCAAGCTGTGCCTGTTACATATGCTATAAATGAGGGAGTGCCAGTTCTTTACCAAGTTTGTCTACACGGCTTTCCTCGTCTGATTATAGCTTTAGGTCAGTCAGGCTGGTTGATTACATCTCTTCCATGACTGGACAGTGTTCAAGACCAGAACCGCATCCCATGTAGATGTTCTGTTTGTATGAAATTTTGGCCACTGTGTTTAATAGTGTGTTCAGAAGGCATTTTACATAACTTCTCTGTACTGATAAATATGTCCTAATTCTAACTTTATCGTGTCTGCTAAAACAACTGATGATTGTAAATTGGTGATATCCTCATTTACTGAAAGAACGTATCTCTTCAAAGCTTGAGAAACATCTATATTTTAATGTTGTGCTGGTTAATCTTGAAAACTTCTTTTCCAAAACCTGGAGCAGCATAATTCTGTGGAAGGGAGGAGAATTTCTTAATGCTGCTTCTTACTTGGCAAAATATCATTGGAGTAACATGAAACATTTTGAGAATTCAGTGCTTTGTTTTCGTGAAGCAACTTCCTATGCCCCAAATCTACTGGGATGTTCTCAGCCTTCCTAAGAAGGCAAAGACTTGTCCTCACTTTGCTCATTACTACAATGCGTGGGGATAGGGTAATGTATTATCATTTTAGGGGCAAAGAAGGCCCTATTAGTACAGAAACTTCTTAAGCTACATGTTTGCTCTGTGTTGTCAAAACTTAAATATTAGCAGTAGTTCTGGCAGAAACTGAGAGAATGGCTTTTGTCATTAATACTACTATAAAGAACCAGTATTATTTTCTTTTCTAACTACTGTATCAAAACATCAAGCGGTGATTTATATATATATATATATATATATATAATTTTTTTTTTTTGTGGAGGTGGAAAATGAGTGTGAAATTCTTACAGGTTTTAGCAGATACCTGTTTTGTTATTCTGTATCCAGCATCAGGACCTGCAGATTCTCATTGTCTGTCATCCTCAGCTGCTATGGCCACTATCCACAGAAGCATTCAGTTCCTGCTATGCCCACATACCAAAGAGACCTATCAACCTCTGTTTATTCCATGCCATGAACTAGAATGGAAGATGTTTGGAATTAGCTCTGCTCTTTATGAATCCTTCTATAAAAGGATTACCTTAGCCATAGGAGACCACGTGTGGTGGTTTCCTCAGAGTGGTGCTTTGTCATCCCCAGTATGACAGCATAAAGTCCTTCTGACGGCTCCTATTACTTATTTGACAAGAATCAGGAATTTCCACTGCTGCTTGGTGTCTTAGCTATGAGAAATGTCTGCTTCTGAGAAGACTAATACAGGTTTGGATCAAGACTTCCCTAAGAGATGTGAAAAAGATGATGAACCACAGTGATTCTGAAGTATATTTTTATCAATTAAAATGTGTAATTCTAATATAATACAAATAAGAGTACAAACAGTCTTTATATACTTAGTTTGAAGTCCCGCTTGGCTTCTTCCCAGGTAATTAATATTTCAGAGTATTAGTCTAGAAAGCTAAACAAAAAAGTTACAGCCTTTCTCAGAATGCTTGTGTTTCACAACAGAAGTGAGAGAATGCAGATCTTACAAAGAAATTACCAGTGATCAAGGAAGAAGTCTTCCTCTTTCTCACAAGTACTCTTGATATCTGTGGGTGGAGTACTGAGATGATGAATTGGCATCGACCCTATTCCTTGGGCACCCTAGCCGTAGTATGCTGCCAGAGAATGCATCATTTTTTTTTTTTTTTGTGCCTACCACTAGTATTTAAAGGTCTGTTGCTTTTAATGGAAATCTGTTACAAGTTTCTCTAAGGAAAACTTATTAAATATGTTCTTGTAAGTTAATTTTCATCGACTTTGTTTCATCTGTATTTTTGCTTTATTTGTGTTACTCTTGCTTTATAATAACGTACAGTTGAGTCCTGACTTAAAAACACATAGGAAAGATCCGGTCAAGATTCCTTTCAAATGTGTTTAGCACATAGCAATTTCAAGGGCTATTAAAAGAACCAGAGGACGTCCAACTGAAGTAGAATGATGCCTGAGAATGCTAATACATTTTTTTACTGTCATTTAAATACTCAGTGGTTTACAACATGCCTTAGCAAAACTGCATGGTGTGTGTTCCAGTAGATGCCAGGACAGCTTAAGCAGGTATAGGCTACAGTGAGCTAGAATCTAAGGCGGATTTGTACACTTCACCTTCAAAGTGTCACTGATAGCTTTGCTAAGAAGCTTGCTAAAGGTGGGTGTCCTTTTAGCCATGCCAGTTGTTAGAGGTATCCAAATGTGGAGGGGTTTGGGTCCCGGGGGCATATCTTCTGTCCCAGCTTAAATAGGTAAGCACAAGACTGCTGCAGTTCTGTGTCCCCAGGGCCAGCCAGTAATGAGACTGAGTGCTTATTCCCAATAGGTGTGCGTGCATGTGCACACGCTCACATACAGAACGTGCATACGCAGCTGTCCACACAGATCAACAGAGGCTCAAACCAGCGCTTTTATTGGCACCCACGTAAACATACACAGAGCACTCAAGCAAGAACTGCACGGACAGCCCAGTCCTTTTCCTCTTTCCAGTTCTTCAGGATGGAAGTCCACTAGTGGAATTTTTGGAGAAACTCACATGCTATATGGGGGTCCTCCTAGTAGCAGTTTTTAAATGGTGTTTGTAGTTGCTGAAGCCTTGACCTATTGGTGTCCCCTGGTTATTGGCACCAAGACCTCTGAGCCCCTGATGTTTGTCCAGTTGCTGGTACTTAGACATCTTATCTAACTGCTGAACAGTCTAGCTTGAAGTTGGCTTGAGTTTGCATGTATGCGCTCAGAATAGAAAGTGCATCCCCAAAGAAGACAGAAATAGGGTTTAATGACAATATGGGATAGACTGTCATGATCAAGGGCAGGGTTCGGTCAGACAATTGCAGTGACCAGCCTTCAGTTTGTACTGGACGTGTCCCATTTATAATTTTTCCCTGCAGTTTTCCCATACTTGTTTTTCGCTTACCCACCTTTTCCCCTGTCTTTCTCCACCTCAGGTGCCTCCCCCTAAACATTTCACATCTTGCCATATTCTCACAGTCCCACAGTAAGATTTACACAATCCCGGAAATGTTCTTCCTCTGCATCCTGTAATGTCACATGCCTTTTAAGGGAATAACCTTTAGTTTTCAAGGTGTTTCTGGGGAGGGAGTTTTCTCCTTGACTCATCTTGGTGGGTTTCACACTGGAGAAATATGGTCTAATTAATGGTCATGTGAGTAGCTGATTCAGGTGGTCCATTTTCACTGATGAGGTTGTTAGGATTTCTCTACATATTGTTTCTAGTGATCCTTGCTGGATCAGTTTCTGTTATGATTAGCCTTTGATCAGATAACCTAACACTGGTCTCCCAGGGGCCTAGCAGTACCTGGCAAAGGCAAAGCTGGATCTAGATTTGTTTGGATTTTTAGCCATCTGACAGGGGTATCCAAAAGATTGAGATCAGCTGAGGAAACCAAATGCACAAATCCTTTCCTACTACTTCTGAGTCTCATGGAAACATAGTACAACAGAGTTTTGCCTACTACTTCATTCCTATCCAGTTTATAGACCTATGTTTCTGGAAAGGAAAAGTGAGGTATCTTCTTACAATGTGTTAAATATATACTCAGTGCTTCAGACTTAACACCTGCTGGAGGTGTTAGGTTCATACCTCTAATGAAAGCAAAGCTCAGCAAGGATCACAAGCAAGTGGTGCTACTTACTCTGCTGAACTTGTCTTCTGTGTGCTTGTTGCAAAACCTGTTTGAGATAAGATAGCACAGGGATGCATAATAATAGGAAGGAGTTCTGGAGCATAAACCGACTAAGGCTAGACATCCTACCTCTGTGTGTTCTGGTCCAGAAGGCAGCTGTCTGATAATAGCAAAAAAAACCAAAACCAAAAACAAAACTTCTTTGGCCAGTTTAAAGAAGGCAAAAAGCAATCATACATCATTGTTTAGAAAGGGAGTAATGTCTCCCAGGTGGACAAGAAGGCCAGTTATTTGTTAATTTGACCTGCAGGCATCAAGATATTGCTCAATTCCTTTGCAAAGTAGCTGAGCAGGCAAAAACCACAGACCCACAATGTGTATTAGCCAATATTTGGCTATCTGACATCTGTATTCAGAAAACCTGGCGTGTATTATTTCTACTGTAAGAGCCCGAGAGCTAACTAATACTTGAGTCTTTGCCAAGTTGCTTCTTTCAGGAAGAGAAATAGATGGTGATTTGAGGGTTGTGAGATTTTTGTGTGTGTGCAGTCCTGTTTATTTACAAAGCATGTAAACAGAGCTCTGTTTGCTTGAGCGGAATTGAAACAAAGTGCAACAAGCAGCTATTTTGCTGATGTGTCTGCCTGTCTAGCAAGTACTGCAGTAAAAAAAACCCCAACCCTTAAAACTCTAAAAAACAACACCCAAACCCGCCCCACACAGCATGCTCTCCTGAGATCACAGGCACAGCATTTTTTGCTGTCTTTTTTTCTGCTTAAGAGACATGTATAACTGCAACAGTTTCCCCCAACTCCTTTAATTTCATAATTGTGATTTATAAAATCTTAATCCTTCACACATGTTATAGACTGACTGCTGACTGGATTTGATGGATAAGTACTTTGGACAATGTTTTTCTTTTTTCATTTTTTTTTTTTTTTTACAGCTGTTGTGTAAAAGGCCTAATGTTCCTCCTTTACTTAGACTAAAAAGAGGGTATTCAGCCCAACCATCAGCCTTGATTGCAAGCCAAATACAGAGTTCTTTAGAGAGCAACTTGATCACAGACATTATTTTTTTTAGGATAACAATGCCATGCCTAAAATACAACTTTCAAAATAAGTCTTTATGCACTCTATAATACCTTTATTCATTTTCTGGACTCCACAGTTTGTTCCCAGGTCACGTTGCATGGCATCTGAGGACTCCTGCCCTATACTGCAAATAGCAGTAGTCAGGCCTTTCCCATGGACAGGTGTGAACTGCTTTAGGATCTGTCTTCCTAGGCTTCTGCCAGGTCTTCACTGGACTTCTCTAGGGCAAGAGTGTTTAGATGTAGTCTGTCATGGGTTTTTTATTGTTGTTTGTTTTGTTTTGTTTTTCTTCTTCTTCTAAATGATTGCTTTTTTCTCTAGAAAGCCTGACTCTAGGTTACCACATGATGCTTCATCACTGTGCTCCATTGGTCTAACCCTGTATGAGTCAGCTGGAGCTGATATAAGCGTTGTCTTTCTTAACTCCCGAAAGTTTCTGGGACTCACAACTTCCTGGCTCTCTAAACTTCTAAGACCTCCTCCTTTTGTCCACAACTAGCAGTTCATGTGTGTATTGTTGCCCGGAAAAAGTAATCCAAGATTGAATTGCAGTGGAGTTTTATATGCAAATAATGCAACAGGAGGTTTATTCCAGAGCTTTCCCTTTACACACCCCACCCCTCCTTTACACCCCCCCACCCCCCACCCCCCCCAGTCCTCATTCTTGTTGTCCCTCTTTGTGTTTAGGTACCATCTGCTTACAGTCATCTGTTGTGTTTGCTTTCTTACCCCTGCCTTTGATTTTGTGCAGGTTATTTGAAAATTTAAAGTACTGATGCATTGAAAGAGATACAGATTACATGAAGTGGAATTTAAAGACATGAGAATATGGTACTACAGTTGCTTCTGTGTGTGTATATATGATGAACATTCCGTAATTCAGTTATCGACTTGTAATGGCTAGAGTTCACAAGAGAAATAATAGGCTTTATTGTGATATAGCAAAAAAATGGTCTAAGTATATACTGAAGGACAAAAACATTAACAGGATTAACATATATTGAACATTGGTTAAATAATAGCAGTATCTGTTTTTAGCAAGATCTTGATTTTAGCAAGACTTTTGGTGTTTTCTGCCGTGACATCTTAATTGACAAACCGAGAAAGTCTGGGCTAGGTAGGTAGACAGTGAAGTGGGTTGAAATCCGACTGAACTGTTGGGCATAAGGGGCTGCGGTCAGAGACATAAAGTCCAGCTGGAGGCCAGTCACTAGTGATGTACTCCAGCAGTCATCCTTTACTGGGGCCAATACTGTTTAGTATCTTCATTAAAGATCTGGCTGATGGGACAGAGTGTACCCTTAGCAAGTTTGCATGATACATAACTAGGAGGAGTGATTAACGCACCAGAAGGTTGTGCTACTATTTAGAGGGACCTCAGCAGGCTGGAGAAATGGGCTGATACAAACTTCCTGAAGTTCGACATAGGGAAGTGCCTAGTCCTGCACCTGAGTGGGAATAACCCCATGCAGTGCCAACCAGCTGGAAAGTAGCTTTGCAGGAAAGGACCTGGTAGACATTGAACATGAGCCAGCAAAGCATGAGGCAGTGTTGCTGGCAAGTCAAAGGTGGTGATCTTCTTTTCCCTCTGCTTAGCCCCTGGTAAGACACACTGGAGTGCTGTGTCCAGTGCTGGGCTCCCCAGTGCAAGAGAGCTCTCGAGGGACATAGTGGATCAGGTCCACTGAAGGGCCACAAAGGCGGTGATAGGCTTGGAGCCCCTACAATACGAGAAGAGGCTGAGAGAGGTGGGGTGGTTCAACCTGGAGAAGAGAAGGTTCAAGGGGATCTTACCAGTGTGTAAGTAAATACCTGATGGGTGGGTGTAAAGAAGACAGACTTCTCAGTGGTGCCTAGTGACCAGGGAAGAGGCAGAAGGCACAAACTGAAATACAGCAAACTCCATTCAAATATAAGAAAAACATTTTATTGTGAGGGTAGTTGAACACTGACACAGGTTGCCCAAAGGGATTGTGGAATCTCCATCTTTGCAGATATTCTAAACCAACCTGGACATGACCTTGAGCAACGTGGTCAAGATGATCCTGCTTTGAGCAGTCAGATGGGACCGAATATCTTCCAGCCCCACTGTTCTGTGAGTGGGTAGAAACAGAGTATTTGGACAAAGCTTGCTTTCTGAAATTCAGCTAAAACTGTAACAGGAAAGGCACTGTGTTATGTAACCCTGGCCGGCAACCAAGCACCTGCAACCCCTTGCTCACTCACCCCCCCACTTGGAGGGGTGGGGAGGAGAATCGGAGAGAAATGTAAAACTCAAGGGTTGAAATTAAGAGCAATTTAATAATTTAAACAGAATTAAAAGGTAAGAAAACCATAACAATAATAACAACAAAAATAATAACAACAGTTATAATGGAAAGGTGGGGAAAAGGATAAAAAGGAAAAGGGAGAAAGGAAAACAAATGATGCACAGTACAGCTGCCCACCACCCGCTGACTGATGCTTAACCAGTCCCTGAGCAACAATTCCGCCCAACCCTCCAAGTTTATATACAAAGCATGACATCCCATGGTATGGAATACCTCTTTGGCTGGTTCGGGTCAGCTGTCCTGGCTGCCCCGTACCAGTTTCCCGTGGCCCTCCAGCCCTCCCACTGGCAGGGCCCAAGAAACTGAAAAGTCCTTGACTTAGTATAAACATT
Source organism: Falco cherrug (assembly GCF_023634085.1). Classification (NCBI taxonomy): domain Eukaryota; kingdom Metazoa; phylum Chordata; class Aves; order Falconiformes; family Falconidae; genus Falco; species Falco cherrug. The sequence goes on along the minus strand of NC_073701.1, from coordinate 76,813,763 downwards.
ACCCAGCAACAACCAAAATCATCTGTGGGTTATCAACATTCTTCTCACATCAGAGCCAAAACACAGCACTGTACTAGCTACTAAGAAGAAAGTTAACTCCATCCCAGCCAAAACCAGGACAGGCACACACTAGAGTTCTTAAAAGCCATTACTTTTTTTTTTTTTTTTTTAAATTTGTATTTCTGACTTCTATACTTAAACTGTAATCCTAAGACTGGTTACTTCTTTAGTTGGTCATAATTTTTCACTGTTGAAAGCACCATTTTCAGTAGTCAAGTCGTTCACGTGAGAGCACATAGCTTTTCTTTGATGCTGTTCTATGTATGCTTGTTTATTGGCCATAGAGCCAAACCCTGTAAAAAAAAAAAGCCTGTCCAAAAGATGTTTTGGTCCAGTTCTATCTCTCTGGCAATGTTTCCCCTTCTACAGTATCTGGGGCTTCACTAGCTGTACAATACTAATTCTTTGTCTTTTCCGCTCTTTCTAGAATGTGCTTTGTTATTTGGTGTTTAGCTGTTTTGCATCTAGGGAAGGGATTGGATCTCAGATCTATAGGGAGATGTTTTACAGTGGATATAAGACATAGGTAATCAATGAGGGAGGTGTGTGTTTGTTGTTCATCATCTGTCCTGGATATTTCAGAGGCATATATTATTCCTGCATTTTAATTTCTGATGCTCTGAGTTTTCATAGTTAATTTTGCTTTTCACCTATGAAACATTCAGCAGACTCTAAAATAAGATTTAGGTTGGGAGGGGGGGTGTTTACTTATTTATGATAAATTCATGGCCTTATTTGTGACAGAGAAAGCTTTTTATTGAATTAATGATGTGATAAATTAACTCCTTCAACACATGTGACTAATATACTTGTGATATGCCAAGTAATACAGAAACTTTCCCTTTTCTTGGGCAATCACATCTTTATTCATTGGTAACAAAACTATTATTTTGGTTTCTGTGGAAGCTGCTGTGAGGTAATAACTGGGCAAACTGGAACAATTTCTTTATAATTAATCACCTAGAGTTATCTTTACCTGTGTCTTGTCTCTTTTAAGTTGGTACCAGCCCATTCTAAGTACTGGAATGCAAACTGCAGATACTTCAAATTACAGAAAAAAAAATGGACATTTAGCGCATTGTGTAGCTCATTGGTAAGAGTTCGGCAATGAAACTTTTTTATAAAAACAGTGGAGAATATGGGATAAATATTTAGTGTTCTGTCTTTAAATGAATTGAGACCTTTTATTATAAATAGAGATGGGTAAAAACTAATCGAGTGTAATGCAGTTACTGTCAGCGTGGATGCTGGTGCGCAAAGATTTAACTTGTAAAATACATTACATTGCATTTTTGTTAGGATAGACACATTGTAACAATTAGTGGGCTACAGCTATTTTTATACAAACGTAAACCTCAGTGATTTATACTGTGCATACCGCAAATGTTTGGTACTGTCAACCAGAATGCTGTCTCTTGTTTTTAGCCCCACCTGTGTGTATTTTGTGTCCACTGTTAATTTGTTTCTTACCTTGAATTGGATAGGAAGATCACAGGCTACAGCATATCAACTTATGTTGCAGCTTTTCAAGTAGTGCTGGTAGCCTGCTGTAAGACCTAGATACTGAAGAATCAGTAGGCAATCAAGAAAGAAAGTAGTTCTTGCTTAGTAAAAGGGATTTTTTTTTTTTCAAAGCAGGATTATGTGGAATTCTGAGAAAGATAATGACAGGATTTTCATATTCAGTCTGTCTGCAGAGTTCAGTCACAGACTGCTTTGGGGGATTATGAAAAGTATTTATTTTTGACTGTAATAAGGTTTATATTGATTAAAAATAATGTTGAGATGATAAACTAAAAGTTATGTTCTGGAGCATGCCTTTGCACTAAGACTTATTTTTAAAGCCATATGTAAATGGATCACAGTGAGTGGTTTAATTGATTAAAGGAGGGAAGGTATTGATACATCTAATTTTAAAATTGTTGGGGTTTTTTTTCCCAAGTAACCTAGTCCTTTGTTTAATCAGCTCTTCCTGAGATGGGAATCAAAGTTTTGTAATTTAAAATGTAAGTGAAGATTGAAAGTCCTAAAATATCTTTCTGGTTATTTTTTGGCATGTTTGTTAACTGTTGTTAGCATTCAATCCTATAATTTCATAGTAATGCAAAAGTCTGCTTTCAATTACAGTGTTATTTCACTGCATGTAATAGAAATTGCTAGAACTTCAGTGAAATACAGATTGGCTTCCTTGTGCCAGATTGGAGAATTTAAATTGCTGTTGTGTAGAGGTGTGGGTGATGTTGACAAAGTGTCAGTGCAGGTGATTTGTTAGGAGTGAATCACTAACTGGATATGAAAGTGAAAACTTGACAGTTTGTAAGTCAGCTTTTATTTTGTATGTAGATTTGACTTCAAAATGCAAATGTTAAGAGGAGTTACTAGGAGTCATGAAATGCACTATTTATATTAAACTTAAGGGGCAAAAAATGTTATGAAATATGGGGAAGAGAGAGTAATATTTATACTATTGTAATAACTGTATCTTTTGTCAGTGTCTTTTCCTAGTTTTATGGGCTTCATGCTAGTAAAGTTTGGCAAACATGTCTAGATATTGCTAATTACTGTTCCAGTGTTGCTGACATGACTAGTTTAATTTTTCCCAACATCCGTTGAATATACTGTGTTTTGCTTAAGTCATATTGTGCATTGCTTAGGGTTTCTGGTTTTTTTTTTTAAGTTTTAGTCAATTGTACGTTGTTGTATCAGCATACTTCAGAACAGCCCAAACTCCTGTTGAACTGGAATCCATAAACATAATTAAGTGATGGTGGTGTTATGATGTAATTAGGTTCATTAATGGTATAAACACAAAAGGGAAATGTTTTATTCACAGGAGATGCTAACTTCTCTTTAATTGGAGATGCTAACTTCTCTTCAATTGTGTGGTTGTGATTTGTCTATTTAAAAGTTTTCTTTTAAATGATTTGATTTTCTCTAAGACTGGGATTCTTAGTGTGAAAGATGCATATGTGTGTTTCTTCCAAACAGAGATGACTAGTGGAAAGACATGATATGAATACACTCTGAAGAGAAGGATTTTTTTTTCCCAGGTTTTTACTTTTTAGAAGAAATGAGACTTCAGTTTTGAGAAATTATGTTTAATGGTTTCCTATAAAGCATAAATATAAAGGCACATGTAAATGCAATATTATCTTTGAAAATGTTTTAACATATTTAACTTCATTGAGTATTTCTTGCCTTTTTTTTTTTTTTTAACAAAATAGTGCTCAATTTAAAAATTCACCTGGACTTCACTTGCAGTTGTTTTTGAGTGACTCTTAACACCTCAGTATTGTTTTGTTGACTTTTTATATTGTAGTTATACCTGCAGTCTGCAGACATTAAAGCATTAGTTAAAAGAAACAGATACTGTCTGAGGCTGGTAAAACTCTGATTTCAATGAGCTGTATTAATTTGTACCCACATTGATTGTAAGTACCTATCTCCATCTTGCACTTCTGTTTCTAGCTTACTTAGGTTGATGATTATCACATCCTTGCCTGAGGAAAGCTTGATGTATCTTCCTCCAGGACTCATCAATAACTGTATTTGAATTGTCCTTAGGGTTTTAGGCAGAGCACCAAAAGTCCTTACTCTCCCTTAGGACCTGATTGTGCCGTGTCTGAAGTGATGCCAGCCTATGACAGTCAAAGCAAAAGGCCTGTGTTTGATTATCAAATGCTGTTGTATTCATACTGCTTTAACTTCTAGGCCATTTTGTTCATTCTTGCAGCCAGCGTAATTTTTAAGTCTCCATGTTGTGTGTGAGGATCCATGTTACGGATCAGAGAGAAACTAAGGCATGGTTGTGATGATTCTTTAGTATTTTTAACATACTTTGATTTACCTTTTGATGTAGCTCGTGCTGTCTTGGAATTTTTTGATGTTACAAGAGGAAATAGTAGCTGTTCTCAAGCTTTTAGCAGGTGCTTGCTGTGTGTGTCTGCACGCCCTCAATGAGCTGAGCAGGCAAGTATGAAGACTGCTCAGTTAATGTGGCAGTGCTGCTGCCCTGCTTGGGTCTGTGTAGGAGGGAATCAGTCTCACAGTAGTACCTGGATTAAAGACAGATTAATTCTGGGTGCAGTATTAGTTGAGCACATCCTTTTTCTCTTCACTTTCCTACAGGAAAGCTGACTTCTGGCACAGAAACAAGTGTCTAGAGAGCTAGCGATATCTTATACTGTCCTAGATGTCTTCTAAGTGAGTATTTCCAGGATTTCTTCTTGGCACATTCTGTAACAGGATTTTGGTACTGGTAACATGATAAACTTACCCCGATTACCTTCGCTTCTCACTGCAAGGGGTAAATGCCTCTTTTGTAAGGTTCCGTGAGAAGGGCTGACCTGAGCCTAACAGTTTTGCAACTGAAAAAATTGGTCCTGCCACGGCTTTTTGACTTGTGCCAGTCTTCCTCTCCCCTCTGCCACCCACCCCCACTCCCACCCCCCAAGTAGTTCACCTCAATGAGTTAGTTCACTGGGGCATCAGGTAAGTGCCAGAGCCTACATGCTGGATGGGAGCAGAGAACGTGGGAGCCAGGCAGTAATTGCATATACCACATTCACCACGAGCTATCGAGGTGTGTTTTTGGTGTGTGGTTGTTTTTTGTTCTTTTTTTACGTAGCATAACATTAATGTTTACATTTTGAAACTTCACCTAAGATTCTCTTGTGCTTGTTCTAAGTCAGCCTTAACACTTCAGCATAGTTTTGTGGACATTTTTTATAGTAGTCCCCACTATTGTAGCTGCAGTTTGCAAAAAGTAAAACATTAGCTAAAAGAAAATGTTGCAATTAAACTTTTAAGATTTAACAGAAATTCTGACAAAAAGGAATATGTTGATCTAGATGAATGCTTGTTTGTTTTATACTGTAAGAATGTGGCATGTCTTTCACTGTATTTAGTAATCAAATGTTTAATAGAGTTTATGCATAATACACCGCGTAACTGAGTTATTTAGTAATCCTTCTAATGTCTTAACTGATACGTGGGTAGACATTTCTTTTAATCTTAATGATTAGATAGTGAGATTTTCAGACTAGCTTGGGTGTTGTGGGTTAATGTACATTAAAATGAAGTATTCTTGGGTACGAGGTTTTCACTGAGTAATTACAAAGTCAGCCATCACTTGAAGGAGGAAGAGCTCACCTACAAAGCACAGGCTCATTTGCTCTTGTAGAGCCTTACTACCCAACTCCTTCCAGTTTGGGGGGGATGAAGGTTGAGACTTTCAGGTTGTTTTTTTGCTGGATCCTAGGTGTCTGATAGGAACATCATGAGCATGGTATTTATCACCTCTCTCCAAAACTGGTTAGGATGGCTGGCTATCCCTTGCATTTTGACAGTTTCTATTTTTACAGTCTGTCTTCAGCATTAATTAATCCAGCATTTTTCTTATCTTCTATTTCACAGATCAACAGCTACAATTAATCTGTGTGGTCTAAGGCATTTAATTTCTTGTCTCAGGAGTTCTTACTAACAGCAGTGCAACTCTTAGTCTTTGAAAGCATTTGGGTTGTTTGACACAGTTTTGGGAATACAGGCATTGATATTTTAAAAAACTGTGTAAAGTGCAACAGTGCCATCACTGTTTGGGGACATATATTTGGGGACCCGTAATTATAATCCTCCAGAACAGAGACTTCATTCTTGAAAGGGGAAGGAGGGATGATGATAACCTCTATCATCCCATGTTGGCTATGGAAGTCAAGTGAGATTTCCTTTTGTAGTTTAGTTTAGCTGTAGGTTAGTTACTAGCATAGCATTTCATCTATGAAGACTGCATGTACAGCACACCTTCTGTGATGCACTGCCTCTGTACTTCTAAAAATGAAATTATTGCTAAGGCAAGGCATTGGCAATCCTGTTAGAGTTCATATCAAGTAGTGATGTTTTCACAATTTAACATCCTCCTTGGCGTACCGTGCATAGCAACAAATAGTTACTTGTGAAATGAGAAAAGGTGTTCTTATCCGTAATCAATACTACAGGTTTTTTAGACCAGTCTTGGAGAGGGGAAAAATTTTCTAAATACTAACCCTAGTTCAACAGCAACATTTTAAGAAAAGTTTTCTGAATGGAAAGGAAAAAAACCCCAAAACCAAACCCCACCAAAAATCCTGTAGAAAATTATCCTCTGTGTGTGTTTACTCATTTCAGTGATCTGGGTGCATGAGCCAGGAGCTGGAGATCTAAATGCCATCAAAGACTCATTTGAAACGTGAAAGCACCCATTATATACTGTAACAACCGTTTCACATTCATTGTACCCAAAACCTTTTATGTTGCTTTTGCAGGAAAGATGTTTAAGCTTTAAAGTTAGAACAGTACCTAACCAGATCGTGCTAGTGTGAAAAGACATTTGATCTAAGGCTCAGTAACCCCAGGAGACAGGGCTACCCTGTTGATAGTCCTGTTTGGAGGTAGGAAAAGAACATTTAGAATTCACCAAGCCTTCGACAAGGTGACTTAAGGAGAGTGACGGCATTTGCCCTCTCTGGGACAGTTTAAAAAGAGGGACCTGAGAAACTGTAGTTCAAGTATCAGTGACTAAAAATATTGCATCATTTGGTTTCATTCTGAGAAGAAAGGCAACACCTGGCAAAGGAAACCTGTCAATACTTTAAAACCTGGGAGCTTTCTACCTCTGGTAAACTATCTCACCTCAAAATAGAGATAATACCCATAAAATTTTCACTCGTGTACAGATTCTCTACTTTATTAAAGTCAATCTGTTAAAAAATGCTTTGTTTCTTTATCGTAATTTACAATAGAGTGTCACGTTAATCAGGTCAGTAAGGCTTAGTTACGATGATGGTGAGACCTGTGTAGAATGCTAATGGTTTTTCAATACAAGGCCATCTATACTGCATAGACAGAGTGTAAGATTCATGTGTTTATGTGTGTGTGTATGTATATATATTTTTTTTTTCAGTATTGTTACAGGAGAAATGTTGAGGTGAATCACTCAGGCTTATTGTAACCTCAGAGTTCTCTTCTTCATGGGAAGTCTGTAATGAGCCACATGTATTTTTCCTTTAAGGCATTTGTACTGTAGGTGTTACTTAATAGTTTTTAAGGTTCTGTGTAAAATTCCATGGAGGAGATACTTCATATTGAAAATAAACATCAAGAGCACAGTTTTGCATTTGGCTTAAGCCTACATTTGAAGTCTTACCTTATCCCTAGCACTTGCTTCTTCTGTTCTTCAGTGCTGGCACTGGTGCTTTTGATGCAGTCAGTTGGATCGAGGTTTGATCAGCCTGAAAATTGCTACAGAGGATGGGAGGAGGTTTTCATCTGGATTAAGGAGTTAGCATAGCAGCATGAGCACAGATGCAGGCAGAAGAAATGCCTGGGAAATAATCAGAAGGCAGGACAGTCCCTCTCACTGGAAGCATCAACTTGGATCAGCCTAAGTCAATTGTGAAGCTTCACTCTGACAGTTTCTAAAGAGGTAATTCTAATAAATAACACTCAGAAGATATACCGGGTAACAGCAAATCCAGGAGCTCATATAACTCAAATCCAAGAGCTCAAACAGCTGATCCATCTTCTGTGCAGTCTTGTCCATATCATCTTATCCCTTGATTTGCACTCACTTTACAACTTGTCCCATTATGCTTCAGCGTGTTAGAACAGCCTCCAAAAGAAGTGAATAAACAAGTACTAGAGTTGGTGGAAAGGAAAGGGCAGGACTGCATGCCCGTGACTATGAGAGAGGAGCATGACTGACTCTTAGACAGTGACAGGGAGCTCTCAGGTTGACACTGTACATACGACTGAACCACAGATCCACTCTGAGTCCCAGGAAAGGAAAAAAGTGGGGAGATTAACTCCCTGCTGCCAAAAAAAAGGAAGGAAGGGAAGATGATGATTTACTCTTTCTTCTGCTGTGCATGTTCATCATCTGTTGTTTATTCCATACCTTATACTTGCATCAGCTGTATCAATCACGGCTCTTCTGTGTGCTACTTTTAAATTAAGACAGAAATGTTAACCAGCTCGATATGCTTTGGGGATTTTTTCCTGGATTTAGCAGGAAAGGAGTGTGCAGCTGGAGGCAGGTAAAAAAAAAAAAATGGAGTAGGGTGCGTGACCTTCTGCTGTTGTAATGTTAGTACTGATAGTACTGATTTGCTCTAGGCAGTAAAATGGAGGGATTGCTGAAAAATGTCAGAACTCTACAAGAGGGAGGTAATGTACATGATAGTGTAATAAATGTAAAATGAAGCTCATGGGGGAAAAACCTTTACAACTAGTGATGGGATCTAGTTGCATTTATTAATATTGGAGGAGTACTGGGTCCATGGAAGTCACAGCTCAGTGCTGTGACGTGGATTGATGGGCCTGTAAGTAGGATGTTGGGGACTATCAGGAAAGGAGTCATGGTTAGTGGGTAAATAAGTGGTGTCTCATGCTTTAAATACGGCACTCAGTGCCTGCTCGCCATTTTGGAAAAAATGTAATGATTGAGAGAAGTGACATGGAATTTATAAAATTGTGAGTGACATGAAAAGAGTGAGTAAGAAATATTTTTTCACTGTTTCTTCCAATACGGGAAACTTGGAGGCAGTTTCTGTACAAACAAAAGGAAATTATTCTTCAAATGTGGGCAGTTAAGTGTGTGGAAGTCCTTGCCACGGGATGTTAATGTTACATTTTCATCAGTTCAAGAGCCACTGAACAAGTTTGTAGAAAAATACTTCACTGAAGACTTAAATACAAAGATCCCATTTGTGGCCCAGGAAGTCCTTATGGCAAATTGTTGCAGACTGAGCCAGTGTTTGGCTGTTGTCATGTGTTTGATCTTTCCTGTGCTCTTCCCAAGATGCCCACTTTCAGCCACTGTCAGGAGTAGGATAACGGACTAGATGCAACTTTGATCTGACTTTGGCCATTCTTCTGCTAGCAGAACTCAAAGTAGCTATGTGTATTGTCAAGATAAGTTTTATTTTTGAGAAGATTGAATTGTAATGTGTAAGTGGCCCAGTTAAATCTAGGCTTTTTCTTCCTGAGGGCTAATGGACCATACTTGGCACTGATCACTTTTGACTCTTAAAAAATATATATTTTTGAAGGTAGAAATACGCAACTGTTGATTATTGTTGTTCTACCTGTAGAGAAACAAGTTGGGCTGTTTTATATTAAAATCACAGACATTTGGTTAAATCACATATACAAGTATGGAGTGTTGCCATTTCATGGGAAGTTTTTAAAGAACTTGGGCAATATAGATGACTGAACAAAGTCTCAGATCTGTAGATAAGAAAAAATGAATGTGTGTGGGTTTGGAAGTGGTCAGTAGTATGTAGTAAAAATCACAAACTCGGTGTTCTTTTCCTAGAAAATAATTCTGTAATAGTCCTTATTGTGAAGACTGTTTAGAAATGGTGAATAGTAAGTTGTTGAAGCCGTTTCAGGTGCTAAGCAAAAGGCCATAACTATTTTCTTCCTAATTGTTGCTAATTTGAACATGCCATGTACAGAATAAAGAAGAAATAAACTTGTACCTTGATTTTGAAATGTATACAGAAATTATGAAGGTGTTCTGGACTGTTCCCCTCCTACTCTCCAAAATGTTTTTGATACTCTTATCCAGCTTTTAACATCTTTTAAATAGAATTTCTAGTCTGGTATCTTCTGTGTTTTGCTGGAGGTTTTTTTGCATGAGTCACATGTGCATTAGTAGTTCTCACTGTTTTAATTACAGTGGCAGAGTTGTTGAATCCATATCAAGGCAGACTGAGGTGGAGGGGACAAAACAGAATAAAACCTCACATCTCATCTTGATTCTTAGGTTAATCATCCAGAGTGTCTCAAAAGTCATAATCACATAATTCTTTTAACCACCTACAGAATCTTCTAACATAGATAGATGGTAGTTCAATGTCTAAAGTAAGAACAAGCAAGAAAAATATTTGAATTCCAAAATGAAAATTTACAGGTTTTCAAACTTCACAAGGAACTTGTAAAGGGAGGATAGATATGTAATCACACATCTTCCTGTTTTTAAAGGGGGTTTTGACTTTTTTTTTTTTTAAGGCAATAGACTTGTAAGCATGTGCGAGGCAATTTTTGGTGACAGTAGCAAGGTAATTAGGGTATACATGAGGTAGATGCAAAGTCATGGGGTTCACACAAAACAGGAAAAACCTTTTCAGTACTTACCTGTTTTTGTGGTTGCTTTATGTATATATGGTATAGATTTTATATGTATTTTTATAGAAACAGAAGGACTGGAAGTACATATTGAATCAGTGAAGTCATGACAGTGTTTTGGAGTCCTTTTTTCATGTGTAGAGAACCAAAGCCAGAACTTTTTGTTTGAACAGTTACTGAATTAACCTCAAGGCTAAATATTAATAGATTTAGGTTGCGCACCTGATTTTTTAATTGTTTTAAAAATTAAAGCCTTTAACAATTTAGCAGGTTTTTTTCTTCTCTGTATTCAGTCTTCTGCTTCTAGGACCATTGAGAAGTTTTAAGCTACCATATGGCCTGTTCCTACAGATAAATGGGGTCCATAGGACCATTGAGAAGTTTTAAGCTACCATATGGCCTGTTCCTACAGATAAATGGGGTCCATTTTTAATTTAAATAGATTCAGCTGCTGCTTTCCTGTTTCCTTAACTGGTGCGTGAATTCCATTCTCTGATGTGTACATATGGTAACCGGCATTACATCCACCTTGTCATTTGTGTGTGCTTCAGGTCTTTGTGATGATTTCCCAGCTTAGTTTCCATCTCTCTCACAGCAATTTGACTGGAGTCTTGCAAGTTAACTTCAGTCTTTGTTTGCTGTGTACCCACACACGAATTTATTTACTGAAAGCTATGAGCTGTTGTCAGCGATGCTGTGTTTATCCAGAGCTTTAGCAATATTTTTAAATGCTGAAAATCACCCTTGTATAAAAATTAAGTTATACCTCTCCATTTTTGTAGCAAAATGAGAAGGCACTTTTATAGAGTTAATAATGAAATTTTGTCACTGTTCAGATCAGTGATATTCTAATTATATTTTCCATGGAAAATACTGGTTTATTCTACTCACTCATCTTTTTTTTTAATGCCTAAAAAGTTTCTTTAAAGAAAAAAAAAAAGATTGCTGTAAACTTTTAACTAAATAATATTCCTTGAAATCTTCACATTTTTTTAATACTCTGGAAAAGATGTATTATTAATGCAAGCCATTTTAGAGTCTGTAAAGGCAAAACCAGTATCTCAAAAAATTATGAAGTTATAACTTTATTAAGGCGTTCTTGAACCCAGGCTTGTTTGGGAATCTGGGTTTAAAAAATTTATAAATGAGATGTAGCATACTAACTAAAAGAAGGCCTCAGTGAGCTTGTGTAGAAACCACCATGCAAAGCTTTGCTATTTGGTGTGTCCGTTACTGTGGGAATTGTGTGAGTGCCAGCTGTGCCTCTTGCACTCTTTCTCTGCACTTAATAGGTACATAGATTATGTGCTTCCTTTTTGTCCTCTCTTGGAAAGGGAAGTCAAAGTGTAGTAAAGCGCAAAACTGAGTTGTAGTTGCCTTGCACATCGCTTCCATTTTTCTCAAGTCTGGATCCTTATAGTCTGCTAAAAATTAAGAGTTCCCTTTCACCACTATGTATGTGCAGCATGTGCTACTTGAATATTACACCCACTTGTCAGTCTATTTTTTAATATTTTTTTTTAATCTGAATGACAGTTCATGAGCAGTGCTCAAGAGTAAGATTGTATTCAGCCAGACCAATTTGCAGTTTTGAAGGTGGGTGCTGTAACAGGGATTTAGGCTACTGTGTAAGTTGTGTAACTGTGGACTGCAGTTTCTTCTGCCAAAAGGGAGGAAAAAAACCCTCATAAAAAACATGTTTTAATTCATTGTGTTTCATTAGACTGTTTTTCTCAGAAAATCCAAGGGTTTTTTTGTCATGTTTTTTACACAGACTGTTCTACAGTGTTATTACAAAGAGCCTCCTCTCGAAGTCAGCCTGTTGACTGTCAGGCCCTGCAAGTGATGCTTTATTTTCACAAGAACTCTTTTGATTTTGTAGAGAGTACAATATATTGGCAAGTGACTTAAGCTCTAGGCTTTCTTGGATATTAGTGCACAGACATTCGGTAACTCTGTCAATGTCCAAAAAATGCAGTGATCCTGTTTCTGATGAGAGCTTTTTTTAAGATCTAAATACAAAATGAGAGTCTAAATGGGATGCCTTCACATTATCTTTGAGTAATCTTCTTTTCTTCAGTAGGTTCTCTCCCCTTATTTCTTAATTTTAGAAGGGAAAGAATCCATCATACAAACCGTAGGTCCTTCAAAAGCCCTCAGCTTTTTATGTTCAAAGGTGGCAACTCCACTTTCCTGCTAAAGCTCCCTGGTTGTGCTGACAAGGCTGCCACTGTCTGTAATGGTTCGACCTTAGTGCATGGCTAGGGGTATAATGACAGGACTTTAAGGGGACTTCAGAGTGCAGTGAGGTGAGCACCCTTAGCTGCACTGTCAGTGTGTAGCCCTGGCAGGCTGTGCCATCGTACCGAGGGACAGCTGTGCCTGCAGCTGGCTGTACTCAGCAGTGTGTACCTGCTCAGGCACTTTCGCACATACCAGGCATGGTCTTCTAAAATTTCTGGGACCCAGTGCCAGAGAGGAGCACGGAGATCTCACCCTTTGGAAGGCTGGTGGATGTGCTAGTGAGCAGGGAACGGAGCTGAGCCCAAGGGCAGCGACAGACACGTGGCAGCCAGCCTGCTGGAGCGGTCTTCCTGTAGTGAACGTGGTGGTGGTGTTCTGGGGCAGTTGTCACTGAGGAAGTGTTGAAGAGCACCTAATGGAGAAACAGAGACGAAGTCAGATTGTGAGCCTTTATCTGGGGGTTTGGGTTCTGTGTGTGCAGAAGGGTCATTTAGAACTACACCTAACTGTTCAGTCCATCATCTGGGAGGATACAGGGTTGTCGAGAGGGTGGTTTTCTGAAATAACTTTGCTGTGCAAACCATTAACATTGCCAAATACCTTATGCTTTTACCAGACCAAATGAGTTAGAAAAAGTATTTGGGCTCAGAGCTTTTTCCTCAGCTCTAACAAAAACCAGTTTACTGTCAATCTTGATGGAAAAACTCCAAGCCTGCAATTCATTCACAGTATCAAGAGCTGTTTGTTAAAAGATTGTTGCTGTTCTTGGTAAGCTTTCTTTCCTTATGTCTTTAGGCCTTTACAGCTTTAACACCACTGTGGTGTACTTGCCAGTGAAAATTGAGTCCTATAATAAATGCTGGGTGACTTTGTTTTGCATCGTGTGAAGTTTGACCATCCATTTAAAGTTCTCATAAAATTCTCAAAAACATTCTTCATCCCACCATTCTTGTCCTGTTTTAACTACCTAATTGTGATGCTTCCAAAGTGTTGGAGATTAGGTGGAAAAGGTAAAGGAGATAAAAAGTTGAGCTGTTTGTGTTATGATTTAGATTTAAGCCTTTTTGAAGCATGGCCTATCATGGCCTTGGAAGTTAAGTTTGCAGAAGAGTGTGTCCACATCTATAAGCTTTTGGTGTGGATTAGACTCTGTATTCAGACATGTTTTGATTTAACTACAGTCCCTATCCTGCAAGGATTGAGGGCACATTCGGCTGGTTTGGAAGCAGACTTGCAAAACTGTCACTTGCTGTTCTATTCATACACTCTTGCAGCAGTAGTTTTTAAAATTTGCTGTCCTTTTTGCATGCTTATTTTTGGAGGCTAGTTCTGCAAAACATGACCTCCTTTGGTTTGGACTGGTTATTGAGCTGTAAAAGTGGGATCTTCAGTGTATTTTTAAGAAAAGATTTTTTTAAAATTAGTTGCTATTTTCAATTTTATTATTTTATATTTCTCCAAAGACTTACATTCCAGATCTATTTTCAGTATTTTGATTTAAATGGAAAATATGGATGAACACTTTGTTTGTAGCCACATTGTGTCGTTTTGACCGTAAGCATTTAACTTCTTGCATAGGATTTTGTTCAGTCTTTATAGTCACTGATGCAGCAGTATCCTTTAGTGACACTTGTAAGTGTCCTTTTCATTTCCATTGCGGTGATTTTTAGCTTGTAGAAGGTGAAATTATGAGTTTTACTTAAGCTCATGCAATTACACAGTAAAGAAAAAAAATGCAACAAAAATCTTCTGTGAAGTTTTAAATTTAGCAAATTTATGTGGGTCATTTGGGGGTAGTTCTAAACCTTACTTGATCCTAGGTAGAAGAATGAACAGAAGAACTGTTATTTTATTTTCAGCCATAAGCTAAATAAAACTACTGTGTTTCTAGTACCTGTGCTTTTTAGGTAGGTTGCTTGGTAAATTTGGGGGTTTTAGCAAGGATTTTAACGTTTTAATCAGTTTGTTAATTTTTAGAATTGATCCTTCACATGAGTGAATTAGTTCCCATAAGTGAATTTCTTCCAGTCTCTTTCACAGAGCAGAGTAATTTAAGTGAAACAACAAAACAAAAAGCCACCTCCCCCCCTGCCCCTCCTCCAAAACCAAACCAGAAAACCACCCAAGATTCAGAGCATTGCAGGCATTGTAAGGATTTCTCTTAAGTCTATATCCATAAACCTTTTTTAGGCATGAAATCATATGCTCAGTTATTTAGCCTTGCAGAACTGTCACAAGCTGAAGGGAAAAAATAATCTAGAAACTCATTTCACATATGTTGCTATGGCAATATTCTCTTCTGCATTAAAAAATACGGCTTTGCAAGTCTTATCCCTTCCCTTGTTTCTGTCCTGGGTCTTCCACCATTGGAAATGGAGACAGGGCAGTCAGCACCTGCCTCTCAGGTGGTAACTCAGTTTACAATGGTTACATGAGCAGGAGAGTGCTACAGTTTGAGCTTGCTCTGGGGTGTAGTCAAATGTAGCACAAAGAGTACATGCATCCAGGTTCTGACTTGCTCTAAAGAATTAATTAGGAAAACCAAACCATAACTCAAAAAGAATTAATAAAACTAAGTATAGCATGGGATGTAACACAGTGTAACAAGCAAGTTGTGTTTTCCAGTTTTTCCTAAAGAACATTCCTGCACAAATATGCAGCCTGACCACTACATTTGAGTTTTAAATTTAAAAGAAAATCCTTCCTGAGCCAGATACTTACATACAAATAACAAGTAAGCTGAAGAAAATTGAAAGCTTTGCATTTCCCTCAGACCTGTTTTCAGATATTTTTTTGTGTTTCTTAGAGGATATCTGGAATAATGTCTCGCAGTATGATTCTTAAAGCCCTCTTCCTCAGCATTCATGTGACCCTAAAATCCTAGATTTGTTTTGTGAGTAACAAATAAGGTTTTTATTTCATTGTGGAGTCTGTCTACATATGTTTTACATTGCACATTAATTGCAATGCAAATTACTGCCGTATTTCTTTAAAATTGTAGCAGCAGTTTTGCTCACGTGGCTTCTTGTCCCTGAGAATTCCCTTGACCTGAATAAAATTCTGTTGCAAAACTTAAGGATGCTCATGTCATCTGTAAAATGAGTATGATTATCTTTTGCTTTCATTATATCTGACAGAACTGTGCTAAAACTCTTCTTGAGCCTAGAAATTGTGGTGGCTGCATATCAAATCTGTTTTTTGAAAAGGAAAAAACCCCTCCAAACCCGAAATTATGTCTTTTGAAGCATCTGTGTTGGTGTCATGCATGCTACATTGCTTGTATGTGTGTATTCCGACATCTTCATTTCATTACAGTACCCAGAATGGTACTGTATTCTGATCCTTCCTTTACACATTGTTGATGAAGCTTTTAGGAGCCATGTTATGCAAATTACTCTTCCATAGGCCGTTGTTGAGAAATAATAAATAATAAAATGATAAAGGCCAGCTCTCTTATGCAGTCATGGTTGTGTTGAATGCAATGGATATTGGAAAAGTTCAGGAAATGTTTACTGAAACGTTTTATCCCTGTTTAGAGTTTACTGACTTTTCATTTGAAGAACTTTGAACCTAATATGTGCCACTTACTATTTTGTTTTCTTTTTGATTTGCATGCTCTGATGCAAATGCAAAGACTGTCTTTGGTAAGGTGATATAGACACCGACATTAACCTGAGTAAAAGGAAAGTAGGAGATTCAGTGCTGCAAGGGGAAGATGCCTTGGCTATCTTAGGAACCAGTAAGTCTGTTCTTTAGCTATTAAATAGCAGCATCACAGTAAGGGTACTGAAAGAATCCATAGTGCTGTAGAGGATGCCAAAAGAGAACCTCTATCTTTGGTGGCAGTGGCATTGGCTGCTCTCGTGTGGTCCTAGTCACAGCCCATTGCATCCTTGCTCCTATCATTTCACTGTTACTTGGAGTAACTGCGACATGGATGTATTAACGTAAAAGTCACAGTTGCATTTAATTCTGTAAGAATAATTTTGTATTTAATATAACACCATTCAGCAAATCAAATATTTATGTAACTTAACCAGTCTATACCTTGCCGAATGGGAGGGAGTGCTTAATTATTGTCTAGTTCTGACATTTCCTTTGTTTAGGAAGATTGTGGTTTACTGTCATAGGGGTAATGCGTCGAAGCCTTTCTTTGGGCAGGGGCTGTGGTAGCTGTAGTTCTCAGTCACAATTCAAAACCTGGCAAGAATATATGAGTTAAGTCACATTTCTGACGTGTCTGTTTTCCTTTAATTGATTGAAATACTTTTCTTAGCGAAGTCAGAAGATACACAGGAAATAAATGAATGTATCTTTCTGTTTATATCTTACGACTGTTTTCTGCTCTCGTGGGGATAGGTCAACTGAAGGCTGTGTGTGGGGAGGCTGAAGTTGTCAGTGAGCAAAGCCTTGAAGATGAATGGGAAAGTTTTTCCCTCAGCTGTCTTTTTTCCTAGCTTAGATTTAGTATTTCGCTCTGCAGATTGAAAAAGAAACCCCGAAAACCACGGAGCTTAAAACCCACTCTATAATAATAATTTTGCTTCTGGTCATTGAAGATCTGATTATTAGGCAATATTTTTGGAAAGCATTTCAGCTATGTGTAATTAACGTGTGTTAGCACATATAAGATAGTGTGGCGCTATTTCCAGTGGGACCTGACAGTAAGAAAAATAACTTTAAAGCAAAGTCAGAACAGACTGCCTGAGGTTTACCTTGAAATTTAAGTGCAAACTAATATTTTACATTTAAAAAGCAGTTTTCACTTAAGGATTTTTTCCTGTTCACTTTGTTGTATTTATTGTATTTATTATGGTGATCTTAGCCTTCTGCCCAGTTGATCTTAAAATTCCTAATACTGTTGACAAATGCGTGCGTTGTCCATGTGCAGTGGGAGATACACCTTTTGTGGAAGCTAGAATTGAGAATCGTGCTGAATGTCAGACTATTTGAACAAAGATCACTGTAGAACTAGAGTTCTCATTTGCTCAAATGACTATTTTCAAACTAGAATTGTTTCATTATTCATTTTTATAGATCTTAATGATTCATAAAAATAGTTTACTTTTTATTTAATTATAGCCATAGGTAAATAATAGACATCTCTGAAAATAGCATTTTTTCTGTGCAGAAATAGCTGAAGGGAAAACGATTTATTTTTTACATTACTGGGTTAAGTTGCAGCCTGCTACTATTCTGTAGGGGTTTTATTTGAATATATTCTTACCAGTTGAAAAATAATGAAGTTAGTTATAAAGGCCAGGTCTTCTATGCAATCATGAAGTGAAAATGAAACATACTACAATATAAAATTTAATAAAACTTCAATATATTGTCCTGCTACAAACATATGGAAGATTTTGACCAATTTATAAATTGCCTGAAGCAACTACTGTCTTCTCTAGACTACATAGTCAAAATCTGCTTTAAGGTTGGAACTGTCTGAGCAGATTCTAGGCTTTTGCAAATAGATAGCAATTAAGCCCATGCCATTGGTTTTAAAATTGTTCTTATTTATCTTTAGCTGTTGTCACTATGATATTTTCAGTTCATCTGTTTCCGGAGAAGCATTGTCCTTGACCAAACCTTAACTTTGTAACATGTTCAGTTCATTTTACTTGTGTTCTGGGAGTGTAAACTGAGTTATCACTGAAATTTAAATAGGCCCATATCTCAGTTGTAATCGTCCCCCCTAGTGATAAAAAGCAAAATTATTTTAATCAAGTTTGTTCACTTATAATATAGCACTCATCATTTATTTGAAATTAAATACCTGTTTTTACTACTTACCTGATGTGTGAATTGCCCCCCTTTTTTACCATTGTTCTAAAGGGAGTTGAAGTCAACTAGGTTTTTAATAGTCTCCTCAACTTTCTAAATTAGGTAGGGATATTTTGTCGTCTTATACAGCTTCAGAACTGTAGTAGTGAGCACTCTCCTCCTCTTTAAGTTTAGTCTGTAGTATCTAGTATTTTCACGTTGATACTTTCTTCCTGTCAGTGACAATTACTTCTTTTCTAAACTTGAATTTCGGTGGATGTGATGGCTGCTTTGAAGTCATAGGTTGTATTGATAAACTGTATATGTTCTTTTCAAGACAGATGTAGTATCTTTGAGCCAGGGATAAAATTATCTTAAAGAACATGTCATCTTTGCATTATTATGCAAAGTGTATGTTTTATGGGGCTGTCTGATGTTAACTAAAGCAGAGCAAGAGTCTTTGTGTTTGACTTTGGTAAATATTTTTAATTTCAGGTCTCTCTACAATTCTGGAATCTCATTTACTTAAATTTCATGAGGTACATAATGATTTTTATTTAAAATGATAGTTTAAAAGGAAATGTCATTTCCTTTTAGAGCTACTGATTAATCTACGTCTATTGAAAGGGGTAGTAACTCATACCATAATCACAATCTTATTAGACAATAATTAGACAATTCTGGGGAGTCGCAGTGATATGAGCTAGTCATAGACCTAGGATGTTAAAAACAAGAAAAAGCCTGCAATCAAAAGTAGTTCTTTGTTTTCCAGAATCATAGAGGTTTAGGTTGGAAAAAACCCTTAAGATCATCTAGTCCAGCCGTTAACCCAGCACTGCCAACTCCACCGCTAAACCATGACCCTAAGTGCCACTTCTGCATGTCTTTGAAATACCTCCAGGGATGGTGAATCAATGACTTCCCTGGGCAGCCTGTTCCAATGTTTGACCACCCTTTCAGTGAAGAAATTTTTCCTAATATCAAGTCTAAACCTCCCCTGGTGCAACTAGAAGCTGTTGCCTGTTGTCCTATCATTTGATATCTGGGAGAAGTGACTGACCTGCAGCTGTAGCTGCAGCCTCCTGTCAGGGAGCTGCAGAGAGCAGTAAGGTCCCCCCCCGAGCCCCCTCCTCTCCAGGCTGAACAGCCCCAGGTCCCCCAGCTGCTCCTTACCAGACTTGTGCCCCAGACCCTTCACCAGCTGCGTTGCCCCTCTCTGGACACGCTCCAGCCCCTCAACGTCCCTCCTGAAGTGAGGGGCCCAAAGCTGAACCCCGTGTTCGAGGTGCGGCCTCACCAGTGCCCGGTACAGAGGGACGGTCACTGCCCTGGTCCTGCAGGCAAAGATGCAAACCAGATTATTTTGGTTATATTATCTGGTTGAAAGCATATGCATTTCTTTTTTTTTTTTTTTTTTTTTATCTTGGTGGCTCTTGGTCAAGAAGGTACATCAAGCCTAGTTTACAATATTCATATTGGCATTTTGGATGTCAAAATGGCAAATGAGATTCATCCTCAATAAATGTTGACGTGATACACATTGAAAATAATAACTTAGTATATAAAATAATAGATTCTGAGGTGATAATCATAATTTAGGGAACTACCATTGAAGTAGGTGTTTCATAGAAGCATTAGCTTTGTGTTCAATAGTGATTAAAAAAGGCAAATACATGATTAGGAACAAAGAAGGAGATGACACAGTAGAAAATATTATGCCAAAACATAAGCCTGTCACGCATCACCTATGGAATACTGTGTACAAAGGGTACAGCATGACAGGGTTGGGCGAAGAGTGAAGGGGGAGGATCTTGGATTATGGAGCAGCTTTCCTGTGAGGAAAGACAAAATTGAGTAGGACTCTTTGAGGCTGAAAAACAGATGGCAGAAGGAGATACAGTAGATGTCTATTAAATTGTGTGCTGGGGAGGGTGACTGCAGAATGACTGTTAGTAGGCACTTCTGGTATGAGACTCAAAAGATGTCAGTTGAAGCTGTGAGAGGGCAGATGCAGAACAAACACAAGAAGATGATCTTCTGGAAAAGCTGTCAGTGTGCTCTGGAATTTCATGCCATAGTATGTGGATGTTACAAGTTTCTATTGCTCAAGGGGGAACTGGATAGACTTGTGGAATAAATATCAGGTGGGAGTTACTAAATACATAGGGCTCCCATCTGGTGGCCTCTGAGCTGCCATTTGTTGGAGACTGCTTGGGGGAGGAAGGATCCCTGTGTGCTTAGCTTGCTCTTGTGCTTTTCCTTGGATATCTGTACATGTTTTTTCTAAATATATGATACTGGCCTATGTGGATCTTTGATATGTCCTAGAAGGGCACTTCTAATATCGTTGCATTCTTCTTAGGTCTGCTCCTTTTCCATGGGATTTCTGTCTCAAGAGGGAGAATTCATTCTAGTTAGTGTTTGTAACAAAGTATTTTATTTGGAAGAAAGGCTATGTAGGTGAGAATGAGGGTAAGACTTGACTCCAGTAGTATTACCTATTACTAGATAAACTTTGGCTATTGGCTTATGGCATATGAAAGAACTATAGATCATTGAAATAAGTATTATGTCTTAGGTCACGTAGATCATGGATTTGAACGTGCCTTTGAGAGTCCTTCCCAGGCTGTCTACGTGGAGAGAGAGATAGAGAGTGAGTGTGTGTGTGTGTGTCTGTTTCTCCCGCTTTCATATTTCAGAATTCTTCCAGACAAAAAAAATACTTAAGACCTGTAGTTCTTTTCAAATGTTACCTTTGAAAAAGTGTTCTGAGAAAGTCTAACAGAGGTGAGGAAAATTAGAGTTTAGTTTTTCCTTCTGTGTGTAAGAGTCTTTGCAGCATTTACTGCCCCTTTAAATTGACTTGAAAGGTCATTTAGTTTTCCATTCTGTCATTTTACAGTAAGCTAATAAAGTTGTTTTGGTATTGAAAATGTTTTTTGAGCATTAACCATTGGGTTGTTTGCCAAATTTGAATGTGTCTCCTGATCTCATGCCTGGTGTTGAAGACTGAGCACTGGTGGTGGAGTCTCATCTTTGGAGATAGTCAATATAAGTTGTCTGGACATGGTTCTGGGCAACTGGCTGTAGGTGGCCCTGCTGGAGCATCAAGGGGGTTAGACCAAGCAACGTCCAGAGGTCCCTTCCAGCCTCAACCCTTCTGTGATTCTGTGAAGGCTAACTGTGTGGGCATACATAGCTAGTATTCAGGGAAAAAAAAAAAAACCAACACACCACAAAAACCACCAGTATTGCAGGGCGGTATTTTTACTGCAATATTTTTACAGGAAATTTGTTTGAAGGGGTTGGGAGAGAAGAGAAGACATGCCGCCCTGTTAAAAGAAGGTTACTGAAGGTTAGGTTGGTTTTTCATTGTTTCAAATTCTGTTATAAAAAAGCCTTTATAGTCTATCATAGCTTTTTGAGGGTAAGGCAAAGGTGTTGTCTTGCTCTTAAGGGAATAAATTCTAGATTTTTCACAGTGGAATTCAAGAACACAAGATTTTATTTACTTTTTGAGTACAGAGCTTGCCTGTCTTTTTGATTGAAAACTAGAGAGAGAAAAGAATACATTGAATTCTGCATATGTGCATTTTCCTGTGCTATGATTTTGAGGCTAGTAATAGAAATATACATTGAATGTCTGGTAGAAGTGAGTCTGAGTATTCTTTAAGCCGCTTCAGCCAGTCTGCAGGCCTCCAATGAAATCATAAACATAGTATATATGTTCTCGGTTGCATATTATATAAATATTACTTAAGCTCTTTTCTTGCTTACATGGAACCTATATTGGCAGTAGAAATCAGGGCCAGTTTCCATGGCAATGCGATGGCACTGGGAGAAAGGCTGATGCTGTGCAGTGGTTGGTATTTTTATGCAAGGGAAGAGATGCAGACCTACATTTTTAGATAGGAAATGTATTTCAAGACACACAAACATTTAAAAAAAATTATAAACCTTTTGAAAAGGTAGATCTGTATAACAACGGAAATTAAAACCTATTGTTTGCTGTTTGCAATAGAAAATTAATTTTTATTTGTATTTAACATTACAGGACAGCACTGTTAAAAATATACACGATTAGTACTGCTATATTTGCATGGAGATAGCATGGAGTCTTCTGTACTGAGGACAGAGTAGTTTTGTGCTGGGGAAAACCAGGGACGAAATAGACTGAGTTTTAGCTTAATCTCCTAGCCTTTTTGGTCTAGCCTTTTCACCTTTTGAACTCTTAAACATTTTCATGGACATCTTTGAGGACTTCCAGAAAAATCTTGGGGTTTTTTATGGCAATCCTATCCCACTAGTTTTCTTTAGGTTTTCAAAATACAATCCTGGCTTGTTTGTTCTTTCAATCCTCTGTTACCCTTCAGTGGTACTTGGTATACCTTTTCCTACGTCTTGCATGATCATAGGGATGGAGAAGGCTCTGACACTGATTTCCTTGTTTTTATTCCCCCCTCCTCTATCACCAAGAGTGGTGAGGAACAGTGGTGAGGCCCCTTGTCCCTCCTATTTTCTGGAGACTGTCCAGTAGTTCTGCACAATTGCTCCTCCTTGTATATTTTTGATTGCCGTTTGTGTATTAGGTGTCATCATTATTTGTTGAAGGAATGGCTGTAGCTGATACACAGATACCTAAGGGAAATTCAGATGAAGTTGAAAGTATTATGGACATTATTTTACAAACTGTCTTCCATGTACTTGTACAGATTGCTGATAGGGATAGACTGGGACATCAGGGGATGTGTGGTGAGGTGAAGAACTTGAAGGTTGTGTTTAATACAAAAAAAGGCTGTTCCTTATACTTCCCTAGAAGTTGTATTTCTAAGGAATTAAATCTACATTGATGAAATCTTCAGGTAGCTATTTTCCTTTGTTATTGATGAAGAAGTTAGGAGTGAGGAAGGCATGATTTAAAGTTTGCAGGGGCCTTTCTAGAAATGCTACGTTTTCTTTTGGGTAGCAGGAGTCATTGAGGGAAGGGATTTCTACAGCTGGCAGTTTCTCTTTTATTTTTGATGGGATTATGGTGAAGCTTTACTCATCTCTTTGCATTTCTCTGTGCCTCCTACACTGCAAAGTACTTGCTCTGCCTCAGTGAAGTGGGACGTTCTGAGAAGTCAGAACCTTCTGAGAAGATGAACCTAGCTGGAAGCAGTATTTTTCCCAAGTGTGAAGGGCTCTGTTCGTCTCAATGAATCATCATCTCCCTTTCCCAACCCCTAGCACTATACAGTTACTCTGTATCTGGTGTTGCCTAGCAGTAATTCATCAAATGTCTGAAGGGAACTGATTTATCCTAACTGGGATTCTTGTAGAAATTCAAGTAGATAAAATGTTCACAGAGGAATATTAGCCTCTTCCCTATGTCTGGCACCCACACTATCTATCAGGATTAAGCTCAAAGGCATTTTACAACTGTCCAAGGCAAGGCTTGGCTGCCTTGTCGTGCTGATGATTTAAAGATGTCTCACTTCATAGCGGAGTATCTTCATCCCATCCTGCAATCAGCATGTGTTTCGGCTGTCATCTTTTCAGAGGTTTAGCAAATCAAAGGCTCTAAGTGATAGCCCATGTGCACAGTGGCACTGACTGCATATACTCATCTTCATTCAGGAGTAGAAAAATAACTTTGCTTCTGCAGTAACTATAGGTACATAAGGTGACACGAACCTGGTATGCTTTCAGTTCCTTTCAGCTCTGTCTCTTGAGGCAAGGGAGTTCAGTTCTTTAAGTTTCCTTCAGCTCTTTTCCATCCATTATTGCTGATAGTCAACATAGCTTCTTGAAGACTTCCTTGAGGCTTGTCAGATAACTGAGCGAATGCCAGAGTAGACTTCAGCTGGCATTTGCACAGACTCAGCTTAGCAAAAGTCAAGGCAATACATTGCAAACATATGTGGTGTGTCTTAGTTTTAGCATCAGTAAGATCAGAAGCTTTGCCACCACCATAACATCTTAATGTTTCCATTTTCAGCAGCAGTAAACTTAGAAAGTTCCTTGAACCTCAGTTTCTGCTTGTAGTATGTTGTGGGTTTGCAGTCATGATGTCACTGTCCTTTACTGTCATTAGGACTCAGCACCAGAGTGTTTCTGACCTTTACTGTGCCACGCCAATTATCCTAGACATTTGACTCTTGAAACTTGGAATTGGCAAGTTCTTCAGTTTTGCAGACAGCTCTGTGTAGCGATTAGGTGCAGACACCATTGTTCCTCCCTGAGAAACCCTGAGATGGGGTTACTCATGGATAAGAGGTGAACTGGAGGTGATAGCCTCCTGGTAGTAATAGTTGCTGTCCACTTCTTGCTGTAATCTGGGTTCAGAATTTACCTTTGCAAGATGAGCTTCCTTTCCTGAGGCGTGCTATTTTTCCGACCTGGTAGAGCTTCAGTCAGTATTGTGGTATCAAGGCATAAGGATAGATCTCCCTCTAGGAGGCAGGTGCATGGTGCATCTTTACAGTTCCATCTTCTCTACAAGGGAGAATATTCATCTGGGATACCACGACAGCTGGGATTCCTTGAGTGCTTTTCCACCATGGATGAGACTGTCTCTTGCTGTTAGGAATATTCCAATAAGTGAGTCATCCGGCATCCATGCTGTGAGGTAAAGCTTGCCAAGGCTGAGATGAGTCAGATGGTCTGATAACCCTTATTTTCAGACTTGCTGACACAAAAGAGATTCTGAAAACCTCATCAGGAATCGTCACAGTATATTTGGTATCCAAAACTGCCTCATCCAAGCCAGCTGAACCAGCTGGGCTGGGCTCTAAGATACTGAAGTGACTTCCCTAACTCTTCTGAAATGGCTGCTGCTTTTTGAAGATCCAGTCAAATGAAAGTACCTTTACTTGCAAGCTTAAAAAAAAAAATGGAGAGCTCCAAAATGGGCCCTAGAACCCACAAGACAAATGTTCGATGGGGATAAGGGATCGAAGGGCATTTCCCGGGGAATGTTGAATAGGCAACTTGGCACACAGAGGAATCTTACGGACTGAGGAATAGTGACCTCTGCACTAAGGGAGCTTGTGACAGGAGAGGACACAGAATGCAGTGGCTTTCAGAAATATGTTGTGAAATTTGCATAAAATAAATAAAAGGCACCATGTTCTATAAGGTGGTTAGGCCAGACATCAACTGTAAATTTTGCATTAAAAAGTATGCAAAGTAAAGTGAAAAAGCTTATAGAGATTTACGCACTTTAAAAAAGAGATATTTTTCTCTCAGGAATTAAAGGTACTGTTTTCTTCTAGATAATTTATGAAACAATTACCCAAATAAAAACTGCTTCCTTGTGTCTGAACAGTAATGGTTGCTACTGCCTCTATTGAGAAAAGACAAAAAAGATGAACTAAAGTGTCATGAATTGCATGGTGTATTACTTGAGAAGATGATGAAGGCCTCATTGTGTCAGTCTTATTACAGTGTGAAAGTTCTGATATTGGAGATGAAAAACCTGTCTCTTCTGGACTGTTCAGAGCTAAAGAGTGACCATGTTCTTGATTCCTTTTCTTTTCACCCCTATGAAACTGCTGCTCCAGAGCTGTCTCCCAGGTTCAGGAAAGCTCAGTAAAGCCAGGGTGCAGGTCTAATCAGACCAGCAAAAGCATGCCATGTTTGTGCTTACTGGCAGCTTGTTTCTTGGTCCTGGTCAATGTCCAGGTTTCAAAATAAAAGTTCTTGCTTATGATAATCCTAGAAATAGAAGCATGGATGCTAAAATTTTGTTCACTTCCAAGTATAAGTGCAGCCCTCAAAGTATTTGAGGCTGTATTTTAAACCCAGCTGCTTGCTGTTCATCTGTATTTCGGTGAGAATGAGTTTTCGTGAAAGACATCTCTGTTCCATTTTCTCACTTTCAACTGCTGCTAGACTTTGCAATGTCTTTGCTGCTTTTATGTATTTCAGTTATGAAAATGGATACTTAAATAAACATGACCGATCAATATATAGAAAGAAACTCAAAGCAGGCATTTTGTATATTGTACTTCTTTACTTATATATCGTTACGTATATACTTACGTACTTACATATGGGTACTTATATACCCCAAATGGAAGAATTTTAGTAACTTTTGAACACAACATGTTTTTGAATGATAGTTATATTTGCAACTTAAGTCTGGTATTTAAGATAAAAAGTTTTAAGTTACTGCTGTTTAACTTCGTTTTATTATTTGACACTGCGCTGCAAGCATGGGTTCTTTCACAGAATGCCACTACAAACTGTGAAGAGTTTTGTTAAAATTCTTGTAAAGTTATATGGTTACTATAGATGTTACTAGCATTTTTGAAGTTTGGGAGGGTGTTTGTGTGCTCAATCCTTCATTTTGGAAGAAAGTCTGTTAGTGAAAAGGAGTTAGGATTGTTAATGTAAATAAAACGCTCATTGCAGGTTAACAAGGTGAAGTTTGGTATCAACAGAGTTCCAACTGTGGCATTCAGAATTTATCACTGCAGTAATGCTTAGTATTTGCTGCAGACAAGGTTCCTCTAAACTTCTTGGGTTCCTCTAATTGTTTTATTCATGCAGCCTTGTTCCTTCAGGCTCTTCCCCTGCCAGCTGGGTGTCTCGGTGTGTGTTCCATCCAAAGGAAAGGCTTGTCTGCCTACCCTTTTCTCATTGCTTGTAGGCTTGAGTTCCAAGACATAATCCAGAGCATGATGAATTTGCACTAACTGGGTGGATGGGTCTTCCAAACATTAACTAAGCGCTGAGATGAAAAACGCTTTTCTGCATTGAAATGATCACGTGAAGTCAGGATTACGTTTTAGCAGGGTGGTTTTTGGTGAGGGATAAAGGCAAGAGGTACTCTGCTGCTAACTGCTTTTGAAATTAAGTGAAGGGTTACAATTTCACTATTCCTATGAAGTTTTTCTACTAGGCTGTTAAATAGGTAAAAAAGGGTGCAAAACACTGCATTTGTTGATCTGGTCCTTATTTTGCTTAAGACTATCACAGTTGTCTTCATATGGTTTCCAACGCTTATAAATATACTTCCTTGTAGTGTATGTATGTTTATATTAACTCTAAGGAAGTTGTTGGCTTGTACTGATAAACAAAGGCTTAAATTCCATATTTCATAATTTAGTTATGAATTCATATTTGAGTCCACCTTTTACTTCAAAGGGTCGTTGACTTAAGTGATTTTGATGCCAAATTAAGTTAAATCTTAAGTTTTCCAGGGGCAGATAGGGCTGTTGGAGAGCAAGGGGTGCTTCTTCCCCCTCCCCTTCAAAACTTGCAGATTTGTTGCTAGTGGCAACAGTAAGATACTGAAGCAACAGCAGCATGTTTTCTGGTTATGTCTTCTTAATAGAAAGATTAGAAACACTGTAATTTAACACACCAAAGATAAAGTCAGACATTAAATACTATAACAATGTAACACACCAAAAAGAAAGTAAAAAAATAATTTCCATTTATACACTTCTGAGTCATTCTGTTAAAAGTAATCCATCACTCAGCTTAACTATAGCAGGAGGAAAAAGAAGTCAAAGCAAATTGTGGCTACTTTTGTTTTGGTGTGCCAGTGTTTCCTGTCAGGTCTTCTAATCGGTCAGAAGCAGAGGTGCGTGTGCAGGGAGACGGAGGAAGGAGCCATGCAGCGTGAGAAAGGACTGCAAGAGGATTTGGAGAAGGTGAAGCTCCGTATGTGGTGTATGAGACTGGCTTGTTTTTTAACTAGGCTTCTATCATTACATTGGAGTGATATTCCTTATCTGACTGACTTCAGGGTGGAGGTTTCATTTTGGCATGTTAGGATGCGTGTATAAGAAACTATGTATTCTCCGTTGATTAGTACATATTCCACAAAGTTAGGATGGCTGTTTCTCCTCTTCGGCTTTTAGGAATTTGTGCCTTTTTAAAAAAATTCTAGTAACTTTTTCATCCTTTGTAACACTTTACTGATGGCTGGAAATATGGGCAAAATGTAAGCTGCTGAGTGTACAGCTAGGTGTTTTCTTTTTGGATCACCAGCTGGGTCTGCTCTTTCTTTTTTAACTGTTGACTTTTTTCCTCTGCAAGCCTGTAATGGGTGACTGGTCTGGAAAGTAGAACTCTGCAAGAAAAACAGTATTTGAGGAGGAAAACATAATACCTTGGCAAGTTCAGAAAAGATTGAAGCTTTGTGGATAGATTTGGCTTCTGGTTTGCTGTCTTAAGAACATTTTAACAGAATTGTATGTGTTTGAGAATAAAATTTCATTTGGGACTGACTTGCAGAGTTTGAAACCAGTTATTTCTGGGAACTTGGTGTAAATCCATGCCAGAGAAAGCCCAAAAGAGCTACCTCCTCTAACGTCTACAAACCTGACAGACCTTACTGCTACATCTTACTTGTGATTTGATATAATGGCAGGCTGCTACGGGTTCCCTTCAACTCTGCCCTTAGCAATGTGTTCCTCCTGCTCACTTTGCCTCTGATGTGGCTGCAGAGCGAGGGGGCCCGGTTCATGGGTTCGCTACCCGTTGTGGCTGTGTAATTGCTAGACCTAGCGCTGAGGCACGGGAGAAGCTCTATGGAGACGAGCAGAGAATGGGAAGGATCTCTCTTTGCACCAGCACTCTGCTGCTAGGCTGGTGTGGTGGCATGGTAAGACTGCAGTACTAGCTGCTTGAAATGGTATTGATTTATAGTACTTGTAGTTCAGAATGGAAGAAGGCAGAGTTCCTTGGCTTTTTGCTTTGAGTTTGGATATATGTTGAAGCCCAAGGTTGCCTCCAAAAGGCTAGTAAGCTGGGTGGGAATGAAAAATTCATTCTCTGTCTTGCTGTTTGTTTGAGGTTACAGAATCTACCATGTCTCAGCCTGCTCTATTCCAGGAGCGGTTTCCACTGGTGCTTCGATTAATGTTTGATGGTATGATGGTATTTCTCGAAGGAATGTTAAGTCTCAGGAGGAATGATGATTTTGTTTGATAATGACCAAATGTAGAAACTGTTTCATGCTTGTGACTTGCCAACAGTCTCTCTTATTATGCATGGATTTTCTAGAATTGGAAATTGTAGTATAGTTCTGCACTAGAATAAAACACATATAGCATCTTTCATGTAAAGCAAAGCTGTCTCTGGAAGTTGACATTAATAATTTCTTGAAGTTAGTTAAAAACATGTCTCCTTATGCTGCTCTGTTTCCTTCTGGATTTATAGACTTTGTTTCTACAAACAGTAAGATGACCTCTGGCATAATTTAAAAAACCTATAGTATTACAAATAAATCATAATAGCTCTAAAATTTTAAATTATTCAGAATTATAACCAGTTTAAAATCTTACTTGAAATATACAGTATCATTTTGTTCCTTGAAGAAGAACTTCAGGGTTGTTTTGATCTTTCTTTGTTTTTATTGCTTGTTGTATGTGTGTGGGTTTATTTAGAAAGCCTTCATTTAAGGCTGCCTCCAGTTCAAAGAGCTCACTGTTAGAAGACACCTGTCTAATTAAGCTAAATCTGCATTTGGGAAAAAGAACAGGCAAGAGTTCAACTGGTAAAGCAGACACCATTTGAACAAATGAGAGAGAGATATCCTAATAACTGAGTCCTTAAGCAATTAGTAACAGCTGGAAGAAACTTGCGTATAGAGATTTCAGGCTTTGCTCTACAGTACCTGTGAGCCTTGCTTGGGAGCATGAAAGATTTGCCTTCTGGAGCTGGAGGGAGGCATAGCTGGAGCTCCTTCCAGATGGACCCACACCCACTCATAGATTTCCTAAAGCTCACATCTCTTAGGAGGTTTAGAGCACATTTCTTCTGATGTTTGCCCTCCCCCTGCCTCCTGTTTTGGAGGGTTTTTTTGTTGTTTTTTTCTTTTTTTGGGTTTTTTTTTTATCCTTTTTAATTTGAAATTCCCCAAAGAGCCTCTGCAGACAGGTTGGGAGTCTAGTAACATCATTAGAATACAGTTTATTCCAAATTTTATTTTATTAAATAGATGGAGTCCTTTTAACTTCTTTTTACTTGTATTTTCTCTTAGCAAAAAATTTTTCTGGCTGCATTGATCTGAAAGTCTAAAGAGTTTTGTTTTTCCCTTAGATCGAAGTAATTCTTTGCTTATCGCTACCAGTTTCTGCCTCCTTCCTTTTTTTTGTTTTTACCATTTGACTGAAGTCTGTTCTCCTTATGAGACAACGCTCTCCTAAGTTGGGAGAATCAGGTGAAGGTTTTAGCTACATTCAAGGTAAAGTTTTGTTTACCTAAAAGTAGTCTTTAGGTTAATAAATTCAGTAGCTCACCATGCCTAGAGGACAGTGCTCATAGTGTTCCTCCTGTTATATGCCTGTTCCCCTTGGAGAACATCATGAAGATTTCTCCAAGTAATCTTGTTGTATAGCAGTCTTGCCTGCAATCTGTTATTACCCATTACTTGATAATAACAATAAACACATGTTTTTTTGTCTGCGTGGGGTTTTTGGATAAAGAGGCCTGAAGTCTGTTTTGGTTTTCAGTAATGGAAGTCATTCATTTGTTGAGGAAAAGGAAGGAATGTCTGAAGGTGAAGTGACTACGTGAGGTCAGACCCAAGGTGTGTCAACACAAGCGGTTGCCTGTGGAAGGGTGCAGGGTTGGGCGCGATACACTGAATACTTTGCCAAATTCAGTGATCTGGGGCTGATACGCTTCGTGACTCAAAGGTGGCTTAGTATTAGCTATGGGTTGATTTTTCTTCTGTGAGTTATCTCTGAACCCTGTTTGAACTTAGGTAACTCCTCTTATCCATGATACCCAAGGAAAAAAGGTGGCTTTAGTTTTTAACATCATGTTGTATTTTTTTTCTTTAGATTTTTTGTCAACTTGGCTCAATTTACATGGGGAGAGGCAGTGTACAGTCATTTCCTATTTGCTTTCTCAATGCCTCTCAGGATTTTATAGATGTCTGCTATCTGTTTTCCTGACTGAAGTGTTCTGGTGTGTTCAGATGCTTCCCATATGGAAGGCATTTCATGTTTTTAATCACCCTTGCTGCTATTGTTTTGCCTTTTCTAGAACAGAAGAACAGCAAACAACCCCACAACATCAACAACAAAAAACCTGAACAGTTCTTCCTGAATTTCTAATGATAGAATTTTTCCAGCATTTTCAGGTTGTAATGTTACAGAGATTGCTTTTACTGTTGGGCGTTCCCTGTTTGGAACATGGAGCAGTATGTTCATTAAGTTGTCAGTAATTCTGTATTTCTTAGGGTGGGCAATCAGCGTTCTGGCATATTTTGCTTCAAGTTCACCGCAGAAGAGAAATGCTTCAACTTTTACTTTGTCTTTTACTAAGCATTCCCTCTAAGACCAGGGTAAAAATAGGATTCTGTTGCGTTTTGATTGGACTCTGCGGTAAATCTATTTTTGTCCATTTAAAACAGATTAATTAAAAGATAAGATATCCTGGCTAGTGTTTGTTATTGTTTGTAATGCTACTTTCAGTACAGCTCTGAGATGTGTCATTGTAGCCTGTGGAGATGGTCAGTTCTCTGCATACCTACTGACAGAATACTGTGAGTCTAGAGATGGTGTGTCATCTTCTTCTATTAATTGTTTATGCTCGGATGGTGATGAATCTAGTAGTGATAGTATCTAGTAGTGATAGACCCCAGAGTAGCAAATGATTACTTCATAAAAAAGAAAAACAGATTTAGTTATGTTACATAATGCATATCATAGCATGCATCTTTTTAGGAAATAAGAAAGAGTAATAACCTGAAATAATGCAGTTGTTGAATAGCTTATGTTATGGTAGGTTTTGACAGTTATGTTTCTGAAAAGGAAATGGAGGTGAGCATGCATGTGTATTACTCACAGTGTTCTTAACGGCTGAACTTTTAATGCCAAAGATGTTTTAAAGTCCACTTTGAAGAAAAAATAATTCACATTTTAGCAAATTCTATACTGGAAAAATGCAATCTAAGCTGAATAATGTATATATTCATGCCATATATTGTAAAGGAAGGTATTGTGGAAACATTCATCATAGCTTCTCTTTCCAATTCAACACAAGGACTACTAAAAAATGGCAAAATCTGATTTCTTTCATCAACTCATGTCCTACCTAACTCTGAAATTGTGTACTGGCAGAAGAGCAACTATCAGTGATGCCAGGATGTGTTATTTGACTTGCAGGCAGAATTTAAGCAGCCAGGTCAAGTGTTAAAGATTTGATCTTTACATATACCCCAGAAATGTGACCGTGAACAAAACATAAGAACAGTGCTAAGAATCTCTCACTAAAAATCCGAAACTGAAGCAAAAAATGGCAAAATAAGCCAGTAATGCAGAATTAGCAGACTGATGTAACCCAGTAGCATTTCTTTCCTTCACCCTTCTTCATGTACTAGTATTTGATTGCTTCGAAAGGTGCAAGCAAAACTAAAAGGGCAAATGAAAGTTCTTCCTGACTTTAAAACAGTGTTTTGCTATTCACAGATAAAATCATAACTAACTCCATAAGGAAATAAAGTAGATGTCCACAAAGGACAATAAGACAACACTCAATAACAAATACAACTAGGATTGGAGACAGGAAAAAACCCTTTTCAAAATAAAACTAAATATAGTAGTATGAGAAAGTAGAGCTGCTTCTGAGTCTTTTTTTAATCTGTTTCCCTAGGAATAAATTCAGATATTGGCTGTTTTGAAATCTAAAGTTGTACACTTCTTCCTCTCTTGAAGAGAGATTCTTGGTGTTCCTTGATGTTTATTTCAAAATGAGTGACAAAATGTGTGATTCTCAATTCCAGAAATATTTCCAGTTCTCTTTAAAGCATCATCTTTATCGTGTGCAGAAATAGACCAAGTAGTTGCTATCTTAAAGACAAAATTGACACAGCTTCAATGGATTTTTGAACTTAGGACCCCTGTGCCACATTGCCCTAACCTACCCTAGGTTTTCCAATATTTGTACCATCTTATGTGATCAACAACATAGAAACTTGAGGTCAGAATGAAGTAAACCGATGGTACTGTCCAAAATAATGAGTCCAAGCACTGATGAACGTGCCTCTGTTACCTGGCACACTGCTTTCAGATCCATTTATGAAGTTCAGGCTCTTTTGCTCTCCTTTATCTTTCTTGCTCATCATTAGTATTATTAATTTTTGAGTGTTCGTTGTTCTTGATCTGTGTATCCAAAATGGCCTGTGCCCAGCAGGTGAGGTTTCAAGGTTTATAATGTAGACTGTTACACATGATTTGTTTGGTTAAAGCTTTTTGCCAACATCAGACTGGGTGTGGGGGCCATCGGCTTGCTGACACTGTGAAACCAGGCTACTGGAGGGCCACTAATCTATCATGTAGTAAGATTAACTGGCCAGAGAACGTGCTGTACCTTCCTTTTGCTATATCGGTTTGGTTTCCTTGCAATGTACAATATAGAGACATCTGTTGGGAACAAAAGAGGAAAGATAAAGGCAAGAAAAGCGTAATTTATGTAAGTAGAAGCACATGCAAACATATTTATTGTTTATCCTACAAGTGGATCCCTTCTCTCTCTTCTGCTCTATCCTAAGCTTTACGCAGTTAAAAATTACATAAATTTATTTATTATAAGATTTCTTATTATTACTTAAACATTAATAAATTAGATTAAAATATTTCTTTTTAAATCTGACCATATACTGAAGGAACAGAAGAATGCTGTTATCTGGAAGGGGTAGCAGGCAGATAAATTTGGTATGTGCAACTTCCAGTGATGTCCTTTAAAGCAAAAGCATAATAGCAGCTGCTGTGCAGGCGGTGCATGTTGCCAGTGGAATTTATTTCTGACAAACTGTGTACTCTTAGGCTCCAAATGCTTTGTCTGTCTTGAACAATCACAGTGTGTAAATGGGAGGAATTATAAAGAGGAGGACTATAGGGGTGGGACAAACAAATGCAGGTTTTACTCATGATCAAGGAAGTATTTGAATTTGAATTATAGGACCTGAAGAAATAGCAAATTACTGATTTCTTTTTATTATTGTATGAATGACAAATTACTGTTAATACAGTATTTTTCAGATGGCTTAGATTTGAAGTAGTTACAAAGGCATATTATGGAAACCTTTGTTGGCATAAATGCTTTAAGTTAATTTGCAAATTTATTTTGCAAGCTGTCATTTGGCAAATATATATTTTTTAATTTTATGAAGTATGAATATGAAAAATAAGTGTCAAACTGTTTGGAGAAGGCTTTCTTAATTATTTGATAAACAGGTATACTTCAACCCCAGATTTAATTTTTTATGTGTATTGAAAATATTCAGAATTTGGAAATTTAATTTGTAGGTGTTTAGCAATACCAAGTACAGCCTGTCTCAGAATAGGATCTAAAACATATAATTTTTTTGGTTTTTTTTTTTTCTAAACTGGTGATGCAATGCAAGTTGGAAAACCATGTTTTGGTTGGCAGTGTTTGGTTTTGGTGATTTTTGTTTTGTTTTGTTTTTCGGTTGGTACATATTAAAGCATGCTGTGTGAGTTCTAGGAGTGCGTCATAGGCTACCTAGGAAGATTAATTTTTCTCTCTTACTTCCTAATAGCTGATTTCAGTATTTTGTATACTGATAGAGCTTTCCGTGTTCTTCAGCAGCAGCTACAGATGAGAAGTGCATTAAGTCGTCTGGTTTGGGTCAGTGTTGCTAGAAGATTGTTTCTTGCTGTGTATTAACAAGATCTTTCTTCCTTCCTCTATCACCTTTTGAATAACTTGATATTCTCTGAAAAATATTTCTTCTCAATCATGCTCAGGAAGATAAGTCGAACATATTACTTGCTCATCAGAAATTCTAAAAGCTTGTCTGTATCTGATAATATACTTCATCTGTCTTTTGCAAGCTGTTCCAGCAAGTAAGTCCAAGTTTACTTGAGACCTGCTTTTGGTCTGGTCAGGTGCATCCCTAGGGTCCCACAGGTGACAGGAAAGATGACAGTGAGAATAGAAGTGAGATGCATTGCTAGTATTTTTCAAGGTGTTTTTTCCTCCCCCTGTTACCCCTGTGTGGAAGCTCTTTACTAAATACGCTGTCTTTCATTTTCAGGCCAGAGCCTCAACAGAAAGCTCCCTCTGCACCTCCACCTCCACCCCCGCCCCCACCTCCGCCCTTGCCGGAGCCTACACCACCAGAGCCAGAGGAGGAGATTTTAGGGTCTGATGATGAGGAGCAAGAGGATCCCGCAGATTACTGTAAAGGTGTGTGCAATTCAGCAGTGTCGATGGGCATAAGCATTGTTGCACAAGCCTTAACACTGGCTCTTGTGAGGCTTTTAAAAACCTGATCTTTAATTACAGAATTTATTTATACAAGAATTATGAACAACTGTGTATTTCAGGTCCAGATGCACAACTGTCTTCAGCTTTCCTTTTTCGCTTAGCCATAGCCTGCTTATACGTTTTGCAATAAGTGTATGAATACCGCATCTCTGTTTTCTTCCTGATGTCCTAGTTAGAGCAATAGTGAAGAAACTTTTCTTGATTGATGTTAGTTACAAGAGAAACAAAACCACCCAAACAAAAACAAACAACCCCTCCCATGCTCCAAAAAGTTCTAAAATGCCTTGATGTTTTTAACAACATCAACTACATTTATTTTTTAACTTGTATTTTTCCCCTTCTTGTCTCACCTGCACCAGCCTATGTTACATGCTTCTTTTTCATGTTGTTTTTCAGAGCCCTCAGTGTTGTCTGAAGCTCTCTACATCCTTGGTTTAGCTCTTGATTTCTGGAATTCTTGTAGTTGCTTGTATTCATTTTGTAAATGTCATTAAGTGCAAGAAAACATGAAAGTGCAGTACAATAGCATCAATACTTATGTTTGTTTTAATGTCGCTGCTAAAGTTGCAAGTCTCTTCCCATTAGTGTAAAACGTATAGTGTACTTACATGAAAACCCAAAGTTGATAGACTCGTTATTTATAATTTATCTATCATATTAGATTTCAAGGATATGAATTTACTTTAGGAAACATCAGAGTTTTATCGCTTCAGATTAATGTTTTTGAACAGCCAAAAACCACTGCATGCACACTGACTATATGTTACGCTGTATTCCTCATACCAAGAAATGCTTTCTCAGTCAGATATGATGATGTCTTCTTAATCAGAAGTTTCTGCGTAAGCCTGGACATTTTAAGTATCCCCTCTCCCATCCTGGAAGAAGTGTTTTGTATTTTCAGCTTTAACAGTTGAAATTATTCTTCAAAATACTGCATTTTGGTGTAAGAAGTTTTATTAATATGTGATATTTCAAATGTTTAGGTGGCTTACAGATACCAATAGTGAAAAACAAACAGTAAACTCAAACTAAATGAAGTCTGCAGCAGGGAAAAGGAAAACGTGTTGCTAAAGCATGTTTGTATTTTTTTAAAGAAATATTTCTGTTACAGCACATTTGTTCCTTAAGATAACTTTTGGTATCTGTAACATCTTCCATCAGTGAGTAAGGATTTGTTGTTTAAACATCTGTTTACTTCTAAACATCTCTATTTCCTTGAGATTAAGTGTTTCAAGGCCCCCACTTAATTCTTCCCTGAAGTAAGGGCTGCATTTAATTTCAAACAATCCATTGTTGTCTGTGTTCCAGTATCTCTTGCAAAATGTCACCATCTGGAGAAGCTAGATCACAAAACAAATGAAAAAACAGTCTAAGTATACAGCCTGCTTATAAGTTACCTGTTTAACTGAAGTCTCTGTGACTATAAGCAGGTCAGTAGTGAGGTCTGTGTGCTTTTACAATGAGCTGCATGTTATGCTGAGAATACTTCCAAGTTTCCTGAAAAATTAAAGGCGACTTCTGTACACTAAGGGTTCTTCAGAATTCTTCTGGTTTTGGAGCTCTGAACTGGGGGAAGTGTGTTAAAGATGGTTGAAGCTTTGCTTCATTTAGATGTCATAATCATTATTTGTTTATGCGAGAACAGTGTTTTTGTTGCTTCAGTAGATGGTTTATTTACCTATTTTCTGACCGTAATTTCCTGTAAGACTGATCAGTACATTTCCTGCTTTTGGTCTGCTGGGCTTGAACTGAAGGAAGGTCACCATAAAAATCTAAATTGAATGGCCAGATTGGGATGATCTGGGGCCGTGTGGACTTTCTGTTTTTTTATATTCGGTATGGGGAATGAGTAAGTTACTTGGAAAAGAATTCCAGGGATGGCTTTTAGATATGTTATTTCCATTTTTTTGTGAGGTGTTTTATTAGTTTGAATATGTTTTTCTATTTTGGGTAGCCTTACCTGTATTTACAGTGTGGAAGATAAATATTTGGAAATTATCACATATTATTGGAGTGTCTCTTTTCTTCCTAATTTTATCTCCAAAATGTCAATCTCCCAGGACCTTTGAGTGAGACACAGAGCATACTTCATCTGTTCTCAACCCTGATCTGAAATCTCATAGGAGGGCAGTTTTGATGAGAGAGTATATAGTTAATTTTTTTAATGAATTCCACATTTTACCTGTTACTGTACTTCCCATTGCCAGGGTATTTTTGTTACTAATTTTTTTTATCTCAGATTTTTAAGAATATGTTACTATGTGCTGGGCTTACACCTTCACCACATTACATGGTGTTTAGTAAATAGTCATAATAGTATTTTCAAGCAAGAAACAGGATTAGTTTCAGGTAGTACCTGATGTGAAAGAGAAAACTAACAGCCATCAGTGTAAAGCAGACTGACCTCGGTTCCCCCTGGGCATCCTCCAGGGCCTCTTTAAATCTGTGAAATGACTTCTGTTGGTGTCACTGAATTTACATCAAATGCTTTTCAAATCTTCATTTGTTTAAGGAACGAAAATATCAGAAGTCTAACTATGTGATTTTTGAAGGGGTATTTAGGCAGTAAAGCTAGGATTTTTTTCTTTTCTGAAAAGCCTTGAAACACTTGGAGATTTTTTTCAAGAGCCTGTTGTGTCATGGGTGTAATTGGAATTCTTTGCTTCTCTGATCATCATCTTTGCCCCCTAGAGATGTCTCCCATTCATCCAGTTCACAAAGGGAATAATTCCCTATACAAACATAGAACTAGCCAGCTACAATTACCAATACATTCAGGAGACATTTAGGAATAATGATCTCATTTTTCTGACCCTCTTTCTTGAGTACATGTAGCTGGCTAGCTAGCTGTGAGACTTTTTCTGCGTGTGTTGCAGTGAATAGGACAACAGGTTTTTTTGTAACATTATCAGCAGTGCCGCTTACACATTGTGTATTTTCAAATACCAGTACTGTTTTTCCAAAAGCACATAATTTTTCTCAACCCGTTAACTTCGCATAGATGCTTTCTTTTTACTACTATCTAGAAATACTTCCTGTGTGATGAAGAGCTTAATTACATTCATCATAGGATGACACCAGTTTTTAAAATGCATTTAACTAAGCATGTTGTTACCTGGTTGTCCACAGCCTATAAATGAGTATGTTGCTGACATGAATAATCAAGGAGTTCTGTGTGCAGGAACGGTAATCGATTATTTCCAAGACTGCTTATGTTGTGGCTTAGGACAGTAGAAAGTATCTTGTGAAGTGTGTATATATATGTATATATGCTCAGAGAATATGCTAGAGCTATTGGTATCTGTAGCATATGCTGGTGTATTGCTATAATTAGTTATGACAGTACTGTAGGGACTAAAATAACTTTGCGTTTACATATATAGTATTGTTATTCTTGCAGTACGTAGATTTTACTAAAATAACTTGGCAACCCCCAGTTTATTAACATGCCTTTAGTGTCTTTGACTGATTTCCTCCATAGGGTGTTCTCTTTCCTGTCTCTGATGGGAAAAAAACGATCCCAAATTTTTTATATTTTTGACCCTTTGAAGCTATCTGCAGAGTGGCACTCATAAAGCATTTATTTACTTAAAGTATTCTTAGAAATAATGTTTACCTGCATTAAAATTCTTCATAGTTGAGTGTTATGCTGTTAACATGTTAAAAAAGCAAATACTTTGTCTAGAAGTAGTTTTTTTGCACTAAACGTTTTATATACTTGAAGGCTCAATTAGCACCATTCTAGCAGTGCAAAAGGCTGCATGAATTTTGAGTGTTTTCATAATACATCTGAAGCCATACAACTGTTAAGGAATGATTTAATACGACAAGATATTGAAGAAAATAGTAAAACATTCCAGAAGTATTTGTATTGTTGAATTTTAAAACCTGTTTGCAAGCTGTGGAGAGGTGTTAAAACTGCATGTTAAATACTTTTCAGTTTTTCTAATTACATCTGTTTGCAAAGGAATAATGATTATACAGAGAATAAAGTCTACTTCTCACTGTTCTCATGCAATGATACATGCTGGACAGAACTCAAATTGGAAGAAATGATACTGTGATAATGATTATGTGGAACTGTTTTGAGTAATTCTTGCTGTCAGGTCAGCAGACTTGATTAATTTCACAAATGCAAACCTTTTCAGTAATGGAAAGGTAAAATTGCTGCATGTTCTCTTAACCTTCCACTCACATCTGTCACTTTGTCATCCTGGGTAGAGTTCTATCGATTTACCAAAGAGTAATAATACTTTTTTCTTTTCTTTTTTTTTTTTTTTAAACCAGTCAATAGCTGTCTTTAAATATGATTATATTTATCCAGATTTTAAAATATTTTAATCAGCTGTTACTGCAAGGATGGTTAAATAGCCAAATTAAAATTTAGTTTTGTTTTTAATGGTTCTCTCAGTATGGATTTGTGTATATGAGTTTATTCAGAAAAATTGCTGTGATAATGAAGCTGCAGTAGACTTGGGCTTTATGTTGGTTATTGCCGTTTCTTACTGCAAATGAAGTGGACAGCATAACAGTCGACAATTCTAAGTCAGTGTCCCCCACTCCTTTCCTGGAGTGTAAATCCAGTCAGGTGTTCCAAAAGTGATCTGACTTTTCTTTGGGAAGTAAGTTCCCACTTGGCAACGTTGCATGTTCTTACTGAGGCTGACACAATTCAGCAGTGGAAATGAAGGTACCTTTTTAGGTTGCAAGGTTAGCTGTCCTGGCAGCTTTCCATGGGCTTTTCCTTCCCAGTGATGGAGGGGAGGGGGGGGGTCTTTCCCCAAGGAGGGGTCCCTGGGACTTAGTCCTAGGCTGGTTCTGTATGTCTCAGTCTTCCTGTAATGCCCTGTACTGCTCCTGAACTAGGGCCTTTTTTCTTTGCTGTATTTTAACTGAAAACATTGGTGTCTGTATACCTACTGGTTTGTGAAATTACATGTTGTATGTGATTGTAAGTATACAGTTATTATAGGTTAAAAGTTTAAAGGTTGTTCTCATATCTGGGTGCAAAATGTCATGGGAAAGAAGAAACTTCAGCACCTTGCCTGCTAGGCTGGCGGAGCCGACTGCTCTGTGTGCCTGTGCATGCTGCCGATGCACAGCAGACTCGTTTCTGTGCCTGGTGAACATGCTTGGCCCTCTGGAGTGGTATAAACTGGGAGGCAGGTGGGCAGGGAGGTACATGCACTCAATGCTGTGTATAGCAGAGACTTACACTGCCCATCTCAAATCATCGCTTTCGCTTGGTTCAGACGGGCCCCTGCTGCGACAAAGAACTTGAGTGCTGCTTCCCTGATGTTCTGGGCCAAGCTGTCTGAGTCACTGCCAGCAGCGTAACGTGTGGGAGCCTGGGCAGCTACAACCCTGTCAGATGGGTCAGCTTTTGGTTGAGGCTGTGAGCAAACCAGCAAGTGTCTGCTAAGCCTGAAGTTACACCTTAACATACAATTACCGAAGCTGTGTGTGTTTTAGAGTTTCCGTTTAGACATACAAACTTCTAAAGCAATACATTATTTAAGAATTACTGTTCTGTTGAATGTCTAACCTTTATCATTCAATCGTATGACTATTAAATTTATTAATCTGCTCTGGAAGCATTTGAGAAAAGTACACAAACTACTGAACTTCTGTTGAAGACAAAATATGTTATTAGCAAAGAAAAGATCCAAATATATCCAGAAGCGATGTCACTGTTCCACAGGTAAAAAAGGAGATAAGAGAGAAGTCCATGTTTTAAATCCAAGGAATTAAGTGATAAGTTCACATTGTTGTCTTAACTGGGCACCAGTTCTAACAAGATTTTAATGGGATTTCAAAACAAATATAGCAAATTAGACATAATGATCTGAGGTTTTCCTAATTTTAAGTGAAATAATTGGTAACTGAGGATCCTGCCAAAGGACAGTTGGGTGTGACATTGTGAAGGACCAGAAAGAACCAAAGAAGTGATTCCTTGACAGCTGCTCTGAGTTGGCTGCTGGTGGTGTGCTGGAGGGTTGCATGGTGCAGCTTTATTATTTGTTTGCAATTTAGGCAAAATTGTACATGTTATTATTAGCGTGTTAAATACGGAATAATAATCTTGTGTGATCACTGTTTTCCTCTATGTTTCACTGGGAGGAAGCATGCCTCTTAAAATATGAAGGAGTTAAAAAGCTTCGTTACACTCCTCACACTAGCTAGAAACCTAAGCTCCAGCCTGCTCTGTCCTGTTGTCTTCCTGTCAAGGGGGCTTTTGAGGACCTGTGTAGTGGTGTAAGTTAGGACTGCAGACTTCAGTAATTAAAAAACAGTTCAAGCCCATAGTTGCCTGCTCTCTCTTCCTCACTGCAAAAACAGACATGAGAAAAATGCATTGCTGCTGTGGGTGAGGAGCAAGCAGAAGAGCATCAATACAGTCTGCGTGGTTCGTAACATTTTCTCAGGAAGTATTTTATTGCTGCCTTTATTAGTAGAAAGCAAATGGGAATTAAAACAATCTCTGTTGAGATACTGCAATCATCCAAAATATGTTGACTGGAGAGGCTTCAAATATGATAAAGAAATAATGTAGATCTTTCCTATACTCTCTGTGAAGTGGAAGATAAGCCTGGGGAAATAGAGAACAGATGGTTATATTGCCACAAATAAAAGCCGTCAAGAGAGAAGGGTGAATGAACCCTACAGTAGTTACAGGACGTGAGATTTTTTTCCCTCCAGGCCAAGTAGGGCACAATGCTTAACATCAGAGTAGAATTTTCTTTAGGTTTCCT
The DNA here is from genome assembly GCF_023634085.1 of Falco cherrug. NCBI lineage: Eukaryota > Metazoa > Chordata > Aves > Falconiformes > Falconidae > Falco > Falco cherrug. The sequence goes on along the minus strand of NC_073701.1, from coordinate 76,771,542 downwards.
ATTTATAGAGCAGGACAATTTGAAGAGAAAGATTTCTACTACAAGAATTACTTGAAAACCTGGGAATTATTGTTTGTTTTCTGAATATTCTTTTTCTACTCATTTTTTCATGAAAGGAGGCTATCATCCAGTGAAAATTGGTGATCTTTTCAATGGCCGATATCATGTTATTAGAAAGTTAGGATGGGGACACTTCTCTACGGTCTGGCTATGCTGGGATATGCAGTAAGAAAACTATTTCCATTCATTTTTTTTCTTAATATGTTATATTATTTTGTTTGCAGTAACTTACGTTTTCCATGCATGATAAAGTTATGTAAATGTTTACTATCTTTTTATGCAGAAAAATGTCTGCAGTCTTACTTTGCTCTTGGTTGAGGGTATAGTTTATAAAAGCTCTCAGAAATAAGTGTAATTCTGTTTTCTTTTACAAATTATCTTTGCTTACTGAATGTGCATGTTGTCTTGAACATGTGAGAGTAAGCTGATTTTTTATTTCTGCTGTATCCATCTTTAATGAAAAAATATAATTATACCTTGATTGAATGATAAAAGTGTAACCAAATTCCTCTTTTAAAGACATTAGCATCAAGGAGACAAAATATCCAATAAATCGACTGTTAACACAGTATGGTTGAAAGTGGGTTTTAAGTGTAATTTCAGTGTTTTCTGTCAGACTACATTAGGTTATGAAATACTCTATTTAAAATTTCCCAGTATTTAAAGTATGTCTGTTTTAGCTCAGAGGATTTGTTGTAAATTTTTTTATTCTTTTCAAGGGGGAAAAGGTTTGTTGCAATGAAAGTTGTAAAAAGTGCCCAGCATTATACAGAGACAGCCTTGGATGAAATAAAGCTGCTTAAATGTGTAAGTATCATTCATGCAATGCAGTGCTCAATACCAGTAATAATAGTAATAATGAATGAAAAAAAAAAACCTAGCAGAATATTGGTTTTAAACTCTTTTTACGTTTGTGGTTTTTTTCCTGGATAGCTGGCTTATTATTCTGAATGATTTCTGAATCTCCAGAATATTGTTTAACTTCATGTGGAAAGGTAATTAATTAGTATTTTAAAGTGAATTTTCTCCTAAAATGTTACTGTTTACATTCTTGGTTTAGGTTCGTGAAAGTGACCCTAATGATCCCAACAAGGATATGGTTGTACAGCTAATTGATGACTTCAAAATTTCTGGAATGAATGGAATTCGTATCCTTTTGAAAACATGGCATCTTCATTAAAAATGGTTTACTGATATAAGTAAGAGTTCAGTTCTGGTTTTCTTTCTAGTTGGTCTTACTTTAAATATGTAGCATAGAAACTTGAAAATATATGTAGATGCAAAGAGTAGTCCAGTGTATAACGCACTCACTGGAGTGGAAGTTGTTTAGCGTTTCCAAACACAATGCAAAACAACAAAAAATTCCTCTGAATCTTGTCATGGTCTGCTAGAACTAGAGGCAGTTTAGTTAAAACTGGAGTTTACTGAAAAGATTTTTAATAACCGAGGCTTACAGGAAATATGTTTTGCTCTAGACTAGTAAAGGGAAAGAAAGCATCAGTGTCACAAAGAAGCTGGTTTCTGTTTTCTTGTGGAAAATGTGAGGGCATGGAGATTCTTCTTTTGTTTATGTGATCCTCTTTTGGCCACGTGTTAACCTGTTTTTTGGCAAAGGTATTTAAACTTTTGTCTTTGAATGCTTCCTTAAAAAAAAAAAGGAGACAAAGTAAAATATGACTGAATATTGTTCTCAAGGAAGTCTAAATATGTTTGATTTTAGAGTTGAGCTGAAGTGAGTTATCCTTGCTAATTGTATTAGATATTTTAGCAGCTTATTATATTACTGTGCTTTCATTTACTGTTACAGCTGGTATTTATGGGTATGCTTGTTGTGTCTTGGAGCCCTGATAATAGACCTCATCATTCATGGTGTCGCACTACCAGACAAAGAGACAGTTCCTGCTTTAGAGCGCTTAACACTAAGTCGCTTTTGGTGATGTGCCTGCAATCTTCAATGGATCAGGTTAAGATGCTCTTCACCAACTCTCATCCTCTAGGAGAGGAATCTAGGAGGTAACTGTCAGGAAACCTAAATGCCCACTAGAAAGCATCTTTTCAGGGAGATGTGTGCAAGCGGTTTTCATCCCATCCATCTGCCTCTTGACATTAGTTATGGAGCCTTTGGATCTGTGATAAGTGAGAATGCGGGCAGGGGGGTGACGACAAGTATTCTCGGTTATAGAATGACATCTTAACTACATTGTTTGTCCCATTTTGATTTGTTTCCTCATTGCTTCAGTGGTCCACTACCATGGTAGAAAGTAGGTGAAGTTAGTGCAGTCTTTTTTCCTAGGTTTTATCATCAAATCAAAATGAATTAAAATAAACCATATAGTTGCCAGTAGTCATTTCAACCTGGATATAAATGGTTTGTGATCAAGGAAATTGCTTAACACAGTGAGGTGAATAACCCGGGTTAGGGTTTCTTGGTGCTGCTGTTGTACTACAAAACCCAGGTTTTAATTTATGACTTAAGATGCTTATTAAGAATTGTTTTATAAATATCTGTTTTGTCTAACTAGGTTCACAAAAAATTAATCCAACCAAAGCATTTTGAGTTTTCAGCTGACAGCTGTATGACTGAAAAATAATTAAGTTTATTTATAGAAATCAGAAATCTGACTTACTGTTTTCATTGTAAAACATATGTAAAAAAAAATACAAAACAGGGAATAAGAAAATGCATTCATAACTATACATAGAAATAACTCTTTTATCTATTTAACAGAGCAGTTTCCCACTAGTATTCTTCAATTATTGCTATGTATGTATACATCTTTATTAAGGGTAAGAGCCATTTCAAAGTTTGAAGAGTAAATTTGGTTAGTGATAATATTTTGAAAGCATGTCCAAACTTTTATCTTTTTGAAATATAGCACTTAAGTTGACAAAGCCAAAAGGAGACCACGTACTAGTGAAGAAAAAAAAAGGGTTCAAATAGCTTTGTGTTAGCAGATTAAAACTGGACAGCTGATACTGATTCATTCTATTTCAGTGTTACTTTCATGTTGAAAAGTGGCAGTACAGAAGTTGTTTTATGTGGAAGGCAAATGTTCCTTCCTGAGAAGTGCATTTTTCAGAAAGCTACAGTAGACAGGATGAGCTGTACTGGACTCAAATTTAAGTTACAACTGGAAGTCTGTTGAAGTCATAGCCATCAGTGAAAATATGGTAACAAGTATCTTATACTTCAAGTTTTCCTGTGAACAGCTTGTGCGTCCTGAGTTGCGTTGCTTATTTGAGCAGTGGTTGGTTGCATTGATTATTTAATCAACTCCTTTTTACCTTCTAGGGAAAATAATCTTTGGTGCAGGTTCTTTTGGGAGGGAGCAGGTAACTGACTTCAACATTTTGCTGCTATTTCTTGCCATTTTAAAAATGCCTTATTAGTGCTACGGTAGTGTTATTGATTTGAACAGGATGAGAGAAATACAGTACTTTGAGAGTTTTTCCATGCTTTGCTGTTTCCAGCTTCCTTTGAGCACGTCTCTATATATCTGTTCCTTGACTGTAAATTAAAACAACATATGCTTCATAGAGGCTTGATTATTGGCTATGGAATGCATTTAAAAGTTAAAGCAAGACAGAAGAGAGGTGGGTGAATCCTTTGGATGGCTAATACCACAAAATGTCATGGAGCTTCCAAACAGGGAAACTTGTCAGGAACGATGTAGCACAGAGATGGGAATGTGCGGAGCCATTGGCCTGCACTGTGTGTCTGGAAACAGTCATCTTTCTCCTAGGAGCTGAAATAAGCGTTGATACACAGAGGGATTTTAACAACGTGTTATGCTACAGTAGACTGATAATTTTTTAACTACTTGTACATTTTAAAAAGGTTGTAATTATGATTTTTTTCATGAAATAATGGAATTCCTGAAATCAGGCACTTTGGTGTTTTTAGTAAGTGTAGATTATTATGTTTGTCTGCGCTGGATATTTATGAGAGCCTTAAATATTTATTTGAGTGTAGCATTTTTTTAATAAAAGATTCAGATTGTCACATAATGAAACAAGCGTTTGGAGAGACAAGTTAAATGAAGATGGGAACATTCCTGACAGAATCAGACATTATAATAATTGTAATAATTTATCTCCAAAGAATATACAGCACTAATTAAATACCATAGAGCTGAAATGCTGCTAATAGAGTAGCAACTGAGGTACGTCCAGTAGTGTTCTATGATGGTACCAGAGCCTTATTTCATGTAGCTTAATTAGTCTGCTGAGTGGGCTTCAGGTTTATTTTTGCAGGAGGACTTTTTGGACACACTCATCTATCAGGATGTTGGTGCTGTAGGAAGATCCTGGGGCTTGCAAGGCTGCTTTCCTAATAGTTAACTCACAGCTTTTCCCAAACTCTTTGTTGTGCGCAGTCTGGCTTACAGTTAATGTTTTTCAAGTCAGGACAGTAGATCGGACAGCAGTCACATTTTTGCATACCTACTCTAAACATTGAGCCTCCTGTATGTCTTCTTCCCATCCCAGTTGACTCCCCAGTACTGAACATGTCTTGAGTTTGTCTGAGTCCTCCCAGCAAAACGTTGCAATCTTTTTTTTTCAGGTAAACATCCCTTCTTTCTTGTGGCCCTCTGTCTCTGTGTGCCTCTGCCTTCCTCCTTGCCTGTTCCTTCTCTGTGTCCTCCCCTTGCCTCTCCGCTGTTCACTTTCCTACACATCTTTCTCTTCTGGTTACTGGCAACCCTTAGCACTTCTCCAAGTGCAAGGAATGGCGGGAATGTGCACTGGAGAGTCTGCGGCAGCAGTGGTCTGAAGGACTGTGGGCGGGTGTCCTAAATTTCGTTTCTGAATGCTGCAGTGTCTTGCCTTTCTGAAATCTGTGTTGCTGTAGCGTTCCTGTAGCAGTGCAACTTCAGCGCATGGGCTAAGTTAATAAGCCCTACAGAGCTAACGTGCTCTGCTCATCCTTTTTGATGGCTGTGTGCTTTACTAGTGACTTCTGTTCATTGGATGCTTGTGTGCTAAAGTAACCAAGACTGTTTCCTCTTCTGAATGGAACAGTTTTATAATATTGTGAGTAGACTTGGTTGGTATGATTGGGAAATGACTATTCACTGTTTCCTCTAATGCAGGAGTTAAAGAACATGAAGTGAGAGGAACGGGTAGCAGCAATCAAAATGTTACAGTTCTTTATGTTGTGCTTTGAACAGCCTTGAGACCCTCTAGTTTTGATCTAACTCCAACATAGGGGATGCAGACTTTAAAACTTCAGTTTATGCATATAGGTAGGTACTTGAGAAGAATGTAAATGATAGACCGATAGACAAAGTAAGTCTCCTTTTGACACAAGTTAAGTCATGGACTCTTAAGATCACTGCTAAAACTCTAGTTAATAAAACTTAGAGAAGCTGGGTAAGATTTCTCCCCTAACAGTGTAGTTCCTTATGAACGGTCTCTGAGATACAGTCTAATCTCATCCATTGAGATTTTCCTGCAGTATCTCTCAATAAGTTAATTTTCTGTTATTTGTATTACATTATTCTTTGCAACGTTGCAGTGTCATATAATTAAGATTTTGAACATTCTTTCTGATTCTAGCGACGTTAAGGTCATTCCAAGCTCATGACTATGCTGAGTTAATCCTCAGACAAGTAGTATGATTTCTTGCTGTAATGTTGTGGATCTTTAAACTTAAATTAGCTTGAATATCTGAGTATTTTTTGCAATAGAAAAATAACCTACCCAGGTATATTAACTGTAGAATCTCTCTCTATATAAAAGGGGAAGCCTTTGAACCACAAATCACTGGAAGTTCCTACATCTTGTTTTTTCCTAATGCTCTTCCCTTGTCATCTACTATTGGCCTCTGTTGGCGGCCAATAATAGATGCTGGGTCAAATTAGATTTTTTGGCATTGTGTATTTTGCATATTGTTTCTGAGTTCTTTATATTCTTTGTTCCTGACTTTTTTGGTGATTGCCTTTATTCTCTGCAGTTAAAACTGTAGGTGGTAAGGGAGCCATTCTCTTACTACTTTAGTCTTTGTTGTCAAGTATTCTCAATTGAGCCTAATCAAAAAGATGTTTAGCACAGTTCATTTTCGAAAACACTGTTGCTGCAGACTTTTGTTGTTAAAACCTTCTATTCATATAATTTAAAATTTATTAGAAACTAGAGATAATAGGCCAAATCAGTACTTTCAGCTATTTCAAAGACAACAAAAATGAATGTTATTTTTACAGTTACCTGTTTCATTGTTCACCCTAATGCTACTGTTAACGTGTAGAAATAGCTGACAAGAATTGCATAATTAAATTTTTTTATTTTAATTTGTTCTGCATTCGGGCACTGTTCCTTGATATGTTTATATATGATTGAACTGTAGTACCAAAGCATATACCATGTTCTGCTCATTTTAGGGGGAACTGTTTTCCCTCTAAACAGTGTGATGATTGCTTTAGCCAGTACACAAACATTTGTGTTGATCTCATCAACAAGTTTATTTGGAAGTTATCCTTAATTAAATCCCAGATGTCTGCATGGTCTTTGAAGTGCTTGGACATCATCTCCTAAAATGGATAATCAAGTCCAATTATCAAGGCCTTCCCATCCGTTGTGTAAAGAGTATAATTCGACAGGTAAGACCTGTTAATGTTTTAATTGGGTTTTTCTACCGTTGTTGACTGTTTGAAGGTTAGAATTATGGTATTTCTGCACTTTTACTAATAAATACCTAGGATAAGGATAGTATTATTGGTAATGCCAAGGAGGGGTGTGGGGTTGCAAGAGCATCTTTCTGGATATCCTGTATTTCTGCATGCTGGGGTTTGGTTTTGGGGTGGTGGTGGTGGTGTGTTTGGTTTGGTTTTTTAATCAAGTTTTCTCACTGATCAGAGAGTTTCCTGAGCTGCTTTAGAAATTAAAAAGTTAGATCTAAGGATTTTCATATTCGGTTGCAGTTTTGGTTGACACATCATGCTTCTTAATAAGATCTGGATAAAACATCAAAACAGTGGGAAATAATATATTATCATTATAAAACCGAACAAAAATTGTATCTGACTCTGAAAAAGAGGTTCTAAAGGAAAAACTGTTCTTTGAAAAATTGTTGTCTGTCTGTATTTAAGTTTTTGTAAAATCAGAGAGTTAACAAGATGAAACAGTTCAGAATATTTCACTGGGATTTGTTCTTTCTAAATATGTTCTTTTGATATACTGTGAAAATCAAATTGCTGAGAGGTGATCTTAAGGAGAAATAGTGTCTCAGCAAGGAAAACTCTTAGCTATATCTCCGTGGTTTTGTATATACTATTAATCTATTCACAGTTAATACCTACAAACCAAGTATTTTGGCACTTAGAGGCAATTTGTATTGCCTTTCATCAACTTTACTTCTGTTTTATTCATAAGCGATCTGTTAATTGGTTAGTTTCTTTGTAATTATTATTGTATGTCAACTGGTGAATATCAACCTATCACCTCTTCAATGAGAATTAGCTAAATAACCTGATTGATGCAGTTGTTAGTATATAGTTGCAATTTTAGGTCCGTTAAGTTCTGTACAACTAGGTGTCTCAGAAATAAGGAGCTGTAGTAATGCAGTGCTCCAGCCAAACTGAGCTGCCTGCTAAGAAATGGGAATGTGTGTATTTGTATTATATGTACATACAAATATCCACCGTTTTCAGTAAATGTCATTTTTTTTGTTTGGAATGTTTTTGCTTTGGTTGCACTGTTTTTTGGCCAAAACTTGAGAAATTACAATTAAATTTCTTGATACACTGGGTTAAGCAGCAAAGTCGGGTTTAGGAGCTCCCTATGGCAGTGTACTGTTACCTCAATTACACTGCTTGTAAACCAGACCTCTGAATGGGTCCAGGCTGAAAACAACCCCTTTTTGGAAGGAAGGTGAGAACTTCTGAGCCCAGCTTCACAGCATCTTTGCCAACAGGCTCCTGTAACCTGGCAGGGAAGAACTAATAAAAGGCTAATAAAAGGGGAAACTTTTAATCTCTTCAGCACAGGTAGAGTAATGGCAGCTGGATTTCTCTCGTCGATACGTGGAGATAGGACAAGAAGCAATGTACACAATTTAGAAACAGAAATTCTAGTTATGTATTAGGAAGAAATTCTTTGTTGTGAGGGTGGTCAGGCACTGGAACAGGTTGTCTGCAGTGTGGCCTCTGAGCAGGCTGCTTTGACATTAGATACAGTTTTGAGGCTATTATGACTTAGACGGGGAGGCTTTAAGTCGCACAGTCTTCCAACCTACACTACGCTTTGGATGTCAGCAAAGGTAAGAATTCCAAGTAATTCAAACACTTGATACCTGAAAAAAGAGGAGTAGGTTAGTCCTGAAAGATTAAAAAGGTTTAATTTCTGTGAGGTTGAAGTGAACTGTTTGGACTAGTGAGACTATCATAAACTGGTACGACTTCGAGGTTGTTCATCTCGTTAAAGATGATGTAGATCCTTATTCTTTCTTCTACTCAAGCAAGGCTTGTGCTACACGTGTACTAAAAACTTTTCATATTCAAGTTTCATAAATAATTATCGCACTGCTGTTACTGTACAGCAGACAATTTTATTTCAAAAAGTACTATAATTCCATGCTACAATTGAAAAGGAATTTTTATGCTATGACTTGGAAAATACTTTTTTCGATTTTTGAGTACTTTTGAACATTGGGACAAAATGTTTTTGGTTTTTTTTAAATGCAGCTGATAGTTAAGTTTCTTAATAAGAATTTTTATTTTGGTTTCAAGCAGGTTTTTTTTTCCCCTGGGTTAGATTTCTATGAACTGTCATGCAAGAGAAGACCTTGTAGAATTTAAAAAAGGGTTAGTTGCTACAGTTCCTTCTTTGCGGTGGATGTGGTTGGAAGTGCCCATTTATTTCGTTCTGGAATCCTTACTTTGGGTTGTAAAACATACAGTCTCAGTCTCTTTTGAGAGGATCGAAACTAACGCTGAAGCAAACATTGTGTATTTGATCAATGAAAATTCTCACTTTTGCTTTGATCTACAATACAGTAAATAATCTGTTTAATGAGGTAATATGATGTGGCTCGTTGAATAAAAAGAAAAGAAGCGAATATTAATTAGAAACTGCTAATAATTAGTTTCTTTGTGAAAGTAACCATGTGACCTTCACAAGGGAAAAAATACAGCCTTCTAATTTACATTTTTGATTGTAGTAACAGACTGTCATGATTTTTCAGACTCACAGTACATTACCCGTTTAATTTTTTTCCCCTTTTTCAGTGGACAAGTAAATAAAAACTTAGGAGTGTTTTCCCTGTTCTCCCATCATCTCAGGGCATGGTACAAAGCATGCCCATGTAGTATACGTTTCCTTACCGGTTTAATGGTATAATGTACTTCCAGTTTTTAGCATTAGGCAGTCTGGTCCACATTTTAAGACAGCTGAGAACATTCTTTCTAATTTTAAATTTCTAGCAGAATGGTCCTTTATGGTAAATCATGGAGCTGGTTTGGATTCTAAAAAAAAAAAAAAAAAAAAAAAAAAAAAGACTCTTCAGCCAAATTAAAGACAAAGCTGTAAGCTGTTACCCTAACATTGTTATTTAAAAGGAGAAAGACTATATTTTTAAAGTGGGAGATATCGGATCTAGGTTCACATAAATTCCACTTCTGCATATCACAGTGGAACAGATATTTTTTCTTCTGAATGTTTATGGCTTTCAGTGTACTCTGGAATCTTTTTTTTCTTGGCCTCAGAATTACAGATAGTCAGTGATAATTTGTAAGATGGTGTGTAGTGTAGTGGGTCGAGGAAGAGACTATTATAATCCATCTTTATGTTGCTGTTGCTGTTAATGCCTCTTAAAATTTGAAGTCACTTAACCACTACCTACCCTCCAATCTTTATTTAACATTTCTTACTTTGAGACATACTGTATGTTCTTTCAGTTGCTTTGCCAAGTAGTCAAGCATATTTTGGATCTGTAGGAAAAAAATCCAAATTATCAAGGACGCAGCAGTTTCTAGGTGCACCGTTGGAACTGACACTGAGTCCAGCTGGAGTGAACATACAGGTTTTATATAGGCTTATAAAGAAAGCTTTTCAGAATGATTGCTGTTCTAGTCTATCTCTAGAGCTGGAGAAAGCAGTGCCACGCATTTCTAGGATACGTTAGCCTGAGTGTAAATATATGTATGGTACTGCTCTTCTCTTGAGCTACCTTGTGTGCTGAATGGATGTACCAGTTCTGGTACTAGCTCAGGACTGGATGGTGGACTAATGTCGTTGTGCTCTGTTACTGGTATTTTGAACCAACACATTTTGCTTCTAAAGTTCACCCTAGCTAGTTATGTCTTAAAGGATCCTGAGAGCAAAGAGCTTGCTAGTTTATTTATAATAAATATACCTAGAGTGGCAGAATGTTTTCGTACCTGGAGCTCATGAGTCTGGAGGTCTGTTTCATGCTGTAGAATGTTCTCTAAAAATAGAAGTCTTTTAAGTGGGATCAGCTAGATTACTGCTTTTTTTTATCATTCTTGCTGATATTTTTTTTACAGTATTTCTGTGGATTAACATAGCAATAGCTTAGTTTACACTGTTACATTATTCTATACTGAATAATTGTAATGATTGGCTTCCCTAGGTCTTACCTAAAATACAGTAATTTCTGTGATTTTACAAGTATTTGTGTTCCATTTAGGTTTGAGAATTTTTTTCATTGTGTAAAAAAACATGTTTTAATTTATATCCTAGAATGCATTTTCAAGTCTTTAGATATGCACGTTTGACATGAGCTAGCAGAAGTTAGCCTGCAGAAAGTATGAAAGGCTAGTGGAAAAATACATGTGACAAATCCAGGTGGACAAATCCTTATGTGGAATCACATTAAAAGCTGAATTACTGTTGGCATTCTAAGGAAAGCTACAGTTAGCATTTCATCTCAACAACACAATTCCCTTTTTGTCTTTTTTTTTTTTTTTAATAATCAGTTGTAAGACGGTTATTCACAAACCAGACTTCAGGTATAGTGTGTACTATTTGCAGTGTTATTTTTCAAAAAAACAGTCACAGAATCACAGAATGGTCAGGGTTGCAGGGGATGTCTGGAGATCATCTAGTCCACCGCCCTGCTAAAGCAGGTCATACAGAATCGTGTCCAGGTGGGTTTGGATATCTCCAGAGAAGGAGACTCCACAGCCTCTCTGGGCAGTCTGTTCCAGTGCTCTGTCACCCTCAAACTGAAGAAGTTCTTCCTCCTATGCAGGTGGAACTCCCTGCGCTGCAGTTTGTGCCCATTGCCCCTTGTCCTGTCGCTGGGCACCACTGAAAAGAGCCTGGCCCCGTCCTCTCGACACTCAACCTTGAGATACTTGTATGCATGAATAAGATCCCCTCTCAGTCTGCTCTTCTTCAGGGTACACAGTCCCAGCTCTCTCAGCCTTCCCTTAGAATGGAGGTGCTCCAGTGCCCTCATCTTCTTCACAGCCCTGTGCTGGCCCCTCCCCAGTAGCTCCCTGTCTCCCTGTAACTGGGATGCCCAGCACTGGACACAGCACTCCAGGTGCAGCCTCACCAGGGCAGAGCAGAGGGGCAGGATCCCCTCCCTCGCCCTGCTGGCCACGCTCCTCCTGATGCCCCCCAGGACCCATTGGCCTCCTTGGCCACCAGGGCACACTGCTGGCTCATGGGCAACTTGCTGCCCACCGGGGCTCCCAGGTCCTTCTCCACAGAGCTGCCTCCCAGCAGGTCAGCCCCAGCCTGTACTGGTGCATGGGGTTATTCCTCCCCAGGTGCAGGACCTTGCTCTTGCCTTTGTGGAACTTCCTTAGGTTCCTCTCTGGCCTGTCCAGGTCTCGCTGAATGGCAACTCAGCCTTCAGGTGTATCAGCCACTCCTCCCAGTTCTGTATCACCAGGAAACTTGCTGAGGGTGCACTCAGTCCCTTCATCCAGGTCACTGATGAACAAGTTGAACAAGACCGGACCCAGTACCAGTGACAATCAGCCTTTCTGACTAAGCAACCAAATTCCTTTTTTAAACGAAGTTACATCAGTTTTTTTTACACATGTGCAGATCAGCTGAAGAGCTGAAATGAAACTTGAGAAATGAAAGTCTGACAGCAGGTTGCTGTCATCAAGACAATTAATCTAGCCAGTGTCTTACTCATGAAAGTCTCAATAGCTGGGTTTATGAGCTAAATAAATTATCCTGTCAGGCCACATATGGACTGCAGGCAATTGGTTGAACATCTCGGTACTAATAATAAATACATTCAGCTTGGACTGGATAATTAAAATAAATTTTAAAAAAATTCCTTCTGTAATTAGGTACTTCAAGGTCTAGATTATCTACACAGCAAGTGCAAGATCATTCATACAGATATAAAGCCAGAAAACATTTTGATGTGTGTGGATGATGCCTATGTTCGTAGAATGGCTGCTGAAGCAACTGAGTGGCAGAAAGCTGGTGCTCCTCCCCCCTCTGGTTCAGCAGGTATGATAGTATATTTAAATGCATGTAGTAAAGTTCCTTCAGTATATTAACATGAACAATATTTTGTTTAATGAACATTAACATTTTAAATATTTGCATGTGAAAAATACATGTCTAGTTAATTCTTACTCATGCTCTGGGAACCATCAGGAAAATGCTTTTTTCTTGGTTTTACGCGTTCAAGTTTTCGGGATCCCCAGATACAGAGAAAGATTTATTGGCGTAAACTTACTCTCTTCCCACCCTACAAGCTTTAATGGCTGGGTTATAGCCGCATTGAAGCCTTGCATCTCTAATATTTACAGTAATTAATAATCTTATCTAAATTATGTGTCTAGTCCCGCTACAAGTTCATCAGCATCCTTGTGAAATTATGTGCCTTCTTGTCAGTTATGACTTATTCTCAGAACACAATGAAAAGTCTTAGAGTCCTTAGGTTTTCACCCTTGAAAATGGAATTTATTGTACCTAACTGAATTTGTGATAAGCCCTTTTCCCTAGCACTGTATGTGAAATCTTTTATAATAAACTTGCCAAGAGTTTAAAGACGAAATGTACATTATGTTTTGCTAGGAGAAGCCAAGGTAAAGAACTTCACAGCAGTCAGTAAAGACAAACAAGGAGGACGTGTGGCTTTTCTAGTCATCTTTAGTACCACAGTTGCTATTTATTTGCCAATCAAACACATAAGCTACAAGCAGTGGAGAAATAAGGTTTAAATACCTTTGTAATATTGTCAGAAATCTTATCACAGATTAAAATCTCTGAGGTCTAATAAAAATACTTGCTATATCAGGAACAAATACTGTGGTCAAAATTCATAAATATTTCACAGTATTATATATGTTAAGATGCAAAATCATATAAATCCTTAATATATTGTATTGAGTTTAAATACATAGCTAAAGAGTGTATGTTATTTGTGTGGGAGGTAACTTGATTTTGTTCGTGCAACCTTTATATTGCTTCCTGACATTAAAATAAATATTATTTTAAGGAATATATTGCTGGAGTTCTTATCACACTTTGTTCTTAGCAAATTGTAAGTGAATCTTTGGCTTTCTACACAGGAGTTGAAGATGTGTTTTCTTTACAGCATTTCAAGAACAGGTTCTGCATAATTTTCCTTTTTAAAGCAATGACGGTACTCAAGTTTAAGAATCTTTTTGAAAAATTTGCCCTTTCAGTGACATAGAAGCATTTTTTTCACTGAACTTAGCAGCAGGAACTGAACGTATAAAAGAACTGTGAAGGCTCATCTGTCTAAATTTTTTATTTTGCATTTGTTAATTGCCATATGCATGTGTGTTTGAAGAGGTTTGTGAGAGGTTTTCTTCCCCCATTCAGTTCCTCTTCCTCGCTTCCACTTTGCCTCTGTCTCCTGTATTTGGTTGTTTCTATTGGTTTTGATTGTTTGGGGGTGGTGTTGTGTGTCATGTGGCTTGTATTACTGTTGTGTGCATTTTCACAGTTAGTTTTGTATTCTTATCAGACCTAGTCATTGATGGTACCCTTCTGAGAGATTCTTAGGAGGAGTTCCATGCTGGAGGTGCTTTTTCTGTGGTGGTGTGTTTTTGACATAGGCACCTCTTCATGCCTCCAGTCCTAGCAATCAAACTACTTTGTTTCAGAATGAAGGAAATGTGAATATTTGACTTTTCTGTTGAGTGCAACACAGTAGTCGTCTTTGATACTTCCTGAACTATTTAAAATCTATCTATACCTGCCCAGTCAGCTGGCTACATACGTTTAATCTGTGACAACTCTGCAGTCATTTAATGTTTTCTGTCCACTCTTTACTGATTCAGACATTCCTTTCTGACTCATTAACTCTCCCTCAGTCACAACAGAGTGACTAGAAATTGGTGCTAGCTCCATCTGATTCCAGATGCTCGGATGGAGGCATCAGACGATTTCAGGCAGCAGGTGCTTATAAAGAGCAAAAAATCTGGCTTAAAAACCAAAAAATCACAGCCTTATATTTAGTTAAGAATATTTTTACATGATTACTGCTTTCTGCTTTTATAGAGTTGTTTTTGTAAAAATATATCTTTAACATTTTATTTTTCTTTTTTAGTGAGTACAGCTCCACAACAAAAGCCTGTAAGTATTGTTATGTAATTCAAATTAACTATCTTATTTTCTGTGGTTCTGTAGGTGTTAGTACCTATTAGACTGTTGGTAGCCTCTACCATTTTTAAAAGCTTCCTTTGAATAAACCTTTATCTTTCAAAGAATGCTTTTCTTCTAATGTCTCGGCCTTACAAAGTTTAGGCACAGTATTGCTCTGATGGGAGCTCTCATAGATGTACTGTTCTATAGCTATGACAAAGGAAGTTAAGCATTGCCGTTTTCATCTCTCGAGGAATAATCCATTCTTTTCAAATCCTGACAAAAATGGGTGCATGCAGTAAGTATCATGCATTGCAATAGCTTAAGAACTTCAAGGCCTTAATCTTCAAGGCCTTAAAAGACAGGGCTTTTTAATGAGTTTTTAAAGATCTTTTTGCTGTATACATAAAGCAAATAGCCACTGATAATACAGCTGTTTAGAAATATCTGAGGTCAAACCTGCTTTCTGTGTGTACAGAATCTATATCATTTCAATGGGCGTACGACGCAGATGAAATATAATAGGACTGTCAAATTAACTGTCTTGTTTTGACTGGCCTATAGCTTCTGTTGAAGAGAACAGGATTTACAGATAGATCTTTGAGAAAATAGTATTTCCCTTTGTTCCTAGTACTTTATTTTTGAATTGAGGATTACTTACTGTGATACCTAAACAATGAATTAAAACTGGATGGATGTCATTTATCAAATAGTAAAAACAGCAGTCAGATCTCAGTTAAAATATGAGAAAGTGTTTCGGTCCTAGCTCAGATGTGTTGATTTTTTTTTTTCTTGTTATTGCACCTGAGTGTTTCGATCCTTACGTTATATAAAATGTGAAACTTTTCATAATGGCCATCTGTTGTTTGTGAATCGTATGTTCTGGGCCAGAAGTGAATAATAAAAATGCTCTCCTTTCACAAGGAAATAAACACAGGGTTTATTTAAATTCTTTACTGTTTTCAGTCCCTTTAGTTTTGTCATATATTTTTCTCAGCATACTTTTGCTAGTCATTACCTGCATTATACAGAGAAAAATCATGTATAGAATTAATGTGTAAACAACTAGATATGATAGCAGACTGTCTTCTACATACAGGATCACCTGTTAGTCTAGATTGAAGTTCAATATTATTTTGCCTAGTTGAGATTATAGGAATTTTACTGTGACATCTTCGATGTATTTTGCTCTTGTATCTAATAAACAACCATGTAAAAGCATGTATAACTATGTACAATTTTGGTAACTTTATTTGCCTCATTTAACCCTACGTCATTCTTGATTTGATGTAAAATGGAAAAAGCAATGTATTTACTATATTAATTGCCATCCAGTATTTTCAAGTAAAACGTAATCATACTGCAGGTGAATTCGGTGTAAGATGCCTTGAGAATGAGGTGGTTTTTTCCCCTTTGTTTTCTTTTGCTTGTATTAATATTTCAGATTGGAAAAATATCCAAAAACAAAAAGAAAAAACTGAAGAAAAAACAGAAGAGACAAGCTGAGCTGTTAGAAAAACGCCTGCAGGAAATAGAAGAACTAGAGCGAGAAGCTGAAAGGAAAAAAATAGAAGAAAATGTAACCTCAGCTGTGCCATCAAATGAACAAGAAGATGAGTACCACCCAGAGGTGAAACTAAAAACAGCTGATATAGAAGAGGTAGTAGATGAAGAACCTGGTAACGATGATGGTTAGTATTACCTGCTTTTATTGACCCTGAATTTACTGTTTCAGAGGGGAAAGTAATTGCAGCATTACATCTGGTGCAATGAACAAAATCTCCATACTGTCCTAGATCATTAAGTTTCATTTCCTCCTGTAGGTAAAATGGTAACTACAAAGTCTAGAAAGGGAAAGAAAAGCCAATCCTACTATAGAAGTGAAGAAAAACATGGATAGCGATCTAGCTATCAAATCCCACAAAAGAGCACAGAAAGTTCAGCAGAACAGTCAGTTGTCATACCACATTAAGTGGCATAGCCAAGTATCTTGGTGAGATAGAAGAAAAACGATGAAGTTGTATTCTGTAACATTAATGTACTTAGAGTCATCATTGCTTTCGTCTTTTCTTGTTAAATGTTTGTTGTAATGATCTATCAGGTAATAATAATGGCAGGTTTGTCACTAAATTTTTTTTAAATGTCTTCTTAAAATTCTTATTTAGCCTTTGTGATTTGGAGCAGAATTGTTGTGGGCCAGTTCTATTCTGGCTTCCCTGGGTTTTCTTGTCAACTCTCTCTGATTCTGATTAAAACGTAACTACTGAGACTGTTGTTTGGTTTGTTTAGTTTTGTTCTGCTCTTACTGCGTATTTTCCTGCTTCTATGATGACTCCCTGTTCGACACAGATTGAATTACAGATTTGTAAAGCTTGCTTTCAGGACATCATATACCTTCCCTTCATAACATTCTTCTCTGCTGAATTGTTCCCTTCTGAACCACTTCCCATTATTTAGTTTTTTCCCACAGCCTTATTCTTTCTTTCGCCTTTAATTTAGGTTTTAAATGCTTTGCATATTGCAGTATTTCAAATCAGTCTTTCCTTGTGTGATATGTCAGGAGTCAACTAGTCAACTAAAGATTTAAGAATTATGAATGCCTAATTTAAAAATGGTATATTGATGTATAATCTAATGTGTTGATCGTTGAAATTTTCCAGGTGAAGCAGAAGATCAGGATGAGAAAGAAGACACAGAGAAAGAAAACACTGAAAAAGATGATGATGTTGAGCAGGAACTTGTCAACACTGACCCTACAGACCCTAAGTGGATAGAATCCCCCAAAACAAATGGCCATATTGTGAACGGCCCATTCCTATTGGAACAACAGATTGAAGATGAAGATGAGGAAGAAGAGGAGTATCCAAACCCAGAGGAGTATAATCTTGATGAGCCAAATGCAAAAAGTGATTACTCTTATAGCAGCTCCTATGAACAGTTTAATGGTGAATTGCCAAATGGACGTCATAAAATTCCCGAGTCACAGTTCTCTGAATTTTCAGCCTCAGTGTTCTCTGGGGCTCTAGAATCTGTAGCTTGTGGTTCTGCTGTTTCTGAAGGATCAACTGTAACCGAAAGAGAGGAGAGCAGCCCATCTCACGACAGGAGCAGAACAGTTTCAGCTTCAAGCACTGGGGATTTGCCAAAAAGTGAGTATTCCTCTTTAAGTGCAGTACACCATGCTTGAAGTCTCTTGGAGCTGTAGGTGATATCTTTTGTAGAATGAGTAGTTAAACCTTACATATGTGTTTTACCTGTGGTCAGTGACACATATATGCAGATTTTACTTTTTATTTGTTTGGGGATTTTTGATGAAAAATCAATACCAAGCCTTATGGGTCAGCTGTCACACACTTCTTTCAGTAACACAGAAGGACCTTTCAGTAACCACCAAGAACTCTTTACCACACCATTTCCCTGACTTTGAATGCTAGGTCTAGCACTTCTCAGTGATGGTGATTTTTCTGTACCTACAGGTGAAGTGTTTTAAACATTTTGAGTTTCTGGGTGTGTGTCAAACCTACTCATGTCTGGGCCTGCTTCGTGCTTGAGTCTGAAGAGTGCCCACTGAAAAGATGGTGCCTGTGTGCCAGCCTCTGCAGGCAGAGGAATCTGTGCAGCCTGCTCCCAGATGCTCTCTTTCCTAGGCACTCCCCAGACTTGGGGAGGGAGCTGGATCATGGGGTCAGATTAACCATAGCTAGGGCTGGGTTACAGCTGCAGCCCGCTACTGGGAAGCCTTTTTGCATTGCTGGCTGACTTCATGTTCTTGGTTATGTCTACACTGAATATTTTGCTCATTGAATCATACATTGTACAAATGCAAAATCTCAGTTATGATTATTTTAAACTTGGTATTTCATCTGTAAAGACTTTTGGCAAAAAGGCAGAGCAGATATCTAGAAATGGAGAAGAGGTGCGTAAGTTAGTTTGGTCCAAAAGCGTTCTGGTGAATTTTGACCTCCTAGGACCAGGTTTCAAGGAAAAGCAAATGTATTAGTTTTGAATGGCTTTTATAAATACAGGGGGGAAAGAACACTTTTGATTTGAGTCGATGGAAGACTTTTGTCTAGTAGCATGTATTACATTAAAAAAAAAAAAAGGCAGCCACTAAGTGCAATAGAAAAAGCCAGTAGTTAAGAAAAAAATGTGATTGTATAATTAAAGGCAATAGCTTAGCTAAGTTTACTTTAAGTGAATTGGATATTTTTCTTGCATTCAAACTTGGGAGTTTGATTGATGCAGCTTGAAACACAATGCGAAAGCATTCTTGTTAAAGTCAAACGAATTTCCATCTTAAATTTTAAGAGGAACACAGAACTGTGATTTTGAACGTGCACACGCACTGAACTTGTTTTTAAGGGTATTAAGCAAGTTACTGTAGATGAAATATTCACATTGACAGATAAGTCTACACAGGAAAGAGGAAAGAAAGTTTATAGTTGCAAGTAGGCATTATTCCCATAGTTTAAGGGGAGAAGGTGATCATGAGATCATGTAATCTGACTTCCTTTTATAACAAGCCAGAAATACACCATCTATTAAGCCCAGTAACCTTTGTTTTTGGCTTAAAACATATTTTCTAAAAAGATACCTGATCTTTATTTGGACAAATGAAATGATAAAAAATCTAGTGTGGCTGAAGTGTGTTCCACTGGTCTCTACTCAGAATTGTTTCAGAAGAACTATAGCAAGTTTGGATTTGTCTAGCCGCAGCTTCTATTTGTTACTTCTTGTTTTATCTTTTCTCAGTCATATTAAAAAATTCTGTGATATGCTGTGTAGTCATTCATTAATGGTTCTTTTCTGTTTGAAACTGTTCCTGTCTTAGCCTTTTACTAAAACTTAGCAAGATGAAGTCTTTGTCTCTACAAGGCATGTTGCCAACCCTCAATTCGTTATGGTTTTTCTATATTCGGCATGGTTTTGGACATTTAAATTCTGGCCACCAGAGCTGCTCAGATCCAGACCTTTTGCCTGTAAATCCTGTTTCTTGAAGACATGGAAGGTGAAATCTTTGTTTCATTGCAAAGAGCTGGATTTTTGCCATTAAATTAAATAGCTTCAGTGTATTACACATAGGTTTTATTTATAGTGCCTGTGGCTAAATGATAAATATATGGGTTTCAGCTTCAATGAAGAAAATACTGAGAGACTAAATGTGTAAGTGGATAGAAAAAAAAAAAGAGATGGCTTAGGGAGAAGATCACTAAGCCTGCCATCAGCATTGTCCCAGATGGAATTACTGAATTTAAATAGTGATGTGTTGAAAAGTACGGTCAAGTGTATTTGTTGGTTTAAGACTTTAGAAGAACAATTCACACAGTTTATTAGAGTCTGACAGGTAACGGAATCTGCAGGTAGGCAAGAAATGTGAAGTAAAATACAACTGAGTAGAGCTGTATTTCTGGAAAATGTCAAGATCCAGACAAATAAGTCTTCCAGTCCATCTCCTTATACTTTGTAGTCCCTGAAACCATGTACAGGAGGTTGCTAGATGCTTTATAGCCTCTTCCTTTGTGCTGCTGACAGTATATAGGCAGAAAGCCTCTGCTGCTGGTTTCCTGGGGTGGTGTGTAAAATCCTCATGCCTCCAGAGAGTAAAGCTGGTTTTGTCATCATGGGAGCAGCTTATCTCCATAGCTGGAGAAACAAACCTGCTTTATTCCTCCTTGATATTATCTCACCAGGAGCAATTTACAGACCTTTTGTACAAAGAAAGAAGAAAGATAGTAAATGCATCCATAGCTCACTTCTTCTGCAGAAGGAGGAAAAGCTAAACATTATTAATGGCACCACTGATGATGTTGGGTTAAAGAGTAATAAAACAGATTAAGGTATTTAGAAAGAAGAAAGATACAAGAGTTGCAGGCTACTCAGTATTTTTAAAAGGTGCTACTTTTTCACTATAACTTTAGTGCCCTTTTCTTGTATAGAAGTAGACTTTTATTTGTTCCTCTCTGTCTAGGCATTGTTATACATTATTAAGTAACATGGTCTCACTTGATTTTTTCAGGATACTTGCCTCAGTCAGTGCACGGACCAATTTGTGTTCAGTGGATGAACAGCTATTAAGTTTTTATCTTTTTCAAGTTTTCACCGTGTGACCAAATGCCCCTAAGACAGATCTATTAATTTGCTCATGACTCTTCTCCTCATTTCAGTGTTTGAATGTTTACTAAGTATACTGTTGTGCTGAGACTGTGAGAAGAGGAGGCGATACTTCTATTTTACGGAACTAGGACACACAAAAATGAAAATCAGAAATGCTCACTAATTTTGTGCTCAGAATGAGCTCCTTTGGATGTTTTTTTTTGAGAGTACTTACGAGAAGTATGCTCCTTTTGACTGCACTTTCACTTGTGATTGATGCATGTTTGTCAAATTCAAAATTGAAGGTCTCATATTCATGTCTCGGAAAATATGGGACATAAACTGCATGAGTTCCTGAGAAAAGCAGATGTGTAGGCACTTGCCTATTACTGTGTGAGGGGTCCCTCTGTTACAAGAAGGTTGAAGAAAGCTGTTTCCTAACGTCATATTCGCATGTCTTGCTGATGAGGCCTTTTTCCCTCTTCATACCGCATTATTTACTTCAGTCCTTCACCTTCAACAAATGTGTGGGAAGGATTTATCTAGCACTATCTTTCTTTTTTATTACCTTTTTGCCAGGGCTACTGAATTGAGAAAGGTCCTGTTATTTCTTGAATAATGCATGTGACGGTGTTTCTAAAAAAATTCAACTGTACGGTGCAGCACACTCATAAGGGAAGACGTTAATATTCCTGTCTTCTAAATGCTGGATTGCAACCTTACTGTCTCAGTGTATTTTACTTTTACGCCCTGAGTTGGTGCTTTTTTTAAGCTGGAGTCTTGGACTCTGTTCCAGCTTTTTTAGAGGACTGTTTTGTTGAGGTCACTGTTCCTTCTGTCTTCTGCTGTTCAGTCTTGTCTTATCTTTCCTTCTCTCCCTGGTGGATCCTGCCACTTTCTTTTCTGGTTGGCCCATATTTCAGTGCCCTGATGGTCCATTCAGGCTTGCTGTCCCAGCAGCTGAAGATCCTCATCTGATTTTAGTCACTCTGAACTCACCATTAGACATCCTGTATTTTTTCTCCTTGTCCCATGCCTGGTGTATTTTCCTCTTCCAATTCTTACTTCAGTTTAACAGATCATTGTATCCCACTGGAGTCCCAGGCGCCTTTTGGATCTAGTAAGTCATTCACCAGTTTCCAATTTAGTCTTTTTAGCTTTAGGGCAAGGAAACTGAAATCAATCCTCTACTGCTATATGATCTGTGATACCTGGTTTTATCTTCCATGTTCAAGTCAATCTTCTTTCTTTCCAGTGCAGTTTAGGAGCTAGCAGGTGGTATGTCAAAACAAATAAAAGTGGCAGTCTTTCACTGTCATATGTTAGGGTCATCAGTGTCCCGAGAGCCTCTAAAGATTGCAGGATTAATTAGTTCTGCCCTTTTAATCTGAATCATGCTCAATGCAAGTAGGACCTTCAGAGAACTTTGGTTCAATGCTGAATTATTTGTGAAATCAGTGACAGTCCCCTAGTCTCCCAAATTAGCCGTGGTTTTGTGAGTTGTCTTCCCTTTGGGACAGATTTTTTTTTAAAAAAGATAAATTATTTACCTTAGCCAAAAGTGGAAGTGTAGGATTTATTTTCTCAACCGAACTGTTCCAATAACTTATCTTTCATGTGGATTTCTTGGGAGTCTGAGTTTTAACATTTTCTGTCTGTTATTGGAAATACATGTGCTGTTTTTGCTTACAAGATCCTCTGGATATTCTAATAATAGTAATTCGGCAGTTAAAGAATGCAAAAATTTGCACTTGAAATGTGTAAGGATATTTATACATCAAGGTAAGAAACCCTATTTATGTTGTTCTAATTTCTTGTAACATTCAGCAAACTATTTTGATGCCTTTAATGTATTACAGAACTGGATGAAATGTCAAGGCAAAACTGCTTAGAGATATTGAATAGGGTGCTCAAAATACTAACTGTTCTGCATTTTGCTTGTGTTAGCAAAAACTCGTGCTGCTGACTTACTGGTAAATCCACTGGACCCAAGAAATGCAGATAAAATTAGAGTTAAAATTGCTGACCTGGGGAATGCCTGCTGGGTGGTAAGTATAACTACATCATTTTAGCTGTTTAGCCTTCACTATTTAGAATAGGCCTTTTAATTAATTTTTTTTTTGCATTAATGTGGTTCTTTCTATTTTAGCATAAACACTTCACAGAAGACATCCAGACAAGACAATATAGATCCATAGAGGTTTTAATAGGAGCAGGTTACAGTACACCTGCTGATATCTGGAGTACAGCATGTATGGTAAGAACAATACAATGTGTATTTTACAAGAATAAATCTCCTAAAACCAGTTGTTTATTTAGTGAGGAAACCTGGCAAGGATGGTTCTGACATTTTCACACAAATACATTATCATAAATTATGTCATATCAGATAGCTGCTGATGATTTTCCCCCTTTATTTCAGTTTCTCAAGCATTTGTAATCAAAAGGAATTATTTTGTAGGGCATTTCTAGTTTTCATTTGATGCATTTTAAACTTTTAGTTAAAAACATTCACATTTGGAGGGAAATACATATGTATTTTAAATGAAAAAAATCTAACTGCAGTAGTACAACTGCATGTTTCCCTCCCATCTTAGAATCTATGCGACTGTTTTCTGTGTTTCCATTCCTTTTTCTTGCATAAAGTAGCAGATAGTGAAATAATTTAAAATTCTTGCCAAGTGCAGAAAAAACGTTCATCAAATTAGGCTTGCAAATCACAGCTTTACGTTCTAAACTTTGAAAATAATTTAGTTTATTAGTAAAATATGTAGTAACATTCTGCAGAATCCGTTTTAACACAGTAAAACTGAAATTACAGATTTTTAAAAAAATCTTTAAAGAATAGAAAAAGTAAAAACTTAATCATTCAACTGTTTGGTTTGTAGTATGTATTTGAGGACAAATAAGCTATATGCATCTTCTCATTAAAGATAGTTTTGGAAATACATTTAGAAATATCTTTGTCTATTTTGAAAGTGAAAACTTATTCAAATCTTTATATTTTACAAATACATGTCTGAAAAGAGTAAGTGTGTGAGGAGGAGGAGAAGACTCAAATACTAGACACAGTTTGCAGGCGTGGGTGATGAGAAGAATTGCAGAGCTCAGAGGGAGAGGAGGAGGACTGAAAGGAACATAAAATCCTACAGATATTATAAGCTCAACAAGCCATGTGTTGGAAGTAACTAACCCATAAGTAAAACCGCAAGTATATTTTCTCTGGAGTTTAATACTAGCTTTTACTTGGTACACAGAAAAGAACATCCATTTCCAAATTTACTTTTCCATTTTGGAGCAAAATGTAGAATTTTTCTATTGCATTGAAAACAAAGCAGAGAAAATATTCCACAGTTTTGATCCTTAATTCTTTGAATGATTCTTCTCTTAACTAACTACAAAATTATTATAGAGGCTTTTTGTTCCTTTCGCTTGATACTTGGTAAACCTCAGTTGAACTTTGATACCTTCTTATGATATTGAATACCCTAGAGTTATCTTTCTTTACAGTTGTACCTATCCCCTGCTAATTTTATAGGGTCTTGTAGCTAAAGCCACATAAAAAAGGCTGAAGTCTATCTAGGATTGTGTTTAAAGAAAGTGGGGTACTTCACAGCAATATCACACCTCGGGAATATTGTCTTACAATACACAGGATTGTTCAGCCCCTTACAATTTACATTTTTTCCATGTTACATAAGTGCTTTCTTCATGTGAGTCCTTTCTCAGACTCAAGGGGAAAAAAAAAGCCTAAAGCATTTCTCCCGCTAGGGGTATCATAAAGTATCATAAGATCAGATTCACAATTATTTATGAAATTTCAGTATCTTAATGCAAAATCTATACTTTTGCTTTTTTGTTATGTAAGCTTTAAAGATAGTAAAGCATTTGAAGCAGAAATACTGGAATTATGTCTTCTGCCACAGACCTTTGGGGTTTTGCCCTTAAAAATGCAGTAGAAATTTTATAATCTTACAGCACTGATATACAATTGTTGAATTCAGTTGTTGTCATTGTATAGTCATGTAAAAAGTGGGGTTCGGTCTCTGAAGCTCACTCCAAAAATTTGTTGTTTCAAACCCCCTCGGGATCTGCTTTCATCCTGTGTGGTTGAGAAAACAGGTCAAAGCGCTGTGAGTGCTGATCCTGTATCAGATGGAAAACAGCTCTGAGGTAGGGATTGACTTGAAGACCTGAGCAGCTTTTTCTGCAGAGGACTTCTAAGAGAGATTAATGGCCAGGGAAGCATTCCTGGTGTGGAACTGCAAACTCCCAATTAACTTATTTAGGCTGTCTTCAAAAATTATGATTTGATTCTCTCCAATCCCTAACACAGCCAAGAACGGTGAAGTACCAAAGTGTCTTAATGCCCTTGTAGTCCCACTGGCTTTGTCAAGTCTGGAATCCTTGTGGTACCTAGATGTGGTTCAGAAAATGCATTTCTGGGTTATCTTGCTCTTGGTTTGTATGTAATTTTACTTTATATTTTATATTTATAGTATCTATTTTTATATAAATTATATATTTAATAATGGCTTTATTCCATAACCTTTACTGTTACTTGTGTTTTCAAAAGGACTGTCTGCTAGAGCAGGAGCTGTTGTTTATTTTCAGCCAAAATAAAGCTCAGATACCCTGTTAGCCATGTTGTCCCAGACTCTTAAAGGAGAGCAAGGAGACTTCTTTGTTGTGTTGCTTTGCTTGTACAAGTTCAAAGTCATTAAGGACGTTTTTGGAAGCAGTGCTATGCGAAACCAATGCTCCAGCAGTATTGCCATGACTTTCTTCTTCGCGAGTTTCTGTCCTTCCATACTTCACCCAGTGTGACAGTGGGCACACGTGACGTAGTGTCCTACCAGCTGACTCTGTATTGGTTGCATATGGTATTTCTAATGTCCTCCTTTTCTAAATTTTTTTTGTTTTGAAAAAGTTTGTCAGTTATGGGGTAGCTGTATGTCATTATGTGACCTAAGTCTGAGGCTGTGTCCAGGTTAGGTAAGCAATTGTTCTGATTGTCTCCACCTGTCAGAAATACCGTGTTTGTGAATGGGTAGGCAGGGTGCCATGGGGCTTTGCATTGGGAGCCACGTTACAGTACTGCAGATGCTGTCCTTCATTGTGATTATGATTTTGACCTTGGATGAGCTTCCTCTCCTCCTTTTCTCTACTGAATGTTGATTCACATATTGCAAAAATGTGTGCCTAATACGAATGATATGTATTAATGTGAATGCAGAGTCTAGTAAGGTAGTATCAAAGCAAAGATGAGATGTTGTGCTTTTAAAACCCTTGCACACAACTGAATCACCAAGTTATTTCTCTGAACCTGCACTGAAAGAGGGTTCAAAATATTTTGACCTCATTTGGATGGAATTGTGTGCAAATACATCTTACAGATCCGTGTGTACCCACAAGCTTCAGATTGGAGATTTCTGACCAGTACTCTCACAGAGACTTATCCAGGTGTGCTCTTCACTCTTCCATCTGTGTAGCTCTTGCTGACAGAAGACCTGCTGGTTCAGAGTTGTGGTCAGGTTCTTCATCTCAGTGGGCATTGTTTAAGTTTCACAACATGGCTGCCAAACTCTGCTAAAAGGGCTGGCTCACAAGTAGTCCAGAACACTCTGCGTACTAGTAAACAGGCACGCGTGTCGTGTCTGTGTGGAGTGTGCTCCTCGCCTGGGCTCTGTTAATATGGCTTTGGCTTCATCCTCCGTGGTTTTGATGCAGCTTCCAGGAAAGAAATCCTGGTTTATTTGTATGGGAGTAGCCATTCTGATGAGGATTACTTGTGCTGGAAGCATACATGAATAGAATCACGTAAGGACTCTACCCAAATAGCAAAAGAGGGAGAAATAACTCGGTGATAATGACCTTACAGTTCTGTTTCTTTTGGTGTTAGGTCAGTGAATTAGTAGCGTTGCAAGCCAGCAGCCTGCGAGCTAAATGTTCTAGTTTTTGATGATCTGGCAGGGCCCAGTTCTTGTGCCCCTTAACTTTGAATCAGACTTAAAGGATGAGGGTGAATATCCTCAGGCAAGCACCAGTCCTGTGCGCAGGTGATCTGAGTCTCAGAGTCTTTAAGAAAAAGAAGAAAAAAAAAGAAGGCAGGGGAGAAAAGAGGATGATACAGATCTTTGGAGGCTTGTAATCAGTGTGTGTGTGGTGTGCTGTGAGCCTAATGAAAGAAGTGAGATGCCAGTGGCTCTTCCGGAGTGCAATATAGACTTGTTTGCTTGGTCTGTGCTCAGCAAAGAATGCAACAAAGTGTAACTTCAGGTTTTTTCCCCCAGCTTTGGTGACCTTCCTCTGAGTGTTGCACAGTGCCCTTTCTTTTTCTTTTAGCAGTGTGGCCTATTTAAGTGGGATACTCAGTTTTTGTTATGGAAGGCTAGACGCTGGGAATGTCTCTCCACATTTATTAAATTCTAGAAAATTCTAATTTCCCCTGCTGTGCTAAACCCTATTTTAGTTCAGCCAACAGGGAGGTGCATCTCTCATTTTCACTCAAAAAAGGGAACAGATTTGGAGCCAACAGTGCCTTTGACAGGCTTGAAACCAGCCTTGATCGTTTAATTTTATCAGGCTGAATTTCCACGTTTGCAGTATTGAGAGGGCTGCTTTCTGTGGAGCAGAAACTGAATAGGCACTGCATGCTTTAGGATTTCCTAAATCTCAAAAATGATGGAACACAGCACTCCACTGCTGTTGCCAAGAAATCCTGGCAAGATAAGGGAGTTAGTACTGGCAGAGGGCATCCCGTTGTATTGCTCCTGGATATGACTGCAAGCACCGTAATTCCACTGCTTTTCCTTGTTTATGCTCTTTGGATTGGAAACCGGAAAAACACCTGAAATGATGAGTCTCATCATCTGAGTTTTGTTGTTCATTATGTACAGCCTTGTTTGAGCTGCAGGGAGATGACTGTGTCATGAGCTAGGACATTAACAAGACTATTTTTTCAACACTTATCTGAGGTGGCTTTTGTGGTGAGTTGTGATTCCTGAAATAGCTTCTTTTTATAATAAGAACTAGCAAGTAGATCATAGCTGTAGATCAGCAGGAGGTCAAAGAAGGCAAAAATTGTATTTGGTGGTTTTACCTACCCAAAGAGAATACAAACGATGAAAGAGAATACTGCTGGGGTGAAAGTGAAAGTGGTCAGGCAAACAGCTTTAAAAATTAGGGAGATGCTGCTACAAGATAAGCGAGCTTACAGCGGTGGTTTTTATTATGAGATTTCTGTGCTTGTGAGAGAACTTGGAGGGACAGAATGAAGAATGAGCAGAATATAGTAACTTACGATGTCAAAATTAAACCTACATGTAAGTGCTTGTAGTTCAGCCCCCAGTTTACTACTTTGCGTGATGTCCTGTAATGTGGGGTGGAGAGGTAACTGTCCTTAACCACTCTTCCTGTGTTTAAGCGGGGGGAAAAATGATTGTGTCTCCATGGGATCATGAGTATCATCATGTTAGTATGTGTGAGTGGCACATACCAAAGGTGTGATGACAAGCCTCAGTCTGCACAGAAGCAGTATTTTTAGGAAAAATGGAAAATCAGAAATCTGCTTGAGAGAAAAGAAGTTGTTGAAGTCAGTATGCACATATTTTTCAGTAGGCAGATCCAGTGGAAAATGCTGTATTAATCACTGTACACCCTTTTTGAAGGTGGTGGGTGGACAGCCCGAAGCATTCAAAAGAAAATAATTTTCAAAAGAAACTGACTTTCCAAAGCAACAACTCAGCATGTGCGCGATTCCAAGACTGGAGTACAGCAAATAATAGAAACCTGTTTCTTTTTCAAGCATCCCATGCATGTCGGTGTTGTGTATAACTGGCCTTTCTCACCATGCAGTAACCATGCAAAATGTCCTTTGATTTTCTTCCCATTGCCTGGCCTAGGAAGATGTCCATGGGAGAACAGACTTGTCAGTTGGTATGCATATCTCAAAAAGCTTTTCCCTCTTCTTTCCACGCTCCCACTTACCTGTGGAACAGCATTCTTAAAACTAAGCCTATTTTTGAAACGGTTACAATCTTCTCATTCACAGCTCTTCATTTCAGCTGGGGCGGAGAAACTCTGGGCAAGAGCCAGATCTCAACTGTCAAAATAATAATTCTGGCCTATAGCTTTTCCTTTTTCGGCTGGGGTTTCATAAGAGGAATTCAGGGAGGCTGATGCAGTCCAAGTGAATTGTTCTTCCAGTCCTCTCCCAGACAGCTTTCCCTAGGCGTGCATCCATTTTCAGTCACCAGATTGAGTACACAGCTGTCACACGGTGAAAATGTAGCTATTTCCAATTGTGTGATTAGACACGGATCCACAGTATATGGTAGCGATGCCAACAGTTCAGTGTTGTGGTAGGTTCGTATAGAATTGTGTGGCAGAAAAGGAATCGTAGCCTCTCCAGAGCCTACAGAAGCGACAGTGTGACCATGTATATGAAAGGGTCTCCATCTGCAGATGGAGAAAAACAGTCTAGACTGTTTTCCTGCGATAACCCTAGGAGAGTGATAAGTAGCAATTGCCAGTACAGTCAGTAAGGATGGATGATTGCCTTGCGCTTTTGTGCCATATGTTGTGTGCTGTATCTCATTTGTTATCTCCATATAATAATTGAAATGCTGATTTCTGTTGAGGTAAATGTCAACGTTAAGTAAAAAAGATCATAGTATTTCAAAGTTGGAAGTTTCTGTCAAGAAACTAGTTTTTATAAATGAATACTTTCAAAGGGAAATCGGGTAAGTAAATGTGGTTAATCTGTATTTGTATTTGCATCAAAGAAATAATAGCCAAATTTAAGTTGAAAGAGATCACTACTAGTCTGCCTCCTGCTTGAACCAAGGTTAATGTCAAGGTTAGATGAGGTTGCTCAGAGCCTCATCCAGCTGAGCAATCCATCTGTCAGGATGGCATTTCCGCAGCCTTTCTGAGCAGCCAGTCTCACTGAAGGATTTTTTTCTTCTTGTCTGGTTGGAATTTCCCATCTCGCTTTGTGTCTGTTGGCCTTTCATTGAGAAGAGCGTATCTTGGTCTTCTCTGTTACTGCCTTTCAGACAGTGGAGTGCAGCAATTACATCCCTCCTTCTTCTCCCCTTCTCCAACCTGAACAAACACGGCCCCACCAGCCTCTCCTCCTGCATCCTCTGCCCAGCCCCCTAATCTCTTAGAAGTCCTTCCTGGTCTATCGCCACTTTGGCAGGGTCTCTCTCATACTGGTGGCCCCAAACTGGTTCACTGAGGGGAAGGAGAAGTCGCGTCCCACCGAGGGCTGGTAACATGCTTGTTACATACAGCCCGGTGCGTGTTTGTCCTCCGTTGCCACAAGAGTGCACTGCTGGCCTGTGTTCACCTTGCTGTCCATCAAGGGTCTCCACCTCCTGATTTTATCACGGAGTGACTTAGGAATTGGAGCAGTTTTACAGTTGTGCCTGCAGTTGGGTGCGAAGTGTCAGTAAGCACTGAAGAGTGCTCGGGGAATCCAAAGCAGCAGTGCATTGCCAGAAGCGTAGCTCGGAGTGCGGGCAGCAGAGTGCTCTTCTTTCGGTGGCACTGACTCATTAACAGGACTGTGCGCACTTTCTGGTCTTTCTGGCACTTCGGGCCTTTGGACATCAGCCTAAAGAGCAGAAGAATGCCGATTGATACAATCCAGAGGTGTCATTGTCCTTCTTATGGCTATGTATGTGCTTATTAATGCTGATTCTTTTAAGTTATGGTAAAAACCTAGCTCAAGAATTTATTCTTTTTTACGAGACCCGATTGATTTCATTTACCTTGTGCTATGTAGCCAATCCATCCTGTAAATATCTAGAAACCTATTAGTAGGTTGCTACAGATGAACCTGTGAGGCGTTGTCCTGCATGAATGCGAAGAAGTATTATTGCAGATATTTATTGCAGCACCCAAAAAGCAAGGCTGTCTCTGGGCTGTCCATGTGTGCATCCGAGTCAGAAGATTTTTTTTCATTCTTGGTGCAGAGACCTTTAAAGAGAGTCAGGAAATGGAGTGTCTGAGATGCTGTGGCTCCAGCCCACTGGGCATGGAGTCAAAGCTACACACAAAGGAAGAAAGCAGCGGTATCATCATTTTGAAAAGCTTTAGTTTCTCTTCAGCAAAAAGGTGGTACAAGTATCCCAAATCTGTTAGCGTTTGCAGCTCTTACTATATACAAACTGATCTGATATTCAGTGTATCATAGTGGTATGCCTACTTCTTGTGGTTCTCTATGAACAGTTTTGACCATTTTTCCAACTTAATCTTTGTAGTCCCACAGAGACATGTCAAGCTATTAATACTTCATTTCTTGGGACAGAAGCTGTATTCTTCTGGAGTCTACCTTTGTGGCTAAATTCAACCACGTTTCCATTGTTCTCCAGGAACCTGTGTTAATTACAGCAGTGAGTTTCTCAGTGTCCTCAGAAATCGGCCCCATCAGCATGGTCCAGCTCTTCCAGCGAATATATTGCCGTGAGATACAGAGGGGACTCTTGGGGCTTCTCAGTCTTATCTCAAGAGAATAACAATATTCTCCACGTTGTGTTAGAGACCTCTACCAGTGATCTCTTCTCGCCACTCTAAAAATTTCTTTGGTCCAAATACCTGGTAATTTATTAAAGTCCTTCATATATATTTTTTTTTTCTTTAAGCTGTAAAATGAAAACTTGATCCAAGAGTAGAGTAAGAAAAAGAATGGATGACTTCTTACCAGTGATGGTGACTTTAGAAGCTAAAGGTCCACTCATAGGATCAGTGTCAACAAGGGGCATTCTTGCTTTCTTGGCTGCCGTGTGTGATGGCAATGAATTATTTTGGCTGTAGCCCACTTGGATGGCACTGCAGTTCCCAGCTTGAAAAAGCCAAGTGCCCATAAATAGTCTAAATTTGCAGGTGATTTAACAACTCCAGACTACAAATTGGAACAGAAGCATGTATATTTTTAGGAGACAAATATTTTGTAGTAAATGTTCTAACAGAGTGAAATCCCATCCCAGAAATGTGCCAGGAAGTTCTGCCTGTTTTTTGGAATGATTTTCTGGATCAGATCTTTTCCCTGGTTTTGGAGATGGAAAATAGTTTGAGTAAACCACCTGGAAAGAATTAGATTCCTGTGGTTTCTTGGGTAATTGGTGATCCAGAACAGAAAGAGAAGAGTTTTAACAAATTAGGCTAGGTGAATCCATGATTGTGCACAAGTATGGGCTGTCATAGTTTTTTCAGTGCTTTGTGACATTTAATGTGCATTACACCCATGAAGAGAAACTCAGTTTTGTCCTGACCTAACATAGGGGTTAGCATCCCGTCGAAGTGTTGCAGTGTCCCGAAAGAATCAGTCATCATGGTGTGTGCTCTGGATTCCTTCATCAATGTCAGTCTCACTATTTTACCCCGTGATTGCAGTATTTACTTTGATGACTTCTGATTCAACAAAAATACTTTTTTAAAAAAAACTTTCCAGATTTAGAGTCATCAAGGAACCTTACCCTGTTTTCTAATTTCAAGTGATTAATTGTAGTTCTAAATGGGGTTTTTTTCTGATTCTTTTTTTATTTCTGATTCTGATTTTTTTTTTTTATTTCGGTCCCCACCATGCAAGCTGACGGATAATTAGCCTTCAGTTAGAAATGTAGCTGTTTTTCATATATTTAGAAATACCTCTCTCTCAGCTTCATTAACTTACACATATTTAACACGATCAACAAGACGGCACATTGGTAGGTAAAACACGTTTAATATCAGCTTACACCGGTGCCCCCTTCACACCTCCTGCAGCCGATCGGTGCGGAATCGCTTCCTCTGCTGCCAGGTGCTGTTCGCTGTCTCCCGGGAAGTGCTCCTTGGTCAGCTGGTGGAGCTCCAGGGCTTGCCGGGGAAGGGACTGCAGTTCCACACTCCTTGTCCGTCTCCTTTGTTCATCCTGGTTGAGTAGGTGGGGACGCTTGGGGCTCGGGTGTGCTGCCCGTGTCCAAACCTCCAGCCTCTGGTAGTGACGGGGGCGCTCGGGGCTGAACGGGGGCTCTTTCCTGAGCCGGGGCTCGTGCTGTCGCTGCACTGCGGGAATGACGGTCCCCAGGTAAGTGGCCTGTCCTCAGTCTCAGATCCACTTGTAGCCCTTGAACTTCGAATGTTAATTCCCTCTTGGTTCTCAGATAGTTGTGACGTTTTGCTGACATCTTAAGATTAGAAATTACTTCTGAAATACCCATAAATATGTCTGTTATATTATAGGCTTTTGAGCTTGCGACTGGAGATTATTTGTTTGAACCACACTCTGGTGAAGACTATTCCAGGGATGAAGGTATGAATCTTTTGAGCTGTTGTATGAGTTTGTACGTATTTTCACACTCCTCTTAAATTTCCAGTGAGCTTAGAGTGGAGTTAAGTTTTGTATTTGAGTGAACTGTTCATACACATTGTTTTCAGAATATAAATATGATTTTTTTCTTTTTAGTTTTAAGTTCCATCACTAGCAGTGGGTGGGCAAAAACTGCCTTCTGCAGATACTCATCTACTTAACAACTGCCTGAAGGAATTAAACTGCCCTTCTTGTAAGATTGCATATGTGTGGAAACCTGATTGAGAATAACAACATTTTAGTTTAGAAAAGAAACGACAGATCTGAAGTTTATAGTATTTTCTCTTTATAAGAGTGACACTGGAATAATGTCTACGTTGTGTATTTTTATTTGAATTGGGCAAATACTAATTTTTTTTTAAAATCAGAATTAACTCCTGCTTCCATCTGTATACCTGTCCATTTTCATGCTTGTTTGCTTGTAAATGCTCTTTGCAGTGGTAATGTGGGCATCATTCATTGTTCCTAAATGCTACTAATGATGCCAGAGCTCTGCTGATCCTGGAAACCTCTGCATGGATTTGCTGCAAACATTGTTGATTTGAAACTATTTCTGATTTTTTACTAATTCCAGTTTCTTTCCTCTTCTTTTTTATCCCATCCTTTCCCTGCCCCTTCCACTCCCGTATCCTTTTTTTCTCTCCCTCATAGACCACATAGCACACATCATAGAGCTGCTAGGCAATATCCCAAGGCACTTTGCTCTATCTGGAAAATATTCTCGGGAATTCTTCAATCGCAGAGGTAGTACCTCTTCTTTTTGAAAGGTGCCGTGATGCAGACAGAAGTGGAATTGCTGTTGCTGGTTGTAGATGTCCCACTGAGGAACATTTCCTGAAATCACGCAACAAAAATTTCTTTTGGAAAAACAAAACATGCAGGAATCTGTGACAAAATTTTATAAATTTTTTTTTTTTTTTTTTTTTTTTTTTTTAGCTAAAAGTTCTGGAAATATTGGTACATTTTAAATTACATAGCAAAACTTGTTTGTAGCAGCTGATACTCAAATGTTGTTTTCAGAAGGAAGTTTTGCTGAAAGCATCTTTCCAAATTAGCCACTGAACAGTGTGCACGTATCTTTTTTTACCAGGATCAATCTATTTCTGTCTGTACCGGGCCAGTGTTAGTGTGTGCATGCAATGTACTGATTAAACTGTTGTATGTTTCTGTTTTGCTGGCAATGTTCTCCAATGCAGACCACATAGCATTGATCATTGAACTGCTGGGAAAAATCCCTCGAAAATACGCTATGTTGGGGAAATATTCCAAGGAGTTTTTCACCAAAAAAGGTAACGGTATTTATGCAACACTAATTTAAAGCATAGCACTATCCAAAAGGAGAATATGTTCATTTATGGGTAGTGAAGAAATATATCCGTTTAAATGGAGAGCTCGTATTAAAGAAGAATTTTGGTGTAAACTTGGCTTTCTGAGAAAAGCCATGATTTGCAGTATTCATTTCAATATTACATTTAAAATTCATTTTGGGATGTACTCAACAAAGTGTGGATGATAACAAATGTCTGTGTGAAGTTGTTGTCCAGTGTTCATGTAAACGTACGGAATGGAGCGATGCATAGCTTGCAATGCGATGGAAAATCACCTGTCAGCTACTTTTGCTCGTGCATAGTGGTCCAGCATATGCCACTGACAAGGATTAACCAAGGTGGGAAGGGAATATTGCCCAGGGGGCAGTAGGCACGCAGCTGCATGTAGTCAGTCGTCACGCACTCGGAACTTCCCTGAAGGGACAGCATGCAGAAAAGATCGCTGTGTGACAAGAGTGGTGGAGAAAGCTGCTCTGCTGTGCTCCGTGCTGTCGCACTTCAGACGCTCCGAATTACTGTAATGCCTTAGTGCCACAGCCGTAGGTGATGAGTTAGCTTGTTTGGCGTTGTACAGAAGTGCAGCCCCTCTAAAATTGTCAATTGATACAAGAAAGTAAGTAATCTGAACAAATGCGCTGGGCCTTGCAGTTCTTTTACAAATTTGTACTTTGTCTTTGTTCAGGCTGCCCTTTAAGACAGGTTTTTGACACGTGAAGGAGCGTGGTGATGCTTCAAGAGTCTTTTGGCCCCTCAATATATTGAGACAACACTGTGTTGTATGGAGGGACATGGTATCTCAGGAGCATCCCCTTCTGTGGTGGGGGAACTGCGGGGGCTGTTGGCTGCAGCTGATGAGCACGCTTTCTTGCTGAACAGTGCTGTGGCTTCTTTCTTGCCCGTGCCTGAGCGTGCAGCTCGTTGGCAGCGCTGGTGCCAGCCAGCTGCGTTGGGCACGTGTGGTGCCGGGGCAGCAGTGGCAGCAGCACTGTGCTCTGAGAGGCTGGGACCATGGGCCAGGATACAGTCCAGTGATTCATTCCTCCCTTGCGTGAGAGCGGGCTGGCGTGTGCGTGGGTATTTCTGGTACAGCAGGGACCTCTGCATGTCTTCATCGCCTTAAGGAGGATGTAATGGCATTAAACAGTGTGAAGAAGGGCAGCAGTGGTGATCAAGGGGATGGTGCAACTGCCGTTTGGGGGAGTCTAGAATACCTGTGGCTTTTTGCGTGGAGGGGAGAGTGTTGCCGGAGGAATAATAAAGGTTTACAAAATCAGGAAGTTAGTGGATAAGCTGAAGACGGCTGCAGTTTTCCAGCACCTGCCACGTGAGGGCTGGGAGACACCCAGTGAAAGTTGCGGGGGTGGCTTGAAAATAAGTCCTTCCCTGCGCAGCGGCGAGCTTCAGGAGCCCGCTGCCACAGGGCTCGCAGAGAGCGGCCTTAGCAGCAGCAGCCTGGAAAAGAGACTCATGTCGACCGAGATGAGCAAGCTCAGGGCTGAGAGGCCCACACTGTATAAAGCAGTAAAAGAGGTGGGCAGGGGGCAGCCTCTGGCACCCCCCGCCATAGGAATTGCAGCTGCTGGAGCGTGGGCAGGGCCTTCGGGAAGGCTCCTTGCCCGCCCTCCCTGCCTCTGCCCGCCGCCCCCGTCAGAGGCAGGTACTGAATTAGAAAGATCACCCAGCCTGACCCCCCTTAAAGCATATCTCACGTTCCCGCTTTTCACTTTACACCAGGTGGGTTGGCATTTTTTTAATGATGTCGTAGAACCTTAAAATGACCTAACACAATAACCACAGCGTCTGCGGCGCACAGAAGAGGGTAGTTTGTAAAATTCCCATGAGGTGAAGAGTTCCACGTGCTTCCATGAGATCTTCCGCTGCTAAGTGCCGCTGTTGTCCTGTAGGGCCTGTACGTCACTGACATTCCTCAGAGGCGTCGTCTCCCTTGGCTCTGGGTGGGATTTAAGCACTTTGAAAGACTTGGTTCAGCTGCCACACAAAATGTAAATGCAAGTTTGCTGTGGAAGCTTAAGTAGACTGGATCCCATCTGTTCTGCTCAAAACAGAAAATCTCAAATGCGGGCTGGAGGCGTAATAGCCCAAGCTGCATTTTCAGATCATACCAGTTATTCTACTGTTACAAGTCAGGAAAACTGAAACGCTTTGTGGAGGGAAAATGGAGGTGGTGGGTTTCCTGCTCGCTTGAGATTTTTTTCATAGAATTGGGCACCAGATATCCATTTCTTTTTTCCTGGCCACCTCAGTACTGCCAGCCTCTCTGGTGCCCACGGGAGGGTTCTGTGTTTGATGGGCTGGCAGGGAACGATACAATTCATAAGTTGGCCAGCAAGCATTTTGTACTCATCTGCTTATGACCTGAGCACTTGAGATCAGAAGCCATGCAGTACAGGCCTGGGGCTTCTGCAAAAATTTCATGCTGCGGTGTAGAAGTGGGCTTAGAAATGTAACTGTAGGCTCCTGTTTTGAAAACATGAGCCTTGGGTGAAAATCGAGGAATTACGATTTCGGTGTTGCTCCTGTCCCTAGGCAAGTTCAACCTCAGAGACAAACTTGAAATATTTGAGTTGCCACTGAAGTCATAGGCACAAAAGGAAAGGTGTTACCAACTAACGAGTTTACAGGATTAAGTAAGTCCCTTCTTCTCAGTAAAATAGGAGGGTGCATTTAAAAAAGGAAAAGCATTTATAAGTTACTGCTTAGTCACTATAACACAAATGCTCACATACTTTTTATAGGGTCTCATCCTGACTGAGCCGCGTAATAACTCCAGTGAGTCCTTTTTTCCAGTGCCTTCATGAAAGCTGTTTTGTCTGTAGAAATGATTAATATGTTTTGGCACTAAAACTTTAAAACGCTTTTATGTTTGCTAGGCTGTGGACCCTTTTAGTTTTCTTCTGGTATTTCCTAGCCCTGTTTCCTTGTGACCTAAACCTGTGTGAGATGCCGGCTAGGTGCTGGCTTTGCCCATTGGAAGTTGTACCAAGGAAAAACACTGCTGCTTACTTACCATGCTGGAAGAAAGGAGAGGGCTCTCCTCCACTTCCCTCTCTTCCACCTCAGTACTGTGGGGCCTCGCCAGCAGTTCCTGTATTAGTTCTGAGGAGCGTGTCTTCTAAATACATACTAGCAGATGATATCCCCCTGCTGCTTCCCCAGTCCTTCATGTCATCCTTTTCTTACTGTTCAGTAATCCATATCCCTCTTGTGCGGTGACACAGCTTTGTCTTTGACAAATTCCATAGTCTAACTCTGTTTCTTTGTACTGCAGTCATCAAAGAAAGCTTTAAAATAGCATCTTCCCCCCACCCCCGGCCCTTCAGAAATTTCTTTAATAATTTGTCTGACTTAACATTCCATTTTTCAGAAGGTCTGTCGCTGCCTCCGCTTTGGCCACAGGGGTTTTACAGTTCTGACAACTCTGCTGTCCTCTCAGGATATTTCCTGGGTGCTTCACTATCAAACATCTAAATAAAGAGCTTCTGTTAGGAATCTTTCACTTACTGTTACGGTTTTAGCATTTCTTTGAAAGTCCATGTGAATGGCCCGAGTGGTGTCAGGCTGGTGGGCCTTGTGCTTGTCATGTGGCACGTGGTGGCACTCGGGATGTTCTGCTCCATAACCTTCCTGGCACTGAGGTCAGGCTGGCAGGCCTGTGGTTCCCTGGATCCTTCTTCCTGCCCCTCCTGTAGATGGGTGTCACACTGGCTAACCTCCAGTCTGCTGGGACCTCCCCAGTTAGCTGGGACTGTTGGTAAATGATGGAGAGCAGCTTGGCGAGCCCCTCCCCCAGCTCCCTCAGTGCCCTTGGGTAGATCCTGTTCAGCCCCATAGACTTGTGTGTGTCCAAGTGGAGCAGCAGGTCACTGACCAAGTTCCTTCCTGTCCTGGGCTGTGGGGACCTCATTCTGCTCCTCGTCATCCCTGTCTTCCAGCTCAGGGGGCTGAGTAACCTGAAGGTAACTGGTCTTGGTATTAAACTGAGGCAAAGAAGCATTAGGTACCTCAGCCTTTTCCTTGTCCTTTGTGGCAATGTTCTCCCCCGCATCCAGTAAGGATGCAGATTATCCTTGGCCCTCTGTTTGTTTCTAATGTATTTGTAAAAACATTTTTAGTTATCTTTTATGGCAGCGGCCAGCCTGAGTTCCAGCTGGGCTTTCGCCTCTCTAATCTTCATCCTGCGTAACCTCGTGGCATCCTTGTAGTCCTCCAGAGCTGCCTGCCCCTTCTTCCAAAGGTGGTAAACTCTTTTTCCCCCGAGTTCCACCCACAGCTCTCTGTTCAGCCAGGCTGGTCTTCCTCACCAACTCGTCTTTTGGCACATAGGGATGGCCTGATCCTGCACCTTTGAGACTTCCTTCCTGAAGAATGTCCAGCCTGCCTGGACCCCGTGGCCCTTCAGGGCTGCCTCCCACAGGACTCTGTCAACCAGGATCCTAAACAGGCCAAAGCTGGCCCTCTGCAATTCCATGCTGGCTGCTCTGCTGACCCCCCTCCTTGCTTCTCCCAGAACCAAACCCTCTGTCATACCATGTTCGCTATGCCCCAGGTATCTTCCGACCACACATCGCCCACCAGCCCTTCCCCGTTTGCTGACAGCAGGCCCAGTGGGGCATCTCCCCGGGCTGGCTCGCTGACCAGCTGTGGCAGGCAGTTCTCTTCCGCGTACTCCAGGAACCTCCGTGGCCGTTTCCCGCCCGCTGTGCTGTGTTTCCAGCAGGCGTGCGGTAGGTTGGAGTCCCCCACGAGAACGAGGGCTAGTGACACGCGCCCAGAGCACAGCCTTTTTGTGTTTGACTCGAGGGTACTGATGGGACATGCCCGTACTGGAAATGTACGGACACAGGCCGGCAGGAATCACTTCTGCTTTCATTCTTCTCGACCTCGGCACCCCTCCCACCCTGTGAGATGGGAAGAGGACAGTGGGCGAGCTGTAGGAAGCACATCTTGACTTTCTATTACCAGCAGGTCTCTTCTTTTTCTCTTGTGAGTG
The DNA here is from genome assembly GCF_023634085.1 of Falco cherrug. Classification (NCBI taxonomy): domain Eukaryota; kingdom Metazoa; phylum Chordata; class Aves; order Falconiformes; family Falconidae; genus Falco; species Falco cherrug. The sequence continues at coordinate 76,732,142 of NC_073701.1, read as the reverse complement.
ATTGACCATATGCACACTTGCTTTTTGGGGATCTTTAAGATAGCACCCAGGGAGCTTCTTTTTCCAAGTGTTGCGCCTTGCCTAGAACCTTCTGCTATGGCCCGAGGCAGCAGAATTGTGTCCTGCTGGCCCTGTGGTGCTTTTAATCTGTGGCATTCAGATGCTCCCCCTCTCAGGGTCAGTCTGAAGACATGGTTTTTTTCTCCTGCTTTGGAACTTTTGCAGCCACAGGGATGTGTAGAAACTCAGACCTGCAAGCTGATGTCTGATGGCATTTTATGGGCAGTAGATTACAGCCAGGGACGACAATTATGTTGCCAAACCACTTGGCTTAAAAATAGTATGGCTCGTGTACCCCCATACTGGACGGTGCAGCGTGCTTGTGAAGCTGTGGGTGTTGGGCGAGAGCCATCACACTCCAGCAGTTCAGGGGACACGCAGGCTCACCACTGTCAGGGTCTCCGAAGTGATTTTTGTAGCATCGCATAGAGACCGCCTGGCTCTGACATATGCCTGGGAAGAAGGGAGATGGCGGGGGAGGAGGCAGGAGAGTCTTTTTCCCCATCGCTGGATGACCTGTGGATAAACCTGGATAACACTGCTGGTCTGAATGGCAGAAGGGTTCTCGCCTCCTTCATTTGTTTTGGTCTGAATCACATTGCCGGGGTGGCCAGATGCCCTCCCTTGATGGAACTCGAGTGCTGCAGCTGCTGCCACCGCTTGTGTGGGTGGTTGGTTGAAGGAGACATAGCCAAAGCGGGCGCTTCCTTCTGTGGAGGGCTTCAGACCCAGCTTCTTGGGGGTGTTTGTCTGAGGGATGGAGCAGAATCTCCAAGTGCCAAACCTCTGTGCTGGGCCTGGTTTGGAACGGATGGCTGCTCGGCTGCGTAGCCTGCAGCTGCCATGCAGCGGGGCAGTGGCCTCTCGGTGGTTGCCGAGACCTCCAGCTTAGGGCTGCAGCAGTGTGCGTAAAGTCTGGGTTTGTTGGCTGCTTAAGAAGGGAAGGCCTGCCGTGGTTTTTTGTCTACGGCGTGAGCGTGTGTGTGCATGAGAGCCTGTGTGTGCGGGAGACGGCATGAAGCCAAAAGGAAGCATCAGAAATGATGTGTACCGTGGAGTCCAGGTGTAACGTACGGTTTGCTGTAGGACTGATTTCTTGGTTTTGACGTCGGCCATCCTCGTCTCCTCTGAGGACCTCGAGCAAGCTTGCCCTGTGCTGCCCTTCCTCAATAACGATTCTCAGCCTGGTCAAGGTGCTGTGAATGCAGAGTGGGAGAAAAACGGAACAGGGATTAGTCGCTACTAGGGCTAACGGGGTCCTATTCTAATGCCACTACTATTTCTGTTTGCAGGAGAACTGCGACACATTACCAAGCTGAAACCTTGGAGTCTTTTTGATGTGCTTGTGGAGAAGTATGGTTGGCCTCACGAAGATGCTGCACAGTTTACAGATTTCCTGATTCCCATGCTAGAAATGGTCCCAGAGAAACGTGCTTCAGCTGGAGAATGCCTTAGGCATCCGTGGCTGAATTCTTAGCAGAGTCTCCCAGCTGTAAAAAAAGCCAGCAACCACTTTCCAATGCATTGGACCTAAATGGTGACTGTCACAAATTCTTTAGCAGGATCACACGTGAGCTGGCTTCAATCCTCAGACCTTTATTTTGCTTGAGGTACTGTTTGACATTTTGCTTTTTGTGCACTGTGTTCTTGGGGAAGGGTAGTCTTTTTGTCTTCAGCTAGTAGTTTACTCACCCACTTTCTTCAGAAAACACTTAACGTGTCTTTAAGCATTGTTTCTTGTGTTGTGTGGCATTCAGATGTCAGATTTTTGAACAAAGGAAACTTCCCCCCCAATGTGTTTTGGCAAGTTTTGTAACTATTTATGAAAAAAAAAAATATTTTAGCTGATGCATATTATATAATTTACGAGTGTAAGAAATTTATCAAGTCAGAACTGAGTTACGGCGAGGAATTGTACAATTTTATCTTCTGGCAAAGGGACGTCATTCTTGTATTATAGTGTATGTAAATGCACCCTGTAAATGTTTATTTCCATTTAAATATGGGACTGGGGACTCAATTTCAGAGTAAAGCGACTAAGTTTTAGAGAGCTTTATAGCAAACCAATTGCATGTAGTGGACTTTAAACTGCTTTAAGGAATTGTGTAAACTTTCTATTCTGTAGCAGTTCCCGTTCATTGGATTTTAAAAAAAGTGGCTCTGGTTTACAGGATTTCATTCCCCAAATGGCACTTTAAAGGAAGGCTAGACTTCTTTCTAATAAAGTATGCATTACCATTTAGCACTCCCTTTTAGAACTTTTGCCTATTTTAAGTGCTTTTAAGAAAAGAAAAATAGCAATTTCCCTTACAATGTGATAGTGAAGACATGGTACCATATGGTGTTGCCTTTTTGTAAGCACTGTAAGTTGTACTATACCTTAAGAAAAAAGAAAATTAAAAGTAGAGCATGAGAACCATTCTCTGTGTAGAATTCCTGATCTTTTATAATAAAAGTGTGTGCTTGGCATCAGTTAAGGAAGGATATAGCTGCAGCTACTTACAGTGCAGCGGGTAAAATAATCCAAGAAACGAGATCATGCTCATTCCATTCATAGCTTTACATGTTTCTAAAACAAATTGCACTAGCTTTCTTCTTTCCCATCATTAGACATACGACTACCCGTTGTAAGATGCACGCAACAATTACTTGTTTCCTAGGAAAAAAAAAAAAAGCAAGCTGCATAGGCTGAAGCTTATAGGCAATACAGATTTTAGAATGTACAGTACGGAGGTGTGTTTTGGCCTCTTAGAAGTCAGTGGGATGAATGTAAGCTTACTTCTGATCTTCATGTAACTATGGTGCCACTTTTTTCTTGACTTTTGTCCATATGAAATTTATTCACATGCCTTTGCAATAACTAGATTGTGAGAAGATAGCCCCATGCTGTAACAATAACCAGTTGTTTGAGGTGCTTGCAGTTGTCTAATTAAAGTGGTTTGTTTTTTCAGACATTGTGCTGGTCATTGGAATCTTTGGTAGCCATGGCAACAGCGGGGCCGAGTTGTGGTGATGGGGCGGGGGGGCTGCCTTAGCTAGGCCCAAGAGAAAAAACAGCTTTTGTGTTAATTCATAAAATACGTCACCTGGTGTAAACCAGAGCGTCCTGAAGGGTAGTATGGCCCCAGGGGCGGTATGTAAGCGGGTGCTAGGTGAGACGTGACAAACCCCCAAGGAAGTATTTCATACAAGGTGTTTAACTACTGCGGACAAGCCGGCGATTACCCCGTCCCCGGTAGGCTGGTGCAGCCGCGCTTCCACAAAGAAACTGCAAGGCCACCCCAGCGTGACACACACGCACCGGTCGGGAGGAACTGGTCCACGTGCCGAGGCCCCGCCAGCAGCTGGGTTTCAGGACCGCGTGCCTTCACCCTCCACACCCTGAGCACTTCACACTGGAACCGCTTTTAATGGCTGCAAGGAAGACACGGGTTGAGGACAATGCCACAATGGACTCCAGAGCTAGAGGTAAACGTTACGTTCATCTTCACACCTGGCCTAGCCCCCAGTAGTGCTTAGTTGCTGCAGCTAATTAGAAGCCTGTTCTTGAATACATAGAAAATCCTCGCGCTTGCGTCTAGCGCAGTTCAAATGCGAGCCAGGCAAGGCGAGTAACTGCAGCACCTCTGCCCTTCGCCTGGCCATGGCGATACAGGGGACTCTGGGACCTCGCGCGGCACCAGTCCTGTTCCACAACAGCAGCTGCTCATGCTGCTGTAAGACCGCACCCCCCGTACAGTGTGTATTTTACACTTTCTTGTATTTGAGACTATTACTGACATCCGTCATGGAGGAATGGAAGGGGGCAGGGGGCAGGACAACCAGATTTGAATGTTGGGCTACAGCGGGCGATGCAGTTTCGTCAAAATCGGTGCCTGAGCAGTCAGGGTGGGGTGGGTTGTTCTGCTGCGGTCAATGGCCTAATCCTGTTCTGCTTCGTGCTAGTACAGAACGGGGTACTCCATGCAACGCCTGTTTTGCATAGACAGCGGTTGCTCAGGGAAGTATTTGTACCGTACTATTTTTACTAACTACTTCTTTGAATAATGGGAGGCAAATCAGAATTTAAAGCAGCCCCTGCCCATTTTTTTTTCCTATGTTAAAAAGAATTACCACCTTTTCCAGTGTGTAGGAACGGCCAATTCCCATCCAGTTTCAGGTTTTCTTTGGTTCCGAGGCGGAGCCACTGAGCAGAGTTTGGTTATGACAGCGGTCACTGCTGAGACGTGAGGACACTGTCACCCACCAGTTACGGAATAACTCTGCACCTGATAAGTAAGTGCAACAGCTCTTCAGCAGCAGGAATATACCCCTCCCTTTAAAAGTACACTGCTCTATAGTTGGTAACGTTCCATACCCTGTTGCAGCACCGCTCACTCAGCTCTCCGCAGTCTGCACTAACAGGAGGGGCTGAAATCCGCCAGAGGAGGCAAACAGGTGGTGCTGCAGCGCCTGTAACCAAGGGCAGAGCGACACGTCTAGTACAGCTTTAGTGCACAACAGCGCTGGTATACGAACAGCGCTACCCACCGATTAACCCACTGGTAAAGCGACACCGGACCCCGCTGTGCTTAAGAGTGATTTTTCCTCACCTCTACGTTCCGGAGGTGAAATAACCCCCCCTCCTCCAGCCAGTTCCACATCTGTCCACGCTACAGCAATAAAGCACAGCTGGAAACTGCAGGGAAGTGAACAGCCTCACAGAGAGGGGCCAGGCTGTGTGTTTTACACACTTGAGGCCACTTCCCTGAAGACATACCACCCTTTTAGGACAAGCAGTTAAAACTGACATAATCGTGATTTATTAACATGAATTAAAATGCCCAACCAGTGCTGCAATGTGACAGTATATTAAAAAAAATTAAAGATCATATACTGTACTACTTTCACAAAGATCACACTTTTTTTTTTTTTGCAAAAGAGACTTATTATATACAATACTATATCAAATGAAAGAAGCTTTAAGCAATTGTACAAGCAAAAAGAAATACAGTATTTACAGCACTCATTGGAGACATTAGAAACAGTCTATACATTAAATTACAATTCCTGCAAATAACTGATGAAACAAAAAGCCATGTCCACACCAAAACTATAAAAATTTGTATTGCATTGTTTTCTATCTCTATGCACACGAAGAACTGTTGACAGAAGAAAATGGGAAAAAAAAAACTGTTAGTGCCATCACTTAGCCTGTGTACTTATTTAATTACATATGTATAAAAGTAATATAGAAAACATTCACTAAATGAATTTAACTGCAACAATAAAATTTTAAAGATTATGCAGCATCAAACCTACTGCCAGAAAAAACCGCTGGAATGTCCACTTACAAAATAAAAAGAAATACCTAATACTGGCTTAACAGCACATTTTCAGGAATTTTAAAAAGCAAAAAATGGAAAGAATACAATGAAAGAGCACTGGTGTTCTGCTTTTATACAAAGTATCATGTACAAGCTTTAAAAAGTACCTTGAATAGGTACATACGAAATATACACAGGTTATATTACAGAACATTTTAAAAATGTTTAGAATTAAAGGGATCTGTTCTAATGCCACCCTGAACCATGGTAATTGTTCTGAAAAGTGGGCGGCACCTGTGCTCTGTGAATGGGGATCTGTCCAGGCACAGGGGACGCCTGCTGCTGCCCTTGCACTCCGTGGGGAAGGGTTACGGAGCCGGGGTGAGGGCAGAACCCCGAAGCAGTGGGTGTTGCAATACTGTTTGGTCCTTGAGGTTGGAGGTGAGGACCCTGACCGGGGAGTGGACAATGAGGTCCTGTTCCAGCAGGCTGATGTTGAGGTCCAGGTCCTAACGTTGTGTGATGTGGGGCTTGTGAGGAATAAGAGGACACGCTCGCGTGAGCGGCTGAAGGAAAATGGGGGGGTCCTTGATGAGATGGGTGGTGTAACCCTTGTGCTGATGCTGGGTGATGCCCCGAGCCTATAACAGTGGAGGGGGGGGGTGGAGGAGGGGGAGGTGCAGAGTTTACAACATGCTGGTGTTGTGCTTGCAAACCTTGGTGTCCCGCTGAAGGATGGGGAGGTTGGTGGTGGGGGAGAGGACCTGGTGGCGGAGGCGGCGGTGGCAAATGGTGACCAGCAGCCTGAGAATGAATGTGCGATCCAGGCGCTACTGCCATGGCATGAACTGGACCGACGACGTGTGCTACGGAGTGCTGCTGATGGGTACTTTGCTGCTGTACAAGGTGAGGGCCTGGAGCAGGTGGTGGCGGAGGAGGAGGTGGAGCGGCAGACGCTGATGCCTGGTGATGAATACTGGGGTTCTGAGAAGGCAAAAAATGCCCTGCCGTTACGTGGTGTCCCGGCACCGTCTGCTGACCCGCAGTGCCGGGAAGTGCTTGATTTGGTCCAGATGAAAAGACAGTCTGTTGGGGGATGCTGCCCTTCAGCTGACTGTAACTCTGAAAGTTTCCAGAGGGCTGCTGGCTTTGATAGTACGTAGAAGAAGGGGGTGGGGGGGGCGGGGGAGGTGGTGCATTGCTGTTCAAATTTTGTTGGTTAAACTGGCTGTAAGAAGCTGAAGATTGTCCTGAAGTTGGCTGAGTAAACAGGGGTCCGCTAGGCTGCTGCTGATTCCCAGGCGGAAGGGTTGCTGCCGCCGGATAGAAGTTGCGGTGTGTTTCCCTCTGGGGCGTTCCAACTTGAGGTGACTGTGGATGATGAGGTCTGTACGGAGATCCCAGCTGCTGCGAGTGAGGCTTTGGTGAAAGATAACCATGCTGCACGGGCGCGTGGGGCGTAGAGGACTTGGGAGGATTTTCGACGTGAGGTGAAGGGGGGCAATGCAGCTTCAAAGGTGCAGAAGGCAACTTCTGTGAATGTGAAAGTTGCTCAGCAGAACTGCGCAGGTGTGATTGAGATGGATGGTTTTTTGAAAGTGCTTGGACGTTGTTTGTCAGCTGTTTTTGTTGCAGCTCGGATTTTGGATGGTTCGCACATTCGGCCTCGGGTGCATTAGCTGCAGTTTCCCAGTGCGAATCCGGTTTTGTGGGTGTTTTCCCAAGTGACTGCGTTGAAACTACAGGACTCGGTGAAGAGGGCTGAAATGAAGAGAAAGTCAGTCAGTGCAAAACATTCCGAATATTCAACTACACCCGTGTTAGAATGAAAAGAACTTCCTAGAATATTCTTTCCCTCTGACCGTGAAAAGAAGTGTTGAGGCACAGTAACAATAGAAAGCTTGAACTTAGCAAGACACCATTTTTAGCAAGGATAGATCAATCATTGGTCAAAGACTAGCAAGTGTATTTTAAAGTAGTAACAGAAATACGACCCATCAGGTCAAAGTCAGAATCTGTTATTCCAAGTTTTAGATTTCTGAGTCTGTGAGAAAGAATTCCAGACGAGACCATTTACAAAAATAACGCCATTTTTAGAGTGATTTAACATCTTAAAACTGGCATAGCACAAGCAGGTAAGACTAACCGTTACAACCTGAATTACTTCATTTAATACCGTACAGGCAGCTACTCAACATCTTTCTTCCTATCAGTACCTCTACTCCGGCAGTGCCAAACCCTGACGGGGCAAGGGCAAACTCCTGTTAAGCTATGAAGTACATAAAGCCTGTTACTGCTGTCAGTTCTGACTGCCAGTTCTTCACCATTCACCCTGCAGAGCTGTGGCGACACTGAATCCACCGATACAATCTCTTCCACGTCTACAGAACGCAAGATCACCTATGAATGCTTACACAGAAACCAACTTCTTAGCATGTATGGAGTACCACAACTATTCTTACCGATGTTCACCTATGTTAAGTTACCGCACAGCCAGACGAACATGCGCGTATGTAACCTTAGTAGTAAATCATGAGGTTAAGTTTAAGATAGAGACGTACATACATACTCATATGCATATTATACAACAGATGTCTGCGCAAACACACGCGCGCCTGCATACGCTGTGCATACCTTGCTTGCTTTTGATGGACTCTTACACGTCCTTTGCGAAGTATCTGGGGACGGACATTCAGAAGTAGGCTCTGGATTTTCCGAATCAGGTTCTACAGACATAAAGCAGAGACAAATATCAAAGTGGGAAAATCAAGTCTTTCACAAAGATGGTCAAGCACTTTATATTTGACTTTAAAAGAGCTACTGATGTTATTGTAAGAGACTATTCAGTATGTCAAGTGTCACACAAGGTCATCTGCTTACTGACCTTTCATAAATTCAGGGAAAGAAGGGACCTTAAGCTGCAACTGGGAAATGAGATTTGAATGAGATGAAGGTGGAGACGGTAAACATGGGCTACAAGGTGATTCTCCCCCTACAGATGAAGCAGACCCAAACACAGTATTAGAATGATTACTGACTACCACAGGGGAACTGGTTAGATTTATCTACCTTCGACATGATAAATCAACTCACCACTGTCTTTGTCTTTCCTGTGATCACTGAGAAGTAAAGCCCTCTGATAACTTCGTTCTCTCACTTGTTCCACAGAGGTTGATGCAGTCCTAGAAGAGACAAGCGTAATTTAAAATTTAAGAGAATGTACTTCCGCAGACCAAATTTAGGACAATGTATATGCAAATACTGGGTCAGAGAAAATTTACAGTGTTACCTGGCTCTTACATGCAGTCAACTAGTTGTACATAACTGGGATTTATTAAGTAATTTGTATCTATTTTCTCCCAATTTTCAATATACTGATTTCCTGCCACCTTGTTACATTAAAAGAACTCACATTTCCTCTTAATAGGGAAACAACATCTGTAAATCTCTGGGGTTTGGGTTATTTTTTCTCCTTCTCTGACCCACGAAAAGTGAAAAACTACATTTAAAAAAAATAAAAGTTGCAGGTACTACTTCATATTCTCCATTTGTAGAAAACTGTCTTCTTCCAAAGCTGGAAATGTGGGGTTTTTTTGTTTTGTTGTAGTTTAAGAAACTGCTCTTTAATAGTGGATCTGTAATTATAAATACTTCACAACTACAAATACACTCCGTTTATGCTTCTACTAACTTGCCAGATAGTGTGTAAGAAATTAAGCGTCATATCTGCTTTCTATAGTCAATTACGTCTAACAACCAGATCAAGAACACCATAAACAACAGCACTCTGTAAATCTCTTCTTTTTCTTTCAGGCAAAACCATACAGCATTGCTTTACAATACTGTTGTACTGAAATTTTGGTGCTGCTGTCTACAGGATTACTCCAAAAACTTGCTGATAAATTCTTCCCCCTTTAGCCTGTTCCCACATTCTTTGCTTACAATACAATACACTAGCTTCTGCACAGTGAACTTTCAGCCCCTTTTCAGTGAAACTTTGAAGATTCCACTTACATTCTCTCTACAACTGGCTCTACAAAATCCTTCCATTCTGGAACAGCTGGAGCATCTGAGCAGGAGGATGTTCCAACTCCTCAGCCCACGTTCATCCCCAGTACTGTTAGGCCTTCTCTACAGCGTAAAGAACATCTGCAGGGTATATTTTGTGCTAATAACATTTTTGGAGACAGCATCACCACAGCTGACCTTAAGGCTACCAAAAACGCAGTGGAAAATGTTGTGCAATGTTTATACAGACTGAAGTCATTCCCTCGCATCCCCCTTCACCGTGTCTGTCTGCCCAGGATTTCTGGTTGGTGGGGTATCTGGTGTGACATCCAACAGAGCACGTGCTCTGCACACAGGGGAACCATTTAATGATCACAAACAACGATCCCAGTATCACCACACACTCTCTACCTGGGCAGAAGGAGCCGTTAGGCAGACTGCATGCAGCCCTGCACACTGCATTTAAGCAGCAGCAAGCAACCACCACAAACACATTCCCCCCAGATCACTGAAAAACAAATATCCTGAAGTCTTCTGTAAGCTTTTCCTAATCAATACAGACTATTTTCCTGTTCCACCCTTCCTCCCTACAGTACTTTTGGAAAGGTTTTGAGATTTAAGATGAAAAAATATTCTCTTCAGCCCACAGACAAAGCAGTGGAGATATAAGGGCATGAGAGCAGAGCCAAGGCCATGCTGAGAAAAACTAAAACCCAAACCAACTAAAAATCTCTCACAGCATCCTCTCCATCCTGCTGCTGCTTATCTCTCCTCCACACACCCTAGCAAGCACACCCAGCCCAGCTTGTGCAATGGTGGAAGGAGCACGCCTACTCACCGATGCCATTTTCTATAAAATTAAAACTGTACTTTACCTACATTGAGTTTATAATCTACAGAACTAGGCAACTTGTTTTGCTTAAACCAATACCTATTTTGCTCTCAGAAAATAAAAAAGCAAAGCACAATGAAAATAAGCTAACCAGTATCTTATGGGTAATTTTCCATCTATTTTAGTCTTTATGAGGTATCTGCTGTATTTCTGAGGAAAGAGGTAAGATAACTCTACTAATCTTAAAAAGAGCCCTCCAATTAGTAATCTGCAACTGTACCCTTACCTATGAAAACTAGATTTCAAATAGAAAAGACTTAGAATTAAGTAATTCTTCAGCACTTTAGTCCTACAGTTTTATGGCTTACCACTGAACTTCTGGTTCATTCTTTTCGCTGGAAGAAGATTCTTTAATTGCACAGTTGTTGCTGTTGTCTTCTGGGGCTGCATTATAAACAGTAGTTGGCAGTGGTAAAGGTAGGCTTGCAGCGGTATCAGTTTGCTCCCCGTTTTCACCACTGTTGTTAAACCCATCATTAGCACCGTTGTTACTAATATTTCCTCCACCAGCAGCATGAGGAGATACAGTAACCAGAGGGAAGTTTTCTGTCTTTGAGCCGCTTTTTCTAGCTTCTCGTTGTCTCTTACGGTATTCTAATAAAGATACCTAGGGAGAAAAAAAAAAAAAAAAAAAATCACAAACATTAGAAGGGAAGTTGACTTGTTCCCTTCCTCACCGTTTCTTTCGGTAAGACATACCATTTACTTGGTTCTAAAAGAAAAGGGATAAATTAATTGAAGATACTTCACCACATCTGCAGTGAATTTCTGGAGTACTGAGCTACTACCAATGACTGTAAGGATGATGTAAAAGTTTCTGCCAAGAGAAAGAAGTATGCATTTTGCCTCAGAAAAGAAACGGGCAATGACGCAGGTCAGCAAAAGGTTTGCTGCCGAAGTCATACGGTTGGTTGAAGCTACAGGGCACTTCACAGGCCTCCCCTGGAACTGCACCATTAGAATACTGATACAGTAAAGCTCATCTGAAGAGATTTCACACTGTGCTCAGTCTGACTCCCTTGTATGAAAAACCCGCTGTGCTTCTGCTTCACTCTTGATGCATGCATCAAAGGACTCTAAGCTCTTCATACATTTTTCTTTAATATATAGAATTCACAACTTGAAATTTCATTCTTTTCCCAGTTTATTTTGAATTTCTGTCTTTACTGCACTTTAAAAGAGACTGATTAAGAACATACTTTAAAGCTAAATTCCAAGTCAAGTTTATTACCAAAACCAGTAACACACAAAGGCAAGAGTGGTTTCTAATTTATACATATTTTTTTATATAAAATCACTACATAAAGCTTCCATAGAATAGAAAAGTTTAAATGTTTAGTAAGTTCTCTTCAGTGAGAAAAATAACTTTCAACAGTTTTCCCTATGTATCTTCAGGATTTCAAGCAGAAAGCTGAAATACTGACCTTCAGACCTACTTTATTCAGTAATGACACTGGTTTGGTGGAAATGACATTTGATGTCTTTCAATATTTTTCTCTAGTTATCAACAACCTACTCAGAACCATATAGAACCCAAAACAAGAAACTAAGGAGCAATAATGAAAAAAATTCATATTTAACTGGCTTAGTCCTCGATAAAAGTGGACATCCATCTCTACACAGAGAGAACTAAGGCAGTCTGCTTTGTCTAAAGTCCTAGGGCTTTGTGTTTGTTCACTTTCAAACAGATCTACCCACTAGAAGACTCAGCTACAGGTCAGGATAAAACCAGTTAAAAATACTTTATTTTTAGTAAAAGAAAGTTTTGGTTAAGAACTGCTCTTGTTTTCAAACAATTTCCACATCACATGACTGGGATCCCTTGAAGAATACTGCTTTAAAGCAAACCTGGATGTTAAGAATGCATGAAATTATGCAATGTGGCCACAATGTACAGGACCATACCAAAATGTGATCAGCTTGTACAATGGTGAGAGAAAATAGAGCAGCAAATGCCCATAGACATGTTGAAATCTGGAAAATCTCCTTTAATAACTGCATTAAGTACATTGTCTTACATGATCCTAGGCAAAGGGTTTTATTATTCTACTAAAATTCTTGTATTCTCAGCTTCTCCTTAGGCGAGATTCCCCCCACCCCTTTTTACACTGTAAAAAGCTGCCCTCCCCCCCCCCCCCCCTTTTTTTTGGCGTCTTGTCTCTTCAGAAAGCCTAAACCCCATTCTTTCAGGGGTACAGATACAGTCTTCTCTGACTGTTCCTTCAAACAGAGACTTTTAGACAGCAATCCTGGGCAGCTTGTGTGTGGTGTGTGTCAGGAGGTAGCCACACTTTTTTTCATTTGAGGATTAGCACAGCATAAACCCTCAGCAGTAACAACCTGGAAGAATCCACAATTGTCAGTGCTTCAGTAACCCTCCCTCCTGTTCCTTGCTAAGTGCTGCTGGGATTTGAAAAGAAATTAATTTAACCTTCAAAGAAGAAGGAAGCTACAGAAATTTTGGCTTTTCTGGTTTTTTGGCTTTCTTTGCCAGAAGTAACACACAGAGGATCTGTAAAATTTTCAAGGCCAGGATCAGGTAAGAACAGAGCTCCTACCATCTTGCTTCAGTTACATCTCTGCTTGAAGCACAGTAAATGAAAACCCAATTCTGATGGAGAACTTCTGAAGAACCATGAGTGCTCCCTAGCAGGATGCCCCCAGAGCACAGGGAAGAAGGTGTGTCAGGGGGTTTCAGTGGGACCAAAAAACCAAAACCCCTTTCCGCATACATGTGCATACACAGAACACACACCACCCCCTCATCATTATTTCCATAAAGAAAATAAATCACATCTTTCAAACAAGAAAGATTACTCAGTCTGTTATGACACAGAACTGGCCAGCTGTTGCATTAGAGAGACTATCGTCTTCCATGTTTGTCATCCTTCTTTTCTGCAAGGAGCAAAGGTAGACTCTGCTTTCCTGTACAATTCGACAAGGACAGTTATGCAGAGTAGCTTCCAGTTCTGGTTCAAGCTGCCCATGACCACACAACTTGCCTACAAGAACCATTTTGAGAGCAGCAGACTTAGATTGTGCTTATTTTTCAAACACAATATTTTATAAAAAAAGAAATTAAGCCAAGAAGATTTCTTGGAACCTAGGATTTCTGTGTAGTTCTAACAGTGAAGCCATGACACCTTAAGTATATAAAAATGGGCTTTTTAAAGCATCAGTATCATACATATGTTAGTGCAATTTCTTGCTGTAATTCATAACAAATGTTCGCAGTACATGATCGCTCTGATACTAGCATATATTCTGTATAACAGAATATTGTAATACTTGGTGGCATAAGCAACCTTTTTCAGACCACAAAAGCGATTATTTATTGAGCAATTCATTTAAGACTCATATGAAATAAAGGTGAATGTGTATCTATTACTTGGAAAAATTAATTTACTACTGGGTATATGCAGCTTTACTCTTTGCTCTTCATTACTGCCCCTGAATAATGTCTACTATATTACAGTACCTAAAGATAAGCCATGAGCTGTTTTTTATTTTATGTTTCTTTCCGTTAAAGAAATATCATTAGCAGACTATGTAACACAGACCAAATGATTCTTAAAATTATAACCTTTTTCTTTTGTGGAGGATTCTGGGGTGTGCAATTTCCATCCATCAAGTTGTCGTTATTGACAGTCCTTCCAAAGCCAGATGAAATTCCATCTTCTGAAGTACAAAAAACAGATGCTTCCATGAACATGCCTCTAGCATCGTCTTGAATCAGGCACTTTGACTCGTTTATTCTGAATCCACCTCCTACCTCCAACTGATGTGAAGGGGTCAAGTCCCTCAAATTAGAATTCATTGAGAAATTTACACCTGTCCTGTCGGGACTTTTTACCCAGGAAGAATAAATTGTGCCCCGGCCACAATGAGCAGTTTCTAATTGGCTGTTTGAATCAGTCCTATCATGTGTGGGGGCTTCCAGGTTTTTATGCAGTGCACTTTGCTCAATTACTTCGAGTCCCAGCTGCTGGAGGTCTGATACAGATTCCATTTCTCCAGTGCACTGCCGTGTGACATCAGTCCTATTCCTTGGACTGGAATATCCAATAGTCTTTATTTCTTGCAGGCCCATTTCTGTCAGGTTGGAATTTCTGAAAGAATTCAGTGCTAGAATCGATGCTCTGTCATACCCCTGTGTGAAGAAAAAGCATGTCAACTATTTTTTCACACTCCAACAAAATGGCAACTATTCTGATACTCAGTTGTGCCTTTAAGTGGGATTAAAGGCCTTCCAGTAACCATGAATTTGTCTGGTTTAAAAAAAAAAATTCTACAGCCAGACACTTACTTCTATTATTACTATATATCATGTAAAAGCATTTTAATAAAATGCATGTTAACCAAAGTCAAAATAAACTTTAAAAGCCAGGTTTTCTTTTATAACTCAAAGAGGAAGGGGAGGAGCTTCAACAGGAGCAAGTCCCCAGCCAAGAAATTACAAAGCATTTGCTTCAGTTGAACATAAAAAGGATCCTCAGGGTCAAAATATTCATTTGGGGGGTGGGGAGGAAAACATACTCTAAAATTTTGAGACAATATTCAAATCAGTACTCTGTAGAGAGAGAAAAAAAATTAAGTTAAAGAAACTACTTTTGTACTTCTTAAAACTGTACTCAGCACATATCCATGGTTGGAAGCAGCTTTTCTCAATCACCATGCTTTAATGTTTTCATAAATCGTTTTAAAATTCTTTGTATTACAAAGCAAAGTTCCTAAGTAAAACCTCTCTATTTGAGTCAGATAAACATTAAAACATTCAGTTACAATAGTTTGGAAGCAATTGTTATATTCAGTCAACAGCTACGATCGCATGAAAAACTTTGTGTATTTCAACAGTTAAGATTTTAACCTAACACACACCCCCCTACATTATGTGCTGAACTCCCAGGGGAGACTATCCAGATCATTCATTTACACAGCTGGCCAGAAGTGAAAGTCTCCAGCGTTGGGACACAGACACATCCATCCCCCAGGCTGGGAGTACTTGGGCACATTCCAGCAGCACTTGCTGCTCCTGAACTAATCCACCCACATCCATTTATTACCTTTCTGCTCTGCTCTCTCACTCTGAGCATAATTAGGCTTAATAAAAACCATTACAAGATACTGGGGGTAACAAGGAGAAATGTTAATTCAGATTTAACTACAGGCTGAAAAGCACAAGCATTGTTTTTTCTGTTCTTATCTATAAATTGCAGTAGTTACTCCTTTCTATGACAGCCATCAGGATTTTTAAGTAGATAGAGAGAAAGGGGAGAGAGAAACATTTAAAACACAAAATGAAACAGGTGAAGTGGACATACAGAGTAGTAAGCAAATAAAACCTGCATAGAAGTTACCCGTTACATTCCAGGAAACCTGCAATGCCTGGTGAAGAGCATTTACTAAGAAAGATGCAGTCATACAGGTGAAATCAAGATACCCTTTGCAGTTTTTGGCAAATATCCTTACCTCTTGACTGTAAGCTCGCCTTTTTATTTCTGGGGAACTGTCAGGTGAGGAAATATTCTACATGAATAAGAAGAAATTGCAAGTCAGTTCTAGCAGGAGTACCAATAGTGATTTACACTAGAATATCTAAACACATTCTCTGAACGTGCTGAAATTCACTATAAATCTTACCTCAAAGTGCATGGTATTTCCATGTATACACGGAGTTACAGGAGTAACTGGTGAATATATGGGTTTGTAACCATTTCTACAAGCTTCATCTTCTGGTTTTATCCTAGGTGGAGTAGCAAACAATGATGCCTCGGAGACAGTGATGTCAGCATGAGTCGGTGTGGCATATGGAGAAGGAGTTGGTGTGGAGGTTTCTGAGAATGCAGACTCCAACAGCTGATACAGTCTTCGTTTTTTTAGTGGTGTGGTTAGATCTGTGTGTTAAAATTAGAGAACAGATAGAAGAGGTCTAGATATAGTGATCACTTACAACTGTTTAAGTACCTGATGTAATGAATTAAATATGGATGAAGAATTCCATATGAAAGAATCAGTAAGATTACAAAAACCTCTTAAGGGCAGGCTTCCTGAAAAAATACACTCTTAAGAGCTTACAGTTACATCAAAACCTGAAACTTGTGTGCTAGGATGATGGCAAGAACTGTCTCTGTTTCCAGAATAGGTAAAGTCAACTTCCTTGCATTTTTAAGACTGTTCAGCTAAAAAGTGGAAATTCCAAGTTCAGGACTGTGCACAGGAATTATCTCATAAACTCCATATCCTTACGGAAGTGTATTTAGTTTTTAGCATGTTCCCATTTTTCATTTTGCCTACAAGATTACACAGCTTTTCCTCTGTGTGCAACAGGCCAACTGAATTTAGAAGGAATTCTAAATATACAGAACAGCACAGAAAATGAATTTATAATCTAATCTCTTAATACCCATAGTCAAAAATGGCAGTCTTTTGTGGACTGTAAACACTATGAGATACAGTGGTTACTTATGTAGTATCAATTATACATTCAAAGGGGACAAAATCCCAACCACTACGTAACTAAGCATTTCTTTCAAGGAAAGTATCAGGAAATAGTGCAAATACCCCTGGAATTTTCATTAACTCATCACTTTAAAAAACAGAGTCCTCCACATTTCACTACGGTGACATAGCTCTTATGTACCATACTAATAAAAGCTTCACCTGTTAAGGAACAGCTGTCGTTCAGTAATAAAGGACTTTTATTTTCACCATTGATGGCTGGACTTCTAGATCTCTCTTGTGATGGTGAATTAAATCTATCAATTATTGTTGAATTTTCTTCTTCCAAAGCCTGCTTCAACCAACGCTGTAATAAACCAAGTTCAAATCAGTGACTTTAAGAGATTAACAATAAATGTTTCAAAACACATTACACGTGACAGAATTGGTTTGCCAATCTAGCTTTTTTCTGCCTGAATTTGTGCTAGCAAACAAAGACTTTTTTAATTAATATGGGATGGGGAACCATAATGAAGGGAAGCATTACCTTCTTACAAGAGCCAGTAATGTTTTCCACAGGTTCTTTTTTCCTCCTCTTTTCTGAAAGGAATGGTGAAGTAAAACGAATATAGTGCTTTGGAGTTGAATATACATGTGGACTGTAAGTGAGACCTGGTAAAGAATTCAGTTGAGTAGCCAGAACTTCAGGGTCTGTAGTTATGCGTAGAGGCCTTTCTGATAGACTGTCTGTAGGCTTCCCTGTTTTATCACTCTTTTCACTTAACCATTCACTGACCAAGTGCTAAACAGAGAGAAAGAAAAAATTAGTGGTTTATGAGTGCTTTTATAAGTGGCTTTTAGGAATTGTTTAGTTTAATTATTCACCTAGTCAACTGTTACACAACCCAGAAAACAGCTAGTTTCCAGGCTGCAAATTTAAGAATACATAGGGCAAGAATGAGGACAGCTTTAGCAAAGTAATGGGGACAGGAGAAGGAATCACTATAAATTTGCTCTACATGCCGAAGTTTTGGGGGTTTTGCTTTTTGGGTTTGATTTGTTTGTTGTAAACTAACATCTAGTTCTTTTATTTAAGTCTCACTGAATATACAAGAGCCCAGATCAACTATACTTACAGTATAAATTTAGTAACAGAATTCCAAGACAAATTTTAAACTTATGCCCAAGCACCTAAGCTGAGGAGTAGTAATGTAACATTAATAGAACAAAGTTAAAGTAAACTCCTCAGACTTCTGTACTGTCAGGACTGTGCTTCAGTCAACATGTCAGGCAGATGCCTTGAACATTATTCACTATTGTAGTTATATTAAGTTACAACACATTTACTAAGGCACACCTGTTCAAAAAGAGGAATTCTCTCCTAGCTAGTTCAGGGGGTTTTAAAAACATGCCAGTGGATTTTGGTTCCTATTAACAGATACAGACTAACCTCCTAAATTTTACGATGTTTAAATAAAGCTAAGGACATCCAAACCCAGCACATTAAATATATTATTATAATCTGTATTAAAGCCTTCATATCATACTAATATTTGAAGTTGCTAGTCTTTTACAAACCTATTTATATTTATTAATTCATTTTTAAAGCAGGATTTTGTCCACACATGGTACACTGGGTACAATACAAGAAGGCATTTCATAGGCATTTATCCTCAATACTATGAAACAGCAAAAAAGTGCAGTGAAACTCAGACTTCTGTATCTTCCTTCTTTTTTGCTATGCCATACATAAAAAGGAAAAAAGATTCTCGTCTCCATTCTCACAAGAATTTAATAACGATGCAATAAGCAGTGTTACAGGATGACTCAGGTGCCTCGTGGGGAAAATAAATAAATATTTAAGTTAAGTATGTTTGGGGGGGTTAAGATCAAACCATCTTGAAATTGTTACTGTTTATTTCGGAAGAAGTTTCAACCTATGACTTCCTCTCCTCCTTCCCCTCCACAGAATAGTTTTCAGAACTTGTAAAGCACACTGAAAAAAAGTCACTTTTGAGTGCAGTCTGTAGAATTTTAAAGCAGTAAGTTTTACTACTTTATTCACACTTGCTGATTTTAAGATTTTTTTCAAGTGTCTTTAAATGTTGAGGCATTTCTTAAAGCCTTCTGCAATGCACTCCAATAATAAAAAAATTAAAACAAAGTACTAAAGAATCGTCCTTCCAAACATGCAGATAAATCTGAGTGTTTAAATCCATTCACTTTAGAAAAAGACATCTCCGAAGTATTAGAAGTTAATGATTTCCTTTAAGATACTGTTTGCTACCATTAAAATACTTTCTAAAGCATATGATGAACAAAGAAAGGAAACTCAACTTTTTATTTCTGTTCTTTTCCTCTTAAATTAACCACTTAGTATACGTATCAAAAACGTAATTTATTTCAGCCCATTTAGAAAGTACTTCCCTTAGAAAACAGTTGTTCTAAAAGTGTTCTGAAAGATGTATTTTGGAAGTCTCTTAAAATCAAAAATAACTTCTACCAATGGATCTTGCACATACCTTTTTTAATGTCTTAATTTATTACCAGTGAGTAGCTAAAAAAAAAATCACATAATAGTGATTTAAAGAAACAAGTCAAAGGTTCTTTTTTAAAAATCTATATATAGTTGCATACTGATGCAGCAACCTATAGGTTTTTTTTTTTTAAAAGTCCATCCTCTTTTCCCCATCCCTTCGGAGACATACCTTCTTTGTTTTAGGATACTTAGTAGGGCATTTACTAAGTGCTGGAGCTTCTGTTTCAGTAACCATTTCTGTAACAACAGTTTCTGTTTCAGGCTCAGCTACCAGTGCAGCATTCTCAGTTTCATGATGTTGTGAAGTTACTTCCACGTCAGGAGAAGATGGCTGGATATCTGAACACATGCTGACAGTTCTGTGTCGTCTACGCTGCTGCCCAATGTGAGTTCTACTCCGTGAGAAGCTTTTCCTCTGTTTAGCTCTATTAACTTTGGCTGGGGTAGGCTTGGTGGCAGTTTCTTCTTTTGCTGGTTCCTGGTACAAAACAGAAGTCTAGTAAACAGACCCCATACACATGAAAGCTACATTATCTTCTTAAAACAAAATGTCAGTTCCCCCTTCCTTTACAGGTCTAAAAAGTCTTTATCCCATTTTAATTGTTAGAACGAAAATACTTCAGCGATAATATTTCTATCCTAATTCAAGGCAAACTGCAATACTTCCTGTATTTTCCTCCCAAGCACCTGCTATACCATTGGCAGAGTATTCATGCACACCTGTCAGTGGTTAGATCACCACAGATTTGTGTAAAGAACTGCCATACCACATTCATTCATCCATAAGGTAGAAATCAGCTACTTACAACATTATCTCTTCCCATCCAATATCCTTTCTGCAATTTATAGTTTACTACGCGTTTAGCACTGTCAAGTACCTTTTGTGACAGCATGCTGACAGAAATTACCCAGGTAAACAACCTGACCTGAGAACCCGCAGGAGTATTTGCAAGTAAGAAGCATACCAGCATCCAGCAACAGAGTAAAAAACTGTTTATGAAACATTAAGTATCATCTGCAAGAACTCAGAACAAACTACACCTTAATAACCCCTTGCCTTTAAAAGAAAAGAAAGGATTATAATCTACTCCTGAGTAAGCCACTGAAGCAGCAAGTTGTTCTCCACTGGTTACGGAGGGTGCCTAAGGAAATGCACCTCCTGTGACTGAAGTCAACATTGGTAAATGCCTCCTATCCTGAACTTCTAAGAGAGACTGCATTACAGAGCTGGTGTGCATGTGTCCATGTTCGCATAAACTACTGTAACTAGAATTCCTCAAACGAATTCTATACATATTTTCTTGGGGAAAAAAATGAGCTAATGGAATATAATGTCAAAGAGCTATACAGATTTTGATCAAGTATCTTTGAGTTCAGAGGGGGGAAAAATGGCATATATCTTAGGAAGCACAGCTCAACATCCAAACCGATAAAATATGCCATGTTAAAAACTAGCTTTAAAATAAAGTTCCAGATAACTACCTGAATAAATTCAGTGTCATTGAGAATCTGTGCTTCCTTGCATTCTGATTTAACCTCAGTTTTTGCTGTGCTGATTCTTTCCAAAGCCTGTTCTCTTCTCTTTTCTCTTTTTTCTAGTCTGGCAAAAGCTTGCAGGATAGCTTCCATTTTCCGTTCTTCTCTTGTCTGATGGATTTAATAATAATCATGATAAAGTTTCAGTCAATCTTTCACATATGTAAATACATACATACTCTCTCCGCCGCCCCCCCCCCCCCCCAAGTAGTTCAGAACATGTTCAGTGTATGTTGACATGGATATCAATTTCAGCAGAAGCTCTCAAAGGAAAGGGAGATGTTACAGTGACTGCAATTATTACAGAGTTCTGAAGAAAGGCTGGCATTCATACCAGCCTTGACAAACAACAAGATTGTCCTGCTTTGGATTTAAGATTAAGAATTACTAAAAATATAATTTACTAGTAAATCACTCACCTAAAAGCATAAAAATAACATGTAGCTCTGAGCCACTTACTTGCATGTAGTCAAAAACAATAAAATGCTAACGATGAGAAAGATATGAAATACTAATACATGTATGAAGCAACAGAAAGCATTACCCCCTGACCCAATTTTCCAAGTGTCACAAGCTACATCAAAACATATAATCAACATCCAAGAATCACCATTTCAAAACAAGGTAACGTACGGTCACACAGAGAAGCTAGTTTTCTGTCTATCTGTAATTCAGGTTCTAGTGCTGCATAGAGGCAGATTCCATCTGCACAGAGCTCTGCTAAGACAATACAGAGGTGGCAGAACTGGGGGCTTTATTATAAATTTTTTTTTATATAACATCTGTAGCTCAACAGTGCATTGACAGCAACGATGTGTTTGTATCAAAGAAGGAATACCTGCAAACGTATCGGTCATATAAGCGAATGATTTTGTTCTGGCAATTTTGTTTTGCAACTCAACCTGCCTCTGCTTGGTAAAATACGAACTTGCAACTATTCACCATCCTCATAACAGTGCTAGAGTACTAATTACAACTTTACTACAGCAACTCTGCTGTAGCGAAGTTCCACAGAGAGCTTCATTTTATTAAGACGTGCCAACAAAAAAAAAAAAAGCCAGCACATACTCTGGAGCAAAACTAACACATCCAACAGTGTGATGAGAATCATTCCTCAAAACCACGACGAGACACCATTGTTTGATAGTATCACAGCTCATGCTGTCACTCTTCAGGTCTTGTATTAAAATATACATTTTACTTGAGCAGATTTTATTTTCTGATGTCTAATAAACACGTCTCATCAATTTTGATACTGACAAGACTGCAGAAAATACTGACCAAAAGGAATGTATGCCCCTAGCCCCTTCATTTTCTTATTAAGTTCTGGGCAGACGCAGACAGTTTTGGTGCCACCTTGAACTCTACTTATCAGAAGTTCTGTGAGCATGAACAATAAAATGAAAGTTCCAAGTATTAGTATTTCATTAAATAACTTGGCTAAGATTTTAACTAGTAATTTCAGTATCTCAAATTTTGAACACCTAACAGAATTCTAAAATGCCAGTTCCGTAACATTGTGCTACCAACCTCTCAAAATTAGGACTTCTGAGGATTTGGAAGATGGGAACTCAAATAATTAGTAAGGCAAAAATCCTGACCCCAATGCTATCTATAAAAATGGCCACTACAAATAACAAGCAATAATAAAGAGCAAAGAAATCTAGATTTTCTACAATATTTTTTAAAAGGCAATAAAAAAATTACACACATTTGAAGATAAAAGCAGGCTTCTGTCACAAAGCAATGATCAAGCCACATTAAATGCTATCAAATAGCAAGCCTTGCATTTTAAGTTGAAGTTCATGTGAGGATCTGACTTCATATACACTCACATTCTACAAGCCTACAAAAAGGTAGTAATTAGCATGAGAAGAGCAGGTGTCACTAAGACTTAATGACAACTTTAGGCAGCTACTTGCTTCCCAACTTACCATCTTCCTTTTCCTTTCTGCAATCTGCTCCTCTGATTCCATTTCTACTTCATTGCTAATGGGAGTTTTTTCTTCTATATCATCAATAAAGTCTGGCTCCTGAAAGACAGAAATGACTGCTTTACAGAAGCCCTACTAATCTTGCAAACCAGGGAAAACTAAAAGCTGCACAGAACTAAGAATCCTCAGATCACTACGTCAAAAGTAACCAAGCCAATAAATGAAGACAAAAATGTAAAAAAACCTAACAACCACTTGTACCTTTGTATAAACCTGTAAACATAATCAGCTGACTAGATCTTTTCCATTCTGAGCATCTGTATCTTTTTTTCAGCATACTGATCTTATTGAAATTTTGGGGATCCATGCCCACTCCCCCACCCCATCAACCAACAACAACAAAAAATAATCAGAATTAAACCTCCAAACCAACAGAAACTTCTGGGCACTAACACGGCCACTGTCCTAGCCACTTTATAATCAGTTAAAGAATTATGAGCTTTACATTACATACCCATGAAAAAAAAAAAAAATTATTGAAATAGAATAAAATCTGTTTTACTGAAATAGAGTAAGTGCCAAAGGAGACGTTAACAATTACACAGAAGTTCTTTTCAGCTAAGAACTGTTCTATTAAGGTCAGATTTTCAATTTTAAGTCTCACTACACAATACAACAGTGCCATACCATAAGGAAACACAAGAGTTAGCTAACTAATAATGGTTTTCTGTTAAAAAACCCCAAAACAACAACAAAACCAAACTAAAAACCACACACACAAAAACCCCAATTAAAAAACTGACCCAAACCCAACCATGAAACAGTAACTTTGAAAAGAGTTAAGTGTTCATTAGTCCTATATGCAATTTCACTTTTACATAAAAGGTTTTTTTAGTATTTGTCTTGAAAGTACATTTATAGTTTCCCCATACTCCTTCTTTGGTTAGCATTACGTATTTTACCCCAGGAAAAAAAATCTGATGACTGGCTTCTGTGTTTACACACACATTTTAACAGCTTTATTCTCACAATTCCTACCATTTCAAGCTCAGTTTTGAAAAACAATAGTTCTCCTGTGACTGTTCTATATAAGCACTGTATAGTACATTAAAAGCTCAGAAGAAGATACCAGTTATCACTTGTTAAAAACAAAAAAACACCCAAACAATTTTTTTAAAAATCAATTAAGATGATAAAAGTTTAAGCGTTGCCTCTCTGGAGATCATAATTTCTAACAGTCACATGCCATGCCTTCTGGACTTCCAAGCACTTTTAAGCTATTTAGCTACTAAAACCCCAGAAAAATTTAATAATTTTATGAAAACTGAGTGTCACTATGTTCAATTTCATCTTATTTCCTTTACTCCTAAGTAATGTTAGAAGAACCAGGAAATGGCTCCCTCCCAGAATAACTCCTTCCTCTCTATCCCAAAGCATCATCAAAAACCATCATGTAAGGGAAAAAAAAAAAAAAAAATCACCACCCTCAAAAAGAAAGAGAAGATTGATAGTTACTAAGGTAGCCATCTGCTCATGTTAATAATCTGTCTGCAAAATTATGTTAATAATTAATCTCACAGACCTCTCAATATTTCTTTTGAAATGACATATTAAAAGAAAGACTAATACAAAATTTATTACCATGGTATATTACCAGGTGGCTTTACTATACTATCTACCTATTATCCAGTTATTTAGCTTCAACACACACCATCCTCCTCCCAACGCCCCGAACTATTTAATAGAGCTGCAGAGCTCTATTTAACAAGAGCTCCAGCAAACACTTAATACTGTGGGTTGAAGTTTTATTTTTTATAGGGCAGGGCTACTTATTGCTGAGTTTAAAATACTACTCTGAGTAACATATGCAACTAAGCTAAAGGCACTTCAGGATGGACTGGGAGCTCCTCAAAGTGTGAACATGAGGCTTTTACATTAGAGATCCTCCAAGAAATTCAGAGGAAACATTATAGTTAAAACTGGTATGGAAACCAACATATCAAATATTAAGGAAAACTGAGAATAGTATAAAAAAAAATTCTAAAGAATTTATCCATCCTTAGGATTTCTGATAAATCTCCATACCCCTTTTCAGAACTTTTCAAATTCCTTTAGTAACTACAAATGGAGAGTATTTGTATTTAGCTTTTCTTTCTGATCATCTTTTGTATGAATACCTGATTATTAGAAATGGACAGCCTGAGGGGAGAGAGCTTCCTCTGTTTATTATCTGCAATTTTCATTTTGGTGGCTGCTCCCTCACAGTCCAATGTGATGTTCTGATTTTGAGTCTCTTTTTCTCTTGAAGTATCTTTCTCCTTCTTGCCCTTTTTCCTTCTGGTTTCATATCCAGTGTTGATGTTTTCTGTAGGCTCCGAACGTCTGAGAACTGGACATTCAGGATTTTCTTTGAGGCAAGCACAATCCACTTTGTATTTACTAGAAGTAATTAAATGCAAGAAGGCATATTTTGATTAGGCTGTACAGCAATGAGACTTTTCAATACTAATTTACACAAGCAGGCACATTTCACATTAAACATTTGCTATTATGCAAGTTAACCATATAAAAAGCAGCTGACTCATTTGCACCAAGATATACAATACCACTGTAATTCAAAAAAACATATACTGGTTAACAGAATTTGGGGCTGTTTGCCACATGAAATTCCTTTAAATTCAAGGTTAGTATTTGCTTAAAAGATGGAAGACATCTAAAACCTTGGTATATCCTGGATGGAAATATAGCTACCACATTAAAGAGATCAAGATATGCATCAAAGGCACAATGTTCTTGCTTTACACAAAGACAGCAGACAATTCACAGAACAAGCACACCGGCAAGAATTCAGAGGCACTTCGTACAATTTTAAATTCCACTTGGGTACGTAGGAATGTTATTCAAACACATTCAACTTACACAGGCTTCAGCTGCAGGTACTAAACACAATTACTACATACTTCTAAAAGGAGAAATAACCGCCCAAAAAAACCCCTACCAATCAGGCAGTTTTTCAGGTTGTCTTCATGTGAGGCATGTAGGAGTGTCTACAACACCTGAGAGTGTAAGGTGACTTAAGCTCAACCGAACCCAAACTGATTAATACAAATAGTACTCTTTGGACATAAATACTTCAGGTCCAGAAGTAGTGAAGGCATGACCACACAGCATCCAAGCTGAACTACGAGCAGACCACAGAAAAGCGCATTACCTTGGTGTTGCAAAACAACTGGACTGCTTCTGTACACAACCAAGTGCACATATAAAAATAAGCTCTCCATTGCCTCAGTTTCCAAGGTTAGTGTTAGCCTAGGGGTTCCTGCACTATGCACCTATACCCTAGAACATTTCCTACGAGCCAAGAGAAACCATTACTAGATCGTACCACTCAAAGGCCTTACTTTGCCATCAGATTTCAAAGAGTTTGAATAACAGTCCCTATATACGTGAACAGAACTTCGTGAATTATTTCCTTTACCATTTCAAAACAATGCTTACAATGTCAACAGTTTACTAGAGCTTTCCCCAATTTATCAACGGAGCAGCAGTTATATTCAGGAAGACGTGTAACAGGTTATAGAATCTAAGGCACTAAGCATTCAGTGTATGTGAACACTCTTAATCATATATCAAACACAACTTATAACTAAATTCCACAGACACTGTCTTCCTGAAGTTATGCTACAGAGGCACTCTGCAATAAATAGGGCATTACTGTATAATTCTACATTTTCTTCCCTCTACTCTCCCCACACTATGGGACACCTACACACAATGAATTCTCATAGTACATCTTTATTCATATTCACCTAAGTTCGCACGTTTTCCACATCATTTACAAGTAACTGCAACATTGCTGAAAACGGCAACAGATACGCAGTAAATACAAATACCAAAGAAACCCTGCCCACACACACTCTGTTCATTGTAAATACAGTGCTTAAGGAGCTCTGTGTTATTAGAGCATGCAAGAAAGCAAATGATGTAAGAACAAAGCCACTCTGAACTGCAATGCAGTAGATGTATTTTAGAACAGCATGCTCAAATACTTACCAATTTCCATAATCAAAATCAAATGCTATAGTAATCTCTGCTCCCTTTGGAATGTTATGGATGGAGTAAATATAAAGATGAATTGTTCCATCTTCAATTACGTGCCTCACCTACATTCAAGAGAACATAACTATATTATAATGAAATCATGAAGTACTTTGGGAAGTGGTTTTTGTTTTCGGGGGGGTGGGGGTGTTTGGTTGTCTGTTTGGGGGTTTTTTTTAAGTGCCTGTATAGAAATTACAGGGATTGCTCAAATTATCAGTTGGGACACTCAAGGAAAAGGAGACTTCTAAGTAAATAAAGCCTACTTTACCTTTATGTATATGCTCACCTCTGCATTTGGCGTACATGAACGCCTGATGAATCGAGCTTCATTTCCAAAAGTCCTTGCATCAACACACATTTCTAGCCCATGGAATTTGGAGTAAAACAAAACAAATGGGTATGGCCTGAAAAAGATGCAAGAAAACCAGGGGTTTATAATTTTTAAACATGTTACGTATCACTTACTCTTCACATCAGTTAGTTTTGTAACATGATGTTTGGCATGCTACACCAAATTTGTGGGTTAATCCGAGAATGACATGTTTGTAATTTAAGCTTCAGGACTGTAACTGGTACATTCTCTAGTTCTCAGAATACTCAAAGTCAGAGTTACAGCCCTGAATATAATTCTTCTGCAAAGGATCTAAAGGGAGGAACAATAACATGACAAGCACTTAATGTGGAAGAAAAAAGGTTAAGATTTTTCATCTTTCTTAAGCTTTTCTTATGGCACCTCCTAGAAGGAAACTCAGGTAGAGATTTAGGTGCCTCAGAGTCATCCAAAAAAAAATATTAACACCTCCACATCCCTGCCTAACATCTGCAGTATCACTAGCACCCAACCCTCCTCAAGAAAAGGGGCATCTAAACACTTTGCTAATGTGTGCTTTAAGTTCTTCTATTACAAGTGTCAAGGAATCCCTCCATCTTTACAGAGCAAAACTTCTGCGTTTTATCTCCTCCAATAGTATTGCATGTCTGTGCAGTTAATGCCAGCACTGAAACTGATCCACAGGAAGAAGCCATGCATAGCTCAGGAACTTAACCAACTAGAGAACTCCAGCAGCAAAATCTGCCCCCAGTTGACCTGTGTCCAATTCCATTCTCAGCCTGATGGGTTTAAAATCTAGTTCTCTCACAAAAGAGAACATCTTTGCCATTACCTTCTGAATTATTTTAGGATGGTAGAACCTGCCAATCTCTGGTTTAAGGTCACAACTACCCCACTGAGAATGCAGGATCCTGTAACCAGGGAAGAACAAAGAAAAACGAAACCAACTCCTGAACAGATCTGTAAGGATATCCGGAAGAGAAGGGGGAGACCAGATTCCAACTGCAATTATTTTAAATCACATAACATTAAAATGCAAGACACTGCTGGCAACCAAGACCCAGCTGTACTTAAGGCAAGAGTTTGGGAAAACAGCATTTTAATGGTTACCTTATTAAAATATTTGGAACAGACCTTTTAAAGAAATATCCATTAGCTTCGAATTGTTCTCTCAGCATGAACTTCCCTCTGTATTCAATAATAAGTGCATCAGGAGGCAAGTCTTTGGCGGCTTTTAAAATTTTCTTGTTTTTTTGCACGTAACTCTATAAAGACAGAAGTTAATTTATGGAGTATCATTTTCAACTATTTTTCCATTATTGTTAACAGCAGATTATACTTTCACAACTACTGAACAATTCTGCATGAAAACACCCTCCTTTCTGTAATTAAACCTCCAGACTGATTTCGTCAAACTGCCCTGTTCCCCTGCCAACAGAACTAGTTATGAATTTAGATTCAAGGGATGCTTTAGCCCTAGTTCTCCAGCACATGCCTGAAAATCAAAAGACACTCATGTTCTCACAATTCAAGCACTACATCCCCTAGTGCACTTAACTCCCATCACTACTAGCATGAACTGCTGCATTGTTTCACATAACACTTTCAGAAGGCTTTAATTCCTTCAAACAAAAGAAAACATGCAGGCATAAAAGGACGTTCATGATTCATTCAAGGAAAAATAGACTAGAAAAAACAACAATAGTAAAAAAAAGAATCCTGAGAGTTTCCAAATTTATTTTCATGTCTTTAGGTGGAAGGACGGCTTTTACTTAAAAACCAGTACATACCCTGACAATTAGTGAACTCACACCTCTCAAAACTGTCATCACCAATCAAAAAGGAAATGGCCTTTACGTAGGCAAAAGGCTCTCTAAGCAGGGATATTCCTCTAAGGAGGGTGTCCCATACGCCATGATGGTCTTTGAGGAAAAGAAGCGAAGATGCTTCCATTAATCTGCTACAGTAACTACTCCTCGAGATTTCTTCTACAAAATGCTAAGATCTGTTACATGGCTCTGATTTGAAGCTGGTTAAGTAATTGATATTAAGGATAGGAAAAACACATCACACAGTTTCTTCATGAACTAGAAATTACAGGATCACATGAGTTTAAAAAAAGAAAAAAGAAAATCAGTATCAAGTATGACCTACCACCAGAAATAGCCTTCATGAACAAGTAAATGAAATTCTATCCTGAGTACCTGAACATCCAGAACACTTACCACACCTTAAGAAAGATGTGAACAATTAACATGTTGATATACACAGCAGGAAAAAAAGATTCCAACTTTAATGCTTCTATCTATTCTAATCACTCCTGATACTCCTCACAGAGCAGAGAAACAACAGCAAAGTTTACTGTGTAATGTCCACCACAAAAGACAGTCCAAGGACAACTCAGTGTTCACACTCAGACTAACACCTTAGCTATTTTTGTAAGAGCTGATATGGAAGTGTAAATAACCAGAGGTGACACAGGATGTATAAAAATCAATTACAAATACTGAAAAAGCTGTTAAAACTCTAATGCTTAGATCTGGTGAGACTAGATACAGAAAATGAATGTGAAGTTGTGTCACATGTATGCCCTCCTGCCCTTTTTTTTTTTTTTTCCTTTCAGGCTTCTAAACAGTTATCTTTGTCATGGCACGAAACCAGCATGCAGTAACACAACATGGCACAGCTCATTACCTCTACTGGAGGCTTGAAAATCAGATTGCTGGTGCTGACATCTTTTTTGTCATTTCCATTGCCTAATCTCAGAGCTATTTTTTGTGCCTCCCTCTGGACACCCTCACTGTACTGGTTATTATTTGCTTCTTCATAACGATCCATCCACGCCTTGATTTTAGTTTCCCATCCGAAGTTTGAACTGTCAGTAGGATCAATCTCTGGAGCAGAGCCCTAGAAATTAAAAGCGGTCAGATATTACAAGGTAAGAAAAAGATACTAAAATTTAAAAAAACCCAAGTCTACAACAAGACACATAACGAAGGGCAAAGGTGCGCCATGGGTTCAAGGTTTGGGTTTTTTTAAAAAAAGTCTGGTATAAAATTCTGCATTACTCACAAGCACTGAGTTGAATTCAGTAGCATTACATTTGTCCTTTTAGGAATTGCATCATTTCATAAATACTGCCCAAATTCAGGAATACATTCCCCCTTTCAATATGTATTCTAGCTTTTAGTGGGATGAGAATAGAAACTGACATTGCTTCCTCCCACAGCTGCACTGCATCATGAATCTAGGAGGGCTGGAGTTGGAGGGCCAGATCTCCCTGCCTACTCAACTTTCCTGAACATATGCAAAAGAACTCTAGCTTCCATTCTGTAATAAACAGATCTGATTTTCCCCTTTCAACTTCACATCTTACATCTACTACATTAAGGTTGTGACTCTAGTGTTACAGGCTTTGCACAGATCATTTTTCTCCCCTTATCTGGTCCTCACTAAACAATTTTCTTCTGCGGTGCTTCAGATCCTTCCACTTTTAAAGAAAGTGCCATAGTACCTCCAAGACCTCACAAGCAGCAGCCAGGCTGCAGCCAACCAATGCTCCTTACGGACAGCAGCAGCAAACCAATGCTCCCTTTTCTAGCCACCTGAGCAGAGACACTATTAAACATAATAAAACAGCAAGCAGTTCAGCAGTTCAATTTACCTGTTCAGATTTCTTTTGTTCATCAAGAGAACCATACACACAAACAACATTTTAAAAAGTATGATGCTAAGAAAACCATGAAAAAAGCAATGGAACCTTACAAGCACCATATTCAAAAAGCACAGAATAGATTTTCTTCCCCAGTTGTGTCTTCACTATTTGCAAGTCACATCTTATAAAGCTGAAATGTAAATTGTGTCCCACTTGTTTCTATATATCCTAAGGATGAATAAACTATGGGAGATACCTAGTTTCAAACCATGCATATTTTTATCTCACAGACAATTTAAGGACTGCTATAACACTTAAATATTACAAAGCAGACATCCCAACATGATTCCTTAAACTATGCCAGCACTAGTGAGTAGAGTCCCACCAGATGAATACATGGAGGTATGACAGAGCAGAACCGCTAGTTTAGCTTTGAAATGCAATATAGCCACTTCGTTCTTTTGCTGCTTAGAGCTATGAAAGGCTGAAGCTACCAAGTTCAAATAAGATGTGCACTCAAATTTACTCCCTTGCATAGCAAAAACAAGCCCTAATTCCTCCACTGGCTCTTGAAAACCAAGCATTCCCAGAATAAAAATTTACACTATACTATTTCAGTTAGCTTCCCAGGACATAAAGATGTAGTGCTCATACCTTAATTTAAAATTACTACAACGTGTATGTAGCACATTTCTTACTGAGAGTATTTTAGTGCTTAATGTGTAGCCCCAACTGCACTCTTGATGCTTCGTGTTATTTAAGTAAGGTACAATTAAGGTTTAAAACAAAACCCAAACAAAATCATGTTACCTTTACTCGTGAAGATTTCCTGGATCCTTCTCGAAATGCCTGAAACAAAAGTAAGTATTTATTTTCTTTGGAGGACATGCAAAAATCTCTTAAGTAATTCAAAATCTATTAATGTATTAACAGCTTTTCAATAAAACATGGAAGGCAACAACAGAACAAACTACATTGAAATCCCAAGGCGGCAACAGGTTACATCTCACAACACATGTTCTAAAAACCCATTCAGCATTCTAAGCTAAGTACACACTGGATGTCAGAGCTAGTCATCCAGGTACCACTACCTTTCTCCCCTGTTACAGTATCACTCTAGAATTTCAGAACTCAAGGCAAAGAAACTAAAAAGATACTTACAGAATACCCCATGCCCATCACATAAACCTGTAAATTGCCCACTCACGATTTATGGAAAGAGGGGAAAGGGAAGCAGGTGTCACAGACATCCCATAACATTAACTTCTGAAAAAAGTTTGTAATTCTACAACAGAATCTTAATTCTTTCAAACATCTCACACAATGTTGGGAGGTAACAGAAGAATGCGATAGTAAATTTACATTCGGAACTATTCATTCAAAGGAAACATTTTAGTCAAGATTTCCAAAGAGGTATCAATAACTAATTCTGACTTAAATTTTAAGTTATCATCCAAGCCAGTGAAACTGAACTGCAGAAAGGAACTGGTTAAGTTTAGGAAATCCCATGCACTTTACTTCTTCAATATATTTGTCTTCACATGTGTTACATTGTTTACACCTATAGCTAAATAGTATAATGTCAATATCCTTTTTACTCAAGTAGTTCAGTAGCTAACTTTCTGACAGTACAGTTCCACACAATTTCAACCCAAATAAATCGGCACGAAGTCACATCAGGACAACTGACAGCAAGTATTTCTGAACCTAAAAGAACCCCAACTGAAAACTTTCAGACAGAGAATCCTTCTTTGGGCACCCAAAGCTTGCTCTGCCCAATCTGTAACTATACCTAGTGGTCCAGTAAACACAATTCCTCCTTACAAATTCTGCCTCAGTTGTAAAATTGAACTTTCATGGCTAGTACACATTAACTTGAATTAAGAGCAAGGGTGCGGGGAACAGATAGGGAGGACTGTATCATTTACCGCGGAGTATTACATTTCAAGCTAAACCCAGGTAGTAAAACATTATTAGTAATAATAGCCTGATTTTTAAAACCAGTGTCTCTTGGTAAGAGATGTCACATAGCTATAACCTGTAACAGAGTTATAAAAGGAGAAATTACATTCACTTACTTTTTTACATTTTGCTATGTTCTGTTCTTTCTCTCCACTTTTTTTCCTTTTCTTATCATTGACTTTTGTAACTCTTGTAGGAGTTAAAGTAATTGTAGTTGGTGTATGTTGAAAAGCAGTATACAGTTCCACAGGAACCTCATCACCACTCTCTGTTGCGCTGGTATCCCCATCTTTAAAACAAAGAACATCCTGTAAACAATCAAATACTGCAGAAAGAACATTCACTAGTTACTCTACGCCTGCTTTTAAAATATAAAAATGCATACTGACAAACGCTTCAAGCACTCACATGCAAAATTCACCCACAGTTGCAACAGCATGAAAATGAATGACCAATGAGAAGCTGGTAATTAACAGACGTTTGTTTGTAACGCCAAATAAGTAAAAGATACCAGATTAATTCCTTCCAAAGAATGGAATTACATTATCATATTCAATTATAAACAAAATTAGAATCAGAACAAAAATGGTTAAAAAAAACCTAACTCATTCATTTATATATAGCTTTTACTTGTAATATAGCTTTAGAATTCTTTCAGATGACTGTATTCTAGATGGGATTAAAATTAATGACTGCCCAGCATTTCTTGTAAAGCCCTATTAATCAGTCACATGTAAGTCATAATCAACTATTTCAGCTGCAATTCTCAGCATCAAGTGCCTTTTTCAGGGTAAATATGTCAGTTTAGCCAAAAGCCTTCTCTTCTCAAAATCCCACAGCAGTAACATTCCACTACTCAGCAAAGAGAAATGTGAAGTTTATTTTGTTAAAACAAGATCATACACAAACTGACAAGATATTTTTTCTTTGTGCTGTGCACCCACAGACCTAAAAGCCAAAGCCTGAAATTTAGCATACATCAGCATTTATGTCAGACAAATACATTTCCTGACCTGGAACAGGATTACCCTAGTTCTGTCAAGACAAAAGGCTGTGAAGTATGGGGATGATTGGAAGAGAGATGGTGCGCACAGACAGGAAACTGCTGTTCACATGTCCTCAGTACAGGCTTCTTGGATTTTAGCAGCTTTTCCAAATATTCTGCCTTCAGTAAATACATTTTACACTAAGCAAGACTTTTTCTGAAACTGCATAAAAGCAGGCTTTACAAATACTTCATGTGAGAGCAGAGAAAGCACTTCTT
Organism: Falco cherrug; assembly: GCF_023634085.1. Taxonomy (NCBI): domain Eukaryota; kingdom Metazoa; phylum Chordata; class Aves; order Falconiformes; family Falconidae; genus Falco; species Falco cherrug. Next base: position 76,698,116 of record NC_073701.1, on the reverse strand, counting down.
CTGTGCTCAGAAGGATGTTGCCTTAATCAGTGCACTCAAGCCCTAATTCTTGAAACCTTCTTTACTAAATAAAGAACTCCAGCTACTGGTTACTCTGGATTTTCCTTGCTCACAACATTCCTTAACAGGATTCTTCTGTGCATAGTAACCAATCCAATTTTACCATCTTGGTTGTTCTTTTGAACAATTTATTAGGTATATAATTATACTTAATATATTAGGAACCAATGATGTTTTCTGGAAGTGTTTATCTCTGCTGGGACTATTTTCTGAACTAGCATTAAAAGAACCACATAGAAAGAAGAAATGTCTAATCAAAGAAGAACGAAGAGCAGAATAACTAATGACCGAGAAATCACACCCAAGGCCCTCTTGAAATTGTCAGTGTTTGTAGTACATACACTAGTGCCTACAGAACCATTATGTCACGGCAAAACACCACCACCCCCCAACACAGTCTTCCTTAGGGAAGCAACATTTCAAAATTGTTGTCTACACTGTGTCCTAACTTACTGTAAAGAATAATTACCTAAACTGAACATATAATTACAGAGTTGTTTTGAGACACTCCTTCCTAACCTACATAACCTGCTTTCACTGTAAAGAGCCTCAGTAGAGCACACTAAGGGAAGATTTTGCATCTTGGAAGGCAAGATACAAACTCTACAAATTTCGTAAGAAGTTATGGGCCCAGACTCATTTCCCCATAAGCAGCAAGTGATTTCATCAGCACCAATTTCAAGACCAGACAGCTTGAAGAAACATCCTTGAACAAGTTACACATGTAGATCCTGTATCTTTAGAACAAAATAAACACCACACCACACACACACCCCCTGCAACAAAATAAAAAAAATGAAGGCCAAAAGATCCAGGATACTGCTGAGTAGGGGCTTAACAAAGGTGCTCACTCCACTGAACCACAGCAAGTAATCCAATGCACAGTAAGCCGCAACAGAATTACACCTTCATCCCAGAACAAAAAAACAAAACAAAACAAAAAACAACAAAACCAACACCACCACATACAACCACAGGCCCCAGAACAACAGGCTACAAATGCTGCCAGGAAAAAAGGTGATGTGGTTACGCATAAAAGCGCAAGACTTTCACAAAATTTTGTATTGTGAAACGTTCACTTAAAAGCCCTTTTCTTGAGGCAAACCAACTGATCTACTTCTTGCTTCCCACTGTTTACATTTGGATGCAACATGGCTAAAACAGCTATCTTCAGAAATCTTAACAATAAAAACTATTACACCATAAAGTACACTCATATCTAAGTGAAAAGTCCCACTATACATAAACCTAAAGAAAAAAAATACATACATATATACACACACTCCTACTCATCAAAAACCAACCAAACAGTCTAATCTTACCTTTAATCAAACACCTGTAACTTATTGCTAAGTAAGTTACAAGTAACATTCTGCAGCTGTTGAATACTTAAAAACATTGAACAGATACATCAAAACAGATGCCACTTTTGCTTTTCCTATTTGGAATCATTATGAAAACTGGCCAGTTCTACTAGTGTCTCAGGGTAGACAGTCCATACTCAGAATTACTTTAAGTCTGGTTGAAACATATATTATCAGTCAACATACAAGAAGTGCATTTAAGCCAAGTAAATGTACTAGCTAAATAAAACCAAACAAAAATAATAAATAAATCATAAATAAATATAATAAAAATTAAAAAATAAAAATTAAGTAGAGATGTAAGCATACATTCGACATTATGTATTATAAATCACAGTAATTATACTGCACCAGCTAAGTCTTAAGACTAATTTTTTACATTTTTTTACTCTGTTTTGATACTTAAGATTTACCATTTATTATCTCTTTTCCTACTGAATGCATAGAACAGATTTAAAAGACTGATCATTAGGATTAAGGAGGGCTGAACACTAACTTCAAAGGTAAAATCTCTTCAGCTCCTGCTAAGATTTTGACTATCTCTTCCTTTAAGTTTATAGTAAATAACCACATAGTGTGGCTACAAATCCTAACAGATGACTTAAATAGCTCGGGTCATCAAATTCCCCTATCCTGGATGTAAATTCAGGTTCATCCTCACAATACATCACACCGCTTAGCAAACTCATTAACTCCAAATGCATTATAAATGTACTTGTTCTATTATTTTAATAGAATCAGCAAAAATAAATTCCAACATTCCGAAAAAAAATAATAATCTGTATTATCTACCCGGTCAACAAAAGCTTTACAAAGTTAAGTCTGGTTTTGTTGAAACAAAACAAAAATTATCATGGTTTTCTAAGTCAGTCATTAATGCCTTTAAGGGACTTAATGCAGCTTAGCAGTGATTAGCAGAAAGCACTGACTGCACCGAGAAGCGCTATTAAGCCCCACACGCTTCTAGGCTACATCATACTTCAGAACCTTCTGAAGGCATATGAAGTAGGCAGCAGGACCTTGTCTACATGTTTTTTTAAAAAGAAATCTTAATGCACACACTCTTGCACATACCCCAGTATTTCAAAGACATGATCTGAAAGTAAAGCACGTTAAATTTAGGAGGATGACTTCCTCCCAAATTATGACTTTTTAAGAGCTTGAAAGCACCACCTGTCAATCAGGAAACCAACAACACATTTTCATATCATAATCACTTAGGTTGGAAAGACCTTTGAGACCATCAAGTCCAACTGTTAACCCAGCACTGCCAAGTCCACCGCTAAAGCATGTCCCTAAGCACCACATCTACTTGTATTTTAAACATCCCCAGGCATGGTGATTCCACCACCTCCCTGGGCAGCCCATTCCAATGCTTCACCACCCTTTCAGTGAAGGAAAGTTTCCTAATATCCAGTCTAAACCTCCCCGGCACAGCTTGAGGCCATTTCCTCCTGTCCTGTCACTTGTTACCTGGGAGAAAAGACTGACCCCCACCTGCCTACAGCCTCCTGTCAGGGAGCTGCTGAGAGCAGTAAGGTCCCTCCTGAGCCTCCTCTTCTGCAGGCTGAACAGCCCCAGTTCACTCAGCCGCTCCTCACAAGACTTGTGCTCCAGACCCTTCCCCAGCTTCACTGTCCTCTGGACACGCTCCAGCACCTCAACATCCCTCTTGTAGTGAGGGCCGAAAAGGGAACAGAATATTTGAGGTATGGCCTCACTAGTGCTGAGTACAGGGGGACAGTCACTTCCCTTGTCCTACTGGCCACACTGTTTCTGATAGAAGCTAGGATGCCGTTGGCCTTCTCGGCCACCTGGGCACACTACTGGACAGAACTCCTGACAAGTCAGGCCAGCTGGGTTTTGACATTCTACAAACAGCAGGAGAGCTAATTTCATAAAATATAGAGACTGAAATAAGTACTTCCAATACACATTTCATCTAGTTATCAAAAGCCAAAAAAAATCTCAAAACATCATGCAATTGTATTATCCAAGGTTAGCAATTTTTGTCAAACAAACCCAAAACCATACAAATATACACCCCTAAATCTAGAGCAAACCAATAAGAATCAGGATTCCCTCTCAAAACTATGATAGATTGTTTTAAATCTCAATTATGTAATTTTTAGAGACAGGAATATCACCTGCAATGGAGTCATTTTAAGAGATTAGTATAAGGAAATGAGTAGTCTACACTATGAAAGAATAAAAATTACAGAGCTGTGAAATATTTTTTTCTTCCACCTTATCTTCAGTAGCTTACTCAAAGGAGTCTTGTTATTATAAAAGCCACATTCATTATTATGAAACTTTAACAATGTTCAAACAGGTTGAAGATTGAATCCACTGTGATAAGAAAAAAGGCAGTAGTGGCAACTAGCAAAACTCATGGGACTGCAATGGTTCTGATATAATGTTATCTTAGTAACAATGAAGTCGATAAAAAAATCAGTTGATTTACTGAACCTTATCTACTGAAGACTATCAAAATTGCAGGAACCATGTACACACTCTTAAATCTATAGTTGATGTAATTTTAGAAATTTTACTAAGGAAAAATCTTTGAACTTTGCTCACCTGACATATTTTCCCTTTTCCTTCGTTGCAACAGCACTGCCCTTTCTTTATCTAAACTCCTGAAATTAGAAAAGAGATTTTATTCCATTCCTCACACTTACATATCAATTTATTAAAACAAACCTTTTCATAGTTACCATTTTCCATTGACTATTACAGAACAAAACCAGCTGCATGTTTAGATACTTAGAAAAACATCAGTTGTGCACTGTTCCATTCTATTTTAATGCAAAGCACAGGCATACAAGTATCCAAATCACTTCAAATATAATGAAAACTTGATAGCACAGAAGACAGACTGACAGTCCGCAGATTACAGGTAAGCAGGCATTAAACCATTTTCCTGCAGATTCTACACAATTGTCACAATACGATACAAATACTCTACAACAAGGTCCAAACTATTGTCAAAAATAAAAAATTAATTTATTGGGAATTAAAATATTCTGCACATGTCTTTATTCACTGTTTAATTAACAATCTGTAATGTAAGTAACAAGTAGCACTTTATGTCACAGGACAACGATGATGTCAGGTATTATCTACCTACCACACAGTCAGAACAAAATGCCTTCCTTGTCATGTCATGACTAAGTTTGAGGGCAGGCATACAAATACATACTCGTTTCGGAGCAAGAAATCCTTGAAGTGAGGTCTGCAGCATATTGGAATGGGGCCATAAAAACAAAAGACACTGAAAACTACTGGTAGGGCAGCTGACCTGAAAACACCATTGTTAAGGGTTCTCAATGTATGACAGCCATGAAACAAATATGGAATGGCCCGTCTATGTATCAGTCTGCCTGAGAAAAGATCCAGGAATCACCGCTGTTTTGCTGAGTGCTGCCTCACGAGGTGAAACAATAACTACTGTGAACAAGGGAAAAGTAAGATCACCTCCATCAAAAAGTTAAGCTTTTCCCTGTCGATTGTTCCAGTACCTCCCCTTTTTATAGTCTCTAGTTATTTAGAGTTCACAATCAACCAAACTACTCACCTTGGTTGACAACGTTCACACAGATATATGTCAGGAATATGCTGCCTGTCAATCCCCATACAGTCAATGTGCTGCCAGACGCTTTAAAAAATAAAACCAAAAACTTTTAATTTTCAGTACAATTTTTAAAATCGTGTGCATAATACAGACACACACACACACACACACACACACAAAGAGTGCGAGACAGTCTTTTTTTTCATCATGATCTTTACTCAGATTGAATACTGCCTAAAACTACATCTCAATCACTGTCTTCGCCACCACTCTGCTAGCTGATTTTCTATTCCACTGATCACTGTAATTCCAATCTTGTTGCTGTCTCCCGGTGTCTCTCTGCTTCTTTAGACTCATTTCCCTCTTGGAAATTTTTCTCTAACACTGGAAATAAAAAATGGCAAATTATCACAATAGAGAACAAGATCGAGACAAATACCCTCAGCAACAAGACTTATGCTTTACATTGTAACAGGAGCATTGTTTTTAAACAAAAGGATTCCATTTCCTTTTATAAATATATGCATAAAATACTATTTTTATTTTTCTATATGAAAATATATACAAATATATGGTTTTATTTACTTGTATGTTTTGACAGAACATATAAACATATGGATTGCATACACACACCCCACATGACTGGTAGCACTGCCACGCAGCATAGGAAGAGCTTTAACTGGTTCCCACAATCTGGGAAGGGAGGGTGCTTGCTGGACTGAAAGCTAACCTAGGACAGTAGTTTCTGCTCATTCCCACATTGCTAGAAGGAACTGGGATGCAGAAATCATTATCTTCCCACATGTGAATTTATCACAACTCTCTTGAACTCCTCACAAAGAATCTCTTCTTCAAAATAAGCAGACCCTACCCAAGTGCTGATTGTTACTCATTATTGATGGTCCTTGATTCTGATAACATTTTCCCTCATATTGAAGCTTATTAAGATGTTCTTTCAGCAATGGAGCTACAAGCAAGCTTGTTACGTAAGCAGATGGAATCATGCAGCTCAAATTACTGTTTTAATTACCTCTAACCATCATTTTAGAAATACACAACGATCTAAAATTCAGCAGCATTTGTTAAACACATTGAATGTAAAAATACAGGTTAATACTGAGTAAAGTCCAGAAACATAAGACTTGTTCCCAAGTCATTTTTTCGAAGTCCGATAGCACCTGCTTACTTTACTATGACAAGCAGGTGCTTAAGCATGAACACAGAAGTTTAAACATTTAACTTCAGCTTCTCCAGTAAGAATCTAGGTTAGTCCTTCCATAGTTAATGCAATTCTTAAAACTATGTCCTTTGAAAATTAAGAGTTCTTATCAGAAAGATCATGCACAGAGAAACCAGTATGTGAGAAATTTCTTTCAGATTATTTTGCATCCTGCAAGTTACTTGATTTACATATACATAACTTACAAAGATGCTCTGCTACTCAGTATATGCAGATTAAGAACCAACCCCTAGGCCTTTATTTTACCATACTAACAAATAACTTGGACAAAATTCCAAAGTGATCTCCTTTTTAAGAGAGGAAAAAGATACTCTTACTAAACAACAAGGCACAAGTCAAGGCATGAACAAATTAACACAAGTAGTCAAGGCAGACTGGAAACAAGTATAAAACACTCACTGGCCTTAACCAACCAACCAACAAGCCATACAACCTTCAAACACTGCTTTGATGGAAGGAAACTTCCTATGACTCAACATAATTAAAACACCATTTAATTACATTTCCTTTCAATGCAGCTTTAACTTTTAAGTAATTTTTACCTTTTAAATTATTTTAGTATTCGTTACCTGCATTTGTCACAACAGATCATATATCCATCATCATGTGTAAAGCCACAAATGCATCTGGTAATATCAGTTCCATAGCTTCCATCCTCTGACGTACTGATGGTAGTAGCACTGGAGGTTTCATCAAAGTTGGGAGTGGTAAATATGCCTACTTCATTCTTGCTTATAAGCACTGATGGAGGAGGAGAAGCTGGAGGCGTTGGAGGAGGCCGAGCACCATAGTTATGGTCCTAGATGTTTGTTGAAAGATAGTTATAGCTCTTAAATGTTCATATGCTGATGGTTATTAAAGCCAGAGTGTAAAAATTCACTCTGTAAAGAACTTCAGAGACTTATTTTTATTAATAGTTTAAAATCTAGTCATTCTTGTTTTCTACCTCCTCAACATGTTTTTACATGTAAATGCATTGTGTTCTGCATTCTACTTCTAACCAACCATCTTGAGCCAACCTACCCAACTCCCAGTAAGATATAAAAATGTAAGCATGAATCAGTTTTTGCAGTTAAGAACAGCAGATTTTACATAACCCATTTTATACAGAATATTTAGCATGAAACTTACTGCATAGGGCAAACCAATGTAACTGTGTGAATGCGAGCTGCTGGTATACAACTGGTGCGGATAACTGTTCGATTTTTCAACTACCACAGGGCTAGCTTCTACAGATTCTGGTCTGCAAGGCAAAAGACAGAAGAAATGCAATTATGTACTTTGTATTAATAAATTATAGGTATTTCTTGCACAACTTATCATTAATTGCCTGCTGATCCTGTTTTAAAGGAGCATACAAAAGGGGAGGGAGGAAACAACCCCTGCCCCCAACAGCTCCCTCAAAAAACCCACAAAACTAACCAGAAAAAAAAAAGGAAACCCAACCTCCTCCTTTCATTTAAAATGAAGCTTCCAGAGTGGCAGAACTCAGACCTCTATAGAGCTAGAACTTTTTCTCCAAAAAAAAAAAAAAAAAAAAAGGCACATGCTGAATCACTGGAACAGGAAAGCATGTTAGAACACTTCATCAGGGAGTCATCAGTCTGTACACCCAAGTCTAGAGAGTTGTAACAGAGGCTGCAGAAAGGACTTCAGCTTAATTATGACAAAAGATAGAAGCAGTAGTTCAGAGAGCTGCAGACCAGATACAGCCCTGCACTACCACCAATCCCACCCAATTCTGCAATGACATCTAGTGGCGACGTTCACACGCCACCAGCACGAACCAGCCCACAAGGCAGCAGAGCACTGTTTCTACAAACAGGAATCCCAACTAGGGAAAAATTAAAGGCAGCGTATGCATTTATCTTTAAAGGGAAAAAAAAAAAAAAGAGATAAAAAATTGCAAGAGGTGGTTTTGGAGTGAAAGGCAGTGTCTTTTTAATATATAAATTATGGTTTTATATGCACTAAACCATGCCACCAAAGACAAGAAAGATAAAGGAATACCAAAATAGGAAGATCTTTTAAAGCACTAGTATACCTTCACCACCTTTCCTCAGCAGTAACATTCACGTGTGCATGCAAGCACACACATGACTGAGACACACTTGTGGTCAGTAAATTCTAGTTTTTTCATTGCATCATAAGATTCAATCACACTAGGACAAACTTCTAAATGGACCCAGTAACTTTTTCTTTCTCTTTTTTCTTTTCTTTTTTTTTTTACATTTTTTTTCTTTTTTTTTAACATTGGAAGGCAGGGGAATATATCAATACCTAAAACAGAAGTGGCTTTTGACTTGCATCTCAAATCAAGCCCGTTTCACTTTTCCCATTTGCAGTTTTATTATGTATGAAGTCTACTTCCCCTCAGAAATATCTCAATAATTCCTTGAATTGATTTTTTAATGAAGTTGGTATTTCTGAATCTTAAGTTAAAATAGATACCAGGTTTTTTTCTTAAGACGTTGAGATACTAAATAGAGGCTTTTTTGTTACGCTGTGAAGTGATACTAGTTTGATTTAAAAGGACACCAGCAACTTAGATTTGTTGGTAACACTTTCTGTAAGAGTATAATTAATCATTAGCTTTCTGAAAATAACATACAGTATTTTCACATCGACTTGAAAGTGTCCTACTAATGTTTTTGATGGCCCACTTCTTACTGGCTTTTCCCCATGTGAGGTTACTACACAATAAAAGAAACACTAGTTAAAAAACACTATTGGGTGAAGACTTTGGTTTCTAGAGTCCAAAGAAAAAACATCTTTTTAAAAACATTCATGTCTAACAGTCACCAGCTGCATTTTTTTCTAGTGAGCAAACACGCAAGTGCACAAATCAAAGTACTGATGTTAGAAATACAACTTCTGACTGGCATTAGACAAAAACCAACTCTGATGACACTTGCCCTTCGTTGCCTTCTAAACGCAGAAAAATCTGTATTTACTCTCTTACACCACTTCTCAACTGAAAATAATTTTATTCAGAGCTTGTTGGAACTATCTTCTAGAAGCAGCCCAGAATTTACCAGGTTCATTTAACCCATGACTGTAAGAAAATCCATACAAAGTTGGAAAAGCTGTGCCTTTCCAACAGATTTGCCATTATGCATTTACTGACATGATGATTTATGCAGTAATCATACACCATTAATGTCATGCAGTTAATCCCTCTAATGATCTAGCCAATCAAAATGCCAATGAACGAGGCATTTACCTATCTATCCATCATAGCTAGGACAGAAATTATGGTTCAAGAGGGTCTTGACCACTGTATTCCTTCTACTGCTATACTTCAACATTTACTGAATGGGACAAGCAGCAGCACAGCTACTCTTATCTACGACACATTCAGTGCTCAACCTCAGTCTTGTTTGCTTCACTATACCGAAAATAACTCAGTTTTCAGAGCAGGAAGGCTTACTGATACAGAACAGTGTGCAGAATTCAGGTATAATCCATCCTTCAACAATGCCACAATTAATTTAGGAGAATTTCCTTCATTAAAAATAAATATTAACACGACCTAAATACCAGCTACTTAAATATGGGAGAATTCAGTGAAAGATACCAGAATGGCAATGTCCTAAAAAAAGAGGTCATGCGTTATTTCATCTACTGACTACAAAAATTAAAAAGGTGTGGCAAGACAATACACTCCCTGAATCCATTTCTACCTACTCCAGCAATTTATAAACCACTTAAGAGAAACCAAGTTTAGTATTTAGAGGCATAACAGCTGTGGGAAGCAGAAGTATTAATCTTCCAAAACCAAAATACTTAAAATAAATGTATTTACCCCCAACCATTTTAACACTTATAGACCAGATTCAGAGTACAGGGTTAAAAGCAAAAAGCACAGCTTCATCTGAGCAAGGAAAGCCAGAAAAAGGGTGGGAGAAAATTACGCAACGCAAAGGCAATTAAACCTTTGTATTATAAGTTTTAACAAATACAAAATTAGAGCAGAATCAGCTTTCAGAAAAACTTTTTTTCAAATGTGTATCCAGGGGAGCCACAGGTACTTCTTATAACAGATAATCACCAGAGCTTTGAATGTAACTCACTGTTCCATTTACCCACTCAAATGCTAGACCAGGGTGGGCAATACTGTGCAGAAGAGAAGAGAAATATGGGAAGGACATGGTGGAACATTTACTGAAGCTAGGAATTAATCATCACAGGTTTCCTTTACAGTCAATAGAAAAGTGATATTCATCCCATAAGCAGTACAGAATGACTATGATTTCTCACACAACTACAGAAAACCTTCTAGCTTTGGCAGACAGGTCTGCCAACGCTTTAATATGCCCTGCACTGAACTCCTTGTTCCCTGCCTTCCACCCACCATGTGCATGACCCTCACCTTAAAGAGAAAACATACACCTCTATACTATCATTTGTCCAAAGGTCAAGGCCTTGCTCTTAGATAAGCATCTCAAAAATCAAGTTTTGTGAAGGAATACCCCTTGGTAAACTATTTCATTGTACAGCTGATTAAAGCATGAGATAGCACTTAATTTAAAAATGGCTTTGTAAGAAATTTTGTACTCAAGTAGCAAGGCACTAACTACTGTATTATAGACACCTACCCTAATCTCACCATTGGCATTCTTAAGAGCATCCCAAAAATCAAGTTTTCAGGAAGAAAAAGCATAAGCGTTCAGATCTGAAATACTATGAGGTTTCCCTTCTTGTATTTTTGAACATAAGCCAGTTCTTTAACAGACTGAGGTACTAAGCTTGTCAGCCTTCTGAGCACACCACATTTTTCAGCTTCACCTCAAGCAAATGCACACTTAAGTGTCTAACTAAGGGAGATATTTATGGCATTTTTAGTTTTATCAAAACTGAAATGTCAGTATTACAATATAGTGTATTTGAAGTTAGACCAAAATCTTAGTATTATGCCCCAAGATAAACAAATTACCATGATAAACTGACCATGATATCTTGCTAAAACATCACATGTATTTGTTAAGTTTTTCAGTTAGCAATTCGAAACTGCAAAATATTCACAAGGAACAAAGTAAAAAGCACCACAAAAAAACCTTCTCCCATGCTCTTGGGCTGCAATGACTCAAGATGTTCATATGAAAATAGGAACATAATATTTTCTCAAATTAATCAAAAAAAGCAAAGATACCCATATTTTTTAAAACCCCCTAAAATAATTTTCATTTTGCAAGTGAAACTCCTCATGTTCTGGCTCATTTCCTACCGTTCATATTTCAAATTTCAAACCGAAAAAGTTCTGCGTGTAGCCAGCAGATGGCATTAGTGAGAAATGAAATAAAACACATGGAATCAGATCGTTTACAAAACTCCATGCAAGCCTATAGTTAACCTGTATTAAGGGAATCGGCTATCAAGCATTCTAAGCAATAGTAATTTCTACTTTAAGAAGTTTCATCTCCCCCACCTCATTCCTTTTAAATACTGTTTTGTTTCTGACCATGTAGTAAGGAAGAAAACAAAAAAAGACCCCAGCAAGCAGTTTGACTAATACCTGAAATACAATCAGTCCTTCGAATTTGGGGCCATCAACCACTTCTATAAAAATGTACATTCTCAAATGGGAAATAAAATCTCATTAAAACTAAAACTTTCAAAGGCAGGTGCCAAAAGCAAATCCAAGCTTTAGGTTATGAGAACTTAGCTAGTAATACTTCCTGATAACATTTGCCAGAACTCCAAATGAAACCTCTTGCTTCCAAGCATGTTTCAGCAGCATCAATCTGCCATACACCAGTTTGACAGATCTCATTTTCAAGGAGTTCAGGTTTGTTGTCCTGTTGCACCAGCAGCCCTGAGCAGTATCTGGCTGAAGGTCAGCTCAGATAAAGGAATGTATTTTGTATGAAAACCAGTATTTTCTATTTCAAGACACTTCACCTAATCAAAAACGTGATGGGCTTCGCTATCTAGACCACAAAGAACCGGGTACTACTACTCTACCACAGAGTGGGTTCTGCTACCTAAGCATTTCATAGCAGGTCCTAAAACTATAAGCTGACCAGATACTGGTGTACAAACAGGCAAGCTTCCCATTGTCTTAAAATACTTTAAAAAACAGTAATAAAAAAAATAATCCCTGTTTCAGAAACAGTCATGGGAGGGTAGTTTTCATTTAAGACTACAATAATGTTCATAAACTTTTCTCCTGGACATTGAGCTCAATAGAATGACCCATATACTGTGGTTGTTGGATTCATTATACAGGCCTTCTCTCTACAAAACATATGCAGATATTAAAGAGGAGAGCAGTACCATCAATGGCATTTCCCAGTGCGCAACTTATACTCATGCTCTAAGCTAGACTAATGCTCTCTTCTCAAGTCAGGAAGTGCATTCTAAACCTTCCAAAATGGCTGGCTGTGCTTACTGTTATAAGGTCTTTAACAGTAAGAAGTCATGCATATTCATCTTCAGTAAGCCCCTTACAAATGGAGGCAAAATACTTGTGTGTTCCGACTACTATGGCACTACAAAAATAATCCACCGCTGGAGAGCTCACTTAGGTACAAATAACAAGAGACAGACTATTTCAACCAATTTTTGAGACATTCAAACTTTTTAATAGGAGTTATTCTCCACAAAGCTATTCCCTACAATTATTAAAATATGTGAAACTATGCAATCACATTAAGTACCCTTACTTGTAACTTTTTAACAGGCTTATCCCTTAGTTTGAAGCATAAGGGAAAAATCTCCAAGCACTAAGAGACTGCACTAAGGTAAGAGTTTCCCTACATGATCAGGTTTGCCATACCCCCATGCTTCAGCAACTGATGAAGCAGTATCAGACCTATCAGTCACAGCGAAGAAACTCCAACTCCTCCCTCTTGGGAAAACCCCAGAACTTGCTAAAAGACAATCTATGATTACTATCAATACAATTGATATCCAGCACACTACCCTTTGGAAGAAAACATACAAAACCCATGTAAATCTGTGTAAGCTGGTAGGTTAGGGACACACCTTTGTGTCACGCTTCTTTAGACAGTGACATGGCTTTTAAGTCAGCATAAGTCAATCATGCAACTACACATTTTTCAGCGTAAGTTTGGCAGAGATGATAAGAACTAATCTAATTGGCAACAGTCACTTAATATCTGAGGAAAAGCAGTTCCTAACTGGGTTGCTATGCCACAGTATCAAGCAAATAACACAATTAACTATCTTGTTTATACTAACAACTATATTTATTTATTTTAACTTCAGCATAACATGCTCTGTCTGCAAGGAATGTCAGTAACCTCAGGTATCATGACCTTCTCCAAACATAAAAGAAAACCACAGGAAAAGATAATGGGAAGAGCTGTGAATGGGTCACTCAAGTTAAAAAATATCCTGCACCAAGAAAACCTGTGTTCATGATATGAGAGATCAACAAAAACTTTAAAAAACTGATATGACAAGAAGCTTCAAATTGCAAATGCTTGATTTTTTTCAGATGAACGGCACAAAGTTAGAATAGCCTCATATATAAGTGAAAGCATAGGAGAGAGACAGCCCTTTTAAGAACTGTTCACGAGTTCTGCTTAAAATGCATAATGATTCCTTCAAAGTCTGGAAGGAAAGCCATTTGCTCCTTAAATGGAATAATATTACTTAGCACACACTCTCCAGCAAAGACTGTGTATAAACTATTTAAATTCCTGTTAGTTATTCAATGCATCCATTAAATGAAGGACCACTTTATGAAGTTTATTTTTGATCTATGAAAAATTTCAAACATGTATGTAAAATAAGTCTAATTGATTGTTTCAGTATCTAAACCAAGCACATTATTTTTGTGGTAACCAAAGATGGGGAAAGCCTTTAACATTACCACAGAAAGGTTCAGAGGAAGGCAAAGAGTAACACCAAACCAAAAAACAAATCCCAAAAAGTCAATTTAATATAAATGATGAATTTAACATTTTTAGTTAGATCTAAGACATGAACTGGGCATTTTTTCTGTATGTGTATGTAAAGTAGTAGTCAAGGTTGACTGTGGCTTATACAAACTCTCTTCATCTTTAAACTTTAGAATCTTTTGACACACATCTCTTCCCAAGAAACTCATCGTCATATATTCCATTAATGCAAAAGCAACAGAAAAATGGAGGAAAAAAAACCTGTCTGAAATATATAGACATCAAGGGAATCATGTACCTATGTACACTGGTGAAAGTTACAATACCGCCTTGGTCCTTCACCTCTCCAAGAACCAAGCTGTCCAAAATGCTATTTCTCCTCTCGTAACATTCAACAGCCGGCTTGATACTATACACATGGAAAGATGTATGTCTGACAGAAAAAACCTCCAGTCAGAGATGAACGCTAGCCTATCAATACTCTACAGATACAGACACCACTAGAGGGGAAAAAAAAACCACCCACAAAAAACCCCAACACACCAAAACCCACAAACAATCCCCTCCCAAAACAAATGAAAAACCACAAAACACCCCCACCTGCCCCTCACCCGCTGCCAAACACAGAAATCCACTATGGCTTATTTAATGCAAAGGAAGAGTTTCTTGAATTCAGGATTTCATTAGCTCTTTGTAATCCTTTATATAAAGTTACTAACTGAAATGAATTATTAACAAGTGAATTTCTGCTAGCTCTTCAATATAAAATAACTTTGGGAAGACATAGCATTAGACAATTAAGCGAAGTCTTCAACCTTCATAAAGGCATCTTTGTCTTAATTACTACCACTTTCTTGCAGTTTGCCACACCAAATGAGTTCACCTTTCCAACATGGGAAATCAAAATATTTTTTTCATAGAGTTAAAAGGCAAAGTATTCTAAGCAACAAGAGCAAAACTGGCAGCATCTGTATTTCTCAGTCTGATAAGCAAGGAAAATATGCATTGGTATAACAGTTTAGCTTCTCTTCTTTGCTCTCCCCAAAGAGGAATAAACTGACTTCAGAATCAAGTGACAGTTATTTAAGTATTGGGAGTCTGCTTCGTTTTATTGAATCCTAAATCCTCTCCACTGGTATAAAAAAAAAAAAAAAAACACAAGTCACTGGGGAAAAAAATAAATTTAAAAGCAGCACTGAAAAGGAAAACTTACAAATTATGTTCACATACTTACTCTGAGCCTGCAGCCATTTCCAAATAAGAAGTATCTGCTGTGTCAACCCCCAATGGGATCACTATGCTCATGACGTTCGTTTCTGATAAATTCGATTACTACGGAGTCCTATGCATTGGTATCCAAAACACTGGGGCATGCCAGCCACAGTGCTCATTGCAAACATCTAAGTGCATCCACAAACCCTGTTAAAAGAAGAAAAGAAAAAAAAAAAAAAAAAAGGCAGAAGACTGGGTCAGTTCATTTTAAAACCAGGCAATTCTACATCACAAAGAAAAAAAATAATCACTGTTGCAGTAATTTCATTAGTTTTATTTTGCAGAAGCAAAGAGAAAATATTCAATCATCTTTAAAAGTTAACTTCAAATACACTTATTCTAAGCATGTGATGATGCCTGAAATATTACAAACTGACAAAAATATCATCATTTAAATTAGCGATGAAAATATTCACATTCAGGGAGGTGACAAAGACTGACTTTAAGGCAGACTTACTAGATGTAAAGTACATTTGCTTACTGCTCTATGTTGTCTGAGCTCAACTGCTGTACATTTGAATAGAAGCCTGGTTACAGAATTTTTCAAGTATTTCTTAGGTCACTTTTGTTTTGCACTTTAAAAAACAAACAAAAAAATCCCACCACACACAACTTTCAGTATCTACAATACAAACCAAGGATGTCAAAAGAAAAGTGTCACAGCTTCCATTCGGTATTTTTTAAACCAAAATCATTCTAATGATTCACAATAATGGCATGAAACAATTTCCACCTCATTTCAATAGATCACCATCAGAAGATACTATACCCATCAGGTGCCAATTTTACAAGACTTTTTTCTTAAGTAGTAAACCAAAAAGAATCGGAAGTAGTTTAATTGTAGAGCAAAGCTACAGTCTGCTTGACTCACACAAGTCAATACACCAATCCTACCTGTATGGCAGTTACTGCTAGTCTCCCACTCCTCTTGCCAAGTAGGACAGAACACTCAACCAAGTATGAGAGGTACACAGCACCTCAGATACCTGTGTTCACAGATTAGTAAACTGATGCATTTTTATAGCCTAATATACACAAGGTATTCCACCGGTGACTAGATAATTGAAGGAAAATACCCCCATCTTCAATATTTGCATAATAAGTAACTGCAAACTCCTTCCAAAATGTCAAAATTGCAAGAACAGAGACCACTTTGCATGAAGCACATACAGTGCCTAATACACTCCTCCCACCTGACAGAAGTGTAGTATCTTAGCTGCAGTTTACAAAAGCCCAACAGTTTTGAGATCAACTTATTTTAACACACTCACCCTTGCCAAACACTAGATTGCAAACAAAAAAAGTAACGAGCCTCCAGTGAAAAATTGGAGGACTCCAGGAAAACATTGTGGACTTAAATCTGAATTTGCTCTTCGTATCGATAAAGCTGGCATCTTCAGGATGATAAGTGGCATCAACAGGGCATTTCTAAGGTATGAACTGGCAGCAAATCTTCATCTAACTTCTTAAATTTTATCTCACTACTGAAGGCTGGCAATTAACATCAAACATCTTGGCATGCTCTTAAAGTGCCTAAACCTTCTACAGTTCATACTCCCTCTAGACAGCAGAGGTTGTGTTTTGGTCCCATTACACGAGTAACAAAATACAATGAACTGGAAAGCAATCAGGCCAACTAGCTGTTGGGGTATCTTGCTTTCCTCATTTAAACACTGAGCATTTTCTTAATGAATACCACAACTGTTAAATGCATAAAATTAAGGAAAACACACACTATTTTCAAGAATAAGCAGCAAGAAATACATGTTACACCAAAAGCAGGTATAGAGTTTTAGTAGCAGGCATAAAAGAAACCCCAAGCACCTCTTACAGTTTAAGTGAGCACTCATTCTGCCACCATATAGTTTACTCATAGGGTAGAACCTTGAATGGCCTCATCTACAACTTACAGGAAACATCAGTTTATCATTTAGTTCTCTTCTGAAAAAGTAAAACATTTATATTAATTTCTACCCAATAATTGAAAGGAAACCATCAACTTCTTTAGTACAGGTAAATTGGCTATCACAGGCTAAAGGTTGTTCCACTACCAACGGCAGTTTCACCGACGCTAACAAATCATTAGCATAACAGAGATTTTATTTTATGCTTATTATAGAATTCTGAAGAACAGTTTCAGTGTGTTTCAAAGTAGGTCTGAAAGACATACTGCCTGAGATCATCAAGATCTGCACTTACACATTTTTTGCACTTAAAACTGTTCCTGGTGGTGGTGTGATTTTTCTTAATCGAGTGTTCTTGAAACGCTTCTGACCAAGCAAAGGAACAACTGGAAACTTCCATACACAAAAATGCCCAGGAGACTGATGGAAGTGAAGAACCTGCCTTCGACAGTTGCCTCATGGGCTAGCACATCTACAAACTTATATAAAGCAACTAAGGTTACCCAATCATCACATATTCAAGTGACCTTCATTGGCAACACAGAAAGATGTTGTTACCAAATCTGAAAATCAAGTGAAATTTGGGGATGCTTTTTTCTTTTGATGTGGAAAAAGAAAAGAGCTATGTATAGGCAGGCTATTAATTGCTAATGCATGGCACAATAGATGCCATTATCTCTGACCAAGCAAATACATCACCACTCTTGTAAGAAAAAAAAAAGGGGGGGGGGGGGGGGAGGAACAACAGAGCCAAGACAAACTTCTTACCCTACTGTCAGCTGTTGAAATACATCCTTAGTCAGAATTCACCCACAAATTCTGAGACTAATCTATGCCAAGTAAAATCAAAGACTTTGGCAAAACAGTGTTAAACAGTTGTTTCATCTAAAAGGAAGCAGAACATGATTGTAATGCTACCTCATCATTTTTTACCACCTTAAGATTTCAGGTCTTGACAACACACACATGCACAAAACCCTCGAATGCTTTTCCTCTGCCTATAGTTAAGTATGGAAGAATGTAGGCAGTCACCAGCTCGCAATACCTACACAGACAAGTTATTTCAAACAAACACAGCTCACTATTTGAGTAGCCACCCTCAACCAATTCTTGCAATAGGGCAGAATAGGGGTAGGGGGAGACGCAGGATAAAGTCATTACACTATGCTCACTTATTAACAGAACTGTGACCTTATAGGCCATCCAATGACGAACACACAGTGATGTCAGACCTGGGATGAAGGAAAATAATTATCTTCTGTCATGTCAGAACCAGAAGTATTGCCATGACACACTAAAATATTGTCATTTATTGGATTATACTACAAAAATTTGAAAGTTCGGAACAGAAAATAACGTAACCCTGGAGAACTTTCTTCCTTCTCCATCTTAAAAAGTGACTGCTTATCCTTTGAAGCTTGGTATTTTAGATGAGTCATAAAATACTATCTGCTATCATAATATGGTACTTCCCAATCTCTGCAAGTACCCATCTATTTCAGGCCTCTGACAACCTGTCACCCGTGGCCTTCTAAGAAACTGTTTTCATAGGTGCACTTCCTTTAAATAACTGGCCAGAAGGACTGGAAGGAAGGGTGCTGAGAAGTTGTCTTCCTACAATCCAAGCAGATTATACACAATTTAATATTTAAGAAAGTCTGTCTTCAAGCACTATGATAATTCGAAAGTCAGCAAGATCATGCTGGTTTCTCTGGTTAATTTCAAAGTCATATAGTTAAAAGGCACTACGTAAAAACTGTCCTCCAGCGTTCAACGATCAACTCTTTATTGGGCAAAGTTGCTCACGTACTGTAGCTTAATCTCGGCATCAGAGGACCTCCCATTTTGTTAGGGCCCACTATTCTTTCAGTGATAAGACACTGTAAGCTTTGACAAAATTTTGGCCATTCCTTAAGATCCGTAAGATTTTCTGCATTATCACCCTACCAGCCCAGCTTTCCATATTAAAACACATTCCTTATTTGAAGAATTTTTGCTTTTATTTAGGTGCAGTTAAAAAAAGCTTATCTTGCCTTAATAATGTAATTTTCATCTTAAAAAACAAAAACACTTCTTGTTCAACCTGGTTAAAGCATTTATCTTGCACGAAATCAACCTCCTGCAAGAAACTTACCACACTTCTACCATTCAGTCACATTGGTTTACATTTTCTCTGGCAGTGTTTTTTTCCCTCTAGAAAATACATAGGAGCTTTTTGACTTAATAGCCATATCAAGTCTACAATATTTGAAGCTTCACCATACTTCTCATCATCCATTTTATGATACCACAATCATTTTTTTAAATTAATCATGCTCTAGCAGAAGTATAAGAGCACAATACATTGCAAATTACTCATTTGTGTGACTCCATACAAATGACATCACTTAAGCACTAAACAACAGAAAATAACTTGCATATTATTCCTGAGGTATTCCACTTACACAACATTATTCTGTGGTCTAACAAAGACTACATTTCCTTTCTGTCATCCTTGTAAGATCAAATTTTGACAGCAGAATTAAAAACTTTTTCACTGGTACACAGAGGAAGGAAATAAAAAATATATAGAGGGCTCAACTCTTAAATCAGAAGGTAAATGGGTAATCTTAAACTAAATCTGTATTTTTTAACCTAATCCTACAGGGTCCAAACATTCAAAACTAAATCCAGTTGCTATGATCAAATGCTGGCAAAAAAGAACACCCAAGTCTACTTTATCAGCATGTCTTTTTTTCTCTCCTTCCACCTGCTTCTTCTAAGACCATCAAAAGCTATACAGAACAGTTTCAGAAAACAAGGAGATGACAGATCACCCAGACAGAAACTACACTTGAAAAATAAGAACTTGAAGTCTAGCCAAACTGTTCAGATGACTCCAACAAGATTTCATAACCCCAGCTATCAATCATCCTCTAAGTGTCAAGAGTCCAGATAAATTCTTCCACGGCATTTTCCATGTAATATTTTGCATCTTTCGACTTTTTTCTCAGGTAGGAAAGTATTTTTTTAAAAAAGCATTTAACTAATTTTACTTGCCTTTTCTTTTACAGATTCAGAAACTGGGATCCCAGTACTTAGATTCAAACAGAAAGTAAGGATCTAAATCTGATCAGAGAACTGCAACTTACCTTTACTTTTATTAATCATGAAGTATGTTTTTCAAACGAGAAGAAACCGAACAGCACTTGCTGTACTGGGAAAGGTACAACTCACATAGTTACGTGCTATACTGGTAGCTCACCTCTGCAAGACGTTTAATCTTTTTCAAGAAAGGAGAGGGAATATTAAATAGGATTAAGTATCCTGCTACAACCTATGCTATATGTGTAAGAACACTAAAGCTCTTATCTGGGTGCACAGATAAAAAACTTTTCACAAAAATCAAAGATAAGAGATGGTGGCAGCACCAGTAACAAATTTTTTGCCTTAATCATAAAAGAAATCCTGAAAAGAAATTAATATGATAATATGACATACTTACTGTAACAAGGTGGTGGGATTTTGTTTGGCTTGGGTTGGTTTTTTTTTAATCCACATTTATCCCTAATGCTAAAAAACCAAAGGGCTGGGGAGGGGGGGGGGGGGGGGGGGGGGAAATCAATGAAATCTGTTGTTAGTATTCTTAGTACATCTGACAGCCTTTCACACAGTGTCACTGCTCCTTGTCTTTCCTTCCCTATAAATCAATTTCCAGATTCTGTTGTCATGTGATAGGTACTAAAGACAAAAAGTATTTAGAAGTCGGGGGGGGGGGGAAAAATCCACTACAAAAAGGAACAGAATTCAAACTACGTGCAATACAACACTTGTTTTCCGATTTACAGAGGGACCTCAGTGAAATCATGAATTAAGCTTACAACTGAATTATTTCCTAGCTCGAATCTAAGAATGTTCCACATAAACAAAACACTACACTAATTTTAGTAAGCTGATCGCTAAATCAGTTCAAGTTTCTCACATCACTAAGTATTAAAAAAAATAGTATTTTTGTTCCTGTTTATTACCTCAGTATACACCTGAAGTTCTTCAGTATTTTTTATCTAGCAATTGCCTCCATTGGTCACCACCCACTGACAATTACAACGTGAGGAGGGGGGGGGGGGAGCAGGGGGGAAAGTAGTTACATAGTTTAGATGTTTCAAGACTTGGGGCTTTCATCACAGAATGCCTCTGCAGAGAGGATTACCAGGCCCTCCCAGAGCAAAAATTTAAGAAAGAAAAATCTAATTATAATTAGATTAGCCTGTAATTCTGTGTGTTTAATGAGAGGAAACAGTGCTGGTTTATGATTAAAAAATTATTTAGATTTTATACTGATGCATGCAACTTTACCTCAAAGTCCTTTGCTAATGTCACTGCAGAAGGATTAATCACATTAACCAAATTACCATCTCTATAGTGTGCTTGCTCTGCATCTTCACAAAGTCTACATACAAAATACATATGAGGTAAAAAAATTAATCAAACCTTCTAACCTATGTACAAATGCCAACTGTCTTTCCTTAATAGAAAAAAAAATGTAACTTTAAATATACCACAAAATATGTAAAAGGTGAAAGTGATAATTTACCCATATTTAGTAAACTGAGTAACTGAAACACCTGAGAATAATTAGCACTCTTGAACATCTGAAAAGTTACAGCCTGTGTTTCCCAACTTATGGAGAAACAGGCAGTTCAACCCATGTTTAAGCAGAGCTTATTTCCCCTGAGCAAAAGTACAGAAGCAGCTCTCTTTTGCTAAAGTAAGAGTACTGATTAACCCACTGCCTCACATCCTTTAAATAAAAGAAAAAAATTAGTAACAATTTCCTGGAGCAATATTTAAGTATCAGAATACACACAGTACACATAATGATTCATTTTTAACGGATGTGTACAAATCCAAGGGAATTAACTTGAAGCTTGCTGGAACAAAACAGATGAAACTGCTGAAAGAAAGTGATCTGTACAGGCAATTTTCCACTTGTGCGTGGAGCAAGGAAGAGGAATGATAGAGAAGAGTCATCAGATTTACAGATAAAAATGATTAAGACGTAAAATACAAAAACCAGTCACATGACAGTCTTGAGTCAAGCAAGACCTTTCAGTTCAACCAGCACATCATGCTAATCTCGTTGTAACTTCAATTTGAATGTAACAGCAATCTATCTGTACTCACACAGCACTAAGCTCAAACCAAAACCCCAGCTTTTGTTTGCTCCCAATAGAAAATTCATGCTACTGTGGGTCCCTGTCAGCTCCACAGGATCATTCTGAAGTTAGTAACTAGAGTCTCACATCTCAACAGGGTCTTTCAGGCAAGATGCAAAGACTTCCAAGATCATACTACTGCTTTCAGACCTCTGCTGATTCCTGCTGAACTTGGCATTAGTTGTTGTATTATACAAGTCATCTCAGGTAATACAGATGACCAACAGGTAGCATTCCATCCAATTTCCTTACCACACCAGGAAGAACAGTCTACAAGGTGTGCTGATGCCTTCCTTCCCCTTTAAAAATGCTTTCTTTATAAGGGGAAGTGCATAAAAGCATGTTTGAAGTGCTGGTACTCAATACAGCATGCAGGAACACAGCTATGTATCTTAAAATTGAAACACACCAAGTCTACTACATACATTGGAAAAAGGGAGAAATAGAATTTAGAGGACAAATGCTTAAAAACATCTTTATGCATAAATTGCCATTTACTGAGCATGCAATCAATCTAAACATTCTTCTCCCCCCCCCCCCCCGATTACATCATATGTGTATACACATTTTGCAATCGTTAACAAAAGCAATTCTTGTCATGCCTTCCTTCAGATTTACAGGCCAACAATTTTAACTTGTGGTCATGGGAAACACCGTTCCCACAAAGAAATCCACAAGAGCATACCTAAGAGAAGTTGGTAACACCTATGCTCTGGTACTATTATACAGGAGAAACTTCTAAGTAAAAATGCTGTGTGTTATAGTCCACAAATCCAGTGTGAAAACTGCTGTCCTGACCTACCGTAGAGCCAACAAACTGAGCTTTCCTACTTGGCTTCCCTGCCTACTATTTTCTTTTTTTTACTTTTTTTAAAAAATTTGGTTTTAATTGGAGGAGGGGGTTTACAGGGAGAAGAAAACACTAATAAGATCTTACTAAAAAAAAACCCTATGTGTTTTGGTAAACTTTTGCTTTCCACTACTGCTCTAACCACTCTCATCTTCTCTATACAACAGTTAGGTTATCTGGAGAACTAGGGATACAAACTGACATTTTAATGATATACTCTAGATATCCTTCCAATAGTGTACTACTCTGTGCACACACATGTGTGTATATGCATATATGTATGTATCTACACACAAATCCGGAGTAAATGTATGTAGCATACACATGCGGCATAAAAACATGTATCAAAATAATCTGAGTATTTATGTATTACTGGCTGTTTCTAAGGAGATAACACATCCTTAATCAGACCTAGAAGCAGAATACATGAATAAATGACTAATATTACCCACAAGGAAGTTCCTTCTCTGTTTCCCCCAGCATGCTGCACCATGGTATAGATTTTGCTAAGTGATTAGGAGGGATATCCAACTTCCAAATGTTCATACTGCAACTGCAGTGGTGTAAGTATGCAGGCTTAGAAACATAAACTATGAGTCCAAATTCAGACCTTGGCTACTGTTTGAGGCTCTCTATGGTAACCTAACAGGTAAGTTAGCAGTCTACTTCAAATTTGTGCCAAGACAAAAAAAGGTAATAGGTAAAATAAGACAGAGTAGGCATACTCAAATATAATACACAAATTAGGACTCAGTAATGACTAACTCCTGCAAATCACACAGAAGAAATACCTTACTCAAAGAAATCTGGTTTCCTAAGTGTTTTGAGTTTGTGCCCAAACATTCCCACTGACCTAATATTCTCTATATCCTTCTCATAGCAGTATCTTCCTCCCCATCACAGTATTAACTGGTCCTGGCCTTATAAGCCCCTCAATAACCTCCTATGCCATCCACACTGACCTACACATTGTCAGTAGTCAGGTCGATCTCACCTACTTTTTAGGTGCCCTGCCAACCAGCCAAAAAAAAAAGAAAAAAAAAGTACCTGTTACAGCTGGTTTGGAGTTACACACACAACAGGTAATGGCTAAATCATTACGCTTCCTCTCCCTACTTCTCCCAGCATACTAGTCATAGCTGCCCCTTTCCATCCCCTTTTGGATTTTCATTAAGCTTCAGAAATCTCAAGGATACCAAGTTCCTAACCATCAAATTTTTGGTTTTTAAGTTATCAGTTGTACTGAGAGACACCTAGTGATCATTAGACCAACTTACTTAAGAAACGGTGCTATTACAGCCAAACTACTACCGGGTAAGGCTCCTCCTCCTACTTTGCTTTTAGTCTAGTGCCAAGATAGAGTAAGAACAAGCATGGTGAAATAAGGAGTTCATCAGCATACTTATGAACATTCCAATACAATAAATACGGGGCTTTACATTCAACAAAGACCTCAGGCATGTTTGGAATGACAGCCAAACTTCATGAATTGGTCTCAAGTTTGGGATCTGGAACAAAGAAGAAAAAAACCTGCCTCCTCCATGGTATCCAAGATTCATGTGTAAAAAACTTGAGTTCCTACCATGTATGTATCAGTTCTTCAGTACAGCTCATTATATGCATTACACCAACTCCAGTCATTGGAAAGCAAGCTGCCCTTTTAAGTATAAACCTAGGAACAGTCTGTCAGCCAACCAAGTTTCTGCCACACGGAAGAGGTAGTTTCCACCGGCCATAGGCTATCTTCCCTTTACTATCTGGTCCAAGAGTGCTGCTTTTGCGTATTGCTGAAGAAGTGATAGAAAGCACAGAAAGCGATTTCTCTTCCTCAAATATTTATGCCATCCCGTTAGAACATGGAAGATTTCCCCTTACCTCTTCTCTCTCTTCACTCCTCCTTTTCTTCTCTCAGTGGAAGTTAGACAAAGTATGAGACTAGGAATAGAAAAAGAATGAGTGGTAGAAAGAAATAAAAGTAAATGCACTTACAGAAAGAGTAAAGATTAGCTTATTGAACAGAAATCTATCAAAGAAGCAGTAAGCAGAGTTATAGAGAAAAATACATTTCCAGATTTTGGGTTTTATATTTACAGAAATCAACCCCCAAACCTGAAAATTAACTGCCAATTACTTGATGTCTCTATGTTTACTGAACACCTGCCATACTTCTTAAAATATACCACAAACAAAAAGGCCTATCCATTCAAAAATTACCAATTATTTCAGCTGGAGAATCAAGGAATTCTAAAATACAGGCGTAGCAAATGAAGAAGAGCAAAGAGAAAAAATTACTTTTTGATAGCAGTATTGTTTGTAACTTTAAGTATGCATCAGCTACCTAGCATTACCGTGTTACACTGTATCACTGCAAGACCTAAAATTCCTTTAAATAGGAATTCAAAGGTTAAGGAAACAAATGAAGTAATTCACCAATAAACAGATCTTGGCTTTAAGTCACTTTTTTCTATCAGATGTTTTATTGCAAACTTTTTTCTCCATCTATCAGAAAGTGGTAAATAACTGTTGGTTAAATTTACACAAAATGCCTGTATGCAACTTACCAATTATTCTCCAAGAAAACATTATTCACACCCATTACTTTAAGTCATTATTCTTGACAAACATTTCAAAATACAAAGAGTACTCTCTAAGTTATGTCTGCAACTGTAAGGGTTTATTTATTTTTTTATTAAATTTAACAGTGTGTCATATGGTACTTCTGCCACTGGAAAGTCTAAATTCTAAGGCCCAAAATTCCTCTGGAGAAGTAGTAAGGCTTGGCTGGGGGGGAAAAGCGGAACTGGAGCATCTGGCTACAAATACACATTGGTATTGCCTTCAACTGCCTAAACATTTGGTGGCTTCATGACATCAAATAAAATAGTTTTTTTTTTCTATGCTGCTTAATAAGACTTAGGACTCTACTATAATTATTAGGTACCTGCCACATAAGAAGTATATTCTTTTGACTTATTTGAAGTCTGACATTTCAGCTAAGCAAATTTTTATTTTGTTATGTTTCTACTTAGGTAGATTCCAAAGCCTAGTTCCCCATTTTATCATTTGACTTACATGAACTGTACAGCAGTGCTTCTACTTTTACTTGTAGAAGCAGTTTGTAGACATTCACTTAATTGTTACACTTACGCCCAGGAATCAAAACAAAAGCAAGTCAGAAAGTTGCACCCTTTCAAACAGAGACTTTCTAGCAGTTAGAACTTTTTTACATAATTTTAATCACAGTTCAACCTGGACTGTACTTCTTGGTAACAACCTGGCAGTATTTCAATGCTCTTTACTAAAATTTTGGGAGGAAGAGTGCAAGAAAGGGTGAGGGAACAGATGGAGGGGACTATGTCATGTTCAAGGACAGCCAAAAAGTACAGAAGTTTAAGTATCAAAAGACCTTTCCTACTTTGAAGAAAACAAAAAAACATTTCAATTGCAATTATCTTGCAAAACTATATTGACTGATTTGTATTAAGAAATTTACATTCCATGCATTTGTAACTGTACTTCTGTGCTTTCCAAGGGTATCTCAGTATGTATTCTTAATTGCAAAAACAAAGATATGAAATAGATAATCTTAAAATAAACACAAAAACAATGATGGTCTGCCCAGCAATAGAAGCACAAAACACAGCTTTTAACTTTCAATACTACTGCCACACAGATGCAGGTGGACGCGGGTGGGGGGGGAGCGGGAAGATGCAGTTTGTATTTTATTTGTCTTCCAGTACAGAAGATATGATTGGAAAGAGACAGTGGAGAATGAACAGAATTTAGAAAACACTAGTCATTCATGAAAACCCTGCAATTAAAGACCAAGATTCACATCAAGAGTTTCTACCCCAAGCAAAGAGCAATTAGCTATGTCACTTGGTAAAGCATCTGAGGGAGGAACTTTATCCTTATAACTAGTAAAATAACTACTGTATTGTTTATCACATATATATATTCACATTTCCTTCACAGTTATAGAACAATAGGTTTGGAAACTAAATGAGAGGTATGATCTCTCTATACCTTCCTCAAAAGTTATAAATAAATTGCTGTAATTCTCAGGTCTTCACCTTCAGTTTAAGTAGAATCTACTAAAAACATTGGAAAACTGTCTTTAAACAAATGGTTAAAATAGGATTAGCTGTCTAGACTTGGAATATCATCTGTCTTGTGATACAGTTTTAAACACAGCCCCATTACAACCGTAACAATTAGGAGTTAGCTCATTTTGACTACTCAAGGCAAGTTAAGAGCATCACCCACTGTTAAAGAAAAAAGTATCTTTAGACCTAGTCAAGTAAGGAGACTTAGAGAGTAATGAACACCAAACTGACTAAAATATTTGAAGCTCCTCAGGGTAAGATTCAAACCTGCTGTTCTGTATAAATTTAAAATTCTCACTTCATGAACACAGGATATTAATTTCTATGAATAATACAATAACCAATGGGCAACCAATTATAGGTCCTCCTTCTTAAAATGTACTATAAGGTACAATAGTGTCATTAAAATCCTAGTCTTATCATCTTGTCTTTCAACTTGATGACAACTTATTTTTGAGATAAAGACATAAAGGTGAATGATTAGCTAGACTACAACGGCATAA
The DNA here is from genome assembly GCF_023634085.1 of Falco cherrug. Lineage (NCBI taxonomy): Eukaryota > Metazoa > Chordata > Aves > Falconiformes > Falconidae > Falco > Falco cherrug. The sequence goes on along the minus strand of NC_073701.1, from coordinate 76,670,180 downwards.
AACAATACACAAAACTACAAATGAGAATAAAATTTTTAAAAGCTTCTTTAAACCTCAGCTTGCACTACGACATTTTATTATCTACCCCTACTGACAAATGTTAACTTAAAATTAAATTCTAAAACTAGGAACAATACTATTTTGGCATTCCTACACTTAGGTGAGGCTTGCAAAGGACCAGCAGTTCTGTAAATGAGGCTGTTTTACAACCCTGCATCTCCATCTAAGCAGTGTAAGAACTTTCACATGAAAGGAGAGCTAGCACTCTTTCAATAAAATATGCAAAACTAACAAACACATCCTACTTGCACAGATGCACTGTGTGCTATTTCAACATATTCTTCATCTGTACTTTTAAAAATCTTAACTTGAGCAGACACTGTGACTTACCATAGTTCTTAAATATTTTAATTTAAAAAAATAAAGCACTTAAGTATTTTTAAAAATATATATGTTTTACAACAAAACGGTCCTCAAATGTTTACAGATAACCTTCATTATTAAAACCTTTCAACAAACAGCACAGCTTAAAATCTTGGCTGTTTCATTAATACCACATCGAGATTTGTAAGAGGAAAGAAAAATAATCTCAGTGCTTCCCAGTAAGTATATGAAACCTTGACAAGGTTTCTTTTAAATAACTTGTTTGTTATTCCTTAAAGGTAACAACAGTTTTGTCTTTGAACACAACTATAGCAGGGGGGCTTTGTAGTATGAAGACCATCAGCAGAATTTTGAATCCTCAGAAAAATTAGGTTAACTTCTGTGGGTATGATTCTTTGGTTAATAAGAAAATGTGAACACTGATGTAGTTAGAAATATTCATCTTGCACCATTCAAAAAACCCACTACAATTAGCATTTCAAATAATCCAGAATTCGGAATAATAAAAAAAAATCTTTCTTCTTTTCCTTAATCCACATTATACATAAGGTAATTTTTTTTTTAAACCAGAGATGCCTTAACTTCCATTCTTAGCAATAAATCAAAACTACTGTTTGCACAGTGGAAACATTTATGCACTGTACCTGTTCCAAAAACACTGTCCAACAAAATTTGCTTTTGAGATTCACAAATGCTCATTTGTATGGAAGTCACTAGGCCAATAACATAGATGGACTTCTTTAGGATCTCTCTAGAAGTCTGAATTGGTTTTTATATTTTTTATCTTCTCCGCTCTACATCCCCTCATTCAATTTTGTTAGAATGTTAGACAAAAACAGCACAATACTTTCATTAAGCCTTTATTTACATTAATCTATTTAGAACAATGCCACAATTTCACAATTACGTACACCACTCCTTAACTGAGTCCCACAAATAATCCTTAACTTAGGACTTAAATAGACTCACCCAAGTCCACATATAAAATAATTATTAGCATGCACACAAAGAAAGACTGTCCTTAAATCAAACTGAGATCAGGACTAGAGAGACACTACAGCCTTCAGTATGACACCCATTTCTGCATTTCTTATGCTTTCCAACAGAATAAAGAGTTGTGTGCTAAAACTTTACCAAAGACATGAGATAATGCAACTCCTAAAAGTAATCTGAATTTTACTGCTAAGAGAAACTTCCCCTAGATATAGTCTAAAAAGCCTGTATTATTTCCCCTCCGAAATTTCCCAGATGGCAAAAAAGCTCACCCAAAAGGCTAAGTGACAGTTAAGCAGATTTTTTTTCCTTCAGATATGGAAAGCCTGAAGATACATAAACGGTTTTAGAACTACAGTCTACAAATTACAGTGCATTTGTAACACAACGTTTGTAAATCAGAAATGCCTCTTGAAAAAAAAGAAAAAAAAAAGGCAATTCAGATTTCAAATCTTCCCTCTATCAAGAGGTGTTCATTAATCTGTAGGGGACATTTCATTTTTCATGAATATACTTCAACATATCAACATCAATGGAGTTAAATACAAATTTTTCTTTGTAACATTGTCTCCTTAAATCACAAATCTGTTTTTATAAATGGAGAAACTGAGTCACAAAGGCAAAATGACTCACTACAACTCATACATGGGCAACTCCGGAAAATCTCAAAATTCCAGACTCTTCATGCATAAAATTTGTAATCTTTAAGATAAGCTGAAAATTTTGAATATTTCAATCTTTGTGTTTATTTCACACCCACCCACCCTATGTTTTTTGTTAAGTGTACAATTTTTTTTTAATTTTCATCTTGAATCAGATGCCTGCTTGAGAACATGACTGAGGCCATAAAGTTCGACTGCAGAACTGTGTAGCCCTCTAAGTCGTAACGTTAAAAAAATTACTCACAAGAACAGAAGCTTTAAACCTAGAGAACAAAAGGAAAACATTTCCCGAAAGGCCTATACATACATTCTTTCGAATCTTATTCAGGTACTTTTAAATATACAGAGTAAGACATGGTTTATTAAAAATATCAAATCTATATAAATAAGGAAGGTATGATGGAAGCATGCAATACTGGACTATTAACGCATCACTTGGTGGTTGGAATCACTCAGCCTTTGGCCTCAAAACACATGAAAGGCATGCATTAACAACACACTAAATGTTTTACTATCTCATTGTTCAACTTCAGGTATACCTTAAACCATGTATTGGTGCTTCTAAATGCTACCTAAATTAAAATTCTTTAGAGATTGCAGACAGTTTTGCCACTTCAATACCTCACTTTTGATTGTTTAAATCCAGAAGGTTCCAAAGCTATACTAGCACAGGAATTCATACCTCGTTAAACCAAGGACAAGATTAAAGACAGGCATCAAAAACAAAAAAGTGAAAAATTACTATTTTGTTGTTGTTGCTTAAACCACAGAGTCTGTAGCCTCCACAGTTTGTATCAGAGTACACTACACCAACTACCAAATAATAAATCCTTGTGACCTCCCTTCCCCCCACTCAAACATATTTATAGTGGTGATACTAAAAGGTTCATATTTCAATTAGGAAAAAAATTAGAGGTTAGGCACCGCACTTTCCCTCAGTATTTGTATGTGTATCACCACATATACAATTCATACAGCAATATACAAAATAAATTGAAGAAAAAATGTAATACCAAGATCACATGGTGACAGAAGAAATTCCACATCTTAATAAAGTAACAGGTTATAAATTCGCATGCATTATATCTGCAAGTATTAAATTCTTTTAGCATTCTCAAACTATAAATACATGGAATTACTACCCTGATGCCCAGCAGAGGTATTTCCTGGAAGGTGAACTTGATGTTCACAAATGTGATTCCACAAAGAACTTGGCTGTTTTAGTGATCTTTGATAAATATTACCGGGTTTATGTCGTTAATAGGATGGACAGAAGTACAGTACCCATCACAAACGCAGGGGGTTTTCCTAATTATTAAACCGACATACATATTACCTTACAGCAACCTAAACACACCCCTCAAAGAAGCTGCTTGAGTCTGTTGCCTCTTTCCACCCCCCTTTTCCCCGACAAGAGTGGTCTCGTTCACTTGCCTTTCACACACATAACCAATAAAATTAATCAGCTGGAACACAGCATTTTTAAATCGCAGTAAAGTCAAGAGATGTTTTGTACGTTATTTGAAGGGAACAGTCTTTTCATTTAAACATAGTAAGACTCTAATACGCTGCAGACAAACGCACTGCATGGGGTGTGGAGGACCCGAGCTGATTAGATTACCACAACATCAGCCTGAGGCCGCCATTTTTAGAATCTCTAAAGGACAAAAGAGGGAAATTAAAAAATTTGCTCCACATTTTTTGAAAAGTAACTTTAAAAGTATAGTGATAATAATCAATTAATCATGCATTACAAGTACAGCCATGGGTATATCTTGCTTTTCTCTGATCTGAGCCCTGAGTAACAAAAACGTTTCGTTATTATTCCTTTAAGGTACTGTAAATAAACAGACTAAAACATTCCTAAATCTAGATGCAGCACAAAACTTCTGCTTTTAAAGACACGCAGTATGTACCGTTTTAGGGACCTCAGGGCTTTTAGCCACCGCACATTCCCTAATGGCTGAGTATGGGGGAATACAGGACCTTTATAATCAAGCTATATTATGTTTCTCTACCCTATTTAGTACTACACAGTGAACCGTTTGTTTCCCTCCCCCCCCCCATGTCTACAGCAATAGGGTCTACCCCACCGATCTTTATTTATTTGAGAATGAAATATGCCACCCAAGGAACACGAACACTGGCTGCAGAAACTAAAGCAAGAAAGGGATGCACCAATATAACTACTTACACCCTCAAGAAAGGGGGTGGAGAGAATGATCCCCTTTTAAATTGGCACAAACTCTTCAGGACTGCTTTCCGTTCGTCCAGGTTACACCACGAAGCAGAGGTATTAGCAGGGAGGGAGGAAAGGAGGCGGGGGTGTGGAAGGCAGAGAGATTAGGCCTATAACGAGCCATTTTAGTACCACAAAGCAAAAATACACAGGATGGAGGAAAAGAATAGATTTCCCTAAGCTTCATAAAACTCAATACGCAGTCCCAGTAACACACAAACCCCTTCTGAAAACCACCAGTCTAAGGAACTGTACGTTGTCACATAATAGCCCCTTTTGGCTCTTTTTCCAAGCATAATGCATAAATCTGGCGTAACTGCCAAAAAATTCTCCTCAGCTCCTCCAGTTACAGTAACCCGCCATATTCACAAGATATAGCGACAGCCTGCCATTTTTTAACCAAACCCCACAAAAGGAAAAACAAATTCAAGACAACTTAAACAGAATTTAAACGCATTTCAGGGTGGGAAGGAGTTATACTCGCACCGAGGGTAATGAGACGTTCCCGTCGCATTTCACTCCCCTTCTGCCACCCCCCTCCCCACAGCACCCACAGCAGAATACGCTGGTAATAACCGAAGACTCACCTGTAATGGTCACAGGCCAAGCAGCAGGACCCCTCGGCTGAGCCCCTTCTCTATCCCAACCAAAACAATGCAACAGCCCCACTGCGGATATTCCTACCCTAGGCAGGACTCAACCCTCAGCAGGCTTCTGGTAAAAGAAAGAAAAGGGAAAGAAAGGAAAGAAGACCCCCCCCTCCCCCCAAACCTAACTCAGCGCGCAGAACCCTACAAGGACCAGCTCGGAAGCGCCTTTGCCTTGGGACCTATGTACAAACCCCGCTGCCACCGCTGCTCCCGTGTCTCCCTCCTTTCAGCCTCCTACGCTCCCTTCTATGTCACTGCCTCTCTCTGGGAAAATGGCGTCCGCTCTCCCCTCCCTCCCACTGCACGGGGCTCACCCGCCCCGCCTGGCAGGGGCAGGGTTACCAAGGCGAAGCCAAACAGCCGCCATTTTGCTTACGGGCTGGGAGCGCAGTCTGCGCCCGCCGAGCCCTCAGTGTCCATTTTGCAACAGCGCTTTGCACGTTACACTGAACGGCTCGGGTCTGGGCGCGGCCGAGACACCAGACTGCGGCAGGGGCTGGACAGGGGGGCTGTGAGGAGGTGTGGAGAGAAGTAGGGCAGCGGAGGAGGGGCGGCTGCAGCTGGGGCTGCTGCCGGGGGCGATGCGCAGCCCCGGAGGCGCAGACCGCGGGGGAGGGGCAGGGGCTCCGTCCCAGGCTGTTGCGGGACCAAACGCGGGCGGGAGGATGTCTGACTCAGAACTGCATCCTCTGAGGCAAACACGCCAAAATTCCCTCCCCGGCTGCCCCCCCCGCCGCCTCGGCCTCCTCCCCGCGGCCGGCGTTACTCTCAGCATACCTGTTCTTTATGAATCTCAGCCTGAGGGATAAATTTTTGCCACAAAGCAGGCAAAAAAAGCCGGGTAGACCCGCCGGGTCTAGCACAAGCAGAGGACCTTACTTGAGGGGCGGGGAAGAAACGGGAGTGGGAGCTGTGCCTGAGACCCGTTCAGGGCAACGTGGAGGTTTTGACTGAACCTCTGCTGCCAGTAAGGCACTCGAGGCTGAGAAGCTTCCCCAAGGCGTTTTAGGGCTCGTATAAGGCAAGTGGGAGACAGCGTTTTTTCTTAAAGCGAGTGGGACAGCACTAACTGAAGGCGTTTCTTTTCTGCCGGGAACGAGACGAGCAGTGAACGAGCTCCTCTTAGTTTAGAAGAACTAAAGGGAGTTTCCCCTTTAGGGAACGGCACTTGGGGAGCAGGTACGGTCTGCTTTTGTCCGGACCAGCGGGAGCTGGCAAAGCTCGCGCAGTGTTTCAAGGCAGACGCAGCCTCTGCCGTTTGTACCGGCCTCCTCTTCCTTCCACCATGTCCCCTCCCAGCTCCTGCTCAGCCCGCACACCGCCCTGCCTCCCCTGCCCGGCTTCAGCCCCTCCAGCGATATGGCTGATTGAGGGAGGGGAGGCGGCGGCTGGGGTTTCATTCGACGCCCACCAGGGGCTGAGCGAGCCTCCTTCAGTGCGCAAACTCGGGGCACCAGATAAAAGCTGGGCTGGCAGCTCTTACCCTGCCTCGATGGAGCCGCCACAATCGGGTGACCGGAGAAGCAGTTAGCAGCAGCGCCATAGACTAGCGTCCCCCACACCTTGGGCAGAGAGAGTTTGGGGCTCTAAAGAGCTGCTGCTGCGGCAGGAGGGAGCCGAGGTGAAGGGAATCCGCTAGCTGGTTGGACGCAGAGGAGGCGGCTGTAACGGGGCATTGAGTCTGAGGGAGGAGGGGGGCGATTAAACGTCTTGTGACCACGGCGGAGTCTATGGGTATTTTTTCCTGTCTAACTCTTCTGTGCGTGTGTCTCTTGTTTCTTTCTCTCTCTCCTTAGGGCGCTTGGCTGGGGCTGCTCGCTCGGGTTCTGCCTGTTATTGCGCGAAATGGCGGCTGCCGTCTTGGTGGGTTTGGTTGTCGGTTTTTTGTGTAGGTTTTTTTTTTTTTTTTTTCTTCCCCTCCTATTCCCCTCCCCCCACTTGTGCCTTGGCTGCGGCCCCGCAACGAACCGCGGCGGCGACTGAGTCAGGAGGGGGGAGGGAGCTGCGCGGGAGCCAATAGCCGGGCTGGCCGGGCTTGCCCGGCGCGCCCTGATTGGCTGACGCTGACATCATCCTGCAGCAGGGGCAGCCGCAGCTGGGCTGGGTTGGGGAGCTGCCGGGGGAGGCTGGTGCAAAGGGAGAAAACGGGCGCCATGATCCCAGCGAGAGGGAGGACTTCACGGGCGGGGGATCCTTGAAGAGTCGGTGAAAAGGAAAGCAGGACCAGGCCTTGGCTTCTCCTTCCCAAACAGTGCCGGGGTTGTGAGGAGAGGAGCGGGAGAAGAGCAACTCGTGCTTGCTTTTGTAACTGCGTCAGTACAAGATGGCGCAGGGTCTCCCTGGAGAGGGAAGGGAGTTGCACGTCCGCCGGAGGTCATGTGACCGCGTTGCATTCTTGTGGGGTTTGGCTGCAGACCAAGCTGGCTGAGGCGGCGGCGGCGGCCCGGGAGAGTCCGTGCTTCCCACCCCCTCCTCCCCGCACTGTGCCGTCGGTGCCGCGTTGGTTCCCATTTCCCTTCCCCCATTAACCTTCTGCACGAGGGTGTAGCTGCCGCCGAGGAAGGTTCTCGCTTCTTTCCTCATTCTCCACCCCTCTCCAGGGTGTAGCTGCTCTCGGGGGAAGCTTTCCATTCCGCCCCCTCTTTGCGTAAGGCTTTACCCATCGCAAGGGAAAGTTCCCCCGGGCGCCCACTCGCTCCGCCCGAGCGTGGGAGCAGGCGGTGCGCGGCTCTGCGCCGGGCCCCCGCGGCGGCCGGCCCTACTAACGTAAATGCCACCCGCTCTCGCTCGGCTTCCCCTCCTCGTGTACGAGAGCCCTGTTACCTGTAAGTTAGGTTCCCCGGAATTGTGCAAAGAGTCGGTTTCGGCGATGTTTAAATGACCTCATTAAAACAGCTGGCGAAAACGTACAGGCTTATGCGGAGTTGCTCTGATGAGGAGGTCGTCGCCTTTCTAGTGTTGTTTTGCCGGGGTGGGGGGCCGGAGGGAAAAATCTGGAAGCTATTAATAATTTTATTCTATTTGAACAGAGCTTCGTTACGGAAAAATGGATCGATATGCTTTTATTTGTACGTTGTTGGATCCTGTTGTAGGGCTTGAGCAGCTTTTCTGTGGGGTAACGTGTGTATGACAAGGTTAGGCCGCGGGTGGCCTGTGTCTTAACACCACGATGTAAGTATATATACGTGGTACAAATGAAAACTATGGGATGTGAATATGGTGAATATGCCCCGATGTCTTTCAGAGGTTCATTGGAAAATGAATTTGTCACACAGGTCTGGGTAGGCTTGGAAGCTTGGCAGATACATTCTCTGGGTTTTTTTTTATTTCAGTCTTCTGTTACGGGGAAGTGAAAAATGTGTATTTTCCAATCCTAACGCTTTTTTGTTTTCTTCAAGGACTGCAACTGGTGTTACTGTTTGGGTGGGGTTCTCGTGTTTTCAGAGCAATTCAGTGCTAGTTCACATGTTCTTGTGTGGCAGGGTGTAAATTTAGCCTCTGCATCTTACCCAACGAACAAATTAACAGTTAAAATTGCTGATGCTTTAAGTGTGATGGCTTGTTCCATTTAGAAGTTTCGTAACACACTGTTCTTAGTCTGTTCCCAGAGAGATGTGAATATTTTTTTCTTCTCCCCCCACAGTGGTGACCTGGTGGGGAATAAAACTTGAGTATTTGGTGAATATGTTGTGTGAGAACTACTGGAATGAAAGTAACTGGGTATATGACTAATATAGAAGATTCCTATATAATCGACGCTACTTAATATGTGTTACATAAGTAATATGGTGGGGTGGAGTCATTACATAAGAACTGACTGGGGACTTGGGAACTACTGTAAGTAGTCCATATTGGTTGCAGATACAGCCTGCAGGGCATCTGTGTGGTTGGGGGGGAGCAGAGAGGGGTAGAAGAACAGGATTGGAAGCATCTAATAGTGCTACATTTTTCCCTTGTAGGTTATATAAAGGATACCAGGAAAGAAATGGAGGAGATGCTAATTAAGGATGACACAGTGTGGAGTTATTGAAAGTTTGGAGTCTCATGTGAGCCTAGCTTTTAGGATATAAGCTCTGCTTCCCAAAAGAACAGGATCCCCCCCTGCCTCCCCCTGGCTTTTGGAGTGTCACATGGTGGCTGTCAGCTGAGTATCACACCAACCAATTTTCTTCTGTGCAGACTACTATAGAGAGCAGGATTCTTGAGTCCAACAGGTCGTGAGTTACTGGAAATGGTGTTAGAAGGAGGCAGTTGGTTTGGTGACCAAACATTTAAGTGACTGGATTATTGATTCTTTTTGTGTAGGCATAGTATGACACAAAGTAAATAAATACTCCCTTTGTAATGGAAGCTTCCAGAGTGGCTTTCAGCGTACAATGGTTCTTTTGATACAGATCAGATTTATTTGGGACCTGATGTTGTAAATAATTCCTTGAAGATGTGTTAAATGAAGAATGTTAGTTCAAACTAAAGATCTGGAAAAAAACATTCCTATTTTATTAGTACTTGCATTTAGGCATGTATTATACAAAATGGGGAGTAGTTGCCTACCTCCCTACAGGGGAGCAGTTCAAATGCTTATGTTACAGAGTAGTTTATATATAATACCTGGAAATCAGAAGCTTAACTGTGACAGCTAGAGCTTTTAATTCTTAAAGCACCCTTTTAGGTAGTTCATGTTAATACTATTTTTTTTCTTGAAAACCAAGTGACCTGCTGTAGAAGTTCTCTGTGTAAGTGGTAGCTTATTGCAGCAGCACTTGAGTTGTCTCTGATTTTATGAAGCTGTAGCAATGAAGGCAAGTTTTAATGAGCACGTAATACTTTATTGTTTGCCTGTTCAAGATTGTTTTACTAGCTGTTCTCAGGGAAGCGGTTACCTTCAAAGAAGCAGTAGTTGCAGCAGTGTTGTAGTGCAGTCTCAAACAATGTCTGATGCATTCTGAATTAGTTCTGCTGCAGGAGATGAGTGAAAAAACAAACGGGCTAACTACTTTGAGACAGAAACTTCACGTAAGGGGATTTGTCCAGAGGCCGGTCTGGTGCAGACTATGCCTTCATCTAGAAGGCGGGGGGAAGGAAAGGAGCTGTAGGAGAGGGAGACTGGGTAAAAACCAGGCAGGTAGCTTGTTTTTATGGTAGATACCACAGAGAGAAACAATTTCTACTGAACTATAATTCTTTCCTTTTAATAAGGGTACTTCAATTGGCTGAATGTTCTCCAGCAGTTAGACTTGTGGTTTTAACCTGCCGTGATGGCCTGTCTGTGCATGTGGTCTGTGCCTATGCTAAGACCTGTTATTTAAACACTGTTGTTTACCTTCAGCCTTATGAAGGGACTGACAGGAGTTCAAGGGTATTCAGGGGAGAAAGGAGGGTGATACGAACAGTGTAATAGATCTGAGTATGCATTAATGCCATAGTTTAAACAGTTGAGGTGGTAGCTCATGCTGAAAGATGATCCTGCACCTATTCCTAGCTGTTCATTCTTGCTGTGGCACCACACCTTTTTTAATGGTGTGTGGGATCACATGGGAAGAGAAGAATGGATCTAGCATAAGCATAGTTGTAATGGATGGTTTTCTAATGTGAATGTTCATTATGTGGCTTCACAAGCACTCCTGCTTGAACAGGAGTAGGAAGAAGCACCTGCAGGGAGAATGGAGGTGTGCAGGTTTTAACCTTTAGTGAAATTAGGTGTGCATTTTCTCAGCAGAGATGCAGTTCTTAGGGAATTTTGAGAGGCAACTCTTAAGGCACTTGGCTAGTGCAGCCAAAATTGCTGCTTAAGGAGTCCAGCACTGAAAGTTTGAAACTTAATTTAAGAGTATGTAAGGCACCGCTAGATTAACCTACAGTTGTACGTGGCAAGATCACTTCATATTCACTGAAATACTAGCCTACAAAAAGAAGTGAAACGCTGTTTCTTCTCAACTGTAGCCTAGTTAAGTGTTCACAGGATTTTGGACTTCAAGGAGCTTATTTTATTGGAACAGGGTAAGACTTGAATAGGCTGGCTTCTTCCAGAAGTGGCTGATAATGTAGCAATTGGGGGGTATTGAGTGAATAATTACTTTTACTTCATGAGTTCTGAGCTAATCTTAAGATAAAATAAAACAAAAAACCAAAAAACAACCACCTTTGGGCACAGTGGTCACTAGTCAAATGAATATGCATTATTTGCATGTAGTATAAGAGCAGGTGCAGTGACTGATTAATTTATCCACCTGGATGTGTAAAGGCTGTTCAAGGCTTGAGCAGCAGGACAGGACAGGAACTTCCTTTGCACAGTACTTCAGCCTTTGTGTTATGAGTAGCTTCTCTGGAAAAGTTTGAACTAGTAAGGTTTTTCTCCAGAAGGAGAACAAGTTATTGGCTGGTTCTACAATTCTTAACAGTTGAGTTCCTCACTTATAGGAGCAAGTTTAAAGCTGTTGTGTGCCCTACTAATCCCAGGATTAGTGGGAATTTGCACCAAGTCCAGCTCACTGGTATGACCTTTGTGTAGTGAAGTGGGGCAGTGGTTTGTTTTCTCCGTCTAGCATGACCTTGTTTTTTGAAGTAGAGTCTCTGAACTTCTGGCTACTTTGAAGAGCAGCATTAAGCTGTGTAGTTACTCTCCTAAGTGAGGTAATACTGTGACTGACTTGATCGTAATACACCACTAGCCCTGAAGGCCTGTCAATAACAGTTCTTTGATGAAGATGCTGGAAATAACTGGCAGGTGAATGGTTCCTCCATCAGTGCTAAGATGCAGACAAATGGTGGTTCTTGAGGATCTCCAGGAAGAAAATGGGGAGAAATAATTCTAGTTTGAGAGTTGTGCTGTGTCAGAGTCAGGAAGTTACTGAATTGTGGGCTCCAGCATCCTGGAATGGCAGCTGGAGGTGGTCCTGCTACAGAGAAAACAGGTAGTTGTGTTGCTTGTAAGCTTGGAAACAAAAAACACCTTCAGCTGCTCTGTTTGTGTGGTTATTAAGGAACCTCTTTTGTCCAGCGCTTATCTGTGCTGAAACTTACTGTTGTGACTTGTCTGGAGGGAGCTTTTTAATGGAGTAGGGAACAATCACAGGCTCAACAAATAACCACAGGAGTTCAGAAAATTTAAGTATGGGAGCACTGTCTGGTGGTTTGTTAATGATGCGCAGTCATACGGTAGTTTGTACTTAAAAGTAGAAGTGCAGTTTTGAGTGCAGTAGTGTTTCCTGTCTTGAAAGGCTTCACTGCCGTAGTCCTCAATGTGGCGTATTAGGGCTCAAACAGTTTCAGAAATCTGGCAATAGAATGGTATACCCGGAATGGGTAGCTTTCTGACATTGAGTACCGCTGGCAACAATAACGGGTTTGTTTGCTGCAAACTTCGGTAGATTGGTAACTAATGAAGCTTTGTATTAGTGGAGTTCAGTTCTTAGTATCTGATCGACAGAAATTAGTACCTGCCTTTCTGTCCTGTTGGTTGTCACAAGTACAGATCTTTGATAGCTGCTCAATCCAGTGCAGTATAGCAGTACAGTTGCTATAGACCAACCAGATACAAGTTCACAACTACCCTGTGTGGTAGGTCTGGGTGTGTCAAAATTAGTGGGGAGGGCACAAGCAGAACTTCAGCTGAAGAGCTGTCACTAATTCCTGGGCTAAACTCCCTCTTTTCCTTGCTTCCCATGTCCCTGCCTTTCCTTATCAGGTTGGATGATTGTCATGTGATTCCCCAAATTTATGTGAAGTTTGAAACAACAACAAAACAACCCCAAAACTGGAGGTGCAGAGCTGTGCTGCTTTATTAGTGCAGGCAGAGCAATCCCCTGAAGAGACTGTGAGACTGTAGCTAGTTGTGAGACTGAGATAGTAATTTAGCCTCTAACCTAAGGGGTCTTTTACCAGCTTTATTCCCTAGTAAGTGCTAAACTGTAACGGTTGTGCTGCTTCATTTTGGGTCATGGTGTTTGTGACCCAGTGTTGCTGGGCTGATGATAAGTTGCTTGATGTAGTTCTGTTTGCTGAGACATGGTTAGTTGTCTCAAATTCCATCTAGAAGAACTATGGGCTTTCTAATTAGAAAACTTTATAAGAGCATGTTAATGTCATCGTCATAGCTATCCTGATTTACAAGCCTACTTTTCTCAAAATGAAACTATTGCTTTTATCAGAGGGTTGCTGCACTTTGAATTCATCTCCAAAGCTGTGTTCTGTTACCCCAGCATTCATATGCTGGAGCAAGCTCATAAGCTTATAAAGGCATGCTGGGCAGCTGTCAGATCCTATTTTTAAACTGTTTCTGAGAAACACTTCTGTCTCCTATCTCTGCACAAGCATAGGGAAGACTATACTTTTATGTAGGAGCCACAGTGTCTGGGTACAGCTAACAGCAATTTTTGAACTTGTCTCCTCTTCAGAGATAGTGAAGTTGAATCTGCACTGACTTCTCCTGGGGAGGGGAAATGACTAGGAAGTAGCAGCAGTCGGCTATTGAGTCCTTAGCTTGATAGACCATAAAAGATACAGGTCTGTGGTGCTTGACAGACTAGTCACTTTAATAGGAATCCTGATTGCTAGTGTGAAAGCATCTGCTTTGTTTCACTTGATGGAGTACAAGAAGAGTTGAGAGCTGGAATGCTTTGATATCTCTCCTGGTGTATCTTAAGCATAGTGCCTTTGTTTAATGACTTGCTACTGATTTGCAGTAACCTATTTACTACAATTGTGTGATTTATTTTTTTCCCCACGAATTTCCACTGACATTGGAAGGTTGCACAAAAATGCAGCTGGGTTCTGTATGTAAGTAGGACTAGTATTTTAAGGCTTTTTGTTCATGTGTTCAAGATCACGCGCTTCAGACTAGGCCTGAAATACAAACACTGAATATGGGTGTTAACGTACTCTTGCTATACTAGGGAGAGAATTCCAAAACTGAAGGACTGCTTCAGAGAATATATATTATGTAGCTTTGGGCAAAAGTAAAGAATACTAATGAAGTTTTTAGACTTGGTTTTGTTTGTCTTTTAAAACTGACAGGCAGGGATATTTCAAACTGGGCTAAGTACTGTGAATAGGAAGAAAAAAATTGTGCTGCTGTATGATGAATTGTACAGTGAAAAATCAGCATACGTCTTAGCTTTTTCAAGAGACTGACTGACTCCTGAACCACTGCAGTTGCTAGTGTAGACCTAATCAATGGGAGGGAATCATTGTTTCAAAGCATTATTGGGACTGTACCCTGAAGGCTGTGGCTAAGGCTGTGCTACTTGTATGAGTTGGCATAGCAGGGTCTTTTGGGTTTTTTTGTGTGATGTTTTTTCCTAGAACAGGCACGCTGCTCCTCTGTGCTTTCCTGCAGATTGTGCATTACAGATACTGTCCTTGGAAGTGCAGCTGTTAGCCAAATTGGTTTGTGTTCTGTTTCAGTGGTATGACTGCTTAATAATACTATTCCCATTTAAATAAATTGGCGTAGTTAACAGATACCAAGGCAAAGAGCAGCTATCTAAATTTTGCTTTGTAGGCCAAGTGTTAGTGCTTACATGAGGGGGGAGAACTTAGTATTGGACCTGTTGTAACTCCATCCTACAGTTACCAAAGCAAGGTAATCCCTTTGAAGGGTATGATACCTTCTGCACTTGATCTCTTGTTTAAGTCTGTTTGCTTAAACACACCCTTTAATTTCAATAGTGCAGTGATACTACAACATGTTCTAGAACTGTTTCCTTGTTTAAAACAAAAAAAAAAAAAAAACTTAACTCCACACACTTCTGTAACCTAGCAGGAACACTAATACACTTGTGTCCTCTTCTGTTCAGTTTGATGGCTCTGCCTTTACCTTGTCTGATCAGAACTATAGGTTTATGTCTTAAATGTCACATGTGACTAGTCCTCAGTTCTTTTAATGTATTTTGTAAATGGCATTTCACAAGTAGGCAGAGATTGAGCAGTCTACAAATGCTGCTATCTCAAGTGACTTGCTGGAAGGTGCTTGTGCATGTCTGTAGATGCTGCATAAAGCTTGGATTTTTTTTCATGTAGACAGCTGATGTATTTAAGAGGAAGTATCTTGCTCTGGGTGCCTCCTCTTCTTGCTTGAATGTTCTTGAGCAACAATTACATGTTGATTGCACTCAGTACAAGTAAACTCTACATCCTGTTTAGAACAGGATGTACATATTAACAAGTGTAAAACATCTGTTGCATCTTTCTAGAAATAGCATGTTGCAGTCCTGGATATTTCAGCTTCACAGCTGCTCAAAAGCCATTCTGTATTTCAAATCTGAAGTGTTTAAGGGATGTCTGAAGTAACAGTTTAAAACAGGTAGTGGGTTTTTCTTACATGATGCAAGAATAAGTATTGCTTTGGGATTGGTACTCTTTACCGTTCTGCATCATCAGTCCCCACTACAGTAGTAAGCCATAAAAGAGCAAAAAGAAAACTGAACTGGGTGACCAAAAAGGTAGGTCCAGTAGACCTTTTTTTTTCTTTTATGTGATTATCTAAGGTTCTTGGTAGAATCTGAATTTTGGACATTCCAAGTTGTGTGCACTGGAGTGAAGGAAAGATTTCTTTACAGCTTAGAAACACTTTTACTGTAGCTCATAAGCCAAAATCTTGTAAGTGTCATATGGAAAATAAAGATGAGATGCTTTGTTAAACACATTTGCTTTTCCCTTACACAAGTGTTAATGTAAGCTTTGATTTTTTTAAAAAATAGTTTTTTGAGCCCCATTAAGCAGGAGCATGTCTGACTTGGAATAGCTTTTTTGAAATTCCCTCAGTATCAAATACTTAATGCTCAACTGAAAATGGTCGAAGGGGACTCCTGGCCTTTCTAACTGTGGCAAGAAAAAGTGTTAAATACATTCTTGTGTAAACAAACTTCATAACGTACCTGAGATCCATTTAGTCTGTTTCAATAACTGTTCTTCAGTATATGTGAACTAAACCAGTCAAAACACAGAATATCAATATATGTGAATGACCATGCTTGCAATTACAGGTGACCAAAGGGGGGATGATTGAGGCCTCCAGAAGTAACTGTAGATCTTCAGGGTCAGGGATCAAGGAATAGATGGCTTGAAGCAAAGGGTGTATTCTGGATGTGAACTGGAGGATGGTTCCTAGATAAGTATTCTCATCAGCATTTGCAGGTTTTCTAAGCTGTTCTTCACTTAAAAAAAAAAAAAAAAGTTGGGGGGGGGGGGCGGGGCGGGGAATCCTGAATCAAGTACATTATCATGAGAGGTCCTGCCCCTAGCTGCAGCAAAAGGATGGACTGTGAGAAGGAAACCTGACTGAAATTTGGCTGTCTTGGTTGGAAAATAAGCAGGCCTAACCTGTAGTTCTTGAATAGCAGACAACTTCTAAGTAGCTCAAGGTTATGTCTAGGGTAGATCATAGAAATGATGAAAACAGAGGCATATTTAACTGCAGAGTTCTGAAAGACCACTTTAGAGGGGGATCTTCTGTATGTGAATAACATCCCTATTTCAAGCACTTGTAGGATGCAGCACATGGTTGTGAGCCTAGTTTTTTTTCCATTCATTTTATGGAGCTTGTGGAGGGAAACACAGATTGGACTTATATTTAACTATAACTTCCTTCCTGTTGGGAACTCATGTCTGATACATTACGGATTTCTGGCCATGTGGTATATACTTTGGTTTCCTGCCCATATATGAAATTTGAGTAAGCTTTGGAGTCGCCAGGGGGAGAGGGTCGCTGGAAGCCATCTTATTGTGGGATTAGACCAGGGGTTCTCAAACTACGGCCCGCGGGCTGGATACAGCCCCCCAGGGTCTTCAATCCAGCCCCCAGTATTTACAGAACTGCCACCCCCATCCCCCTGCCAGGGGCTGGGGGGGGAAACCAAGCAGCCGCAGATGACTGCCTGCCACTGCATCTGTGTGCCGGCCCCCTGGTTAAAAAGTTTGAGGACCCCTTGATTAGAAAGTCAATCATTGACTCCTTCCCTAGCTTTCTGGGTGAGTACAGCTAGGTGTACTATGCTATTATCATGGTCAGTGGGTAGTATGTATAAGCTAACAGTATAGCATGCGAGACCCATTTAAGCTTTTTCACCCTCAAACTTAAGGACTCTTACTTTCAAAACTCAACATGGTTTTGCTATATCTGAATGGCACCCTGTTATTTCTAAACATTGAAAGAAAATGACTGGGCTTGGAGGCTAGCTTGAAGAATAGCAATTTTATACCTAAATTTCCACCTGCCTACTAGAATTCTCCAAAATCAGCTCACAGGTTTCCTATGCAATAAATGGATATTGTGAAGTACATAAAGAAGCTGTGGAAGCAAGCTGCAGAGTGAGGAAGACTGCTCAAGAATGGGCAGCACAGCAAAGAAGGTGCTAATCTTTATCTGCCTTTCACTTTTAATCCTCTTTTGAAACTTAACATTCATGCCAGATCTCCTTTTGTAGCTTTCTGAAAGAAGAGGTTCTGACCACCAAATTGGTAGTCTTGTTAAAATGCAGGAGAAATGAAATGAAGTTGTCTGTAAGGATGCCTCCAACGTCCTGCAGATGCTTTGTATGATTTAAATTTGTGTGGCATAAATAAATCTCACAGTTTTTTTACAATTCTCAATTACTAGGAATTTAGGTGTTTATAGGTGGAAGTAGAAAGAACATGATTTATTATACTGTCATGGAAAATCTGTCTAATGGCAGCTGGCTCTATGTATTAGTTTTCTAACTTTTGTGTAACGTATGTGATCTTCTAGCTTATTTACCCATGCTGTTTGTACTAACCAGGTTATCTCCAGTACATTGTACTCAGCTTTATGAATATTGAGGTGTTTGTTTCTTTTGTTTCCTAATGTGAAAGAGAAACTGTTAAATGTGCTGTTTTTTCATGATGGAACAAGAGGCGCTTGAAGGGGGAAGCTAGTTGCTTGAGTTGACAATGGTCTTGTAGCTTGTAGTTGTTACTTAACGGACTTCTAAGATAATGGCAGGGGGAAAAAAAAGCTGTAGTTTAAAACAACAGCTGGCAACAGGCTAATGTCTACCCTCAGAAAAGTAAACTTTCCTGCCACAATCTCCTGATCTGTTTGGATAATGATAAAAAGATACTGGGCAAAAACCAAGAGTTCTGTGACTGTTTGCCCAGAGTATAAATATTTCAGGCTTTATTGAGTGCTTGTGTGGCTTAAACGTTGCAGCAATACTGTCTTGATTATTTTTAGGTTTGGGGAGCAGGAAGAGTTCTTGTTTCCTGTCTTCCCCTCCCCCCAGAATTTTGGGTATCTTTGGCAAGGGTAAGAAAAGTAGTAACCCTGATCTGCTGATCTGGTTTATGAGCTCCAATTGAACAAGGTCATTATGCTTGGTAACCCCCACCCCCCGCAGCCTTTGAGGGTTGGGGTGTGTAGTACTGTAGTTAACATTTTACTACTCTGACAGCATTATTTTTTTTTTCCCCACAACACAAAGGCATCAAGCCTCTCGACTGAAAGAAGAATGCAGCTGTTACTTGTATATGGATAATCCTGAAACATGGCTATTAAAGCTGGTAGAATTACTTCTCTAGTTGCTGTCATGGGAACTTTGATGGTATGCAAAGCATGACTTAACACGAGAAATCAGTGAAACCGAATACTCTAGTGCCTCTTAGTCATTATAACATGAATATATTTAGGTAATAATTATTAATGTCTTCACATTAGCTGCCACTTCTCTTCTTATCCATAGGTACAAATTACTTGTTGTGGTAGGTTTGGTATGTATCCATACTATAAAGCAAAGGAATGTAATAACTTGGTAAGAGTACCTGTCTATTTAGAGCTATGCCAGACTGCTGCCACTTAACAAAATAGAAAGACCCAAAAAAACCCCCACCCAAACCCAGACAAACCCTAAATTGCTACCTTGGTCCACAGAGGCATAAAGAGATTCATAGCAGTGCTTTGGATTTTCTTCTAAGGAAGAAATGCGAAAAAATGCATATGGTCCTGGTTACTGGTACTGTAAAAATTGTGTAAGACCAGTTTTCTTGTTGCATGAGTTTACTGGCAGCAGTATACAGGTGCTGAATTTGTGAAGAAAAGCATCTGGGGCTATTATGTGGGTCTCACTATATTTGCAATCAATGTTCATATACCCTTAGTGTAAGTAATCTTTCTTCCTGTCAAAAATCAGTCTGCAGCAATCCACTTAAAAGTATGAAGCTTCTTGGCACTGTGAAGCGAGTGCAGAACAGGCCTAGAATCACTCAGGCAAAAAGCAGATAAATACTAGTTTTGGCATGCAGAAGTGTCCCCATGTGTGGAGCAAAGATAGAAACAGCAGGCTTGTCCTAGCATGCTCTTCCAGCAGCTACACAGACATGTCACTACAGTGTAGAACTGTGCTTTTCCTCCAGTATTCTATGTAAACGTTCCACATGTTTAGCAATGGGGGTCATGCTCTGGGGATGTTCGTTTGCAATTTTGTCTGGGGTTTTGTTTCATTTAAAGTTAAGATTTTAGAAATCTGAACAGATCTCAGCTGCTTACTGGGATTCTTCCTGCTGAAGCAAAATTCATGCTGGTATTAGCTGCTTTGGAAAACTATGCATGAAAGGATACTGTTTGAGAATACAATTTTGAAAATCTTGAGCTTTGGGAGAAAAAAAATGGAGTGTCTGACAGAGACTTGCAACCTCTTGCATCACTACTGAGGCCCAGACAGTAAAACCTTAATCCCCTGATGTCTGAATCATGGTCATTCAGTTCAAAAGACATAGCAGTATGGTCACTTGACTAGTGAGAAAGTTTAGCATTTCCATTTGCTGTCAAATACTTTTTTTTATTTTGTAGATAAAAATCAAGATTTTTGCTGCTAGTGAAACTTATTTAAACTTGGTAACTCTGCAGGCTTCTATGGTTTGCTTTGCAGCTTCATCCAAAGCATTCTCATTTTCTTACAGTAATGTAATATGAAACTAGTAATAAACTTAACTGAGTGCTTAGGTAGTTAGGGGTAGTTCTACAAATCTCCATCAAAAGATAAAAAGGAACCATTTGTAGCTGAACGGTATATAAACATAAGCTAAAGCAGTGAATCACATGAAGGACAGTGGCTTAAGTCAATGTATGCTCCCTTCAAACAGTAGGGTCTATGAACTGCATGTAAGCCCTTTGTGGACATTGAAAGATTAGAATGTAAACAGGGCAGTAGCACCCATTGTTCTTGATATGTTTTTAATTTTCCTAAATCCCAATTATAAAGTTGCAGGTAGTAGAGTTGCGGGGGAGGGGGGGAGAATCATGCCCCAGTTCTTGGGTTTTATGCTTTAGAGTAAAGCCTCCTGCTGCTTGTTTGAGAACTTGCCAGAAAGTTTGTCCAAGTTGTGATCCTTTCATGGGAAAAGAGTGTCTCTAAGTAGTGGGCGTGGTTTAAGAAGCTTACATTTCAAAATGAGCCTTTCGTAATTCCTGATGCTAGTCAGATTATACATACCTCAGACGTGTGAAACGTGATTTAGCCATGTATAACATAGCCTGTTCACATGTATCTCGTAGAGGCTGAGAACGTTAACTAGATCTGGAAGGCTTGGGTAAATTCTTCATATAGTGGTCACTCTGGACTTTTGAGCTGAGTGTATGAGAATGTATTACTGTTAATTGCTTATAATTACACTAACATTTGAGCAGAAAGGAAGAAATGGCTTGGTTAAAGCTTTTTGTTGTTATTGAAAGATCAATAATAAGAAGCAAGTGGTGGCTGAGAGACAGACGGACACAACAAGGCTAAGGGGAGTGAATTAAGATGAAATTAAGGACTTCCAGGAATGAAGGCAGCACTGAGAGCTAGAGATGGGGGTGGGAACTGGTGAGATGAGTGAATATCAAATGGGCAAGAGTGGTGAGCTAGTCCAGGAGTAAGAGAAGGGCGTATGGGGAAGAGAGCCATCTTTAGCAACGGTGGAAGAAAAGGAAGCCTTATGTGAGGACCTGCTGAAACTGAATGGCTGTTAGCTAATGACATCTGCCATCAAGAAGTCAGTGCTGAAGTAAAGACTTACTTTACCGGACACTGGATCTGGAAGCACAGGACTGACAAAAACAGCACTGAGGCAACTGATGGGGTTGTTAGCTTGGCCTAAGGGCTGGAGGAGTCATGGAGGTGTTGCAGCTAGTTGGAAGAAAGAATAACTAGTTGGAAAGTAACCCAACAAAGTAAAAAGTAATTAGCAGTAGGACCATGTTGATGGTGACTGAAGGAGTTCAATGCAGTATTGGAACCCTGCCAGCTTAATGAGCCCTGACTAGGAAGTGGTATGTCAGGGCCTGTTGTGGGTGCGAGAGGCAATACTGGCTTGAGATGTTCTCCTATAGTTGTTCTTCACCACTCCTACCTATGGGTTATTCTGATACCAGAGCGTAGTGCTCCATCACCTCAGTTGTGTTGATAATTTGTGAGAGTATGCTGTGAACGCAGGATCGGTCTGCTTAATGAGTTTGCTTTCTCCCGCCCCTGAGTTTAATTTTTGAACTGGGGCTTGGTTGTGGTTCAAAGATCCATCAAAATGGAGGGGCAACTATTGTATGATGTGAAACAAAATCCCTCCAGGCCTGTGTTGTGGTAGAAACACCTCTTCCTTCCTTTTTTTTTTTTTTTACATTTCTGTTTGAACAGTGTAAGTGAATTTGCAAAGCATGTCAGTGCTTTATGTCAGGGGCATAGGTAACTAGAAACTATTAACTGGTGAGCCATGAAAAATTTGGCTAGAGGAGTTTTGTTGCATAGGAAGTCTAAGGCAGAGAGGGGGCAAAGTCTCATTAAAGGCATATTGTTAAATATTAGCATGAGATGCTTTTAGCTGTGGGCTCATTAATTTGTCACAATTTAACAAAACTATTCCTGCAGGAGATGACGCAGGGATCTTTTACTGATACATGATGAGAAATAAATTAGGCAACAGTATGCAGCCTGTAATTATAAGCTTTATAGAGCAAGGGGGTCCGGTGGCCCAGACAGTTTGTTCTGACGTTTTTCAGCTTTCCCCTGCTTGATTTCGTAATGTTGCAAAATAGAGATGAGTAGAACTGGATTTTCTGCAAGTGTTTTCTTCTGACCATCAAACACTTCTCATTCTTATTTCATAGATGAAAACAATGCAATTAAAAGAATGATCCTAATGACAGAGCAAGTCTTACTTTCACAGACCTTTTTCTCCCGCCCTCCCCCTTGCCTTTCCATGGCAACTCCAGTACCTCCCGAGTTACTAGTAATGCTGGCAGAGACTAATGTTTACAACTCAGTCTTTTTTGAATACAGGCTTCAGTTGTCTTTAGCAAATTAAAACCAGATGGGAACTGCAGGGAGCAGAATGGAATTTTTAATTCTGTTTTGTGGCTTGTGATGTTAACAAAACTCTGGATATTGTCATTGTTATTTTACCTAGAAGATGGCTTGTGCCTTCCTCCTGTCCAGTCACTGTACTGTGCAGTCATCTTCCAGTGTGCTGGGGTATCTGCCATAAGCCTTCACTGAGATACATTGCTTTACTTCCACTACAGTCACAGACTGGTATAAGCATATTACATTGA
Source organism: Falco cherrug (assembly GCF_023634085.1). NCBI lineage: Eukaryota > Metazoa > Chordata > Aves > Falconiformes > Falconidae > Falco > Falco cherrug. The sequence continues at coordinate 76,647,716 of NC_073701.1, read as the reverse complement.
TCATATTTTTTTTTTTCAAGTAAAAGGGTCAAGTCTCTTTTCTCCCTTAAACTACAATAGCATTAACTACGCTAAAGGAATACTTGGTGGAATTGGAAGGGGGAGACGGACTCAGTCACCCAAAACTTCAGTGGTCCTAGGATCTGTAATGCAGAAGGTACAAGGATTTTTTCATGCAGTTAATGCTGTGCTTTTTATGTTGGTTGGTGCCATCTCAGAGGAAAAGACTCAACATGTTGAATCACAGAAATGTTGCTTCCTGCTGGGGTTTGGGATTTCCTTGCAGCTCTCCCCTCCATAGCTGCAGGAGCTGTTTTTGCATAGTCTGTGAGCTCAGGCAGGAACTTGCTGGAGATGAAGACAGAAGCCAAACAGTTTTGCACAGAATGTAATAGTTTCTGACTCAGATTGTGTAGTAATTGTCAAAATATCATAGGGTGCGGTAGGAACTGCTGCATGTAATGTTGCTGAGGATTTATCCCTTCACAATTTGCCTAAACTAACGTATGCTAATCTCAGTTAACGTATGGAAATGGGGGTAGATTTCTCCAGGTTTTCTAGCCATTTGAAACCTGATAGTATGCAAAGATAAATTCCAGTATGCTGGAGTACTGGGACTTTTTTCCCCAGTTGCTCAATCAACTTCCATTCTTCCCCATTTCCCACAGAAAGAAAGAAAAGCTACTTGCAGAAGAAAAAGCTGTGGCTTCAGAAACATTAACTCAGAAAACTGAGCACTGGAAATATGATAAAGTTACAAATTACTATCTGGCTTCACTAGGAATTAAAAATATATAACGCTGGGAGTTACAGTAGTAAGTTGATAACGAGTTTTTTTGAAATACATACCTGCTTCATTCAGCTGTTTGCTTCCTAGGCGAGAAGTACTCCTAACAGTTTGTTACAGTACTGAATTTTAGTGTCAGATATGACTTGTGTTTTTACTATGAACACAGACTTTTAAGAGAATTCATATGAACTCCTTCAGTAACTGCTCTTGATAAACCAGGTTTTACAGCTTCAAGAGGCAAACCGAAAAGGGGGGTAGTCAATTTTTTAGGCAGGTAACTCTGATAAACTAAATCTTTAAAAGGAAGAACATAGCCAGTACTTGTTATCACTTCAGTTAAGTCTTGCACTTCTGTAAGGTGATGACATGCTTTCCAATGCTTAGAAATGTTAGCCTGCTGTTTAGTGTGAAGCATGTTCTTCAGAGACCCCACTTCAAGGCCCACTCTAAAGACTCTAGTGCCTTTATTCTGCTGTCTGCACCATACAGCACAGGCATTTGTGATGGAAATACTTTTGCAGTGGAAGTTCTTTCCTTTTTTCAGGCACTCTATTAGATTTATATAGGAATGCTTTTGAAATAAGTAGGAAAACTGTTGCTTAGGCTTTCTGAATGTGGAATAGCATGAAACAGTACATTAGTCCTGTATGTACTTTTTTCGTATGCTGCTTCAGATTTGCTGGGGGTTTTTATCTAACAGTGCCAGAGGAGAGCTCTGAAGGAAGCCATTTCCCTCTCATATTTTAACCTCTGCTATACATGGTCCAGTCCTTGTACAGCAGACAGTTTCTTGTCATGGAATATCTTTTGGTGCTGCTTGGAGGAAGGGGAAAGAGTTGGTCTTAATGGAGTGTCTGGATTAAGGGACTTCAGTGGACTGCCAGAATTTGTTAAATCTGGTGTCTTGGAGCCTCTAGAAAAGCCTAGTTCACAGGATAATCTGAATGTGTTTCACTTTGTAAGTCCCTTCCAAGTGCGTTCAATGAAAATGTTTCCAGTGCCTTTGAGTTTTCATCTCTGGGTATTAGTGATCCTAGGATCTAAACTAGCACCTAAAGCACTACCAGAAATACAATTCCTCACTCCATTTTAAATAAGTGAAGCTTCCATCCCCTAGTATAGCTCCTGCTGGAATAAAAAGGGCTATATATTTTAACTGGATAAAGGCCCACGTACCTTATTTTAGATAGTAAGATATTTTTTTTCCAAACAGTTTTTAATGAAAATTTCCCTTAATGGTGAATGACAGCCACGCAAACTAATGTCAGACTGTGTGTGTGTGTGTGTGTGACTGTTAAAGGAAGAACATGTTTTCAGAGTGTGGTTTTTGGACTTCCAGACTGATTACACAAGCTCAAGAAGGCTCACCCCACATCCTGTGTAGAAAACCAGCTCACAGAAATGCCCATTGTTCTTCAGGATTGTAAGTCACTGTATTATCTGCCTGCCACCTTTTCCAAAGTACTACATGGAAAATACTAATGCAAAGGAATCACAGCAGCTTAACAGGTGCTTGGTCCTGCCAGGTACTGAGCACTCTGCTCTTACTGGAATAGAGGGAGGGCGGGGATTAAAACTTAGGCTCCCTGGCTAGAGAACAAAGGTTTTGTGTTGGTAAAAGGAGCTGAGAGTGTTTTATTAGTTATGTGAATCAATTGATAATTGATGTACTTTAAGCCTGAAAGTTGTTTGTATGCAGCCGTGCCAGTACTTACTGTCTTGGGGGTGAAGTTACACAGTATGTGGTTTGCTTCAAGCATGGTGAATTTTCTTTGACGCTGCTTCACTTCGGCTCAGTCTTTACTGCAAAAAGAAAGGATAGGGTATCTGGATCTAAGACCTCACCAAAGAGATAGGGGTGGTTAGTGTTTCTGAATCAACTCAGACTTATTGGCAAGTTATGTGCTATTTCATTTGCAAGTTAATGGACCTAGCCATAAAGAAGGGAGCTATCAAGCCAGAAATGGTAGAACTTGTTCACTCTCCCTTTTTCTTTCCTTTTTCTTTTAAGCTGTTTCACCTACACTATCATCTTGGAGCTTATTTTTTAGGAAGCTGAGGTGCTATTTTTCATGTTCCATTTTCAAATGGGAACAGTGTGTTTCAAGGTGAATTTTAAAACCTTCATATTACAGTTTTCTTACTTTACAAGAGGTACAATTTACATTTCTTGCCTGGAGTTCAGTACCTGCTTAAGACCAAAACTTTTGTTATGATAATACAGATATAGCTAAGCAGAAGGCTGCCGTGAGAGTGTTTGAGGCTGTATCCTGCTTTTCTGCAGTGCTTTGAAAGGAATCGCCTCCCTTTAGTCTGCCAGTCTCCTGCCGGGAGCATTCCCAAAACATGTGGCCCATAAAATGGGATTATAGGGAAGGCGTTCAAGTAAACAGAAGTTCCCTCAGGATGAGATTTGCTTTTTCATGTGGAGCTCGTCTGTGTCTTACCCTGATGCTGCAGCCTTGTTCCCTAGCCAGGGACAATGTCTCTTGATGACCCCAAGGGTGTGAGAGCACCAAGGCCATCCCCGTGTTTTGGGGATAGTCTCCTCCTGGGCTGGTTGGCACAGTAGAGTCCCCTTTGCAGTGTTTTTGAAAAGACACACCCAGTTACAAGTTAAGGGAAAATAATCCTTTCTGTGTCTCTTCAGTGGCTCTTCTGTAGCACAATAAGTGACCGGTCCCATGATGTGGCTATAGCTGCCAAAAATCTGCAGTGAACATGCAGCTGTATCTGTCATTAACTGTACAGTATTGCTGAAATGACCTAGTGCTTTCATGAATTGCGTTCAAGGGTATGTAGCTGCCTAAAGCTAAAAACGTTTGTGCTTCTATGAGCACATGGTTATCTTGGTAGATAATAGGGTATTTCTATGATTGTGTGGTCCTGTCTGGCCTATTCTGTTAAAAGTGCACAACCTGGGATGGGCTCAGCGTGCAGTTCAGGTACTTCAAGAGTTCTTCATTAAGACTGTGTTGTATTACCAGCCTCAGTGTGGAGTGCTTCCAGACCTGCTCGCTGCCTCCGGTCCTGGCCTTGGCAATTCAGGCTGTCATTGTTGCTCCGCACGATTATGTTACATGGGGTATTACGGTGCAAAGCTGTCAGGCTTGGGTTCCTTTCTCTATGTCTCTTTGGGGTTTCTTTCATATTTTTAGGAAACTCATCTCAGATGGCTTTTGTCCTACCTTTCCAGTCGATGCTAGTCACTGGGGTAATGGTTCGGATGGTAGTGGTCCCCTTATGCCAGTAGTGAGGCTTCAGATGCTGATGGCCTTGTCTTGGCTTCCTAGAGGTACTTTTGTCCACAGGGCAAAACTACAGATGTAAATACTCTCCTTAAAATAACAGGAATTGATAAATTCACGTGACTGTGCTCCAGACTGGCCGGCTTTAGTCACGTTGTTGATGTGCTCCTGGGTGTGAGTCATGTGATGGAAGACTGCCCCGCTGCCTTTGAGACATTCAGTGTTAGGCTTGCTGCCGTTACCTTTCTTCAGAGGTGACTCTGAACAGGAACTGTTAAAACTTCTCGTAACTGGTCTTGGTGTGAAGCTTTGAACAAATAACTGAAAATTCTCAGTGCTGCTATCTGAAGAAACATAACCCAGAAACTATCTTTTTTGGTTTTGCTCCTGGTACTAAGTAGTAGAGAACAGCCCTGGGAACAGGGAAGCCAACCCAGTCCCTGCTGCTGTCAAAAGCAGTGAATTCATTCATTCATTCATGTACCCCCTATCGTAGCTGAAGCAAAGAATTGTTTGCTATGGGTTCTAAATCAGCAGTTGTTACTTTCTCTTGTTGGTTGGTTTCTTTTCAAAGTATTTACAATGGGGAGCGCATTTACAAAATTAAGGGAGGTAAATTCAGGGCCTGTAGCTTATACCACAAGTGACTGCACTAAGGAGTAATGTCATTGTCACAGCAGTATGCAGCATTCATTTCTAGAGGGTCTTCTGCCCTGGTCTGTAGGGATGTATAAATGAGACAAAGCAGGCCACCTTCATTTGATAAGTCTGCTGATAAGACTAGTGGTTATTCAAAGACTGCTTAATGCTATTTAAGGTTGGGATTTTTTTGGGAGGTCTCTGATTTCTGGGTGTATTTTGTACAGAAGCCTATTTAAAGTGGGGGCTGAATTAATCTGTCAATCTTGCTACGTAAACCAGTGATACTTTCATCACATTTCAACTGTCTGAGAGTTAAAAACCAAGATTATTAAATAATTTTTTCCAGGATTTCATGGGATTAATTATATTTTTAATACCTCTAGGTTTATGGGATTTCATGCTGAATTATGAGAGGATGTAACAACATACTTAATTACTGTATTTTCCAAACATTAGGTAGGTAGATACAACAGCAGGGAGCCGAAAATGTCTTGTGAATGGCAGCAGCGTGTGTCTGTATTTTATTTAATGATTTCTGCGTGGGGTTGCTTATGTTGTAGAAAAAGTCAGTTTATGAACAAGCTTTTGAGGGAGAGGAAAATGTTGCTAAGGCTGCAGTATTTTGTATTATGCTGTACAGATTCTGTATCATAAATAAAAGAAGCAGAGCCATATATCCATGCTTTCAGCTTCAAAAATTCTGCAGTTGGTAGTGATTTAAATTAACATGATTTGTATGGGAAACCACTTTTAGAAACTTTAGGAGATTGGAGGTGTTTTCAGTGAGTGACCTCTCAAATGTTGCATGGTGCAGAAGTATCTGCTCCAACTGCCGTGAGCTGTGCCCCATCATTAGTCCTGCAGTATTGAAATTGAAGCCTGCAAACTGGGGCATAATAAGTCAAATCAATATAATTGCTCAGTAAGAGTTGTAAACTCCAATCAGATGTCCATACAGGGGTCTTTACTAATTCACTTCAATTTGTTCAGTAACATAGTGCATCGTTCAGTGATTCAGCCAAGCAGGTTGCATACCCCAGTCTGTGTGAGCTTCCTTCCCTCCCCAGTCCACCTATATACCAGCACTGGCAGGCAGGTGAACTTGCAGTAAGCTGGGTCAGCAGAAAAAAACTTGGGTTTCTTGCAGTGGCTTATTGATGCCAGTGTAGCTCCATGAACAGCTTGATTGTGGGGTCAATTGAGTGCCCAGGCAAGAGAAGCAGGAGGGGGAGCGTGCTGGTTTGGCAGCAGTCAGTAATCAGATTGGCTGTATGGTTTCAGGAAGTCATATCTGTAAGTTACATGCACATGCATAACTGTGGAAAGCTGTGGTTGTCAAAGGCAACAGAATACCACCTTTCTCCTGGATGCTGCTGCTCTTTGTCAGCTGCTTGATAGAGTGGCAGGTCACAAACTTGGCTGCCTATGAGTTTCTGGGATCTTTCTAGAAATTTCTAGGATTGATGGAGAGAAGTCTTACGGATGAAGTGTGGTTCAGATCACTCTCTTTGTATGTTTACATTAATCCACAATTAAATGGGTGACTCTTGAGTGACTATAAAGAAGTTTAGGCTCAGACTTGAGCAGCTACAGTTAGGCAGGTGAGCCATGCTGAAGGAGACTGAAGACCTCAGTACAATTCTATGGAAAATGAAGGAATCCACATAGTAAAAAGACAAATGCAAGAATGGCTAACCAAGATAATGGTAATGAACTAGTATAAGGGGGGGAGGTGGGGGTGTGGTGTGGTGTGGGAGGGGGCAGGTTTACAAATACCAGCTGGTTTATCGGGATCATCAGACTGATGTCAAAGTACTGAATTCAGTTTGTGGACTGGGATAGGACATTAGAAGGACACCATCACCTTGTGGGGAGGGGGAATATTCATTTTTCCTAGTAAAGTATAAAGGCCCTGAGCAGTGGCTGAGGACCTGTTTTTATTACAAGTGACACTAGTGATTACTAAAACTGGAAGAAGTTAGATGAACCAAACCTTTTTTTTTTTTTCTCCTCCTTTTCTGTTTAGTGCTGTCGTTAGTGTTCTTGGCAGCACTTCATAGATACTTTCTCGGTGGTTTTTATGCTTGGTTGCACTTCCTGTCTCATGTATTAGCATAATGATGTCATTCTCACACATGCTGCTGGGGGGGGCATGATGGTGTGCTCTGCCTGAAGCTCTGCAAGAAAGCCTTTCTTGCTCCCCTATGAGAAGACTTTGTGTCTGCTCTGACAGCTGAAATCCAAACGGAAGGTCCCTTTTTTGAGCCTTCTCTGTATGGAACTGGGGGGCAGAGCTGGAGGAAGAGGTGACGCGATGGGAGAGGTACCTTCCTCGTTCTGTCTTCTGTAGAAAGAACTGTCTTCAGGATTTACAGGACTGTCTGTCTTCACCTAGTGTGGGTGAGCTGCTGGAGCCTGCATAACTCTGTCTGTGCCTCCATAGCCCGAATGGAGCTATAGAAGAGAAGGGTAGGGAAGATACTTATTCCTAAAGCAAACAAAGCAATGAAAAGGGGGAACAGGAGCTTCAGACATGTCCCTGCCTCTCTGGCCAGGCAGTGCTGGTCACAGCAGGAAAGCACCGAGGAGGTCCCGCTTGCACAGTGCTCCTTTTGTGGACCAGGAGAGCAGCAGGGTTCGTTTCTCTGGTTCTCCTGTGTGTCCCAAGAATGTAGCAGGGATGGATCCGTTTCTCCTTGGGGGTGTTGCTGCAGGAGAGGGAGGAGCATGGCTGCCAGGAGGGAGCTGGTGGCCCCAGCACCCCTGGGGAGCAGCCTCGGCCTGCTGCTCTTCCTGCTTCCTCAGGTTGTCTGGTCTGCACCAGGCCAGACTCCACTGTGTAAGCAGTGATTATGCAGAAAGCTTTGAAGTTACAGGAATGGGCGTCTTAAAATTAACTTGGAAAAACTTCTGGAAGATTTCTTGTCCCCTTAAATCTGGCTGAAAGGGGCTCTTCCAGTGTGAGTCAGCTGCAGCTGTAGAGTAACCTTGTGCAGAGCCTTCCTCCCCTCTGCTGAATGGAGCTGTCAGAGTGCCCGAAGCCAGGGCAGGGAGAAAAATACCCGATTCATTTCCTGACGAGGTATGCATGGGAGAATTCCCCACAGGGCCACTGGTGGGGGTTTGTGGCTTTTGTGGTGGGGTTTTTTTGTTGGTTGTTTTTTTTTTACAGTCACTTGGCTCCACATAAGCAACATTATGCAGCTTCAAGCTCCCACCCGGAGGACTGAAGCACCCCAAGCCCATCCCCAGGAAGCAGACAATAGTGTTGATATGCCTGTTGCTGCAGAGGAAGTGGCTTCTGTTACAACCAGCAAGCAATCTGCCAAAGTCCACGGTTTGGGTGGTTGCCAGGCTAAATGTGACATAAAATTATTTAACCTTTTTGGCTTTTGTCTTACTGTTCTCTGGAGATGTTTCTCCTGCTTCCTACCATTTAAATCTCATGTATGGCAGGGGTGGTTTTCCCTCACAAAAGTTAATGCGGGCTTGCATTTAGGAAACCCAGGAGTTGCTAACAGAGAATCAAGTCTTCATTTAGTAGACAACAAAAATACTCTAAAATGCTTTCAGCAGGATAGCAAAACTGAGGCTAAACCGTATGCAGCTGTGGTGTTGCTCAGGGATTTATTGTGCCCCTTCCCATTCCCCCCCTCAACCGCAATCATTTTTTTATATGAATTTGACATTGGGAATATGACATATTATTGCAGAAAAGACTGTGAAAGTCAGACTTCAGATATCTGAGGCATGAGGCGCCCTCTTGTGCTGTTTCTCTGAGAGCATTGCAAGGCAAGCAGCTCTCCAGGAGCAGAGGCTGAGAGGAGATCCAGCCTCGCTTTTAGTTTGTGGGGAGACTGGTGTGTGCTTGAGCACCTACATTGTGATCCAGTGCAGTTCTGATGTGTAGGAGTTAACTTGTTGATGGGTTCGCAAACTTCAGTCCAGCTATACAATGCAGCCATTCAAAATGAAGCTCTGAACAGAAAAAAAATTAACTCATGTATTCCAAAAGACAAAAATAAGATTTAGATTCACTTAAAGGTAGCTATGTTTGCAAACTATTAAATTTCTCTGATAGGCCAGATTTTAATTTGAATTTCAAACTCCACCGACTGCTAACATGATGCAAGTTTAGATTTTACTTGGTTTAGACTATGCTGTATGTTCATAATCATTCACTTCCTTGCGCTGCATAGTATCAGGAAAATGTGCTGCTACCTCCTTGGAAGTCAAACTCTAGGTTTAGTTTTATTAAGTCTAGTTCATAAATACTTTCTCAGATTGCTCACTGCAAATGTCTGAAAATACCTCATTTCTCCAGATACCAGGCTACAAATAAAAGCACAAACTCCAGAGTAAGAGTAATTAATTTACAGTGAACTAATTAGCTATGACACCTCTGAAAACATGAGCCTTTGGTGGCTTGCTGCCTAAAGAAATAAATTCCACTGGTTCTTATATGTTCAAATTGTTCAAAGGACACAAATACCATATTATTTTCTGGCCTGATGCAAAGTCCCAAACTTTCTGATACCTCTAAAATGCAAACACAACTAAGCATAATGTGCAGCAAGCTCTTAGCCTTGCCAGCATTCTTCTGTCTTACTGGCTCTCCAGGGATTAAAGATGTTGCTTATTTCAGGTTTATTGACCCAGAGCAGTTTTAGACTGGGCTACCTGCCATTCTGTGATGACATTTCTAGCAAAATAGCAGTTTCTGTCAATGGTACCTCTCAGCGTGAAAGCTCCTGAGGGTTACGATTGTTTCATAGAGCAGTAACTAGAATATAGAAGAATGGTTGTGCTGGCCCTGGCCAAGATGCATGTAGCTGATACTGATGCTGCCTCCAGCAGACACCGTAAGTGGATGCCTTGATAAAAGCCTAAGAACAGAGCAGGTATAAATCCTTCTTCCTTTATTGCTGTCCCAGCCTCCAACCATTTTCACAACCTGAGCTGAATATGGGGTTTGTGCATTTAACAAACCTTGACAAATTGCATTTCCAAGATTGTCCATTCTTCCACTGAGCTAGTATTAAACTTTACTGTTCACAGCATCCTTGTGATGTCTGTTGAGCGCTGAGCTGAAACTGTATGAGACTTGTATTGTAACCCCAATATCTCACTTCTCGGTGCTAATGGTGAGGTCTGGCCACATACATGGGCATGCATATGTGAAGTTAAATTGCTTTTGTGCATATGCATACCTTTACATTTCTCTATATGGAATTCTGTCTGCCATTTTATTGCCTACTGACTGGTTCTTTGTCCAGTCTGTTGTGTCTCACTCTCACCATCCTCAATAATTCGTATTATCAGTAAGCTCTGTCATATTCTTGTTCACCCCCTTTTCCAGGTGTGCTGTACCAGACAGCTCCACATTAGGTCTCTAGGGAACCACAGTGATGAATTTGGTCCAGTGTGGGTTCTGACTGTCTTGTCTCCCATTTCTGATCTTAGCAATTATTTACGCTAGAAGGATCTTCCCTCTTAAGCCATGGCTGCTTTGTTTCCTTAAGTCTTGTTGAGGAACATGGTTGAAAGCTTTCTGGAAACTCAGATACACTTAACAAGCAAACCATCCCCATTTTTGTGGCTGCTGAGCCATTCCAGGAAGTCTCATAGTGCTTGATAGAGATTTCAATTTACAAAAACCCCTGTGGGCTCTCCCAAAGTGTATCATGTTTATCTGTTTAATAATTCTGTTCCTTCTTATAGTTTCTACTACTTGCTCATTAGTGAAGGATTATGGTTCTGCTGATAAATAGTATGACTTGGGCAATGTGACTGTTTTGTAGTACTTCTCTACATTCTCTGCAGAATGTCACAAAAATGCCGTGACATGGTGTGTCTGTAAAGGGCAAGTAATGTCTGTGAAATACTTTCAAACAAAAAATGCTGTGGAAATCCACAGAATTAATGTTGCTGTGTAAGTTAATAGGAGTTACTACTTGTAGCAGCAAAAGAGTGGATACAACAAAATGGATCAAATCAGGGTTTTGTATGTATTTTGAAGTTATTAAGTTATTTGCATGTACTTGATGGCGTACTTGAATCTGACCTGGTAAAGACTAGAAATTGCTTTTGTCCACAGGTAGATCAGGGTCTGAGCTGAAAACTTCTCACGCTTGAGCTGGAGCAGTTTCAGGGGAATCGGGTATAAGGATTGTTTCCAGCAGAGCAGGTCCAACCCTTGGAAGTTTTCAGTCTGCTCTGGGGGCCATCTGTTATGAGTAGTTAATTTGTTCAGTATGAAGGACCATTTCATGACCGTACCTGATGCTGTGTGAAAAATAATCCAGACAGGTATTTGGGAATCTGCAGAGTACTAGAAGGGGGGGTGAAAAGTGCCCTTTCTTTGCCCAGTACAGTCTTTGTGCTTCCTTTTTCCTTTCCTGAAGAAGATAAAGGCTCCAAGCAGAGGTGAAGAAACAATTTACCTGCATAGTTGGATCTTCAGTAAGGTGTTGGGTGAAGCTCTTTGAAAGGCACACAACTTCACTTGTGTGGTTTGCATAGCTGAAATAGCTAATGTAAATTAATTCAGAGACAAATCTCCTTAGCAAAGTCAGCCATTCCTGAGCACAGAATGTTGTCATTAATAATTTGAGCAAAGTGTGTGGTCGTTGTTGTTCTTCCATTAAACCTACCTACTTTAAAATACCAACAAAAGGCTCCTTGTGGCTGTGCAGCTTAACCTCAGTCTTTGAAAACCTGACAGTGCCAGGTCTGATGTAGCTGCTGGTAAAAGGTCATTTGCTGATTTAGTCCTAAACTACCCAATGAAAGAAAGCAAAATATGAGAAGGGGGGGAAAAATACTCAAATCCAGCAACTTGGGAGTAAATGATCATCTTAGTTTTACTAAGCATTTGAATTACTGCTCAGTGAATAATGTAGTAACGGTTTCCAGAAGACTGGCAGTTACATTTTCATGTTTTGATAAAACAAAGAAGTGCAAGTATTGGCATAGGCCTGCTAGGTCTGTGGATTGGAATGTGTGCATGGAGCACATATAAGAACTGATACTGCTGACATACAAGGGCAACACATACTTTGTAAAAGGCTGAATCCAAACTGATGCTTCACGTCCTGTTAATGTGCTGTTTCACAGTAAGTGTGTGTGTGTATGCTTTTCCCTAAAATACACAATAGTAAGCATGACATAATTAAAAAGTAACTTTATCTTGCATTTACAGGAAGAAGGGAGGGGGCAGGTAAGAGTGTGTACATAGATACTCCTTGCAGAGTTGCTGGCTTGTGGTTACTAGCTTGTGCATCCATCCTTACACAGCATTGCAGCAGTTAACTCCTGCCTTTTAAAAAAAATGGTTTAAATCCATCAAAAATACTTTCCTGGACATCTAGGGGCCGGCCAGCTCTGAGCTCTGACTATTGCCACATTTGCTTTTGCGTGCAAGATCATCTTTCCAGATAAGCATGAATAGAGTTGAAATGAATCTATCAATAATCAGTGGAAAGGATGTCATAATGTTAAGTCTGATACTGTAAAAAAAAAAAAAAAAAAAAAGTCCTTGAAAACATGTGTTTGGAAAGGAACTGCTTTATTCTTAACATAGCTGCAGGTCTGGCTGAAGAGGTGTGGGAATTAGCTGAACAGACTCCTCTGCTGGCAAGGAGAGCTAGGAGGCTGTATGTTAACGATACGAGACTGACTCTTCATTTTAAAATCCCTTTGGGTAAAGGAAGGTAAATTTTTTTTTTTTTTTTGGTTGCTGAAACGGATTGTGAGGCAAAGCCACGTTCAGGAAGAAAAAAATAAGCATTTACTGGAAATAAAATCTTTAAAGTCAGATGGAATATGGTGTCATACAAGGTTTGCGATTTCTTTTAGTTTGTCGTAATCTGTTAGATTCATCTGAATAAATACAGCTAAGACAAGATACATGAACTGGGAGGTGGGGAAAAAGAGATGGCTGAAGATGAAGCACACGTTTTTAATTAATTGCTAATTCTGTGATTTGGATCTGCTTATAATTAAGTTAAACTATTTGCAATTGAATTTTTCTTTGTAGTATTTGTTGCAGTGCAGGTTAGGTGTGGTACTGTGCTGAGTCTAAGGAAAGGGCAAACGGAAATACTCCCTTGTCCTGCGAATGCTGCCATCCCTATGAGGACTCCTATGACTATTAACAGGCACTTTTCCCAAAATCTGCTTTCTTAGGGCATCGGTTATGCGAAACTTACAAAGCTATCTGTAATGGTGCCCTCTGGTGACTCCAAAATTTTTTACACTAGAATGAAATAAAAAGATGGAATTTGGCCTGCTACTGTGAAAGTACCCTGGCAAGTTGGACTGTTTGTTAAAGATTAATGAACAAATGAGAGCTCCTAGACCTCAGCCAGGCAATATACACAAGCTACACCCATGCAGAAGTCCAGGACTAACTCAAAGTGTTGTAGGAGCAGAGCGGTAATGAATAAGACAATCTTTTATTCTAACCATGCAAGTAATCTCTTGTATGTTCACAATAAAAAGAAACCTGGCCTTTGGCACTGCAAACCGATCATTTATTTTCTAATGCATAAAGATAAAAGAATTAAAAGGTGAAACAAAAAAATCTCTTACTGTGTTTGTCTTGATGCAAGGAATGGGGAGGATATTTAATTGATTTTATGAAATCTTAGAAATAAACCAGCTATGCCAAAGAATGTCTTTTGTATATTCTATAGCCATGTGGCTCTGGAAGCTGTTCTCAATGCACTGTTTCTTCTCCTGGATATTGCTTTTTATATGCACAATCTGTCTGCAGCATTTAATGCTCTACATTTACTGCCCATCATTTCTCACCATACTGACATACGTGACCTTCTTCATTGCACTGACTCTAGTGCCCACATGGCCCTTCGTGGTGTTCTGGTTGAAAAGAACTCTTCTGTTTGCAGGGTTGTGTTATTTTATAGCCAGATCTGTGGTCATGTAATCACTAGTGTGGACAGAAGGGAGTAGGTAAGTATGTGTGGCCGGGGATGGATGGAATAGGTGTGGGCACCTCCTTCAATATCACTTCTGTTTTCAGTCATGACTAGGAAGCTATGTCCTCATCAATATGGATGCCACACTGGTGAGGTAATGAGAGTATCGCACTCCAAGGCAATTAAACCAATAGAAAACCATTGACAAGCAGATACAAGCAAGATAATGGATAGGGAGTAAAAAGGGGGGCGGGGAGGAATAAAATAAAATCTGTATTAATAACTTTGTATTAAGTGTGAACTATTACCTAATGATTTAATCATTATTTACTGAATTTCCAAATTAGGTACATCCTCCCAGTAGCTGTTATCAGGCCAAGTACCTCCTCTGCTTTTAAGCACTATTCCCCCATGCCAAGCTTAGGAGAGGATGTGTCTCCTCCTATTCATGTCCTTTGCAAAACAGCCCCGTGGGCACAGTGTAGATCAACTGGCTTTTATGCATATATTCTCTAAGAAAAACTAAAGGAGTAAACAAAATACTTGTTTTTACAAGATGCCTACTTTGATCATAAATGTTAAGATCAGGAGGTATGAGTATGATTTTATTCTCACTTCCCAAATAATGCAATCAGTAGAACCTTTGCTAACTTTTTCATTAAGTCAGTAATTTCCCTCTCAATTACAGTCTGTATTTTATGAGAATACCTAGTCTTGATTTTACAGGCCATGTAGTATCTGTGGAAGGGTTTGTGCTCTCATTTTGAGGTGTAATAATACATCAGGGAATGATTGTTCTTCAGTATTTGCAGTGTTTCAGTGTACACATGTTGCAGTCACACAGTGCTTCCTCCTGGCTTGGAGTTGGCTGGGTCCTTCTAGTGGGAGGATAAACCCATTGATAAATTCATACATCTTTAGTGCAGCACTGTATTTCTGAACATTGCAGGAAGGCATAAAAATGAGTACTTACCTCAGTAACCATGCTCAGCCTTCCATTTCTAGCTAAGCTGATGTGTCAAAGAGCCTCGCCTTCTGTCCTGGTTGAAATTGGAGCTGTTCACTCTGCTGGGCTGCTGATTTTTCTTTTTCACAAAGGCTCATGTGCCTCAGACGGTTATCTCCAAGCTCCCGCTACCATTGCCAATCTGTGTCCCTGCTGCTGTACTTGGACAGTGACTTCTGCTGTGCCCAACCATCTTTCTCCATAAAGGAACTTGCTGTTCGCTTTAGCCTGAACGAAGGGGTTAGGCATGAGACTTGCTGCCCTGTGCTTCATCAGCCTGTGACTGATCAAGGATGTGTGTGATGTCTCATGTTTCCCACGGTCTGACAGCATTTGGGTTTATAGAAAGCAGTGGAAGGAGACCTGGTGGGTTTTGGTTTGGTTGCCTGAGTAGTTGTAGAATACTGTCCATTCATACATGTCTGCTCAGCTGTATGGGAGATCAGTTACACAATCTATATACAAGATGAGAAATGCATATAACGGAGCTGATACGATTATCATGCCGTTAATTGGTCTTTGCTTTCATTTTTCCAGCCTTCTCTAATAAATCATTCTGGCTTAGTACCTGTGTTACCCCAAATCTGGGTTCTTCAGCCGGTGTGCAAGAGCCGACCCACACGCAGTAGAGATACTTGTTTATTGCATGTCTGCGCAGAGATGGGTGCTGGGTGGTAAATCCACAAAGCTAGCACACCTCTCAACACATAGTAAAACTTTTATACACTTTGAACAATTGTTAACAATTACATTTAGTCACGCTTGCTTCTTACAAGCCTTGTCTCCATTTAAAGGTACAGTGTTTGGGGTGGGGTTTTTTTCCTGCATATGTTCTGTGGGGAAAGGACTTTGTTAGTAGGGGGCTCTGTTGCTCAAGGGGTGATGTGGTTCAAATAATCTGTTTGGTGTCATTAACCAATTCATTCTTGAGCTTATCTTGCAACCCAGCTTAACGTATTTAAGTGTCTGTTCCTTCTCCTGAGGACATGATTTGTTAACTCTTCATAATATAACTAACATCCTATGTTTTTCAAATTTCTTTCTTGGTTTTCACTATAGATACTTACATTTCCCCCCTCCCCCCCCCCCCCCTTTTTTTTTAAAGTAAATAATTCTTTTATCACCTGGAGTAACATCTAGGAAAGGAACGTGTATTCTGCAAGGATTTGGGGGACAGCTCTGAAACTCATAAGCACTTGGACGTAACTGTGCATCTTGCATACTACTTTCCTTATCCTAGGCAAAGAGAATTGGAATGCAGCACTGGGAAAACTAGTGTAAGAATTGCTGGTATATAGATACCTCCTTGAGAGAGGCTGCTGAAAGGAGATTTTTTGCCTCTGTTGTGAATTAGATAACTAGCCCTCTTGCCTGTTCTGAAAATTGTTCAAGTTTGTCTTTATTGTGTCAGTCTCCCCTCTGCTGTTACTTGCCTGGTCTGCCTGTGGCTTGTGTTTTCATACTTGCTCATAGCAGAATTGGGTTGGTTTTCACAACTGCTTCAACCACGCTGGAGAAGTTTCTTACACCAGTGAAAGAGCTGCTGCTATAGACCATCATCCTGGGCAAAAGCAACAGTAACGTGCCCCAGGACAGGACGCAAAAACACCTTCATTAGCTGAAGCTGCTGCGCAAAATCAGGTCTACACAGCGCACTTCTCTCTGATCTAGGAACTTTGAACAGAAGGGTGTTAGCTACAGTAGAGGAGGTTTAGAAATACAGAGAAAAATCATACCTCAAGATGGATGAGAGGGAGTCTCCGGTCAGACAACTCCTCCACTGACATGTTGGGGCAAATGGCTCAGCTCTGCAGTGGAGAATAATGTCCCCAGTGCTGCTTTCCTGGAAGCACTTTCACCTGGAGGTTTCTTGCTCACAAATTAATTTGCTTATGAAAACTCATCAGCTCACAGAGCCTGGGGTGGCACAGCTGCAGGCAGATGGCACTTGGAGGGGGTGGGGTGGGGGTGGGGGGTGAGGGTGCACAGCTGTAAGCAACTGTAATTAAGACCTGAGGAATTTTCCAATGTAACTACAGTGGTAATTGTCAGGATTTATGGAGTCACTAAGGGTTAGTTGTTCTCAGCCCTGAGAGTTTTGCAAGTTTGTAATCATACTATCTTATCAGGAATGAAGCACACGAGGCATATTAAAGGAGGCACAGGATCTATGGAGTAAATAAGGGTTAGTTGTTCTCAGCCCTGAGAGTTTTGCAAGTTTGTAATCATTCTATCTTATCAGGAATGAAACACAAGGCATATTAAAGGAGGCAGCAGCTGCTATTCACTGGTGATTTGTTACAGAAAAAGGCTTCCAGATAGGTCTGGCAGTAGTCAACTGACCTGTAATTTGAAGACTGGGGGAATCATTAGAAAAAGGAAGCAGAGCGAAGCAGAACGCCCAGCCTGGTGGTTCCTGTGAACTTAGCTGGAACTTCAGCTGCTAGCGCAAGTGAGACCCTGACTGTCTGAATCTCCTGAACCATGCAGGTCTGTACTGAAAGTCACCCTTCTGGGAGAAGACATGCATATTTCTGCCAGAATAGTTTTATGCACTGCTTTTTTCCTTCCAAGACATCAGGCTTATCAGTAGCACTGATACGAAGGTTTCCTTACTATCGGACGTTATCTCTCAGCTTCTTATTTTATTTAAGGGTAATCTGGCTGGAGAAATCAGTTGTTGCAGAGAATGGCTCAGTTACTTGCAGGTACTGAGGCCAAATCCTTAACTCCTATAGACAAGTTTTGCCCAATTCTGGCAGTACGAACTAGTTTTAAGCCTGGTTTGAAATGGCTGGTGTTCCTAGAAGTCCTCTGATTACATATGGCAGCAGGCTAAAGAGAAAAATAAAAGGCCCCATCCCAAGAGGTACCTGCTTGCAGGAGCCCGGCTGGCAAG
Organism: Falco cherrug; assembly: GCF_023634085.1. Taxonomy (NCBI): domain Eukaryota; kingdom Metazoa; phylum Chordata; class Aves; order Falconiformes; family Falconidae; genus Falco; species Falco cherrug. Next base: position 76,630,192 of record NC_073701.1, on the reverse strand, counting down.
CGTTATGTAGGAGAAGCAGTCTGCACCTGGGAGCTGACTTTACATGTGAAACGGGAAATTATTGAGCGTCTGGAGTATCTGCTTTATTTGCTGTCAGCTTTCCAGTCTCCTGAACAAGATAAACATGGTGACACATGGAGGTTGTGGGTCCGTGTGCTGGCATTGTGAACACTCCTGCATAGAAGAAGGGGGAGAAGCAGAGTCATTAAAGCATCCCACTGTGCAGCCAGATGTGCAAGTTCACGTCTTAATTTGTTAGCCCCTCCCCAACCCAGATGAAAGAGGTCTTTTGGGATTAGTTTTATGTCCAAGCAAACCAGGTGGTAAATTAACCTCTTCCTTCCATGATGGGGTTAACTGCAGCAATGGAAGTATCTTAGCCAAGTTCACCTGACAGACTGCTCTGATCTAACAAACCTTTGAACTATTCTGCTTGGATTCATTCAAACTTGTATGTTGGTATAGAGAAGCAGGGGTCTGATCCCACATACCCTTAGGATGCTGCTTTACTTCCCAGGACTGACCTCTCTTACAGTAATACTTTCAACATGTCAGCAGCTTCAGCGTGAGGCACAAACTCAACGTGATGTGCTAGCTGTGCGATCAAAGGCACGCTCCTTCTTCCTGGCTCTGACACGTACACCTTGAGGAATATCTGATTTATGCACGTGGTAAGATACCAGCATGCATTGAGTAAGTATACTCAAAAAAGGCTTTTCAGTAACTGTCGCATAAGGAAAAAATTTAGCTTGTCCTTTTGAAATATCTTGGTACTGGATACAAGAACTATTTATTAGGGAGACTTTAAAGTAGGATGAAAGTAAGAAATCCTATGAGAAAAAGTTGTTTGTTTCTTACATTTTCTCCACCCTTCTTTCACCCTGGACTGTTCCGTATGGTTAGAAGGAAAAACCCTTTCAATTTAAAATATCATCAGATGGAGCAAAAGGAAAGCTGAACTTGCCCCAGGAAGCATTCCCACACTGGAATGTTTTAGATGTTCCAGCCCCAGAGCTTTGGGTACAGGGAAAGTACAAGTAGTGAGATGTCCATGCTGTCTGTGGAGGGGTGGATCAGAGAGTGTCTCATGCCTTGGGTGCTTCAGGGAACTATCTGGCAGAGCAGAAGTCATCCTGCAATGTGATGATGCGGGGACTTCGATGGCAATACCAGCTCACAGACTTCTTTCTCCCTCCGTGCTATGGGACACTGTACTGGATGAACACAATTCCCTACAAACAGCACTGAAGACCAGAACACTTGGGGGGCAGGGTGGGGTTGTCTTTTAAAGCCAGAGAAGCCCAACACTGGTCTGATTCACAGCACGACCCCGCAAGTGGTTGCACGCAGGTGACTGCCCTCGCTCATCAGTGGTGTGGTGAAGGGCGCACTTGCTGAGTAAGGTCCTCAGTCTAAGCCTGTAGATGTGCTGGGGTAGGCTCTGCTCCAGCTTCAGCTCCATCAAATCATGACCCGTGAGACTGAATGAAGATGACTTCTGGTACGTTGTTTGCTCAGGGTGATTACTGGGAACTGCAGGGCCCACGGGCAAGACCGGGGGGAGGGGTGCCTAGCTGTGAAGTGGGCACCTAACCTGCATTCAGTGCTATCAAGACCAAGGGGCTTGTCTTAGGATTCCTGGGAAATACAGTATCACAAAATGTAGTGTCTCTGTGCTTCAGAGCAACTGAGGAGGCTTAGAGGAATTGTAGGTAATAATTTGCCCAAGCTCCATCAAAGCTGCTTAGTGAATGTAGTTTGTCTCCTATTGGAATAATACTGTCACAACACTCTGTTCAGTAACGGGACTTTGAGGACAGTTTAAATGCAACAAAGATGGAAATGTAGTCTATTAAACAGCTCTAAATTTCTCCTGTCCTACTGGACGAGAGAGGAGACCAACCATTTCAGGTACCATAAGACTAGGTGAGAGAGAACTACCTCAAGTTTTGTGACATAAATCTGGATTTCTAACAGTCTGCTTAAAAAAAGAAAATAGTTAGGCTTTTCATCTTACTCTAACAAGTCAACTGTGACTAAAAGCAATTACCTAAAAGCTTATTTTTCTATGACATTAAATAATTAAAAGGAAAATAAAAGAAACTGCATGCCAACATTTGTTATGATTTCATTAGGATCCAGGTAGATCTCATTTATTTGGGGGCTCTGTTTCCAAGATGAGAAGCAAATGAATCTCATCTGACAGACAATTGAGTTATAAAGGCTTTACATGAGAAATGTTCTCCAACGGAATGTAAACAAGACATCTTGTTTAATAAGGTTAGACGTAAAATAAGGAGCTAAATTATGACCAGACTCATCAACCAGCAACACGTAGCTAGACCTGAAATGGGACAAGTTAGCATGCAGTAAAGCTAAAGGTTTAAATTAACCCTAGCGGTTTACCCTCTGGGCAGTGGAACTAGGAGTTAGAGGAAATAAGTTTATAAACCATAGAAGTAATATGACTCTGTGCAGCAAGTTGTAAAGACTTGCATTTCTCCCAAAGACTTACAGATATTTGCAGTGTTAAATAGCACTGTAGTTACAAAATCTTGCATTAAAAACCCAAGGAAACTATAGCATAAATGTAGTAATTGAGACTTAAAGTTTATGTTCTGGGAACTGGCAGAAACCTCGCAAGCACCAGATTTGTGTAGCAGAATGGTGAAAGGGCATCCCTGCTAAATTCCGCATGGAAAGCGCTAAGCAAACAAACAGTTCCAAAATAGGTAGGTGGGATTGCTCTTCACAGTGCTGGGATTTACTGCCCTGTTGTCCAAGTGACTCAGCTGAAACTGCCCACAATATACCAGGCATACTTCATTGTCAATACATTTTGCCTTTCCTCTCCAAGGCTATGTGACCTTAATTCACTTAAATTTCTAAAATGGTGGGGTCAGGTGGTTCTGATAGCAGCACTGCACTTTCCATATCCAAATATGATGCAGGCTTATCTGCATATTCAGGAGGGCAGTGTGTCATCACCTTGTATCAACATTTTCTTGGTTGATACACTACTGTCAGACTGAGCTCTTTCTGTTCTGTATGTGACACTACCAGTTGCTAGATGACCTTGAAACTGATTCCCAAACACAGAAAAGCACCTATTTGAAGACATGGTGCTTCATTAAGTCATCAATTAACCAATTAATCCTGTTTGCCCGTACTGTGGTAGAGCAAATGGACCTTTTTTAATTCAAAGGTGGATTAGGGCAACATGGGTTTTGTGAAAATAAAAACACAAGGTTTCCACATCTGTATTTGGCATCTGTACCTAGCAGGAGGATATCCCCTGATGCTGTAGTCCACCACTCTTTTTGACAGAACACAGGCTGTCCTTCCTGCCTTTTTATCTAGAATATTACTTACCTTAAATATTGAATCAAGACTTGTGCAATCACTTCACATGAGTTCTTGTAATCTCAAACGGAGATTAAAATCCAACCCAACGCATAGAATTGCAGTAACTTGTTTATAGAACAGCTGGTATCAGCTGTTTCAGAAGAACGTTTAAGAAGCCTCTTAGAGGAAAAATACAAAATAAGCTTGAATTCTGCCTCTGAGCATTTAGTGGGGGACTGGGCTCTGAAGCATAGTGGTTCTCTGTATAATGTACTTTAACGTGTAATTCCCTGCATTTATCTCTGGTTTAGCCAACTAATTCATTCTCATATAAACACCTTACTATGCTCTTTAAGATGAAGCAAAACATACCATTGCTCTTTATTAAGTCTCCTTATGCACTTTGGACATCCTATAATGCCAAAACAGCTGCTCTTTTATGTTGGATGATCTTAGAAACCATGTTAAGCACATAATTCATTTAAAAAATGGCTCCTGAAGTACTTGACCACTTTTATAAATGCAGGCTAAAGTGTGTTCTTTCCAAACAAACTGTCCTGAAACTTGGGGTTTGGGTTGCGGATTGGCAAGACAAAACAGGACAACCTCTGTGCTTTGCAAGGGTTCCTGTTCCTGGCAGGGATAAGAAAGAGGCCCTCCCTGGGGCAAGTAGCCAGGATGAGACAGGACCTGACAGCTAGCAGGGAAAGAAACCTGTAAATTGAATGCCACTAGTGCGAGCAAGCCAAGTTATAGGAACTGTGGGGATTATGTGGGGCTGCAGGAGGAAAACGGGTGGCTGAATGTTGAGTTATGGGAGGAAGTTAAAAAAAAACCCCAACCTATTTTGTAGGACACAGAATGGTACAAAAGAACTATTGGACCCCAGGCTAACATATTTCAAACCATTTCTCTACTGACAGCATGTCATAACCAGACCAGAACACAACACAACTATAAATAACAGTAGGAAACCTACCTACATCATGCCAAGACAGTGAGTCAGTGTTAGTCATTTGGTGCTTTTTTTTTAATAATTGGGGGATTTGCCCAAATCCTACTGAAAATCGCTCCTCTCCCGGCTCTGTAATACCAGGGGGTATTTGGTTTATACATATATTTTCTCAGATTTCATGCCATCAGTTTGCCTGCCCACAGCATTTAACAAACATCTTAGCATCCTTATTAAAAATGGAACTTGTTTATTAAAATAAATTCCCTCAGAAGTTTTCAGCGAAGTGTCTCAGCCCTATGCAAAGCGCAGTTAGCACACAGGGCAGGAAGCTGTGTGGAGACAAGGGAAAATGTGCTCTTTCGGTGACCTTAATTCCCTTCATCTTTATACCTTTGCAACTGGTAGTGTACAGAAAGGATGTTTGATACTGATATGGCAGCTCCTTTTGCTATTAAAAGTACAGTGTGCGAAAGACAGTGAAGACTCAGCCCTTCTTACATTCTTTAGCTATTTTTTACATTTCAGGGGTTTAAAGCACTTCTAAAATTTATAGTAACTGATTAAATAACTAACAATGTATTTAATAATTCAACCCATTGTTAAGCTTAAGTATTTCTGTTTCTCAGTATTCAGTGCTTTCAACATACATGCTACCATTTGAAGTGAAATAGAAATAGAGGGTTGTGCTAGAAGACCCATCAACCAACACTTGTAACTTATTTCAAAGGATTAATCATGCCTCAATTATAAACAGCCTTTCCTAATGGGTAACTGCTTTCTGTGGTGTTGATGCTTCTTGTTTTGAAAGCAAAGTCACATGTGTGGAGAGCTACCCGTGGGACAGAGCAGAGCCCAGAGGGAGCACAGGGTACCATGGGCCACTGTTCTGCGGTGGCTGGTCTGTGTTCCTAGGGGCTGGTTTCTGGAGAAACAAAACAAGGTGTAAGTTAATAACATACTTTATAGGTCAGCTGCAAACCTCTTTTGTCCCAAATGTGGAGAAAGCCAGGTGGGCTGTTTCATATATAAAGAGGTATCTTACAGGAGGGGAAGTTTGGTCACACTAATTGATGAAATTGGATTTTTTAAGACCGAGGTTGATCTGAGAAATTCACAAATAACGTATCTCTACAGGAATGTTTTCTCTGTGTTAAGAACAGTGAACTAACAGGGTCACCTCCCACTGAATTCAGGGTCAAACCTCATCTCTGTAGGCTTCACGGTCCAGTAGGGAGGTAAATTTGGGTGGACAAGTGTCCTGTGTCAAACTAAACAGTATCAGGGAGCTTTCTTGTGGAGAGGAGCTAAGCTGGCTATACCGGCACAGTGGTTCCTAGCCTGGTTTTAGCCTGAGGCAAAGATGGTCTCCCAAATGAGGCTGGGGTAAGATTTGGGAATTGGCATGTGCCAGGTCCCCTTCCCAGTGGGCAGCCTGGGTGAAGCCACACTGCTTTGGGGGCTGAGACTACAATAGTAAGAGCGTGGGCTGTTGTCTGGCAGAGAATGGTCTCAACAAGTTTAATTTACTTTAATAAGTTAATTTTAATTTGCATACATGGAGCTGTGGAGTGTGGGTGAAACCTCAGAGGGACAGGTGTTGCAGCTGCTTTGGCTTTCCTCCTGCCCCAGGGGATTCAGATCTCCTTGGAGTACATGGATGCTCTGCAGCTGCACAGGACCAGTCTCCCGCCCAGATAACTCTCTGGATCTCAGGTACTTCAGCATAGTGCGGTAGCAGTAGAAGAGGTGTGAAGAAGCAGGGTAACCACTGCAGGAGTTGTCCCAACACCCAAATGCATTGGCGTTGCCCTGCGGTGCTGGGTTGCTGCAGGAGGCCCCTGCTGCAGATCAGCTTCTGGGAGGGAAGGGAAACCTTTCTGCCAGGAGCAGGACCTCACGTAGAGACTTGCTGTCCTGTTTCCATCTACTGTAAGTCAGATGCCGACGACTGATGAAAACCACTCGTCAGGCGTATCTCTGTGTTACTGGCAGGCAGCGGGGTGGCTACCAGCTTGATAAACCCATCACTACTGACCCACACGGGCTGGTAGAATGGGAAAGATGGCAGTACCTGTGGCTGCACAGCCTCCTTAAGCACATGAACTGTTTGCCAGGGGCAAAACGCCCATCTGCCTCCCTCAGCTGTACCATTGCAGTGGCTGTTTTGAGGCAAGACTGAGAAGTCTGCTGAGGACCAGCATCGCTTGTGTAAACAAACATGCTTACAGGCAGGCACTGGGGCCTGCCCTGTCAGAAAACAAGATGATTGGAAAGATAAGGTACAGGCATGGTCTTGAAAGAGCAGGGTTTGCTAAGAATGCTCAGCCTCATTAAGGAGGTTTTGTGGGTTAAAGCATGTTTGAGCTGGTAAAAATAAATGAGGGGTGGGCCCTGATGCCCAGGCAAACACCTGAAATGGCTGCACTCCTAGGGCAAGGTCTTGCAGCTGACAGAGCTCCTGCAGTGCTAAGCTGCCAAGCAGAAATTGCTTAAAATGCTTTAATTAAACCACAGAGGGGAGTGGGAGAAGGCAGGTGTTTCTCAGGGAGAGCATCTTGTGGCGGTTCCTTGCAGGACTTGACTGAAGCACATCAGAGAGTGGTGGTTCCTTCAGGTGGGAGCTCCCACCCAAGCGCCAGCCTTTGGCACCTTCCTGCAAAGAAGCACAAATATGCAAAGATGTTACAAAAACACCCTACCCACAGGAATGGGGTTGGGGGCCTGGTTACTGCCCCCTTGCCATGGCAGCCCCTGTTCCTGCTGTGGCAGGAGCCCGGCTTGGCTTGCGGGGTGTCCCCACTGCCTCCAGCCCCTGCTCTCTGTCAAGCATTTTTCACATGCTTCATTTTTCCCTTGATGTTAATCCTGTTGAATTGATGTAAAGTGGGCATTGAGGAGGCACAAACAAGTTCTTGGCAGAAATCCCTTGAGTTCCCGCTCAACCATTCCCTGCTGTGGGTAAAAGGAACACCAGGAGATGCAAGAAGGAGATTTTCTAAGCTAATTATTTACTGGTTTATAGACTTTCGCTTATTTCAGACTAGCAGGTTTGATAAGGAAACCTGGAGCTTCAGTGAAAGCAATTAGTATGAATTCTATGAGATATTACTGAGCAATTATGTCATTATTTATTTCCCGTAAAGCAACAGGCTACTGAGAGCATTTTATGTTGTCTGTTTGTAAATTATTTGTGTCAGGGTGGATGCGGCCACTAGGAGGATGGCAAGTAGGAGTGGGAACACTATGAAGACATTCCCTGTGGTAGTACAAGGATGTACACTTCTCCCCATCTTGTCCACTGTCTGGTATATCTTCCCTTGCTTTTGTTCTGTGGTATTAATAACAGCAATGATCCTCAGAGCAGGTTTGTATTGGTATTAACACTGGCCTGGGAAGACCTCGGGAGGAGGACAAGAGTGTCCTGGATTAATGCCATGCTGGGTAGGCAAGGGGACAGACCATGGGGCAGATTTGTGCATCAGCCCTAGCCGGCTGACAGGTGGGTGGAGGTGTCCATGTTGATCAACATTGAAGAAGACAGTGGAAGAAGAAGCAAAGTTTGTGTTTCCCTCTGCTTGGCAAGTTGGTTTCCCTTTCCAGTTTATAACGCTTCCTGCCAGGCATGAAATTGAATCCCTTTGTATGCGGGAATAATTCATCCACCTCAAACCAATTCCCGTCCACTTTGAAAACGAAATCTGAGAACTACTAAAAATAATCAGTAAAAGGGCAAGAAATAATCCACTGCTTTGTCTAGAGAGAAATACTTTCTGACTTGGTCATAAGCAAATAATTATCCTTGCTGGAACTGGCGAAGAGTTTAACATATCTGGAGTGCATAGCTGACCCTGTCTTGGGGAAAGTGGTGGCCTGGGATACTTTTTGAGGTCCTTTCCAGGAAAGATTTTAAGAATAATCCTATAGAAATTATTAAGGGAGCCTTTCCTTTCAGTGGGGAATGATTTATAATTTGGCTTTTTTCTGGAACTCCTGAATGTTTGGACGCTCCAGAAATTTTCAAGGCCAGTGTTGAATTGTTACAAGTCTCAGAAGCATTGTGAATTACAAAGACCAATGATCTGAGGATGAATGGGTAATGTGCTTTCTAAAATGCCTTTGTCCAAACAAATACTTCAAATCTGTGAGTACCAGTACAGCGAGAAAGTGAAGTAGAAAGGAAAATTCTATGCACAAAATACTGTTCAGCTTGACATTGGGAAAAACCAGTGTACTTCAGAATGAGCAAAACCATCTGAAGCAAACAGGTTATTCCTTTGGGAGAATACCTAAAGTCTTCTGTAATGGAAAAAAAGGCATTTTAAGTCTTGGGGAATATATGTAAGTTGATAGGAACCACCAAAAACATCCCCAGTATGGGATGCAGGGAAGAAATAAACACTAGGGCCTCTCAAGACACCTTTGTAGTGATGCAAATCTGTACCAGTGAAACCAGGATTGCCACAGACTGGACTGACCCTACCATCAGTTTCAACACGTCCACTTAGGGCTTTAATTCCAGAGTTTCTTGAAGCTCAAGTGGACTGAATGGAAAAAAAAGAAGTCTTGTCTTTCCTGCACTCTTCCCCTGTGTGAGTGAACCTTAGCTGGCTAATTCTTTGCAGCTGCCCAGGCAGAAAGCCAGGCCCTTCAGGTGGCAGGTTATGGGCAGAACAGGAGAAGGAGTTCTGGCATCCTCACAAACAGGACACCCTTGGGCAGGGGAAAGCCCAGAAAATAACAAAGTGCCCAGTACTGCACCCCCACATGGGCTTTTTAAGAGCCAAGATAAGGAGCATCCAGTAAGGTGGTAGAACCATCGCAATGGGACTCCAGGAGGCAGGCCGTGGAGAAGAAGGACATGGCTTGACTCCGCTCTTTTCAGCCAGGAGACATGGTTTTATGTATTTTACATAGGAGCAGAAAGTAGGGACCTTTGATGCACATGCACACTAAGATCAGTATTGAGGTTAAAAACCTCTTCTGTGCTGTAGTCCTGCCACTCCACGTCATCCCTCCATCCTCTCTCACTTGTGCTGACTAAACCTCTATTCCTCTGCAGTATGAGTTCTCCTCTCCAAAGCTGGGGATGGGTGGGTTCTGCTTGAAAAGAGTTCGAACCTTTCTGATTTCTTTGCTTCATTATTATAGTTCTCCTCAAACAAATGCTCTCTGATGGAGTCAGTCTTTCGCACAGTGCCTTCCCTTCCCCTAACAGATTCCGTCTCATGGAATCCTAGAATGATAGAACATTTTGGGTTGGAAGGGACCTTTAAAGGTCACCTAGTCCAGTCCCCCTGCAATGAGCAGGAACATCCTCAGCTAGAGCAGGTTGCTCAGAGCCCCATCCAACCTGACCATGAATGTTTCCAGCGATGGGGCATCTACCACCTCTCTGGGTAACCTGTTTCACCACTCTCATTATAAAAAAAAGCCTTCCCAATATCTAGTCTGAATCTACGCTCTTTTAGTTTAAAACCATTACCCCTTGTCCTATCGCTACAGGCCCTTCTTTTTGTCCCTATTTTTCTTGTAAGCCCCCTTTAGGTACTGAAGGCTGCTATAAGGCCTCCCTGGAGCCTTCTCTTCTCCAGGCTGAACAACCCCAACTCTCTCAGCCTTTCCTTGCAGGAGAGATGTTACATCCCTGATTTTTGTGGCCTTCTCTGGAGCTGCTCTGATAGGTCTACGTCTTTCCTGTGCCCAGGACTCCAGGTGGGCTCTCACCAGAGCAGAGCAGAGGGGCTGAGTCACCTCCCTCCACCTGCTGGCCGCGCTTCTTGTGATGCAGCCCAGGATATGGCTGGCTCTCTGGGCAGCAAGCGCACATTGTCAGGCCATGTTGAGCTTTCCATCCACCAGCACCCCCAGGTCCTTCTCCTCAGGGCTATTCTCAATGCCTTCATCCTCCAGCCTGTACTGATACTGGGGGTTGCCCCAACCCAGGTGCAGGACCTTACACGTGGCCTTGTTGAACCTCATGATGTTCACATGGGCCCACTTCCTCAGCTTGTCCAGATCCCTCTGGATGGCATCATGTCCCTCAGGTGTGTTGACTGCAACACTCAGCCTGGTGTCATCTGCAAACTTGCTGAGGGTGCACTTGATCCCACTGTCTGTCATTGATGAAGATGTTAAAGAGCAACGGTCCCAATAGGGACCCCTGAGGGACATCTGGACATTGAGCCATTGATCACTACCCTCTGGATGCCACCATCCAACCAGTTCCTCATCCGCTGAGCAGTCCATCGATCTAATACATAACTGCAAATTAGAGAGAAGGATGTTGTGGGGAACTGTGTCAAAGGCTTTACACAAGTCCAGATGGACGGCATCTGTAGCTCTTCCCTTGTCCACTGATATAGTCACTCCATCATAGAAGGCCACTAGGTTGGTCAGGCAAGACTTGCCCTTGGTGAAGCCATGCTGGCTGTCTTGAATCGCCTCCCTGTCCCCCATGTGCCTTAGCGTAGTTTCTAGAAGGATCTGCTCCATGATCTTCCCAGGCATGGGGTGAGGCTGACAGGTCGGCAGTTCCCAGGGCCCTCCTTTCTACCCCTTTTAAAAATGGGTGCAACGTTTCCCTTTTTCCAGTCAGCAGGGACTTCACCTGACTGCCGTGACTTTTCAAATATCACGGAGAGTGACTTGGCAACTACATCAGCCAATTCCCTCAGGACTCTGGGATGCATCTCGTCAGGTCCCGTAGACTGAGGTATGTTCAGGTTCCTCAGGTGGTCACGAACCTGATCTTTTTCAGCAGGAGGGACTTTGCTCCCCCAGCCGCCGTCTCGCGGTCCCTCCACTTGAGAGCTGTGGGAAGAGAGGTTGCTGGTGAAGACTGACGCAAAAATGTTGTGGAGTACCTCAGCCTTCTCCTCGTGCCTTGTTACCGGTTTGCCAGCCTTGCTCACCGGGGGAGGTGTGCTTCATCTGACCTTGCTTTTCTGGCTGACCTACCTGTAGAAGCCCTTCTTGTTGTTCTTTGCGTCCCTCGCCAAGTTCGGCTCCAGCTGCGCCTTGGCCTTCATAACCACATCCCCGCACAGCTGTGCGGCACCCCTGTGCTCTTCCGGGGATGCCTGTCCCTGCTTCCACTGCCTGCGCATCGCCTCCTTGCCCTTTGCCCAGCAGGCCTCAGCTCTGCCATGCCGGTCTCTTGCCTTCCTTTCCTGGTTTCTTACACCTGGGGATCGAGAGCTCTTGCGCTATATGGGAAGTGTTCTTAAAGATGTGCCAGCTCTGTCCTGCTCCCTTGTCCCTGAGGGCAGTTTCCCAGAAGTCCTGTTGACTAACTCCTTAGCTGGAAGTTTGCTTCCCTAAACTTCAGGGTCCTGACTTTGCTCTTTGCCTGACCTGTATCCCTCAGGACTGCGAACTGCAGCAGTGCATGGTCACTGCAGCCCGGGCTGCCTCCAGCTCTGATGTCACCATCAGCTCACTTGCGCTGGGGACCAACGGGTGCGGTATCGTGTCCCCTCTGGTAGGGCTGCCATTACCTGGCCTAAGAAGTTATCCTTAATGCGCTTCCTGGATCGCCTGCAGCTCGCCACGCTACTGCTCCAGCGGATTCGGGGTGGCTGAAGGCCCCCAGCAGGACGAGAGCCTGCGAGCGCGATGCTGCTGTGGCGGCGGTGGGAAGGCTTCGTCAGTGGCTCCGCTTGGTGGGGCGGCCTGCAGGGAGCACCAGCCACACGGTTCCCTTCCTTCCCTCGGTCTCTGATTCTTACCCATAAAGTTTCAACCTGCTCGTGGCTGTTCTTCTCCCTATGGGATAGATTCTACTTCTGCACACCTGCTTGGATGCAGGAGCTCACCTGAAACTAATCCAATTGAAAACTTCTCATGCATCTCACTCATGTCTGAACATCAAGAAATTATCTTTGTTCATCAGCACAATGCAAATATCTAACTGAATTATTTAACTTTTATTCTGAATGCCATCTTCAGGTTTGGTTTCCAAATACGTAGGGGGCACCATCAATCAGATGGGATTAGTGCAGATTATTTGATGTCTGGGGCTCTCAGATAAAAACAATAAGCTAATAGTAGTGTCATCCTTAAAAGCTAGGGTTATTCCCTGAAAGATTTTATCTAAAAATATCCCAAACTGAGATCATTATTTCTACTCTGTGCTGTCATATGTCAGGCATACATTTTAAATGCCCAGAAAATCTGAAGAGATATGTGAAATGTAGAGGATTTAGAAACGATTGAATGAAAAAGCATTATCTGTGTCAGCTGCAATAGAGCTGCTGCTCTGTTGCGATTACTGGGATTGAGCTGAGGTAACCTGTCTCTCAGTCTTTTACTCAACATCAGTAGCAACAGGAGAGTGACAGTAGGTTGGATTAGAGGACCTTTAAAGGTCCCTTCCAACCCAAACTATTCTAGGATTCTGTGATTCAGACAGGGATGCTGGTCAGCACTGGCTGACACCCAAACCCTGCCCCAGAGCAGGCAAGCTCCCCGCACGGGTGGCTGGGGCTGTGCAGCAGGAAGGAGCTGTTGTTTCCTGCTCATTTTGCAAGCTGTTGTTCTGCTTAAAATGTGAGGCCAAAAGGAGAGGGATTGGGAAAGCAAAGGTCTGGTTGGAAAGTTTCAAATGCCTTCATGTTTTCATTGCTTATGAAGGAGTAAGCTTGCCCTTGTCAAGTAAGTGACCTGGAGATTTATGTTTACACCATCAGGACTGCCTGTCAGCAGTCAAGGTCTTAGTGTTATTTCTTATATGAAAGCAAAAGCCTGTCCTCCTGCAGGGAGCGTCAGCGGTCCCTTCTGCCATCCGCAGTGGGACTCAATGCACCCGTCATTTGGGCAAGGCTGTGCTGGGTTTGGGGAGGTGAGGTCTGCAGGCTCTGGCCAAGGGCTGCAGGGTGAAAAGGACCTCACTGAAAACTGGTCTGCTCAAATCTCACTCTGACAAAACAGCCCATCCCATCCTGTAGAGACTTTTACTGAAAATTCTTGAAGTAATCGCAGAGGAAATGACGGGAACGCAGGCCTCCCTTCCCGCCCAGGCCAGACACTCCCTGGCTCTTTTTCCCTCCAGCCCGCTTGACACACCGGTGTCCCAGGGGAAGGGCCAGGGCTTGACCTGCGTCATGCTAAGGGCAGGCTGAGGCGGGAGGGAGGAGGGATTGCAGCAACATGCCTGATGCTGTGCTCTGCTCCTCATAGGATTATGGAAATGTAGGGTCAAGTTCACAGCTTGCAGCAGCAGGAGAGGGAAGAACAGAGCAATTCCTCTGGCCTTAGTGACATTTCACTTATTTATACCAGCTGCAAATCTTATCTGGAGTCTTGAGTGACTTTAGTGTGGCTTTCCTTGTTTGCATTTAAGAAGGCATTCAATTAACAGAAGTGCTGCATGCTGAAATGCTGCTTTATGAGGGGGCAGGGCTGAACAGGTTAAAAATATATAGGACTTGGATTATATTACTTCCTATGAAACAGTTTCCAGCTCTGCTGTCCCAGACCATGCATCTCCTCCCTTATCGGTGGATTAGATATAAAGAAACCACTCTCACTGTTTTTATCAAGAAGGTGAGGCTGTTGTGTGTGAGTTTTTAGCTTGTGGTTTACAACGTGTCGGTTCCTGGTGAGACATAGTCTGAACGCAGCACTGGTTTTGTACCTTTGCAAACCGCTGAACATCACAAGAGGATGATAAGGAATATGCTGTACGTGCGCTGCTGGCCCTCCATCCTGTCTGTCTTCCTTGGATGATCCCAAAGATTATTTTGTGTGCCACATTCCTCTATTACACACCTTTTCTTCAATGCCCTTTTTTTCTGGGTGTGCATTAATCTACTCCTGTCCTATGGCAGCTACAGAGGGGCAATGTGTTGGTAGGTTGCAGTGTGCCTCCGTGTGCACACAGAGTGGTCATTGGTCTGCAGGTACAGTCCTGGGCTGGGAAAGTGATGCTCTTGGGAGCTGTGTTCCTAACTCCCTTAGATTCATCCAAAAAAAGCCCCCAGCTTCTAATTTGTAGACTTGTACAGACTTGGTGACAGCAGGACACAAGCATGAAACCTGAGAAAACAAGGTGTGCTGTGCAGAGATGTTGCAAGATTTGGTGGCTAGAGTAGGTTCTCCCTTCCTCCAGTCTTCTGGATGTTGCTGCCACCACCTCCCACTTGGTCAGCTTCACAGATGGTCACCCCTCATCCTGGGTGGTGGCAACAGCCAGCAGGACGTCTCCTGTACCTTCGCACAGCTCTGAGATTCAGAAAGCTGCTTCAGACTCTGGAGAAAGCGTGTGAAGCCTGTTCAGCCTGTACAGAGAAGCTGACGTTGCCCCAAGGCAGGGAAGGGACACAGAAACCACCAAGTGATCTGGCCAGCCATGGGAAGAGTCACGGAAAGGAAGAAGTGAGCAGACTTCGCCCTGGTCTTTGGGCATCTGCAGTCGCTCTGAGGCTGTAAACCTCTCATGGCAGGAACTGTCATCTCCTATGAGGCACAGTGGGTGGTTTAGGCCACATAAAATACATGTAAATCCCAGTCCAGTCCAGACTGTAAAACTGGTTTAAAGTAAAAACAGATTCAGGCACTTCTCAGGCTGCAGGCAGACATAAGCTCTGGGATGTCGCAGCTGCCCCGGCCCCATGACACAGCTCCCCGTTCCGGTTAATGTGGTGGCCAGCTGGGGAAGAGCCAGCGGCAGCAGCACGGTGACGTCTGGCAGGGCAGTGACAGCTGGGGCAGGAATGGAAACCTCGGGCTGGCACCGCTCCCCGCACAGTGCTGCCCTGTCTGCCACATTTTCGGTTGAAGCCCGATGAAGACATGACCCCGTCTCAGCTGTCTGTCGCAGCTGCGATGCCAGGGATGCCCTCAGATATGCTGTCAGGCCAGGGCAGGCGCTGCAGGGACTTGCTAATCCCCTCCAGGAAAGTTCCTGCGGCTTATTTCAAATACCCAGTTTAAACTGGTTAATCCGTGCGGGTCGGTCTGTCTGGCAGGGCCGGCAGCGCGCTGACACATGCGCTGCTGTGGGTGAAGGTCTGCTTTCGCTCCGGGGCAGTGACGAGGAGCGGCTGGTTCTGCCTCTCCCCAGTCAGACCTCTGCCTGCAGCTCTGAAAGCCTTTCATCCGAGTCCTCTGCAGTGTTGGGCCGTTTCCCCTGCAGTTTTTAGTGCTTCTTCTCCTTCCTTAGTTTAAAACGGGACTTCTGTTGTTCGCCTGGTGAGACTAGTAAAAACCCAGGAGGATATTAATCTTAAATTTCCCCTTTACATCTTATTATACACCTGGGTAACGAAGTAATTTATCCTGAAGAAGCAGATGGGTTGAGAATGTCACCATTCCCAAATTCCACAGCACAACTAACAGATGCCATTTTAACCATGACCTGTGTTTTGCTGTAGCCCAGTTCATATCTCACTCGGGAGAAATTGGAGGAAGTTGTGCAGAGCGAAAGGGTGCAGCTCGGCTTTCCATTGTTTTCACTGCTCCTGCTCATACACAACACAGAAAACCAAGGGGGAAGTATCCTTTCACTGGGACTTACTCCCGTGCTCTTGTAAACCTGGAGTTCAATCAAGCATTGATAAAATGGAAACTGAACTGAGGGAACACTGAATGCATTGAGGGAAAGATGGTGCTTGGTGTGCAGTGCATGCGCTTCAAGCTCGGCTAAAATTATTTTGCTTCTTCTGACTTGTTAACATTTAAGTAATTTCACTAGCATCTATATATAAATAACTTTACATGGCAAAAAACATCAACCTTGAATCTGCAACTCTTTCTTTGCTCAGGAAGATTCAGCTAAAACTGGGATTATTTTCATATAAATTTAATTAAACTTGGAAATAACTTTTTTTTTTGCCAGTCATATAATGTTAATTATCCTACATTCACATAATATATCTTATGTCAGCTGAAAGCCAGACCACTTTGTGGGCTGTTTGGAGGGTGTTGGTAAATTAACTGTGATTAGTTCCCTTCGTCCAGTTTAAGTTGCTTTTCCTGAGCTATGACTCCTCTCCTCCCTCCTAACTCTGTCTGTGACTCTTCCTCTCCTTCCTAACTCCTCTGCTGTTAATGCTCTCAGAGGAGTCATTAGACAGTCCCTGGGCCAGGTCCTGCTTGTATACTCATCCTAATTGCCAATTTTTGACAGTCACCTGACTTTTTATACGTAAGTGGCAAACTCCCTTCTGTGAGCCCCGTGGTGGGCTCAGCAGGCCCTGGCAGCGAGGCAGAGGGAAGAGATAGGGGCAAGTCTTCCTTGAACAACAGCAGGAAGATCTGCTAAAGCCTGTCTGTCAGGGCTGCCTGGGATTTACGTGCAGCGATACACAGTCTCTATACACATACCATTGTGCTCAGAAATGCCTCAGCCAAGGCCAAACGTTGCTTTGCTGAAGATCTTGATTCAAACCTTGAAACGGAGGCAGCTTGCCATGTACTAATAATGGATGACCCTCCTACTTACACATTTTTGTCGTACTTCTCTATCTGAATAGCTTCAGCTTCCAAGTGCGTGGAAGGCTTTGTTGTCGGATTAAAAACCTCGGTAGTCAAAGTCATCTTTCTTCCCTTTCATGGGCACCATTTACAGCTGCCTCATCTGTGTCTGACTCACCTGCTGCACCAGCGCATTGCTTTCAGTACAGTCCTGAGTATAGAGTCAGGTAGAGGTGGGAAATTTGGGAAGCTGCAGGCAGAAGTATGGATGCAGGTGGTGTTGTCTTAAGTGGAACTGCCCTTTCCACAGATAAATGAGTGATCCTGCTGTGTCTACGCAGCATTAGGCAGATCCAGTGTCCCACCTAATGGCCCCACTTGTCTGGTGCAGTCTGTGCATATTAAGTAGTCTTAGTGGTCACACAAAGATGGACTTCACAACATGTGTCCTTCAAGTCTGATATACCTGGGGTGCTTTGGACCTCCTGTGCAAGTGCTGGGTGGGTTGTTCAGACTATGCACAGTAAGTAAGTGTCATCAATGGGATCAGGATGCACCAGATTGCACACACAGTCGTGATGTAGGTTTCTTGAACAAAATATGTCCATCTGCTGCGGGCTTCCTTTTCAGTCCCCATATTGGTGCTCCCCGATGCATTTTGGCGCTGGTAATCATGTGGCCGTAGCGTGGGTTGAACCAGCTCAGTGGTGCAGCTTACTGTGGAGATACACAAGTACTAGTGCTGACACAGGAGAGGTGATGGGAGCAGGCAGGGGAGGGCAGGACTGCTCCTCTTGGCAGTAGCATGTGCTTAGATTGACATACTCCGACCATGACACCGCGTTCTCAGTGATTTGTCTGTGATTTTAGCATGTTGGGCAGCTCAGGCAAAACTATTGGTGGGGCTCATGCTTAGATGAAGCTGCACAAGACCTGAGGCCAGTGGACAAATTCCTCTGCTTCTGTCTGGTAAAGACAGCATAACCAGGATACTGGGACAACTGGTAGTTCTGATGGAGCTGGCCTGGCCACAGCGTGGGCTAATCCCTGCATGCAACAAGAAAGAACCAGGACCACCAAGACCACATGGCTGGGCCTATGGGGAGAGAGAAATTGCACCCGATTTGAGTAATGCATCTGCTAATTTTCTCCTAGTTAAAATTACCAAGCGGTCACAAGAAAAGGATCATACTGATCTTTCACAGCTGTAGCATAGTAAGTAAATACTTTTTTCTAGTAACATATCTGCTCCTTAACTCAGGAGGTGAATTCCTGGGTCCTGATGCTCAAGCCCTATTGATTCTCTGTCCCATCCTTCTGTGATAACCCCCAGATCTTTGTCTTTGAATGGGCCTTCACTTGACATTGACTGGCTCTGGGGGCTTGGAGGTATTGGGCTTCTCATCTAGCTACTACAATCTGCAAGCAATTAATCTTGGTCTGGACTGTACGGGGGCTCTGGTCTACTCTGTCTTCATAAATACTTCTCCTCCCTTGACCTTTTGGAATGATCATTCAGTCTGTAAAGTTTCACTTCGCTTCCTGTTGTATTCAATAAATTCCTTTGCTTAAAAAGTCTCTTGTTGATACAAACCATCTGGCATCTGGAGGGGAGGAGAAGACAAAGGAAAGACAAGTTGAGTGCTGGATTGCGGGTCAGAAGCCTCATCTGTAAAATCCTAACGTAGAAATATGCTGAAAAAGGAGGGAACAGGAGCAACAACTGGGAAAACGTCTGCTTCAGGCGGTTGTTTCCTGGCACGATGCCCAGCAGCCACCGCATCAGGCGGCTCAGACCGGGAGCTTGTTTTCGTTGCTGCATGCTAATTTGTTTTCTGGCCTGGGACGACATCTGGCTGACATGTTCCTTTCCACACCCCAGGAAAAGTGCGCTTTTTAGCTGGTTACTGCAGTACTTGGCATTAAAATACAGTGAATCAGGCTACAAAGTAGCACAGGTTTGGCTTAAAAATAATGAGGCTTAAGTACTGTTGAGCTTTGAGTTCTTTTTGTTTGCCTTCTGGCTTAGAAACCTTCAGAATACGTGATATGCATGTCTTCCTGCTTTTCAGCATGACTGTGCGTGCTCAGAAGTCACTTTAAAAATGGAAAAAAAAAAAAACCAAACCAACAAAAACTACATAAGCAACAAAACAAACATAATACATCCTTACCTTTTTATTGAGAAGTCCAGAGTAAATTATTTGGGCTTTCAGAATAACGTCAGTTATCAGAAACTCAATTAAAAAAATAGGATAACTGGCAATATTCTTGCTAAGAAAGTAGAAGGGAGATAAGGGGACAAGAAAATCAGAGAAACAGGAAGGAAAACTTATTACCTTGAAAAGATGGCTTAAGCCCAAGAAGAAACAGGGGCCATGATGGTGTAACACTCACAGAGATGTCTCCAGATTTTGAGTGCTTTCCCTGTGTCTGGAAGGATTTCTTCCACCAGCAAAGAAGAAGTCCTAGGTGAACAGAATTCATGGTCTGGAAACAGACACCGCTGATTGTTACACTGATCTTCTACATCACCACACCAGCTTGTGTGCACCTACATCCACCAAGGTGGATCGAAGCACAAGGAATTTGTGCTTGGCTTCTTTCACATCCTTCTGGATTTCAACAGCAGCTTTGCATAACAATGTGCTTCAGTTTTCATTGATAACTTGTTGCAAATCTTCCTATCTACTGCTGAAAAATAGTTTTCATAAAACCTGGTATTTTTATACAACATGAAACTGAGGTACTGCATGCTGGCAGAGTTTAATTTACTGCCTGGGCTGCAGGCACGGGTCTTGTCGTCACATGTTAGTTCAACCTGACTTTTCCTGGCTGGGGAATTCTGCAGCAAACACAGCTACAAGTGTGAGGGCTACAGACCACTAATTTCTTTTTTGGTCTGTGTGCGTTTATTACTTCTCAACACAGTAATAAAACTTTCTGGGTTTAGCTCTTACAGGTAAGATGAACAAGCTTAGGTGAAATATTTCCATTCCAACTACAGCAAGAATATAATTCAGTACCAACGACAAGTTAGCACTATAAATATATTAAAATCTGACTGCCTAGGAGTTAAAAATGTACTGTAAGAAGAGTGGAATGGTTTCCCTTGAGAGTGGGGCCGCACACCTAGCAGCTGCTCTGATACCACTTATCAGTGTCTCCTGGTTGATATTTACTTAAATATCGACTCATTCATGAGGCTAATTAAGCACTGTAGCAGGTTGCCCAGAAATACCGTGTGCTCTTCACCACTGATGTTTATAAGCCTAGGTAGAGCCCTGTCCCTGAGGAGCAGGAGAAGGTTGGACTAGAGGCTTCCCAAGGCCCCTCCGAGTGTCCCTGCGATGCTGTGACTCCAGGCCTCTCAGGCATGGATATCAGATTTTAAGATTTTTCCATGGATTTTCCAGTCTGTAAAAGCTTATCCCAGCCTCTTCATCCCTCCATAATTCTTGTAAAAAGGAGAAAACCCCATGCCACTGAAAAGCAGTAAAACAGGCTGTGTTTGTGAGGTTTTCATGAGTGCCGAGTACAGATATTAGTATTTTGCTCTTCTACTTTGGAGGAGCCTGTAAGGGTAGAGAAGCAGCAAAGAGGGGAAGAAATATAAGGGCATGTTTTATTTGGTAAGGTGACAGCTGGAGATGTGGCCTCCGTGTTGGAACAGGAGCACAGTCCAAAGACAATTAACTGGCAAACAGAATATTGCCTGGCGTGGTAGTTCCTCGGAGCCCAGCGCGGAGCAGTGACTCCTGTCTTACAAAAGCAGCAGGCAGGGTCATGCAGTTGGCTTAAATAGATGCAATGTCATTTTCTTTTACAAACTCATTTTGGAGACCTGTTATCTAAGGCCTCTGAGAAGACCATCAGGTGCTTTGGTGTGAAATGCATGGGACAGATGTGTGTGGTCGTACTCTTCTTATAATTTTGGGAGCTTCTCTGCTAGAAACCCTGTCCGAATGCCAGTGTTGGCTTTGGACTTTTTCCAGTTTGCTTCTCTGGGCATTGCCACATGCCCAGCCTTTTCCTTCCTCAGGCAGTGCCCAAGTAGGATGGTTCCGCCACCAGTTCCTATTCCCCAGACACTCCCTTGGTGTTACCAGGGAGTGGTAGGGGCCTGGGAATGTCTCTTCGGGATTGTGGGAAGAAGGACTCATTGCTGCTGATATGCTTGCCACAGCCTGGCGGTCTCGCTGCACCTTCACAGAACACTTTTGCTCATGGCTAATGTATTAATGGCTTCTAGAGTCCCTGCTTCTTTCTCTTGGATTAGGGGCTTTAGCTGCTCAGAGCCTTCAACCCAGTAATCCATAATCTCATCAGATTTTAGTATGCTCAGAGCAGACGCTATCTAGGATGGCCTAAATCTGATATCCTGTTCCTTTAGGGACCATCAATTTTCCCTGTTCTGTCACCTTTGAAGATGGTCATGAGTCTCCTATTGCATGACCATAGCTCACCAGTGCTACATTGAGTATTGTCTCAGAGTCGTTTTTTCAGTAGCCTCATTAACCTCTGGTCTTCCAACAGGAGCAATTTGGAGGAATGCTGGCTGGTTATGCTTATCTTCTGGTACAGGGGTTTGACTTAAGCTACCTAACTTTTCCATTCTTTCTGATGCCTGCTACTTGTGCTCTTCCATCCCTCCATTTCATGCTCTCAAACACCACTTAGGGCCTTGATACAGGCCCTCCTGCCCAGTTTATGCTGGAGGTGAGAGTGGATCTTAAAGGCTGTGGGATTTAGGAAGGACTCTTTGGCATGGCAATAGGGGACTCTCTTCTTCAGGGCTCGCATTCAGCTCTCCCGGTCCTGATTCCTCTTTTCTGCTATGCCTTCCTACAATTCACATTGCTCTGTGGGTGGGCTCAACCCCTGCACTACTTCTGTAGTTTTGGTGTCCTGTCTGTTTCTCAGAGGTGGTCTGCACCCTGCTGAGTCATCATGTTCCTCGGGGAGTGGGGCTCTGTGTCCAAATTATTCTGCTCTGCAGGATTTAGATTTTCAGATATGATCAACAGATTATTTATTTCTAGCTAAGGAGCTAGCCATCATGAAAGCATCCCCCAGCCTTTTCAGGTGATGGAAAGTCGTCCTGCTGGTTACTTCACGTTAAGCTGTATAATCACAGCAGACCATCCCTTTCCCTCAAACCAGCTTTAAGCATCATGTTTTCTGGGTAAGGGATTCAATGGATTGGACAGAACATCTGAGTAGGGAAAAACAGGGAGAAAAGGAGGGAGAGGGAAGCAAACAGTGGGTATTAACAGCTCTTGGGAAAGGGGGTATAGGAATGCACTGAGTCCCAGAAGAAGACGTGTTTCTGGAACAATGATTTTCAGTCTGAGGATGCGCAGGTGGCTTTTAGGAGATATACAAAAGATCACTTGTTGAAAATAAGTTCCATATTCTGTAGGGTCATGTGTGTATATGAAATCTGGGAAGGGATCTCAAAAATTTGTGTGGGATCCACAAACTGGAAAAAGTAGAAGGCTGCTAAATATTCTTTAATAAAGTGATGCGACTACAGTGAAATGAGAGAGAAGCTGTATATACCATCACTGCAAGTCTGAATTAGTCATACGCCAAGAGGGAAGACAATGTCATCATCACCCACGTGCTCCTTGTGAGGGTAGAGAATTAGCGTCTGTCCTATCTGGGAAATGCAGGAACCTGTCCCTGGGAAGCACTGGGCTGTACAGCTCTGGAAAACGCTTTTAAAACATTAGGCAAAGTTCTCATCCACATGTACAGAGATGAAGCTAATGTTCTCTTCAGTCTTTAGAAATTCAAATATAAGTGTAGAAATTCTCAAATTTGATAGTTGTCCAGTGCGGGTTAATGCACTGACGGTTTTGCCTCTTGATTTTTGCCCTGCTCCTGGGAGGCACAGGAGGTTATGTGTCCGCTGGTTGTGTTACTTCATCTCTGTGAACCCAAATGCACAGCTGCCCTTTGGGTGGCCCGCTGCCGCAGCGGCTGGCCGTTAGGTGGCAGCACAGATATACTCAATAGCCATCGCTGCCCGGGGCTGCTCCACCGAAACCCCGCCATTGCGCTCAGCATCCCCAGCGTATCTTGTGGCTGAAGAATTTTCACATTACTTAACGCAAAATTAATTAAAATTTGTAAATGGGGAATTTCGTATTATATTACAGCAGATTAAAAAAAAAAACAACCAACAACCAACCAAACAACCCACAACATAAAACCCCACAGCAGTGACATGTATTAAGCTGGAAGCTCTTTCAGAATTTCTGAATGATTGTATTCCTTATCCTTCTGAAGCATACATGGAATTCAGCTATACTGACTAAACCAGCTCCTTCCTTGATGCCAGATATAGCAGCTGATAGCCTAAAAGCTCTTCCAGAAAACTTCCTTGTTTTGATGCCACCGACCACCTCAGCTCATTGCCTGAAGCATGTAACATTTTACATTATTTTCAATTGCCATTTGAGAAACTCAACAAATACAGCAAGTGCTTAATTGAGCCTCAGAATATTCCAGTGGCACTACAACTAATTTCATTTTATTAATGGAAAAAAAAATGAAGCAAACAGAGAGGACTCTCACCTAGCTCATTACTAATTTTGCAGTGTGTTGGCATAAAGCCAGATAAAGGAGAATCAAGGTGCTAATTGCATGCCTGTAAGCCTAATATTTGTGCTGACATCCCAGTGCTTTACCTGGTACATTGCAAGAAGGCCATGTTTGAGAATCGTCAAAGTAATGAGGTGCCTGATCTTCTCTACGGCAGAGCCAAACTTATACCTTTCTGTGTTAAAACCCGAAGGCCAGATCCTAAGTCTGTATAACTGGTAATGTAACTGACATTCCAGAGCATCTTCTGGAGTTAAACTGATAGGATTACTACATGTTTAAAAAAAAAACAATCCCACGAAGAGACATCAGTCTAGCATATAGGATTTTGGCAACCTTTATTTCAGTTTTTTCCCTACGAAAAAGCAAGGTAATAGATTAAAAATTATTATTAACAATTATGAATACATAATTCATTTTCCTTATTAACAGTTCTTACAGCTATATTGGGCTAATATAAAGCTAACTTGTGCTTGACAAAACCAGGAGTAATAATCCATATTGTTACGCTAATTTGAAACCAGTTTGTGGAGGTAAATTCCCCAGCCCCAGCTCCTAGCTTTTTGGAGCATCTTTCCTTCCAGGCTGTTTTCCCAGGTGACTGAGCTGATGTTCAAACTTGGAGGCTGGTCTTACACCAGTGGTCTTGGGAAATGTTTTGCAGCAATTTTTGGAACCGCTTCAAAAGGAGGGGAGCTTTTTAGTGTCTCGGAGGCCATTAGGGGCCACAACTCCTCCTGGGAGCTGGTGAGCACAGTGTGCCTGCTTACACTTTATTCCCCAGAAATTTCTCTCTTGCACAGGCAATACTTCCCTTGTCACCTTGTGAAGTGGAAAAGCTATGTAACTGCCCACAGCGGTGTTACAAGACTATCTCAAAGAAGGGAAGGATATAGCAGTTTACTTTTTAAAATGCAAAAGGCATTTCAGAAGGCAGTATGAAGTAACACAAAGCAAAAATTTAAGAGAGGCATATGGGTAATAGAAAGTGTCACGGCAGTATCTGATCACTGCAAGCCTTGGCTTTTTGTATTTGGCAGCATGGGACTAACGTTGTTTGATATAAAGGGTAGAGCATGAATTTTTAAAGTACATATTCTACTTTCTGCAGAATTTTGAGTCTTCCATGAAAGTCTGTTCTCAAAATATTAATGTAAGCCAATGAGGATCACAGATCAAGGTGGAATGGCTGCAATGCGTGCAGGTACTGCACGCTACTCCAACAGCAGACAAAGATGCTCCCTTCTGCACAGAGCTCCTTGGAAAGGAGAAATGTGTAAACCACTAGGGTTTAGCACATGGGGAAAAAACCTATGTTGCTTTCTGGCACTGCCTGAGAAGCTACTCAGCATATGGCTGGCTTTCCAATGTATAAACTAGTCAGGACAAATGTGGTGTTGTGGTGTTTTGGGTTTTTTTTTTTGTTTGTTTTGGTTTTGTTTTTTTTAATTTAATTTTTCTAGTTCTTACTGCATTTCAAATCCTCAGAATATCAGCTGAAACTACTAAAACTTTTAAATGTTTGAAGGACATCAGACTAGAGTGAAAATGGACAGAAAGCTGCTGGGCCCAGCATTACCTTTTCCTACCTAGAAGAGGGGAAGCTGGATGGTGTGAGGGAAGCTGATCCATTGTCAAAATATAGCAGATTTGCCTGGGAGTTTGGGAATAATTAGACCCTGGTCACAATCATTTCTAGATCATCACCAAACACGGATACCACTGCATCAGCATCACGGAGGCAAATCCAGCGTCTATTTGACAAGAAAGTACTTACCTCTTGTTGGTGCAAACTCTGGGATGATGCACATCTGGGACAGCCCCTGACAGCTCCAGTGTAACTTCATGTAGTGAAATTAGGGGGAATCAGTTCCTGAGCTTTACTGTGTCCACTTGAGATATTTAGGAATAACTGAAAGGCATTGCCTATAAAAATGAACAGGACTTCAGCATCCTACAAACCTGGCAGTTCTCTATTTAACTATAATTAATTCCTAAATAATTTGCACTTTTCTCTTACTATAAACTAAGTTTTATAAAAAAAAAAAGTGATCAGGAACTTTATATTGTTGCCTATATATGTGTATATATATATATATATAGTCAGGTTTGAGAGGGTGGAGATGACTTAGCAACAAAGTTCTTACACTGTGAATTTGATCCATGCATGCAAATCCCTGCATACATTAAGGCATCAGATTTTCCTTGGACTTTACATACCTCAGGGATCTGTGTAGGTACAAGTGTATAGGAGGTGGCCAGGCTTGTGTTTAGGAGGAGGACAGTAATCCCAATAACAGCAGCTGTTACCACAGATGAGCTGGAGAAAAGCACTATCACACTTTATTTTAGTATGCTACAAAATTCATTGTTGAACTTTATTAGGTACTTTAATACCAAGCATACTTTAAAGTAACAAAAATTATTGTTGTTATTACTTTTTACAGAAAATCAAGTATTTCAACAGTTTTCTTTACAGTTTGTTGACTTAAAAAAAATTACAGTTGACAAGTTACAATGGAGTGGGATGGGAAAGCGGTAACATTTAAAAAGGTAAAACATACTGTTCATACTGAGTCAACATTTAGTGATGTACATCCTGGTATGTCTTTCCTTCTGACTGTGTACATATTCACTGAGCTGCCCTGGCAGGGTTGCAAGGTCTTGTGATGACACTTTTTTTGCAATGTTTGTGTATATTTAGAAAGGGATTTTACATTACACAGTCACCATGACGCAAAACTTAGTGTCCGTAATAAAATAATACCATACAGAGAAACCCTGTTTCAGTGATTTCTGTTGCAGCAAAAGTGCCATGACTGCAATAATGTGGAATAGAGGTAAACCTAAGGAGCAAATGAAGAGGGTGATAAGATAGCACATCCAGATAGCAAACCCTTTCACAGGCTTTTGAGGTGAGAGTGTGGCAGTGAATGAAGACAGGCTTCACTGAGACGTGATTTAACAGGGACTCCTGAAGGCATCTGGCCCTTAAGGATGTGCATTTTCCAGCTGACACTGGCTGGACTAATGACAGATTTAAAAACCTGTCTGAAGTGGGACCTTAATGAGTTTATGAAGCCTCATGTGTAAACTACTTCCACCCCCTTTAGGTCAGTAGCAGGTACTGGGAATATGTTTATGGTGGCTGATAATTTGGATGGGGTTTCTGACCAGCTCTAACACTGGTGTTGTAGAAGTCAGGGGAGACTCCTAGACACAGTGACAAGGACAGACTTGTATTAAAACAACGTATTTGTTTAAAAAATGCTGCCCAGATTCACACATAAGTTTAATTGGTAGATACCCATATCAGCGTTCAGTCTCTAAGACAAGCAGTGCCACACTGGGACCTTGGTAGCTAGGTAGAAGAGTCATCTAGTTCCCTGTATTTATTTATTGACAGTTTGCTTAAAGATAATTTTTTTTGTTCAAAAATAAAATAAATTTTCTGAGATTCATGCACTAAAATCTGGAATAATTTGTACTGTACAGCCAATGGTTAAAGAACAGTTTTAACTCATATTTTGCTCATGTCTTCAGCATATTGTGTTATTTGGGATCAACATTAGCATTGAATTATTATTTTAGCCATTTTCCTCACAAGCCAAAGAATGAAGCAACAGGCTTAAAAAAATCTGAAGAAAATAGCGTTGCAGGGTCCGTTTGGGCTGGATTCAGCTGCAATACGCAGAAGAGGGCAGAAAAAATGTGGGGAGCAGCGTGCTCCTGCCCAGTCCTGAGCCAGGAGGAGACCCATGCCACGCTGGGAGGTATCGGAGTGGAGCAGAGGACCTGGGGTCCCTGCTTCCCTCCGTTGCTCTGTGCCTGGCACTTGGCATCCAGGCCTTTTGCTGTGGGGTCTTTCTTGAAAACTCTCGGCCTCCCCCTGTTTTGCTGCTCAGGGGCTTCTGGAAATGAGGCTGTCCTCTGGGGAGCCACCCACCGAGCCCTGCAAAGGGAAGCACCAGCCCCACCGGTGCTCCAGGGCTCTGTGCACCCAGACCTCACATAGCTATTTGCAGTGTGTATTTGCTTATGAGTCTCTTCATTTATGTATTGAATTTAAGGCCTAAAGGGATCCTTGGATCACCTCGCCTGATTGGCATTAGCACGGACCAGAGGGTGTCACTCAGCGGTTAGATGGCAGAACAAGGGAAAAAAACAGAAATGCCCTTGCAGTGAGCAGCTCTGTATTATATTTAAGGGGTAAATTACTTTCTCCTATTAAAAAAAGAAATCGAGTGCTTTTATTTTGTCACTTCAAAAACTAACAATTCTATGTGCCTCGGGAAATTATAGTACTATGATATTCAGTCAGACATACCTTACAGTTTATATGCTTCATAGAACTAGAATATAGGTCAGAAATAATTTTTCAGTGTTAAGTTTGTTACAGACATAGATTAATTGGAACACATATGCAGTAAAAATTGAGAAGCTTTACAGTTTTAGTCAACTTATTATACAGTGAAGTAAATGAAGTGCAGCAATGTAGCAGTAGAAGTTATGCTTTTTCCACTAGGTGATGGAAACATTCAGTCTATTTATAAATGCTAATTTAAGAGAGATGTTCTAACAGCTTCTTGGCTACTGGTATAGGAATAGCCTGGAGTTAACTGCCTCTCTACTGTGAAAGGTTTTAAAGCTTTTTGCTTTCCATCAGAATAAAAAAAATGACATTTACAAACCTCTTCAATGCATATATATTACATATGTTTATCTAGCAACAACTACACCCCTTTTAATTTATTCCCCAAATGTGACTTTTCATGCATGTCTTCTGGATGCTGTATTCAGCAACAGTTTCTAATGAGCTGGTGTGTAATCCATGATTGCATTTCTCTTCTGAAAATCACTTCCATGTCTGGTTGATCTACGTTTAGAAGGTGGTGCTTACCCATCACGCGTTTTTGCACTCATCAGCGTTCTTCTCTGTTAGAGGCCCTTTCCCAAGCTTCTTCTCATTTTAATGTTGATGTACAAAAGCTGTTATTCGTTTTGTTTTGTGCTCATTCTAGTGAGGATTGGCTTAGTAGGACTGTGCAAAACAGAGAGAAGAAAGAAGCTGGTTTACTGCCAGCAAACATAAAGTTGTTCATGCTGTGCTTGGCTCAGGGCAAGACTCTGATCAATATTCTAATACACTTCATTATTTGCATTTCCATTTATCATGAAAAATGACAAGTTTAATCTTCAGATACGACAAAGATTTGTAATCTGGAATTCTTAAAAATCAGGTTTCATCAGCTATTTGACACGAGAAGTCAAAAATAATGAGATTATTTCATCTAAAGTTTGAACAATATGAAAATAAAGCTACAATGTGTGTGGGGCAAGAACGACATTTGCTACGTGAGTACCATGAATTGAGTTAAAATCCTGACATTTCCTGTTCCATATTAATAACTTCTTTCATTTTGCTGACCACACAATCCACATTTGTAAACAGCATGAAATAACACCTTGTGTTACTTTTCGCAGGAGCAGACCCCAATGAGGACAGAGATGTTTTCAATGCAAACGCTTCCTTAAAAACTAATTTTCACCCATCCAGTTTCCATGTACCGTAAACAGGCGCGTACGCAGGAGAGTGGACACGGGCTGCGGTGGCACTGCAAACGGGGCGACCAAGGCTCCCCTCTCCTCACTGGAGGTCACTGTCCATAAGTTGGTGCCGCAGAGGGCAATGCACCGGAACAGGAGCTTAATGAGAATGTATATGTGCAAGTACCTATGTATACAGAAATGTAAAAACCTGACTGGTCCAGCGTTTGGCATTGATCAGAAGGCTTTTGCACCAAATGACATCTTCAAATTCACCATTAGCTGAACTCTCCTGGATCACTCAGACCAAACGGTGAAGTCATTTGGCAGGCAGCCTCCCCGCTGTGTCCTGTGAAAGGCTCCCTGGTCAGAGGTCCCACAAGCCCGAAGACTGGGGGAGAAGACAGCCACCCTCATCACAACCCCACTGCCTTCATCGTAATGCAGAGGCCTCTGCAGGAGACTGCTGGAATGCAGAACTCAGGGGAAATCACAATAAGAATGAATTTCATTGTGAAATGGTGGTGAACTAAGAGTTTCAGTACTAGAAACTCTTAAAAATGTTACTGTAAGAAGACTGAAATATTGAATCCCCCCCCTCCGTTAGATGGAGCAGTCACCTTCTCCCATTCCCACCAATTCCTCACCCGCCTTGACACTCACGGTCACCTTGTCCTTCTGCTGATTCACTTGCAGATGTCAGGGAAAGTGACACCCCAGAGCAGGATGCCCAGACCTGAGAGCTCAGGATGGTGGTACCATGACCCAAGGAGCGCACTGGTGGCTAATCCTTCTGCCACGGACCCTGGATGCCTGCTTCCCCCATCAACTTCCAACAAATCGACGCTTTACAAGCAAAGTTTGTTTTAGAAAAAAATTCCTGACTTGTTATGGCCCACAAGCGTTCAGCACGTATCTGTAGTCCACATACATTTTACAAAGAAGGCACTTTTAATTGATGTTGCTGAGATTAGAAAGTAGCAAATAAGCTATGCGAGAAACAGAAGGTGAGCTAAGGGGGGCCCTGCAGAACACAAATGGATCAGTTTTGCTTTCGTCAGGAAATGAATATGCAGTATGGCATTGACTGTGGTAAAAACACTTTTATGACACAAGTATGTAATAGGGATGGTAGTTTCCAACTGAAAAGAAAACTCACCACTGAGAGCTCCATGAGCTTTCTTTATCCTTTTGAAATGTGGCAAAAATGAAGGACAAAGAATGGATGAGAAATGCACATATTTGTGATAAATATAATCTATTAAAAATGGTCTGTTGGGAATTTTGGTGCATTTTATTAATATGATTACTAATTTAATTGATATGGTAATTATTAATATAGGTAAGTAGTGCTACTCAATAAAAGAAAGAAAAAGTGCTTAAGCCTCCAATCTGTGTATTTGCTAAGTGAGATATTTTGTGAGCCTCTTAAACAATGGTTGGTGAGACTGAAATCCAGGGAAAGCCAAAGTTGCATGGTGAGGAGCACGTGCCCTGATACTCCTAGGAACAATTTATAGTTAATAGAACTGAATGAGCCATTTCTTTCAATTATTTTTAATCATAATCTCAAGTACCTGTGTTATTCAAATCCTTAACAGTGCTTACTGGATTTCCAGTGGTACTCAGTGTTTCAGTTGTAACATACTAAAACCTCTTGGTTTTTTTGACAAATTTGCACACAGGTGTTGTACACATGGAAATGAAAATTAATAAATGCCAGAGATGCCTAGCTGATAAGGCAGAAATAAGTCATTCACATCCAACATCCCTCAGTCTGCTTTGTATCACATCATAGGCTTTTGACTCCTTGAAGTTTCTTTTCTCAGAGCTACTTTACAACCCTTTTCTAGTGCTGTTGCCTAGTAATCAGTTAATGAAAGCACTTTTCGTGAAAGCTGTATTACCCAAACCATCTAGGTGCTCTGCTGTTAAGTTCTCTATTTAAAGCCTTGAAAGGCTGCCTGTTGGGCTGACATCCTGACAACATGGTTATTATTGGTATTTGACCTGTTCAATTAGGGCAGTCTCTTCTGTTTGACTGCAGAGCTGGGGTACAGTCAACCTGGAGGCATTTGCAGCATTTTTGTGTTTATGTACATTAGCAGAGAGAGGCCATTGATAGTTCTTTGTTTTGAAGATGAATCATGGGAGACTTCCAGGTTGCTCCCTGCCAAGGTATAAAGCACGTACCAAATTTCAGATAGTCCCTTACCTGCTGTTACTGTAAAGGCAGTCAGATGGGTAGTAAATATACAGAAAAAGGCAGACCCTCTAGGTCTGAATACGCAGTCTCTCTGAAAGTCTTAACACTTTACACCATTAATTGTCACCAGCTATATTTATGCAACTTTCTTTACCATTTACTTGACTAGCACCTAGAAAATAACCTTTCCAAGAGTTAATCTTTTGTCGCTGTCTCCAAACACACACAAACACCAAACTAGAGAGCAACATTCATGGTGACACCACAGCTGGTGCTATTCTGAAACCACATCAGCTGGCAGAAACCCATGGGCTAATGAAGCACCAGAGATTTCTTCCCAGTGTCTCCACAGTATTCCTCTAGCCTAGAGAGTGACATTCTCTTCTCTTGAATGCTGGCGCTGGGTTTGGTGCGTGGGAGGAGATGAAGGAGGAGGGAAACATTGTGCTGAAGGTCTGCAATTGAAAACAGACTTCTGATGCACCCTGCATAACACTGCTGCCCAGGCAGTAGGCCAAAAATTTTGGACAAGTTCAGTTTTAATGAGGTGCTTGGAGTTTTCGCCTTTCTGCTTGTGAGCTGGGTCAGCCCTCATAACCACAGGTAGATGGTTTCGTTGTTTATGTTAGGGTTGGTGCAATGCTAAGTGTGTTAAAGCTCCACTTCTCGCTATTGCATCCCTAAATTCAAATAGCAACATACATTCAGGGCCTGGGCAACATCCAGATGCGTGTAATTAAAAGGCATGAAAGTAGGTAGATGCCCAGTTGCATGAGGCAACTCATGTTCCTGTCTTCTCTTATTTCTTAGGATATTCCCTTTACACATATAAAACCTATCTGAGTGGCTTGGAGGAATGATTTTGTTTTCCATGTGATGAGACAGGAATAATCCATATTCCCATTTGCCTCTGAATGTGTATTTCCACTTGCCCACCTGCCATGGGTGCCTTTTCCCCTCTTGATGCACTACACATCCTTTGCCCTGGCTTCATTGAGGGGTGCTTGTGGAGAGCCATCCTGGGGCAAATACTGTGCTCTCAATAAACAGCCATATGCCAACTCAGGTCCTCTCCAAACTCTTAAGAGCCCTGGTGATCCAAGCTGAAAGTCTAGCATGTGTTTTGGAGATGCTGCCCACAGATCATCCTGGAAATAGCTGTGTGGCCAGGAGGTGGGTGAGTTGTGCTCCCTGGTCCCTACCCCTGCACTGCTGTTCAAACACAGTAGTGAGAGAACAAGGCTGCCTTATGGAGATGGAAGGAAGAATGGAGAGAAATTCCATAACTGTTTGGCTAGCAGCCCTCTTTCAGTGCTTTAATTGTTCAACATCTTCTCAAGACATGATAAATGACCTGCCCACACCAGCGCTGCCTGAGCACGTTTCCTTCTTCCTCCTGGCAAACCAGCGGGCAGGATCCGGCAACTGTCTGCTCTGCTGTCACTCACAGCTACCAAAGGTGACCTGAGAGGGGAAGGGTTAAAGAGAGTACACAGCAAACCTTGGGGAGTTAGGAAAACTTTACAAAACTTTGGGGTGGAAATTAGGTGATGGTTTGGTCTTTATGGCATTAGAGGAGAAGCTCGTCTCAGCAGAAGGGTGTGCGAGCTGGCTCTTCTGCCGCAGCACTTCCTTGCAATAAAATAGAATTGCATCACATAAAAACCGACAAGGTTTTAACTGATTCGGTATGCAAGCCCCGTGAAACCAGAGCTGTGTGGAATGGTGGGGCTTATTCTATCTGTCAGGTGGTATTTCATGCACCCTGTTAGTGGCAGCAGCTGAACTCCTGGGCACGGGCTGTAGGAAGTGTTTTAGGGCTGTAGGAAATGGTTTCAAGAGCATTCAAGAATTTTCTGGATGTCTGTCAAAGGTGGCCCAGGCTGTTTTGAGGGCAGGAGGCTCAGTTCATGCCTGCACAAGGGCTTTTCTAGCATCTGGGAGGGCGGTTTCAGGGCTGCAAAGGTGGTGATGGTCCGAGTTAATCATGGAACAGACAGAATGCTCTATTATTGGACATCTTCCACAAAGAAACAGAAAAATTGCTGAAGGATCCAGTCAGATCAATTTTGCCAGGTTTCCAGTATCCCTGTATGACATACAGACGGACAGATATTTGCCATCAACAACTCATATACTGTCATTCACAAGAAAAAAACCCAGCGCTTTGGCAGACCTAAAGCTACACTCCTTGCACACTTCATGCTTCTCATGACTGCCCTGCTGTCTAGGTCCTGCTTTTCCCTGCCACACTCTGGCCAATTCTTGTAGTTTTAAAATCCAGTTTATTCTTACATTGTTTTTTCTGCCTTTTTCTGTTGCTCTGTGTGGAGACTGACACATGGCAGGAAGAAACGGCTGTCAGTTCAGAGGCTGTTTGGTTCTAGGCAGTTTGCTATGGGAGGAGAAGAGCGACACAGCAGGGAAATATTATCTTCTATGTTTTCTTTTATTTCTCCAGACAGAAAGTTTTTTGAAGCTGTTATGTGAGTAAGAAAAAGTCTTACTTTTTCTTGACAACTTGTGGTTGTCAAGACAAATCAATTAAAAAAAAAAAAAAAAAGGACTAAGCAATGAAGTCTGATCACCTTGTGTGGAGTAGGGAAAGGAGAGATTTATTTGGAAATTAGTTGTGTACTAGGACTGCCTTCATGGACAAGCAAATGGCTTTGCAGAAGGTGGGTCTAAGATTTCAACCCCAGCCTGGGAGGGGTCAGTAAAATAAGCTGAACAGCTTAAAGGCTCACCAGCCTGGGTGTAGGAATGCAAAGAGTGGGCCAGCCTGGTGGGAAGGCGTGAGCCAAGCTATGTGTGGCAGTCAGCTTGGCTGCTCTTGCCAGCGACACCATGCCTGGGGGAGCAGGTGAATTTCGACTGCAAACCCTGAGAACCAGGGTTAGAGCAGCCTAAAGAAGGCAGCACATCAGAGCCTGGCAATTTTCTTATTTCTGCAAGATCCTCCTTCAGCTGCACCTAAATATAACCTGGTGGCACTGACGGGCCCCGAAACGCCAAATCTGGGCAGGATTCAAGCTTCCCTGCCACCCTTCCTAATCCCTGGCTCAGGTGGCTTTCCTCTGGTTTGAATGTGGCTCCAAGAAGAGAACATATGTGTATGTGTTGGTGAGAAAGGCAGGAGGAGAGTGACAGGCAGAGGGAAGAGAGACCTATCCAAGGATGGAGCAAGTCATCATCCCCGTCATCTGCTGGCACCAGTCTGGGTTGATGGGAACAGGGCTCCCTCAGGTGATGGCTCTACTACCCACGCCTTGCCACCAACAGCTTTTGGGTCCCTCAGCTGGACAGCTTGGTGTACCTCCGGAGAAGGCACAACTGCCCCTCTGCTACCATCACACACAGCACAGCGTGCCCTGAACGAGGGAGGAGGTTGTGTGTCTGCTCAAGGTGGGTACTGAAACACTGAAATGTAGTGATGAGATCCCAGAACAGTGGGCAGTGTTTTCTTCCATTTCAGTATTTGCTCTGTGCCTGTCAAGAAAAGGAAGATTTTTATCATAGTGAGCAAACACAGCAAAAAGCCTCCTATTCTTTCTTCTAAAGAGTTTTCTTTTACTGTGGAGCACCACAGAGATGCTCCTTCCTCCGGTGGTCCCTTTCCAGAAGGCTCATCAATTTGTCTTTTGTACTTGGTGATGTTTCTGGCAAGTTTGGGATGGGAGTCACGTCTCAGGATAGGTTTGCTGGCATGGGAGATCTAGTATGTTGTTGGAAGGACTGGAGGGAGACTGAAATGCCTTCATCAATAACGTCTTTCACATGAAGTAGCTTCCTGCTCCACGGAGTTGTAGGCTCAAGTCAAGCAAAATCAGTTACTTGTTGTTCATCTATTTTTATTTCCTCCGTGTGGTTTGCTGCAGTCTTTCTTTACCCAGATGGTCTAATAAATTGCTGTCACTAAACAGGAGTCCCTGAACAGCGATTCCTAAACTCTTCCTGTTCTTTAACTGTTTAATGAGAAAATATTTTACTTTCTTTATATTCTGCACATTTGCTGGAGTTGTTTTTCAGTTTCTCCCCTGGAACCCAGAGGATCCATAGATATTTTTGTTTGTTTCACCAGCCTTCAAGCTGCGTGATCAGACTGCTCAGAAAGGTCTCCATCGTCTTTAAAAACTGTTACCAACTTTGATCTGTGTGTGTTTGCTGAGAGCCCCTCTGAGGGTCCAGCCATGTCAGTGGAGGTAACTTGAAAAGGTCCTGGGCAGATTGGCCAGACAATGTTTGCATTATCATTGTGTCCTCTTACCTTTTTTCATTTTGTTAATAAGAGTTTGTATCTAGCTTTATTAGCTTTACATCTTCCAGGAGTTTTCTTGTGCTGGGCAATGTCAGAAGTTGACATTGGCACATCTTTGGTCTGGGAAAACAGATCTTGTTGATCCATTGATCCAAAGCTCTGCTTGTCCAGGCTGTGCCACCCGGGCCAGCGTGGGCTGCAGGGGGCTATGAGCACGCCCGAGCTGGGGACAGCCCGCCACCGATGGAAGCGCTGATGGAAGCGTGGTGCTCCGGCGTCACGTTGGTTCCAGCCTGCATTTCTGTGCAGCAGAGAGTAGGAGTTTGGCCCTGGGAGAAAGCCAAGATATCGAGGCAGATTCTTGAAGGTGCCAGCCAGGATGTCTGCATAAGGAAACTGCTACGATGGGGCTTATTTTAGCAATGTGACAGAAACAGAGTTCTGCTCTTTTTTTTCAACAGATTGGATTTCTCCAAATGATTTCCCGATTCATATAATGTGATTTTACTCATAACAGAAAGAACAAGAGCCATGACAGTTCTCTGGCCATTCTGGCATGTTACAATGGCATTTCTGTGAACGGAATTTCCTGAAATAATTTGCTGATTTTTAATTATAGCATAATAACTAAAACATCTACAACAAGTTCAATTTAAACATCTCAGAAAATGTAAAAAATATCAATGCTGGTGAACCTTAAATGCTGCAGAATAATGAAAACTTTTGAACTTTCTTTGTGTGAAATGAATTTCCCTGTTCTCCAGCCAGTGCCAAAGCTGTGTGACCTGGGAGCATGGCACAAATCCCACCTGATTCCCTGCTGTACAAAGGCACATCCAGGGGTTTCCAGAAGTTTTCCAGACTTTCTCTTTGTAGGGACTTGTGCTGGTGGGAAGAGAAAATCTGGTAAGTGGGCTGGGCTGGGGCTGGGAGTGTGGGGGAAGGGTTCCAGGGCTGGAGGCCTTCATCCAGAGTGCCTCTGGGGCAGGGGCTGACCAAACCAAGGCGGTGGGTCCTTCGCCCTGACCACAAACTCTTCATGGAATGGGTGGCTGCTGTTAATGTTGGGTCTCAATCAAAACCTGCTAATGAGCTGCAAACACTGATCCCATTTTTGCCTCTGAGAAAGATACAGGTGCCAAGTTACATGTTTATGGGAAACAGAAAGATAACAATCTGGAGAAGCTTTTTAGTCTGAGATTTCAAAACTGTGGATTACCTTACCTGAGCACAAGAATATAAATTAACTGGCTACATACTCTCTAGGAAAATAGGAAATATTTGGGACTGTGCCTAAGGCCCATGATAATTTCCAAGGTTATAAGTTTACATGTCAAACTACTGAAAAAAAATCTCTTGCATTTAGGTGATACTCAGCTAGAACAGAGGCTAGATTTTGGACATGGCAAAGCCAGGGTCTAAGGAGAGGGCGAGGTTTTTGGTGACCACCATCCATCATGGAAACCTGCCTGATGGGTGGCAAGGAGTGTGTTGGATGCTTATGGTTCTAAAGGCATTGTTTCAGACATCTTCCCTTTCCAGCTGTCCCACAGGATTACTGCAAAACTGATTTATGCAGGCTTTGGACAAGATATAAGGATTTATTATTGCTATTAATATATATTATTCCCTTAAACATTTTTCTGAGTTGCTGTAGAAGTGTTAAGTGCACTCTTGCAAAAGAAGAAGAGGAGATTCCTTCCCTGAAGAGCTTTCAGCACAGAAGGCAGACTGTGATTAGCAGTGCAGAGAAAAAAACCACAAACATCACAGAGAAGAAAGTGGAAAGCTGTGTTATGAAATTGCCAGCTGAAAAGCATGCAGGAAGACAGGCTGGTTAGCAGCAGCCCTGAATGACAGGTGTGGTACAGTGTCCTGCTTGTGCTCTTTCTCCTCTGGGTTAGAACAGGAAGGTGATGACCTGGTGTATTCAGCAAGCCCTGAAGCTTTAGCCATACGAGGCTCAGCAACTGCTGTGCACAGGAAACGGCAATGCCAACAAAAAGAGCATCACTCCTAGCACTGCCTTCCTCCTGTCTGAGGGAGCCAGTCCTTGGAGGGAAGCTGTTGGCTCCCACCTCTTCCCACTTCCCACAGGAGCCCTGCAGACGCAGGTGTTCCCTGTATGCCACCCTCTGCATCCAGAATCGCTTCATCTCCCTAGTGCCATGTCACAGCTGTTTTCTGCTCTTCCCACTGTCCCATTTCTGCATGCTGCTGCACTCCCCACACACAGTCCCTCCTGGTGATGGCTCTGGTACGTAATGCCCTCACAAAAGAGACTAAGTAAATAACTCTTTGGGTAATCAGTCTGTAAGCATCTCAATACATCCAGTGTTTTCTGGCCCTGTCCTTGAGGCCTGTCAATATGAAGGTGTGAATACAGAAGCCTTAACCATATGAACTTCACTTGTAACCTGTGGTGTCTCTTGCAGGAGTGAGAAGACCATCAGCGGTCTGAAGGGCAGCTCTTTCTACAAGCTCCAGCTCTCCAGCAGAGCCTTCTCTAACACTCAGATGTGGCATCCATGTGGCACTATAAATAACCCATCTTATTGCCTCCTCTGGAATGATCACACCTCATACAGTGTAAGATCAGCTCCAGAGTTTAGGAGCTTTGGTGGCTTCTTCATCCATCCCAGTAACGAATTGGCTGGATGGTCACACTCAAAGAGTTGCAGTCAGTGGCTCAATGTCCAAGTGGAGACTGGTGACGAGTGGTATTTCTCAGGGGTCCCTACTGGGATAGATGCTGCTCAACACCTTTGTTGGTGACGTGGTCAGTGAGATTGAGTGCACCCTCAGCAAGTCTGCAGACGACCCCAGGCTGAGTGTTGCTATCGGCACACCTGAGGGACATGATGCCATCCAGAGGGATCTGGACAAACTGAGGAAGTGGGCCCACGTGAACATCATGAGGTTCAACAAGGCCACGTGCAAGGTCCTGCACCTGGGTTGGGGCAACCCCCAGTACCAATGCAGGCTGGGGATAGAATATATTGAGAGCAGCCCTGAGGAGAAGGACCTGGGGGTGCTGGTGGACAAAAAGCTCAACATGGCCTGACAATGTGCGTTTGCTGCCCAGAGACCCAGCCATAGCCTGGGCTGCATCGGAAGAACTGTGGCCAGCAGGTCGAGGGAGGCCCACCTGGAGCACTGTGCTCAGCTCTGAGGCCCCCAGCATAGGGACATGGACATGTTGGACCAAGTCCAGAGGAGGCCACAAATATTATCAGAGGGCTGGAGCATCCCTCCTGTGGAGACAGGCTGAGAGCTGGGGTTGTCCAGCCTGGAGAAGAGAAGGCTCCGGGGAGACCTTATAGTGGCCTTCAGTCTTAAAGGGGCCAACAAGAAAGGTAAAGAGGGACTTTTTACAAGGGCCTGTAGTGACAGGGCAAGGGGGAATGGCTTTAACCTAAAAGAAGGTTGATTCAGAGTAGATATAAGGAAGACATTCTGCGCTGTGGGGCTGCTGAGGCACTGGCACTGGTTGCCCAGAGAAGCTGTGGCTGCCCCATCCCTGGAAGTGTTCCAGGCCAGGCTGGATGGGGCTTTGAGCAACCTGGTCCGGTGGCAGGTGTCCCTGCCCATGGCTGGGGGGTTGGAACTGGATGGTCTTTATGGTCCCTTCCAACCGAAACCATTCCATGATTATTTCCCCCTTCCCACCTACACCTAATTCACACACAGCGCACATGAATGCACACTTTTCCATTATTTTGGAAATTCCCACCAATAAGAATAAGGCAATTCTTGTGTAAATGCCACCTTTCTATGTAAGGAAGGCATTGTAAGAGCAAGAGACAGCAGGGTGGTCTCAAGAAGCAACCAGTCTGGAGGAAAACACTAATGGGGTTGTGTGGGGGGGGTGGGGGAACCCCACCCCACGCCCTCAAACCAAAAAAGTTTCATGAGGATCCCTCAAAGCTCAGTCACCCCTTCCTCAGAGACAGTAACATTTCAGAACAACCCATTAGATAAAGAACAGACTGATACAGATCTACTCAGAAATGAAACTCACCTGTAAAAAAGCAGGGAGTTAGACAAAGGGAAAACCAGTGTGGCCTGCGCAGTTACACCTGCAGCAGCACTCCCCGAGGAGCCGTGCAGCGATGCCTTTCGTTCCACCTACAGCCTTCAGGGATGTGTGTGTGGGGAGGTTAATGCACTGTCCTGCTGTGTAGCTCTAGCAAAGCTCTAATAAAGGCTCCTACCCTCCTACCCCCTTATCAAATGATTTTTGTCCATCCTTCCCTCTCATTTTCTGCCATCGCGGTATGGCCAGGTCAGTGGTGGGAGCACAGGGGACCCTGCACGTACCCTCAGCGCTGGCATGCTCAGGGACCTGTTGCTGGCCATGCTGGGCTACCAGGGCTCGGGGCTGTGCTGGGAGCCCCTTGCCTCCGACAGACCCCAGCAGCGTCAACTTTTCAGTGCAGGTGCCGCCTGTGTTTGGTATCCGGCACCAACTGAGACACCTCCTTGGTGCTTAAATAATAATGATGGATTTCTGCTCTGGAGTGATAGCTTGTGTTGTGCGGCTGGGTTAATGCATGTCAGCTGTCATCGTCCTTGTCAGCCACTGCTGTCAGTGAGCTGAGATAAGTAAATCTGTGATGATGCATATCCCAGAGAGAGCAGGGATTAAATATTTCATCGTTTCAGACACTGAAACGTCTCCTAATTTGCAGTCCTTTTCTAGCGGTCACATCCTCTCAGATCGCTGCAGCCCTGGGGGAGAGCGCAGGCTGCCTGGCTTCTGGGACTGCAGGGCAGGGGATTGCCGGCAGCAAAGTCCGTGCAGCTGGGGCGAGCCAAGCTGCTGCTTCAGTCCTGGCAAATTTAACAATAAGCAGAAACTCAAGGAAAAATAAAAACCTCTATTTTTTCTGATGTGCCTGATTAAGGCAGTTGAGCTTTTGTTACGCAGAGCAGGGAGAGGTGGCCTAGCACCCACCTTGGGCTGTCTCTGGGACATGCTGCTGAGCATCTGGTGCCATGGGCTGAGCATCTGCTGTGGTGGGGTGGCTCACTCCATGTGGGCAACACTATGGAGAGCATCAGCCATGGTTGTAGTTAGGTAAAGGTGGTTGTTTCGTGGTGCTCCCAAAGTGGTGGGTCACCAAACCCTGGAGATGAGCTTGGTGGTCATTCCTACATCCTACGTCCCCTGCAGCACCATGTGTCTGTTCTGTTCTCCGAGGTTTTTCTCACAACCCATTGCTAGTAAAGTTCCATATTATTATTGACTGCTTGAAGACAGGGAAAAATGCCATCATTTAGATTTCTTCACTCTCCTGGGCTTTCCT
Source organism: Falco cherrug (assembly GCF_023634085.1). NCBI lineage: Eukaryota > Metazoa > Chordata > Aves > Falconiformes > Falconidae > Falco > Falco cherrug. Next base: position 76,589,549 of record NC_073701.1, on the reverse strand, counting down.
GGTACTGCCTGTAGGAGCTCTATATTGGAGGGTTTTTCAGTGCAAAATACCAATTTATTGATACTGACGTTTTCTCAGGTCCTTCTTGTTTTTATCACATCAAAGCAGTTATTCTAGGGGGATGTGGAAAATGAAAGCAAGTGCTCTGGTAAACAAGGTCTTGCCTACTTTGGAAACTGGCTTTTTTAGAGTAACTACCTAGAGAACCAAATAAAAATGAAAATGTCTCCTTCTCCGTTCCACACCAGAAGGGAGAGAAGACCTGTCCTGTCAATGCTGCTCATGAAATGAAGTCCTTGTTTTCCAGAAAGCCTTAATGAGCCACAAACCTTCACAAACCAGGGAGACATACAAACACGAGCTTCTGAAAAGCCTGATTTCTTTCTTATTTCCTTCACATTTCCTGAGAGCTAGGGGTTTTCTTTGCAACTATGATGAACAGAAGGGTTTTGGTGGTTGGTTGGTTGTTGGTTTTGGGGTTTTTTTTTTTTGAAAGCTGAGATTCAAGTGTAGCATGTGACTCAGAGTTGGGACTTGGGAAAAAAAATAGCATGAGCAGTTGTGACAGTTCTAAACCTGTAGGTAACTGCACAGGCATTTCATCTTCATCCTTTCCTCCTCTTTATTTAATCTAATCTCCTCCCTTTGCTGTGCTTTTTATCTGGACAACAGATACACAGTATCGTCCATATGGGTACGTTCCTAGGTCTGTGGTTCTGCTGACTCTGGTATCTGAGGTCTGAGTAGCTGGAGCCCACCAGAAAACAAGAAGACAAGTGTTGAGGCTTTGCAAGTGGACCTTTCTGCTTCCCTGTTATGTGAAGTGACCAAGTCAGTATTCTTCTGCGCATTGCTAAGTAGCAGCATTTCTGTGGGTTTTTTTTTCATGCAAGAAAAATGTAGTTTGTGCTGTCTTAGATAAAACCAGCATATTTTATGAGATGCATTTCCCTCAGGCCCCAGGGAATAGAATTTGTTCTGTAATAAGAGACCAATGTGTTTTAATTGCTTGTTGTAGACTATTACCTGTTAAATTTGTCTGAGACTGTGACACCAGCAAAAACCGTCTTTTCTGTTTTGCTTCTTTCTACTTTAGAGCTGTCAAATAATTTCAATATCTAAGGATAAAACATGACAGATGACTCAAATATGTGGCAGGTCATAAAATACTGATCCTTCATGTTACCTGCTAATGGAACACACATTACCATGGGTAAATCTTTAACTGGGATTCCTGACTTCTGGTTGTTATAACACTAGTTTAGCTTGCAGTCTAAAATTATGAAGTAATGGGTTTTGTCCCAGAAAATGTTAAAGCCTGTCAATAAGGCATCAGATTTACTTGTCTTAAACTAGTGCTTTTTATCTAGACTCCCAGCCATGTTTTCTGTTACAACCTACATCTGCTGGAAACCCTTTTGGACCTTTCTATTTCCTTTTTGACTCAGCAGAGCCAACTCGGCTTGTAAGATCATACGATAATGAGAAGCACTGTGGATCTGTCAAGGATTTCCCATTGGGATTTTCTTTCCCAAGTTAAGAACCTTCTCTTGATTACATATGAAAGAAATAAATCATGTTTACTAGATTATCTTTTAGGACTTTGGAATTTTCTGCTAAGCTTATAATTATCAGCTTTTTTTGGGTAATTTTCAACTAGCAATGACTCAGACTTTCTTGTCTGGTCCTCCATGAAAACTGTCCTTTTTGCTAAATGAAGGCAGCATTTGCTGACTAGAGCTCAGTGGATAAGATCCTTTGGCAGCAAGAAGGAGACAGTGCCCTACTTGAACCTACCTTTCAAGCAAAATGCTGGAAAATAGTGTTCAAAATTAGATTTGTAATCTCTGTTGAGCAGGGGCTGTGTCTCACACTAGTTTAGGAGCCAGAAAACAACCTCAATGCTTCTGGAGTGGAATGGTGGCAGCTGCCAGCCCTCCTGACTTGAGCCTGTAAGAGCAGATTTGTGTCACACCTTCTCTTCTAAAGCACTTCCTTGTCTGTGACTTCAAACTTCTCACAGGAAAGTTAACATTGTTCCTCTTACAAGGAGCCCTTTCTAGTGTGGTTACCATGTAACTGTGTGCTTTCAATGCAAAATTATCCAGGGCCAGGTGAGCCCCAGTGCAACGACCCATTGGAGACCAGCAGACATTCAGCCCTGAGAGTAGGAGGTCTTGGAGTCTGCCACTGCCCCTGCTGTTGTTGAGGAGAAGATCCCTCCTCTCCGTAAATCCTATGTCTGAGAAACTCACTGGCCCACAGGTGCCAAACTGGGTCCCTGCTCCAGGTGGGATGAATGGTGCAGAGCAGCAGATGTGCTTTAGGCTATTTTATTGGAAGCTGAAGGACATATCCTCTGTGTGGCTTGGGAGAGCTGGGCGAGCTCTTCCATGCTGCACCGTGAAACTATTCCCAGGGCAAATCCAGCCCCAGGAGTGCTGAGAATCACAGGACAACACCTGCAAGCAAAAATACAACGCCTTGGAGGGGACAGCAGGAGTCCAGCGCAGCTTTGCAGCTGGGTTGCTCCCAGGCATCATTTGCCACACCTAGGAGATTTTGGTGGTGCAGTTAGACCTTGTGAGCATGTCTCTCCGGTTTTAGGGCATCTTTGTGTAACCAAATTATCACTAGAACCAGCACTTTCACAATACTTCACCCACAAATTAAAATGAGGTGAGAAGACCAGCCCCTGTATCACAGCGGCCTCATCAATGCTGGATGAAGTGAAAGAAAATCTACTGAAAGTATAGCACAAGTATTTGGTGCACACTGGTTGGTGTAGCTCCTGTGTGCTTGGAAGGTTATCTGTTTTCCACTTCTTATATAAGCCTGTTTACTAAAAGACTTGAACCGTCCCTGCAAATCTTGTCTGTGGTATTCACCTTTGAGGCTACGATCTGAAAAACATTCTCACAGCATTTAGGAAACACTATTTAAGTAGACTGCTAAGAAAATACATGAAAAACTTGATGGAAAAACATATTGTTAGAGTGGTGATTAGCAACTCACTGTCCAGCTGAAGGACTGCATTTATTAGTTTCATAGGAATCTCTCTTAGGTCTGATGTTGTTAAAATATTTTCATTAACCATTTGGATAGTGGAATAGAGGATCTCCAATGGAATAGAGGATGTCATCTGCCATTTGTAGCCCACACTTCTCCAGGAGGGGCTGCAAGTGTGTTGTAACAGAAACAGTATTCAACATATATAATGAATTAGAGAAATGGCCTTAAAAAATAGGACACATTAAATAGCAATATGTACATGGGCAGAAGAAGGAGTTGTACCAAACATAAGTTAGGGACCAACTGACCACATGAGTCCATGGGGCCCCTTCTGTTGTGAAAAAGGACAAATGTGCAAGCAGGAAAATGTATCTGCAAGATGTGCAAAGCAGCTCTGCCAGGCTACTCAGCAAGGGCTCAGCTGTGTGGTTCGATTTTTGGCACTAGACTATGAGAGAGAAGTGGACCTACTGGGTAAAGACAAGAGCAGAGTGACAAGAGTGATCAGAAGCCTTGGAAATCTTAATGCAAGAGAAAATATGGGCAATTGAACTGTTTAGTCTAGAGGAAAGCAGACTTACCAGACATAACACTCTGAACTATGAAAAAAAGCTGCTGCAAAAGGGAAGGGAATAAATCATTCTCTCTGGGGATGTGACAAGTAATGGGCTTAAAGTGCAGCCAGGGAAATTTCGCTTAGACAATAGGAAAAGCCTGCCTGGGATAAAGCCTGCTGGCCAGCAGAGCAGCTACTGGGAGAGGAGTGGGAGCCCCAGAGCGCTCCCCCCACCAAAATGCCCCCACTCCCTGCAGCCAGGCACAGCTGGAGGCACATAAAAAACCTGTATTGCACCCACTGACATCCCACAGGGAGAGAGGAGAAGAAAAATGCCCTGTCTCCATCTTACAACCCTTGCCCCACAGGAGGTACGACAGCCCCTTGGAGAGGCTGCAGTGCAGAGGCTATTTGTAAGCCAGGGCTCAGGTGGCAAGGGGTGACTTGCTGTTTGCAGTTCCCCCAGCTGGAGGGACTAACCTCCACAGGGACATCACGTTTTCTCCCCAGGTGACTTACACAAAGGGCATTTCCACTGATCAGGGAAAGAAAGATTCCCCAGCCCTTATCTCTGTGCCAACTGATCAGTTTATTTTTAACAGCAAGCTGCCATTAGCATTTGTTTGCTAAAAATAAACGTATTTCAAATGCAATTCATTACCTAGCGCATTAGGGTAAAGGCAATTTATGCTTCAGTCAAGAAGAAATATTTTTAAGAGCTAAATTGGTTCATGCAAATATCTGTGGCTTGTACTCAGTGTGTGTGGTACCAGTGGAGATGGGGCTCGGATTTCAGTCGATTGACGGGATAGATCACAAAATTCAGAAAGCTGTTGAGAAGCTTGGTGCAGTATCCTATTTTAACTTAATTAAAAACATGATCGCAATTATGCAACAGAAAAACAAAAGAGAGGTGTGGGGTGTTAGAAACAGTTCTCCCTTACAGCTGCACCACAGCAGAATTGTAACAAATGGGCAGACATGTTTTTTGGGGAAGGGTATTCTTTATTATATTGACCATAATGGCTTCCTAAAACCTAAACATAATTGCTTCTTGCTCACAGAACGGGGAAATATTACAAGGACATAGCTTTGAATCAGAATATGCCAGTGCATAAGGATTTTGAAGTGGGTTTAGATGAGCTGCTGAGCCAGGAGCTGGACGGTGAAGTCTGTTGAACCTGTCCTTCATGAAGCGCCTAGTCCCCTTTTGTTATTTAAGAAATAATTTCAGCTCCCAGAATGTTTTGTGGAAATAAAGTATTTCACGCAAAGCTTGCTAGTTTTGATGACACTTTTAGCAGGATTTCTAGGGCATGTGGGGAATTACTGCTGTGAACCAAGGTTCACAAGTACGAACTGAACCTGAGGCTCACATGTCCCTCTCTCCTTTCCGTTAGAATTCAGAACAGAAATAACATACCATAAACAAATAAAAAAAATGATAAAAAGACAAAATCAACTCAAAGTCTTCAGGTTATCTGGGGGAAAAGCAAAGCTTTTCTTTCCAGCCAGTGCTAATGAGCAGGAGGCAGCAGGTCATGCAAAATCGGGATGGTGTGATTTTACCCACTAGAGGGGACTGCTGCACCTAGAGTTACCCGCTTACTCCCACCAGTACTGGTAATTTCAAAATCACTGGCATTACCAAGAAAATTAATTAGTGTTACTTGTAACATAATGCAAAACAGTGTAAAATTGGAATAGGCCTGAAACCATTACTAAATGTTCAAAATGAAAAAATATTAACTTCTTCGGTTTAGGATCCTTCATTAAACAGTATTTTGAAGTTACCAGACTTCGCTTAAAAAGCGATTAAAATCTACTAGTTTATCTGAAAATTGTGAGCTTTTTTCCTACAGTTTTGCAACACACAGATGAAATACTTCAAACTAAAGCCCAGTCTGTTTAACCTCAGAAACTTTATCTATAAAACACTCGTGATGGTTCACAGTAATTTGTGTTAAATGTGAAAAAGCCAACATCTTGCTGTCCCAACAGAGTTTGGTGGCAGGATCCTTAGCTAATTGCAATCACCTGAAACAAAATGCAGAGAGGCAGGTAAGAGCCCAGGTGTGCTTCCCACCTCCGAAGTGCTGCTGGGGGAATGCCACAGCTGATGGGACAAAGGAAGCTCTGAACGTGGGAGGAAAGCAAGCTCCGATTTCTTCTCATGGACTCTTATTTATACGGTTTTGGTACTTCAGCAGTTCATAGGTGCTTTTTTCACCAGAAACATCCACCAAAGTAGCACAAGTTACAGCACATGTGCAGTTATTGAGGTTTTAGATTCCAGGGATGGGGAGTGAGTTAGCACTGGTTCCCACTGGCAAGGGTGGTTTTGGGATTGGCGGTCCCAAGACTCGGGTTTGAAGCTGGCTGCTCCTGCCACTAGGCTTTGTTTTACACAGCTTTAATTGTATCAGCTCTTATTGAGGGACTAAGACAGCATTGCTGAGAGATGCTCCCCTCCCACTGCGATGCAGCCATAGGTGGGGTGTGCTGCAACACCTCCCCTGCTGCAGTGCTGACCCCGCGGGGGGACCAGTTTGCACCCCTGCCCACCACTGCACCACCTCTCTGGCAATTCCAGCCCACTGGAGAGACAGACATTGATTCTTGATCCTGAAGTAACTCCTGTGGGCCCAACCGGACGGCAGGTTGCTGCTGTCAGAAACCTCTTCTTCCTCCCTTTACCCCTTATTTTCTTCCCTCCCTCCACAGGCAACAGGCACTTTTCTCCCACTCTTAAGGTTTTTGCTTCCTATACTCATCACAAGTTTCAATCTCCTCTGCCCTTTTCTACTTTCCATTCTCTTCTTTTTTATTCCAAGAAGAGAAAAGGAGGGAGCACTGGCATCCCAATTATTTATATGTAAATATTTTCTCTACTTTTGTCCTGATTTAGCAAAACTTGGAGTCCTCCAGGAGCAGGCAAGAGTCCCTTCTATTCCCATCAGGCATCCTTGCAACTTCATTCCTGGCTAGCAAAGCAGTTTACAAGACCAATGGAAAACTGACATTCTTTTATCCCTGCTGCAAAACTTGTTTCTTAATTATGTCCCCAATTCTAAAATGTTTATGCGGCCTTAATCCTCCTAATACGTAGCATTTAATATGTATAAAAAGCCTCCTATGTACATCATCTCAGCACAGAATTTCAGTTGCTGGAAAGGCTGAGAATGAATTAAAAAGGGAGCCCTGTGCATGGCAATGAGGTCATTTTGACAGGCTGACTTAATTTTAAATAATAAGGAAGTAATTTCCACCCCACTAAATGCCTGCATTTTCCTGCAAAAATAAACCACTATAGTCAGAAAGATACTCTTGAGAAATGTCTCTCATAGAGATAAGTAAACCAGATAGCAATTAAAAAAGTAAATAAATCATAATTACAATAGTAAAAGGTAGTACTAAGTATTAACGCACTTCAAGCCCAGCTGCTTTGATTGAGTTCTGCTTTATTCCATTAGCTTTATAATCAGAAAAATATCATCATCTGAAGATATGTAGATTTGAGCACAAATACCTCCAGCAGCTAGATATAGCTGTTGTAAGGACACAGTCACAACTGCCTGATGCAAAGAAAAGACCATGAGGAAATAAAAGACATGGGAAGATGTAGAGAAAGAGATCCCTATACCACCACCACTGCCCCAAAACTTCGCGGCTTGAAAATGTAATGTGCTCTGGATGGTCATGTGGAGGACGTGGTTTGCTTTTGTTGAAGCACGTCCAGAAGAATCGATGGTGCTCCCTGTGAGAATCAAGACACTATAATACTCATCAAGAACCGAGAGGGTGATGTTCATCTCTCTCTTCTAGAAGGGAGGATTCATTTCTGTACCCCAGACCAGCCAGGAAAGTTTTCCCATCACCAGCCTGGGAACACAACAGGGCACATGGCACTCCAGTGAGGAAGGTTTGCACCAGGGCATCTGGGTCCACCCTAGCACCAGACTGTAGACTTCACTGTTTAATGAATTATGCACAGGCAGACCTGGTGGAGCCATGACCAGTGCTCCCATACCCTGGGGAGGGCTCTAACCGCCAGACACCTTCCACATCTCTCCTGCACAGCACCGGCAGGGGATCTAGGTCATGGGTGTCTGTGTTTGTATCCATTCCCCTCTTCTCCACCTCTGGGCTGGGGTGTAGGGACCTCTCCTGCGATCTGGACAAAAAAGACCACCTTTTCATCCAACAGCATGGTGGTTTGAACATCCACCCACAAGGTGGGAGATCCTGGTAGAGCTCTAATCCTTGCAATAGCTGCTTGACTGCAAAGTCTTCTCTAAAATGCAGCTTTCTTTGTCCTATAAGTGAAACTGGGAGAAATGGAATAAAAAAACAAGATCAAGGATGACATTGTAGCCTGGTGATGGGGGCACTAAGCTGTTGAAAAGGTGATCTGACTTCCACTCTCTTCTTCCATTAATATTTAATAGTCATTAAATTAAAAGTCAGGGATGTGTAGGATTAACTACAGGTCAGCATCCTCATACTTATGTCTGAATGAATGAGATAGTGTTAGTATGGATGGAAATAAGCTATTAGCAATGAGTGCGGCCAGTATGTCATTAACAGGCATGAATTTAAATGATTTAAACGCTGTCCCTGAGAAACCAAAACAATGAAATTGCTGCTCCAGCCCAGAGACCCACACAAACGTTGCACCAGTGCCGAAACCTCCTCCAGCACAGATGCTCACCGAGATCTGAAACAGTTTGGCACAAATCAGCCCTTTCTGTGGATTTGCTCAAGGGACTTGCGAGAGACTGACACTGCTGATCACTGAGAAAACAGCTGTAAACAGCTTTTCATGCACTCAGAGCAGCGATCACAAAACAGCAGCCTTTGAAGGATGCTGTAACTGAGCCACCTGCACTGCCAGCAGAGGAGGTGAGTGCCTTGCGCAGGAGGATGCCAGGCTCCTGCGGCACCAAGCTGTCAGGCTCAGGTTTAGTTCGCAGAGTCTAATAGGCTGATGGCCAAAGCCACGGGAGTGTCCTCCTGCCTCCCCCCAGCCCGACCCTGTCACCAAGGCATGGAAAAGCCGCAGCCCAACTTCTCTGCTGCAGTTCCGATTTCAGGTGCAACCTGGGAACGTCATTGATTGCAGCTGTTAGTGCAGGATTTCCTCATCCTTTCCATGCTCATTAAAATGAAAAGCAGCCTAATCCCAAGCAGCCCTCCCACATCTGGAGGAACCACACGTGAAGGCTCTGATGGGCAGCTTGTCCCCTCATCCCATGGGCAGATTGTCCCCTTGTCCCTCAGCGGAGGGAGGTGGGCTTGTTTGCCATCTTCCCTGGCGCAGGAAGGGCTTCCCTCCAGAGGGATGCCTGCTGCACTTGACCGGGCAGCTCAGATCTCAAGCACCTTCTTTTCCCACAGTTGCTAAGAAACCACAACAGTCGTCTCAGCTGCTGAAACAACTGTTTAGTATATTTTTTCCTCTGTTTGTCTCATTGTGGGCAACAACAGCTTTAAGCCTCTCAGGACATTCCCTGCGCTCCTCGTGAAGAGCTGGGCAAGCATGATGCTGGGGAGGAGGGTTTGTCCTCAGTAGCTTTCGCAGGAGGACTCCAATTGCACTGGTTGGTTCCATACGTGGCCATCAGGAAGTTCTTAAACTGTCTGCAGGAGTCTCAGAGAAGCTTATTCACAGGAGTCATTCAAGAGCTGTTTCAGCTGCCCTTACAGCTGGTGTTGGTGCATCCACCTGAGTCACCAGTAGCTCCAGCTACGGCTTTGATGAAACCTGTTGTCCAGCTCCTGCCCTACATCAGTGTTGCAAATGACCCTGTTTATCCCTTTGTAGGCCTGGCTCTGGCTAGTGTTTTGCCCACGGCCATCTGCAGGGTCCCGGGCAGAAGGGACGATGCCAACTGTCCTGCAGAATTATGGCTCTCCTTGCTGGAGCGCCATCAGGGAAAAGACCATGTGCACACCCTTTACAGCTGAGAGCCAGCCAGGGAGCCACTGAAGAACATAACCCCACAGGAGGTTATACCTGCTGGGAACACCACCCGGGAGGAAACTCCCACCTGTATTTAGCTGCAAGAACAGAAACAAGTGAGAAAAGAGTCTTGGGCAAAGGGCAGGGAGCTGACCTCCGGTCAAAGCAAAGGTAGGTTTCCAGATCCACTTTGTGTAGTAGTAGCTCAAGGCATTTGCCTCCGGTTGAACAGGACCAGGAGGCTGATGGTAAACCTCAGGGAATAATCTCCCCGGCAGAAATGACTCCGAGAACTTCACTTCTTTATTTCTCTGTCATGTAAGGATTTTTCAAAGTTCAGCTGCACGCTCAATATCAATAGTAGGTCCAACTCTGCAGAGACCTGTGGTGTCTTGGAAATGTCACCTATCAAGATACACAAATAAAGCTAAACCAACCTCAAAATATTAACTACTCTGTGTATTTTCTAATGGATTGCCATTCAACTGGATTCCCATTCCTGGCACAACGCCTGTACATTCTGCTGGTTCCCCAGTGGGCTCGGGTTGTTTTTATGAAGTGGTTACGTGTTGTACTTCGCTCATGTGAAACCTCCTCCTTCCTGATGGAGCTGGGGCTCTGGTAGAGAGTTACAACCTTTTGTCCTGCAGCCTTGGTGGAAACTGGTTGTTGTATCAGCTTGTATATTTTGTAACTCCAGCAAATAAATCTGGATGTTGTGCACCTCAGTAAAACAGAGATCTCTGCTGCGTGAGAAAAAAGTGACACAGCGCTGGCAGCAAGAGGGAGCTGGGCTGAGCTTTTGAACTAAGGATGCTCTGCTGAGCCAGCACTCCGGGGAGCTCCTGCTCTGTGATGGGGGGGTGGGGAGCTAAGGAGGCGTTATTGTAATTGCATAAATATTGTAATGAGACAAATACAGGGTTGGTGGGAACATGAGGGCATGCGAAGGGCAGGTTGCATAGGAGCCAGGGTGGCAGTGCTCCCTGGGGGAACAGGCATTCCTCAGGAGCAGGTAGGTGGGAAAACACAGTTCTCCCTCTTCTGTGTCAGGTCAGACCAGAGGTCTGCTCACCCTGTTCCTTTTTTCTGACAGTGGCCAGCAGTGGATATGCAGGGCAGCGGAGGATGGGGAAAGCCATAGGGATGTTTCCCCAGGATATTGTACCATTCACCAAAATTTGCAGCGTGGGGCCTTCAGGAGCCCAACAGGCGTCATTGCACATAAGCACCTTGCAAGTCTTTCTTCCATGAATATATCCAGCTGTTTCGTGAACCCTTTTAGCACGTACAGTCTCAGAGGGGCAACTACAGGCAAGTGAAGTCCAGGTCACACAGACATTGCTGCTTGCCTGGCCTGAACCCTCAGCCCAAGGCACTGTGCCAACCCCTAAACCACCTTCGTCTCCTGAGGGTGAATCAGCATTGACCTCACTTCAAACTCCCCAGCAGGCAACGTTCACCCAGTCAGTCATTAATTTTTCAGGTGGGGTGTGTGGCTTCGGATTTAAAAGGAAAAAAAGGCTGTTCCCTCAATCCCAACAGCATGGCTGACAGTGATCTTGTGCGTGCCCCACGCTAAAGCAGAGAGGGAGGGTGTCTGCGGGTCATGGAAACAGTTTGCTGCACCTTCTGGTAGTATCACTGATGGTGAGGAAAAACAGGAACATGAGGATTTCTGATTAGCTGGGTAAATGGCCAAGTTGCCTAATTGGGTTCCTCCAGACAGCTGCTATCCTTAGCAAGAAACATGACTGTATTACTCTATAATGGCACAGTGTTTAACAAATCCTGCCAAAGGAATATATGGTCCCTGTTTTTCTATTCCTTTGAGCAAAATATTCCTGTTTTTTCCAAGATGTTTCTATCAGACAATGTTTAAAAACATATTTGACTGACTGACTGGTTTATTGTTCCTGAAAAGAGGCTGGAACAAGCCTTCAGGATGCTCTAATTAGAAAACCAGCTTCTATCCCAACAGGTGGTAAGAGGAGACTGCCATACCCTGCACATCGCTAGGATGAAGTGTTTTAAACCAACTTGGATGATTTTTTTGTGTTACATTTTCTACCTGGGAAATGACATAGGCTATTTGCTGCACTGATACGAACCCCCAGACCAGCACTGGGATGTTACTACCTGGTTCACAGGCTTTTCAAGGGAGTCTGAGTGCAGCCTGTGCTTTTGTTGATGCAGGTAGTCTATAAATACTGCCTGTTGCCTTTCATACAACATGGTCAACAAAGGTTATGTGAAGGAGGCAGTTTTTGTAGGACTCAGTAAACTTTACTATTGTCAGTGACAGAGTTGCCTTTAAAGCTGATGAAAAGCTGTGCACTTTTGTAAGCCTCTGGACCAAGAGCACGGACCCTAGGCATGTAAACTACAAGTTAATTAAATTCTAAGCATGTGAATGGAGCATCATAATATTTTATACGGGCTATAATTAATTAGACATAAAATGTACAAGCAATGCAGTTAAGTTACAACTTGCACATATTTGGCAACATTATTGAAAACCTATTACAAATGGCTTGACAACTGGCAAAATGGAATTAGCCCTTTCAAACCCTCTAATTTTGGATGTCATTTCTGTAGCAACTTCATCTTTCAGAAAAAAGCCCAAATATCCAGACTTTAAAAACTTAACCCTTTTAAGTCTAGTGCGGGGTACCCAAAATCATGAACCACCAACACCTGTAAGTACTCTGGGTCACAGACTTGAACGAACCACTCTTGTGCATGCTTCCTTAAATCATCAGTATAAAATAGCTGTACTCATTTTTTGTGTATTAACTTTGATATGTAATTGAGAAGTCTATTCACCACTCTACAGTGATCTATTTAATCACAACTAATTATTGCTATTGAGAAATCTTTGTGGCATCTCTGATCTTTCTAACTTATTATGAACATTGTCTTTAATCTGAAAATGCACATATTAATTACAAACTACTTCAGAGATGGCTGCTGTCAGGCAAATAATTTTTTGTAAACCAGCTGAAATAAGCTGCTCAGGGAAATTGTGGGGGATACAGTAAATAATTTTAAGCCTCATATCTGGCTTAAGAACCAAATACAAGGTTGAGATGAATGCATATCCTCTGGATGGTGGGTACTAAACTCTGCTCAATACAGTCTACTCAGTATCTTATGGTTATACTGTCACTTTCTTTTAATTTTCCCTCTGGGAAAAAAAAAAAATTATCTGGACATAGACATCCTGAGACACTTTCCTGATCCAAATTTCATTCATAAATTCCTTTTCATTTTTGAGAGGGATCTTTTCTTCAATATAATTTTAATGTATTGCTAGGTCTTTTAGAGACATAATACTCTCCATTCCACATAATTTAGAATGGAGGCAGGAAACACGCAGGGCCTGTGTCTCCCTCCCCCCCCCCCCCCCCCAAAAAAAAAAAGGATGTTTTCAAGCCAATATGAGCTGTGGGTCCCCTGCTACAAAAACAAATGACAGGTGAAGGCTGGCTCTTGTTTACTTCGAGGTAAATTCAAGCAAGGCTAACTTTGGCAGGAGCATGGCATTGATTTCTCCTCCAGCTGCTCCACACATATTTTGTCTCCACAGAGGACCGTAGAGCAAGTGAGTTACTGCATGTGTATCATCAAAGGCAGTACCTCAACGCCAGAGGCAGGAGTAGGTGGGAGTCCAAAGGATGACTTAAATATAGCACAGACAAGCCGGATTTCCCGAAAATGGCTCAAACCCATAGAAAACTTGAAGATTGGTATGGTTTGAAAGTCTCTCTGGTGTCACTGCGGGAGGAGGTTTTGTGTTGCAGGAGGCCTGAGATGGGGGAAGGAGGGACCATGAAGAGGAAAGGGAAATGAGTAATCTGGAGGAAAGGAGGAGATAATCAGGAAAAGCCATAGGAGTAGTTTTATGGCAACTTTCGAAAGGTTGGACCATGATCTTGACAAAGAGGAGGAAGGTGAAGCAGTGAAAGTATTTAGTGTGGTTTGCTAAGGAATCGAAGCAAGGAATTGATTTGAGCTGTGACGTTTTGAGGGAAGACATCGTGAGGATCAAGAGGGCCAGAACAGAGAAGGTCACAGATACTGAGGATGAAGCTATCAGGGACTTACTGTGGGAACAAATAATAATAGATAGTTTTGCAGGACAATCTTGAGGGAATGTCAGCAGGATTAAATAACAGCATCAGTCTGGAAAGAAGAGGGAAGATGGTGATAATGTTTAAAATAACACTGAGGGTGTGTGCTGCCTGGATGCAGAAGCTAATAGGCTTCCCAACTACAATCAGACAGGGTAGGCATGCGAGGTAAGATATGGGGGTCAGTTTTAACTACAGCTGTATAGTTAATGAAACTAACTGGCATTACTGTTCTGGAAAGTGGAGATCTGCCTGCAGAAGAGAGAGGGAGGTATTTTTTTTAAAAAAAGAGGCAAAGAAGGAGACTCCAAGGAAATGAATGATGTTTCCAGAAGCTGACATTGCTAAGGAGAAGGATTTAAAAAGAGCATGGACAACAGCTGCACTGAAACATGTAAGGGAAGAAAGGCACAAAATAGACTTTGGCAGTATAAAGGACAGAGATGAGGGATGTAGGGATAAGGCAAGGCTGTCTGGAAAGCTATCCAGCATCCTGATTTTCAGCCTGGTTGTGTTGGGTCTGGCTGAGCCCTGTAGCAGCCCTCCTAGTGCTGTGCTTTGATTCGGTAGCTAAAAAGGTGGTGCTAAAACTCCAGGGTTCTGGCTGCTGCTGAGCAGGGCTCGCGCAGCACCAAGGCTGCCTCTCCAGCCTTCCCCCCCTCAGCAGCAGGACGGGGGTGGGAAAGATCTTGGGAGGGGACACAGCCAGGACAGATGGCCCAAACTGACCAAAGGATTCCATACCATATGACATCTGCTTAGATATAAAAGCTAAAAGAAAGGAGGAGGGAGAAGGGGCATTAACTATTTATGACATTTGTCTTCCAGAGCAACCACTACGCGTACTGAAGCCCTGCTTCCCGGGAAGTGGCTGAACATCCCCTGCTGATGAGAAGTAGAGAATAACAGATTTTGGGTTTTTTTGCTTCTGTATGCGTGACTTCTGCTATCGTTTCATTAAACTGTCTTTATCCTGATCCACAACATTTTTTTCACCTTATTTTCTCCCCCTCGACCTTCTCCCATTCTGCTGAGGAGTGGAGTGCTGGAGCAGCTTGGTGGGCACCTAGCATCCAGCCAAGGTCAACCCACCACACTGGTGCAGCTCCCCCATGTACAGGTACTCTTGCCCTGTTCAGAAATGTTGCCTAGGCAGCATTTTAGTATTTTTGATATTTGCTGCAAAAGTTTTGCAGGTTGGAGGTGCACGTGGGCAGATCCACTCACTGTGAGATGCATGCTCCCTTGGTCCAATCTGTATCGCACACTGATGCCATGAGTACGTGCCTGGGATGTGTCAGACCTGGAGGTCACAGTGCCTGTGAACACGCCTGTATCCAGGAGAAACATCCCCTTTCTCTGCTCTTAACAAATGTCCCTTTCCCACATATCTGGGCAGAATCAAATTTTACAAACCAAAAGGATTATGTGCTGGATATTGCATGTACCATTGATTGTACGTAACTATGCACCTCTGATCTCAACCAGGGACCATCTGACCCACTGATTTTGGGGTGGTTGGGTGTGCCATGTCCTTGAGTCAGGCATCTAAAGTCTGTTCCACAGGGTTTATATGATATTCAGCCAGAGGCGAGCATGCTCCACACAGAGATACGCTATTGATAGCGAGATGTAATGACTTAGATGAACTCATTACTTATCCTTCCAGTAAGTTGTGTCTTGATTTAGTAACAAATTCCATTTGTAGATCATATTGTCTCCGGTGAGTCTGCTTTACAACAGCAGTGCAAACAAATTAAAAAAGTTTTGATACGCTTTTATCAAAGATCTGTCCCTAGTGTCCTTTGATTTACTTCTTGAGATCTCCTCTGGCACGAACTGGATGGAAGCAATATTTTCTCCCCCTCAAAGCTGATCTGAGCTTAAGCACCTCTGAGAATATATCAGCTTTGCCTTCAGAGCTGGCTTCAGGCATTCTGGAGAATGACTGCCCTCCCCTTAATATATAACAGGCTGAGGATAGCTGTATGCCTTCATTTCAGGAAATTGCTTTTTTTATGCATTTCCTTGGCATCCAGATGGTGGTGCCCTGCGTGTCCCGAGCCAACACCAAAATGAAAAAAAACCCTGCTGCCCTTTCTTGCTGGTTGACAAAGGGTGCTACAGAGGTACCTGGTCTCCTTGCCTTTAACCACCCTTCCCTCTCTGGTGAGTACCAAAATCAAACAACAGATCTCATTTGTCAGCAGGGAAAGATTTTTGCATTTTGCGATTTTTATAATTCTGTCACAGAGATTAGGGATGGGAATAACCTCGTAATTACCCTTTACACCACTCCAAGTCAGTTGAAGATGGTTCTCTACAGCAGGAGGTATGGTTTCCAGTGCACATTTTGGTATGAAACAAATCTGGAACGGGGAAATCACTGGTTCCATGGGCATCAGTATAGTCTTTTCTATCTCTAGTCTTCCAGAGGATCACTTTCTGCTGAAAATGCTGTCATGAAGAAGATGAGCATTTGTGCTCATAGTGCCAACGTGATTATCAGTGGGACTACAAAAGGGAAATGTATCTTAAGAAATAAGAAAATGCTCCTAAAGATGAGCGTGTAGAATGACTGGAAAATCCAGAATAGCCATTTGTCAGGAAGACAAGTAAAGGGGCATGTACAACAGCATCAGTCAGTTCTAGCTCAGCTCACGGATAATAACTTCCCAGGTTAATACATTGACGGGTTGTAAAATGCTACTACAGGTTTCTGCCTGCTAAATTCTTTAGGTAGTCTGAATGCCAACAACACACAGCAAATGCAACCCTTAAGACAGTGGATGACTTCTGATCCTTTGGGTAGGTTTGAGGATGAGTCATTCGGACCTGGTTCCAAAGCACAGTGGTCCCCATGGGACTGAGAGCATCCACTTGATGCAGGAGTCCCTGGGGTAGGGCAGGCTTTAGGGTTGCAGATACCAGCACAGCCAGAACATGTGGGGTTCAGACACAAACCCAGCCAAGCTGTCTTCCATGGCGAGCATGAGAGAGAGACCCTGTTCTTGTCTTTGTCCTGCTTCAGCTCTTCATGGTCTGCCTGATGGCTGTTGGCCAGCCTTGGAAAAGATTGGCATTTTGGGGCCTCGTGATGCAGAAAGGTTGGCCAGCCCTAGTGAAGGATTGTAACTGTGCTCTGCTGAAGGAAGGAAAGTTTGAGGTTGGCTGAGCTTTTCAATGTCTTTGATAAAGACCCTACAATTTTCACACGTCAGCAAGTTGGATAGTCTTTGGGCAAGGGAGGCATTGGTATTCCACTGGGCAGATTTCGCTTTCTCAGTCGTCCCATGGGCTTTCAGGAGCAAGTTGGTCTGTGGCCATCAGCCAGCAAAACACTTAGATGAGAGCACACCTCTCAGTCCATGGATCATCCTGCTGAATTTGTTAGGGCTCCTTACACACTTCCAGGAAACAATGTGCTTTGCTGGGTTGGGTCCAGCTTCTCTCTCATGTCCCCATTTGTGTAAAACTCCTTCATATCCCTTGAAGCCATATTGATATGCTGGATGGGCTATGGACACTGCCTGGGAATGCACTGCTTGCTTGAGTCGCAGCCACACTTCTGAAAATGAGTAAGTAGGGTATGCTTTTGCTTAAAGTTAAAAAGCACTGTTCTGGGTTACAAGCAATATGAGCATCAGGAAAAGGAGAGCTGTGCCTACGCACTGTTCTGGTGAGAAACACATGTACTCATCTTTACTCCCCAAATAATAACACTTTGAGCTCAAAGTTGGCAATGCTGGAAGTGATCACACGTGGCTGAAAACAGCAGGTGGGAGCGGAAGAAGATATGGAGTGTGTACCTTTTTTGTCATGGAGGGATCACAGAACCCCAAAGGTGGCACTGCAACAGCAGCTTGGGCAAGCATGACGGGATGAGGCAAGTGGAAATGTTGGGATAGAAGACCTTGTGGAGATGACAGAGACCAGCATACATATCTAGCAGCAAAGGACTGCCAGGGTTTAGGGCATGAGACAAAAAACGTCCTGATGAGGGCATGGCTAGCTTCACGGTGCAGAGAATATCTAAACACAGGGAACAGAGGAACCCAAAGAGTAGGCAAGTGAGCTGGCAGTGATAATTTCAGAGAGCACTGGCTTTTGCTTAATGCTGCTGTTGGGCAGATGAAGCAGCAGGCAGTAGCAGTGTTGACAGATTCACAGCCACCCAGCATCACTGTGAGGAGCTATGTCCCTGCCTGGGAAGCGCAGAGGGTTTCATGGTAAATCCCAAGGCATGTGTTCCTGTTAATGAAAGAGGAGAGATGTTGGAAATAAGTCTCCTAATCAGACATGGTCAGAGATGGGTGTGGCTGAAGGTTGAATGAAACTGTAGGAGACCATTTTGATCAATGATGGCAATCTGTGATTAATTTTCTGAGGATTTAACCTTCATGGGAGGGATAAAACTGCACCGTAGGTCATTAGAAAAACTAGTCCCATCATTTGCTCAGAACGATATAAGTGGAGAAGGTAACTTGCAGGATTTGGTGAAGGATGGATGCTCTGAGGCTCAAAGAGGAAGGCAGCCAAGACAACATGGTTTGCAGAAGAACACATGAGAGCATGATCCAGTGGGCCATGGCAGCTGGCTCTGTGGCCAGTGCTGGAGTTGGCTGAGTATGTAATAGCTTACGCTAACAGGCAGGAGCAGTGTGCGTGGACTTACACCCTTGTGTGTATGTGTGCAAGAGGGAGATGGTGACCTGCAGTGGTTCTTCAAGTCTGTCTTCTCTTACCGGCAGATTTGTGTCCTGGTGTCAGCCACTTACACATGCGCATAATTTAGAACAGTGATTAAATTTTGTGGCTGAGGCTGTTAACATCATTTAAAATAACAGAATCATATGAAAACACGGCAGGAGATAACTTCAGGAGGTCATGCAGACCACTGCTTGTCCCAAGGTAGGCTAATTGCACCAGTGTCACTTCCGATGTGTTTGAATAATTTGTCCCTGAGGCTCTCCAACACTGGAAACTCACAGTACCCTTACGGAATTGTTTCTGGGTTCACTTTCCTCACTGCTGAAAAGGCTGTGGGATTTTTGTCATATCTGATTTGAATATTTCTTTCTGGAATTTGAAACATGCTTGCAGGTGCTATTATCCATATACAGGCACTGAAAACCAAGAATAGTCACTTGTTTATGGACTGCTCCCTCCCACTTGTAAACTAAGAGAGCTGAGCTGGAGATGTCCCTGCCATGCAAGGGAAATCAGTGGGGAAAACAGGCTTCTTCCAGCAGCACCAGCCTGGCAGAGACCAGAGATGGTTAAGTAAGGACATCAGTGTGAAACAGCAGGTTATACAAGTGAATAGACTGAAACATTGCATGGCTCAGCAGTTCTCTGCCAGATACAAGGGTCTGAGAGACGGCTGGTTGCAGCAGTGGGGGTCAGAGAGTTGAGAGGAGGGAGTAGCAACCTGGGGAATTAGCCCAATTCAGGGAATCTGAACTTTGGACTAAGAGTAGTTTAGGGGAAGAAAACAGGAGCAAAAATGCTTAATTGGGTGCTTTGGGAGGATGGACTATTTCTTGTCACAGTGGCACAGTGCAGCAAGACTCAGGCAAACTCAGGATCCTTAAGTGGTGCTAGAGATGGATCTGTGAGTTGGCCCCTATCAAAAATGATCTGTGGGACATCCATTTACCATGCGCAATGGGACGTCCATTTACCATGCACAACAACTGTGGGTAGATGTTGGCTGTTGTTTTGTTTTGCTGTGCAGGAATGCAGAAGGTGGGTCTTCTAACAGCAAGGGGAGGAGGTGGGAGGCTATGGGGTGGTCCAGCTCTGCGTGTCTGTCATGGCTCCAGCTTCCCTGAGGAGACGTATTTCTTGGGGAGTGAAGGGGCTCAGCTTAAGAAGGAGCATGGTGACTTTTTGGCAGGTGGGAACAGCGACCTATGGTGGTGCTCCTGCCTCGGGGCGTCAGTTGAGTATCAGAGGCTCTGAGTGCTGGTGGGAACTCACCAAGGAGGAGGAGGCAGGAAAATCCCAAACCCATTACTGACTCCCTTTCTTTTCAGCAACCCATCCCCAGCACTAACCGTATCTGAAAATACAGCTTCCAGGCTTCCTTTGCAATGAAAGCTTCTTTCAAAAAACAACCTTGCTCTGTAGAGACTTATTTTGCCAGCCCTATTTTTCCCTAGCTTTGAGTTCACTATTGACGTTAATTAGGACTTCCTTAGCCTCATTAGCCTGGTGTTTTCCTTTGTTACTGAGAACGGTGAAGGTGACCTTGCTTGCCATGTGGATTTTCTCAGCTCTGACAGTCTAATCATTAATGTCTTAGGAACAGAGGTAGGGTTCTTACACGGGAAACTTGAGAACAGCTATAAAAACATCATGTAGACAGCTGTCAGTGTCAGCTGGCGTAGTTCCAGTAATTCAGAACTAGATGTGTTTCTGATAAACCATCCTGTTCTCACACAACACATGCTGTAACTCCACACGTATTACACACATTGGGTGCAATGGAGTAAAGAGATATTTTTGATGCATGACAAGAAAATACAGCAAATACCTACACATGTAGCTCCGTTGCACGTGGCTGAACTGGGTATACTGAGAGTAACAACCAGCATTTGATAATCTCCATTTTATTATCCAGAAAAGTGGAACAGTGACCGGCGCACTGATCTCTGGTGATCTGGTTTCAAATCATAGCTTACAGCATAGCAAAAGATATTTTGGTGGCTTCATGCTACTCCCCACCCATACAGCCAGGAAATCACAGAATCATTGACAACTCTAAGTAGGAAGGGACTTCTGGAAGTCATGTATTCCAATTCCCTGCTCAGAGCAGATCCAACCAAAGCAGGTTGCTCAGAATAATGTCCAGGGTAAAGTTCTGAGTACCTCCAAGGAGGGAGATGACACTACTTTGCTGGGCAATCTGGTCAATATCTGACCAGCCTCATATAGCAAAACCTACAGTGTGCTTAAAATATGAGTGGCAATCCCAGGTGAACAGAAATCCAGGCAGGGAATAACTGAGTTCTGCCTCCCAACACCAGGCAGCAGAAGAAGACCTCTATGTTTCAAGATGCTGTGATTGGTCTCACCTTCATAAGCATTACATACACTACGGTTAAAAGAAGTATATAAACACAGGAGAACATCGCATTTGCCCATAGTAGTCTCTTTTAAACAGTACTGTGAAACATAACATTTTTAATTCCAATGTGTCATCTGTCACACGAAGTTTGAGAACAGAAGCGTCGTCACAAAGCATTCCCATTGCAAAGGCACAGAGGTGGGTAGCAGAGCCATACGCAGCAGCCAGCTGCACCGGTGCCAGGCTTGACTTCTAAACAAGGCAGACGGGGAGCTGATGCTTTCCACCGGCAAGCACAGAAGAAGGGTCGAGACTGTTTCTGACCCATCTGAATTGCACACTTCAACATTTCTACAGTGTATTTCTAAACAGCCGTATCCAATGGGGCCCTGATCCTCGTAGGTACTTCTGAACATAAGAATAACATACACAGCTTGCAGATTTGCCACTAGCAGCTGCCACAAGCTCCTGAAAAACGTGGACTATTAAGACTATACAAAACCAAAGCTGGGAATATAAATATCAAACGAAATGCTTACATGTTGCTGAACATGCTGCCTAACATCAGAAACACGAGACAACAGCAGAAAGCCATGCAACAATCTATTTTGGCAGAAGCGCGCAAACATTTCACAGCTTGTCTCCTGGATGCCATGCGCACACTTACATTAGTCAGTGTCACACTACCTTAACTTGTTTTAAGCATTTCCATCATCTGTGAGGTAGGGAGGGAAAAACAAAATAGTTAAGGTAAAATCAAATGAGATCTTGCACATCGTAGTATAATTTGTAAACAATTTCATTATTGGCTGTAGTGTGGAGAGTGCCAATGGTTCAGGCTTCTGCCTCAATGTATCCAACAGGGAACTTTCTGAAAGCCAGGTGAGCGATTCGATGGGTTACTAAGAGATAGATGAAAAAACCAGGATTAACAGAGGAGAAAGAGTGACAGAACATGAATAAACACATAAAAAAGCAAAGAATTTTTGTTTTACTGTGGGTTTTTTGCCGTCACGACAGAATCAAAACTCCCAGTAACACCTTTTGATCAGTGGGCAATTCTAAACACTACGTTAATCTGGCTACTTCAAAAACATTTGAAAACAGATGCAAAATTAAAAAACAAACAACCACAGATCAGAACAATCAATGAGATCAGAGATAAAACTACATCAGTTATCATCTCAGTATGTATGGATCTACAGAGGTCTTTCTTCTAGATAAGAAATTACAGTAATAAAATGAAAATAACACATGCACATCTTGGTGACACATTGCTCATCATTTTTTATCATCCTTCCAGAATCATAGGTATCCTTTGAAAGACCCAGTCTACAAATCCTTATACACACAAACTGTCCTAACAGCTTAGATGTGAAAGGCAGCCACGTGTTGCGCTTTTAATTACGTACCCACAGAAGCCTGCTCTGGTGAGACCTTATGCCCACGATGCCCTGAGAAAGCCCAGGGGAACCTAAAGGTACTTTGGATCTCAAAGGGCTGTATCTTCAGTCACCCACTCCTATAATTTATTGTGAATTTACAGTACTTTGTGTAAGTGTATAAACCTTTCATGTCTGATGAGGACAGATACTGAAAGTCACCTGCAAGCTGAAAAATTTGTATCAAGAAAAAATCTTTACTTGCACATCTATATGTTATACTGCTGAACAGCTAAAAATCCATAACAAGCATGGAAGGAACAAGAGTCTCTCCTGAGGGAGTGGCAGAGTAATCAATTGGTCTAAACTTGTGCTCTGCCAGAGAAGCCTCAAAGGAGATGCTAAAACAGATACAATTTGAGACACTACCTTAAAGCAGTAATTTCTTAACTAAGAACACAGAGCAATGGTTCCATTATTGCTTGAAAACTGTTTTGAAAAGAATTTAAGAACTTCAAAGTGGATTTGATGTATAAATCACAAACAGCCAAAATAACATCAGAGTTGTGTTTTCTAGCTAGGTCTAATGTAGAAGCACTGTAAAATACAGCAGAGAAATTAGACACAGTAGCTGGAAATATTTAACTGCATTGATTAACTGATTGGCATGTCAGTGGTGAAAATATATTACCTTTTCTAAAGATTCACAGTAGGCAGTAAGAAAAACAGATATATGTTGGTATCTGTGTGTGTGTGTGTGTGTATATACATTTTTTTTAAAAAAAAGAATTTGCTGCATTTCTTTTTTTCTTGGAAGCTGCGACTGTTCGTATCCTGGTACTGGAGTGCCTCCATGGACTTGCCTCCTACCATTATTTCAGCAATGAAACATGGAACAGAAGTGCTGAAGAACACGCACACTGGTTGAGTACTGAGATACAAAGCAAAGCGGCTGTCTTACAATGCTGGGGGAAAATGAAGTAAAATAGCTTCTTAAACAAGTGATACTGACATAATTTTACTTTTTTCCCCTATTTTATTTTGATCCTTCTGCATTGCACGAGCCAACGATCAGAAATTTGTAGGGACGTAATTGTGCTTGGCTCCCTGCCTCCCTCTGGCACATTGCGGCTACGTGGAACCGATGCTGTTTCGTGCGGATTAGGCGGCAGTCGCTACCTTTCAGCAGCATTACACCAACTGGAGACACTTGCGAAATACCCTAGGAAAACTGAGACCCTATTCAAGTGCTGACGAAGGCTTCCACGCTCCCCATGCTCTGCCTTTCCTCGGACAAGGGAGCTTTCCCCAGCATCGCCTGAGGATGTCCCTGCCTGTCCTGCCCCCCAGCCATGCCATCCCTGCAGCCACCAAGGGCTGAGGGACATGCACTCTCACCCCTGGGATGCTGGGGAGAAGACCCAGGCGAGCTCAAGTGCTTGTCACCTGTCCCATGCGCCTTGGTTTAGGCTCACCATCCCCAAGGAGATGAAGGGTTCGTTATCACCCAGTTAGTGTAAAACATACAGAAGTAAAGCAAATCTCCCCATTCAAACCTCTTGGGGAATCTGCACCAGTTTATTGTCCTGGGCAACACCTCCTCTCCACAGGAGACTCTCCTGCCATCCTCTTTGGTCAAGGACTGTTTCGCCTCCATACAAAAGTAAGTATCATGTAGCCATAGTAGGGATAGTTTCTGGCCCTCAACTGGTTAATAAGCAATGGTTTCCTTTGGTCAGAGGTAAAACTCTTGTCCTTCCTTGAGTTCCCCCTTGGCATCTTTCCTTGAGGGACATACCTTTCATGAACCTTACTTTCTTCACCCCAAAATACACATACAATATAGGTTTCTAAGCAGGTGAAGTGTATGTAGCTGGTGGCTGTCTCCTTGTTGTGGTTTAACCCCAGCCAGCAACTAAGTACCACACAGCTGCTTGCTCACAGCCCTCCCCCAGAGGAATGAGGAGGAGATTTGGGGAAAAAGGTAGAACCTTTTCTGAGATAAGAACAGCTTAATAATTAAAACAAAAAGCAAGGAGAAGGAGAGGGAGAGAGAAATTAATCCAAAAGGGAAAAACTCCAAGCGATGCCCAGTACAATTGCTCACCACTCACTGACCGATGCCCAGCCAGTCCCCGAGCAGTGATCAGCACCTCCCTGCTAACCCCTCTCCCACTTTATGTACTAAGCATGGCATTCTGTGGTATGGAATATCCCTTCAGCTAGTTCGGGTCAGCTGTCCTGGCTGTGTCCCCTCCAACCTTCTTGAGCACCTGCTCACTGCCAGAGCATGGGAAACTTGACAAGTCCTTGATTTAAAGTAAGCACTACTTAGCAACAACTAAAACATCAGTGTGTTATCGAGACTGTTCTCATACTAAATCCAAAATAAAGCACTGTACCAGTTATGAGGAAGAAGGTTAACCCTATTCCAGTCAAAACCAGGACGCTCCTGAACAAGACCAGCCATTAGAATGACCTAGCGCTTCATGGTGAACTGGGAAGACCAATCCCCAACCTATTTCCCTTGGTAAATCATGACAATGTGCATGAGACACTGGCAGGCCTGGGGCCATCTGGGCTTATGCACACATCCATGTTTCAGTTGGGATCAGGAGAACATTTCTGAGGTGAATTTCCCATTTACTGTGCTTGTTGCAGCTGACAATGGGCAATTGTGGGGCCAAGTGGGAGCTTGCCTGGAATAACATCCTCTTTCCACCACGCCACTGGCACGGACATAGGGCCCCCGCACAAGCCGGGTCACCCTGCAGCCCTGCTCCGACTCTTAATGCAGACATTGCCTGAGTAAATCCCGCTGACTTGATTGATCCTGTTCAAATCAATGCGATTGTTTGTACAAGCAAAGTTGATAGATCCGGCCCTCAGTGGCATTTATCCACCGTATTATCTGACATACAAATCAGCTGCTTGGGGCAGCAGTAACTGCTTTGTTACCACTGTGAATTTAGGAAAAATCTATTAAAGTCAATGAAGAAAGTACATATTTACAGTGCAATAACTGGTATCAGCATTTGACTGGTTTTATTTAGATGTGTAGAGCAGCATGGAGGTAGTTTAAAGAGGTTCTTCTGTCTTTTGGCCTCCTCGAATTTTGGGCTATAGGAAGAAATAATCAAGTCCATTATAATCCCTTTCTTCCAAAATATCATATGCATGGGTGAATGATGCATTTGGTTATATAGCTGCAAATCTGCATATTGCTGTTTGTGCCCAGTGACAAAATATTCTTTTAGCTTTTGTAACGATTACAGTAAAATTCTCCATGATGTATATCTCCAGAAGTAGTATTTTAATCTAAAAAATACTGATGACATCTTGCCTATGGCAATGAACAGGTGTTAATACAACAGTAAAGTGTGTCCTGTATTCTTAATTAGTCTCCATTGATTAAACATGCAGATTATTTACAAAAAGTGTAACGCAACAGAAAGGAAGAATAATAACTAATGCAATGGCTGTATTCCCAGGATCACATGCAATTCATCTTTACTAAGCTAGCTGAGCCTCTATAATCTCAAGGCATTTATGAAATAATAGGGAGAGAGCTTTAGGTTAAGCATATTTAGTATAAAAAGTATTTGATTAATTTGTTTCTTATGATGAAATTCTCCTGTTCTTGAGGGAAAAGGAAAGTGCTCACTCAATGAATTAAAGCCACAGAGACATCTTGCAGTAAGATGCAAGAAGCCTTGTCAGATCACTAATAGAAACAATCTTTATGACACTGAGATGTTGTAGCTTATAATTAAACATCACAGTCCAGCCCCTGTAACCTGTATCATGCTTACATGCCCTATTTTACACGTCACAGCAATTAGTGAAACATAAAGTATATATTTAGACAAAGGCTTCCGTCTGGAGCTGGTGATGTAGTGACTCAGCAAGGCATCATCAGAAGGTATTTGCTAGCGCTAAGTCTTTGCACACCTCTGTGGGGGCTAGACCTGTCAGATTAATACAAGGGGCTATTTTTGTAACATCCAGAAAATTTCTGCTGTACATCAAACTGCACTAGCTGCTTATTTTAGATGACAGCAATTCATACATTTGTCTTGAACAATATAGTCTTTAGCACTTTTTGGGTACGTACATCTCCTAAAAAAAGAGACTTTCCTGTGAAGCATTTTGTAGAAGAAGGGCTTCCAAATTGAGATCATCAGAGAGATTTTCATCGGGTGCTTCAAACGTGCCAGTGAATTAAGAGCGCCTGTACCGAAGGTAAGTAGCAGTCATGGCGACAGGCTGCCTGGGTATCAAGGAGTACTCCGAGCACATAATTTGGGACAACATGAGCATCTGGATTCATGACCTGCTCTCTTCTGCTGAGCTGTGGTTTGGCCCTGGGCAGTGCTGAGTGTCCCCTGAAAGAAGCCATGGTCTTCAGCCAATCTAGTCTTTTATTTATAGCGTTTATTTTTTTCTCCCAGCAATGGAAATCTCACTTCCCTCCTTCCCATCCACTCAGTTGTTTTCGTTCTGGAAAATAACTTTCCTGAAAGCCACTGTTTCCCCTGCAGGTGTTGATGCTGGATCACATGAATGTGACACACACAGCCTGCTGCTAGCAGAGGGGCTGTATTTACTTTCTCTCGGCTGCCCTTAAATCTGCCCATGGTGTTTGGAGGGCTAGTCTGAGCCCATGAGCTGAGCAGTTTGCCCTGACTTGTGTCCCCTTCCATGTCCCTGAGCTGACGGGGCAGATCCTAACTGAGACTGTGTGAAGCAGTGGGAAACATCTGTGAGATCCCAGCTGTATCCCCAAGGTCAGAATCAAGGACTTTGAGCAGCTTCTAGAGAGATAATGGAACTTATACCAAAGCCAGGTGATTTCACCAAAGATGTCATCATTAACACTTGGCTTTCACAGTGTGCTCCTCGTGTGTAGTAAATCTCAGAAGGATATTGTCAAGGAGGTCGCTGTTATTAACTCTAATGGCACAGTGAAGTGACTTGGAAAAGGTGACACCAGAGCCAACAAAGGCACTGAAATAGAAGTGGGCTTTCCTGAGTCATGGTCTGACTCCCAGCCCTCCTTGCTCCTGCTGCTCCGATGCCACCAGAGCTGCCCTCCCTCTATCGTTTGCTGTCGCCCTTCTGCGGTCCCCGATCAGCTGCCCAGCCTCGCTCACCAAAGCACTTACCAAAGTGCCTTAATTGGCATATGCTCCCAGGTCTTGCTTGGCAAAATGTAGCTGTGTCTGTACTTTTCTAAATGGGGATGGATTAATTGCATGCTTAAAAGCTTTGCTGGATGGAGACCTGCACTCTAGAGCCAGACCTACCTTCATTGCTGGAGCCTGCAGGGAAGAGGAGAAGACATTTTTCTCCTTCTCACATGCTGGCTGGGAAAGGGACAGGCAAGAGAAGCACAGAAAGCACTGACTTGGTTTCTGCAGCAGAGCAGGCAGTACGCTGCTGTCAGCACAGCAGGAACTGGAGCATGAGGCCCTGAGCACCTGCCTGGATCCCGGAGCACCCCAGGGGAGGCTAATAGCAAGGCTGAGCAGAGAAGTGTACCACATCTTAGTAGTTCTGTCATATTTTCTAATAAAAATATTTGGAGAAAAGGTTTCCCTATTGATTTTGTCAAAAAAACTCACCCAAACCCCAACAACATTTTTTTATACAGGCAGCTATTAATAGTAGTGATAATATTAGTTGTACACTAGGATAACTAGTAGTAATAATAACAATAATAGCCTGTATAAAAAACACTGTTGGGTTTCTAGTAAGAATTGGGTATTAGTAATAATAATACTTCCCTTTAGGTAGCGCTTTTGTGTGCAAAACATATTAGGGATGGTATCTAAGTTGCAAAACACAGGGGTGCTAGAACCCCCATTACCTAAGCCATTAAACATTTTTAAACTATGGAACAAAAGCACCACATTGTCCCTATTATTATAAGAACACAGCATTTAACACCCTATTGAAAATAAAAACCATACTTCCTTCATCTTTTCCTGACTGAAGCTTACTTCCATTGTCTTCTCAGAGAAGCAATGAAGTTTGGACTTAATCTGTTTAATTCCACCTTTAGTTTTCATCCCTTTATGTTATTATTGTCAATGCATGATTTTTAAAAGATCTGTCCCCAAAGTTATTTCCCCCATCCAAAGGTTTGGTTTTGCTTCTGAGGTGTATATCATGTATAGTAAAGTTACCTGTGTAATCGAGGAGAAAGATCTCTTTGCTGAATCACTATAGTCAGTGGGAGTTTTAATATTTATCTCTACGGCAGCTGAGTGAGGTCCCTTTTAGTTTCTTTCCCTATTAAGTTGCTGCTTTTGTTTTGGGTCTCCCTAGACTCCCAGCATCACTCATGGCAGCAAGCAGAGGGTTCTCACCGTGACAGCTGTAACAATCACTGGGCTTTTTTTGGTTCAGCAGCAGAACCAGGAAAAAAAAGATTTCTGTCAACCTTCCAAAATGCAATGCTGAAAAATTTAATTTAATTTCAGATCAGCAAAATACAATTTGAGGGACGTGGTATGAAAGTAGAGGAAAAAAAGCCTGGTATCACAAAGTGGGAGAGGCAGGTATGGCAGCTATTCTTCCCTGACCTGGTACTCAAAGGAAAAGACAATCATTGAGGTCAAACCCACACTCTGCTACATGCAGGGATTTGAGCCAAAGCCCTTCTTTTAGTAGAGATGTTCCCTAGCTCCAGCCAGAGGTCACCAGAAATAAGATGTTCTCCAGCTCTCCTGGTGTGGCTATTTTACTTTTCGTTGCAGCAGTTGAGAGAGGGGGAAGAATGTGTGTTTGAATGACTGCAGCCTGGTACAGCCTTTGGTTGAGGCACAGCACCATTGGGATTTAGCTTGGTGGGAATGGCCATTGAAGCCATTTAAATCCAATTAAACTATATTGAAAGAAGAGATTTCAGACACATTCCCCAAAAATTCTGTGCAGTGTGATGGATGAGCACTGAAGAAGGGCAGAGGTGGCTCCTCGCTCCCAGGATAGGGAGGGCTGGAGCCACATCCTCCAGCAACATCAGTATACCTGGGAAGGAAGAGGGAAACTGCCACCAAGGTCCAAACTATCAGATAAAACTAGTGCTGAATTTGACCAAATTAATAAAGAACTGTTATGACCCCAAATTGCATTTCTTAACTAATAACTAAAAATGTTGCTGCTAAATACCGCTCAGCACCTCTGAGCAATAGCCATGCACATTGAAACCACCACTTTCCATGACAGCCCATGCCCGTGAGCTCTCCCTGCACATGCAGGAGGGCTGCTGGTGAATCCTGCGGCTCCACCAACACGGTGGTCAAGACAGTATCACAATCTCAACAGCCTCCCTGCAGTCTCCTCGCCACTGTGAGCCAGCCCCAGCCTAAAGGATCTGTACATCAGTGCTACTTCACTAAGCCTGCTGGTTTAGGTTAGAAGGTCCTAGGGCTGTATGTCAGCTCTCTTGTACATGTTATTATTTTTCTATCTAAATCTTCTTTAAATTATGGGCACTTATTTCAGTAAGTGTGGCTGTTGATTTACAGTTTGTACTTTGTACACTTTCTGTAGTGAAGCATAAAATTGAAAGGCTTATGTCAAATTCATTCATACATGGACATGTTCAAGAACAAATTAATTTTAAAGCACTTAGAGGGTATATAATGTTTCTATGCCATGCTTTACAAATCTATAGAGTAATTTATTAACATAAAGTCTACTTTAGAAGAGAGCTACAGCAGAACAGATAGCAGAGCTATTTCAATCTAAAATATCCCAGTGCTACACTCCCCCAGATATCTGCAATTCAGATCTGATCAGAATCGTGAGTAATCAGTTTCTAAAGCAAAATTATTATACAAGGAAAAGCTCTCAGTGCAATGCCCTCTTGCAAAACCAGGCTATTCTAGGACAAATTAATTTTTCTAACCATCAGTATGCAACACACTAGATAAGGGGTCAGATTTGGATCTCAAACTAGTATAAATCAGGAATCACAGTTATGCAGGACCAGAATAAACTCATTTAGATGAATATTGGATAAATGCCATGTGTAACTGTAGTACCAGGGCCATTGTAATTAACTTCAAGAGTTTCCAACCCATGAGAACAGCTGTCTTCCAGCTGACTTTACTGTTGCCATCCTTCTCCTCCGGATGGCACAGCTAATGGAGCGTGCCCCTGCACACGGCAAGTGCATCCCCTGTGCCATCTGAGTCCAGGTTCTTTGAACATCCTTCCAGCGCTTTGTGTTTCAGAGGGTCACCAGCTTTTTGTGTGTTTTCTTCAGCAGCAGCTGGGAACTGCCAACACTGCTCAGCACCTTGCTGCACAGGGCCAGGGGACCCAGAAACCATGTGGACCACCTCCCTTGTGTCACAGCCAAGCTCCTTCTCTCCTTACAGCATCACCCCTGCAAATTCCCCCACACCGAGCACTTATCACTAGCAAATGTGGTAGGCAATCATCAAAAATGCTCAAAGAGAAGTGGTGACCCAAATTCAACCCTGGGATGAGCAGCTTCAGTTCCTCTGAAATTGCAGGCTGGCACAGACAGGAACAAGTGCTGAGTCTAACGAGCTGACAGCCAGCTGGTGTATCACAGCTACTCCTGCTCCATCCTGGCATCCTCGTGTCTGCATTTTTTCAGGGGCATTCCTGCTCTCTCTGCAAGCAGCAATTTACCGTACTAAGAGTACAAGGAGTAAAATACACAGCAATGGCTGCAAAGTGCTGCCATGCTCCTTTTCCCACTACTCATCCTGCTTGGCTTGTGTATGGCACCTGGGTAGCTAACTATATAATTTGGACACAGGTAGTGCATTGCCTCATCTCCTCAGGAGAAATGGAGACACAACCAGAATTTAGAGTGACTTCTAAAAGGTGCATATTTCAAAAGCAAAATTGCAACAGAAAGCATTCGGAGAAACCATAAACCAAGTACCACCTATGTGCAGAAGGGGGAAGGAAAGTATCATTCTTTGTTAACAGCCGGTAGCTGCAGACCAAAGGGTCTAACTCAAAGCATCCGTTCCTGCTCCTTTCATCTGAGGGAGGAAGCCCTAGTTTCAGTTCCCCCATGCAGTGAACTTGGAGACATTTATAAAAAGTGGAACAGCTTCCACAGCGCAGGGTGATAAAGGTCACCCCAGCACAGCTGGGCAGGTAACTGGTCAGGACAGCACAGCCATGGTAATCCCAGGGAGAAACCTGCCTGTGGGTGATGGGACTGTCCTTCCACACAGACAGGCAGGCCAGGGCATCACCCTGGGGCTGCGCAGATGCTGTCGCAGGAAGGAGGAGCTGCACCTTGCCCTCCTTCTGCTGAATGCTGGGACCAGGTTTCTCAAAAGTAGCTAGTGATACTGGGTGCATTACACCCCTCGCACAGGAATGGATTTTGTTGGACATTCATTTTCTGAAAGTCAGTTGAAACTGAGCCCCCCAGAAGTCCTTTGGATAAGGTTAGTCACCGCCAGCCTCCTGCACCGCCTCCTTCCCTGCAGCCCCACAGCAGTCGCGTCGCTGGCACGGGTGAAGGGATAAAAGCTCTTATTCCAGCAGGAAAGGCTGAAAAAGGAAGAGCTGTTAGTCTGAAATTCTGCAGTGAAAGAGGATGATTTCAAAGGAACTCAAGGAAAACTTGCACCCAGCTCGCTGGGAATGCCTTAGGTCTAGACTTCACCTATTTCTTTGCAGAAAGCCAGTTAGTGCTGCAGCCTTACAACTGCTTTAAATGAAGGGACTCCTATAATTTGCTTTATCATTGGAGGGCAATGGCTGGCAGCCAGGG
This sequence comes from Falco cherrug, assembly GCF_023634085.1. Lineage (NCBI taxonomy): Eukaryota > Metazoa > Chordata > Aves > Falconiformes > Falconidae > Falco > Falco cherrug. The sequence continues at coordinate 76,557,654 of NC_073701.1, read as the reverse complement.
AGTGCGGGAAGCAGTGGGGTGCTGGAGGAGACCCTGGTACAGCCCCGTTGGAGCCAGTGCCCCGCTGCATCAGGGAGGCAGTGGTACCGACTACCGGGCTGCCTGCCATGCTGTTCGCTGGGTGTTTTGCACACTCCTGTTTGCAGTTGCTAATAAATACCCTCAATGTTAATAATTTGGGCTGGAATCTTCTGTGACTTCTTTCTGCCTCAGGTTGCTTTTTTTGTGGTTTTTTTTTTTTCCTTTAAAGTTTCAGCACAGCAGTTCAGCAGTTTTTGAGAACCTGTACCATTGCCTAAAGGAGTTCCTGACTCTGAGAGGAGACAAAATACATCAGCTTTCCTGTGGCTGTCACAGTAATACTCAAACATTAAATAAATGGTATTTGGATGCAGTTTTTCTGAATTTGATTGTGAAAATCACTCATGAAGACCTTTACAACTAAATGTCAGTATATACCTATCCCACCATTGCTGTGCTGGTGCAGAGTGCCCTGGGGCTGTTCGTGCCCTGTGGGTTAGATTCACAGAGTGGTCATACTATCATGCAACGATACTATAGCACCCACTTTTCAGAAATCACACTCCTCAAGCATTCACAAAGCAGGATATAAAAGGTAGGCAGCTTGCAGTGTGAGGGGAGAGATAGGTTCCTTAGCTTGGGATGCAGAAAAGCCAATACAGCACAGAAGGATTGTCTGTGCTAGAAGACAGAAAACATAAAAGCCAGGATGCATTTGAAATGCAAGCCTGCTGAGCTCTGCACAAAATGCAGAGGAAATACTCAGCTTTTCCTTGCTGGTAGAAAGCTTCTACTCAAGAGCATTTCTATGGACCCCTGCTGTTTCCTACCCTTGTACTCCAGGAAGGCACTTATTGTCTTCCCTTCTACTGTACTAAATCTTCCCAGCTGTCTCTCACAAAATCTGCTGGGACATCTCACAGCTCCCCTGGGACCTCTGCAGGGCCAGGAGGGGATGAAGCCTTGATCCTTGGTGGTGGTACTCATTCCTAGCCCAGGCTGCCTCCTTTAGCCATGTGCATCTTCAGATTTGCAGTGTGCTGGCTGGGATTTTGGATAGGAGAGAATGCTCCCTGGACATCACCAAGTCTCCCTCCCACACCTCAATAAATATTTCCTACAGGTAGGTCCTCCCTCCGTGTGGGTAAGGGAATCATTATTAAGTAAATGCTGTATTTGCCCAGAAAAATGCTCATTAACAAATTACAGTTGTTTCTCTCTAACACTGTCATAACTTTCTCAGTGAATTGATGTGGAGGAGTTCCTTGAACTGCCTCTTTAATTGCGCTGCTAATGAGATAGGTAGGGCGCCAGGGTAAATAAGCACACGAGGGTTCTCTGCTACTATGGCTGGAGATTGCCTCCAGCTGCCGAACTAACAGCCACAGTGAATTCCGCAGCACAGACAAACATTTTGCTACTGCACCAGATTTCAAGATGGCTTATAAAAAGCATGGATTTACACAATACAAAAGACTTCTTAAGGTGTTTGGCTTGATATTGCAGGGTATAACATCAGCACTATGTAGAGTTAATAAAGCGTGTAGGACAGAGATATGAAGAACTGCTTTCCCTGAGTGTTTGACAACGAGCCACCATCATTAAACAGGGGTGTTCCTAGTAGGGATGTGCAGAGCTTGTTCCTAAACCTTAAACTGTTCAACAACAGTGCAGACACTGCATCAGATCACAGCTGATACAATCTGTAGCTTGCACAAGAACTGATGTTATGTTTAAACCGTGAAGAGAAGGCAGCCATACATACAAGACCTGTTGCTTGGTCAGTCGTGTAGAGGAACGAAGGCAGGTTAATTATCATTGATAATATACAGCTGTGGGCTGGCTTCAGGGGCGGTGGCTTGGCCGATGCAGGTAAGGTGCAGCTGTGGCTGGTTCTGTTAAGTGGTTGAGAGCCAAAGAAGAGAGAGCAGCTGAGGAAGAGAGAGGAAGAAGAAGAGAGACAGAGGGCCCTGAATGAGGAGAGACTAGGAGAAAGCAGCAGAGGGACTGGCGTGAAGTGTATGTTGGTATGTGATTGTAAAAGACCTTGTTGCAGCTGGCTAGTTTGGAGAGTGCCATGACAAATTGGATCTGCTGTTTTTAAGTACAGCCACCTTTTAAGAGCTTAAGTCTGCAGAAGAAGAAATAATGGCTGCTCTAGTTAAGTGTGCTTTTTATTTTATTTTTTTTTTTCCTCTAAAGGATTTAGAGGCCAAACAAGAAGAAACCTCAAGTTCTCTAATAGCTGAGAAGGCTAGAGACTTTGGGTGGCTAACCAGGGGATGACTGAGACAGAGGCAGGAGCTGAGGCTGGCAGGCGTGTACTATCTGCGTTCTCAGTATCCACCTATCACCGAGGATGCTGAAAAACTGGGAAAGATGCAGAGAAGACCTGCAAAAGTGGCTAAGGAATAGAGAAGGCACCTAATAGGGAGAGAGAGCGCTATTTGTCTAGCTTATCAAAAAGAGGATTGAAAGGTTTTCACAGGGAGGAAAAAGCTTTTTAATCTGGTGGAAAAGGATGAATGGTTGAAAGCTGAAACCAGATATATCTGAAGAGGAAATCAGGCAAAACACGTTCATAGTGAGGGTTGGAAACAAGCTGCTGAGGGGTCTGCAGTGCTGATGAATATGTCACAATGCTTTTCTGAGAGAGAAAAATGTACACGTGCTATGTTTTATTTCTGTCCATCCCAATGCAGGCAGAACAGGGTGAGATTTCAAGCGCTGTGATAAAGCCTAGTTGTCTCTTCCAGCTTTGAGCTCTGGGACCCTGTACATCTGGAGGTGCATAGCGGTGTGCATGTCAGCTGGGGGTCTGTGCAGGGAGAAGGAGCCCCTGTTGTCACTCTCTCCCCTTCCAACAGGATCATCATGCCAGGAACCAGTGCTGGAACTTAATCCTAAAAGCCTGCCTGGCTGTTTCCAAAATCCCTTGCAGCACAAACCCCTTGCTTGTCTGACCTCACTGAAACTCTTCCTAACAAGCAGAGGGGACAGCAGGGTGTTGCAGGGGTGACTACACCGGCTCGCACCTGTCCCCAGCAGGGAAGGTGGCTTGGGGTGCTGAGCCAGGCTGACATGACTCTGGTGGGTGATGCCTTCCTCAGGGGGATTATTCAGGAGAACAACCCGTCTCCTCATTCTGAAAGAGTTTTCTGTCTGAAACTCAATACTCTTTCTTAACTGAAATTGTTATCTTCCCCCCGCCTCCTCTCTCCATTTCTCCATCTTCCACAGACAGAAACAATTTTTTCCCCAGTGGAGCAACAACATCCTTCAAATGCCTACTGGAAAGCTTCACTTTCACTTAGTTGGTGAACTTAGCTGTGCACACTCTGTGAATCAGCCCTGCACCCTGTTCTAGCTATGCTCTGCTGCAGCTGTGCCTTTACATCTAGCAAATGGCTTTCTATATAATTATAATATTTTTCAGTCCATGGCAGGATTGAACTTAACAGGGCTAAAAGGCTCAAAATAAGGTGGGTATGATGTCACCTGTGGCAAAACAATAACCCCCACCTTCTTTGAAGTGGACTGCAGCAACTTTTTATTCCTTTAAATTGTCAGTCTCATGGCAAGATGCTGGCAAAAATTAACTCCCACACTTGGCTTTGCAAGCGGAAGGTGACTGCATCATGGACAGTGTCTCAGGCTTTCATAAATTTATCTTTGACAAAATGCATCTCTTTAGTGAGAGAAGAGCTATGCTGGAAATAAGCAGGGAATGCTAACACCCTGTCATGGTGCTTGTAGACTTTTTCAGGATGGAGACTCCTTTAGTCAACTAAAGAATTTATCAAAATGTCCATACACTTCCTATAGAAGAGCAAAAATCTGAACAGTGCTAGTAATGGTGGAGCAGCCCTTGGAGAAGAAAGACATGTAGACTGTGGTTGAATTTGCAGTGCCTTGCAATATCCCAGACTGCATGTCTGGGACCCTTGAGGATTCAGCCCTTGGAAAGAGTAACTTTCCTTTGGCTCATGAATAGTTCCCTAATAGTAATCTCCACTGACAAGCTGCAGATCACCCAAGGATGCTCAGCAGAAAATTGCCTGGTCTCATAATGATATAGTAAGAAACTTAAGATCCTGCTCTCTTCCCAGCCCACACTCCTTCCTCCAGGACCCCTTGTATTTTCTTCCCATGACTTCCAGGAAATGCAGCTGCTGTAGCTGCTCCTGGGAGGTACAAGGGAAAAAGCTCTTCCTTGAGCAGTAAGCAGTATCACTCACTAATGTGTTTAGCACAGGAGTATTTCCTCCTTTTTTTTTTTTTTTTTTTTTTTCCTTTAGCAGGCAGAGAGGGGTAAGAGGGGTAACAAATGGCACAACTAATGAGTCAGTTATGTGTTTTCAAAAGGATGGAGAATGAGTTATTTGACAGAAAACTGAAAGGCTTGATTGCAGACTCCGTTGTGAGCCTCTACCAGTTTGGCTGTGGTATAATCCATTGACTTTTCAATAATTGTCTTAATTAAACAATAAGAACTGAAGGGCAAATTAGACCTAAAGTCCACATTTGCGGGCAATTAAAAGCATAGCATTCTGGCTGGTAGAGATGAACATTTAAATCAGCTGATTTAACAACAACTAAACAAAACCTTGCTAACTTGTACAATAAGAAAATCAATAGAGAGATCAGGATAAAATACCTCAAATTGACAAAGAGAGACAGAGAAGTGGAAATTAATGAAAATTACCAAAAAAATCTAAACACAAATCCCAATAGTTTTCACATAAAAGAGGCTTCTAGGGCAGCCACTCCACAGTAGAGGAAAGCAAAACTTATGAAGACATTAATCAAGGAACAAGCGAAAAGAAAATCAGATGCTTCGGGGCACAGAGATGACAGAAAGCATATCTGTGGCAATAAGGGATGATGGAAATCACACAGAGGGAAATAAAACAAAGGATACAAGAGGAAAGGATGCAAGAGCTGCAGAACACCTGCTCTGACAATACAGTCATTTGCTCTCACTAAAAGAGAAAATCAATAAACTCTGCGTAGGAAGAAAAGCTTATTAAATCATTGACTGTCCAACTGGATATTCTTGTTGGCAAACACATTGCTCTGTGTGATGGATGGACATCAGGGTCAAGAGGTCCTTCACTGAAGTGATCAGGCTTCGTAAAATCTAGATTTGCAAGCAGCCGGGGAGGTGGAGCCCCAGTGACACTGCTGCTGGGTGATTTCTGTTTGCTGCAACATTGTGAGATTGGATTTCAATTGAGGGAGAAGCAGGAGGGACTCTTGCAGCGCTGGCCCAGGTATGCTGGATCCGCGCACGCCTGTGACCAGCCATGCTGCAGCATCTGCCCCTGGAGCAGTGGTGGCCAGTGGCCACAGTGGTCTGCTCTGGGTCACCAGCGCTGGTGGCTCACTCCCTCACCCTGGTCTCCCAACACGAAGCCTGGCGGTAGAAATGGAATGAAACCACAACACTAATTCTTTGTGTGAAGACATGCCCTAGCCCATCATCACCGAAGGACTTGTGAACCCTACAGTCCCAAGGCTTTGGGTGGGAAGGGACCTTCAAAGATGATCCAGTCCAACCCCGCTGCCATGGGCAGGGACATGTTTCACCAGGTCAGGTTGCTGAAGGTTGCTTTGTTTGGCACATACTGAAGCAACAATAAAATGCCTTCTTCAAAGACACCCTGTGTTTCTCCCGCTGTCAGGCAGAAAGTTGTAGCTTGATTTTGTTTTTGCTCTCCCTTTGGCTGTTACTAGCAGGTCCCTGGTCCCATCAGCACCAGCCCATCGCTTCCCTATGCCCCCTACCCCATCACCTCCCCAGGCTTTCCCCATGGGTCAGTGGCTTCTCCTCTGCCCTGCGGCATTACTGAAGATGAAATGCAGAGCTCGCTTGCTCACCTGATGAGAGCAAGAGAGGGAAAGCAAAGGGACTTCCCAGGGAGAGCAGCGGACTATAAGGCTTCAGGAATGTGTATTTCATCCACAACTGTGCAGCCGAGCAGACAAGCCTGAGGCACAAAGAAACCAAGGTCCTACAGGACGGGGTCACAGACCCAACGCCCCAGCCTCCCCTCCGACACAGCACCTTCTTCTGAACCGAGGTGACAGGATTGTACCCCAGGGGAGCTCAAACATGTTCCAGTGTACCTGCAGCCCCCTCACTGCATGGCTCTGTGCATGGTGGCGTGGAGTCCGGTAGAGATCTGGAGATGGCAGCCATGGAAATGTCACTTCCCACAGCTACTCCTGTAGCTTCCCTCCTGCCGTGTTTCTTTGCCAGCATAACTTACACTGGCAGTCAGATTTCTGTGTCTACCCAACACAAAGCATTTGCATTTTATTAAGCACTTCTCACATTAAAAAATGCTTTCAGATTTTCTTTTTGGAGTAGTTACTTCTTTAATTTTCTAACCATACTAATTACTTTTTCCTTTTGCAGGGGAGATGTGTGTGTTCTGCCTCTCAGGGGCGAGGCTGAGGTCCTGGATGCTCATTTTAGATGGCCCTTGAGGACCGGCTGTCAGTGTCTGTAAATCCCAAGCTCCCAAACACTGTAAGTTTACTGCTTGGATTGGGATCTACCCAATTTGACCTTGATGAGCAAAATGTTTTTCTGCTTTTTGTTTTAGAGCTTTGGGTTGGAGAAAGCACAAAGTGGTTTTCTTTCTTTTCCTGGAATATGAAGTGCTGGATCAGGCTCATAATCACTTGGGGTGACTCCTGCTTCAGTTTGGTCTGAGGAACACCAGGGGATCAAACTAAGCGTTGGCTCTTTGATTATTAAAAAATTATTTAGAGATGTTTTCTCCTTCCCAAATTCATGTCAAGAAAGTCTTGTTTGTTGCCTGTAAATTGTGGAGAATTTTTACATTCCAGTGCATTTTCTTCTGAATCCTGACAGATTAAAAGAAAATCAAAATGATTATGTACATTAATAATAGAATACACACATAAAGATAACCTTGAGGTGTCTAAACTTTATCCATATTCCTCTATCTTGCTGTTAGCTTTTGTATGTGAATGGATTAAAAACAAGAAAAATACTGTGAACTAAATTTACATGTAAATCTTTTTGTCTAAAAAAGAAAAATAGTTCGTATCAATGAATCACTGATGATTTGTAAGGAGTCTTTGTTTTCCACCATAAAAAAAAAAAATCTATCTGCAAGGAATGAATTTCTAACCTTAAATAGTTGATACTATTCAAATTAGTTACAGCTTAGCAAAACTCTTTCTTCCTCAAGTCATAAATTATTTGTTTTTCTAACAGAAAGCAAAGCTTGATTTTATTTTTCTGTGCTCACACAGTATCATCCCCTTGATATTACATTATGTTTATTTAGAAAAAGAAATGAAAATTTTTCTTTTGTTTCTTCTGGAAAAAAACATATTTGGGGAAAAGAGAAAATCAACAATGCTTGTATCACAGTTGGCAGGAGTCGCTACAGGAAAAAATATCTCCATTTACCATTTTTTCATTTCTTCTGCATTTTTAGTTGTGTTTAGAAGCAATGCTAACTATGATCTGAGCATACGTTGAACCATGAAAACCAGTGAAAAGCAGAAAGGTCAGTGGTGGGCTGTCTCCTATGTCAGGCAGCCTTGCCAATGTCTGCTGTGAGATTTAATGGTCGGCTTGCTCAAGTACCAAATTTCCTCAGGTATATTCAGCCATCTGGAGCTTTCTACAAGAGTCACACACTGAGAAAGCACATCACATGCAGTGGAGTGGCTGGGAACTCTGTCTGAGGTAACCTGTTGAAACCAAACCAAGTGCCAGACATGTGGTTTGAGGAACCTGTTTTCCAAATTTAGGTATGTGACTGAGATGCACAAAATCTATCCACAGGGAGCCAGAATTTTTCCAATTATTTGCCTACTGATACAGGTAAAATCAATTAGGGTTGTATTAAACTACCTTAGTTAGTAGGTGGAATATATCAGGGGGGGCAATTTCTCTGGAATTTGATTGATGTGATGCCAGGTAGGAAGTTTGCTTTGTAAAGCTATGGGAAGCTTAACTGTTCAGCTTGCTATCTGGTCTAGTTATAGATACAGAATATTTAGTAGATTATTTGAACCTTTGAAGAAATTGTACTGGGGTGCTCAGGAACTAAAAAGGTCAAGAATCTCATTTTAATGTAATCAGTGCAATCACACAGATGCATCTGGTCTGATCTCAGCCTGGTGTAGTTGCTGCCCCCTATGCAGGGTACAGTAAGTCAGTGGAGAAAGAAGTTCTTCAGACGATTTCTTTGCAGCAATACTGTATGAAAATAATTTGAGCTATCACTTCCAGAATGAAAAATAATCTAATTTTGGGGGGGAAGCAGAACTGACACTGATAGACGAACAGGTGGCGGGGGGGGGGGGGCAAGAACGGGTGTTAATCCTATTGCTGCATCCAAGCCAAGAGAGAACCTTATCCTCCAGCACTGATGACTTAGCGGAGGGCAGATATTTAAGGAAAGGTCCTGCTCCGTTTAGTTAAAAAATTGGCTCTAGGAATTCAGTTTGCATGAGGGATGCAGGATTGAGCCCTTGGTTACAGCTGCAAGGTGTTATAAACTCCCCTAATCCCTCTCCTGTCCCCTGGAAAAACCCCACAGCAAACAGGAATCCCCAAACGAAGCACTGCATTTCTCATTTGAAGAACTGCTATTTGAAATCTTTAATTTTTCAGGGTTTTTTTTGTAACAATATATTATCAGATATATTTGATGTCTAATTTAACTTGGTTTCTACATGTCAATAAGTATATGAAATGTCTTCGTCTTTCAGTGAGGCAGATGCAACCACAAAATCTTGCTCTTTGGCTTGATTTCCAACTACCTGTCACATTTGTTTTTCTAAATCAAGGCCGGCCTGCTAAAAATGCTTAATAATTCAATTTTCAATGCCTATTGCCCTTGCCCAAAAGGCTAACTTTTTCATCTCACTAGGAGCCCTGCAGAGGAAAAGACTCTGAAAACTGCCAAGGTCAAGAGGAATTCCAGATTAAGGTTTATGTTGTGCTGATATTTAAGTAAACAAAGGTAAATTCCAGCAAGAGGGATGAATTTAGAGCACATGCAGTGTGTATTTACTGCAGTGAGGTAGAGCTGGAATGGAAATCTTCTCCTCCTATTGCCAGGAGGGACTGAGCAGGAGCAATGCAAGAGGATGTGGAGGAAGCTTTAGCAGAAGGTGCTGGCATGGGTGATGAAACAGCAAAGCAGGAAAAGCCCCAGTAGCAGAGACTACTGCAGTGTGTGGAGCATTCACAGAACCTTCCAGAGCCTGTCTTCAAGCTGGGGTCCAGGGTTACATCTACTCCAGTAAACGAAAACTATCCTCCTCTCCAGTCCTGAGGGCAAGAAGCATAGCAGGGTGTCCTCAGCCCTGCCTCTCTCCAATCCTCTCCAGTTCCCAAAATGACCTCCTCCCTAACACGTAAGGGCTCTAGGCAATGTTATCTCCCAAAGCTTGTCCCAGATATTACTATCCAGAGCAAATCAAAGCTGGGTCAGAGAATGCACCCACAGTACGCTAACAGCCTGGACAGTAGCAGACAGTGCTTCAGCCCTTGTTTGTGTACAAATGATTAATACAGATGTAGCCAGGGAGCCCAAACTGGATGTGGAGGATGTGTCTGCCCTTCACTGTTGGAAGAGTTGGATGATACACTTTTGTATTTCAGTTTCATTTACACTGGGAGGAAGGTTGTAATGTTTATTAACTGTTTAAAAAACAGGAATCTAATCAAAATCAGCCCTCCAGGCCCCTTTAAAAGTCACAGGGTGAAAATAGGTATATCCAGATTGTAGTTCATCCCCAGAACACTGTGGATATCTCGTATCCACTTGGAAATCTCAAATGGCTGTGGGCACTTAAACATGGGCACCTGATGCGCATCCCATGAAGGATGCGTTGACTCTGCACTCTGCTCTCCATTGACAAGTGCTGACTACACCTCCCCTGATACAAGAGCTCAGGCATCTATGTACAGGTGTCTTCTGAATCTGAATCCCACCCAAACTGTGCTAGTGGCTGTGTTGTCACTGGCCATGCTATTGCAGAACAGACATACTGGGGATGCAAGGCATAACCAAACGAAGATATGTCTATGCTGCAGCTATCTGATAATGTGATTGCAGCTTGTAATCAAAGATAAACAGGGATAGCTGTGGCCTATCTGTTACATAGCAAGGCTTACAGCAGTGGCAGGTGCAATGATGTAGGCATCATTCACTAGTATTATGCAGCATCCAGGTGCTTTAATTTATGGGTACATTTAGCCTGTGCTACCACTTCTCCATTGCTGTGCCTGTACAAGCTAGCCTGATGCTAGCTCTGCCCTGCTGTGCGGAGTTTGCTTGCAGCTCTGCTCAGGTCAAACAGGGAAAGGAGCAGAGCTGACCATGCTGGGTGTGTGAAGCAATGGCCAAGAGAGATACAGCTTTAATCAGCTTGCTAGTGTGATGTGCCTGAAACCAGCGTACTGGTTCTGTATCTATACCATGTCACGTTTTGCCCTCTGAGCCTTGCCTGAACTTACAGGGGATGTACCTTAGTCATCATGAGAAAAATACAGGAGTGTCTTCTGAAGTTCATTAAAATGTGATTGAACTGTGAGAACTGAACAGGAAAAAGGAACAGCTTCTTGAACAGAGCAGCCCTGCTGTTCAGGGAAATAGAAGTAAAGCCCTGAAAGGAGTGGGAGATACATACAGGGAGACACTGATACAGATATTTTAAAATAACCATACGGAATGAATGGAGAACGAAACTGCAAACAGAACACATTTACATGAAGCTGAACAAAACCAGGGAAGTTCGACTCACTATCTTTATCTTGTGTGAAGGTTTTATTGTGCCTTCAGGATAAAAAGGAGCTCGAAAGGGTTATATATCTCATGAAACACATCTGCTGAGCTTCTAATGGTTATGCTGCAGGTAGAAGATGTTGCTTATCAAAGCCTAAATAATGTTCTCGCTTTCACGTATAAAGAGGAACTGTAAAGTCTGGGAGTGGGATTTCCCAAAGCAGGCTCATGCCAGAAAAATACCTACTCATTCCCTGCTGGCAGGGCTGGCAGCCTATGACTAATTCTGCATCAGTCAGGCTACTGATCTGCTGTTAATCTATACACAAATTCTGTCAGTGCATTAATATCCCTTAGTGCTTAGACAGAAAGAAAGCAAAATATAGACAAACCAAATAAATTATTGTTTTCTATGCATTGTCTATGGTAGTGATCATAATGAGACTGTTCCTTGGCAATGTTTGGGATAAATGAGCCGGTCACATTCCTTTTCATTTTGGGAATGTCCTAGGGCCTGGAATAGTTTCAGGTGAGTTTAGTGCTTACAGAAAATAGTACATTGACAGCCTTGAAAAATTAAGTCTTTGTTTCCAAAGAGCAGAAGCATGCCCAGTAGAAACAGATTTCTCTGCAATTTTCCAACAATAGGCTGCCAGATATTCTCTGGAAAGTGGGATTTTCCATGCAGGACAGATCCCGTGCCTCTTGTTAACAGCAGAAGGGACATCCTTGTGCCTTCTGCTGACCTCCCCCAACAGTGCAAGGTGGTCGCCACACTTCTCACCGTAGGGCACCCAGGCAGCTCACGACAGAGTGGATGTACATGCATACCTGTGCTTGTGCTCTGTCACCCACGCAATGGCCTCCAGCATGTTCCCTTGCCAAACCCAACTGCAGTGGAGCTGCCACCAGCACCCCAGCCTTGTCTCTGTCTTCCCCATCTCCTCTGGTGGCCCTGAACCCCACAGACTCTCTGTTTTCTGTCCAGATCTCTCGGTACAGCCCTGCTCTGTAACAGCCCTGCTCTCTGTACATGTTCACAACCATCCTATTTGGTTCCACCCCGTGACAGATAGGGCTGGATTCAATCCGGTGAATCAGCAGCCTGACTCGCCATTAACAACACACCTTTTCCAGGTTCTCAAGACACTGGCACCACATCTTGGCTGTAATTCTTTTGCTATAGAGCAACCATGCTAGAAGGCATTACAAAATTCTGCTCCAGGTACATGGAGCACAAAATTGTTCTTTTTAACATTTACCCGTGCTGTTCCACTTCCCGTTCATCCAAGAGTAAAACAGCTCTGAGGGGGTTCTCAGAGGACCCAGTGGGGTATCATACCATGAATTTGGCAGGTTTGCCTGCTACCCCTAGATGGTTTGTTGTTAGTCAGTTGCCTCAGTGGGTTTAAAAATATTTTAATTGATTCAAATATATTCACAACATTTCTGTAATGGTTTTTAATTGTGTAATTAGTGTAAAGACATATAATCATGTAATGAGGCTGTGTAATTACAACATGTAATAATGTAGTGCTGTTACACACATCCTTTTTAAACAAAGTGGGGGAAAAGCATGCTTGTAACTCCAACATCATAACTGTGAGTCCCAGAGTGTCTGTATATATTTCCTTACATATATCCTGGTTTTCCTTGTGCAATCACGGAAGTTTAAATACAGAAATATATGCTATTATAAGGCTGCCAGGCAGACACCAAATATTTTTGGAAATCAGCTCAATTAAATTGTGTGGTGCCAACATTAAACGGTTGTGCTCAGGCTGGCATATCTAAAGGCAGCTGTTGAGGAAAGAGGAGGTAAATTAGCAGATGATGTGATTGCAAAGCGCACTTAATTCCTGCATGGATGCCCTCGCTGCAAAGGATAACAGTGCTTTATCACGTGGCCTAACTCTCCTTACAGTGGAATTGCATGATGGCCTGATCCATCTCTCCTTGAGGTCAGTGGAAAAGCTCCCAGTGGCTTCAGCAGGGCAGGCTCACACTCCCTGCGAGGCTGATCCCACTCCGTGAAAGGCTTTAAGGCTCCTTGTACACATGGGAAATCGGTGCCTTATTCTGCTCCCCTCTGCCCCTGCTCTGGTAAAGTCATCCTTAGTTTCAGGGGTGTAAGGCACTTGGCTTCATGTACTTTTCTAAACAAGGCAACATGTCTCAAAAAGAAAGAGTTTGCTGCTGTTAAGTTTCATCAGCTCCCAAGTAGATCAGACATGCTGTTCCATCACAATGAAAAGCTGTTTACAATCCACAGAATTAAAGTACAATAGGATTAATAGTCAGTAATTACTGACTCGTGTCAGGTGAATGACTCCAGTGTTCATCTATATTTTACTCATTTTAAGAAAAGGATGGTAAATCCCCAAGCCAGGCAGATGTTGCAGGTTTGCACATGAGACATCCTTCACCCCCAGCTGTGGAAACAATACCGTACCTGTCACTGTTTTTGTATAGAATTAATGAACAGTTTGCAAAATGTATCACATCCTCAATAGTTGATGGACATGTTAATAATGCCTTATTTATATTTTGCAGAATCATGACCCAATTTCATTCACACATTGGCACTGCAGTTAACTAGAGTGAATATAGCATTTAATGCAAACAGGTGCCAATGCTGGAAGGCTTCTGTGTGGTTACCTGAGCGGAAAACCCCTCCTAATGGTGCTTCGGATGAAATAGCACAGCTGGCTAATACCTCCTTTCCAATATGTACAGATCACTTCAGGATGCACCAGTCTTTTCAAAGGGTCTGAGGTATTTCAAGGCCAGCAAGCAGCCATGTCAATCTAACACCTTGTTGCCATCCAGAGGTGGTTTGACTTTCCCTCCCTCCTCTCCTTCCTGAACCCGCAGATTCTGTGTTGTGCAGCAACAGTGTGGGTGCTGCTGGAGCTTGTGGGACATCCCTGTGATCTGATCTGATCACTAACGCAACAGGAATTTTTCTTCCTCTGAGCTCCAGCAGGCAGCCTGGCAGCCATAAGGCAGAAGGATGGAGCTTGCCCCTGGGGGCAGAGGCTCAAAGTGAGGAAGGCAACTGGATCGCCTTCATCTGGCAGTGATGAGCTGTTGGATCAGCTCCCATGCAATGCACATCATGAGTATGTGCATCCAAGGAGAGCATCCAAAACACCCTACTGTGCCACAAGACACTATATATTCTAATGGAGACTAAAAGTGCGTATACAAAAGATAAACAGACTTACCATCAAATACCCTTATTTTAGTTCGATTACTACAATTGAAATCTTACTTTTGTGTTGCTACTATGTTGGAAAAAAGCTGCTTCTCCTCTCCCCAAAGTGACAGTAATAGTGGTTTAGATAAAAAGCCAGGCTGCCATACATTGCAAATGATCTGTTTCTAACCATTTCATACTTTTTTGTTACTTAGGAAGATGTGGATGGAATGATACATATTATAATGCTCTTTCAGACCGTTAAAGATTGAGTTTTCCAGTGCTACTAAAATGTTACCCATGCAGACAACCTGCAAGGAAATCCAGGTGAATACGTTTGCAGGGAACTCTACTAGCACAAGATGCTCATGCCCCTCTGCTCATGGAGCATGAGCATCCCTAGGGCTGCGTGGTGGTTTAACCCCGGCTGGTGTCCGTGCCCCCCAGGCGGGCAGGGGAGCCACCCCCAGCCAGGCCCGCGGGGGTCCGGGCAGGGAGATCGCTCTGGGGGCCGGGGCCGGGGCTGCGGCCGGTCCCTCCCCCGCCGCCTCCGCCGCCCCGGCCCCCTCCGGGGGAGGCTCCTCACACGCCGCCCGGCTCCAGCCCGGGCCCTCCCGCGGGAGACGCTCCTCCAGGCCCTTCTCCAGCGGGAGCCCTTCCCGCGGGGGGGCTGCAGCTCTGCCCGGGCCGCTCCTGCGCGGGGCCCTCCCGCGGGGCGCAGCCCCTCAGGCACAGGCTGCTCCAGCCCGGGCCCCCCGCCCCCGGGGGCACCGGCCCTGCCCGCAGCCCGGCCCCGGCCGGGGCTCCGCTCCCCGCTGCCGGGAGCTGCTCCGGCGCGGCGCGGCGCGGCGCGGGCTGCCCGCCCCCGGGGGCACGGCCCCCTCCGGGCACCCCCTGCCCCGGCCCGGGGTCCCCCCCGCTGCGATCTGTCCCCCCGGGGGCGCCGCCGCCGTGGCTGAGGGCTCGGCCTTGCCCAGCGGCGGGGCCGCCTTGGAGCCGGCTGGCACGGGCTGGCGGGCAGGGGGGGCTGCGGGCACCTGCGCACAGCGGCCGCCCCGCCGCCGCCGCACACGCCTGGCGCACCAACGCCGTACAGGCTGGAGGCACCTCCTGGTGGGGCAGCTCCATCCGTAACTGATCTGGGGACAGAAGCAGCTGCTTGTGGAGAAACCCAGCCACTTCTCCGCCTGACAAACTGGCTTGGACCAAATACCTGCTGGAAAACTGCATGGAAACCACTGCATAGTCAATTGGGAGAGTGGGGAAAACTTCTGCAAACAAGTGTTTTATTCAGCGAATTTAACTCCCTGTTTTCTGCTAGTGTTTTCTGTGGTAACAGGGTTTGGTTTCCACACATTTGCTGTTCACAGCTCAACCTGCTTGTTCTGCCTGTGCCGTTCTGAGCTGCTTCGTCTTCTGCTCACTGCTCGTTTGTTCTGGGAGGATGGTTCATAAATTCATGTGGTATCTTCTTCCTGATCAAATATCTGAAACTTTTGGAGAGAAGAGGAAAAAATCAAAGATTTCTAACAAGCGAGGTGAAGCCACGCAGAGAAATCCTCTGCAGGACATGCAACTTCTTTGGTCACACTTTCTTGGAATTTGCTGTGAGTTAGCCAGTTGCTGATATGAATGCTTGTAGCAAACAAAGACCGAGATATCAAAGCAACTGCATGAGTTTTATTTGTATGTATCTTGGTGAAAGCTTCTTACTGCCAATCTCCAGCAACTCAGCCAGAACAGTTGCTACAGCAGCTGAAGTTTCTCCTGGCAATAACTCAATGCACATGGGTCCTGCTGAACCTGCTGATCAATGAGACAGAGTTTTTTCCCCTGTACAGTACAGATTTGGGGGCTGCTGCTTGCATAAGCAAAAAAAGCAAAAGCCCTGAGCCGACCAGAGCGCAGAGGAGCCTGGTGCAGCATTAATGAGAGCGTGGCATTAATGAGAGCAGCGCTCAGCTCTGGCTGGATCCTGCCTGGCAGCCGGGAGCATGGCAGCCGCCTGCCAAGCTGCTCGGCACCGCGAGGAGCAGATGTCACCTTGTCCCCCCCAGCATCGTTGTCCTTCCATCACATCCTGCCCTGCTCGCTATATATAGACACACCTCACCCCCTGCATTTGCCAGAGAAATGCAAGTTGGTTTGGGACATACAGCTGCGCCGTGCAGACGCAATGCCTGCAATGCCACTTGGTCTTCTCCATCTGAGTAGGATGAGATTTGTGCTGTTCCCTCTCTGGCTCTCCCTTACGTTGTTTGAACAAAACAGCACCTTCTTTCAGCTTCCTCAGTTTGATGAAAGTTATTTTTAGCAAATTCTTTTTTACAGTAATATGCACTTTTATTGATCCTTATGAGGAATTCCAACCATTTTAGATGTGTTAATTGAAAAAGCCTTATAGAAGATGCTGGAGGCAAGCAACAGTGCTGGAGCCTCTGCAGAACAGATGGGGAAACTGAGGCACAGAATAGTTATGTGCTTTTTCCAAAGTCCCACAGAACTGGAAACAGTCTTTTCACTGTCCACGCCTCTCTTCTGGCCTCAAGGTGAGGACAGATTCTAGCCTCCTCTTGTTCTGCTTTTTGGGTGCTTTTGAGCAAAAATACAGTGCTCATTTTTAATCCAGCCAACTGTAGTTATTCCAGCACTGAATTACTTCTTCCTTTCCTGCACCTAACTGTACTTCTTTTGATTGCAGAGGGTGAGACAAGCCCTTGATGAGGCAGACTGGGTAGTGATGCTGGGGGACACTTGGTGTTTGTTCATCACACAAAATGACACAACTCAGAGCACCCTGTGCAGCTGCCTCTGCCTGAAAGGGGGGATGCAGCTGTGACGGGGCTATTTCTCTGCTCAAGGCCATAAATTCTGCACACCAACAGGGTTTCTTATCTTAGGCAGTGCTGCAATAACACAGCTATGAGACTGTGAAGACCTGAGCCAGGCTCTGCCCTGTGTCTGCGTGGGTTGCTGTGAGCTTAGGGAATTTGTGCATTGTGCTCCATTAGGCGATACACACACGGCCAAAGACAAAAATACCTAAAATGCTCCTTTCCAGATGGAAACAGCATCTCAGCAACATCCAGAGGGAAATGACCAACAGAAATTGACATGCAGAGACCAAACCAGCAGCTCAAAGCACGTTCTCTTGGCACGAGGTGCTGTGTGGATATTAGCTGAGTCCTAAACCCAATACGGCTGTGTCAGCTCAACCCTGTGCTGACGTGCGTCGCCTCTGGGCCCAGTGCTGGTATGGAGCCATGCTGCTGCACCTGCTTCCAGGCCTGGAGTGAACAGTGTCCCTTAAGGGCCAGTACCTCCAAACCCATCACGTTGCCACAGTGATGCTGTGACCTCCTTCCCTCTCAAGCTAAGGGAGGCACGTGCATGGAAGAATATGCTGCCACAGGCCAAGTTTAGATGTACCTAATGCTCTCCTAAAACTGTCTCAGCATGCAAAGTAACTGAATTAAGATTCTTCCCTTGGGTACCATCAACTTTGCATTCTACCCATCTTTTTTTTTGGATGTTTTGAACTGGCAGTTACAATCTGACTCCGGGTTGATCTCTAGGTTTAGCCAGCTGGACAGAGGATAATGAGGTTCTTGTTTCAGGAGAAGAAAACTGTCTTCAGTTTTGTTAGAACAAAGATTACAGACTTGATTCAGATCTTGCTCACACTGCTGTGAGAGTTGAAGTAGTTTGTTGCAGCCACAGCAGAGATCAGGAGATGGAGGTTTATCATAGGCGTTCACTCCACTGGCAAAAGTCCACTCATGCCCCACACTGTCTGTTGGAGGTGCTGGGTGTGGGTTCAGCCTAAAAGGTGACTGAAGCTGGGACGGAGCTGCCAGATGTAGTATACCCTTGTGCAGTGCTGGTGAGGCTGCATGCTAATGGCACATGCTTATATCCCACGTTTTCATCAGTTATAACAAGAGAAACACTGCATCTTCAAAACGCTGAATTTCCCAGACCAGCTCTTCTCTCTCTTTTTAAAGGAAATTGCTGCAAAGTGTTGATCAACAGTTATTTGTGAATATAGCTTTTTGCTTATCTACAGACCACTTGTACTGTGGGCATTGCTTGCCTACTGCTCATTAGAAGTAGTTAGTATGTGTTTTCTGGAAGCTAGAAGAATTTCCCCAGAAATTCTGAATTCTGAATTGCCCGTGGTCCATTCAGTTTGTCAGCTGCAGCAAATGTCATGTCTTCAATCAGTATTGTAGACTTCCTCTCACGAACCAGGTATCATAAGCCCTGGTAGCACTTGGCACATTCAAACTGTAATCTGTAGATGAGAATTGATTATTTTGTATGCACCGACCTTCAGGAAAGTTTCTTACAGAGGCTGCTGAAATGATAGCATCTCCTAGGAAGATTATCATCAGTGGAGGCAGGTTGGTTGGTTCTACCTTGTTTATCTTTGGCTGAACAAGGGAACAAATTCTCCGAAGCACAGCCTGAGATCTTATCAGCCAGAACTTAATAGGCAGCACCGGTTCCCCAGCACGTTTTGTGAGCTGTCCCCACAGCAGAGCTCTGGATGAAAGGTACTGGCCATGCCTGCGTTGCAAATATTTTTAAGTATGGCTGTTCGGTAAATAACCAATTTTTCAGTTCAATGGCTGAAGCAAGCAGTGGAAAATAATAGTTTGGGGCTAAACTGAAACAGAATTTTTCAGTTTCTTTTGAAAAAATGGGGTTCCCACTACTTCCTATGGTATCTTTTTTTCTAAAGTTAAACCAAAATATTTCATTAAATACTTTGTGAGTTATTTAGATACTTGAATAACCTTTTTCTTGGTCAGTTTTAAATAAGCCTAATGTTGCATGAGTGGTACAAGGAATCAGTGAAGCCCGGCTTTCAGTGCCCCCCTCCTCCTACACGGCCAGAGTACAACGACCCAGCTCCTTTGGCACAGCCCCATGACACTTCCATAGCAATACCCTGTCTGCTTTTCCATTCATGCACCTTCTGTCTATGATACCTGTGTTTCTCACGTCCTTGGTTCCTTCACTAGTACTTCCAGCTCCCTTCACACCCCAGACCTTTCCAAATTCCCATGCTTCCCACATGCTCCCAGATGTCTCTTACAGCTTCTCTCCTACAGGACTCTTGGCTTCATTCCACTTTCCCTACACTTTTTTATATATCTCTCTCTATATCTACATATATACACACACAAACATATATGTACAGAAATACTGCTTGCCTTGTTTCCTATGTACTCTAGCTGACTTTACTGAGCATGACAGATGATCAAGAAAAGGCCGACAGTGCAGAATATCTGAAATGAGATTTGTGCTGACTTGGTCAGCTAAAGTGCTGTTAAGCACTGAATCTCCTGGCTTTCTCAGTGAGTTCACTAGCTAATGCTCTCTTTTTATCCAGCCACTGATCTTCAGAATACTTTTGGGAGTTTGACATTTTTACAGTGTTAGCCTTTGTTAAATTTTGTTGAAATTGGACAACACGTTTGAAAGTTATTAGGGAGAAGAACTGATAAACAGGTGGGCAGATGAGCAATGTAGTTTCATAAAGAAATTATTTTGATGGAGAAGTAAGAAATTTTTGCCTTCAGTTATCAAAATAAGATGTATTAACATAAAAAAAAAAATCCAACTAAAGCAAAGCATTAAATTCAACAGCCATCCATTAAAAGGCTTTGTTTCTTGAAATACTCTTGCTCATTGCAATTGCAGTTTGTCAAAAAAGGCTCTTTAACTAGGTTTGGGTTGATTTGACATCTAGCTGGTACACATCATGCCATAAGGAATCATGGCAACATTGCTGAAACTAAAGTCCAATTTCTGAATATATTGATTGTTGTTGAAAAAGTCCTTCTATTTCTCTGAGGACAGGAAAATACAACAATCAGAAATGTCATCCTTGCTACCAACTCTGAAAGTATATGAATTTAACTCCAGGACTTGGACAAGTTGCAACTCTGAACAGTTGAACTCAGAACTCTGAACTACATACAGTTCCTTTACTTGTGTTATCCAAATGTGTAGTGCAGCGTGCAAGCGCATGACCTGCCACTGTAGTGCCAAGACTGGTTTGCCTGTCATCGTCTTTTTAAAAGCAACAATATTCATGCAGTCCTGGAAGGACGGGAGGGCCATCTATTCATTGCTGTAAGGCAAAATTTCTTTCTTTAAATGAGAATGCAAGTTAAAAATCAGATTACCCAAATTGGACAGTGTAGCACAAAAGGAGGACTATTTTTATCTTAAATATCTCATTATGTTCCTTGGGAATTGGGAGCTAATCTTTCACCAGAAAATGGCAGACAAAGCAAAACTGTAATCACTGGAGACTGAATTTCTTAAAAACCTAGAGAAAGAAGTGTCAAATACTAGGTTAATTCACTTCACTAATTCAATAAGATTCAAATGGCAAAGTAGACTGGGAATGCCAAGAGACTGCTGTATTTTCCAAGGCAGATACAAACCATCCTTTTGACTTTTGGCTCTACCATATAGCCCTGCCAAAGTGCATCAGCTCTCTCCTAAGATATTCACACCGCACCCATCTCCATCATGTGCCCAGTCTGAAGTCTGTAAGGACAGAGAGCTTTGGCTGGAACTCTTTTTTGGAGAAAAAGAAAAGTTTACCACCTCTGGAAGAAGGGTCAGGCAACTCAGGAGGCCTATAAGAATGTCATGAGGTTACACAGGGAGATTAGATAGGTGAAAGCCCAGTTAGAACTCAGGCTGGCTACTGACATAAAAGGTAACAAAAAATATTTTTACAAATGCACTAGAAACAAAAGGAGAGTCAAGGATAATCTCCATCCTTTATTGGATGTGGGGCGGTGCATGATATATACTAGATTGACAATCTGATTTTCAGAGATTTCAGAGGCATGTCTAGGTGAATTCCGATTCTGGAGTTAGGTAAGCCATAGCTAAAGTTAGGAGTTTAGTGATGAAGGCATCCAAAAGTAAGTATGTTCTCCATTCATTTCTGAGTCTCCCTAGTTAGAATGTTTGCTAGGACAGGGTTAAGATATATGTATTTTTTTTGTTATTGGCATCCATCTACTATTAGTTGAGCAGAAACCAACATTTTTTTACATACTTCAGCCATCAGGCATCCTCCAAATTTAATTTTCAGTCAGTTTTCATCAAATATGCGCTATATTTTAGTCAATGATCTAGAAATGAAAAGTACCAAGTATCTCAAACTGTCAAAGCTAGCCAGTTCACAAATTCCACTCTTGGAAAAAAGGCACAAAACATTAACTAGACTGGACAAGTGATAAATTGCTGCATTCTTTTCCTGTAAAAAAAAATGGAATTGGTCAATGCAGCAGGCTTTGATCTGAGTGATAGGTATAACAGCCCATGTATACTTATTACATGATAACATTCACCTCCTCTCCCCAAGCAGGCTGAGTGACAATGCCATTTCTAATGCTTTTACTGTTAAAGTTTAGAAAGTGATACTAGACATACGTTAAAAAAACCCAACCAACCAACCAACCAAAAATCCCTTTAACTTCTGGTTTTCATCTGCTTAAATGATGATATAATATTTTTTCTGTAATTATGAACATATAAACTATGAACACCTTATCCTGGGATTATGAAAGCTGAAGGGCTGAAATAAAAGTAAAATAAAAGAGATTTGCTTAGCAAATGGGAAATAAATACATGCTCTACGAAAAGAGAGGGGAGAAAGGCAGGGAAAAGCAAGAAAGAAGAACCAAGGTGGAACTGAGGCACAGCCCAGGAAACCTGACGGGAAAAGAAAATGGAACTTTTAATATTGTTTATAATAGAACCCTAGTTTGAAAGAGATTATACTTTCTCTCTCTGCAATGTTTTGGATAAGAGTCTTAATTTATGTCAGAAGAAAACGTTAACTATAGGTCTAGACAAACACAGGCTGATAACTGTGATTTTGATGGAATGCAGAGCTTTAGAAAATATTCTGAAGAATAACGGGACAAAATGTAATGTGGGTTTAGCGTGGATAGATGGTACTGGACTAACCTGTCAGGTTTTCGGTGTTATATTAAAAAAGAATCTAAGTAGTAAATATAGTGCCATAGCGGGGACTGACATCACTGGCTACCAGAATCTCTCCCAGTGCTTACCCCATTTCCCTACCGTGGTAACTGTTCCTGTGCTCCCAGTGCTCTGAAGGGTCCTGCATGTTCCCAATATTCATACATGTACAAATATCTGTGTTTCAAGGCTTGGAAGAGCACTCTACAGAAGGCACTCTGTGAAGTGATAAGCACAAAAGCTGAGAGGATGGCACCACTGAAAGCATGTGTGCTCACATTCATAGGCATAAAGTAACGATTTAGGTGGAAAGAGAAAGACTATGAAGATGCCACTAACCCTTTCAGGCAAACCAACAGGACCCAGACTGCTGGTTGTTCTGTTTTCCTGCTGGAACTCACAGCACCGTTCAGGACTCCCTTCCTGGACTTCTCTTTATATTTCTTTCTAAGTCAGATCTAGTCTTTGCCTAGAAATGGGGAGAATTGGTCCCTTCCAAAGCAGACAGCCTGTGAGAGCCAGAGACCCAAGCACTGGCCCTTGGACTTCCTCTCTGCACCCAGCTCCAGCTTCTCCAGCGGTTCCCAGATTGTTCTTTCAAAAACACTTTCCATAGTACAGAGGATAAAGGTCAATATTATCCTATCCACAGATGTTTTTTGAGGCTGAAATTGGGTGAGCACATATGCTGCGTCTACCTGCAAGGACATTAACTGCACTGAAAAGCAATGGATGGGCTTGAGCTGGACTTAGGGAAGAAGGTGGCACCTTGGCAAATTGTGATCAGGATCTTATATTTGTGTCTGAGTATGACTTTACTACCTCTAACCTTTGTAAGAACTGCTTGACAGATGAGCACACACAGCCTCAGATGCCAGCTGCTCACTAGCATATAAATGATTGATCAGTGTATAAACCTGCTGATCTTCTGGCATCATTGTAAACACACAACTTCTAATCATTTCAGAGCCCTTTTAGGGAATTATTTAAGATAAGCTTGTCAGTCCTCTTCAGGACAACAGTTGGGCTGATGGTTATATGGGAAGATATATTGTATTTAATAACATGTCATCTTTGTCCATATGGGCTAAGAATTAACATCTACAGAGCAGGAGGAAGCATACTTCTAAAACTGCAGCAGAACAATGGAGGGCAGTTTTGCTCTTTAGATAGCTATTGCCTCTGCTTTCGAAGTGCTGAGGCCACGTGACACTAAAAGCTCAGAGGTTTTCAACTATCGTTTTAAATTCAACAATTAAATGCTGCAGGCTAGATCTGAAAGGGCACAGAAATGCAGCCTTAACGCTGATACAAATTTTTATTCTCCCAAGAAAAGTTGCTCCTTAACCATTTGGCATTACTTCTGTCCATGTTGCCAAATCCAGCATTTCCATTAAAGATGCAAGTACTGTGTTTTTGTCACTGTCTTCCTAAGTACGTCACTTTTATACTTTGCCAGCATGGCTTCTGTACCAAATTCCTATCAACTCTTTGACGATGTTTTCTTCTCCTTAACATTTGAAACCCATCGAATGATTTCTAGTAGACTTGCACTTTTTCTAGTAGACCAATATTTGTCTCAGGATATATGATGCCTGAACTTTATTGCTTTTTCAGAGTTTTATTTGCAAGGGGTCAGCCACTTGTTATTGTCAGTGCTATGATAATTTTTCAAAGGAAATGTAAATGTATTTGATACATGACAAACATGAAAACACCTGAAAAATTTTGCTTGAAACTGTGCTCAAGGATTAGCGTAAGATTCATAACAGTTTACAAAGCGTATGAGTTGCTCTAATGAATTCAGTTTACTCCCACCCTCTAAAATTTTTACTGATTTCACAGGATGAAAAAAAAAAACAACCACAACTGCATAATCATGTCCAACATGCCCAGTGGAAAAACTTTGAGGATTTTGGTTCAATAATCTATCAAAAAATTAAAAGAATAGTAGTAAACATTTTGTATAAGGTGAGCTGATTTTAGCTATGTCAATCTGATTTTGTTTCTGAATGTGGTCTTTTTGAAGTCACCACTAAATAAGCCAAGGAACTAAAATATGTGGGTGCCCTAGTCTGGACCTGTCCCAGGGCCAGGGTTCCCAGGGATCCAGGGAGAGGTCAGCGGGAACGACAGACTAGAGTCCACCAAGCTTGTCGTTCAGGAGAAGATGAGGGGCTCAACAGAAAGTACTTACCAACTGTGGAAGTGCTCCAGAAGTAACATGAACAGTTTTAAGGTTCTAGAATAAAGCCATATAATAATGACTGGCTAAATAGAGAGAATCTACACTGCCAGCATCCAACAGGTTAACTTTTACTTGTTACTGTGTAAGTGGTCTTGGATGTCACTTGTAACAGAAACCAGGAAGAGACAGATATCTCAAATATCTCATTAGGTATGACTTACATGCCTCATTGAATATAACTTTGGGAAACAGGGCTGTTTGCCTTGCTGTCATTTGGATTTTTTGGTAGCTCCTTTATTCTAGAGCTACTGACAACATTGTTGTATGTCCAGAAAGGAAGAGGTTACCTGCATTTTTTTTCCAGGTGGTTTTTTTTTTTTTCAGATAGAAAATGATCCTGGCTTTATGAAACTGCTGAAGAAGAGTCACAAAAAATTCACTGTAGAAATGAGGTAATGAAAGTAATGACATTTTAAATCATGAGAAAGATTTCCAAGAAAATTACTGGAACTTGCTTCAAGAAGGAGCAGTTACACCTCAGTTCTACAGGCTTCCTCTGTGTGTGAGGACAAGGCAAGTTGGTATGAACAGCCCAGGCAGCTCTCTCAAGTGGCAGGATGGCTGGGCAGCAGAAATGTCCTCTAGATCAGCTGTTCCCAGTCACAGTCCAGATTCTTGGCGCAAACCTGCCTTCATTATTTAGTCTGCATTAACACTT
Source organism: Falco cherrug (assembly GCF_023634085.1). Taxonomy (NCBI): domain Eukaryota; kingdom Metazoa; phylum Chordata; class Aves; order Falconiformes; family Falconidae; genus Falco; species Falco cherrug. The sequence goes on along the minus strand of NC_073701.1, from coordinate 76,532,719 downwards.
TGCCCAAAAACATTCATGCAAGAGCTGCTGAGTCATGAGCTCACCCATTCTCTGCTGTTCCTCCTACAAACGTGGCTCCTGTCAGTAGGGAAGAAGGTGTGGATAGTGGGGTGTGATAATCTTTGTGTGTGACCAGCCCTACCTGGAATGAAACACGTCAGCTACTTCCCTTCTATACATCTATGTATTGTGAAATATCCTTTTTTTTTTTTTTTTTTTTTCCAAACTTCAAAACACCGTTTCTAATGCAGCTACTGGCAATGACATAGTTGGACTCGTTGCCTTCTAACTCAGTAAATATGGTCTTGCTTGTAACAGGCCATAGGCTTCCTTTTAAGTAAACACCACGGGTCTCCAGATCTGTCCAGGCTTTGTATGGACTTGTCTTGACCAGCCCGGAGAACTGTCTGTAGCTTGTAACAGCACTGTCTAATGACTTCATTCCCCATTCCCACGGATCATGCTACTCCACTTGGTAATGTTCAACCCCTCTGTGGCTTGCTGCCCTACAGAATTTTTGGCTGAGCACACAGCCCATACAATGCACTGAGTTCCCTATACCGCTTAAGAAGCATTTTTTGAGGCTGCCTAGCTTTTTGCTACCAGCATGCCTTAATTCCCCATACTTGGCTCCTCAGATCATGAGCTCATTAAACAGAACGATAACTTCTTTCACCGAGATACTGCATGGCACTCCTTACAGAGTGTAGCAGCAAGTGGGATCCATCTTTCTAAGAGACAGAAAGCAGTTCACTATGTTTTTCCTTCATTAATCAGTGGGGAACTAGGACTCTTTATTCATGGTCTCCAACTTCTTCAGTTAAGTAATTAATGCATATGTTTATGACTAGTTTTACTTTCTCATTACAGAAAGTAGAGCTGGAAAGGAACTGTTGGATCAGCTGATGTATCAATCAGCTCTGCTGCAAGATTGACCTTTATTTAATAAGTTATTTTAATCAGCTTTAAACTTTTAGTTTTGATGCCTCATTTGCCTTCCCTTAAGAGTATCATCATTTAGCGCATTGCTAAAGTAGTTCCCTGATAAAACACTTTTATTAGGGTTTAGTCTTGGAATATATACTTTAATAATAATTCCACCACATTTACCTTTTCTAATTCACCTTTCATGGCTGAACCACAATATACCTTATCAACAAGGTTAGTCTCATTCCTCCCCATTTAAAAGACAGAGAAATGGAGAAATTAAATGTTAGATCCAAGCTCATTAAGAGAACCGGGAATCAAACTCAGCTATTCAGAACACCTCTCCAGGGCTTTTGCCTTACTGCCACTCAATACCAGTAGAAAAATCTAAGCACCTTCTCACATGCATATGCATGTGCTTCTCACATGCTTGTAAACATGAAAGTAGACATTTTCAAAAGGGTGATCTGGAAGTGCCTTCTAAGCCTGTATCAAAGAACCTCGACTTCTGGTCTCACTTCTCAGTTTCTTCCCTTCAGTTTCTACTAAAATGTCCAAAATACTTTGATCTTCTGCCTGCCTTAGTTTGAGGATGTTCTCTCCTCAAGTTGGAGGTGCTCAGGCTTCCAGCCTTCTCTTAACAGCATGCTGTAGACGGCTGTGGAGGGGGGAGCCCAAAAATCCAGTGGCTGGAGCTGTTGGATAAAAGTTCATACCTTGGGCATAGATCCTACAGCAGTGCTATGAGAATCTTCATCCTGGAGAGATTCAGTTTCCTCTGACACCAAACACAACAAAATCTCCATGTTTATCTTTGTGTTTTCTCTCTTAAAAATATTATTTATATAGTTGAAATCATAGGCAAATGGTTGCCATGATCTAAAGAAGGAAATTTTGGGGAAAAAATTTTATAAAAACATCTGCTATTTTGGCTTCTAGTTGCAGGTTTCTAGATTAAATGTGTCTTGTACTACCTGCCTACTGTTCTTGTACTCAGAGCTTCTTGTAGCTCATTGTGGAGGTGATACCTGAAGGAAAATAGGTTGCAATTAAACAAAGAAATAAACAACTGGAGCTAATTGCAGTGATGCTATGATAGATGAAGGACTTGTCAGTTGAAACTGAAAGAGAACATGTGAGCTTTTCACAGCTGTGACAAGCTGTTCTTGGCTGACATGGCAGAGAATCATGTTTAGAAGCTAGAAATGAAGCCCGGGAATTCCCAGCCTGGAACCTATGGCTGTAGGCTTCAAAGAAGAGCCTGATTTTGCTTTTGAAAAGCAGGGTACTTAAATACTTCTCCCCTGAGGCAAGAACATAAACCTTTTGACCCAGTTCCACTTTCCTCTGGCCAGCTGCAGCCTGGCAAGTGCATGTGGTGGGCTGTCTATAGCAATCCATCACAGAACACTCCCCAGTGAGTTTCTTCCACATTTCCCTTCTCAAATGGAAATTCAAGTGGCCAAGCTGGTTCTGAGTTCAAAGTCACCGTAAGTGATTTGAACATGGAGCCACACACCGAGGCAGCAGGAGGTTGAAGTGGGTGACTCTTGAACCCTTCAGAAAGGAAGGATCGGAGGAGAGTAGCAGACATGAAGAGCAATACCAGTCTGAAAAAGGGGAGACAGTAACAAATCCTGCGTTTTATTTTTGAAAGTATTTTTAGTTTTGAAAAGTACATGCTCACTGACATGAAAAGGTGCTTTTTGTGTTTCAGGAGGAGTCAGAGAGTACACAACTTTACAAAAAAGCGACTATATAAATTTATTGGTTAGAGAACATGGATATACATGGTGTTCTGACAGGATTTGTACTCTATTACTACTGGGGCTATATGTGAAAACTTAAATCAGGTACCAATATTCATGTTTATTTACCTAGCTTTGAACATCTTAGCCTGAATGTTTGTGAGCGTATGCCAGGAGAATGACATGCTGATAAGCAGGGCTTTGCAATTTTGCAGCGGTTTTGCACGTGTTGTGGTCTGAGCTATTCTTTTGAAGAATGACAGCTGATGCACACTCTGTCATGTAGTTCTTTGATGGGACAAGAGTGCTGCTGCCCCCCTGTCACTCAGCTTCAGATACTAGGGCTTTTGCAGATGGTTTTCTGTTGCAGCAGCAACCACGTGGGTAGACTGTTCTTGTTTACAGAAGATGTTTCTCTAGCCAAAGATGCACAAATCTCTGTGCAAGACTATTTTTTTTCTTTTACAGAAAACTGCTTTGTCACCAAGAAGCAACTTTACCTTAGCTTCTATCTTTAAATGTGTTTATTCTGCAGTGACTGCAGCTCAGGCAGATGTATGGAGCCAGCCTTCAACAACCTGGATCAGGCCCTGACAATACTGCTATGGAGAATAATGAGGGTGTAAATGTCAACCAACTGTCAAGTCCCGGGTTGGGCAGCTTTCTGCAACATCATTGTTGGGAGCAATGTGGTATAGTTTGAGTCCACGTGAGCTGCAATCACTGCAAGGTAGATGAATCCTTCAAATCTCCTGTCTAGCTCCCAGCTCCTTTTATCTGTTTTGGCCCTGGGCTTGTAACTCCAGGAAATCTTTTGTGCAAATTGCTTATCTGTGACCATATGGGCCCCAACAATGAGTCAATTGTTAAACATAAACACCTTGTGAAGCTGTTCTACCCATCAGAAAACCCACAGCTGTCCACAAAGTGCATCACCCACCTGCTCTGACTGCTAAGGATAGTTTCTTCTAAACTTGTATTTTTCACTCATAATGCAGACAATATTACCACTTTCTACCATAAAAGTAATTGCCTTGCACTCTCAATTTCTTTTGGAAACTTCTCGTTTGGTCTCTTCACGCTTTGGCCAGAACTTTAATTCTATGTCATTAAGACATTACAGTTAAAAATGTTAAATTATGTCATTACACAGCACATCCAGGTTTATGTGTGATGTTGATGGCTCACTCAAAATGGCATTGATGAAGCTTAAAGCTAAGATGGATTCTAACTATTTGTTATCACCCTGCACGCCATTAGTTTAATAACATACAGGCCTTCAAAAGTCATTACCATTAGTTCCTATAAATTAAAGAAAACCATGTAATACTGTTCTCTCCCCTCCTTTTGCTAGTGGCATAAACATAATAGGAAAGTCTTTGTAAAATACCTTTTTTCTTCAAAAGATGATTTTTTAAATGAGAAAGGGACAGATTGTTGTGTAAAATTTGCATGATTAGGAAACTGCATTAAATAGATTATGACCTGAAGAAAGTCTGCTAAATTTGAATTATATTTCTCAGATGTGAAACCTGCATGGTAGTTTACTCTTACACCTAAGCAAATAAGAAATGAGTAAGCACTATTTTTATCATGTAGTGAAAAAAGGAAACTTTCTTTTATGGCAAAAATACATCCATCTTCTGCCACGAATAATTTTAACAGTCAAATTCCTTACTTACAAGCATTCATTAACCTATGGAAAAATACAGAACTGTAATCATCAAAAGCACAGAGCAGGTGGACACTTCAGCATAGTAAGTCTACAGAGAAGTACAGCTTGCTCTTTTTCTGTCATCTTCTCACCTTTTTACCGTCTTGTTGCTGCTTATACTTTTAACTGTTTCCTTTCACCAATGCTCAGAAACAGCTGTGCCGGGTACTCGCACAGCCACCGCAGGCTCTCATTAATGAGCCTGTGGGAGCTGATCTGCAATGAAGCCTCCAGACAGAACTATTACCTGATTAAGAAAACATCTGCCCAGCTGATCATTGGCTAGTCATTTCTTGTTCTTGAAGGATTTTCCACATACATGAACTCTGTTGTGACTCTTATACTTAATTTATTGTTTCTTCCCCTCCGCTGAGCTACCACAGAATGATATCTACGTGCATGGGACTAATGCCCTTGCAGCAGAGGAAGAGCTGCCAGGGCAAGTGGAGGTTCCTCTCAGGTACAGTGTTGGTTGCTCCCCAGGCAGACTCTTCCAAAAAGCAATGATGGAGCCATGACTGTCCCTTAAAGGAACACCTTAGCCATCCCAGGACATCCCTTGGCCATCCCAGGCCTGTGACCAAAGGGCATCCCCACCACCAAGGGGAAGGAGTCCCTGAGGTTCCACCCAACAGACAGCCCTGACAATCCAGCCACATTTTTTTGCCCCTTGGAAGACAGCAGCAGCACAGGCACTCCTCCTTGAGAAAGGGATGCTCCTCATCCATACCTGCCAATCTAGTAGCAGGAGCCAGCACAAGCCTGGAGACAGATCTCACATAGATGAGGAGGGGGAAGAAGTGATGGGGGGTGTTTAATCTTCATGGTTACTGGTTATGAGGGCTTTGACTTCACATTGTAAGAGTAGCTTGGGAGGCTGAGGATGGTATTGCTTATATCCTTAGTCTTATTTTCTTGTCTATACGAGAGGCATGCTAATGATATTTGCATATTTCAGTATTTTCCCATCCTGACCATTTCCCAAAGGCGCATGGATACCCTTCATGTGGACTAATGCTGCAGTATCTCTTAACCTGAAAGGGGATAAGGGGATGTAGTTTATGGGGTAAGTGTCAAAGCTCTCATGCATGTGCAGTGTGTGCCAGGGGTGCAGACTGGAGGTTGTTTGGTGCCAGCTCAAGGACAAGCATTGGCCCTAACATTCTACCAGCTTCTTCATCATTATGGTGTAAGTAATCAACACCTCCTCTAACCACAGACCACTGCCCCAAACTGATCACCTGAGCATGCAGCCAGTGACCACCAGGATTACAAAACTTGCCTCATAATTCTGGCCACATGAACCCAAAATCTTCCTCCTAAACATCGTTAAATAACTTCCAACTGCAAAAATACGTGAACACTACCTACACATTCCAGTGCATATTTCAGAGTGCAAACTTTTTGGCAGGAACCTCTCCTTGCTTTGCAGGGACCATGCTCCAGAGCCCTGCTCCATCAGCACGGTGTTGGGGATGGCAAACTGCAGCCTGGCCAGTAGAGATCGGAGACCACAGGAGGGAATTAAGTGCTCCTGCCTTGTTGCTTACTAGGTTGCAAGCAGGCTTTTCTAGTGTCCAAAAGGCCAGAAGAAGGACTGATCTCTGGCCAGCAAAGGGGAGAGCTGGTGCTCTGCTGGCACTGGTACCTGCCATGTCCCCATGCCACCCCTGCCACCGCTGTATTCTCCTGGGACTCCTCTGGGGCTACAGCTGTGCCTGGCAGCAACACATGTAGGTGCAGAAAAGCCAGGGAGCTGCAGGGGAATTTAGACTTGCCCTGTCATTCCTTAGCAGAAGCTTTTTGGGACAAGAGGGGAGAGGATGTCTTTTTTAGAAGGCAAGTTGCCGTTTTCTCTTTTCATTTGAAAGATAAGTTTAAAAAGTGGTGAACATCAGGCTTGACTGGGCAGGGGAAAGTGGGGTGGGTCCCTTTTTGTTGAGTTCTGATTTGCTTTGTAGCTAGTGGTATGGTATGTTTCTGTGTTTAATCAAGGAAAATTAGCTGTTGAATGATTTTGTCTGACATGCTGAGGACCAAATGTTCTGGCAGGAGCTTGTGCCAGCGATGTGAGAGGTGATGAGTCTCCAGAAGCTGTTTTTTGCTCATAAGGTGCCAAAACAGATGAGGTTTTTTGATACAAGTAGTTGTCGGGTTCATGAGCTTTGTATGGTATAGACAAATCAGACACGGTGCTGATGCCAAAAACACTTGTGGCATAGCTGTGAATGCCCTTCTGGTAAGTATTTTAAGTTTCAAATGCAGATGAGTATTATCCTTACAGAAAAGGGCTACAGGGACAGTTCTTGAAACCGATGGCCTCAGTTTACCTGCAGAACAGATGTACACATGCAATTGCAAGCAACACACACTTTCTTTAACCCACAACATTAGCAGGCTCTAACAAGGTCTGGAATTGTGTGTGAAGTTCAATCTTCAAGTCCATTTATCTTTGGGCTGAGTGTGCTGACTGTCTGCGATTCAGCAAGCTGGGGCCACTGTACTGGTGCTTTCAGATATACGGATAATGGTTCTTCTGGAGCAGGACTGAGGCCAGCTATTTTTGTACAACACAGGCTGCCAAACAGCTTTTGATTTCCAATCCAGTGGTGAAGGGCTCCTAATATCTTTGCTATTATTAGAAGCAGCCTACAAAATTGCATAGGTGGTGGATGTGCTGAATGCAGAATCCTGCACTAGAGGACACTCGGTGAAACTAGTAGGGGATCACTTTGAAACAGATAAAATAAAGTACTTCTTTAGCAGTCAGTAGTGAGCCTCAGGAACTTGCTGCCACACAGCACTGCAGAAGCCAACAGTTATCAGCAGCTTCAGAAAGGATTAGACAGATCCAGGGACAACAGGCCCATTACAAAGACAAGGCAATGTGCCCTCTGTGGTATCTGTCACGTCAGATACACAGCTGTGGGTGCTGGGGGAGCAAAAGGGGAAGGGGCCCCAGAAATCAGCCAGGCTTGCACACACTCACCCAACAGCATCTCCCCTCTCGCAACTGCATGACCAACTGCTGGCCTGAGCCAGTTTCATGTTCTAAATCTAGAAATGTGTTTCATCCCCAACTCACTGCATGAATATTCAGTTACTACAGCATCCTAGATTCCCATGAGCTGACTAATGAGCTCAAAGCAACACAATCAAACGAGAACTAGGATTCCTCTTCACTGCTGGCTCTGATCCTTAGTCCACTGGTGCTTGGCTGTATAGGCAGCCCCGTTACATAGCTCACAGCCCATCTCCCAAGCCAACACTCCCCCCCCTTACTGTGTACTGTGCTAACACAAATGCCGCATTACAGCCATTCACATTATAATGCAAAATCCTAAAGGAACCAAATGAACAAATTTTGCATGGGGTACAGAAAAAGATGGAAATTGTGAAACTTAAATGCTAATGAAATAATGTACAAGTGAGTAACACAAAACCAATACCATCTACAGCTCTAAATACTATTAAGAAAGTCATGCATAGTACAGCAATTACGGCAATTTCGAGCATTCTTAGACTTTGGAGGCTGAAAAACAAAACTTCCTCTGCCCCTTGCACTTCTTCTTTCCCAGCAACTTAGGAAGCAAGCCAGCATGCCAACTTTGAAGTATAAAATAAAATGAAACCAATAATTGATTTTAAGCAAATGCCCCCTAGGCCACCCAATAATAGTGTTTCTAAAAGCAGTCCTACCTTTGTTTTCCAACTTGAGCTCCTCTGCTAGCAAGCTGTCTTGTCTGTTGCCAAGCACAAATGCCAGAAATGAGAGGATCAGGGCATCCAAGATTCCAATAATCGCCAGGATATATGCCCAGCGGACTGAACAAGCCCCCAGCGTGTACTTGTCTGTCTTTTCACCACACATCCGTTTTACCTCATCTGAATCCCAGCCATCAGGAAAAATCATACAACCCAGGACGAGACAGGCAGCTTGGAGAAAAAAGAAAAGGAGAACAATGGGATAATGAGACCAAACTTTCGTTTTGATGAGAACCTACAGAGTTATCATTAAAGCAACACACTTTTTCATTCTGAGCTTCAAAGCTAGGTTACTTAAAAACAAGTCACAGGATTATATGCTGTGATTAAGTATGTAATATAAAAACCTAAGATCCAACATCAATTGAGCACCTTGCTTAAAACCCCAGTCCTGAATCCCCAGCCAGCTTCTGTACTAGTGCAATCACATTTTCCTAGTGAGACTGATTTCTTCACTGTAGTAAGAAACACTCACACAAAACAAAAGGGGAAAACAATTAATAACCTGGATATTCAGAGGAAACACTGGTTACTAACAAACCAGAGGAAAATAGAGGAAAAAAACTACTTTTCATTTCTGGTAAACAAAGTAACACAGATAGGTAACAAACGTAGGTAATAGCGTGAGGGTTTGGTTGGGTTTTTTTTGTCAGTTGGCAGTACTCCTTTAACTGAAATACATTTTATGCATCAACGGGTTTGTACTCCTCAAAAACACAAGTAATGACATTGTTCTGCAAAGAAAAATAAGCTGTCAACATTGCTGTCAACTGCTGATCTGGTTTACCTGAGGAATCACCACATGACATCTCAAACATGAAAAAGCACTGATCTTTTTAACACCAAGAGAAATGAAAAGCCTCTACCTGCATGGAGAGCCAGCCGACATCAACCATCAGCTGCTCTGGGTAGGGGCAGCCGTACCATGGCGGGGACAGAGGCAGAGGGTGAACGTTCAGGTGCTCATCCATCAGCCTGTGTGACTGCTAAAAGGCTGAGCTTAATTTTTAAGTAGCAGAAATTTGGTTTTGCACTTGGTTCCCAGGGAAAATGCCCTGCTGTGGGACAGCAGGTAGTGTCACGGGCCAATGTGGTTCTTGTGGAGCAAGCAAGATGGTGTGACAAGGTTTTTTTTTCCAAAAGTAACGTGCTCCATCACCCGGAGCAGAGTCAATCTTGCCCACTGGTCAGCAGTTGCTGTGATGTCCCCTGCCTGGATGTGGTGCCAGTGTGAGGGCTGAGCACGCACGGCTACTTGTGCCTGGCTACTCACATCTTGGGTGGGACATGTGTGCTCTTGGGCAAGAAGACCCCAAGCGTGGCCCCTGCTGGGTTCTGGGGCATGGTCATAGTCCTTGCCCCAGCATCTTACCAGCCGGGGTTTGGCCACAGCCTTGGGCTAGCCCATGACTTGCTGTTCAGACACGTCCTGTGGTCTGTGGGGAGCAGCCCTCTCTTCCTACTGGACTGTGTGCCTTGCAGTGGAGGGCACCATGACAGGGATGCAGCACCAGGGCTTCTGTCCCTGAGAGGATATGATGTGTCCTGAGGTGGTGATAGATTATTACAGAAACACACCCAAAAAAGCAAACCCATGCACTGAATGAATCTTCACTGACTTGGTCCCCACTGAGTCTCTACCTGAGAAAATCCACGGGCTGAGAAAACATGCCAATATGGCAATCTCATAGGACTGGACCAGATGTACTTCTGCACAGGACCTGGCTTCCCACTGCCTGCAGGGACTGTCACCAGGCACAGCTGAAGGAGCACAGAAAAGCACAACTTGTACCTTGTCATTTGCTTTTGGACAATGTCTTTCCCTGGGAAACCCCCATGTGGGTTGGCCCTCCTGTGAGGGGGGTGAGGGACCAGGTGGTCTCCAGAGGTCCCATCCGACCTGAACTGGTTTTCAGCAGGGAGGTGGCATGTTGGTAACAGGGGACCGAGCAGTTGGGTACCCATGGCACATTTCCTATCAGAGCAATGAGAACAGTGCACAGACACACTTCAGTGCAGCCCTTGGTCATGCTGACGGACTCGTTGCCTTCACTGAAGCAAACAATGTGAGTGCAGCACTAGCCAGGGAAATGGCAGAGGGTTGGCTTCAGTAGGGGAGGACAGGACATAAAAATTAAGTAGAACATGAACATTCTAAAAATAAACCAAGAAAATTCTAAAAATAAAGATGATGTTGAATGAGTTCATTGCTCAGGTTTTATTGCATTTAGGAGAATTAGAAAATCCATATGCTCTCAGTAACTGTCTGTACCGCCTTTTCTAACTTGGAACCAAGTGTATTTCCAGCATTAGCTCTTCTTAGTATAGCTGATGAGATACGACGGATCCTAAACCATCTTTTATAAGTTTTAATGTTATATTGGTGCATTGTGCTCTAAATTGCAGGTATATGTGCTAATTGAAAAGAATACATTGTGTGGCTTTTGGGCTTTTAAGCAGTTGTTGAGCCAGACCTCTGTTTGGAAACCACAGTTTATACACCGAGTAGCCTGTGCAACCAACAGCTGCCATCGCTGTGGGAATTGCAACAAGCTCTTGTCTTTTCTGGACAACCATAAGCACTGTAATTTTACATATCTCTAATGCCCACAAAACAAAACCACACCTGCACTGAATCAATATGATGAAATCCTGGAAGAAAGATGTGAAAACAGCTCAGGAATGGCAGTTTCTTTCCGACAGCTACACAATTGCTGTAGACAAAGCCTTGAAAGCAGGTCTGCAGAAAGCACCTGATGTAGAACAAAAGCTGCACCTGAGGCATTCGACAAATTCTTCCTAAGCAGTTCATTTTTGTGAAAATATAACAGCTTATAACACTTTCAAGGACAATAAGGCTTAGAAATAAGGACAATTAGATAAGGTCTGATTTACTCAGAACATGCAGGTTTGGCAAATTGTAAGTTGCCTACTGCCTGCCTTAACTCATTTACACAATTTCACCAGATCTTCCAAAGATCTTAGAGACCAACTGTACAATAATTTGCTTTCTTGAGCTCACTACACACACTTACAGAAAGAGTATTTCTCACAGTCAACACATAAGCATTGCCCTCACACTTGTGAGGGACTCCACTGAAACGGTGCAGCAAATCTGCGTATGTCTGGTGGTCATGAAAATGTCCACGTTTACCTAGGTAACCGGTGACAAAAGTTAGATTTACTATATAACAGCAACTACCAAAGCCAGTTTACTTTTATTAATTGTCCTCAAAATGAGAGGAAGCTTAACGATCAGTTAATGAACAATAGATGTGGAATTTTTCTGCTAATTGTGCAAGAATAATTAGCAAATACCAATGTCTCTGTGTTTTTTTTATTACATAGCACAGCAGACATATGTTCTTAGTATTTCCTAAACATAATTTCACTTTGTTCTTTCCTACCTAGTTAACTAAAAATATAAGTCCTTATTTCAGGAACTCAGTGTACAGCTTTCCAGCTGTATTCCTCAGATTTCCAATCAACTCATCTTTCCTGAATTCTGTTCCTGCACGCTTTGATATACTTGCTTAACTTTCTGGAGTCATTCTGTTGATTGCAGTTGGACTTCTCTCGGTAATAAGACACAGAGGTAAATGGTGGCTGAACTAGATCCCTTTGCATAAAGGCAGATATCAAAGAGGGGATATAATTATTTTCTCCTTTCTCTCTACAGTTTAGATACTTTCTACTAAACGACTGCTTGGTCAACATTTTCAGATGCAGGAATCGTAACTTACCTGTAGAGGTTAACAGAAGCAGGATTAGTCAGCCCCAAGTCTTGCCTTGCTGAGGGAATATTTTGCACTAAATGCCTTTAAGAATACGGACTTGCTCAAAAATATAAAACAGGTAATGATTCATCTATCAGCTACCAGACCAAAAAGACAGGTATAAAAACCACCTACAGATCTACTTTGTATTGCTAGAAATTTTTACCTTTTAATCCTTCTGAAAAGGATTAGATTTTTCTCTAGAAGGAAATTACTTCCAGTTTTATACAAATTTGAAAAATGGAAACCATTTTATGCAATTTCAGTGAAACTGCTAAGAGATGATTTTATAACACAGACATGGGTCCCATATCTTTTTCTGAACTTCCACTGTCCCTAATGGCAACGTGACTGAAATGGAAATGTAACAAAGGCTACCACTGTTTTACTACTACTATCCAATATATATATTCTAATAAACTGAGAAACTTTTGCATTTGGAAAGCTCACCTATTGAATGAAAAGCCTTAAATCATCAGTTCCTACAGTCTTTTTGATTCAAGTGAGGAAAAAGTTAAATCTATATTGGTCGAAGGCAGTCTTCTGTGTGTGAGCTGAATGCATTGGATTAACGCCATCTCGCTGAGCCTGCAGACAGCCCAGCCTAGGACCTCTGCAGCTAATCAAGAGCTTTCATGAGAAGCAGCAGGAGGAAATTGATAAATGACTGATTAGTGTCACTGACACCATTCAGAACTATTCGGGCAACTGTAAAACTTACAAGAATCATATCCATATTGTTTTCCCTTTGGTTGCTTAGGAAAGCTCCTGGCAGGGCTAGGGCTTTTGTAACGATGGCCCTGGGCATCCTCCAGTCCTGCCTCTAATTTTCTTACAATACATGGGGTAATAAATTGTTTCTCCTGCATACTGGGAGTCTGGTGAAGCTTTTCAAGCTTTTAAAAAAATGATTAATAAATAGTAGTTAAACATGCCTGATACATATTACTTCACTTCTTTTTTATCATATGAACAGCTAACAGAAACTGTCACATGGTTTTCCTTTAGGGCTCTGAGTGACAAGACAAATTATTCATACTAAGAGTGGGAGTCCAGGATTTTACCTCCTCGGACAAAAGGATGCAGATACAACACTTTTAGAAACTGGAAACAGGCACTGAATTGTTGCTGGCAGTGACAGACTTGTGACTCTGACCAAGCTAATATTATCACAGCCTGTGCTCTGTGCATGAGCTCAAATGGTAATTAGCAAGCAAGTAGTTCATGATCCTATGGTTGTGCCAAATATGGTGACAGATTAATATTATATCATTGCATGGAATGAGGTTCTATTTATAAAAAGGCTGACTGTTATACAGGAAACCAGTGCTGAGAAATTCCTGCTGGCAAGACTCCTCTCTCATCTTCATTCTTTTCCTGAAAACACACCCAATTTGCTTGAATGTAGAGCATGACGATGGCAAGTTTCCTGACAAAAGAGTCAAAAAAACTGTATGGGAATTGTACTGACCAGCCATTTTCTTTCCACACCCACACGTGCAAGAGCCTCCAAATTTCCACAGTTCCAAAACCTGAAAGATTCTTTGCTTTCAGGTTTTTTTCTAAATGATATTTACAAAGCCAGTGACCCATTAAACTCCAATAAATTGAACAGAGATTTTGCCAGCCATGTTGGTGGGGTGAACTTCTAGGACAGAGTGAAACGAAAGGTGAGTCTGGCAGGGGACATTCATCAGGACTACAGTCTTGTACCTGGGAAAGAAAGAATGAGGGGAGGTGGCTGAAGACACGGGGTCAAATACAGTCCTGAGTGAACACAGAGGCTGCACATCCATGCAGCTGAGACTGATCTGAGTGATGTGGACTGTGCTTATGAGTGGGATAATAATGCTCTGTGTTTACATTTATGTTCTGGCTTGGAGCAAATGTGCAGTTTTGAAGCAAATGCACTGATTCTCTCCATTTACTGCTTCCATTCACAGAAACAGTTCTCGTGCATATAAAACAGATCAGAAGTTCCTTTCCAAAAGTTCTTCGGTGCTGGATGAGGATCTTAACATTCTGACTCAATGTGTGGGCTTCATCACCACAAAACCTGTGCCTAGTCTCCTAGGCTCTTGAACCATGCAGAGCTTCCTTAACACCTGAAATGGTTCTTGTGAAATACAAAGAGGCAAATGCCATATGACTGACCTTTTGATGCCAAATCTGGTAAGAATATATATATCTACACACATGTATCAAGAGATATGTGTATTTCCCACACTGATTTTAAGAGAAAGAAAAAAAGACCAAATATTCAGTGACTGGACGGCAAAGAGAAAGAAAATAATTCTGTGAAAAGTGGTAGTGAGGTAGGTGCTACAATAAGGGAGAGATGACTCGCCATAACCTGGCTGAGCTGACAGATACCTGAAAGATTTTTATGCCTGCTAGTTATGCTTAGACAGCAAAATGGAAGTGTTTTATCAGCTGCTGCAAGGTGTGAAGCTGGATAACAGAAATATGGTTGACCAATAGCCACTCCCAAAGACAAGCACTAAAGAGCATGAATTGTTCAGAAAGATGGAAACAACTGGGAAAGTGAAGTTATATGTGAGGAATGTGTTAAGCTGTAAATATGTAGAAAAGAATCACCAAGACAGTGCAAGGTACTTCAGTTAAGATCGCTTGGGGGAAGAACTGTAAGAGAAATTTTACTGCACTAAGGGGACCTGTTTTAGACCTCAAGTGTTGGATTTACGTATGGGTAGAGATTTCTTTGATATGACAGAGACAGAGATTCCATGAGGGGTTGTATCATCATGGGAGCATTTAACTTCCAAGTGTTAATCATTAGCCACGGTAATTAAACTTTGAGATTAATGCAGTTCTATGAATAAATTAGTACAACAACTATCTTAAGCATAAAGATAATGTAAGAGTATCATAGATTTTTATGAGTGTGTGGCAGGTGACTCACAACGTGCATCCCTATGACTCCTTGCAAAAGACCACAACTTCTGCTGTTCCAACCATGGTTATATGCCATAGGTATTTATAGTGCCTTGTCCAGAAAAAATTTGGAAACCAGGGACTATTAATGGATGCAGGCCTAATCACTGTGTGGGCAAAAAATGTCTAGAAATGTCATGACAATGAATTGCTAACAGCTATAGCAGAGGTAGATGACTAACTGATGAAAAATGGGTAAACTGAAATTGTATATGACAAGAGATAAAAATACTTCTTCACAATGAAGCAGGTATGGGAGGTTGTATAGCTAGACCCCCACAGGAAAGTATGTGTCAAAAGTTACCTTTACACTGTATCGCCTCCTGTGATGTCCACTGGCCCTGGGATCTAAGAACTTTTTTTCTTCTGATTTTTCTGTTTGAAATGTCTAAAATAACATGGAAACTGTGTCACAGCCCACCAGAGTTTTTCCTAACATGTCTTTGTATCACGGAATGTGTGTTACGAGCTCTGTGTGTCAGCTGAAGGTCCGTGCCCAGAGATCACGGATATGACAAAGGTGCTTGCGAATGCATGTGCTCAGAGGGAGACTACCTGGGAGTCAACTGACATGAAGCCAGGTTGTTTGATGATGTGGGGATATCCAAAAGCCACTTTCCTCATATGCTAGAGTCTCCTGAAAAAGAAATGTATAAGTAATGCGTGAACTCCTTGTTTATATTGCATCTTTGGTTTTTGCCAGATCACAGCCATCGAATGTAATTTTGGCTTGGCTTTGCTTGGTAACAACACTTACCGTTGGAAGTGTTTGTTTTGAATGCTGTCACAGAGTGTTACAGCTTTCTAATGTAATGTTAACTTCTCTTTGTAGAACCTGGTCTTTAGCCAAGCGTTATCAAACCATAGCATACTGAAATGTACTGGATTTAGCTAATGAATAAACTCAATATAAACACAGCATCAGCTGCAGCAGACAGGCTGGAGAATAGGTGCTCTTTGTTATGAATGGCGTAGGCTAGACATTGCTTGAGATTTATACAGCTGATGTTTCATCACAAGTTACTGATCCGAGCAGTGAAGCTATTTTAAATACGGTTTTGGTAAAGAGAAGCAAGACCTGAAAATAATCTTACCATTGGTGGCCATGAGTCAATTCAGTTTAAATAAAATGAACAGGAATAAAAATGGTGCTGAAACTGGGTTTTAAAAAATGCATATTTCAGAGGGACAAACTTTGATAATCTAAAGAAACTAGTCAACTACACTGAAGAGGTCCATACTTAATTGTGGGGAATGCCTTGAATTTCTTTCAAAGATACACATTTTCTGAAGTAGCTTGACAAAGATGAATAAAATTCCAGGGGTACTTTCAGCTTTGTCTGAATAAGTAGCAAATTCTGTTCACTTCTACCCTCATTACCTATCACCCCAGGAAAGATGTGCGCAAAGACCTTAGAAATGACAGGAAAAGGGACTAGTTAGCAAAGAAAGACACATTTTGGAGATTAGATAATGCAGGTCTAAAAGCTTGCCAAAACTCAATCTGTGCTAAATCTTTCAAGACAAATTGAAACAAAAAGTCAAATAACCTTCAATTAGGTTAACAAAAAAAGAAGAAGAAAAGCAGACACAGAGTGAGGCTGGGTCTAGGACCTAATTCTTTATCTCATTTTTCAGTGAGGAGGATGACAGAGAACAGGGGGACAATGCCCTGACAGCTGGGCATGAACATTTGGAAATGGGAACTCCTGCCTCCAAGCCCATAGCAAACCTGAAATGATCATCATGTGCTCAAGGTGAAGGAATGGACCCTCCAATCCCAAATACTGAAATAACCAACCCATCAAACTGCAAAGCTGGTAGGAAGGTTTTAAAAACAAATTTATTGTTGAGATACTGGCGAACAGTATGTGCTACATAATTTTTAGAAAAAAAAAAAACAAAACAAATTTGAGAATTGAAAAGTAATTGGAGCAAACACTCACCTATCCATTCTTAGACCTCAGTTCTTTGAATAATTATTGAAGGAAAGAATAATTGAAGACATGGAAAAAAATACGAAGTGGGGTGATGGTCCTGACAGCTGGGAAGCAGTGACTTTATAAAAAGCTAAGCAACACGCTATTCAGAAAGCATTAGATACTGTGTCTTATAGAAACATTTATTAACCTGGAGAATACAGAGATTAGCATGAGAATTTAAGGTGCTTGTTCATGGGGAGCTGACATTTTTTGCTTGAAGGAAAAGTCTTGAGTTGTTTTGAGCATACATTGGGCACCTCAAGGACCAGCCTGAGTATCAATCATTTAGTGTTTTCATTAGAAGCTTTGGCAAGAGTAGAGGTTTGGTAGTAAAATCCACTGACGGGAGGCACTAACAATGCAGAAGACTAGTGGGACAAATGGTAAAGAAGAGAAAACATGAAAGTATATTGATCAGCCTTTGGAGGACCTTGAGTCACTAGTAAAATGCACCCATGAAAAAGGTAAACATGAGAACTAGCAACACCAGGGAAAACTTTTTCAGCATAATGTAATCACTAGAGCCATCTGGTGCTGTTGGTTTCTAATCTTTAGAAGAGTGATGTTTGGAACAACCAGTTAATGAGAGCAAGATTATTTTAAGATGTAATGTGGTACTTTAGGAAAAGTATTGCATGATGCTGTAAGTGGCCATGATAAGGGGATTAGATTTGATGATTTAGTAGGTGGTTTCTAGGCCTATGTTCTTATGAGGGGGCTGAGAGATAAACATATTTGAAATTAATAAAGAAGGATATCTGAGGGAATAGCAGCCAAAGAACTAGGAGCTAGATAGCAATACAGAAAGCTAAGATCATAAATAGTGTTGTCTACATCAAACCAAGAAAATCTAGCAGAATAAATGAGGGTACGAGGCATAGAAGGAGGTCACTACTGGGGTCTCTCACTGTGGTCTTTACGGAAATTTGCCTTTTCTCATCTTTATTAAAGGTTTGACAGTGTGATGGCAATGAAAGAGGAGAGGCATGAAGTTATTTTCTTTTTTTTTGCCAGTCCTCATCCAAGCTATCCTGACTTCCCTGCCAAACATCAAGCAAGTACAACAGCCTGGTTTTATACTTGGGAAGTAATGTCTCCGGCTTGTTTCTGCAGCTACTGCAACTGCAAGCAATTCTAAACATGCTGGTGAGCGGGGAGTCTGGAAATGCACCAGCCGCCATTTTCAGGATAAACATGGGAGGGTTCTGCAGGCTTCCGAGGTAGAAGCAAGATGCAGAAGCAAAAGATATTCATAGAAAAAAGGGATTTCTACAACTAACTTTATAGTAGAGTCCACAATAAATATCACTGTGTAATCTTTTGCTTCTGAAAACTAGCAACTTCACAGCCAGTAAGTACTCGCTTGCAAAAAAGGAGTCAAAAACCTCTAAAACCCCATGTAATATCACCTAGAAAATAGATCTGCATGCCTTATAGTGCTGGTGCACTGTGGAATTTTATGATTACTTTGTATAAACACAAGAGAATGGACCCAAAGAGGGAGAACAGCAATTTAACTGGAAGGGCAGTCTTGGCACTGGAACAAACGGATATAAAACGTCCAGGAATACATCTAGGCTATAAAGTAGAAGGCAGTTTTGAATTGTCAGGGGAGAGGTTCTGGCACAAAATCAGTAGCTGTAGCCAGGCCGAAAAGTTTTAAGTTGTCCAAGTTCATACTGTTAAATAGTAATTAAAGATGGAGTTTGGTCATTGTATTAAAAATGTATTAGGATATGTTTCTCTGTGAGGCTAAATTCAGCTACTTCGGGCCTTTAAGATAACTGCAGGAACTTAAAAGTCTTACACCATGTTTCTTCAGACTTCAGAAACCTGAGGTCAACACTGTTGTCAGCATAGGAACTTTGCAGTAGCTGCAGAGCTGAACACGAGGACAACGCAAACAGCACCCAATTGAGCCTTAGGGAAGGCGCAACACTGAGAGGCAAACTCCAGGCTTGGGCACCATGGCCATTTTGCTGAAAAGCTTCAGATTTATTTTCCTTTGACCACAGATTTATCAAAACTCTTTATCTGAATAAACCCTGCCCTGTATTGTAGTCAGCAAAGCTTCTTGCTGACTGTTTTTCCTCCTGTGGTTACACATTGTAAACTCATGGAGTTCACAGCCAGCAAGATTTCCCTACGCAGTTCCTGAACTCCATCCACACTACTTCAACCCTTGACTGCAGGGGTTTGCCTGCATCCCACCTGGTACATGCCACGGAGCACACTAACAGCAGTAGTGCATTAGCAATGCATTAAAGAATCAGCCCCCACACGCTACGGCTTCAGAGAACATCTGGTATGATGTTCTGGTTGCGTTCACAGTTTCATTTACATGACTCCTTACAGGTATTTGACAGTCACGGTTGGAAATTATTGGAAAATGGCGTAACTCACCCATCCAGTACCTGAAATAGCATGGGTCAGTGGCCAACAACTGAGCGAGCGATTTCAAAATAGCCACCAAGAATTCAACCAACTGTTATCTGACCTCCGCTTTGCTGCCACAAAAGGAACCCAAACGATAAGTACACTTGCAAAAGGAAATGAAATAAAAAAGGTGAGAGAGGACTTTTCTTAAATTTGCTGTGCCTCTCCTACACCTTTGCGGGCAGAACGCTGACTCAGCACCCGGGTGGCAGATGGGGAGCAGTGAAATACCTGCAGTACAGACAGCTGCCAGGCAGATGCCTCTGCCTGCTCTTGGTCACTGGCCAGCTGGAGAAATCTTGCCTATGGAAGCTGATTGAGAGATTCAAGTAGTTGTTTGGCAGTGGGTGTGATAAATAGGCACTGGTAAGATTTCTCTGCTGTAAGCTGCGGCGCAGGCTTATGGTCACTCTACGTTCCCTGCCAAAGCATGGCTACAATTCTCAGAATATAATGCATCATGATATGGGAATGTGACTTAATGCTGAAACGAGAAGTAGTTTAAGATCTGCAATTTATAGGCATTTCATCCCCCGACTGCAGGCATGACATTCCCTTTGCCCTCACTCTGAGCTTTGTGTTTCCCATGTATTTAGTAGAGAAAATGAAGGTTCAGAGGGAGTGACTGAAGTCAGGAAGAAAGATGACGTGAAGGACCAGGGAACATTCTGTCATAAGCAAGGAAAAAAAGAAGTAACTGAATGCATTGTGGGAGAAAGTGGAAGGCTCTTGTTTCTCTTGTTTTTTGTAAAGCATTAATGTTTTGCTAGAGATTGCCTGCAGCTGACTAAATGCCATGCTTTCCTTGACAAACGGGAACCGTACTCACCCTCTCTGAGACATTGGCTCACCCTCCAAGTATTAAAATCTGTTCAGGATTCCCCAGTTTCCTCAGGGCTGGGCATCCCTCCATGTACTCTGCCAGAGGGCTCCAGCTAGCTCTGTGTGGGAAGATCCAGCTCCAGACTGGTCTCATTCCCCCTTTTAAAATCAGCAGCCTTCCCAAAGCCAGCCTGCACACAGCTCCCCACCTCCTCTGAGGGAGTGGACCCACGCTTGTACCTCAGAGTGGTTTGTGGGACAGGAAAAAGTGAGACAGGGTTTGAAGCACCTTTATGCTGCAGGCAAGTGCCACATGATGCAGGCAATGCAAAGCCAAAGACCTGCAGAAGGGAGGACCTTAATATGTGGAGGGGATGGGCGGCTGGGAGGCAGTAATATGGAGCGGTCTCCGCTTAAAATAAGTGAGAGGTGGAGGCAGGAGGCAGCCCTATTCTGGAGATGGAAATGGTTTAGGTTTAACTAAAGTCATTGCAATCATTTAAATCTGATTTCCAAAGCAGTTCTAGCTGATATTGCAAATAGACTGGCACAGAGGCAAGACGAGTTCTGAACGGATGATAAAGGCATCGACTTTTGTATAGTTCCTTTCAGTGCCCCTGAGGCGCACGCATACATCTTTATGCCTGCACAGCTTGTCATGTGCTATTCTTCACTTATCTCTGCTATAGCTCTGCCTGATCTCCTAACAGCTTTGCTCGGCAGAAGAGAAATGGACAATAGGCCCTGAGACCGCTCGGCTGCATTGCTTCTTCATTAAAGTTGACATCTGGCAGCGAGACTTCGCTGCCTTTCAGGAGCTGATGTCTCATTGAAGCTAAAAGCAGCAGAGGCATCAGCAGCGGCAATGTCTCTCCCACCAAGAGTTTCTGCTCTGGATGGTAGGAGAGAGCCCTGGGGAATGAGACCAGGAACACTGGTGATGTTTTTCTCCTTTGTCTTTTTCCTGTTAAAGGGGAGACTACCCTTTTACCTAGGGCTAAGCACATGAGATTGCTCAGCCTCCTAAACTCAGTGCTTTTGACATGCCAGAGTTGAGAAAATTTTAAAATTTTGACAAAAAGTGGAAGGAATCTGAACTAATTTAAGAATATCTTCTTATATCTATACTGGCAAGCACATCTCATCTTCCATTTGCTATGAAGTCTGTTTGATCAATAATATGTCCTATTTTGTTCAGTATAACTGCAACAGTCCTTGCCTTGGTGCTCTGGCAATCCTGACTCTCCTACCAGTTACTAACTGGAAGGGTTAATTTTGGAATTTCTTTTGACTTCTACAGAATTACATTTCTGTGCCTTTATTATTTTTAGTTTTGCTGGTTAACCCCAAGATTTGCACTATACAGCAAGTTTACCTGTATAGTTGTCAGCAAAACCTTGTGTGCACGCACATGCCATTTCAAGTCCTGTCTAGGTTTATGATATCAAGTTGTAATACCTTTTTGAACATTTCTGTAAGTCCAGCACATGCACTGTTGCAGTGCTGCAATGCCTCTGAAGTAAAGTAACCCTTAGTACTTCCAGCATGGCAAACAACCATGCTGGTGCTGATTTTCAGCCCTAATGTCCAGAAGTCACAGAAAGTAGGTCCCCTTCCATTTAAAATGACTGACATATGCCTATTAACGTACTACTGCTGGTGATTTCTGCCTTAGAGATGCCTATTCAGGCACTGAAAGGACTGGAAAAATGCAAGGCACAGCAGCGATGCAAGGCAAAGGGAAAACCTGACAGTCCCACCAAAATCAAGGAGACTGACATGGGCTGCTGGGAAAGCTGGGTACCTGCAAAGTTGGCTACGAAGCTTGAGGGCTTGCTAGGTGACCTCTGAAACCCCAGAAGTACATGCTGCCCACCAGCTCATTAAGAAGGATGAACCAGGAGATACGATATTTCCAAAGGGAGTAAGAGGACTATAACTGAGCTGGATCCAGAGATAGAGCCAGAGGAAAGAGGAGTTTAGTTGGGATTGCAATAACTGTCTCTTCTTTCAAAAATGTTCATAGGTCCTGGACTCCATGTCCTTTTTCCAGCACTCTATAAATAAATAATGACTGAAAAATTGTATAATAGAAGTGTTTTCTAAAGCAACTGGTTTACTTTAACTCTTTGGGTGGGCACCAGAAAAAAAGAGAAGAAATTCCACTGGCAACTCAAAATGTTCCTGAATGCATCAGGCAGTAAGTGTTTCTATCACTACATTGCAAGCAGCTGAAATACTACAGTGTAACAGATATTTGAGCACTCTAATAAATGTACAGAAAATATAATGTGTACCTTGAGAACAATCCAGTATCTCATCATTCAGACTACTTGAATTTTATAAATAAATGTTTTGAGGAAATATGTACTTCAAGACCTCCGCCCCTCAGAATCACCACTGGCTATAGTTGTTAGCAATCTTTAATGTATTATTCCTACCTCTATTACCAGTGACACCTGTGAATTCATTTCTCAGTCTCACAGGACTATTTCTTTGGAGATGGTACTACAAAGTGATGGGGCTGAGAGCTCCTGACCTCTAGCTTCTAATACCAATTCCAAACAAGTGTATTGGAAGTAAATCTAATTTACTTCAGAGTTCATGACAGTTTCTTTATAAAAGTTTGTTTAGACTGAGGAGGCACCTTCCTCAATCTGCTGACAAACACCCTAACCCTGATGATAAAGACATGGGCATATGGAAAACATGTTCTTTAATTCTCTCCAAAAGTCCAAGTTCAGACTCTGACGGAAAGGAGAGGTTGGAGTGCTTGGTCCAGGGGATGCACAGGAACTCCAGAAATGCACAGGGAAGCGCACCAAGATGCTACCCAACTCCTGAGACATCAAATACAGAGACTGTAAAATCAAACTTCCTTAAAACCTGTACAGTAGCAGTCATTCCACATGGACACTATCGATTTGGGATTGAAGACACAACACCATGTCACAATTTGCCTCTCATTAAGGCCAAGAAAAATAGAGATTGCAGAGATAACTTGTAATTCATGCTGCAACAGTAGCCAATACTTTGCGCTTTCAGTTTTGCATGGTATAAAATATTGTATAATGTTTGTCCTTGAAAACTGGCATTTGACATCTCAAAGTCCCTGAATAAGTCCATTAGGTTCATAGAAATGTACTAACAGTGTGCTTATAATACCCAGCCAAGGCAAATACAGTCTATTCAGGAATGGCACAAATTAACTCAAAGTGTATGGAGAGGGCTGCTGGTGAGGCACTCAGCTTCTCAGCACCTCAACTACCTTGCTGCTGAGCCCCTCAAAATCAGTCTTTCCTCTTAGCCTTTCTACTATGAGAATAACGCTTCCCATCCTGGCTCACAACATAAAGATACACCATACAGCCTTAATAATATAAATCTCTGATTCACATTCATTGAACCATGACCAGCTCAATGTTCTCAGCCTAATGAGAACCACATTTAGCATTCGTCCATGCAACTGCCCAGACAACACTGAACTTTATTCTTAGTCAAGTCTGAAAGGCACACCAAGCCACAGATGCAAAGAGCGTTTCGGGCTCCTTGGAGCACAACTGGTACTGCTACCCCCCTCACTCTGACCATACTGCTCTGAAGAAACATTCTTGTTTGCAATGCTGCCTTTTTAAAAATTCATCTCTCCAGACCACTCCGTGGTGTACTGATAAATAAGAGCCGCCTCACTGACCAGAGAAGTTATATTGACCTTGCCCAGTTGTTAAACTGGACAATAACAACAATGTATTTTTTATTTGGGTTCATTGCTAGAATTATTTATGGTTAGCAAGAAAGTGCTATGTTAAATTGTTCTAATAGCGTAACCATGGGAACAAGATAATAAAGTGCTGACAGAAATTTGGTGGAAGTAATTTGTGTATCCAAGAATTACATTGCCGTGTGTTAACTTACGCACTCCTGAAAATAAATGCATGAATTAGCTAAAATGCACAATTAAGGACTGGTTCTTTGGAGCTTTCCCTTGTGTGACATTGGGGCTCCTGCGATGTCCCTGCACTAGCCTGGGGGTACCTTGCTTCTGCCTAGCAGGGCAAATAATTGTCCTTATTTTACCAATAAGAAAAGTAGTATTTTCTTTCTGCTGAAGCAAACCAGTATTTCTGTAGTGATACCCTCGTGGCTAGTCAGAAACAAACCGAAGAAATGTAATAATTCCTATTGAATATAACCAACCTGACCTGACAGTGAGATCTTTCTGGCAGATCCTATGCACAACCGTACTCACAGTCTTATGCAGAAAGACCCACTAATGGCCTCACTTACTTGGATTTCAGCTTCTCTCATAGATTTGCTGCCCCTACATCCTTTGCCAGCCAAGGCTGCCAGCTAATGCCTTCCCTCTTACCAGTGCCACAGTACCTCTCCTTTCTGGCAGTACCGAGTGAAACATTTTTTCTGAAACTTTTCTTGCCAATAGAGTGCAGCAGGCCAGTGTGAACATTGTAAACGTTCAGGCTGACCATTGTGAACTCGACCAAACAAAACCCAAAGGCATTTCTGTGAAAAACCGTAAGTGCTCAATTATCATTGAGAATCCCTCCAAAAATAAAGTGCATTTTCATCGGAGGTAGAAAAGATGTAATTTGAGGTTTATTGCCGGTTGGTTTTTCTTGCCAAGTTTGCCAGTGCCTGGCTCAAGAAAGAAATGCCACTTTTCACACACAAATGCTCTGCAGCCCCTGCTGAGTCTTCCTGATGTGCCCGATGGCCTGGTCCCACCTGCTGAGGCTTGGTTCATAAACACGTGCTCCACTCCAGCACTTGCAGCTGGGAAGCAAATGCCTGTAGCAAGCTGACAATGTCCATGCTCTGTGCTTTCTGCATAAGCACTTCTCAGTGCTGCATAGGCAGATGCTGTAACAGTTACGGGAGTTGCATAAAACGCATCATCTGTCCCAAATATAAAAGAGAGAGGAGAGCTCAGCTGATGCAGCTGCAGAGATTTAAGCTGATCAGTAGCACAGAGTGCTGACGGAGCAGTGGGAGCTTTGCTGGGACAGCTTTCTGGGTAAAAATCCCAGCATGACAAGGGGAGCTAAATGTACACAGCTCCTAGGTGAAAGGCAAGGCTGGAAATGGTCCTCTTAACAGTTTCTACTGTAGACATTGCTTGGGGCAAAAATTTCATTTAGATATCCCTCAGCCTCTCCTTTCGCTTGCCTTTCCACTTCTCATAGCCCCAGCAGAAACCAGGCAACCTCCAACTGTGTTTGAATGGTAATGCCATTCATTCTTCTCAAATGCCTATATACTTTTAAAATAATTCTTGCTACTTTTGCCTAACCTGCTGACCCTTCCTGGTCATTCAGTTATCCATATAATGGTTTATAATTCTGTCATATATCCTGCTTTTTCTTCTTCCGTGCATGCTTGCTGATGCAAGGTCTGACTACTTTGTTTTCATATTGACAAGACATACAGTATTTTTTGTTGTGATTTCCCTCCTCTCCTGCATCTTATCCATCAGCACATCTCTCATCCTCTTACATTTGTTTTATAGATTACAGTTTTCTTCTTCACCTTCTCTCACACCTTTGGCATCTTCCTAATCTTTATTAGGAAACTAGTAAGATTAAGGTTATCACTGCTCAGACAGTTATCACGTCACCTACCATCTGTTGCTCAGGGTATTTTTTCTGTCTGCCAACCCTCCTTCCACACAGCACACAATGGATAGATTTTATACATTGTCTGCAGCACAACAGACAGATTATATCCAAGATACAACATTTTCCAACATATTTGTCTGAATTGGGAAAGTGGAAAAACCTCTCTCAGAGATGCGTGACATTATGAAATATTTTGGGTACCTGTATCTTATCTGTGAAGGCTGAGACACCCGTGCAGTCTCCAGCGTGAATGAATGCTTGCTGAAGACTCACTTAATCTATGTCTCATGGATGTCACCCGGATGAAAAACTGTGATTTAAACTCAACAAGTCAGGATCCTCTCATGTCCCCTCCCTGTACAGGCACATCGGTACCGAAAGAGCCCTGTCTGTGAATAACCATCCATTTAATCACAAGGTTGGTAGATGAGCCTGGCTGCTGTCCAGATGACTGAAGATGGCTGTTCCCATCTCTACGATGGAAGTTTCTCCAGAGATTTCCTGGGAGCAGTGCTGGTATCCCATAGAGCATTCATTGCAAGAGCACCTTGATTTTAATCCCAAACTGCCCTCATAAAACAAAGAGTGCAAGTGTAATGTGCCCTGATATTGAATCAGGCAGGTAGGAGCATTGGCCGGCTGCAGCTTCCACGGCTTCCACAATTAGTGTAGCAAGATCTCCATCCCCTCAAAGAAGCTGAATGAGGACATAAAAATGAACAGTTTGCCGCAGTTTTGGTGTGAACACCTACACACTGGTGAGGACTCAAGATGCAAGAGATTTAATAGGGACTACAGTGACCAAACCTAGAGTATGGGAGGATGGGAGTAAGAAGTGGCATCTGATGGTCTTCCCAACTTTGGGAAGTGCTCCTGAGCTCTCATCTCTTTCCTCTCAGTCTTCCATTCTGTTCTCTTGTTCTTCTGATGATGCCAAAATGGCACAGAGTAACTGCTCAGAGACGAATTTTGTCTTTAAGCAGCAAAGGTGTTTATTTTGTGCAACGCTGGGGAGCTAGCCGATTCGCACCGGACAAACTAGCTCCAAGGTTTTCAGTGAAAAGTCAGGTAATTTATAGTTTTCCTGAGAGGCTACAACATCTTTACATACATATTCATTTGATTTTGACACCTAATCATTCTATTCATAATAGGAGGGATCTAGGTGGAAGAAATCTTTCAGCTTTCTTTGTTCCACCATTTCCTGACTCATGGTCTCCTTATCTCCTTCAGGTGCCCACCTTATCTTTTCTAATTATTCAGGGTACTTTCCTTTAACATCGTCAGTGGAACCTTTTATTCAGAGTACATTACTTTCTCAACACAAACAGAGCATCACCCAGAGCATTGTACCAAACTCATCCTGACTAATCTTTTTAAGACCTTGTTCTGTTTCACTGTTTAAATGATAACTCTCCAACCTCTCTGAAATGAATTGCCCCACTTCTCAGTTGAATGCTTCCATATGCTTCCTGCAGGTATTTCCCAGTCTTCTCCTTCCTGTTGTCTTCCTCCTTGAACATGTCAGCAACATTTGCAGGCTGATTGCTGCTTTGGTCCTGTCAGTCACTCAGGCACATTCCTGCTTTCCCTTTCTAGTGAGCTGCAGATGCATATTTTTTCAAAATTCTCAAATCTTCCTGCTGGGACCTGGGTTTAGTTGGCTTTACTTAAGAGTTTGCAGGGCTTTATCTGTATCTTTATCTGTCCTTAGTTTGCATTATTAATGCATCAAAATCCTCACAAACCAGTAACAAATATAAGTGCTAAAGACTTCTCTAACAGTTTCTGTTAACGTTGCATTTTAATTCTTTTTGTTCAAAATATTAGTGCAGGAACCCAGAGGGACCTCACTGGCTCACTCACCTTGATGGTGAGAAGAGGTCCTGCAGTGACATCCCTCTTCCAGTGCTGCATTGTCACAGCTCTGTCACTTGCAGTAATGCATCTAACCCCTACAAAGCAACAGCCCTTTGCTGATACAGAACTTCTTAGTAATAGGCTCTGTACCACTTGGAGATAAGGTCTGTAAGCTTCCATTTGAATAAATGACACTACTGATGCTATTTTTTAAAGGAAAATATTTTCTTTTGGCAGTAAATAAGTATATATTATTCAGGTGCCCACCACCACTATTTGACTGGTTTAACTCCTTTGAAAATCAGCTAGAATGGGTAACTCAAATACCTCTAGCCTTCTGGTCCTCCACCTATCTGTGTGTGGACAACTGAGGAAGACAGAGTGATCAAAAAGCTCAGAAGAACCTAACAATATAAACCCAGGTGCACCAGGTTAGCTGTTTCTCTCCATATCATTGTCCTCATTCCCATCTCCCCACACCCTGTCCCCAGCAGCAGGCAGCAGAACAGAGCAAGCATGGCACAAACTGGCAGCAGCATTTCCCTGGGGCATTCTGCCAGTCTCAGACAACCTGCAGTTCAGTGGAGGTATCTCTATACTTGGTGAGATTTCATGAATTTTTCCTTCCTCAATTAATCTGTCCAGCTGGTTCTTGTAAACTTTCAGTGGCCACAATGTCCTGAGGTAAAGAGTTCCACAGTTTTGTTACCCATTAGATGATAATAATAATAATAATAATAATAATAATAATAATAATATGTTTACATTTTTCACCTGCTAGCTTCATTTAATGGTTCCTAATTCCTGTACTAGAAACTACAGTGGACAATACCCTTCTAATCAGACTTACCCATGTACTGCCTGCTTTTATATAGACCCTTCCCTTGTCTTATCATGTCTTTGCAAGGATGGAGAGTTCTGGCCTCTTCAGTCTGTCCTGGTATGGAAGAGGTTTGCTGTCTCTGCTCATCTCTGCTGCCCCTGTCTGAGCGTTTTCAGAGCTGCTCTGCTGAGTTATATTTTCTGTTTCTAAAATCCATGCTGGTTGTTCCCAATATTTATGTTTACCAATGTGGCCACTAATTCAAAACTTCTACCTCTTTGCCCAGTACAGCCACCAACATACTGTTCTGCAGCTCCTTCTTTCTCCTCCGAACTCTTTGAAAACTGGTACCAAATTAACCATCTCCCAGCCCCTGGTACCAAGGCAATTTTAAATTTAAATTAAACAAGAGGTTAGACAATGCTGTTGAAATGTCAAATACTTCATCTCTAAATTCCTTTAAAACTCTCTGGCCTACCTGTTACTGTCAATCCTGCTGATATGTTATCATTAATTCTGTCTATTTATTCCATGAACTTTGCTATCTCCATTTCCGTTAGGAACTAAGAGCATCCGACAAGTCTCCTGGAAAGAAGGTTTTCTGTGTGGGAACCTCCTCAAACTCCTCCAAAGTAACTGAGTGTACAGAAGAATTATTTTAAGTTCTTTTCCTAGAATATCCCTGTTTTCTCAGAGACTTTTATCAGAGACTTCTCAGAGACTTTATACTTTGATCATCTTCCTGGACTTCTGGCAGATTTCCTCCTGATGTTTTTTTCCAGAAGGATTAGTAGTTGTTATGCCTTTTACTAGCTGTTCCTCAAATGGTGGTTTTTTTGTTCTGCCTCATTATGCTTGAATTCAAAGTCAAATTGCCAGGGTTTTAAGTTGTCTTTTTTTCTCCCAGGCTCCACCATTTGCAGATTACAGCTGTAGGTCTCATTCTGAAGGAAATATTTGAACTTGGTAAGGGCCCGGTGCTCCGTTTGTTCTTATGAACAGCCAAAGTAAAGATTTGCAAACTCAGATGCTGTTGAGCATTTGCATCCCCCAAGATACACACATAAGAAAAATTAGTAAATCTACTACCCCAAACCCTGCTATAGGAGATGTAATATTTTAGCCCACAATTGCTGCATTTTATCTCTGCTGACGCAGCAGTCGTAAATTCTGTGAGACATGTTAATAAGTGAAGCGTTTATCTTGGAGTATGAGCGAGACTATGTATTTGCTCCTGCTGGAGAAAAATCACAATGCCTTCGAATGTCACCTGTGGCTGAGCGCCCCTGGGAATGCTGCGTGATAGCACCGTGGGGCCTGACAGCATCCTTCACTTCCCGCACCGTTACGCACCAGCGCTGTCAGCGCTCCCCGCTTCACTGCGAATATCACAGCGTTTTAAAACAGTTACCTCAACGTGGAAGATTTTTATGGGTTCTTAAAAAGAAGAATTGAGAGTACACCTGAAGGTTGGCATGCGGATAAAATAATTACAAGTAAATTAAAACAAATCCACTGCTTCAGTCTGCTGCTGGGACCCGATCTGGGGCCAGTGCACACAGGAGCCTGTGCCCAGCCTGGTTTTCCACAGAGAGCTGTGAACTAGGGGTTCAGCCCAGATACTCACCACCCGCAGGACAGCACTTCTGATACAGTGTCGTGGTTTAGCCTCAGATGGCAACTCACCACCACGCAGCAGCTCACCCCCTCTCCCTCCCCTGGTGGGGTGGGAGAATTGGTGGAATGAGTAAAACTCCAGGATTGAGATAAAAACAATTTAACAGTTGAAATAAACCCAAATGTAGTAGTAGTAATAATAATAGCAATAACTATAATATAATATAATAATAATAATAATAGCAACAAGAATTGTAATGAAAAGGAGAGAGAGGAATAAGATCCAAAAGGAAAAAAACCAAATAAACAAAACCCCAACAAGTGATGCCCAGTACAGTTGCTCACCCCCTGCTGACCGATGCCCAGCCAGTCCCCCAGCAGTGATCGGCACCTCCCAGCCAGCTCCCCCCAGTTTATGTACTGGGCATGACTTGCTATGGTATGGAATATCCCTTTGGCTGGTTCGGGCAGCTGTCCTGGCTGTGTCCCCTCGCAGTGTCCCGTGCCCCCCCAGCCCTCTCGCTGGCAGGGCCCCAGAAACTGAAAAGTCCCTGGCTTCCTATAAAGGTTATTTAGCAATCTCAGTGTATTATCAACATTATTCTCATACTAAATCCGAAACACAGCACAGTACCAGGTACTGAAGAGAAAATTAACTTCATCCCAGCTGAAACCAGGACACACTGTTAGCATCATTCCTTCTCCAGGTGGTAGGACCTGGCAGTCACATTGTAAGATCTGCTCTACATACGACATCTTGTTCCTAAATCCCACCCTTGAGTAGACAGGGAAACCTTCAGGGCACCATTATTTTGCACCCCAAACCCTGACATCTATGGTAGGAAACTTTCTGGATCCAGCACAGACATATCATCTAAAGACCAGGCTTCAGCCCTGCCCTGCCAAAGCTGGCCTGGAGGCACAGCCCCTCCTCGGGGTGGGCAGACCCTCCCGCATCGCTGCGGTGACCAGCTGGTGCAGCATGCTGGTGCCGGCACGCAGGGATGCTTGGCAGGAGAGGAACAAAGAACCGCTTTATCAGAGCTTCACGCTCAACCACATGAAATTCACTCTTCTTTTCAAACACGGCAGACCTGAGCAGACTAATTTCGGGCGCCACCCGTAACACTGTTTCTAAAGCTTTTATGTGAGGAGAAGTGTTTGAACACATGCCTTTTTCCTTTCTGCAATACTCACCAGCCTTCTCTGTCAGACTTCTAATTTGACATATTTAAACACCCTGATAGGTTAATAATAGTGTCTAGGATCATAATGCTTGTAACAGCTTCAAACTCCAGGCAACACTTTCAGATGTATCAGTACATTTTACTTACTATGTAGATAATATTGTATAATTTTCTCAGGGAAGATTTATATTATAGCTGACACTGATGAAATACATGCAAGATATCTAAGGTTTGCAAAACATATGCACAAGACCTGAAAAGCTGCAAGCATGAATATCATCAAAACATTCTTTCCCCTGTACACTCCAGGTGATACTAACTGCTCAGACTGTGCTTCACAGTGTGACACTCTAGTACTTCAGTATATTTGGCTGGGAAGGAACTTAGTAAGTAAAGCCACATACAAACACCTCCTTCAACATCAAAGGCTGCAGCTGAGATTAGATTTTTCTATGTAAATGCATTGTAGAGAAAGGCAACATGCATAAGCTAGCCTGAAGTACTGAGAGTACTGTCTGTCAAAATAAAGAAATAAGGATTTTATTTTAAACTGGATAAATATTTTATCGAAAAGTACCTGGGTGTAGTTTCCCCTGGATGTATATTCACCATGGGCCTATCTCTGCTTCTGCTAAGTCAAGTGCAGAATTGATTAAATGGCACCAGGGTCAGTCCCTCTGCTCACTTGTGAAGAAATAAGGACTTTGTTTCATAAACTTCATATAAAAATTGCTACAAGATAAAATTTATTCAGGTCCCTTCACTCAAAAATATTCAAGGTGAACAGTTACTCATGGGGACACATAGGACATTTCTGGTATTTCAGCATTCAGGTTCAAGCTGCAGAAATACAATCCTGGTCTTTAACACCGCAGCTTCAAAGGCTCTAATGTGAGCAAATTCATCCCCACCCTTGTGGCCTCCCCCAGCCCACGCAGGGACACTAGAAACTTTTGAGATGCATTTGTTCCATACGTGGAGGGTTGGCTATAGCCATAGCCTATGGTGGGAGATACACAGCTCCGCAGCTGCGTGAGTCCTCCTCACTCCATGACCCCGAGTGGATCTGTACCTAGTAGAATTAAGGGGGGCAACCAGAGGGAACAACGCCTTTAAATCTTTGCCCTCGATCTGCTGACACGGTAACTACCTGTATTCAGCAGAGACTCAATGTAGATGTTCACTATGGTCCTTTGGCTCTTTAAAAACTCATGGAAAATTAGGTATGGAAAGATAAACATTTGCAGCTGGTGATTTTAAGCACATTGGGTTTGGGTGCTTCAAACACTCAGTCAGGTCTGGTTAAGCAGCCAAACTCCACAGCTTTCTAAGAGGTTCTTGCTTATAATATTACCAAATAACATTGGCATAATTCAGGATTTTTTTAGCTCCATTCCGTAATTCACTCTGACACACGTATGAACAACCAGCACTCACGCTGGCAATGTGCACAGAGAATAAGATGGCCAAATTGAACTGTTTACGCTCCGTGGAGATGTGGTCAATACAGTCAGCAGAGTCTAGGTGGCAATTCACTCATCAATCGTATTCCAGGTGAGCTGCATAGCTCCCCAGGTTCTACTGACTCTATTGACCACATCTCCAGTAGCTATACTGGGAGTTACTGGGCGCGGAATGCACATGTAGCCCTCCATGTATAGACATCTAAATTGAAGTATTAATTTGCAAACTGAATCCTGCCCTGTGCCCTGGTTTTATTAATGCTGGCATTTGAGCAAAAGAGGGACCAACACAGCTCTGACTATGTCTGGGACAGAACTAAATTTTGGCCAAGATGATAAACTAGAATACACTCCTGCACATTATCTGAAGCAAGTCACAAGTGATTTTTAATTAGACTTTTTGAAATATTATACACGCGCAGTGAATTGGAAGATACATTAATTTTCTCCCAGGGTGTATTACCATTTTTTTCCGAACTAGTATTTCTGAAGTCTTTCTTCTGGTCTGTCTAACATAATGTTTCTGCAGTGTAAATGCAAACTGCATGAAGTGCCGTGAAGAAAGCCATAAAGTGCTAACCGTAGGTGAGAAAGGCCACAGTACCCATGCACTACTAACAGCTCTCTCTTTAATTAGAAATTTATTCATCACTCTAAGAGGTTTTATCATTCTTCTCTTCCATCTCCCACTCCATGGTCTAGGGATTTATTTTCCTTTGCTGCAGAAATAATAAGCCAGGCAGCAAAGGTAGACATTTACTATTGTGAAAGAAAATAAATACTTTGGCTCCAGCTGTGTTAAATAGGTTAACTCTGCTCTGTTAAACAAACTGTGTATAGATGAACCAGGGTTTGGATGCTCTTACACTCTTGCTAGATCATGAATATCCTAATGTGTAACTATAATCATATTAGAAAGGATTTTGACCTTATTTCATTTGCAGTTCTTACCTTATAGCATTGTATTTTTTTATGGCTTACAATTTCTGAATGAATAATTGTTCAGCACGTCTATTTATAAAAAAGGATTAAAAGTAAAGCCTACTTAAGCCTTCTTAAACACAAGTCCCTTTATATCTTTAGATTTTTCAGTTCCCTCAGCATATATGTTTCCAAAGTACGTGAGTTTCCATTTATACACCAACCATAGAGAAAATCTGAACTCACACAGTGCAGTCACACTGGAGTTAGTCTCATATTTTAAATAGAATAATGAATGTGCAATAAATTTGATATAATGTTAACAGAATCCAGGCCACAGAAAAATGATCTGCCTGGAAGAACTTACAAGACAGATAGCTTTAGAGATAGAGGATGGCAGTTCGTCTTACTCAGCCAAGGGATATTTCAGATACTTTTACTCAAAAATTGTTTTTCTTTTTCTGGTCAAAGTCCTCTTCAGCTACAGGTAGATACCTCAGAGGGGTTTAGGCAACACGCAGCTTTCCATCACAAACAGCTGTGTAATAAACTGCGTGCTTATACTGGTGTGTTAGGTTTACATCTTGTGCTCATGGGAAGCGGTGTCGATTTAACCAGATTTTAATATTTGATTCGGCTAAGCCAATATTTCTAATATAGAAACACTGTTTTGGTACAGTATGTCTGAAAAGGAAAACTTTATTGTAGGCACTGGCCCCATGTTTTTGCAGTATTTTGTCCCTGATAGAGTGAAGATGTACATTAGTGTGAGATTTATTCTATTATCCTTCAGCCTTCTTAAAATGCTCAGTATGGCCCCCAAATTACTATTTTCTTCCGGATAAGTAATCCAAACACTTAAATGCAAATGCTCTCTGTCTGGTAATTCTAAATCCAGAAATATTGTAAAAATTGGAGAGAAATTGTTTTTGAATTTTGGATTCTCTTTCTTTTGATCTTCCTCCCCTGCCTGAGAGTCATTCATATAACTGTGTTTTCTCTTTAATTAGTACCAATCCATTCATGGTATCTCAGACACATTACATGCACATGTTGAAGGAAATTTAAACAATAGAGCACAATGCACTGAAACTGCAAGCGAGGTAAGGCACACCAGATGTGGAGCCCATAACCAGATCTCCTAATGCTTTTTGAGTTTACACTCTCAAAAGTGTAACTTTCCTCTGATACAATTTTGTTTATTTCAAATGGAAAATTATGAATAGAAAGTGATGTTTGTCTGTGAGCAATGCAATGGCAACTCCCAGGAGCAGGACCTAAACGAAAAAAAGCATATAAATGCCAATCTGAATAGACATCCCCCTGCTGGGAGTAGTTTGGGAAATCATTTTAAAAAATGTAATTATACACTCATCACATTAGTGCCGCTTTCCCATTAAAAGATACATTTTCTGTACACAATTCTTTTAGATTGTGAGTGATGTTTTGTTTTCCAGTTGGAAGAAATTATTTATCTAAGCAACAAATTGTGTCATCCAGTTTGTCAAACTGTTGCTAGTTATTAACTGCAACATGATGGTTTTGACTGTAATTCAGAACTAGAAAATTAAAGATGGAATTCAAGCAACATCTCTAACTCACTGAACATAACACACAGTGATCCTGAGCTACTAAAGGCAAGTTACTACAGGCAGTGTTTTGCCTATAGCACCTACACACCAGCATACACATAGCTCTGCCTGTGATATACGTGTGATGTATGTCTACTGAAATGGTAAATTTAACCTGTAGATTTAAGGATTAATGTTCCTTAATCAAAGTGTTGTTCAGTGGGGTATTACTGGCATTGATGCATTACAGTGTAATGATGTCACTACAGCTTAACACATAAAAGTACATCCTGGTGTCATCGATATATCCATCTGGTGTATTTATTGCTCAAGACATCTAGTCTTACAATGTGAGATTATGAGAAGTCTGAACAAATTAAAGAGCTGTGTATTCCTTGCAAATAATTCAAAATATTTGCATATAGATGTTTCAGTTAATGCTGTAATGGAAATAAAAAAACCCAGCTACATAATGTGTTTGCAGGGGGATGACACATATTTCCAGTTTGTGACCTCTAGTGGGAATAACCGATGAACTCGGCCTCAGAAGTCACTCTTAAATTTACTTGCATTAGCACTTTCCAAACAGTTTTTTGCCAAAATGTTCTACAACTCATAAAGCCTACCAAGCAACAGACGTTTTCTCTAGCATTCATTTAACTACCTCCAGGTACTATATTTTTTTGTACAGAAAATGCAAACCTGTGCCAGGTTTGCTCTTTGATTAAAAAAAAAACAAAAAACAAACAAAAAAAACCAAACCAAAAAACAACCAAAAGCAAATTTAGACATCTACCGCACTGCGTGACGAGCTTTTCCCCCTGGCTGCCAAGGAAAATGAAAATCAGTCTCTGGCCCAACAAGGGTGGATCCAGACTGAGTTTTGTCCTTGAATTCAAGATTGCTGCCTCACCGTGCAGCGTGCTGCTAGGATCAAGTGTGATGATTGTTTACTGCATGTTATTAAGCTGTTGATTAGACTGGGGGAATTGACGATTGAGAATTGTACATAAGTCAGTTCAAATGAGCTAAGCGTCACTTGATTAAACAGCAAAATCTAAACACACTGTGTGGGGAATAGAAAAATAGTGGGTTTCCCTGGTGTCGATTCATCAAATTCAAAGCTTGTGAAATATGTAGTAGTTAGCAGTATAGAATATACTCTCACTTTCATTATTTGTGATAGAACATTGTAATGGAAAGATACTCCTGCTGATTCAAAGAGTTGGACTGCACATGGTTTACTACCCAAGACAAGGCAGAGAGATGGTAGAAGGGAAAGCTGATAAAGGTAAGGGTGGCAACAGAGCGATGATGGGATAGTTCAGTGGGGCATGAAGATATTATCACATTTGTTTGCCTGAATTTCTTTCACTTTCCATAGGGAGGATGACAGGGATGAGTGCTCAGGAGGGCCCTGAGTGAGGAAGGGAAAAGCTGAACTGTTGACAAATCCTTTGGCCTTTGAGAGTGCAGAGGGCGAGTGGGCTGCTGGAAAGAGACTGGAATGGGTAGACTGGGAAGGAGGAGGAATGAGAGACTGTCTTTGACAGAGGAGGCTTTGCTGGAGAGATGGAGGGAAGACGGGTAAAAGAAACTCAGAAAGCGTAGCCAGGAGGAGGTATGTGGGAGAAAAGAAAAACAGTAAAAAGTATGCTGCCATGAGGGTAGTCCTCAAGAACAGCAAAAGGTAAGTAAAACAGTCATGGGAATATCCTGGCAATATCATGGCTCAATTTTTAAGCCGATGGGGAATCCCATTTCAAACTGAATAGCAAAATAATGGCCCTTACTATCAATCTTTCTGGAAGCTGAGTCGCCACTTGGCACTTTTCAGCATTATGCACTCTTGGCCCTTATTTAACCCATGTATTATCATTTCTGCACAGATGATTCTGTCATTTATTTTTCTATCCTGTCTTATTAATTTCCATAGTTACAGAATTGAAATGATAACTGCTCAAGAAAATTGCAGTAGAGTCTGTAAATCGTGTTGACGTTCAACTATTTCAAACTTGCAAAATATTAACATTCAGGTTAGAGTGAGAAATTGGTATATGGGCAGTGCTTTAAGTAATCATGTCCTGGAATGATGCTGAATTCAGAGAATTCAACAGGAATGATGTGCATACAGATATATCAGAGGATAATTTGAGAATACTCTACAAACAGTTGTGTGGGTTCATCATTATTTTGCGTGTCAGTTTCCAGGTAAGTGCTGTGAACTGAAAATGCTGGTTAGTATTTAATCCGGTGACATTAAAAATACAGGCTAAAAGTTTTTTGGGGGAGCAGCAGAACTAGGCAATTTTTTTTATGGCTTTGTGTCCCATATCACTAGCTCTCAGGTGCAATACCTCAGTATATCCAAGTCTCTTACTCCTCCTCTTCAAATTCCCCAAGCGTAAGGAGATCTCCTTACTCCCCTATCCCCTAAATGCTGACCAGATATAAAGCAGCAGAGGCCGTAACTGGTTCGTAGCTCCATGCATCGTTATTGACTTACCAGTCCATCGGCTGCCAGCAGCCAATCACGAGGTCAAACTGATAACCACCGAGCTCTCATTCCCATTTTTCATCCAGTGAATATACTAATTCGGGACTCTTCTGTCAAACTAGTTGGTATCAGACCTCTCAGGAAGATATGACATTTGGGTCTCTTCTGTTAGATGCGTCTGAAGTACACATCGATAATAAAATTTCTGAGAAGGACGTGACAGATAGGAAGACAGCTTGATCTCATACGCCTCATTTCAAGGGGAAACCAGGCTAAAAATCTTGTTATACCAAAGAGTCCATAGGGTATTTTTGTTAAATATCACACAAAGCTAAACTGAAAGCTCTCTGTAGCTCTTGCTTTATGCGGCATGTCTAATCAATTTCATGTGTTTCTCACAGGGTCGGATGATGTCGATAAGCTGAATCTGAGAGCCTAGCTGAGCACTTGCAGAGGGACGCAAATCCGAAGGTGTCTGGATGAATCACCCTATAAGTACCTTTCTCTCTCCCTCCAGTAATTACTAGGGGAGAGTCATCTACACAGTATAACTAGGTAAAAAGTAAAAATCTCATCCAAATTGACTTGTGTGACTAAATTTCAAATATTTAGAAAGTGTCTTTAATGTACAGAAGGCCATGTAAGTGTTAAGAAAGAAAATATATTATCCAAATTTATTTGGTGTAACTTTTTGTTCTATTACTTTTTAGGTATTTTCACCAGTAAGGCTCTCATCCTGCCACCTAGGTGGGTACAACTCACAGGCTGCCTCTTGAAGACTATGAGCTACTGACATGAGAGATTGCTCCCAGAGACTCTTTTGTTTTTACTACGGTTGTTCTTCCCATTCCTTCAGCTCTCCAGCTGCAGCTTCCTCTTAAAATAGTTGCACTTAAATACATTCAGCCACAAATACATACATAGATAAACTGGGCAACGTCTGAAGGAACTTCAACCCAGCATGGCTGGTCATAGGTAGGTTACTCAATTCCACTGTGCAGACTGCACTGGGGAGAAAAATAGTGACTCTTAATCAGAAATGCTCTCTTTATACTGGCCTGGCCAGGGATGTTGCATAGTTGCTTTGTAAGTTATTTGTTAGGAAGCACATCCACACTTCTTCCAAGGTCTGTGCAGGCAGGTTGGTAATGCGCAGTAGAAGAAAGGACAGAGTTTCCCCGACTATGCTGATGTAGAGATGGAGAGAAAAGCAATACAAGTCATCGGTGTGGACGTATGCCCGGGGATGTTTGCTCTGCTGAGGGGCAGAGATGATGAGCCTGGGAATAGCGCTGTACTGATGTGGCTGTGACTTACAGAGCCAGACACGACGTCTGTGCAGCACCATGCTGTGCTGTACAGCTGAGCTCGAGCGGAGCTATCTCAGGTGTCTGTAACATGCAAGTGCTTGCACATGTCCATACCCTTTGACCACCTTCAGAGCAGGGGTTTCACTTTAACTGCTAGGATGGGCAGCTGACTTTTCACTGTGGTATCTTCTGAGAGATCAGCCTTTTGCTTAGGAGAAAGGAGCTGTCTGTTAGTTAAAGATTCTCAACTCCTGATCCATCAAACAGAAAATCTTCCTATTTCTGAATGGAACAATTTTATTTAAGCCTAAAACCCCCCAATCATTAGTCAATAACCCCATACCAGGCCTGGATTTTGGAAAACCAAAAGTGTTTCCTAATCCAGAAAGCTCACCTTGCACTCTTTTAGGTAAGAAAAAAAATCCCCAAACGACAACACATTCTTTGAAAGACCATTCATCTTAATTTATACTTCTTCTGCAACCAGCTGTCAAAGACAGGACACCACGCACCAGGAAATTACATTTTGGTCTGAAATGGCAGTTTCTGTGCCTCTGTAACAGACATATGCCAGGATAGAACATGCTAGGTAATGTTGGTGTCAGAACATCATACAGTATTTGATAAAACAGAAGAGATTAATTTCGGACTTTTGCAGGATTATGTAACATAATTGGGTAAAACTCATAATAAACTGCCTCCAAGCACAAAAAAAAGGTTCCTGTCCAAAGGAATGCTATCATGGAAGCATGACGGAAAGACCCACACAGTGCCAACATTTAAGGATGCTTACTTCCAAACCATTCTCATCCAGTGCTGGAGTAGATGTTGCAAAATTCTCTGTGTAGCTGCTTTTCATGGTCCAAGTGGAATGAAAGGCAATGCATGTTAGGCATACGTTATGAGAGGGAAGAAGGAATGTAATTTGCAATATTTTCAGCTGTAACCTTCTAAAACAGGATGGTCTAAATGCAGCCTCTGGGCAAGAGAAATGATTGCATCCACACCAGCACTCGAAGGTGCAGTGGGGTCGAAGTAAAAATGTGAGAAGGTGTTTAATCCTGCAGTCTGCCCCCATTGCTTTTGCATGGCTGGCAAAGGGGATTCTGAAACTGTTCCCTAACCATCGCAGCCTGCAGTACTACAGGTAAGAAAGCTGCCACCATTTATTCGTTGCTGAAGCTGAAGCAGCAATAAAGAATGTGCCTTATGACCACCAAAGGTAAAATTTTCCTATGTATTCAGAATATCCAATTGCTTTGCTTAAGATTACAAAGATGTAAATCAAATATTCATCAAATTTTATACAAAACCTGTATCTTTGGTAACCAAGCACAGTATGTTTTCCCAGTTTCACTCCTCTGTTGATTAAGAAGTACTCCTCTGTGCTGGTTCTGACTGGGATAGACAAGTTTTTCCATAGTAGCTAGTATGGGGCTGTGCTCTGGATTTGTGCTGGAGACAGTGTGATAACACAGGGATGTTTTCGTTGCCGCTGAACAGCGCTTGCACAGAGCCAAGGGCTTTTCTGCCCCTCACCCCACCCCACCAGCGAGTGGGCTGGGGGGGCACAAGGAGCTGGGAGGGGACACAGCCAGGACAGCTGGCCCCAACTGACCAAGGGGATAGCCCAGACCATATGACATCATGCCCAGCATACAAACCTGGGGGAAGGAGGAGCTGGGAAGGGACGTTCGGAGTGATGGCGTTTGTTGGGCCAAGTCACCGTTTGGTGTGATGGAGCCCTCTGTGCCTGGAGGTGGCTGAGCCTGCCTGCACGTGGGAAGTGGTGAATGAGTTCCCTGCTTTGCTTTGCTTGCACATGTGGCTTTTGCTTTACCTATCAACCTGTCTTTATGCCAATCTATGAGTTCTCTCACCTTTACGCTTCTGATTCTCCCCCCCATCCTACTGGGAGGGGAGTGAGTGAGCAGCTGCGTGGGGCTTAGTTGCCAGCCAGGGTTAAGCCATGACATCCTCTGTCTGTTTCAAAATTACAAACATGCACGTAGTGTAAATGTTACCATTTTTATGTAAGTTAATAAGAATATGTTGTTTTTACTCACACAAAAGCTCATCCGTCCCCTCTAACCTTTACCACAGCCCAAAAGCAATAAGACATTGTGTTTAACATCAGAAATGCGCACCTGAATAACATAAAGTCACTGTAACCAGGGAAACTGAACAGTGGCACAGACAGGTTTTCATTTAAGCGTGGATGGGGGAAGAATTAATATGATTATTAGAGGATACCGGCTTTTGAACAACAGCAGTTCACTGTAACTTCAGCATCATTTTTATTTTGGTGGCAAGGAAGAATTCTGTGTCTAGGAAGAAGTATTCAAAGAAAGGTGAGTATTTTGGCAAGGGCTGTACCAAGTTTCTGAATGGATCAGATTTGCTATAGGTGAAAATGCCTTTGTCACAAACCATGACGGATGATATCCTTGTCTGGCAAGCACGCAGTGACAATGCTCACAGCAGAGTCCCCTGCCAACAGACACAAGAGCTGGGCTGTGGACAGCATTACCATGAGCTGTTTTCCTTCCTCTCTGCAGCTCTCAACTGCAACTGAATCATAAGAATATATTTAAATATATGTGTATTGTTCTTGGCAGCCCCTTTTAGAGCCGGCAGTGCAGGGAAGGATGGAAGCCCTGGTCTGACAGCAGTTTCAAGAGCGTTGTCCATAGCTGGTGGTGCTCTCCTGTGACAAACACGTGCATAGGCAACAATGCCAGCAGCAGTTTGACAACCAGAAAAGCAGGATTAGGAAAACCAGTGAATACTATTTGCATATTATTTCAGCCTCCTCTCACCGAAAAAAGCAGGTTCTTCCCCAGTGATCTGCTGGTGTCAGGATGGGGAGATGCCCCCCCCGCCCCCCCCAGCAGTTTGTGCCTCTCTGAGGGCTGACCCAGGTGGCCACGTCTGCTCTCCTTCTGCCACAGGCTGCTGTCACCCATTTCACACTTCCCAGTCGTCGGCTTGTGGAGGGCACTTGAGCCTGGGCATGACGGCTCTGTGTGCTGCTGGGGCTCAGCAGTAGCCTTTTGCCAGAAACTGATGCTGTTTGGCAGAAACCAGAGCTTCTTGTGCAGTTCTTGGCACCATGAGACAACACCAGCAAGGATGCCCCTGCTCAGGGGCATCCGTCCTGCCTCACATGAAGCATCCAGGAGCACAGCTTCTCATCTAAGCCCGTTGCCTGTGACTCTGTGAAAAGAAAGAAGCAAATCTGGCAAATGACTCATCTCGCACAGCTCAGGTACTAATCTCAGCATGGCAAGATTAATTCCTTGGAGGTACTAAGCTTCACTCTCTCTATTAACTCTTGAGGAAGCCTAGAAAACCAACTTACACTAAATCAACATTCTAAAAGTAAAGCCCAGTGAGATGGCTTTGGGCACTAAGCAAAATATCAGCTATTTAAGTCACAGTGAATATGCAGTATTTACAAGGCTATACAGAGGGCTCCCACAACCTTCACACTATGGTTGCCCTTCTGGGACATTTTCTTGCCAAAAGCTGCTCTTTCAGTAAGGCTGGTCAGTTTGGTGGTATGAGGAAGCCACCAGTCTATAATTTAGTAACCTTTCTAAAGAATGAAATACATATGGTGAAGCCTTTCTGCTTCATTTTGCTCTTTATTAGATGGGAGAACAGCAGCTGCATGTCTGCTTGTCAGTACATGACTGTAATATTTATATCACCTCAGAGGACAGCAGAAGAGCAAATGCTTCCTAGATAAACCAGATATTCCTCTATAAACACCCGAATATTGAAATGTTCAGACTTTGAATTTTCCAAAGAAGCCAAATGTTTGTGTTAACATTAAAAACAGAGAAAGAGTTATATGGATAAAAAAGGTTTTAGACAGGGCATAGGAAGAAAGAAGCTTAGATTTTATCTTTTTATTTTTTATCTGTGACCTTTTTTAAATGTGGGACCAGAGAGGAGAGAAGGAATTAGAGAATAAGGGCAGAGACCCTGGCCTTGAAAAGGAAGCCATGAATTATAGAATGGAGTCTTGGACATTTCCTCATCTAAACTGGCTCCTGGGGGCTCCAGTCCCAGTGGGAACCTTTAATTACTATATAAAATCAAGTAATATTAATTGACTATTTAGAGTATGTATTTACTTGCTGTGAACATCCATGCCAGTAAAACTTCATCACTCAAATGTTTATGAAAAGCAAACACTGGGTGCAAGTCAGCCCCAACTGAATTAGTTATTTGAAAGTATAAATTGATCAGAAAGAATTTTTCTGTGATGTTTGACTAATTTTTATTAACTGGAATAAGTCTAAACTTTTCTTAGGAAGGCAAATTCTCAGTATGTCCTTCCCTATCCAGCTGAGGTTTTGTAAGGGTAACATGCCAATACAAGATCTAAATCTTGAAAAAGCTCTTTAGAAGTAAGAAAGGGTTTTTAGTCCCTAATGCAGAAGTACATCTAGGTAAATTGCTTATTTTTAGATTCCTATGTTTTAAAAGAAATGAGGAGATGCAAAACGTCTTTTCCTCTCCCATGCGGCCAACTAACAGGGGTATTCCTCGCTAACAGTACCCCTTGAAATATTTTGCAGAGGTAATTAGAGAAAAAGGTCTCTGGAGACTTACATTCAGTAATTCTCCAGATTTTCAACAACTAAAACCTTGAAAGTATCCACTTTTTTTACCAAGTTGTTAATTTTTCTATCAAAACGCCCTAAAAGTAGAGCAACAGCTGTGCAATTTGCCATTGAAAAGATTTTTTATCTGAATTAGTTACTTTTTTTCCTTCATTTCTCTTGTCTGTTAATTACACCGACAAAATCCAGCAACCGTTCAGAGCTGCTGAGTCCCTGGAAGCACTTGCGTTACCTCTGTTAGCTTTCCATCAGGCTTCATGATGACATTTATTCATCCAGAAACTGTTAACTGCGGATTATTGAGCTGAACCTTTTAGACTGGCGTGTCTCTGGGAGAATTCAGCGTATGTATTCACTCACCCAGGCCACACATTAGCCCTCACTTTATTTTCTGTTCCAGCTTCATGTACAAAACTGCACCTCACACTTTCAGATGTCTGCATTTGAAAGAGAGAAATTCAGTAAGGATCAAACCTATGGTATCCTCATAAGGAAGTCCTGGGTCGGTGCCGCACTATCCCCATCGATAAATCTTTCTGTGTGGTGTGTGTGGCTCACGTCGCGCTGCTTTTATGATGGCTCCATATTGACTTGAGCAAACTGTCATGCATTTAACTTCAGCAGAGAAAACCAATTATTTTTTTCCCCAAAATAAAAACTGTATTCAGAGGCTACAAGATTATTACAGGAGCCAGAGGACCGGTAGCTCTGTTGCAGGTAGCAATCTCTCTCACACTCGGGAAGCAAATGAGCCTTCTGAAAGC
Organism: Falco cherrug; assembly: GCF_023634085.1. Taxonomy (NCBI): domain Eukaryota; kingdom Metazoa; phylum Chordata; class Aves; order Falconiformes; family Falconidae; genus Falco; species Falco cherrug. The sequence goes on along the minus strand of NC_073701.1, from coordinate 76,488,314 downwards.
GAGCTTTCGATCTGGCTAGCACAAGCGCAGCACCTTTCAGTGTCACTCCAATCACCCAGCTAAATGGAGAGAGCGCGGAAAATTATTTAAGAGGGGAAAAAAAAAAAGATCTGAAGTAACAACTCTATGCATGTCGATCTGTTTTCTGATACCACAAAAATATCAGAGCGTAGGCTGGGGTGCAGGTAACAGTGTTTCCTATTCGTCATGCACTACCAGTGCTGCAGCGCTGAGAGAAGCCTGGTGCCCAGTGCGGCACATGGTTTACAGACAAGCAGCCAGGACCCTGGGGACTCAGAGTTTACTTCATACCACGTAGAGCCGAAGACACAATGTAAGCTGGAGGATTTATCTCCCGATCCTTATTCCTTCAAGTGGTAACTTCAATACCAGGTTTGCTAAACAGGCGATGCAATTCTGAATGCCACTGCTCACCTTGTGTAATCAGGTTGAATACCATCTAAGTAGACAACAACTATTCTGCTAGAGATTTCAGTGATCACCTTCACAGACTCCCATAAAATCTGGAATTATACTAGGAAGTATCGAATACATCCATTCACGAGTGATGGATTCTATGGCTGGAATCACTTTAAAAGAGTCACTAAGACCTTGAAGCAGAAGCAGGCATATATTAACCAGCAGATTTTCCTACCAGACAGGGTCATATAGGACCACTCAGGTGGTGCAGAAGCACAGACCGAATTACAAACCAAAACCAAACTGATCTGAGTTTTGGATCAAAAAAAACAAAACCAAAAAGATCTGAGATTTCACAGACTGAATATCTAGCCTTACAAGTCTTCCTGTATGGAGGATGCTTATTCTAGTCTGGGCTTCAATCTGGAAGACAACTGGGGAGACAGCTTAAAGCATCTGGAGATACCTGCAAGTGATACGTTTTTTGCTAATAATCACAGACACACAATACAAAATTGTGCTGCTTCTAGTCAAAACAAAACACAGATTTTCATCCCACGATTGCTACTTAGAACTCGGAGCTGACTTTTTTCTCACAAACCATCCCATTAACCTGAACAGTGCTATTTATATCTCTGCAATGCTTACTAATGTGAGTAACAGTCGCTGGATTAGGCCATGTGTTTGGAGTGCGATTTTTATTTTGGGTGCGTGGGAG